>NC_060059.1:14711265-16047932 GCF_020283565.1 Trifolium pratense
CCGGTTTTTAAAACATTATTTTATACTCCCTCAGTCCCTTAATATAAGCATCCTTTGTAATATTTCACGCTTATTAAGAAAAGTTTGCAGTGTAATAAATGTGTATTTTTTGGATATTACAATTATTATATTGTCCTTGACGAAAAGATGTATTTGTAGTTAACTTTACGTATTTCAATGCAAAGTAGGGTTATTGAATAAATAAAAATAAACATGTCTAGAGAATTGAATAGAGACTTATATTTATGGACAAATTTTTTCTTTAAAAGAGTGCTTATAATTAGGAAGAGTACCATTTATAACAATACTAGCAATTGGCAATCCCAACTCAACCTACCATAAAAAAGGGAGAGAATCATTGTAAAGTAGATCCGGTTAAATCCCAACCACAATTTTTTTTTCAATATGACTATGTTATAAAAAAATTATTGAAAGGCTAAGGTCTCCACATTAATCTCTCTCCTAAGATGATCTCGTCCCAAAAATAAAACCAGTCAATGGGAGCATAGAATTAATTACCTTATGTGAAGAGGAATTTTTTTTGCAATCATAAGCGTAGGGTTGAGCATGGACACACGATCCGACTTAAAATTGACATAATCGTCAATAAATTGAAGCATTTGGTTGGATGCTAGTCGAGTTCCAGGTCAATGATTGTAAAAAACTTATTATGAACGGTTGCATATGAACGGGTGCGAGAGTCTCTAAAAATTTATATCTTAATAATCGAAATCGACCGGATAACAAATTAAGATGTAAATTAATATTTTCTTCGATTTCAAGTCTCTCACTCCACCTCTCTCCCTCTCTCTCGATCTTTGCTTTGTTGTTTTTATTATCCACCTTTTTTTTTATGAAGGTTTTTATCTATCTTTAATAGATGAGAGAAATGTTATATTTTATAACATTTTATGTTGAAGAATGAGGTCAAAATATACTCTAATATTATAGGTCTTTTTTAATTTCTATTTTTCATCTAGTAGATCTATTATTGTCTTTGGATCTATAAATTTCAAACAAAATAATTGCATTTCACAATCTTTGTTGTCCATTTAGTTTTCTATCTTTTGTTGCCCTTTGTACGAGGTCTTGAATTATTTGAAAAATAGAAATTGTGGATTAATGAAATTTTAGATTTAGCAACAAAGTTTCAAGCTAACTTGTTAAAACCAGGGGCGGTCTAGGCCCATGTGCGACATGGGCCGTGGCACAAGGTCTCTTAAAAATGAGGGTCACAAAAAAAATTTATAGGGTAGTAGTATTAGTAAGTAAAAATTTAGGGGGTGTAAAAATTAATTATTTATGTTAGAAAATGTTGTAAGGGCAGTAAAGCCCAGCCCAACCCGTTTTCCTAAGTAAAAAAAAAAAGGCAGACAAGAGAAGTCTATCTTGCATTTTGCGTTTTGCGTTCTACGTATTCTTTCTCAAAAACTTCATTAATTCACCATCACCAGGTATCGACCTACCACCATCACCGGCGACATTAACGTCGGTTAACCTCCTTCCTTCTATTCTCAAAAACTCCATTAAAGTTGAATGAATTTGCTTCAAAAAATGCAGCAAGAATGAGTTGATTTAAGTAGCGAGAATGTTTTTTTTATAAGCAAAGTAGCTATAATGTATTTTGTTGTTATTGTTAGACTATGAATCTTTTTTATGTTAATTACAAGAATGATTATAGTTTTATGTTATTTGCAATTTAAATCGATGATGGTTTTTTTATAAAAAAAAAGTTACATTTTTTTTATTAAAGATCCACTTTTATATTTTGCACAGAGCCTCCAAAAACTCGGAGACACCACTGGTTAAAACCGACCCGTTCTACCCATCACGCATATGACCTGACACCCGAACAAACCGAAGATGTAGAGGGTCGAAATTGAGTCCAAATTAAGAGGTTGTAGTTTTTATCGATTTGATAATTTTCGACCCGAACCTGATCGATGTTCAGTACATAAGTGTATGTTTGGTTCTATGGTAACTATAGTTTATTTTGAGTTAATTGATTCTGATTAAATTTGAATTGAATGTAATGTGATTTATCTTTGGATATATTAATATAAAAATAAGTTGAATAATAAATTTTAGTGTAAAAATTATGTTTATTCTCAAAAGCTACTGATCTTAACTTCAAGTTAAAATCAATTCTCGTGACAAAATTATTTCTATTTGAGAAAAACCAAACATGTCAGAGGCAATTGACACGTTAAAAATTAATTATGATTGCTCCAGATGTAAAAGCAAACATAGGCTAAACTAAGATTTCTGACTACACAACCAGCTCCATCATATAATTTGTACATTTCCTTGATTAAATATTTTTCTGTAAATAACCAAAACTCATCATAAAAAAATTCATTGTCATTTGTCATATATAACAAACAAAAAAGAAAGACAAAACTCAACTACAGCATTATATGTGTTTTTCTTATGATATTCTCTATCATCAATAATAGGAACACAACAATATAAATGTACGCAAGAAAATCATTGTAGAATTTAAAACAAAAATGGAAAAAGTTGAAGAAAGCAAAAGAAGGAAAATAAGAGCACACTTAGTACAAGGTACTAAGGTAGAAACAAAACGAATGCACAGTTCTAAGTTTGGAAGGGATGTCCACGTGGCATTGAATGTCAAAGAAGACATAGTGTTATCCAATGAATTCCGACAAGTAGTACAATTGACACGTGGGAGCACACGACTTTACAGATGAGTTGCACGTGTCACATGACCTTTGATTGCGGAAATGTTTGTACGGTGTTTGGCAAAGACAACTTAAGTTGTCGTTAATCCATGGCCCAGCCCAGTACTCTTATAGCCACGGGAATCGGTGGTAACTCAATTGGTGTTTTGACCAATTTTTTGTCGGACAAAACTTAGTTGCATTTCTTTAAGTAGGATAAGTTACCGAATTCATTACCCTTTGAAATTAGTCTAGGAATTGGCCGAAAACACGCAAAGAACAAGATAAAAAAGATCGCCCCGAAGATGGATGCTATGGGATGAAGGAAGATTTGAAAGTGTTGCTGACTTAACATTTAAGTTTCAGCATAACAAAGCTCGTAATATTGTCTTTTTTCACTTAGGCCCGCAACGTGCCACAAGTAATGATTTTATAGATGATGCCACAAATTTGCAAATTGATACTACGCAATCATTGTTGGTGTTCATTAGATATCGAAGGAACTACTTCATTAGGATTGAAGAATTACTACGATTCATCTATATCACCTTTGAAATCAACACTACGAAATAAAACAAGAAGCTTTTAGACAGACAATCATTACCGTAAAATTGATCAAATATAATTCGCATTTTATTGTTCAAAAGATACCAATAACAATAATACTTCACGAAAGCAAAATTGAAACATTATGAGACCGAATTTTTATTTCTATCACACTCCTTAACACCTTAACAATCTGAAACATCATTGACCTCATTGGAAAAATTAGACATAAAATTATCTCAAACAATAAATGAAAGAGAAATATAAAACAAATAAGTATGACCGATAATAAAATAAAATTGAGAACCAAAAGAATTTATTGAATTTGACTAAAGCGTACAAATGCGAGATTTAAAAGAATATTTCACCACCACATGTTAGTTATAGGTGCAGTTGGTCTCATATATCTAATACTCTTCATAATACAATAGTTAGTTTTTGCTAACACTACACCTAAATTAGCAAGAACTCAAGAATCACTTTTAAATACTCACGAGAACTTAATTTTATATTTTGTTTACATAAATTATTTTCTGTCCAAAACCTGCATGATTTTGATCAAAACTGATCGAGCAAACAATTTTAATATAAATTAAAACTATAACACCTATTAAATAGGATTCACAGCTGTAGTATTAAGAGTTGACAATGAACCGAGTCAACTCAAACAAAGTTTGAGACTTAACTTGACAATTAATTCATTGAAATTGTTTCGTGAACCAAATAATTTGAACTAAAACTTGAAATGATTTGTAAGAACACTATTTGAAAGCGTCATGATCTCCACCCCATCTAACTTTGGGCGCTCCCGAAATCGAGGCCGCGACATGGTTTGTACTTTGTACAATAGCATTTCATTGGCTCTTTTATTTGGATTGGAGTAAGAATCCAATTTTCCGCCACTTGAAGAGTTGTGATAGAGTTTGTTCCTCTTGATTATAGATTTCACACACCTACAAAAAGTAATTAGGGTTTACATCTCCTTCATTTATCCGTCTAAATCTCAATCTTGTTAGGCCATATACAATAATTGCAAACTCCATATACAATAGACAAATAAAAAATTGCAAGCTCCATATGATTGTAAAATAAAAGTATATTCCATATATTATTTTGTTAGGCCATGAGGGAGAGAGTCTCATTGGGTTGAACCAACACATTAAAACTTTAACAACCTTACTAATGACTTTGACACACAAAACTTTAGGTTATTATATAAGCTTATAAGTCATCTCACACTTATATGTTGTTTAACTTCAATTCTTTCAACCAATACTTGATATACCATCTCAACAAATTTACAAACTCCTTAGAAGAATTTCAAAATGATATACACACTTAGTATTCTTTTTATTTTACAGCAATTAATAGTCATTTCAAAGTATGTATACGGCCAATTTCTTTCTAATCGTTTTTTTTGTCTTGTGCAGGAACAATGAACCATGGAGAGTAATTATTATTATCATCATAAACCAAACACTTCCTAATAATATTTCAAAAGATGTAATTATATCAACTTTTGCTGATTCTGTCAACGGTTGGTCTTGATCTTTTCAAATAATTAATTAAAAAATTACTCCCTCCGTCCCATATTATAAGCAAAAAAAATCATTTTTTCATGTCCCAAATTATAAGAAAAAAAAAACTAAATTTTATCATTTTCAAAATAGACTTTTACTTAATTTACTCTCTCTTTCTTTTTCCCATATCAATAACCAATAAAAACTCTTTTTACATCTCTCATGAAACTTATTTCAACAAAAACACAAAAAGTTATCTTGAAATTATCATATTTTACTTTTCTTAATAAGTGTGAAAATATTTTTTTTGCTTATATTATGGGACGGAGGGAGTATATCGGTAAAGTGAAAAAAATTTATTTTTCAAAAAAGTGAATCAATTGTAAAGTGAAAAAAATAAAAATTATTATGTCAACAACCTATAATTTATTAGTGTACCTTTAATATTACCTCCGTTCCTAATTATGAGAACGTGTTTGACCACTGCACGTACACCAATGCACAATTTTGATCACTAATATTTTTAATTGTATATTAGTAAAATTTATAAAAATTTAATATTTTGAAAATACTCATCAAAACAAATTGAACAATATTTTATACGCTAATATTTACATTTCTATATTATTAAAAAAATACGGTCAAAACAAGGTAAATGAATAGTACATTTTTGTCAAACAGAGACTTATAATTAGGGACTGAGGTAGTAGTTACTTTTAATATATTAATTAATAATTAAAATTACTCATTTTACATTTTAAAATGAATTCATTTTAAATAGTCAAATTCTTTGAATAAATTGTTTCCAATTATACTCAAGATGGCCTAAAAAAAAGTTTGAGTTTATATCTTAGAAGTTTATATGACCAAAAAAAAAAGTTTGGTAAATATTTTTCAAAAAGAGTTTATAGTTTATTTTTTAAATGCTATTTTAATAAATAACTTATCATCTTTTCTTTTAATTTTACTCCGACAATCTTACTTGAAAAAAATTAAATATTAAAATTAAACATATTTTTTTACGTCATTTCGTATTTATAAATTAGTTTAACCGTTAATTTTACCAAACATTACAAATTTAATCAACTAACTTATTTATTATAAATTCATCTACTATAAACTAGCTTATCAACCCTTTCTTTGTTTTTATCAAACAAATCCATAATCCATCATCAGCGCACACTAAAGAAAACCACTTTTTATGCATAATAATTAATGGAGAATGTTAACATGTGCACTATAAGCACAATTATTTTGCAATTCATCTCAACAATCACTTTATCATAGCCTAACGTTGCAATTTGTTTGACACTTTGAAGTAAACCCCAAGCTTCTGCTTCAACTAATGTAAGAACATCATTATGGTAACAAATAAAAGTTACTAGAAATTCACCTTTTTAAAGATACGTAATATTATATTAAAGATACAAATATAAAAATATACTTTTAAAATTTGTAAATTTAATTTTAAAATATTAATTATTTTGTATCTTTATTAAATACAAAATTATAGGCAACACTCGACAATCTATGTTTTGTCTCATTCCTAAAGGGTATACAGCTATTACTGGTAGGCAGTAGTATTTTGCTAGATCATCTTTAACTACTCCCTCCGTTTCATTTTATAAGAGTTTATTTGACTAAATGCATTATTCACATGTCTTGTTTTGATCATATTTTTTAAAAAAATATATAAACGTAAATATTATCATATAAGATCTTGTTTGATTTGTTTCGACGAGTATTTTCAAAATATCAAAATTCTATAATTTTTACCAATACGCAATTAAAGATATTCGTAATCAAAATTATGTATTGATGTGCGTGCAGTGGTCAATTAGTCCTTATATTTTGGGATAGAGGGAGTATAATATTACTGAATTTGATCATTGACATATTACTATATTAGGCTCGTGAGTCTTCTATTTACTTCCTTTCAAATAGATTTATTTGCTTTATCTTATCTATGTAATCATATTATATGCCTACACATATTATAGTTCACCTTAATCAATACTATTTTTAGCTCATCTAAATCCTCAAGTATACTTTCCTAATTAATCAAACTTCTTCATCTCAGCCCGGAATACCCCACAAACATTCCTCTATCAACTGCTTTATTGCTTTATAGCACGGTTGTAAATTGTTAGACCAAGAGAGAGATATTATGAACTATATTATGAAGCAAACTTTCAATATTTGCAAAAAAAGGTGTTACGGACCCGGATAATGTTTAAAAGGGGCGTCCGCCACGACGCCACCTATCAAATATATATAAGACTATTATACTATTTTCTTTTTCACCACCAGTTTAATTTGGTTCGGGAGTCAGTTCTGACATCAAGTGGTTTCAGTCCCTCCCAATCGTAGTTACAAGGATCGAACCACGGTCTTTCCTACCAACCGACAATTGGTTACCCCTTTGTGTATATATACCCCTTCCATTCAAAGAAGAAATTAGAGTCTGCCACCCTCTCCTTCTTGCACCATTCGGTCACTCCTCATAATCTTATCATTTTATTTGAAGTCACTAATTAGTACTCTATCCGGCAATATGTGCCTAAAAAATGACTTTTTAAAAATTCATTAAAAAAGTTACAATAGGAAGTAATAAAGTGAGATAGTAACTAACAAGCAAAGCAAGAAACCACTGACCAGTAAACTAATAGTAAAGTATTAGTAACCAACTTATCATATGGTTAAGTGGGGGATAAAAAAAAATTATCAATTTTCTTGATCCCACTTGTCTAATCACATGAATAATTTTACAATTAAACACAAAATTGTTGAAGTTGTCATATTCAGTCATTTATTTTTTAACAATAAGATATACGAAAAAAATATTTGACTTAGAGCATCTCCAATAAGGATATCTAAGAGAGTTTCATAGACTGATAATACGGTACCTTAACTTTTTTATCATTGGAGTTTCATGACGTGACACAGAGCGTATTAAAATTGATGATACCGGTACCTTAAATAAGGTATCGTATCATCAATTTAATGTTATTATTATTTTTATTTTTTGTATATAAATCCAATTTAACCGCCACCTTCAATGATTTTTTCAGGTTCCGTCCTTGGGTGTTAGTTTTGGTTTAGTGACAATTAACACTGAACTAATTAATAGAGGGGATTATATGGTTCGATCCCGTCCAAATGCAATCATGAGGGGCTGGAACCACTTGATACCAGAACTGACCTCCGAATCAAATTAGCTGCGGATACCGGTGGTGGTGAAAAAAAAAAACCATGAAACTATAATGAATATCAAAATAGGAAAAAGAATCCCACAGACCAGCATCATCTCCCCTTTTACAGTTCCTTAATTTGGATAAGTCATACATACACAACATTGATTAATATATGTTTAATTTAATGGAAGACAAATAAATATCTTGACCAACCACACCCAATTGTATTAATGATCATAATCCCACGAAAAGTTTAATAATTTTCAACTTCAACATATTATAATCTCCTAGATGAGAATAAAATAAAAGTGCATGCTTCACAAATACATTAGATGTTCGTACAAAGATTGATTCAGTAAATTGTACCAGAATTAAATCATAACATTTTCTTCTTCTACTGGTAGTGGTAGTAGTAGTTATTCATTACATGAATCTGAAAGCATAATTGTCCGTAGCTAGTACTACTAGGTACATACTTCAGCTAGCTCAACAATTTCCACCATGGATCTACTTCACCTTAACTCAATAAGTACTCGAGAAAATTGATTCCAAACCCATCTCAACAATAATCTTGATTATCAGCATAGAATACCTCTTAGACACAGAAAACCTAATCAAATTACACAAAACCATAAACATCAACATTCAAAATAAAAAATATAACAAAATATATTTTACGACAATTATATTTTTTTTATTAATCATTTGTTTTATAATTAAGAGAAGCATCATGATAATTCAGAACTCAGTTAAGAAGTAAGTAAAACTTAATCAAAAAATTGTTTTCATAAAAAACCGAATTCGGTTTCTTTCAAAGATACGGCTGAGGGAAATCTCAACAACAATTATATTTGTATGCAGCATATTATCTAACATTCATTCAACACCTAATTTTATTTTTGTCTCTCACCCTATATCACATCATCAATTTATCAAAGTTACCAGATTTGATCTAGTGATGAGGGGTTTGGATCTTCGGTTCTATTGTAAACCAAATATTTTCCTATATTTTAGGATATATACAATGTTAATGGTTTGTGTAGGGACACCCAACAAGTTATATTAAAAAGACTAGGGTTCCGTCTCTCCTACTAACAATTAGTATATGTTTGATATCACGGGTGACTATGTTAGAATCAGAGTGACTCAACATGATTATGCAGAGGTTACTTAGTGTAGTTTTTGAAAAATTATGCTTAATTACCTACAGTCTATCCAATGTGATACCAAAAATAGACTTTATCTCTCTCCCTAACTAGAAAACTAATTGCTGATATTTTTTCTATAAAAAAGAATATATGTGTTTGTGATTGAAGTGATATATACATACCTGTTAACCATCAGTAGTGGGTGCAGTTACCTTAGGCTTAGGCCTCTTTCTTTTCTTTTCATAGCTAACACCTCTAGCTTTAGCTTGATAATCACGAACATCTCTTAAATAAATCCTAACACAACGAGAACCAAAAGGGTTAGTCTCAGGCCTCCCACCGTTCTCTTCGTAAGCAGCACGAAGACGACCGATGAGAGCGTCGAGACTACCCCAAGCTTGTCTAAGAGGACAAGGACAAGGAGCAGGTGGATTAGGAATACCAAAAAAAGGACAAGGATGGTTATGAACTTTAGTTTTCCCAAATTGATCTAAGTAGTTAAGAAACTCAAGAACATGAGAACCACTACATAGTGCTAATGATAGTGGTGGACGATGGTTTCTTAAATACTGACAAAATGTGTTCCAATCTCTTCTCTTTTGGTTTTCATAACGGCTTGAAGATGGTGTTAAACTTCCACTACCACTCCCACTTCCACTTCCACTTCCACTTCCACTTGCACTTCCATTGTTTGTTATTGAAGATCCACTTGTTGGACTCTCTAAGCTTGTGTTTGTTGTTGAAACCAAATCCATGGAGAGAACAAGAACAAGAACAAGATCTTTCTATTTTTGTTGTTATTTTTCTTTTTAATTATTTAAAAAGACTTGTAGGTTTGGATCTGAATATGAAGTTAAGGGGAAGTACTAGGGTTTTGTTTTTTAATATATTAGAAAACAAAAAAGGACAAATATTAATAGGTAGATAATGATGCAGAGAAAGAGATTAAATATGGAAACGTGAGATGTGCAGTGATGTGCAGTGACATGTGTATGTATGTTGAGGATCAGAATTCAAGGGAACTAAACTAATAAACTGAGTGTTTTAGTTTAGTTTTAGTTTTAGTTTTAGTTTAGTTGAGGTTGTTGTGTGTTGAAGTTGTTAAATATGGAATGGAGTTTTTGTTTTTGTTTTTGTTTTTGAGATGGAATGAATGAATGAAGGAATCCTAGTAATTGGTGGAAATGGAATGGAATGAAGATTCCTAGACTGCAGGGTAAAAGGGTGAATGGTGTTTGTTTCCAGAAAAGGGGAAACAAGTGATAGTTCCTTGTTAAATGTGGTGTGAGAATGTGTGTGTGTGTTGAAGAAAGGAAATGACCAAGGGTTAAAGAAGAGGAAAGGAGTTTGCTGTTACAAAAAAGGACAAAGTTTGGCAGTAAGCAGTCATGATTGTGACCAAAGATGACCAGACATTTCAAATTTTGCAATTTCAATTTTCTTACTTCACTCCTCTTTTAGGAGCGTGCATGCACTTCTGCTACCTCTTCCATTCTCTTTTCAACACTAATAATATTCCCTCCGTCTTGGGTGAGATGGATAACTTAATTGGTTAAACTAGTTGAACTAAATGTTAAAGAGTTAGAGGTTCAGAATTTAAGTTCTTCATTGGTATTGATGAAAATATGTATTTGCAGTTGACCGTTCGAATTTCAATGTAAAATAGGGTTATGTTTGAAAAAATATTAATAAATATGTTTAGGGATTTAAAAATAACTTATACTACTTAGAGAAAAACTTTATCTTTAAAAAGGAGGACCGATAAATAATAATTAAGAATGAGCGAACCAATAGTCAATTCGATTTTCAAATGTTTTTTTGTTAGTTAATTTAGTCCATAAAATTACTAACAAAATAGACATTTGAGATATATTTGCAATTTGATACATATAGAAACCAATATGATAACTGGTTACACTTCTAGAAACTAAAATAGTAGTTTCCAATTAAGAATATAAAAGTGTTTCATTTACAAAAGTAAAATACTAGACAAAACTTCTTGCACTCATTTGCGATATTAAAAAAAAGTACTAGACAAAACAACACAAGACATAAAAATATATAATATTTTTAAGAACATCCAAAATGAAGCTCTCCATTTTTGTGTTTTAGACAACTTAAGACAAAAATTTATCTTATAGTTTTGTGATTGTCCCTTGCTCCCAATTTATACTATCTTAGAAACGATTTTCAAATCAAAAAACATAACGCAACTAAATTATCCTATTTAGTATTTACTCCCTTATTTTTTAAGGGAACGAACACATCTTAAAAAAAAAATTTGCAAAGAAAAAAATAGAGCAACATATAATGGTCTCTCTCTATATATAATGCTATTAAGAAAGGCATCCTCCACAAAGAATGTGCATGTTAAATTCATGCTTCCGTTTGAATTAATTTATAGACAGAATCATTTTATTTAAACGATTATAAAAGTAACATATGATAGAAAAACTTGATATTATTTATTAAGTGTAGTTAGAACGTATTTATTATGAACAATTTTTTTTGTCAAATAGCCTAGTGACTAAACTCACATATTTAAATGTGGAGAAATTTGAAAATCGAAGTTCGAAGTTCGAACTCCGGCCACTCCAATAATATCTATGTTGCTTAATCTGGTGTTGAGTGGTTTTTTTCGTTTCCCTTAGCCTACAACTTGGTGGGGGCTTTTGGCTTGATGTGATTTTTTCTCCTTACTTTTGATTTAGCTATGGTGTATGCTTTTAGTCTTGCGGTATATATATGTTTGTCATTAAAAAAAAAAAATCAAACACTCAACCTCTTTATGAATTGTTGTGCAGAATCACTTCATTTCTCTCATTCACTCAATCCTTAGGAGAATTTTTGTATAATTTTTGAGTGAATGAGAGAAATGAAGTGATTTTGTCTACCAATGCAAAAAACTGGGTTATCGTTGCTTTGTGCACACAACCATAAAATAGAAATTCTCGAGGATTGAGATGCTTGTAGACTAACCAACCTTCTAATTATTAATTCTAAGGCTCGCAAGGTTAATGCTAGACACTTGGTAACTACTACATAACTTCATATTATATTTTCAAAAATACATAGAGAGGGTTAATTTTTGAATGTTACAGAAGTGACAACAACAACGATTGCAATACAAGATGGAGCAATGGGGACAACAATGATGACGGAATAGGAAACTTGAGAAAGGTGATTAGTGTTGATTTGAAAGAGATTATTTTTTAATAATTAAATGAAATCATTTTCACATGGAATAATTACGTTGTTAGACAATAATGACAAGCAGTCAAACTAAGGTTCACTCAAATTTTCTATAGCAAAATGAAGGTTGGTCGAATAAAAATAGGCAATTGCAAGACGAGAAAGTTTTTTTTCAAGTCCACAGAGGTTTAAAAGGTCAACTGAAACAACTATCTTTGTAGAGACACATTCTAAGAAAAAGTTGCACATGTGGATAAGGAAAACGGAAAATACCACGAAATGAGTGGAATAAAAACAAGTGAGACGGATTAAAGATCACAAAATTTTAAATATCATTTTTCATATATTCTCAATTTTTAAGGACCAAAATACCTACTTTTACAATTTCTTGGACTAATTAAATTGGTGATGTATTCTCAAAATTATCAAAAGAAAGTTGGGTATGATAAAACAAGGTCTCGGTAGCATTTCCCTTGTTCATTCCCGAAATATAAGAATTAGTTTGACTACTGCACGTATGTCAACACATAATTTTGATCATTAATATATTTAATTGTCTACTAGTAAAAATTATAAAAACTTGATATTTTAAAAATACACTTCAAAACAAATCAAGCAAGATATGCTAATATTTATATCTATATATTATTAAAAAAATATGGTCAAAGTAAGATAAGTGAATAATATCATTTAGTCAATTGAACTCTTATAAAATGGGACGGAGGGAATATAAAAAATAAGCCCATACAAAAAATCTGGAATCAACTGAGGCCGTTTGCTATAGCTTATTTTTTAAAAAAATCATTTTTTTTATAAAAATAATAATCTTTAATTATTTTGCATCTGTTTGTTACAGATTTTTAAAATAATCAGAAGTTAAAAATAATCAGAAAACAGCTAAAAATTGAGAAACTACTAAGAGTAGCTTATAAAATAATAGATTTTTTTTAGAGGAGAGAGAAAAGAAATGTTAAAAAAAAAAGTTATTTGTAATTAAAAAAAGCACTTTTATAAGTTGTATCCAAACAAACTAAAAATTATTTTATTTAAAAATAATAATTTTTATTATAACAAACAAACACAAAATAATAAAATTTAACTTTTCTAAAAATATCTAAAAACTAATATCTAAATTATTTTAGATAAAAATCACTATTTTTTTAATCCATAACAAAAATATTTTCGACCAAAAACCACCAAACGCGATTCTGAGTTTTTTTCTCTTGAAAGAACGCGATTCTGAGTTAACGTGGTTTTCTAGCTGAATGTACCGCTGTTCCAAACAAGCACGAAATTGAAATTCGAAACCCTAAACCAAACGGATTTTCCCAATTCGATCAATCAAACACTGCAATTCCATCGAATTTCGATTCGTTCGAATTCCATGACGACACCACCTTCTTCATCATCTTCTCAATCGCAATTCGTATATTCCAACGCCCCTTACTTCCCCGTTCCCTTCCATCTTCAACAACCCGCAACCACCACTCACTACGCCGCCGCACCGTACGTTGCCACCCCTGCTGTTCAACTTCCTCCGCCACCAGTCGTCGGTCCCGTTCCACCTCCGGCTGCTTACTCCGTTCCGCAATATCAGGTAGCTTCTTTGTTTTTGTTTTTTTTATTAATTGGTATTAATTTTGAATTTAGAGAGAATTTCTTATTAATTTGATTAATTGATTAATCGTGTTGTGTTGTGATTGAACAGGCACAACAGTTATTTGAGAGGGATGCACAGATAATTACGCCGGAGGCTCTTGAGAATGTGAAGGCAGCTATTGCGAGTAGCGACGTTGAGCATAAAGCTGAGACGAAAAAGAAAGCGGTTCCCCGTAAAGCTGCTGGACAATCTTGGGAGGATCCTATACTTGCTGAGTGGCCTGAAGGTATTTTATCATTATGTTTTTGTTATTGCAAGTTAATTTATTCAGTTTTGTTAATTTATGATGGATTCTTTTCTTTAGGAATTGCTCTTATCATTTTTATGCAGAGACTTAGTAGTGTATCATTTTCTTTTTGTAACATTTACACAAGTTAGATAACTATTCATGGATTGATTTATCTTTACTGCTTTGTATAATCAGATGATTATCGACTCTTCTGCGGTGATCTTGGTAATGAAGTCAACGACGATGTTCTTTCAAAAGCATTCACAAGATTCCCTTCTTTTAACATGGCTAGAGTAAGTGGACGTCTTATCTAACTGAAATTCTTTTATTTTTGGTAAATGATTGGGTTAGTTTTAGCATTTTGTATTTCCTCTTCAGATTTTTGTTTGAAGGGACAGAGTTGTTAATGATTTGTGTATCTTAAGGTAGGTCTTGCTTAATAATTTAAATTTTATCAGTCATTTTTACGATTTAATTGATGCACTATTTTGTCATCTCAGGGCGTCCTTCATCATTGCTCATTGTTCACTAATCAAGGGCACTTGAAATTATTAAACGGTGACATAGTTTAATGTGATTGAATTTAAATGCTCAATTTGTTTTAAATCAATGTTGTGTCTATTGTTTACTTTGTTTTGTTATGGGATCTCAAAAGTCAGTTGCAGTTGGATTAACTTTCTGGTGTTGGTTAGCTAGGTATAAATTTACAAGTTTGGATGCAAATTAGGATTTTTCCCCTAAAAAATATTGTAGAATTCATTCAATAATATGACCCTGTTTGAATAAACAGCTTAACTAAGCACTTATAGCATAATCGTTTATCTTATAAGTGCTTATGTATAAACTGTATTTATGTAAGAAAAGACAAAATAAAAGTCAAATTGTTTTCATGTAAGCTATAAGTTGATCTCATAAGCTATCACGGAAAGCTTATGGAAATAGGCTAAAAATAGCTTATGAACTGTCATAAGTTGTTTCCATGAGCTCTCCCAAATAAGCTCATATGGCAACACGGATTCAAATAATGTGCTAGCAAAGAGACTGTTAAGTGTGGCATTGAAATGGTCCCACCTAGAACGAAGGACAGGAGAGACTCAGTTCTTGAGTGTCTACCAGAGATACGGATGCACACAAAATTCATTTGTGATGAGGAAATTGGTTATTATATAACAGTTATTAAAGACTTGAGCTGTACAAGGACCGATTCATTTTTTTTTTTAATCAGCAAATATATTGATATAAACTCTACCATAAGCATAAGACATACTTATAGAGAGAAAATTGTACTAGGAGCTGCAATAAAAGCAGGAAGAGGATGTGTTATTTGAGAGTCAAGATACAGTTAATTTCATATGAAGAACTTGTATTATTAATGGTAGCCTTTCTGATATTTGTAATTTCCATGTTTTGCTTGTTTGCTAACTAACATTGTGTTTATTATTTGCAAATATGTCTGTGATGCATTATTTCTGTGTAATTTGTTGTAATTAAGGTATCTTTGATCTTGTCTAGGTTGTTAGAGATAAGCGGACTGGAAAAACAAAGGGTTATGGATTTATAAGCTTTGCCAACCCTGCTGATCTTGCTGCTGCTCTTAAAGAAATGAATGGTCAGTAATTTACAGACTTCTATGAACATATTTTCTCTCGTTGTGTCGTGTGTTATGCTGCTTTATTTTCTTCTGATGACCCTTTTATGAATATTGCATGCATAGCCTCTATTATAAGTATTATTCTATCATGGCTAAATATATTGTTAGAACTTGTATCTAAATCAACTGTATATATATATATATATATATATATATATATATATATATATATATATATATATATATATATATATACTGAATACGCTAGGATAATATTGATGAACAATAAGGAATACACAAATACTACAGTAGCAGTTCTGTCTGGCCAAAACTGTATAGGGGAGTTTCTGACGGTGCAGTTACATATTTACGGCAGTTACAGAGCTAAACAAATGACAGGAAATTGAGAGCCTGCCCTCTCCCAAACCAACTGGTTCGCACTTAATAAATTCCACACCTATTTAAATTAACAAACTACTATTTATAGTTACACATTTTCTGTCCCACCGGGCCCAATTGTATTAATGGCCTTTCTTCTAGAAATCTAGAATAGGTCTATTGCTAACATATACGTGTTTTGGTTCAATATTTAAATGTAAATTGTGTAATGCGAGATTATATTGACTTTTGAGTTAGGGCTATAGGTTTGCCAAAATCAACAAGGAGCCTGCTCTTTTAAGCATTATTATGTCATGTCTGATATATGTATATAGTTCCATGCAAGAATCAGATATAATGACTTGAATTAGAGTATATAAGTTTGCCAAAATCAACAGCAAGGTTTGGAAGTAAAAAATTAAAATATGAAGTTTGATAATTCTATGCAGACACAATCATACTTGTTTCTTTTATGCATAAAATAAATGGTTTTATGGAATATACAATCCCATAGTTGAATTCTATCAATAAGCCAACGAGAAGCAAAGGTTAATGTTGCTCGAATGATAATACTATGATGATTAGTTACACCAGGCAAGATAGGATTAAGACTGATATTATCACTATCAGCAGAAATGTAACAGCAGTTCCCTTCCCACTTCCCATTGTAGAAAACTGGCTGGCAGAATCTTGTTCTAGGTAGTTTGGACATGTGTGGAGAAGATCCATAGTCCATACAAGCACCACCACCACCGTTAAGAGTCAAATCATTAAGGGAAGTTTTGAGTTATATTATGGCCTATTATTCGTTTGATATTATTCACGAGACATTATGTAGTCATTGATTTAAATAATTGATCTCATCTACTTGGAAGATCCTTTGGGTGTTGTTGTCCTTGTACGTAGAGATGATTGTGGCAAATGTAATAAATAACATACGTTACCCTGCCTTTGATATCTTGGTTTCAGGTAAATATGTTGGAAATCGGCCAATAAAGCTACGCAAGAGTAAGTGGAGGGAGAGAACTGATTTTGACGCACTGGAGAAACAGAAGGTTAGCAATTTACTTTGTCAATGAGCTGAAATTTGTTGATGCATTTTCTTGTATGTCCAACCTGATTCCTTTGTTGTTTGCATTGCAGAACCATATTCAGAAGAAACCGAAAATGTCAAGGAAGGGTATTCTGCACAAGTGAAAATAGGCCACAATCTGTATAAATTGCGTTTTTATCAAATAGAACATTACATTGTTTTCAAATGATCCGTATTATTCATCTGAAATGTTCTAATGTAACAAATTTAAGATTTTCTTTCCCAAGAATATGTTCTATTTAAAAATCTTGTGTGTAAACCTTTCTTTAGGTTATGCCTCAGGCAACTCCATGTATTGAAAGGATATTTGGTAGATACCATACTGGTGAGTTTATTGGTTTGCCTCGCCCTTTTCAATGTCATGCATGAGTACTACTGTATTTCATTACATTTGATCTGAAGCTCAAGATAGATAAAATATTTTTATTTTGTAAAATATGTGTATTTTAATCAAATATAAAAACCAAAGGACCCCTTTCTTTATTATTGATAAGGAAAAACTGAAAAGTCCATGGTACCTTATATTTATTTTGCTGCAAAGGTGCAGAGGAAATAACCATTATCATTTTTAAGAACTCCACAAAAAGCTAAAGTTTCATTAAGGATAACCACACCATATCTGTGTTGAGGCCACCACACCGAATAGTGTCACTCTCTTTCAGGAGGATTGTGTTGCTACTCATCATTACAGAACGTTGGTGGAAGATGTTCATCAGATACATAATATAGTAGTGTGGGTTGTTAGATTAAGGAGTAATTTGTGCATTCAAATCAGTTCTTTATTTTGACCAATAACTTAGCAAAATAACTTTTGAGTATTTATTTGATTAGCAAGATGGAGATAGGTTGATATCTATGCACTTGAATGCGTGTGTTGAAATATTTACTCATTATTAAGTGGAGGTCAATATGTCTATATCTGATGTTCATTGGACAACCCCACTTAGTGATTATTATAAGTTTAGTGTTGATGCAGAGGTCCGACTGAGGAAGGTAAGTGGGGTATTGGTGTTTGTGGTGAGGGATGCTGATGGTGTCGTGGTTGCCGCTAGTTGTTGGTAAATTCTTTCATTACCAGACTCAGAAGTAGCAGAAGTTTTAGCTATGCGGAAGAATTTGAAATTTGCAAAAGATGTGTCTTTTGTGAATCTTATAGCGGAATCAGATGCTTCAAATGTGGTTTTGGCGTTGCATAATCGTCGACAATCTTCCCACTATGTTGGTTCTATTATTGAAGATTGTATTAATTTTAATGTTTACTTTCATAGTTTAAATTTTGTTCATATTAGGCGTGAAGCTAACCATACTGCCTATTATTTAGCTAAACATGTCCTTTACAATTCAGACTACATATGGATTGAATAGACTTTCCGCCTTATATTTATGCAGTCTTGGTTTTTGATTTGTTGCCCGACTTTTATTAATGAAATTATTTTTAACTTAAAAAAAGAAGATATTATTTGATTTTTATGTTTATTGTATTTTATTTTAATTTCTTAAATCACTCTTTAACTTGTGGAGTGCCTTTATGTGCTCCCTCCTATAAAACAAGCATTGTTTTTTCATTAGAATAAACTTACTCTGAAATTATAGAATTATAGAGTATTTTTAACAGAGACAGATTAAGAAATTTGTACACACAAAGTAAAATCTTTAACATGTAAAGTATTCTAATAGGAACATATGTATTAAACATCATTTAGGCTTTGTTTGTGAGATTAAAGTGGAAGATAGAGGAGGGTTTTGAAAGAAGAAACAAGTAGAAGGATTAGAAGAGTTTGGAAGAGGAGAAGTTTGGACTTTGGAGTGTTTTATATTAATTCTTTAAATTTAATTTATGTTGTTAAAATACTCTCTTAAATAATGTGAAAAATTCTCTATTTTTTTCATCTACTTTCTTTTCTCTAAATTCCTCCTACCCATTCCCCTCCAAACTTGCAAACAAGGCTTAGAAGGAAAAAAAAAATGTAACTCTATATCAACATGCATATGATGTTCGCTTAAGTTCCTATGAAATTTTACAACACAGTTTTAATCCTACTAAATTCAAATCTGTTTAGCTATCTTTAAACTTTTAAATTTTTAAATATTTTTTTGCAATACTATTTAGAATAAGTTGTGGAAAAAAATGATTTATTATAATCAAACTTTTGTTTTTGAGAAAAAAAAATTGGAATTTTTCTCTTTCCCGTGTCTTTTTCTCCATCCGAATTTCTATTTTAATCCTTGAATAAAAACTTCGGATGCGTTTTTCAAATAAAGACTTCGTAATGTGTTTCTCAAATTTTTTTAAATTTAAACTAGAAAAAAAACTTCAAAAAATATATTCCGAAATTTTTATTCAAATGCAAAAGAGAAAATTAGGAGGAAAGATTCACGGGAAAGAGAAAAATTCAAAAAAATGGCATTCTAATACCAAAGCCCAATCCATTCCATAAAAAATAAAAAAATAAAAACATAAAAACAAAATGCAGCGGCTACTGCTTCGGAATTGTATCAGAAACAAGCTGAAGTCGCAGTGAACTCAACGCAGCGTGGGAATTGGTCGCCGGCAGCCATAAACAGCGACAAATTCCGTCCGTCCAGGTTTTCCTCTTAAACACAATTTATCTTAAAATGTTTAGCTGATTCTATTCTACTGTTCTGTTCTTATCGTTCCTATTATTTGCATTTTATTGATTGTGACTTGTACTGGTGACTGCTGTAAGCTGTTACATCTTGTCTTAAAATGAAGTGGAAAGCTATCAAGCACGACACCTGTCTGACACGCGTCGGTGTCCGACACTCGTATAACACTCTTTGGATAGCTCAGACATGTGTCCAATAAAAAATCATTTTTTCCTTTGCATCGGTGTCCGACACCGGTAAGAGACTGTGTAGCGGTGTTGGTGTCCTATGTTTTTTATATTAGCCGTGTTTACATGTCTGTGTCGGAGTCCGTGCTTTATAGGTGGAAAGCTTGAATTCGATTTATATTTTCCTGAAGTTTATTCCTTAGGTATCATTACTTTTCATAATATGTGAACTGTGAAGTGTTTTCATTTATTAGATATGAAGGATGGACATTTGGATTAGGCGTGTCCCGGACATTACATTGAATTATAGCATTTTGTCAAACTATTATCAGTGTCGATATGTTAGTGTCTGTGTCGTGTTCAATGTCCGTGTTTGTGCTTCATAGTTAGATATATGGTAAAGATGGAGTATTATTTTAGGTTTCTCCTATTTGTAGGTAATTTATCGTATATTTGTAGCTATTGTGTCAATATAGCTGTTGTGTCGTATATTTGTAGGTTTCTCTTATTTTGAACTTTTGCTACAAACATATACATTGTCTACGCATATTGTGTCAATCTTCCATAGCTGTGTATTAGGCTTAATCAAGCGAGGTATAAATATGTGTGCAGATTAGAAATGTTTTTTCACTTCAGATGCTAAATAATATATCCTATCTTTGCAGCTTGAAAGATTCCAATCAGTATACCACAGCAACAAAGATGAGTTATACAACTTCTTTCCAAAATAAGAGTTTCAATTTTCACTCTTTGAATGATCTGCATGGTCGTAACAATCAAGGGAGTTGTGTTTTTGACGCGAGTTTTAATCATAGTTCAATTAAAAAACTGTCTACATTGCGATTGCGCCAAATTTCTTTCAGTGATTATTTTTCTACAAATAAATGTTGTTCATCTTGGAAAGGATTGCAGTGTAGAAGTTTGTATGCTACCGTTTTAAATGAAAGAGTTGATGAAGTTGACCATGAAGATTTTGGCTTTGAAAGTTACACTGACAAAAGGAGAAAATCTAGTGAACAAGTGAAGTCTTTCAAGTCTCTCAACTCTCCAACTTTGTCATCAGATGGACCATTTGTCAGAAACAGTGAGATGGCCAACAATAAGATTCTCCAAAATCTATGCAATAACGGGAAGTTAACGGATGCAGCAAGAATAATTGATATTATGGCACGTAAAAGTCAAATACCTCATTTCCCTTCTTGCACAAACTTGATTCGAGGTTTAAGCAATATCGGTCGCATAGACAAAGCTTGCCAAATCATGAATATCATGGTTATGTCTGGCGGTGTTCCTGATATAATTACATTCAACATGGTTATCGGAAGCCTTTGTAAAAGAGGTCATTTAAAATCTGCTCTTGAATTGCTTGAAAATATGAGCTTCAGTGGTTGCTTCCCGGATGCAATTACTTATAATACAATAATTCGTTGCATGTTTGATAAAGGAGATTCAAATTTGGCTGTTAGTTTTTGGAAGGATCAATTGAGAAAAGGGTTCCCTCCTTATTTATTTACCTATACATTGCTTATTGATCTGGTTTGCAAACATTGTGGGGCTACTCGAGCGCTTGAAGTATTGGAAGATATGGCGAGGGAAGGTTGCGATCCTAATATCACTATGTACAATTCTCTTGTAAGTTTTAGTTCTAAACAAGGGAAATATAATGATACTGCTTTGATTATATCCAATTTCCTCTCTCGTGGGATGCAACCGAATGTTGCGACATACAATATCCTTATCCACTCTCTTAATCTCCATGGGCATTCAGATGTAGTCAATGATATTTTGAAGATTATGAATGAGACTTCCATATCACCTACAGTTGTTACTTACAATATTCTGTTGAATAGTTCATGTAAATCTGGATTTCTGGATCGTTCCATAAGCTTATACGTCAAAATGGTTTCTGAGAATTGTTCAGCCGACATTATAACTTACAATACTCTTCTAAATGCTTTATGTAAAGAAGGGTTTATTGATGAGAGCATTCAATTACTTCGCTCTTTGTCCGGTACTAATTGTTCGCCTGGAACGGTCACTTATAACATAGTAATTGATGGGTTAGCTAGAATGAGATCTATGAATTCAGCAAAAGAAATGTTCGGCGAAATGGTGAAAAAAGGAATTGATCCTGATGTTGTTACCCACAGTACTTTGATATGGGCTCTTTGCCGGGTATATCGATTTGAAGAAGCAGTGGAGCTATTGAAAGTGGTGTATAGGAAAAGACAAAAGATTAAAAATAATGCTTATGAATGTGTTATCCTAGGATTATGTAAGCAAAAGAAGCTTGATGTTGCAATTCAAGCTCTAGACTTGATGGTAAAAAGTCGATCTCAGCCAAATGAGAAAATATATTATGCTTTAATGAAGACTGTTGCTAATGAAGGTATGGTAAAAGAGGCTAATGATTTGCATCAGAGGTTGATCGAATGGAAGATTCTAAAAGAGGATTCGTTTGATTTAGTTGGAGTTCACACTTAGATTGGCCAAATTCGATACTTTTTATGGCCATGCACAAATTATACATTCCTATCAGGTGATTCTTCTAATCTTTTTTGTTTGATTATAAAGGTTGCTTTTTCACTAATTGTCTCTTTGCTCTTTGAAAACTGAAAGTAGCATTGTAACTTTCATGTTTTAAGGTTGACTGATTTTATTGTGCCTTTGTCAATGTCAGGACTCAGGAAAAGCTAGTTGGATTTCGTGCTCTCCCGAGTATTACAATGTCCAACACCATATGCTGATATAAACTCAGCATTGAGTTAAATTTTGACAGTGGAAGGGGAAGTCGACATACTTGCCTTCATCGCTAGTTAATGTAATGTTCATTTAATCTTCACATTTTGCAGATTTTAGGATAACTTCGTTCTTTGTTGACGTTTTGGTTGTGCTTTAAGCTTGTTTTGGTGGCTGTAAGTTCATCTATATTGACTTCATAGTGTATTTACATAGTATGTTTTAAGATTCAAGTTCATGCCATTTTTATTTTGTTGTAGCTACTTTTATAATTATTCTAATTCTAATAATTTCTAATAAAATATATCTTTTATAATTTGTCAGATTTTACTTACTTCACGGCCGAATTCTAAATTACCGAAGCTTTTTCTTCTGAGAACCGGAGAGTTAACACAAAAAAAATTACATTTTTCTTTTTTGCGAGTTTTCAATGCTACTTTTATAAAGAACGGTTGCATAGAAATAAAAAGTTGTTTTCTATCTTGTAATAATCAACTAACCTTTAGATCTAATATGAAATGTTGAGTTGCTTAAAATTTGCTCATTAGAAATGCTCTAAAAACAGTCTGAGTTCAAGCCTTTTTGCGTTTCTTGTGATATTAACCAAATATATTAGGTACATTTTAGAAAGGAGAATTTGTCTAAATATAGGTAGTATAGGGACTAAAATAAAATAACAGTATAAATGCAGTACATATTTAAACCTTTATCTAATATGGAAATTTAAAATGAGTTGGACGTTGGGGTGGATGAGTTGGAATGTGGAGTGATAAGGTCAGAAGTTCGAAAAATAGGTCTTCGTATTAATATATGATTAGAAATATAGCTTCCCATAAAAATTATAAAGAAAAAATAAGCATGCATATTTTTATATGATTAGAACTATAGATCCCCGTAAAAATTATAAAAATTACACTTTTATTAATATATGAGTAAAACTATAAGTTCCCATATAAATTATTAAAAATCAACAGTTGTATTAATATAAGTAGAAATATATGTCCCCGTAAAAATTAAAGAAAAAATAGACATGTGTACTAACATATGAGTAGAAATAGAGATTGTCTCAATCCAAAAAAAAAAAAATAGAGATTGTCGTACGCTAAATTCTGCCCACCCTTTTATTATCATACTAGTAAGAGACCTGTGCGAGACAATATTTTTTTTAAGTTATAGTTTAGTAATCAAAATTGGTTGCAATTACATAGAACATATTTATATATCAGTTAGAATTTATCACGTGTAAAATAGTTTTTTTGAAATTTTTGTTAGTTAGAACTTGCATCACATATAATAATTATTGTGAATTTTTTATCAGTGATAATTTGTCCCGTATATGATAGCCAAAAATTCACCTCAATGACCTTTTTAAAAGTTTTGGTAATTTGCAGGGTCTAAAATCAAACTTTTTATTTTGCAATGGCTAAAATCAAAACAAGCCGTAATTGCAAGACCGTTTTCATATTTAAGCCTAAAAAAAACACAAGAATAAAACCATCACACCTATCTCCCTAATTCTAAAAATAAATTAAAAAAAAATCACAATCACACCTATCTCCCTTAATATTATTATTATTATATTATTACTAGCGGCCGTGTCTGCCGTGTCTAACTTATATATAAGAAAAAGATATACTTATGTTATGGTGAGTTTGTTATTAAAAGATTTTTGCTACTAAAAAATTATGTGGCTTATGTTATGGTTAGTTTGTTTTTTTATTTTATAACCGCACTATAAATATTTGTTGGATAGATAGGAGACAGGAGATAGTTACCGCGTAATTTGGCAAATTTGAACAAGTCCATCAAGCAGCATCTCTCGGCAGCTCAATACCAAAAACTGTTGTTACGTATTACTTAGGTCTACTACTAATTAAAGTAGAATATAGAATCGAATAGAACAGATACATATACAATTAGGGTTTGGGCGCAAAGGCTGAAGAATGGGAGGCGGCAAAAAGAATAATCGGCGGAATAAGGGCGGAGGCAGCAAAAAGAAGGATTGGTGGAATAATAGTGGTGGTAATTCGGATTCAGAGTGGGTAGGGAAATATTGTATTCTGGTGAAGACCTGGTTTGGTCGATCAGAATTTTTCGTTGTTGATCTGAAACAGCAGATGATTGTAATGAAACATCCGGAAGTTGTATGGAGCGACAACCGCGTGCTTCAGTTCAACTGCGGTGCTTCATAAAGGTACTCTCCGTCCTCAATATCGCTGTCGACAACTTTACAAACTCCACTGGATTTAAAAACCATTAACATTAATGCCTAAAACATCCTTTCCATCTGTACTAACAGTTCCCTTCTATGTAATAACTTATTTTATCTATACTAATGTCAAAATTTGACTTTGATATGCAAACTTCACTAATTCATGGCCACCTTATTTTGAATTTTGGAATTCTCAATATTCTTGCTATTTCGTTTTGTGCTAAAGAAAAGACTGCAAAACCTTAGATAACTAATTTTGATCTTGCGTAATCTAAGAGCATGATTATCGGTACATATAGTATTGTGGCTTAACTGCACATTACCGTGTCTTGTCGGACAAGATGGATTATTCAATGTTTTCCACCGTTTCTACACTAAAGATCGTGTCTTTGTGCACCAACAGCTCTTAAGTGCCACATAAGTGTGCACATGGAGTTTTTTTTCTTCCTTCAAACAATTAAATACTTACTTTTTAAATTATAAATAAATTAAATATATGTTTTACTTTCACCGTTGCATACGACTCTTTCCTTTCAATTTTTAAAATTGTGAATCATGTCTTCATTTAACATGTCGAAAATATTACACCTTAGGATATCGCGTCCAGCCAAAAAAGAACGCTCAGGCTGCAGAAGGAAAGCTTCCGTCCCGACTCCCGAGATAACCGGGCAAAGACATTATGAGATGCAACTAAAGCGAAACATTTTGACGAGTAAAGTGTAAACAAACAGCTCCACAAACACCCCTTTACACCATCCCTGCACTTGAAAAAAATCATCAGGCGGCCAAATTAATCAAGCAGAAAAATGGCAATAAAGGGTGTGAATGCTAAAATAATCTACCAGCTTTAAGCATTGACAGAGCACATAATAATAGAATCTCACTAAAAGACCACAATCATACATATAAATATACTATTCCAAATATTATACATATAAGTATACTGCTCCAAACATAGGTAGTACTACTCAAGTCACCGTCGTTATTTGTTAAACAATCGAACACATTTCCGATTTATCTTATACTTTATAAGTCCTCACCCTTATCACTTGTCTTCTGCACTGTGGTTACAATACCTCTCAGAAGATCAATGTAGAGTGGAAGTTGTGCTATTGCATACAAAGTCACAGGTAAGCAAGTGACTGTTTAAATGAGGAACACAATGCGCTTGAACAATAAAGTTGTAAAAAATCACGTTTGGAGTCAAAAACTATAAATCTCAGCTTCAAATTATAATCAATGGTGAAAGCAAAACCGATTCTACTGAAAAACATCCAAATAGGTCAATTTCCTTCTTTGTAAGATTTGCTTCCATTAATATTATCATTACTCAAATAATTTGCATAAATCTAAACCATATGCTTTCCTTCTTTCTCTGCAGAAAGCAGAAATCTAAACCATTGCCTCAACAAAAAAAGTTACGATATTACATTTCTATGGTGTACAAATTTCCGCAACTTTTCCAAGTCATTGTGTAACAATTAAATACAAACTCTACGCAAATTGCAACCAACATATATTCGATAATAACATGTTTGTCAGAAGTAACCATCCGTTTGATATTTGTGTGAACTTCAAACAACCTTTAAACAACAAATTGGGAGCAAGCGGTAAGTTGGTATTCATTGAATTGAACAAAAACCTTATTGAGAAGACCTGCATACATCAATTTTATGGCTAGAAAGTTGGTTCATTCTGATGATAATGCGAGCTCCTTGTGCGCATCAAAGCCAGGAAATGTTTTGCACAAACGTTTGAATGAATTTTCTGAAATAGCATCCAAATTAACAAGTGAGTTAGCCAGCTCCATCGCCTCATTTCGCCATCCAGCAAAACCAATCCCTTGGATCAACAATGTGTAGGAGGTTTCATTCGGTAAACATCCTTTGTCAACCATAGCAGCCAGCACCTCAACAGCATCTATGACTCTTTGCAACTTGCACAATCCAAGAAGAACAGTATTATAACTAATAACTGTCGGTTGACACTTGCGACTCTCCAACATGTCGCCCAACAAATCAATGGCCTGATCCACCAATCCATCTCTGCACAAGCAAGATATAAGCGAATTATAAGTGATCCCATCAGGATCAATGTCGCTGCTTAACATCTCCAAAATCATCTGTAACGCTCTAATTTTATCGCCGCTACTCCACAACGCACCAAACAGTGTATTATAAGAACTTGCATTTGGAGGACAGCCCATTTCACCGAGCTTCTCAAAGATGTTCAAAGCCTCATTAGCATATCCATTCTTACACAAAGAAGCCAAGATAGAATTATAGCTAAGAATATCAGGCATATGACCACCCGATATCATATCATCCAAAAACTCAATAGCCACGTTCACTTTTCCTTCTCTGCAAAAAGCAGAAATCAATGGATCATAGCTATAAGTATCAGGAGCCAAGCCTCTTTCCTTCATAGCATTCAACACACTCTTAGCCTCTTCAATTTGACCATCACGACAAAGCGAACTAATCATCGTGCTATACGTCACAGAATTCGGCTCGCAGCCCTTATCCAACATATCAGACATCAACTTCACCCCATATTCCCATTTCCCTTCATTCAAAAGACCCCTCAACAGAATATTATAAGTACTCACACCAGCAACACAACCCTGCTTACTTATACTACTAAGAAACTCAAAAGCTCTATCTATCAACCCTTGTTTACACATACCATTAACAACAACATTATAAGTAAACATATCAGGTCGAAGCCCTCTGGACAACATCTCATCCAAAAGCTTCATAGCCTGATCAATACCACCTTGAAAAATAGTTGCTTCAATCAAAATAGTATAAGTTATAACAGTTGGCTTACAATTATCTTTCAACAACTGATCCATAACCGCTAAAGCCGAATCAAGTTTCCCCCTCCCACAAAGATTCCCAATGAGAATATTATAAGTAACAACATCAGGTAAAAAACCTCTCTTTTTCATTCTATCAAGCACCTTATTAGCATCATCAATTCTATCAGCTTTACAAAACCCACTTATAACAGCATTATAAGAAAAAACATCAGGCTCACCATATTTTTCCAAAATCTCCATAACATGAATAGCTTTTTCGAGTTTTTTGGAATTGAAAAAACCTTTTAACAATTTAGTACAAAGAATAACATCAGGTTTATAACCTCTATCAACCATATGCTGAAGATAATAGAGAGATTCATCATACTTAGCTAATTTGCATGATTTGTTGAGTTGATACATGAAATTTTGGTCGGTAAGATCGTAATCTGGGTAGGTTTTTGGTCTTATTTCATTATTGCCCCAGAATTTTTTTTGTTCTTTGTTGATTCTTCTTCGGTAGTTGTTACCTTCGTTTAGGAATGGGGTTGAGGAAATTATGATTTTGTTGGGTTTTGAATGCCATGAAGTACGATTTGGGTTGATTGTGGTGAAATTGAGAGTGTTTGAGAGGAATTCAGTTGAAAATGTTGTTGTCATTGATTCATGGATTGGGGTTTGGAGAAAAATATGTTGCTGCCGCTGCATAGTGTGTGTGTGTGTGTGGATATTTTATGTTACTATGGATAAGGGTCTGCAACACAAGTTAGGGTAAGAAGTGGGTTTGAATTCAATCCAACACAATATACAAATGAATTCAGACCTTAATTATTTTATTTAGGAGTATTTTATTTTGAATTTTTTACTTTATCCTAATTATATGGTACCCTATGTATAAAATTGATTTTCAGCAAAAAAATAAAATAAAGTTAGGATTTTTTTTTTTTAATAGCTAAAATTTCACTTTTTTAAGGTGAATAAGTGAGAATACCCGATTAATACAATAATTTGCAATGTCATTGTTTTTTTTTTTTTTTCTCTTTCTCTATAATGAATTTGCAATATCGCTGTTAATTGAGCTATGTTCACGGTGACAAATAAAGTTAGACTTGAAAAGTGAATATATTAATTTGGTATTTAGGGATGTTAAATATGGAAAGTCGGGTGAAGGAAAAATTATTACTCCCTTTGATTCTTAATATAAGCGAAATTTTACTTTTTAGATTTATTGAAAATCTAATATACTTTTTTTTAATGAAAATCTAATATATCTAGTCAATAATATTGATAATAATCCATATTAATGACTAGATAAATTAGATTTTTAATGAATCTAAAAATAAAGTTTTTATATTATTAAATATCAGAAGGAGTATTAAGAACGGTTGTACTTGAAAAAAATTGAGTAAATTTTGAAGATATTTAAAGTATAACTTTTTATTAAATTTGAATGGAGAGTTTGTTTTAGGTTGAAATTGAAATATAGATGGAAAATTTGTTTTTTTGACGGAAGATGGAAAAATTGTTGTCATTCTTTACAATAATGGTGAAACAAGGATTTGCATTTTGATTCCTTTGAACATCGTCATTGTCCATGGGTGGAGGGTCATATGTGGGTTATTCACTATCATCAATCCCTTAAGTCGGGTTGGGTTCACTATCATCGTTAAAACTTAGGTTATCATCGTCATTGTATCGAGTTGGGTTTAATTAAATACAATGGTGCTTTGGCGACATAGATGTAGTTTGTGGTGTTTTTCATGTCTTAATGGCGAATGACTTGGAGGTTTATCTACATTCGTTGATAGTTGTAATGCGGATACTTCAGAGTGTACGAAAGTCTGAAGATGACTTGAAAAAGATGTTTTTTTTTTTAATATTTTTTCTTGCAACTGATCTACAATCAGATTCAAATGTGGTGGTGAAGAAAATTTATAATTTCAAGGTTTATATTTGAAATCTTCAGTTGCTACAAAAGATTCAAAGACTTTTTACATATGAATTGAGAAGTTAATATTTATCATGATTATTATGAAGCAAATTGTTGCGCCGATGCTTCTAACCAATATTAATCATGATAGTCGACCCTCCTTAATGAGCTTACTCCTACAGTATTAATTACTTATTATTTATCGATAACTTTGGAATTTCTATTTCTTATTCGATCATAGTTTTTTCCTCTTAGACCCCTTCCCTTTCCAAAATAAAATAAAAATTAGATAAAAAGATAATAATAATTGATGTATTATCCATTAAACTTTTTCTTGACCAAATATTATCCATTAAACATTTTATAACACTTTACAAAAAAAAAAAAAAAAAAAAAAAAAGACAAACAACACGTCTCTCTTTATAGTTTGGCAAAAAGAAAAGTCTCTCTTTTCCTTCTTCGATCTCAATTATTTGTTCCTTCTCCTTCTCCCTCCAAATTCGCGTTAGATCTCTGCAAAATTCCATCGATTCCATTTCAGATCACTGCCACAGATATTGCTAATTCATTCATCAGAAAGATCTAGGGTTCCGTTCTCAATCTGCACCTCCAAATCTCAACCGCATTTCTTTTCTTCCATTTCGATTACACCGCTTCGATTCGAATGCATTGAAATTCAACTCATTTCAGTGTTAGAAAAAGGGAGAAAAAAAAATTAGAATCAAAATCAAATTCAGGATTCGTTTTTTGAGTTTTGTGCTTTCTGTGATTTGGTTTTTTGAATGAGAGATTGGTTTAGATGAGTATGGAGGTAGTTACTGATGCGGCGTCGTTGGACGTCGAATTGTTGCAGCTCCCTGAATTTTCCACTTTGGCTCTCAAAACTAATATCAATTTCGTTGAGAAGCTATTTGAACAGTGGTTGTCGCTTCCTGAAAGTAATCGATTGGTAATGTTTCATTTTTCATTCAATTATGAAACTTTATATGCAAAAATTGCTACATTTTCGTATATATGCATTTTTGTGCATGGAGAATGAATTGATCTGAAATTGCTGAAAGGGGTGAGATAGTAATTGTGGTTATTGAGTAATGATTGTTTAGAATTTAGATAATAAAGGTTTGTGAGAAAGATGCATCATCCTAAGTTATTTAAAGTTAACTAATTTACATAATTGTAGTGAGAGTGGTAGGTAAGATGATTTGATGGTTTGGAGGAGGGAAATAGGGGTGGGGGTGATAAGGATACCATGGTTGAATTCTCTCCAATAACAAATTTTGTAACATTTATGCTTAAAAAAAATCGATAGAATAGTAATATCAATAGGAAATGCTGCTGCTACTTCTGGTCAAAATTTGTTAATCAGATACCATAGGTTTTAGTGCAGTTGACAAACTTACTTCATGAGAATTGATCTGAAATTGCTGGTGGGTGGGGTTGAAAGGGTGAGATAGTAATTGTGGTTATTAAGTAATGATTTTGTTTTTGAAAAATAAGTAATGATTATTTACAATTTAGATGATAAAGGTTTGTGAGAAAGATGCGTCATTCTTACATTAAAGTTATTTAGAGTTAATTAATTTACATAATAGTAACGAGAGTGTTAAGATGATTTGGTGGTTTGGAGGAGGGACATAAGGGTTGGGGTGTTAAGGATATCATGGTTGAATTCTCTCCAATAACAAATATTGTAACATTTATCATTAAAAAAATTCGATAGAATAGTAATATCAACAGGAAATGCTGCTGCTACTTCTGGTCAAAATTTTTTAATCGGATACCATAGGTTTTAGTGCACCCGACAAACTTCATGAGGAATTATGAATTTGATCTGAGTCTGCTTTTATCGTCGGCATATTAAGTAGTAGTCGGTTTCATCTGTTATAGTTTTTACTCTTATGAGGATTGCTGTCGCGAATTCTTGTCAATCCTGCTTTACTTACTCAAGCCATGTAAATGAGTGAGCTTCTAGTGATACTTGAAATGTAATCATGGTTATAATGCTATACCATTTGTGTTATTTTTTTTTGGGTTTACTTCAATATTTTAGTTGTTCTTCTTGAATAGAGACAAATATAACATATGCACTTGCAATCCCATTTTATTGTTTCTCTTGTTAATTCTGTAGGTAACATCATTGCTCAATGATGCTAAGTCAGGGGCTCCTTTGAATGTTCCTGGGAGTTGCTCTAGCCCAAATGCTGCGAGTAATACATTGCCTTCCATGTTTCCGGCTGGCACTGCTCCGCCACTTTCACCAAGAAGTTCATCCGGTTCTCCTCGCATTGTGAAACAGAGAGCCGGCCCTTCTAATTTGGGCTCTCCTTTGAAAGTTGTCAGCGAGCCAATTAAAGAAGTGATACCCCAGGTTCTACAAATCTGATATTTTTTTATTTTTTTTTATTTTTACATGTAGTAAAATTAAAATTTATTAGAAAATGGGGAGGGGAAGTATAAAAGATTAAAAGAGAATAAGCTATTCTCCAAAACAGAAAAAGAAAAGTTCATCGGCGAGGAAGAAAACTATTGCAGCCAAGTTGACCAATATCATTGCATAAATGATACGGCAACTTTTCTCGAGACAGTCATTTGCAGAACGCCAATGCAAGGCCATATAATATCATACCCTTTAGAAAAGTATATAACAAACTAGAGGAAATGGATAATGTGCCAAAGAATTGCATAGACTGTGTAGATTGCACTAAAACCAAATGTGCCAAAGAATTGCTTAGACTGTGTAGATTGCACAAAACTTTTGCCTTGTTTTGCTTAAGGGGTACCTAATGAACTTTTAATGACTACTAATTACACCAAACACCCACTAACACCTGATGAACTTTTAATGACTACTGTTCAGTTCTCTTAATACTTTATTCAACAACGCTTTTCTCTTATACCCGGTCTGGTGTGTCAATGTGTGTCTGTTTTTTTTTCTTCCTTTCTATTCCTGTCTGTTACGTTATCCTTACAACATAAGTATTTGCCCAACTGCAGTTTTTCTTTCAACATGGACGGCCACCTCCAAATGATCTAAAAGAACAATGTTTGTTTAAAACTGATCAGTTATTCCACGATCACTTGGATGGACTGCAGGTGCATGGTAAGTTAAGAATTATGCACTCTTCCCTCTTTAAGTTGAGTGAAAATTACTGATTTTAAATTTTGCTGTAGTAAAAAAGTGATGATCTGTATAAATTCACTTTATAATGTAATAAAGCGTTGTAACAGCCAGTTCTGAGAATTGTTTTATTTGTTTCATTGGTATGTCAGAATTCAAATCAATTACTAAGGAAGTATGCAAGCTGCCATCATTTTTTTCCACTTCTCTTTTCAGAAAAATTGACAACGGAGCCGGTGTTGTGACAAGGTGAGTGCTTTATTTTTCTGGGCACAACATTTAACGCCTTTGTGTCATGGATGGTGATTCTTGTTTGGGCTGTTAGGCACTTTTAAGTTTTTGGTCTAGATGTTGGAGTAGCATCACAATTTTTGTGAATCATTCAGAAAGATTTTTCCACAACTGAGCTGTGGAGACCTTATTATTGCAGTATTTGTTTTTGTAAAAGGATGATTTTGAACTCTCTTTCACCAGTGAATCAAATGGAAAGTTGTCCCTTTGCTTGGCTTCTTATCTACATTGTCCATTTCCCCTAGTTTGTTATATTCCTTTTTAAAAAAAGGTTCTCAATGTACAACTAGAAGTGTGTTTGAATGAGTTACTATCAAAGAAAGTCTTACTTGGTCACAAACCCAACACATGGCATTTGGGTGCACATCAAATAAAATTTTGACTGCACATAATTTTTTATGTTTTTTTAAAAATAAGTGTTTTTTTATTCTCTCTCCACTCTTCGTCTTCTTTCCCCCCAATCTCTGCAGTAAAACGTTTCCACTTCTTCCCACAACGAACTTATCAAAAGAAATATCGCCCTTTAATCAACCTTATCCCGGAGCTATCTCCAATCTCTCCTATCTCACTCGGAAAAACCAAAATTTGAACAGCAATAACACAATCAAATGGAAAAAGTTTGGAAAATAAGATCTAGTGAATAATGATGGATCCGAGTCTGCATCTTGAAGAAGAGGGTTGGGAATTTTTTTATTGAGAAATGAGAGAGACGGTTAAAAAACAAATAGAAACGAATTCAGAGATAATTCTGTTTTCTTCTTTGTTCTTTTGCTTCCCCTTTAACAGATTCCCCTTTAAAGTGAAGTGTTGGGGTGCGTCTATTCAAGACGTTCTCTTGCTATCTTTGTGATTGTTTGGTATATTGAATTCTTCAATACCACATGAATAATGTCGCAAGCCTACAAGTTCTTCAATATTTCATTATCTTTAATGCTGATTAATTGCATTTCCGAACTGAGTTTAGTTTTACTAGACCTATATTTTATTTTCTAAATCTTCTTTAATTATGAGTATTGTTTATTCCTTGTACTAGTGTGTATGATATATAACTTTTGACACTGTATGCCCAAGGCTTAAAGAAGGAAGGGACAAAAATTAATTAGGAGTGACCAAGGTGAAGGGAAGCAGCAACTCATAATATGGAAGCCATTAAATAGGAATTAGTATTTTTATTAGAAAGAAAAAGGGATCAACTCCCCAGTTCACAGTTTTGAAAACTGGTTCAACTACTTGAATTGGAAACCAGTCAAGTGTCATTTTTGTTTAACCCAAGAAACTGTCTGGTTTTTTAACGTGACAGTTACACCATGAAGGTTGTGAAATGAAATCCCCGTTCTGTGATCCGTGTTTAGTAGTTCAGGCAGTGAAACCCCTGTCACTGATGTTGCTTCAGCCCATTTGCAAGTGTTGTTGACCGGTGGTTCGGCAGGGGAAGCTTTACCTGAGAGACATGAGACTAAAACTCAGCTATTGTTTATGATCCACCCCCACTATGACAGAATCTTAGACTAGTGGATTCGGTGGCCGCAATGGGTTGGTCGCACAAGTTGCAGCTTTCAGTTCTGCCTTCACCTCCCCATTGATTACTCAGGGACGATCTTTAGAATTATATTTTGTACTTTGTACAACTGTTGTGTCTTGTCTTCTACAGGTTGATGAAGTTCTTCCTGCATTGTATTTAAAACCAGCTTTGTTTTCTTCTTTGTTCTTTTGATTCCCCTTTAACAGTCTCCCCTCCATCACCATGGTTCTGGTTCTTGAATTTTAGACCTTCATCGTTCCTTTTTATTTTGTTACACAGGTTGAAATCACTTAAGAATTTCCTTCACAAAACTCCACCATGTTGCACTTGGATTGAGCAAAACCCAAAATAGGTACCAAGTGAGAAAGAACAACCTCTTGGTAGTTTTACAGTCTCTGATAGCCTCTGTTCTTTACCTGTTCTTCCTAAATGTTGCTCCTTGAGCTCTCCTCTGAAACATGCAAGCTCCTTGTATTCTCCAAGAATGTCAATAATGGCATCCTTCATTCTTGTTGACTCTAACAAACTTGAATTTGTTGATACACATGACTCATTGCTCCAAGATTGGAGCTTTGTACCAATTGATAGGAATTGGTATTTTTATTATAAAGATAATGCACAACTTCTAGGGTCTGCATATGTCATGCGAAACTGAACTCTATTTCAAATGACAAATAGTCTTTTTCTTCTCCCATTCCTCTTATTTATATACATCACAATAACCCTCTAACCTGCTAAACCTAATTAACTAATTTACCTGTTAAATTAATTATACACTGATTTGTTGAGAGGGTGCCTGTTGCTGTGCTTGGCACTAAACAAGAATTCTCCTTGACGAATTGCAATCTTAGTCGGCCTGTATGTTTCTAGGCATCCTACTCATATTTGGAAGTACATCATGTTCAACCACTTCATCTTTTTTTGACACCATATATTTTTCTGGTTGAATTGTTGTGTGAAACCTTAGATTATAGCAAAAAATAAAAAGTAAACATGGTTTATTTGATTCTCTTTTTTCTGTTGGTGTAGGAAATTTTTGTTGAATAATCTTGTGCCTTGTAATTTTTATTTCCTAGTATTTCTTTATGCTTAAATCTGTGATTTAATGTTTCCTGCAGGGAAGCATTTATTGATTATTGGATTAATGGCAACCTGTTGACGATGGATTTAGCTACTCAAATATTCACAATTTTAAAGCAACCACAGCTGAATTACCTAACTCAGGTTTTTTTCTCCTTAATTATTCTATTTCTTCTGTTTTTCATTTCATTTAATTACCTTCTACTCCTCCAAAAAGTGCTCTCAGCCTTAGTCAATTTATCAAAAATGTCATCTATTCACGCCCTGATACATACTATGATGACTGTTATTTTTGGCCCTGTATAGTGTCTATATATTTCATTAGCTTTGATATTATAGACCAGTCTCCATTTCTCTCACATCAAAACAATATTGTACCACATTTCAGGATGATTTTAAACCTGTCCTACGCGAGCTTTTAGCAAGTCATCCGGGCCTGGAGTTCCTGCAGAGCACACCTGAGTTTCAAGAAAGATATGGTTTGTGATTTTTTATTGATGCAAATGAATTTAAATTCTTGCAATAATTAGTTCCGTAGAAACTTTGTTTTACTTGAGGAGTTTTTATTTCTTTTTTACTGATAATCAGTTTCCTTGAGAAATACCTGGGATGTAGTCCCTTTGTGACTGTAGACGGTATTTTTGTGATACGTTCCTAGTTAATAATGTTAGGTAAAAATCAATTCTTTGTTTATTACAAATAAGTTTGTGTAACTGGATAATATTTTATAAATATTAAATACAAAAATTATCTAAAGTAGAAAGGGACAAATAGTTACCCCATACATGAGATTTTTTCTAAAATTTTGTTTGGCATCTTATGTCATGATTCAAAATGAAACAAGAGTGACATTGGATTTGGAGGCACATTTCATTATCTAGTGCTTGTTGAACAAAAATAATCTTCACTTTGGGTTTCATAATTTATTTCCTGAAGTCTAAATCAATGCATAATTTTGTATTATGAGATTTTGAACTCAACTGAGATCTATCAGTTATTTTCTTGCATGTTTTTCTAAAGTTTCTTGCAGAAAGAATTTTCGTCCATTTTATTTTAATACTTTATTTGTTGCCTTTTCCGATATCCAAATATTTGAATTTAGTCAAACTTTTGCACATCAATAGAGTATATATGTGTATCCTATTCCAAGATACCGACTTGTGTGTTTCCATCTATACCAGTCTCACCAATATGTTGTCACCACCATCATCTGAGCTTCTACAACATTTGTTTGTTATTACATGACAAAGCTTCTCTAATCATGCCCATCTGAAACCAATCTTGCCTTGTATGTTTGTTTCATATTTCATCGACATAATACTAGCACAACTAGTTTATACAGAAATGCCTTGCAGCGAAGGAATACATCTCGTTTCTTTCATATTTTAAACGTTTTCCATTTTTGAAGTTAAATTTTCAATCAATTACTAGCCAATATATATAAATTATGCAATGAATACCATTTACATACTTTTTGTATATAGTTTATTTACTATTATCACTGATAATTGCGATTATAATGTATATTGCATATATTTTTATGCATTTAACTCTTCACGCATCTCAATTTAGGGGAGTTCCTCATTAAAGTCAACTGTTGAAATGAAATCTATGCAAAGTCTGGTTTCTGGTGTAAATTTGTTTTATTTTGTTTACTGGGTGCAATATTCTTAAATTGTTTTTCCAATGGCCCAGCTGAAACTGTAGTATACCGAATCTATTATTACATTAATAGAACCGGAAATGGTCGTATGACTCTGAGGGAGCTTAAGCGTGGAAACATAATTGATGCAATGCAACATGCTGATGAAGAGGAAGACATCAACAAGGTTTTGAGGTAGATATACTATCATTATTATTAACTTCACGCATAATGACCGTGTCTTTTTATCCAAAACACATTATTACTGAAGTGCATTAATCGATTTTACTTTTCCTAATAATTGTCTTCAGGTATTTCTCTTATGAGCATTTTTATGTTATATACTGCAAGTTTTGGGAGCTGGATACGGATCATGATTTCTTGATAGACAAAGAGAATCTTATCAGATATGGTAACCATGCGCTTACCTATCGAATTGTTGACAGAATATTTTCTCAGGTTTGTGAGAACTACACGTTTCTCCTGTCTTGAAATTTTCCGTCTTTAGCCACAAACCCTACACCCCTTCTCTTTCTGAATACAAGTTGCGTTTGGTTCACTGTCCATCCAATTTTGTTTATATATGATTTATCAGATTATTTATTGTAGTTCAGATTTTGACTTGCTTTAATATTATCTCAGGTCCCAAGAAAGTTTACCAGTAAGGTTGAGGGAAAGATGGGATATGAAGATTTTGTTTACTTCATACTCTCAGAGGAGGACAAATCATCTGAACCTAGTCTTGAGTATTGGTATTTATTTCCCATTCATGATTGGTTTCATTTGTCAATTTCTTTTTCTGAAAGTAGTTATCAGACTAGTTGATACGCAGCTGCAAATGTAAAGGATTGTTTGATGTAAAATTATGCATGTTTATATTTTTCTTTATAAGGAACATTCAGTGTTAAATTAATCGGTACATTTAAAATTTTACAAGCTCACCTCTCCTCTGCTAATCCCCCTCCAATATTAGAGGGGATTAAAAATATCAAGGGGCAAATTTGCTTCCCTCCTCTCCATTTTCCCCCAACCAAACATTACGTAGGTATTAAAGAGTGATAATGAAATGCTTTACATTGTCATTTCTCTCTCCATTTCCAAAATTCACTACTATGCATGCAATTTGAAACACTTGAATATTTGACTTTATGGTTGCCTTATTCCTAAAAATTTTAAATCATCAAGGTATGAGCTGATTTGAACTCATCTCAATTAGGTTCAAGTGCATAGATTTGGATGCAAATGGGATTCTGACAAGGAATGAGCTTCAATTTTTTTATGAGGAGCAATTGCATCGGATGGAGTGCATGGCCCAAGAGCCTGTGCTTTTTGAGGATATATTGTGCCAGATAATTGACATGATTCATCCCGAGGTTTGCCTTTTCATCTTTGACTGGCTGTTTGATCATTGGCATATCCCAAACTTATTTTATTTACATCATGTCGTTTCTGATATTTTCAAATTGTAATATTTTTTGCGTTGGCAGGATGATAGCTATGTAACTCTGCGTGACTTGAAAGGAAGTAAACTTTCAGGAAGTGTTTTCAACATCCTGTTCAATCTGAACAAGTTCATGGCCTTTGAAACTCGTGACCCATTTTTGATTCGTCAGGTGCATAAAATATTTGTTAATAATTATTGCATTATTAAGTATGGTTGACCGTTATTGATGAGTTCTGTGGTAATTGATATGCGTGTCTTGTTTGAATAGGAACGTGAGAATCCAACATTGACAGAGTGGGATCGATTTGCTCATAGAGAATATATTAGGCTTTCAATGGAAGAAGATGTAGAAGATGTCTCTAATGGAAGTGCAGAAGTCTGGGATGAATCACTAGAGGCTCCCTTTTAAAATAATTTATGTAAGTACTTTTGAAATGCGACCAATCTTCTGAACGTAGTACATGCTCAGAAGTTCTATTTGTGTGACACACTTGAATACAGAAAGCTGTAGTCTTTGTTCACTGTAGCGTATATTCCCTCCTTTATTCATGTTTAAAAACATATAGTAACGGACCCTGTCTAATATTCTCTTATTTTGCTCGATATATAGGGATGAAAAGAGATTAGCGCCCCAAAATTTATGGACTGGCCTTTGTTCAGATACTGGCCACAGGATCAGCTTTTAAGTTGGATTGTACCAGCTTTGCTTCTAATAGTGGGAAATTCCAAGCTTCACTATGGAATGTGTTTTTTATTGGCGGGCTCCATGAATATATTCAGATTTGCTGGTAGTGACATAAATTGATCATGAAAGTTTTGCTGCCGTGTACCAATATCCATGCAAAGTGAGGAGGTTTGCTGAGAAGTGATTTGGCAGAATGAATTATAGACATCATTGAGTATGTTGTTATTTAGGGGCATCTAATTTGTTTAGGAACTTAAATAAATAGCAGGATTTTTCTCACGTTTCGATCTTTTAGTGGTTTGCTTCAATGATCAAGTCCCGGTTGTCCCGCATCTGTCAAAGAGTACATTAGTTTTTCATATGTGCATTTGGTTGTTGTCTTTCAATGATTTTTATTTTATTTTTTTTCTAGGAATTGAAGAATTTAGAAAATAATGCTAGACAAATAAAATGTCGCTTATTTTTCGACAAACAAACTTATCTTTCAAGATTTATGTGTAGGATCTTTTTTACTGGAGTTTATGCAGGATTATTTAAACAGGCCTTATTACTCTCAAGTGTCATTTCCTACTAACTTCTAGGTAATTATAAGAAATAAATAAATGACTAAGTCAGCATCTGATTTATTAATTTTATAGTACTAATTATTTTTAAGAGCAGAGACTCTTTGGAAGTCAATTGAATTGGTGTGAGTATACGCGTATCATTTGATCAATTCCTAGCCTCTTTGTTTTGATATTTTCTTAATTTATTTTGTCAATGTGTTTTTTCATTTGTTGACTAATTGACAAGTCTTGTTAACAATTTGAGGTAGGTGGCCATTTTGGCGACTCTATCGAGTCAAATTTCAACTTATATAAGTGCACGAGCTTATATTCACATATTAAATAAGTTGAATACGATACTAAGTTGAAAATATAAAATTAAAATCACACTCAAGAAATTATAACCATATATAAGCATTAATGTGTAATTTTGAATTTGATTAAAAAAAATGTGTAATTTTTGAATTGTGAAGTAAGACGTTTTTAATATATGTTTATAATTGACTGACAATTTTTTTTACAGTGACGGTAAAAGAAATTAAATGAATAAACTTCTATTCTATATCTTGTTAATTAAAAAAATAAAATTTATTTTGGTGAATTTGAAAATTAAGGCTCAAAACAAGCCACTCATGAAAAAAAAAGAGGCACAAAACAAGCCCATTTAAATCACGTAATCTCTTTTGGGATACTTTTCACACACACTCAACATCATGCATTCAGAAAAGTCATCAAATAAGACAATCAATTTTTTGTGTTTAAATGTATGATTTTGGACAATCTAAGCAATTTTGAGGAACACTTTTATAAACATAAGATTTTTTATTTTGGTACAAAGTGATTTTTTCCGTACCTATTTTGGAATGTTGTGTTGTGGTGGACGTGTTACTTATAGTGCTCATTCGTATAAAGTGATTGTCCTAGCCATGTACCTTACATTGTCCGGTAAGTCATGGGGCACCAATTATTTAAGAAAAAAAATTATCATAATCTTTTTAAGGTGCTCAATGGAAATTTTTTGGTGCATATCCTTATCATCATTTATGTTGGACCCCAATATTAATACCTTTTGTTTTATTTAGTAAGTGACAATGGATTCCACGATAAGGTTTGTGTGTAAGAAAGGACCTCAAAGTGAAATGGTTTCATAAAAAGAATAATTGACATGTTGGTGAGAGCAACACTTATTGGGTACCCCACGAATCCTTAATTTGTTTATTTGAAACAAAATATCGTGCATATATTGAAATTTTTTTTTGCAACTTTTCGTGAGCATAATTCAGTTGATACTACGGATATTGTATGTAATATATAAAATTTAAGTTCGAATTTTGATACATTAACTTATTCATTTTTTTTTTGGCTTTCACCACCAGTTTAATTGGGTTCGGTGGCCAGTTCTGGCATCAAGTGATTTCAGTCCCTTCTCGATTGCAGTTGCGGAAATTTACTTATTCATTTTTTAAAAAATAAAATTCTAACTACTAAATTATTTGACAAAAAATATTTATATTTGGTTAGATTCCGAAAAAAGATTATTTTCATATATCTCTGGAAAGAATATAAATACCTTTGGATATGCTTAGTAGTATACTCTGATATTGAATTTAAACCATAAAAATGTATGTTTATATTTAGTGGTTTTAAATGTAAGCTTATATACAGAATGGTATTCTTCAATAACTATTTTATTTCTATGAAATGAGTTGGTACGTATGAATGATACTTTTAGAAATGCCTTTATTTTTTTATGGGAATAATTAGATTTATTGTGATTAGCTAAATTTCGTAATAAGTCTTAAAGTATATGGGGATATATTTTCATACATGGCTTAACTCATCCTTACAAAATCGGCTTTGTAAGGTTGAGTTAGGCCCAATACTCAATTTCAAGATGGTATCAGAGCCTCTCCACGATCCGCTGGGCCACCTGTTATCAGGTTTCCGCTATCGGACCACTCACCGTTTATATTCACGCACCAAGCCCAATAGTGTTGGGCGTGAGGGGGTGTGTTAAGAGTCTCACTTAGACTTGAAGCGTGGATAATGCATAGGCCCACCTACCATATGCTTAAATTCCACTTTTTAATTAGAAAGTGAGGGGAGCGGGGATCGAACTCTAGACCACTTAGTCATAGAGGCTCTGATACCATCTTAGAATTGAGTATTGAGCCTAACTCATCCTTACAAAACCGGCTTTGTAAGGTTGGGTTAGGCCCAATACTCAATTTTAAGTTGGTATCAAAGCATCTCCACGATCCGCTGGGCCACCTATTATCAGGTTTCCGCTATCGGGCCACCTACCGTTTATATCCACGCACCAAGCCCAATAGTGCTGGGCGTGATATGGTGTGTTAAGAAGTCCCACATCGGTTGCGAGATGACCTGAATAAGTGTTTATAATATATACTAGAGGCAATCATCACCTTACAAACCGGTTTTGTAAGGTTGAGTTAAGCCCAATACTCAATTTTAAGAATTTTATTGTATTTTTATCATCAAGCCACGTTTCATAGTTTTATAACAATGAAAAAATAACATGAATACACGTACGCCTAGGAAGAGAAATAAAATAAGGTGAAATCATATCATGATTCATATAGTAAGAGAAGATAGATTGTCTGTTTGTGATGAATTGTATGTGTAGGTGGCTATAAAGTTAAGCTCAGTTACATTATCCAATTAAGGGATGGCATGTACACAATTTTGCATGAAAGCAATCTAAAGTTTATTTTCAAGTATAGTGTCTATCCATTTTAAGCTCTCCAGGAAAAGGCATACATAAATTAATTCTCCTTTTTATGAAAATTAATTAATAGCTGCGTTTTTAGGTATTGTCTGTTGTTCACGTATGTAAATACAAGACTAATATATAAGGTGAGTTGTCTTAAAGAGTTTTGGAGCATTCTAAATATATGACCGTTACAATCCACGGTTTTACCTTAGAATGGATCTCTTTTTTTTTCTTTTCCAAAGTGCCTCCTTTTATAGTCCATCATTCCTTGACCTAATGAGCTTTTCTTAGATTTGGGTGTCAAGCCCAATAAGCTATGACTCATATTCCATACGCAGCTCGCTCGTACAGGACACGTGGAGCTGACGCGTGTCACGTGCAAAACACGTAGAGTCGAAGCACGCGTAGCTCACGCATCCGTCTGTGTTATGTCACTATGTTCCTTCGTAGAGGAGGCTTTGGCAGGCCAAGACGAAGTCAACATGACTTGCATAGTTGAACCAAAGATTGCGCTCTACATGACCTTAATGGCCATGATGAGCTTGTTGTGTTGAAGGTGAGGATCATGGTTTGAGTTGAGTTAGGCTGAAGATGGAGCTCATGGTCGAGTTGATCTAGGCTGAAGATGGAGCTCGTGGTCGAGTTGAGCTACGCTGAAGATGGAGCTCATAGAATTTCTTGGCCGTAATAATTCTCAGGATGCTGAGATGCGGAGATTATTCATGTTATGCGTATTGTCATCTCCACCTTGATCGAGTTATTTTTTAAACGAATTCTAGTCTTGTTGCAACCGTTGTCCTTAATTGTTCTATCACCATCTCTTATCTCAAACCTCTCTTAGAAGAGGTTCTTAACTTATTTCGCCTTTAGAATTGGTCTGCCACTATTTAACATTGCTTCAGAAAAGCCAACTCATATGCGGATTTCTTAGACTTTGATGATCTTTCTCTCAAGTTTTAGTTAATTCGGATTTTAATTTTTTACGTACATTTTTGGTGTTGAATTATAAGGGGGTTTCCACCCCTCGTTTAGTCCATTAATTATCCCTTTTACTATAAAAATAAAATAAGTTGACTGAGATTGTAAATTTCTTTGCAGACATTATCAACAAAATATACAGTATTTCTTTGCCGTAGCCGTGACCCAATGGGTTCAAACTTCAAACTTCAAACTTCAAAATGTTTATCTTAGTCCAATCCAGTTTTCTAGGGTTAAGTTATTTTAAGATTAGTCCATAAAAAATGTATTTTTTTTTTTTATAATCTAGTAATTGTTTCTAGGATGTTTGTTGCATATTTTAAAAATTCATAAAGAGCTTGTGTGTGAGATTTTTTTTTAGTTTGACAGAGAGATTGTCTTGGGTAGCATAGAAACAATTAAGTTGTGGACCTCTGGTGATGATTTAAAATTAGCTTGATTACGGTTTTAGTCATTTTAATTTAACCTGCTAATAATATTGGTCACCCTATTTAAAAAAATTCAATTTTGGTCCATCCCCTATTTTTTTTTTTTTTTTTTTGCATAATGAAGGGGCAGTCCATCCCCTATTTTCTTAAAACTAAAACATTACAATGTGGCACATTTTAAATATCGCACAACTTAATTATGTGAAATGATAAACGTCATGGAATTGCTAGAAATTTTCTTTAAAATTAGAGAGTTAATATCAACAAAAAAACTTTAAGAATTTTAGTTTCAACTTTAAAAATTATCCATTTTCCTATTTTAAATCCCTTATAAACATTTTCCTATAATGTACGTGTTTGAGATCCTTAGCTTAAATGTTATTTTTTAGTCTTTTATGGAGTTTTTGTTATGAATTGAGTGGCGGTGGTTTGTTTTTTTTTGGCTTTGATTAGATGTTTTGTGACTTGTAATTGTATTTTTTCTTTTTTGGGTTATGATAGTACGAAGTTTACCCATACTCGTACCCGTACCCAAACTGCGGGTTTTTACCCTACCTGTTGCAGGTAATTTTTGCGGGTATCCTCTGGGTATGGGTCAAATTGTCATCCCTAGTTTTCACCGTCGTTAATCTTCGTCGGGGAACCTGTGGGGCACATAAGGCTCTCTCCCAACCGAAGTTTCTTCATACGCATGATGTAATTGTATTTTTTATTCTTGGCAAACTTGTGTTTTGGATAAAAAAAAATAGGTCATTAAAATTACTAGATTTCGTTTAATGGTAAGGAATTTTGATAATATGCATGAGGTCTTGTGTTCGATGTTTTACTCCTTTGAGAAGGAAAAAAACAATTGGTCACTAGATTCTTCATTATAAACAAAAAAATCACACTTTTTAAATTTATGGAATAATTATGTATCTAGTCTATAATATAGACCAAATACATTAATTATTTGATATTTTGATGAACCAAAAATGTGAAGTATGTAACAATGTACCCAAAAAAAAAAATATTATACTAGTATGTAACAAAATGGCTCTTAAAAGTTTAAATTTGAGTTGTAATCATAAAATGCCTTTTTTAAGAAAAGGACATGCTAAACAATGCCCTCGGGGTACTTATTAAGCATACCCAAAAAGGAAATAAAGTATAAAATTAATGCTGGTAAGAGAATATTTTACACATTCAAGATATTCAATGCACATGTTTCAAGGTAGAATTTCCTCATTTATGTGCTTAACTACTGCTCGGGAGCAATGTTTAGCATTTTCCTTTAAAAAATATATAACCTTAACTTATTTATTTGACCAATAAAGTTATAGAGCTTTAATAAATACAGTAGTAACTATAGATCTCTACCAAAAACAATATATCAATCAATTTTAAATTTTTGATACATCAAAGGACATATTTATAATTTCTTAGAATAAATTTTTAAATAAATTTATTTTAAAATAACATATATTTCATTATTTGTTAATTAATTTTTTATTTATAATTCAATTTCAGTCAAATGCAATGATCAAAAATATCTTTAATTAGAAATTAGTTTGTTTTTCCCTATTTTCTCTCTTTCTGTTTTTTTTCTTGTTTCACAATCAACAAAATATAACAAAAATTCACCAAGTAAACCCAATTTCATTGAAATTCAAAAACAGAAAAAAAATAGAAAACGGACGTTACGCCGTAACTAAACAACCAGTTAGTTTTTTTGATAAGCAGGTATACAATTCAGAATAAACCAATCCCGTCAGTTATATGCTACGTGTCACATTCTTAATGGTAGTATCCACCGAAAGAATATTCGTTTTTCTAATATGCCAAAAGCACATTCCAAAAAAATTCACCCTCTCACTCTCTCTTCAGTTATCTTATTTTTTTTCTATAAATTAAACTAACCTCAACACATTTAACTCAAAACTCAAATTCACAAAATTGATCAAAAATTGTTGAAATGTGCGAAACCCTAAAATCAAAGTACCAACTCACCGAAGAAATCGGTCGCGGCCGTTTCGGCACCATCTTCCGGTGCTTCCACCCTAACTCCGCCGTACCTTACGCCTGCAAAGTGATCGACAAATCTCTCCTCTCAGATTCAACCGATCGTGAGTGTCTTGAAAACGAACCAAAATTTCTTTCTCTTCTTTCACCTCACCCTAACGTTCTTCAAATCTTGGATGTTTTCGAAAACGACGATTTCTTATCAATCGTTTTAGAGCTTTGTCAACCGTTAACTCTTCTCGATCGTATCGTTTCTAATCCTTTCTCTGAACAACAAGCTTCTTCTCTCATCAAGAAGCTTCTAGAAGCCGTTGTTCACTGTCACCGTCTCGGTGTCGCTCACCGTGATATTAAACCGGACAACATTCTCTTCGATGCTGATGATAATCTTAAATTAGCTGATTTCGGTTCGGCTGAATGGTTCGGCGACGGAAGAACGATGAACGGAGTTGTTGGAACGCCGTATTACGTTGCTCCGGAGGTTCTTTTAGGAAGAGATTATACAGAGAAAGTTGATGTGTGGAGCTGTGGTGTGATACTGTATATAATGTTGAGCGGGATTCCGCCTTTTTACGGTGATTCTGCGTCTGAGATTTTTGAGGCGGTTATTAGAGGGAATCTCAGATTTCCTTCTAGAATCTTCCGTTCTGTTTCTTCTGGTGCTAAAGATCTGTTGAGAAAGATGATTTGTAGAGATGATTCTAGAAGATTTTCTGCAGAACAAGCCTTGAGTATGTCTTCTAATAATCACTTTTCGCTTTTAATACTTTTTCAACTAATTTTTCAATTATTCATTATGAATTAATTAAGGAAATAATCGATTATTATTGATTTTGATGGGTTTTTTTTTGTTATGAATTTTCAGGACACCCTTGGATAGTGAGTGGAGGTGAAACAACAAATCAGAATTGAAAGAAGATGTAGAAAGTATGGCTACCGGAGGCAGAGGAAACAGAGCATACGATAGTGTAAATTCCGATGAAGCGATGCGAGTAGTTTTTTTTTTTTTGTTACTTTTTTAAGAAGAGTATTTCTTCGGTTTAGGAATCGAAGAAGACTCTGTAGATGAGTTTGTTTAGTTGAGAGAATCTTCAGGGATTTTTAATTTTCTATCTGAAGAATCAAACTTTTTTTTTGTTGAATAAAATGATGTAGATCTGGGTTACTTTTTTGTATAATAGTACTATGGTATCATAATTTTGAATGATAAGTGCTTTTAATATTTTATTTTTTTTATGAGAAATGCTTTTAATATTTTATTTTTTTTATGAGAAGTGCTTTTAATATTTTTATTGTGTGGATTTGTGTTTCAATGTGTTCATATAAATTTTTACCATAAGGAAACAGAGGAATAATAAATATGATCGATCGATCACTATATTCTAGTCAAGAAAAATGACTAAATTCATTTTATCTATTTATAGAATATAATAGTAGTTAATGCGAGTTAAATTCGTTCAGGAGAACTCGAGTTGTTTTTGGTTACCGAGAACTCGAGTTGTTGGTGAAATAATAATTTGACCATATTACTAAAATAATAGTTTTTTTTTTTCTTTTCAATATCCTAGTTGCTAGAATTCGCTGTTTTAAAGGTGAATAAGTGGAGTATATACTTCATAATAGTATTTAATAAGCACTTAATCATTCGAATGCACCATTAATTTAAAAAGTTTTAAATGAGTCTCACCAATAACTCTTAATCGTCATATATAAATATTCATTATCCCGAATGCTTTAAGGAGTATTCTTTAAATGTAGTGCAATGTTGTAAATCCTCAAACTTTGGTCGTTTGTTTTAAGTTATATTTTTTTACTCTTGAAAATAAAGTGCTAGGAAAATACATTTTTGTGTTTGTTACAAGTTTGTTAAATTTTATTCCTAATATAAAAGATTTCTTGAAAAAAGAATAATTCTCGCAAATAAAAATGGTGGGAAACAATTTTCGTCAAATATGGGAATAAATACATGTATACTATCGACTAATATCCCTATTATAAAGGTTTATGAGAATATTTAAACGAGAAAAGTTATTCCTAGAAATTAAATTTAAATTTAGTAAACTTGAAACAAACGCCCTCTTATTAAAATGTATTTAATATTTCCTAATTTTTTTCCATATTATAATTGTTCGATTTTAACTGTAATTTAACATCACTAATACTCGGGGAAACTTTGTGTGTGACCTCAAATATGTCATTGAAATTTTCAGCTCGGTGTCATTAGATTGTTAGAATAAAATATATTTAAGACAATATATCATTCATGATGGTTTTGACGATAACAAATCAACATGGAGGTCATGGTTTGGTGGCGAGGATGGATGTGATAGGGAGTGAAATGATAAGGAGGTCAGAGTTTCGATTTTTACGTACCCTCAACAAAAATTAACAATAATAATTACTAAAATTGGTTTTTTCAAAAATAAAAATATAAAGTATTCTTTATACATTCTCATGATCCTCTACATAACAAGGTTGAAACAAAACTATTTCTCATCCTTAGGACGCCATAGAAGATCACACAAACTCAAGTCAGTGACCGTCAATCATCTGGACAACGACGAAGACTTCACGTGAAGAAAAGTGCTAGTCTAAGGTCGCCATCCTCCAGACAACACATCATCAAGGAATATGATATGAGCGATCTTCATACAAATCCTTTATTGGAGAGTTACCTAGATCATATTATAACTTAGACTGATATAAGATTAAATTGTATATCCTCTCATTGAGAGTTAGACTCCTAGAACAAATTTTGTATCACACTTATACAAACTCAAACATTTTGTGTAACCCACCCATTAGTAGCAACAACTTATCTTGGATAAGAGAAGTCCTCGCTTGTAAGGTAGAAAATCTTGGTGAAGTTACTATGTGGAAATCTTCTAGTCTCCGAGGAAGAAAATCTATGGTAAATTTTATCCTAGTACGTAATTGTAATCAGATTATTATAATTGATAAAGTCCTTCTTCGATAGGAGGCAAAATCGCTCCGGATGAGTGGTATGGACTAGGTTATCAGTTGGGTAGTCAACCAACATAAAAATAAGGAAAATGTATTTTTTTATAAAAACGATCGAAGATAGTAATAAAGAGATATTGTCTCCGTCCCACAATGAGTGACTCAGTTGATTGTTTTACGCATGTTGCATATCTTTGACGATTAACGCATGTCAATGCATAATTTTTTGACGATTAATATATTTAATTGTATAATAGCAATTTATATTTTGAAAATAATCATCGAAATAAATCAAATAATTTTTTATATGCTAATGTTTATTTTTAATTATTTGTGAAAAAAAATATAATCAAATCAAAATGTGCACATAATACACTAAGATCAACCGTGTCACTCAATTTAAGTCGGAGTACATTCCGGTGGTTTAGAGAGAAGAGCGTAGGCAGTGATGTCAGTGGAGGCGAGTGAGAGTGTTGACGAAATAAATTGAAAATATAAGCCGTGGCATGCAATATGTCGATGCCCTTATCAAATCAAATAGTGTAACTTATCGTGGGTCCCTTCTCAGTACGTAACGTACTCAACGTTGGTACCACTTATTTATTTATTTATTTTATTTATTAGTATTTGGATTTTGGACCACCATTCACATGGGATGGGAATCCCTCAAATCAAAATAAATAGATTTAACTATACATTTGGTCCCTTACGTTTATTTTAGGTTTCAATTTGGTCCCTTACGTTTAAAAAGTATCAATTTGGTCCCTTACGTTTATTTTAGGTTTCAAGTTAGTCCTTTCCGTCAATTTTGTCACATGTGGCAGTCAATTTGCATACGTGGACTGACACGTGGCACTTTGACACGCTGACACGTGTACTGTTCAAACGGTGTTAGTGACAAAACTAACGGAAAGGACTAACTTGAAACCTAAAATAAACGTAAGGGACCAAATTGATACTTTTTAAACGTAAGGGACCAAATTGAAACCTAAAATAAACGTAAGGGACCAAATGTGTAGTTAAGCCAAATAAATAGTACAGTAAATATCTTTTTATTTACTTAATTAATATATTGTTTAATTTTATTTAGTAGTAGTAAAGTTTAGACCGTCAGATGAGACCAACGGGTATGTATGTATGTTTCAATTGTCAAAAGGAAGGAAATGAAAGTGAGAACCTTAACGAACACGTTTGTAGGGTATTCAAACTTCAACAGCGGATATTCACTATTCACATTTCACACCTTAGTACTTTTAGAAACTAAACAAGGTCTGCTTATATATGTCAACAAACAGTGCCATTTTTATGAAGAAAATACTATGCCAATGGCATATGCAATTATGCCACCGGATATGCTCTCACCTACTTTATTCGGGTCGCAATTACGAATACAAATAAAAACTAGTCAAAAAATAATTCTACCATTAATTGTGTAAAATAATAATATATTATAGGCAGCACCAACAAAGATTACCACCTAAGAGCACTTAGATGATATGATACGAGAGTTTTTTTTAACTTAACAAAGTCTTGGGGTTCAATCCCTAACTTATACATGCAATATTGTTAAAACTTGTAGGGAGATATTGCCACTCATTCGACTCCCACAAGGCTCGAGGGAATAATCCCTATCCTAAAATGCTAATTTTTTTTAACATTACATTTATCATGTGTATTCTCAGCTATTTTTGTTTGTTTCCCGGTGTATTCCCAACTAACATTTTTCAACAATACGTTTCATCATATATACAAACTATTTCATATATTTCCCGGTGTTTTTAAAAGTTGTTTAGGGTTTGTGAGAGTGAGACAGAGAAATTGTATAAGTACTTAAATGAAGTACACGGAGAATTTAGGAAGTGATTCAAGTGAGCATGTTTCCTCTTTAGTTTGAACCATGGTTCATTACTTCATTTCATGTTAGACTGAAATAAACATAATAGTATAGTTATTACTTATTATACATATTGTTTCGCCTAATCAATTTTTAAGATAAAAAATTGAGAATCGAACCAAGTTGGATCAATTTTTATCAGTTCACTTTAATTTTTGAACCAAATTCCAAACCAAACCAAATTGATTTTTCCCCCAGTTTGGATTTGCTTAGATCTTTGCTTTAATCGATTTTGTATGATCCACTTAATTACACTCCTATCTAAGAGAGATATTCATAATTAGAATTTGACGCATTTTAGAGACCGCACAGTTGTGGGTGAGAATTTAATTTAGTAATATTTGTTATTTCGCCTACATAATAAAAAATAAAACATCATCATAAAATATAGTTTTATGAGAATAAAGTAGTTATTAAAAAACAAAATTTGTACAACTTAATTAGGAATATTTCAAAAATGACACATGATTAAATTACAAAACTAGCTACTATATTTGATTATATTAAGACGATCGAATATATGATCGATATTTTTTGCTTAATTAGCTTCGAGATTAAATAGAATATTTGCCAAATTGCCTTGCATATTTAAATGTTTACAAATTTATTCCATGATAAGTGTGGTAAAGCAGATTCATTCTTCAACAAGACTCCATGTTGATACCCATATTCTTATATTCAAGTACATCAACAAATTTTATTAGGAGACAAGTATACAGTATTGTAAGGCCGGTCCTGACTATTTGGAGGCCCCTGACTCCAAATATTAAGAATAGATGCCTTAATTAAAAAATATGTAAAAAATTTAAAAGGAATAATTCTTATTTAAATTCTAAATAACGTTTTTTTTTTGACAGGAAATTCTAAATAACGTTAATAATATAAAAAATTGTCATCCATGTAACAAACATATAAATTATTTATATTTTAATCAGTAACAACAAAATACATTGCTTGTCAAAAAAAAAAATACATTTTAACTATGTAAAAATAACACCTCACTTCTAGCAGTTTTTGAAGTAAACTCACCAAACAAAACTTCATATTGTATTTTTTTTGTTCATTTTATGTGTTTTCTGGAGCTTAGCCATTTTATTTGGACCTTTCAAATTATTTTTTAACAAAGACGGATCCGAAAAAATATTGAGTTCTTATTTTATTTTTGTGAATCAATTTTTTTCATATTTTTGTAGAGACCTACTACCCTATAAGTTTTTGTTGAGGCCCCAAAAAATGGAGGCCCGACATATGTAGCACACTTTGCACATACTCATAGCCGGCCATGAGTATTGCATATAATTTTTTTTAGAATTGAGCCTAACTAAAATCTTACAAAATTGATTTGTAAGTTGAGAATTATCTTTTACTTATAAATTTATGTTTAGACCAACTCACATCCGAATTATGACTTATTAGTTAACAATTTTATTAGAAAGACATTGCACATAATCGTCATGGCAAAAGTTAATATCCATAAGGGTTTTTTTATGCACAGTGCATAAGGCCTTGGCAACCATTAGATTTTTTTTACACGTGTATTAATCATAGCCTTCTTCAGCTCACACTCACCACTACGATCACGATCTATGCAAGAGGCGGAGCCACCGTGACCTCGCAAACTGAAATCAGACCACCATTCCGATCGCCACTACGATCACGAGCGTGAGCATCACAACCACCAACAAATTCAAGCATGTAACAGAACACAAAAACGAAAACAAAAAGCTTGCTCAATTTCGGCCACATTTTATATGCGATTCGATCACCGATTTCGAAAAATAATACCGGAAACATTCATAAAATCGAACGACGATCAAAACGGTATAAAGAACGTCGAGTTTCGTTGATTATTGAGGGAGAACGAACCGGGTCAACGAACCGGGTCGTCGCGACCCGTTTCTGCAGAAAAATGGGTGAGGAAGATGATGAACAGTGACGCGCCTCCACGCCCACTCTCACTGGCGGCGCGTGGGGGCGCGTGCGGTGCCAAGGAGACTCCAATTTTTTTTATTGTTTTTACATAAAAATAGTAAATAATTTTCTGGAAATTTTGGGACCGGTTAGGTATTTTTCTGAGATCTGGAACTATTTTTAGTTAATTAAATGAGGTAAATATGCTTTTATAAATATCAGATATTAATAAAATTTTCCCAAAATTTTATTTAGGGTATTTTGAATTATTTGGAACGGTTGGAGATACCTCACTCTCTCCGGTTTTATATCGTCTTAAAAATTTTAATTTATTTCACAATTTTTATTAAGGGTTAAATATGTTTTTGGAGAACAACTCTTTGAAACCATTCCACAGCAAAAATGGTTTCATACCGTTATACACTGAAACCATTAGTCTAGTTAAATGGTTTCATGGCGTTATACATCAAAACCATTATTATAGTTAAATGGTTTTATATGAGCATTAGTGTCAAGATGTTATACACTGAAACTATTAGTCTTGTTAATTGGTTTCAAGATGTTATACACTGAAACCATTTGTCTAGTTAAATGGTTTCATACTGTTATACACTGAAACCATTAGTCTTGTTATTTGGTTTCAAGATGTTATACACTGAAACCATTAGTCTGGTTAAATGGTTTCATAGCGTTATACACTGAAACCATTATTTTAGTTAAATGGTTTCATATGGGCATTAGTGCCAAGATGTTATACACTGAAACCATTGTTATTAAGTAAAACATCACATAACCATTTTACAAAACCATGCTACATAAAGCAAAAAATCATATAAAGCAATTAGGGTTAGTTTAGTTGAAAAAAATTTGGATAGTATGCATGAGATATTGGATTCGATCATTTTTTTATTGTAAAGAAAAATCGATATATATATATATATATATATATATATATATATATATATATATATATATATATATATATATATATATATATATATATATATATATATATATATAGGGGTTTTCTAACTTAGACCCTAGTTTGGTCTAAGTTAGCAAGGTGCACCTTTTCAATTGGACCAAAATACCCATTCTTTTAATTTTTGAAAGAATAGAGCAACAGGGGCATTTCTGTAATTTTACCTAAAAAAAAAACATAACAACACGCGCCCCACCTTCTTAAACAATTAATAGACGTGGATCCAGTGTCGCGCGCGTACGGAAGGACCATGGTTACAGACCGTTGATTTCCATCAGACAGCCAAGATGTGATCTCATTAAGACTGTCTGATCAATCAGACAGCCCAGATCATCCTGATCTATCAGATCATCCTGTCTGCGCCACACTAGATTATAAGCTGGAGAGAGAAAATTTTGCTTTTGAAAAGGCGGCCACGTGTCAGCATATGAATGGGTCTGCGTGATTTTTTCCATTTTATACTTTAAACTCGATTATTTCGTCGTAAATTAATTTTTTATTTTTTATTTTTTATACCAAAATTCATAATTTTTTTTTCTCTACAAATAGAGACTTGGTTCGTTTGATTTGGACACCGAAAAAAAAACGCAATTTTTCACTACTTTAAACTCATTTTATTGTTTACTAAATACGTTACTTGTGTGTTGTAAACTCAACCAACTCACTGAAACCATTATACCAGGAAAATAGTAGATAATATTCTGGAACTTTTGGTATATTTTATGAAATTTTTGGAGACCTGAAACTATTTTTAGTTAATTAAATGAGATAAAACGGTAATTAAAAACTAATGTTTGCTTCTGAAACCATTTAATTGGTAGAATGGTTGCACATAGTTGTATTCTGAAACCATTTTACTGGTAGAATGGTTTCAATGGGTAATTTATTAATTGTGTTTGCTTCTGAAACCATTTATCTGGTACAATGGTTTCAGAGAGTTGTAATCTGAAACCATTTTGCTGGTAGAATGGTTTCAGTAAGTTGATTATTAGTTATTTGCTTCTGAAACCATTTAGCTTGTAGAATGGTTGCACATAGTTGTATTCTGAAACCATTTTACTGGTAGAATGGTTTCAGTGAGTAATTTATTAATTGTGTTTGCTTCTGAAACCATTTATCTGGTACAATTGTTTCAGAGAGTTGTAATCTGAAACCATTTTGCTGGTATAATGGTTTCAGTAAGTTGATTATTAGTTATTTGCTTCTGAAACCATTTAGCTTGTAGAATGGTTGCACATAGTTGTATTCTGAAACCATTTTACTGGTAGAATGGTTTCAGTAAGTAATTTATAAATTGTGTTTGCTTCTGAAACCATTTATCTGGTAGAATGGTTTCAGAGAGTTGTAATCTGAAACCATTTTGCTGGTAAAATGGTTTCAGTAAGTTGATTATTAGTTATTTGCTTCTGAAACCATTTAGCTTGTAGAATGGTTTCCGAGATTTGTACTCCGAAACCATTTTTCTGGTAGAATGGTTTCAGTGAGTTGATATAAGGTAGTGAAAAATGAGATTAAGGTAGTGAAAAATTGGGTTTTTTTTTCTGTGTCCAAATCAAACGAACCAAGTCTCTATTTGTAGAGAAAAAAAAATTATGAATTTTGGTATAAAAAATAAAAAATTAATTTACGACGAAATAATCGAGTTTAAAGTAGTGAAAAATTGCGTTTTTTTTTTCGGTGTCCAAATCAAACGAAACAAGTCTCTATTTGTAGAGAAAAAAAAATTATGAATTTTGGTATAAAAAATAAAAAATAAAAAATTAATTTACGACGAAATAATCGAGTTTAAAGTATAAAATGGAAAAAAATTAACGCAGCCAATCATATGCTGACACGTGGCTTGCCTTTTCAAAAGGCTTTCTCTCTCCGCGATTGGGCTTCAGCCACGCGCGCCTGTCGGCGCGTGTGGTGCACGCGCGTGAATGTTGTCCACTAACACGCTGCCACATGTCCTGGGGGGGGAAAAAGAAGTGGGGGGCGCGTGTAAAATTGCAGAAAATTACAGAAATGCCCCTGTTGCTCTATTCTTTCAAAAATTAAAAAAATGGGTATTTTTGTCCAACTCAAAAGGTGCACCTTGCTAACTTAGACCAAACTGGGTCTAAGTTAGCAGCCCCCATATATATATATATATATATATATATATATATATATATATATATATATATATATATGTAATTAATGTATGAGATTTTATTTATATTGTGATTATGATTGATAAAACTTAAAATTAAATTGTATGTTTGACAAGTATGCTTTATATATACTTGAACCATTCGTTATTATGTTGGGATTCGAGGGGGTGTATGACGAAAATTAATTAAAAATGGATTTTTATAATATATACTTCAAAGAAACAAAAGTTATTATTTAATTGGAAACGGGGGGCGCGCTAGAAATTTGGGGGGTGCGCTAGAAGTTTGGAGGAGGGAAAAAAATTGGGGACGCGCTAGAAATCTAGGGGAGGAAAAAAAAATTGGGGGGCTCACAAGAAATCTAGGGAAAAAAAACTAGGGGGTGCGCTAAGCAAATGAGGGGCGCGCAAGTAATGAGGTAGTATATGGGGGGCGCGCGAGTAATGAATTGCCTAATTTTGGGCTTGGGCTGACTTTTGGTGTAGGAAGCAAATATGGTGGGTGTAGGAAGCAAGTTTATGCATGGTGCATAAGTTTGGGCTTATGCACCATAACCAAACCCAATCGACATATGTCTTTTTATCGGAATCATCTTTATTTAGAATTTTAGATTATTAATAAAATGTCTTTAACATCTTGTATCAACAACGAGCGTTGCTAAATATTACAAATATTGTATTATATTCAAGCTTAGAATCGATTTGCATCTCATTTAAACGCTCTTAATTTTTTTTTTTGATAGACGAAATGATAAAATTACTAAAACTCACATGAATAAAGTTTAGTGACCTGAGTTCGAACCCCGATCGTGACGCCCGACACTAACGATTTCGATATTTCTATCGGTTAATCTATGATTTATGGACCATTTAAATGCTCTTTCTTTAAACACTCTTGAGATGTTTTTTACAAACTTTTATACATACACATAAGATGTAAGATGTTAGAATTACTTTTGGTAATTACTCCCTCCGATCCAAAATATAAGAGAAAGTCTACTTTTTAGATTTATTGAAAATCTAATGTATGTTATTCATAATATAGTCTAGATATATTAGATTCTCAATTAATCTAAAAACTAAACTTCTTCTTATATTTAGAACCGGATGAAGTAATAGTTAAATATAGAAATTTGATCAAATAAAATCACTTTATATTATATTTAATTCACTTTTAGTTACTACTACTTTGATTAGAAATCTCTTAGGGTTGAATTGGAATAATGTGTGAGTTTAGCTTTAGCATACTACATATAAGTGATAGCGATTAATGTGATAAGGTGTCTAAAATAAGGAATATTGTACTTATCACATGATGATCAGTGAGTGTTGGGTGGGTGCAACTGCAGCGGGACATGTTCTGTTTCAAATTTTGAACTAACCACATGCTATTGCTGCCTGCCTTTGACTGTCTGGTTTAGCACGTGATTCGTTTGATGACTGTCTGAAATGAACAAACACCGTTAAAAATTAAACTGTTCTTTATGCTCAAAAGTGAAACTTTCTTTAATTAAAACTTTAAATAATACTCCTTTCGTCTCAATTTGATTGATACAGTTGACTGTTGTGTATTATTCACATATGTTGCTTTCACTTTATTTTTCTACTAATAAACAAACATAAATTGCATATAAGATGTTGTTTGATTCGTCTCGATGAGTATTTTCAAAATATCAAATTTTTATAATTTTTACTATTATACAATTAAAAATATTAATTGTCAACGTTATGCATAGGCATGCGTAAAACAGTCAACTTTGTCAATCAAATTGGGACGGAGGGAGTATCACCGAAGAACATTTACATGAGATAATACAAGTCTTTTTTATTCTTTTTGTAATAAAATTTTGGTTCTTTTAGAGTTTTACACACCGATTAAGAAAAATTCCATTTAGTCGTAATTATAAGAAAATAATATTTATTTGAGATAATACGAGTCTCTTTTACACTTTTATTCTAAAATTTTGGTCTTTTTTTATAGTTTTACACACGCAGTACTAGTAATAAAAATCGAAAAATTAAGTCATTTTTACTCTTACTTTATTAAGAAAGATAATTTATTTAATGAATGTTTTAGTTTTTTATTTTTGTGTAATGAATGTTTTAGTTTTTGCAAGGGTATAAATGATAAAACATCATTAATTACTTTGATTTCTTAAAAGAACCAAATATTTGGGACGAAGGGAATAGTTTAACTAATACAAAGTATTATGGAACCACTTGATGCCATAACTGACCCCGAACTAGATTAAATTGATGGTGAAAGGCAAAAAAAAATACAAAGTATTATGGATTCAATTTCTGGTTTAGGAAAATTTGCCGCTCATTTAAATCATATATAAGGCACAAGGTATTAATTTGTATTAGTCTCAATAGTTGTGTGCATATGATACTTGGTAAACTTAAAAAATAGATCACATCGCATTTTATACGCAGTGATCAAGGTTCGAACCTCAAACACCTCACTTATTCATCTCATGGATGAAATTTCTAGTCACTAAACTCTACCTAACAAACAAAAAAGATATTTTTATATTGAAATAATAATGTATAAAAAAGTTAAATTTGCTTATAATAATGACCAGAGAGATTACTCTGTCTCTTGTTTTCTAATAAAATAAAAATATAATTTTGATATTGATATTAAACTTATTAAAAAGTTATAATAAAATAAAGGGTGAGTCCCGTGAGCTTAGTTTAGTTAGCGAGGACATTGCATTATATATACAAGGGGCAAATCTTGAACTCCGATCATCCCACTTATCCACTTTTAAGATAGAATTTCTAGCCACTAAGCTATTTAACCAAAAAAAATAAAATAAATTAAAGGATCGTGACAACGATTACTTAAGGACACTTATTACAAAAGAAAACTAACAAAATTAAAGATAAAATTAATGTTGAGAAAATAACTTTTTATATTTTTAGATATAATATACATAAGTCGATCACAAGATGAAATTTCTTTATTAATGTGCTTATTTGGTGCCCCCAAGACACTCATTAAAATATTTTCCTAAACTAAATACTACTAATTTAGTGACGTTGAATTTAACATTGCAAATATAAAACATACAATAGATCACTTTGTTCAGTTTACTTATTCAGCATGTGGTTTTCGATCGCGCCGTTCCTTTATACAATTCATTTGACTAGTTTGTGGGTGTGTTGTGTGGAACGAAAGAAACCATAGATTGTTCAAAGGCTCAACAAACTCATTACATCACATGTTAGACAAGATCAAGATTTTTTCTTATAGGTGGTTGAATGTGACGAGTATTACTTTAGCTTTAAATTACCATAACTGATGGTTTATTCCTTTGTTTTGTTTGGGTCTTGTATCATTTGCTCTTTTGGAATTCTATCTATGACTCTTTTGTAATCTTTCATAATCTCCTTCGGTACATCTTGTACCGAGGAGATTAATTGAATTTATTAATATGTGTGTCTCATTTTGCCTTGTTAAAAAAAACATACAATAGAAATAGAAATTAATTTGAAATTATATGAGCAAAATGGGAGAATTTTTTTACATTAACTAAAACTCAAATTCGCTAATTTTACGGAGATCAAAGAAAATAATCAAATCACCTTTTACCATGAAATCAAAGGGAAAAAAATGTACTGAAAAAAAAATTTGTTTCCCAATTTTTGTCATCATAAACCCAAACACATATCTCTGGGGGCAGAGTGCAGTGGAAATCATCATCACTTCCTCTGCCACGTTTGCCAGTGACCAACTTTTCATTAAAGCACATAATGGAATCCACCTTCCACTATGACGTTATTTAGCGACAAGTGCTAGTAATATTTCGTCAAAAAAGAAAACTTATTCACTCTAATGTTTTATTTTTGGTTTAACTATACATTTGGTCCCTTACGTTTATTTTAGGTTTCAATTTGGTCCCTTACGTTTAAAAAGTGTCAATTTGGTCCCTTACGTTTATTTTACGTTTCAAGTTAGTCCTTTCCGTCAATTTTGTCACATGTGGCAGTCAATTTGCATACGTGGACTGACACGTGGCACTTGGACACGCTGACACGTGTACTGTTCAAACGGTGTTAGTGACAAAACTAACGGAAAGGACTAACTTGAAACCTAAAATAAACATAAGGGACCAAATTGATACTTTTTAAACGTAAGGGACCAAATTGAAACCTAAAATAAACGTAAGGGACCAAATGTGTAGTTAAGCCTTTATTTTTTACATACACTCACTTTTTATTGAATAAATTTAAGTGGCTCTTCTCATATAAAATATATACGGTTTTAAATTGCGGTCTCCCTCCACAATTGCGACCGCAGTATTGCTGATGCGGTTGTGGTGTGAGCTTAGTTCACGTGTACGAATCCATCGTAACCGCATCAGACATTTTCGGCTATGTTCGTTAAAATTTTCCCTAAAAAAATAAAATTTATGAATTTTAAATCTTAATTTGTGTCAAATCTAATGAAAAATCTTACTTTTAACAATCTTTCAACCGTGTATTTTAAAAACATTCAAATTAGTGTTTATGGAATAAACTAAGACTATGCAATGATGGATAAATAGTGTAATTACATAGTAGTTTCATTATATATAGCTTGTGAAATTTCAAAATGATTTCATGCCGCAACAGCCGCATTGCGCGCTGCGGCAACCACAATGAACGCATTCACAACAACCGCAACCGTTACCGTAACCGCGACCCCAACCGCAATTTAAAACCTTGCCTCACATTAAATAACACACAATAAAAAAATAAATGTTAAAACAAAAACATCATAGCTGAGTGTTGTTGCTAACAATGTTATTGCATCATGACTTATCTAATTATTGAAAGGTTAGAGTATGCTTGGTTTCAAAGAAAGAAATAGAGAAAGAGAGAAAAATACGGAAATTTTGGATTAACTTATAGTACTTCTTCCTCCGTCCTATTTTATAAGAAATGTTTTGACTAAATGCACTATATATATGTGTCTTGTTTTGACCGTATTTTTCTAAAAGTATATAAATATAAATATTACTATCATATAATTATATAAGATCTTTTTTAATTTATTTCAATAAATATTTTCAAAATAACAAAAATTTATAATTTTTATTAATAAATAATTAAATATATTCAATTAATTCTTATATTTTAAAACAAAGAGAGTCCTATTAAAAAAAAAACCCCCCCACAACTACATTGTATGGAAAAACAAGGGAGACCGCACTGTCTCCCACGAGCAACTTTTGTTAGAATAGGATTTCATAATATGATAGTTGTAGTAACTGTTAACTAATTTTTGTAGGGTTCGACCATAGAAAAAACTAAACTAAATTTTGTAGTGTCTAATCTCAATTAAGATATACTATTTTGTCTTCATTTCTTATATTTTTCACTTCTTTTTTTTATTTTATTTTTTTGACGAATCACATAAAAATTTCTCGCCCACATAATTTTCTTTGCAGCTTGCCTTGCCATTTGTCTTCATTTAATCATTTAATCGGTAGTTGATTTGCTGATACCTGCGGAGAATAATTTGTTTGGTAAATTAAGCCATCATAAGCATGTGCATTATATATATCAATCAAGACAAGATTCTTCGTTAGTTACAGCACAAGACATTTTATTAGACTTTGAACATACCAGAACTTCAACTTGCATGATTTTCAATATTTTATATTATTTCTAAATAGTAAATATAATTGAGTTTTCAATATGAAATTAATATTTTATATTGTAAGTCATTTGAGAAAATGTTTCGAAAATATGTGACATTGTTCTTGCTTCTTTTTTTGACAGGGACATTTCCTAGCTTAAAAATTGGATTTCAAGTTTTTTTTTTTACAACTTATGGACTTTAGATGTAATTAGTCGTTAAAATATAATACACGAAATAGAACGGCGTGATTTTGAGGCTAAGCAACTCAAATTTCTATTTTTCATTTTTTAAACACATGATCTCTGTTTTAATATGAGCAAGATTCATGGAGCATCATCACCTTAATAATTTTAAATTAATTTTAAAAATAATAAGGTATATTTTTAGTCTTTTTTTTTAATCAATATTTTTAGTCTATTTAAATTTTTTTGTCAACCTTTTTTAAATGTTTATTAAGTTAATAAAACATAATTAATTTAATAAAAATGTTGACATAGTCAAGTTTATTTATTTTTTATATTTCCAAAAATTTATAGTAGTACGTACATCATCAACTTTAAAAACTATTTTTAAACAAAAAAAAAACTTAATTAGTCTATTGGTCCCTTAAAGATATTTTAGATTTCACAATGGTCCCTTAAAGAAAAAAAAGTCCAGATTGATCCCTTAAAGACACGTCCGTTTCTCACATTGGTTCTTTTCGTCAATTTTTTAAGGGACCAATCCGAACTTTTTTTCTTTAAGGAACCATTGTGAAACTTAAAATAACTTTAAGGGACCAATAAATTAATTAAGAAAAAAAAAGTAATATTCTACGTGCAGTTCTGGGAAAACAAATGATAGCGCATGTAGTAGGGTTGGCCCAAAAAGATTCAACTGTTTTTTATAATGGTTTTTGATTTTTATTTAGGTTGCTGAGAAAGATTCCAACATCGACCTAGTGATTTAATTTTTGTGTTAAAAAATTGGATAGTTGTTAGAGCAATAATTGAAGGGTCTACCAAATGTTAACCCACAACATCTCCACATGTCCTAACTGATAAGCAAGGTCCTACCCATGTGACCCATAATTTAACTATTATCTACTTGTAGCTAAAAAATAAAGAGTCCTAATACTAAGAGATATTTAAAACCAAACAAAGTGGATAGAATAGGATTATCATTTATTAATTATAAGTGGGGTATCACATTCATATCAGTTAGTCTTTAATATATTTTTGGAGGAGGAGTCATCAGAATCTAATAATGAAGAAATACTAACATTTATCAACAAAAAATAATAATAATAAATTTTTTTTTTTTGGCAAATGCTAAATAGTGCACCGGGCACTCTTTAAACCCTTAAATAGTAAGTTTTTTATAGAATTTTTATGGAAATGCGTAAAGTCAATGCATTGGTAATTGGAGTGTTTAATTTTTTGAATAAAAAGTTTCTTTTAATGGAATGCTTAAAGAGTGCCCCGGGGGCACTCGTTAGCAAGACCTTTTTTTTTATAAAAATAAGGGTCATGCTAACTAGTGCCCCCGGGGCACTAGTTAAGGATACAAAAAAAGTAATTTTTGCATTGAAAATGACACTTTTTATACTTTACAAACATTAACTACACAAGTTTCAATATAATTTTACTATAATTAGTATCCTTAACTAGTGCCCCGGGACACTAGTTAGCATTTTCCTAAAAATAATAATGCACTAATGAATGTAGTTGTGGTGTCACTGGTGTGAGGTGTGCTGTTAAGGAAGTTAGGAGTATCTTACGTACCAGTCAGTCTTTCTCGTGACCATCAAGTAAACCTGGACTAGACAACACTTACAAGAGTGAAGCCCACGTCACTGTATTTTTTATTTTTCTATATTTTCCAATAAATTCAATTACTAAATTTAAATATCTTAGTCAAAATATTATAAAAAAATTTAATGAGTGTTTTATTGGTCAAGAGTTGGGGTTGGGAGGAGAGTCGTCAAAATTTCGCCGGACTAATCGGTCGGCTCATCAGTCCACAAACTTGGATGGATTGGGACTAAAAAACTTAGCCAAGTGCAATTGAGCCGTTTGGGGTTCAAGCTCATGTAGTCGATATGAAAATTGGGTTGGGCCGGGCAAGTCTTTAGACCGGTTCATTATTAAAAAATATGTCAATTATTGTAAAAATAATATTGAATAACATAAAAAATTAGTATTTAATTAAAAATTTATTATATAAAATGGGTCGGGCTAGCCCAAATGGCCCATATGGACCGGGCCAAAATCCAGGGGCGGAGCCAGGAATTAAAACTTGGGGGGACCAAGTCCAACAAGTTTAATTTCGAAGAGAAAAAATAAATTTTAATGTTAAATATATACAAATAATTTTAGAATTTATAAGTAAATGAAATAAGTGAATTATTTTTTACCTAACCATCTTTAAACTTAATTTTTTCAATTAAATTTAGAATATAGCAGTGCGAAGAAATATATCATGTGAAAAGACAAAAAAACACTTAAAAAGAGATTATAAAAATTATAGTAAAAAAAATTCATTTTGATACAATATTTTTCCAGTAACGTATCTCTTTTAGAAAGATATTATTAACGATGAGTATTTTTTTAATAAGGTGAATATTTTGGTACTTCGGAATTTAGTTGAATACTCTCATAGATAAAATTGAATGTCATGTCATATTTTATATTAATTATATTAAAATGTCATTTTAAATACATTTTTGTCTATGAGATATTGATACCTAACTAAATATCACGGTAAAAAAAATCATATTTTAATAATTCAACATTTATGATTAATGTTGGTGTAAGAATTATTTTATCTATTCATAAATACAAATTAAATCTATGATAAAATGGGAGTAGTAATCTTTCATATATGTCTATTTTAATATTCTTTTATGTGATCAAGGATATGGCTTTTTATCAGCAAAAAGAAAATATGTATACAGGCAAATAAAAAATGTACATAAGCCTAATTTAATAGTATATCAATATAGTGTAAAAAAAAGTTGGAAATGTTGGGGGGGACTGTGGCCACCCCTTGCCCCTACTGTGGCTCCGCCACTGCCAAAATCGTTAATGTGTAGCCCAATAATAATTATGTCAGGTTAGTCTAGCTCGTATATATAGTTTAGTCTATCGGGCTAGACTGGGTCGTGCCATTTGCAGCTCTAGTTAGGAGGGAGTTTAAACCCTCTCAATACATGAATTTTTTATAGAATAAACCTTTTTTTTTTTTGAAAACATAGAATAAACCTTTTTGTTGGTTGATAAAATGGAGTGCTGGAGCTCGGAGAAAAAAATTGCAAACTAACTAATTTGGAAATACTAGTCCCAATAGTATCGGCAATAAGTAAATGACTAATATAAGTTGGACACAGTTTATAAAACATCACATTAGAACTCAAATCACATTAGAACCTAAAAAGGGAGAAATCTTAATAAAAAGGACCAACTTGACCCATTATATAACTACTCATGAATACTATTAAGATATTCACTCATATTTGATGATATATGATCTTAAAATGAGCTTATAAGTGAGAGACACAAATAAAAAAGGTAGACACGCTCACTGTACAAATGAGTTTATAAGGATGATTAGACTCGATATATAAAAATCTAAAGTAGTATATATAATATTATATTTGCCATTTATAAAATTAAAATTTTACTTCTCTTTTTTATGCATGGTCGAGCGCATCATTTTTCTTGTCGCCACAATCACGTTTAAGAGGTCAATTTTCTCAATGCATATTAGTGGTGTATTAAGAGTTTCACATTAAATATAGAGATATAAAAATGAATTTAAATTTATATTTGGGAGGCATCTTTCCAAAAATTGATTTTGAAAAATGAGTTACTACAAATATTAAAAAAAACTAATAAATAATTTTTTCCCTCCATCATCATCATTATTATTATTATTTCTCTCTTGACCTTTGAGACACTGAAAATACTCTCAGCCAATCCTAGGATGAAACTACATCACCAGTCTCTTTCTTATTACTCTCCAAAAAAAACACATCAGCTCGACAAAAAAAATGACACAGCTCATTCTCCGCATTTTCCATTTCACTATCTTGCATCAAACACACCAACAAAAAATTAAAAATAATAATCAAATGAATGAAAAATCAATTATTCATGACCAAAACCATGGGCTGAACCATGAAGTTTTCCAATTTAAAATGAACTACTGACGACACCATCCAATAATTTCTCACTTCTTTATAAAATATATCATTTTCAAAAAATATTAAAATAAGTGTTTATAAAATATATCACTTTCAAAAAATATTAAAATAAGAGTATATGCATATTTTAACCCTTGATATACTTGATGAAGAATGTATTACAAACTTATGAGTATTTGACATGTTAGAAATAATATAATATTTATTTATCTAGTCAATTGGAAATATTTAGTTTTTGTTTAATAGCAGTTATGAATAATTGTTTGGAAGCTATTAAATTATTGTTAGAGTCAAAATTATGTTACATCTAAAACATTGTATGATCCCTTACATTATTCTCTTATAATAGGTTAGTCAAATAGTGAGAGATGATTTGACATATAATTATTCTCTCACTATTATTTATGTGTTCCTTCATGTAGTTGAGGAAGACAAACGTTAAGGAAACCTTGTCTAATGTCTACAAAATATTGGGTATTAAACAAAATATTGTCTCAATCAAAGTTATTAGAGATTTTCATCCACCAATTCAATTTTTACACTGAACATCTATCACAATCCTAGGAATATTCCGACAGGGGATGTATATCAATGTTAAGCACTTTTGAAATAAGTGCTTAGTTAAGGAAGTATTTGGCTAAACGATTTAATTAAACGTTGTCAAATATGTGGCTAGCTAGATATAAGTTTCTTTTTTTTTGTGTAACTTTTATATATATTGGAATAATTATGAATAATTACATATGAATAAAGATAAAAAGAGACAGGCACCTCATTTTTCACAGATATTTTCGCTCACTTAGAAATATTAAAAGGGTCATTCCAAACAAAGTTTTACATGTATTTCAAGCCTGAAAGCTCTCAACAATGTACTATGTGTTCTTCAAAGTTATCCAGACAACCTTACGACAAACAAAGCAAACCTCATCAACGAAAAAAAAAGGAATTATGAAACGATATTTAAGGATAGTACGATACTTCAATTGTGACATATGCTACATAATCCATCAATAGAGATAGCAAGAAGAAAATCTTGAGCATGTGCTGCTTACAAACTTCCAAAAAGTGTTCTATGTCTTGTGGTCATGTCAAGCTTAACTTTCATGTCCTGAACAATTTTACTAAACAGAACACGTACCAAAATTAGAAATCGTTTCATAAAAACCATCCATGGCACTGTCAAAATTAGAACATACCACATACCTCACTATCTCTCAAAATATGTTTTTGTATAATTATATCTATATATGTTATTTTTCATAACCTATTATGTAAAATATGTAAAACTCATACAGAAAAAATTTGGTCAAACAAGCATCCCAAATTAAATTAAAATTTCATAGTACTATCGAAAGTGCCCTTTGTTCATATAATTTTTTGAAAAATCTACTTTTCGTCTCTCACTCTAAATTATCACATCCTTTCTTATACTAACATCCAAAAAATTGTGATCAATCTCAATAAAACATTAAATATTGAATCATAAGTGAATTTATGCTTTTTCAATAATGATTTATGTATAGTCGCATTTTTTTCTTCATCTACGAATCATATGTGTTGTTTAAAATTATAATTTTAGAGTTTACGTAGGTCCCGAAACTCAAATTTTTGTTACATAATACCTGCCAACTGACTTAAGTAGGCATGTGTAAAATAAGCTGATGTATGCATTGCTTTATAAACATTGTACATCATATAAATTCATGTAACCTATGTAAACTAAGTTCACGTAAAGTAGAAAACTTGCACATATTGAGTTATTTGTAAACTTGCAAAATTGGCTTATATAATCAAAATGAGACGCTTAAATCGGGTTACAGAAAGAGGGGAAAGGATTCTCCTCCTGTAATAGGAGAGAAAAAGAAAATAATAGCAAAAGTGCGTTTAATGGTGGAAATGTATCCACCGGAGAAACATGAGAAAAAAAGATAGGAGAGAATCATTTCCCTAGAAAGAGAAAAACAAACAGTTTTGACGAAGGGGTTAGGGGTTTTGGAAGAGGAGAGAAAGTGTTTGGGGTGTAAGAGTATTTTTGGTCATTTTTAGGTGCTAAAAGATTTTTAAGAGGTGTTATTAGAAGAAAAAAAAATTAAAAAAATAACTCATACACAAATCATTGCATAATTTGTAAGTTATTCTAAACGATTACACAAGGATGTTTTCTCATCCGACCCCCGTGATTCTTTTTAACACTCCAATATTTCAATTTTGTCCTTGCAGAAAATTTCGATTCGCAGAAACCGAATTTTTTATAGTACAAATTCAGAGAAAAATTCGGTTTTTAAAAACCGAATTTTTTTACAAAAGCAAAATTGGAAATTCAAGAATATAAAAAGGTCGGAAGAGAAAACATCTTACACAAGTACTTGTGTTACAAGTTCAAATATGTTATTTCAAATGTCTCTTAAATCGCTTTTACTTATCCACCACACATTTAACCAACTGTATTCTTATTGTCACTATTCAATTGGTCACAACTTTTGAATGTGAGGACATGTGTCTCATTTTAGTAAGGTCTTAATGTCTTGAATCAAGGTTTCCTAAAAGTATTTTACGACGTAGTGATATGCATAAACAGCAGATATCCAGAAAAAAAAAGTAATATGGAGATTCAATCATATCTTTTTTTAATATTTTTTTTTTTTTGAAATTTTCTTTTAATATAAATTATGTGCACTTTTGGTGCAATTGTTTTTACACACCATATTGATATTTATGAAGATATTTAAATAATTAAAAAATAAAATGACATAATAACGGGGTTTAATTTGAATACATGTGTAAAATAAATTGCATGTCAAGTCAATGCATAACAATTAATCCCATCCTTTATTCCCAAATTCCACCCATAAATCAATCGTTTGAGCATTTTCATTTAATTTCAGCAACAGATGCATGTATATGAATGCTTGAGAAGCTTAAAACTCAGAACATATACCAGATAATTAGTGTACAAAGAAAACAAGGAGGAGATTATGGACAGTCTAATCTCAAAATAGAAATTTGTAACAGTGAAAAACAATGGTCTGCATAGTTCATGATGGTGTTTCCCTTTGTTTTTACAATTCCAAAATAACATATGGAACTCGACTTTCCTTTGCTGACCAGTTGTGACAGCAACCTTTTTCGCCAAAATCAACTTCATACTTTTGTACCAAGGAAGGACTGCAAGGAAGCAAAAAGGGCGGAAACTTAGAAATATATTTTGTAAATGCATCAAGGCAAGCAAATAAAAATATAAAACATTGACAATAGCGATGCAAACTTCTGCGATATAGCAATAACCTAGATTAAGTGATTGGTAATGAAATTGCTTAAAAGCTCTGCTATTTAGTTAGCATAAACTTTTCATACTGAAAGAAAAAAAATGAATGCAGCAGTATCTGTATATATGGAGGGAGCATTTGAAACAATTGATTCATCCAATGGCTTTGGCTGCTTCAGAGTTCTCAGTAGAAAATCTCCATGCATGTAGCTTTTTCCATTGCTAAATTCAATGCCCCAAATGCTTTCTTGCACGACTATCACATAAAATCTCTGATCATTCCAATAATTTACAATTATGCCAGATACGATTAATATGGAAGTCACACAAAGATACAATATTGTACACCAGAAATATATTTATCATGAAATAAACCACATAACAGCGAAGGTCTACTTTAACAAATTAGTCACCTTATCTCCATATTATGTGGTGTCGTGATAAGCACCTATTGTAAGAATTACTTTTTAAAATAAATCAGATTCTAGAAGCATGGCCATGCATTTATTTGATTGTAATATAACCTCTCCATAATACGCAGACAAATCAAGAAGTCCCAGCCAGAAAGAGAGGGGAAAAAAAATGTCAAGTGCATAGAATTGCCAACTCACTCTGACGGTTGAACTTCACAAATATATGCATATATCTTGCACACATACCATAAAATATGTTTCCCCTGATTTTGTGCATGTATTGCATCTGCAAATATTAAACTATCTTCCTACCTTTACACCTGCTGGAGAGTTTCCTGGTTTAGCAGTGGTTGTACTTCCGAAATTGAGCTTTGGTTTTTTATCAGCTGGCTTTAATATTTGGAAAGAGCACATTAGTGTCTCATCAACACTCATCATAGCACCGGCATTGTCAAACTCCCCACAGTAATTAGGCGCCGAAAATATTGTTACAAGCTGACGGTTAGCAAAGAACTCATATCCATCCTCCACTACCTGGTCAAAAGATAATAATGCAATTTAAATTTAACAACACAGCTGATTGAGATGTGCTATTCTCAAATCCCAATAGAGGAATGTACAGAATGAAGCGTAATGCATAGATAATAAATGGCATTTGAAGGGAGAAGTTAATCCTCGATGCATAAATGTTGTCAAAATCAAACAGTAATTCTAAGTTCCCATAGATAACACAACTGTAATAATACTGAGAGAAAGATAAGGATATATAGAAATGGGGATATAAACTCAACCCTGAATACCCAGCAACATATTGAGAACCAAAGACAAAAGTTTAACCTGATGAGCTCGACAAATAAGATCCAAATCATGTTTCTGAAGAAACTCTGAGACCTTATCAGCACCAAATGTATATGATACTCCCCTGTCATTCATTCCCCAACCTTGAACTTCTTTGCTAGGATCTGACCATAGGAGATCGCAAAGCAAACCTGTATCAGGCACATCAGTCGGTCGCTGTAGATTTCTAATCTGATCCAAACTATTTAAGTCAGGAGAAAGTCCGCCATGCATACACAAAATCTTTTCATCAATGAGAGCTGCCACAGGTAGGCAATTGAAGCATTCCGTAAACACCTTCCATATCCTTACATTGAACCTTCTTTTACACTCATCATAAAATCCATAAATACGGTTAATAGAAGCACATTCGTGGTTTCCCCTTAAAAGAAAAAAATTCTCAGGATATTTTATTTTATATGCTAGGAGAAGGCATATTGTTTCTAAACTTTGCTTCCCTCGATCCACATAATCACCCAAAAACAAGTAGTTGGCCTGAGGAGGTAATCCACCATACTCAAAAAGCCTTAGAAGATCGGAAAATTGACCATGTATGTCGCCTGAAAGATCAACAAAAGGATATTTATAAATTATTTCACAGATAAGATACTTTTTTATTCTGCAAACAAAATATAATGTGGTAATGATAATACCAAGGACTTCAATAGATGGATTATGTTCATATAAATGGAAATATTTGTAACTTCATGTGTCAAAACAATGCCGTGCACATGGAAACATCAGACTCTAGCAACCTTTTATATTGATTGATATGTCCTATTTTAAATAGAGTTGTAGTTCTGTCCCCTTAAATAGGTTCACCGTGGTCGAGTCAGGTTAATAGGGGTCTAATGTGCCATTTGGATACCAGGTTAGTCTATAGTGTACATTCACCGAATCCTACAAAGTTTGAGTGAATCTCCACGTTGGTCCCTGAAATTGTAGGGGCAGCTCAAGTTGGTCCTCAAAATTAAGAAATTGGCCAAAAACGTCCCCAAATTGTAGATCGTATTTCATTTAACCCAGAACTCCATATGTTACCTTTTATTAGCAAATGTTTAAAACTATTACCTAAAGTTAAATACTTAATAATCAAATTAGTCATGGAAAAATTACTTGTGAATCTCAAGGGTAACATAACATGTAATTAAAATGATTGACAAATTTCAATTTTTGAGACGTTTCTGTCAACTTAATTTCAGAGACAAACCTAACAAACACCCAACAATTTTAAGGCCAAAATGGACCTTCACTAATTAAAATTTACCATTTCGAATAACTGCTTCTAACAGAATCCATTATGAGCTAATGAATATAAGATCCTCAATGACCAAGTCATCACCCAACTTTGTGCACTCAAAAGGAAAAATTATTGAAAAAGATTATAAAAAAAAAGGAAAGCAATTTCAATACCCCGTTATTGGCTTATGGGTTCTTTACCATCTTGAAGAAAAGTTTCACCTTCGGAGCCGTTATTTTTTAAGTTTGATTATACACCTATTTAGTCATTGCTAATTTTCTAGTAACATATGTTGGCAGATGGCATTGAAAGTTTCAAACAGATTTTCTTTATTTTGTCCTCCACACAAAATACAGAACTCGGTCTGAAAACCTAGTCGAGCATAAATGTAGACTGTTTCAACCTTGGAAGTTGGAATCCAACTGTAACAGTAACATTACCATAATTTATGCCAGCTGTTCAATGCCAACCCTGGCTTAACTAGCTAGGTATAAGATGATGATAAAGAAGAATCGGACAGATAACCTCAGATCAGATCTATTGTATAGAAGAAATAAAATCATGTGTCAAAAGAATTTTGCTCAGGGATATCTGACAGTTTTATTATCTCAGATAATTGATCTTGAGAAAGTAAAGTTGGCATTGTGACAATTATAATCATGTTTCACATAAGAACAAGATAATGCAAATTTTGACTCATTGTAGTATAACAAATATGAGCAATTGCAAGGATACTTGAAACAGCGGTTCACGCACAACCTTCAATCTCAACAAAACCCTACGCATAGAAGGTTGTATAAAATTTTGGGCATTCCATATCAGAGAAAATTTTCTCTACGTACCAATTTTATACATGTCTCGGAAACGCTGTTAAGTTAGCTTGAACAATTAACCTCCTAGATACATCAATAGTCTACAGTACACTAAGCACAATATTCTGAAACAGAACCTCAATTTCCTAAGAGGAATGCTAAGGACACACCCTTTGAAACACTCTTATTATCACACTCTCATTCATTGACCACTTCATCAAAATTTTCAACCTCTTGCTCGGTTACCGGTTATTAACCTGTGAATTTTTTATTTTCTTTAATATATTGGTCAAAAAACTGCCATCCTGTACAAATTCCACCAGGTAAAGGTTTGCAATGTTAGACATATCTTCAAACTCCCCTATTGATATTAATACTTCTACCTCACAAGTTTATCTCAAAGATTTCAATTTGCATCTAATGCTATTATTTCCTTCAAAGTGATAACATTGCTTTTCTCCTGAATTACATTTCAGTGTAGAATAAACATAGGTGAGAAGTCTGAGTGTTAAGCATAATTGATACTGCCCTTTTTTTGATTATTTCATAAAAATAAAAACAGATAGGCTGAAGTATTTGATTTTAGGAATACTGAATTTAAGGTTTGGCCTTTTTTTTCTATAGAGTAAGCCTATTGAGCATCATCAGCCAGCCCTTATCCCTATGTGACTGAAAAAAAAAACTCTAGGAAGACGCATGCAAGTGTAACTCCTTTAAAGACAGGAGATTGGAGTATTTGATAATTTGACTGAAGGTACAAAAGGCACGAAAAGGGTGAAAGGCTGGCAAAGTTTCAACTTTCAATTGAGATAGAAGTGCTGCCGCAACTGTATCTGGTCAAGGAAGACTTAAGTGTGGCGGTATATTGATTCCACCTCAGGTACAAAAGGCACGAAAAGGGTGAAAGGCTGGCAAGATTTTTAGTTATCCCCCCTTAAATGACATAATACAGGGTCCACATCAAAGGGAAAGTATTTGTGGTTGGAACAAAATGAGAGATCTCTTAATAACACAAATAAAGTTCATATTGAGAACTGTGAAAACAATCTGATGCAACTTGTGTTTATATAGCAATTAACAGCAACCTAGCAACTTATATAACCAAGTAATTACAGTTAACAACCCCTACCCCTGCAGCTCCCACAAACTCAGGATAAAGGAACCCTTCAGCCTGAGTTTGGATTACATGAAACAAAATTCTTCCTATACTATTTTACTAATTTATTTTCCTTTTTCACAACTACTTCCAGATCCTTTAAAATCTAGAGCTTCATGGTACTGCCGATTTGAGGCGCAAAGATTGGAACTTACAATTGGAGAAAAGGTGGGAGGAACACAAACATGGGCTTGTGATTTGGGATGAAGCTGCTAAGACAGTAACATGGGTTTAATCCTGCAAAGCTAAACTTTGTGTTGGTGATGACAACCTCCATGGCTTGGCTCTGCAGTATTGAGTGTTGAGGGTGGTTAAAATGAGGGAAGCCTATGGGAGAGGATAAGTGATGAACAACAGGTCGTACAACAGAGGACTGTTCTTCCAAACAGAGAACTCTTTTCAACCTTACAGAATTTGTATCCTTCCACCATTTCTGTCATCGTTTTGGCCTTGGATAGGAGGAAGCTCTGATGATGGGGATTATTAAGGGATACTTTGATGAACGATGGAAACAGAGGTGAAGGTATGGCTGTAGCAAAGTTGTTGAGGGATGAGGGTGTCGTGGCAGTAGTGGCTCTGATGTCAGAGTCGATTCATTTGGCTTGTCTGACTTTGTTCACTGTATAGTAGTTCTGGTGTCATAGTCGATTCATTTGGCTTGTCCGACTTTGTTCACTGTAGAAACCACCGACCTTGGCCGTAGAGCCAATGGGGAAAGAAGAATTGGGCTTTCCAACCATTGAAATTGGGTGCATGTGACAAGTGGTTGTCATAAGCGTTAATTTACTGCACCCGGAGGAAGGTGAAAGAGTACAAGGAGTTGAGAAATGCATAGGTGTTGTCTGAAGGAGACTCGTTGATGGGGGCAAAGTGCAGCAAGAAATAGTGAGCTTCATGAGTGGAGCCTTGATACCATGAAAGGATTCATGGTTGAAAGAAAAATGAGAGAGATAAGAGATTTTAATCCCCAATCAAAACTCATTAAAAAATATGAAAACAATCTGATCACAACTTGTGCTTACGAATCACTACAAGTTAACAACAACCTAGCAACTTATATAAGTAACTATTATTAACAACTTTTATTCTCCGGATACAGCAAAAAGAAGAAAACGGTAGATAAACATAAAAAAATTCATCTCCCACAAAATTGACTACTTATACAGTCTATTTGACACACTCACTAATAAGCATACACAATACAAATACCCCCAAAACAATAATGAAACATTACAACAATAATGAAACAACAAGAAGAAAAAGGGGAAAAAAACAGTCCATTTTCTTTTTTTAATGTTAACCCCACCCCCCACCCCGTTCTGAAGGGAAGCGGACCTAGTAATCCAGAGTTCGGCCACGAGATAAGTAAAGTCTAACTAAAAATTGTTTTTTTTGGTTTTTAACCCTCTAGTTACTAGGGAAGGGGCATGATAATCCAGAGCTAGGCTGTGATATTAAGTAAAGTCCGGCCAAGAATCATTCCCACCAAAGAACAATTCATTCTAGGGGGAGCTCATTAACCATTTGAGCTCAATCCAGGTCGATTTCGACCAAGCAAGATGTCATGTTCAAATACAGAACATGTTCAAACACGAAATCATGAAACAAAGCAACAAAAAAACAACAATACCCAGTTCAAAAATAAAGAAAAGTTACCACAAATCTTAATAGGTGCTTCAAGTTCCAATAAATTAGGTTGCTGCAAGAAAATTTCTCTAGCAACACCACATAACTGCCGGATCTCCGCCTCCGACAGCTGGACCTGCTTCCCCGGACGGCTACGAACTTCAAGGAGTCGATTGATTATGTCATCCAAAACTGCTTGTTCCATTTCTGTAAAACAAAAAAGTCAACGTTGTTATTCGATGTGATTATTACAATTACAATTACGATGATGATAATTGATAATATAAAAAAAAATAAAAATGAGAGGGTTTTGAAATTGAGAGAGGAATAAGAATGGAACAAGTTGGTTAATTACATGCCGAATGAAAACGACGGTTTATGACGATGAAGACGAGGAAAAACACCGTCGTTTTGATAGCGAAACGGTGTCGTTGGAGGTTTTACAGAATCAGAATTTTGGGTATGGGTTTCATTGATTCATTCATATAAGAAAAGAAAAAGTGGCAATTTCATTTCGGTACAAACAAAAGGGATTTTCATTTATTGATAATAATAATAATTAGGTTACGGAAGGAACACACACACGCTTTCAATTTTATTTTTAAAATCCTTAGAAATTATGTTTTTTTTCTTATTTTGTCAAAAAATATCCTCAAAAAATATAACGATAATTATGGTTTTTAAAACTCTACAAACATAATCATGATGAAATAAAAACCATATATTTAACTGACGTGAAATTTTCAAAAATAAATATAAATTAAATGTATTTTCACGTGTTCTTGTCACATCATGGAAGATACTCCTTCTGGTCCTTTTTATAAGGAACACTTTGAAAAAATCACACAGACAAAGGAAACACATTTAACATAGTTATTTTCATTTAATACTCTTATAAATTTAAATTTATTTCATGTTTACCCTTATTTAATTACTTTTTATTCAACTAACTTACTTATTTTTAAATTCTCTTTCATAATAAATAAGGGCATAAGTGAAATTGAACATTTAGAACATTTGAAAATTAGTCAAAGTTTCTTATAAAAAGGACCAAATTTTTTTCCCAAAGTGTTCCTTATAATAAGGACCGGAGGGAGTATATAGTTAGATACTCGGTTGTCCACCTATAGGGTAAAATGAAATAATCTTCACGTTGTAGGGGTAAACAAAAAAAATTGAACAAGGGTAAATAAAATTTCGTTAACTTTGTAGAGGTAAAAAATGATTTATCGCGCGTTAGATCCGCGCGTATGAGGAGATTTGTAATGTTACGGCTATATAAACATTAAATTTGCTTCTCGCTTCACTCATCTCTCTCAATCTAAGAAAAGAAACTCGCTAGCAAAATTCAGTGAGTCGAATTTGGCTTCTTTCTTTTAATCAACTCGGTTTCTTTTCAATATTTTTTAATCATTAATTGATGATTGTTCTCGGATTTTTTTTTATAATTTATATGAACTCCAACGACAAGATGCAGAAACTGGGTCCAAACGGCGGCCGCGAGCGCCAACAAATCCCGATTCCGGCTCAGGAAGTTGAAGTCTCGGCAGCTGAAGTGGCATAAATTCAATCTGAGGTTAGTTACAAAAAAAGTAAATAAACTTGTGCATCGTTATCATTATTCTCATTTTCAAATTATTTTTTTCCTCTGTTTTGAACTTCATTGTTTCAAATAACTTTATCACATTCATTTCATTGTTTTGTTTCATTTTATTTCGTTGCATCTGTTACAGTTTCGATCTGTTCTGTTTTCTTTAGTCTCATTCTCAATTACTTTTTCCTCACATTCATTTCATTGTTTAGCTTCATTTGATTTCGTTGCATCTGTTACTGTTTCGATCTGTTCTGTTTTCTATTTTAGTCAAATTTTCAATTACTTTTTCCTCACATTCATTTCATTGTTTTGCTTTATTTGATTTCGTTGTATCTGTTACCGTTTTGATATGTTATGTTTTCTGTTTTAGTCTTATTTTCAATTAATTTTTTTCTCTATTTTGATCTTCATTGTTTCAAATAATTAATTAGATCACATTCATTTCATGTTTAGATTCATTTGATTTTGTTGCATCTGTTATCGTTTCGATCCATTACCATTTCGTGAATCCTGTGCAAATAAATATGATTAGATTTGACTTTTCATAAAAAAATGAGTTATAGGGTGTTTGGAAAACCGTTACAATGTATACTAGCTCTTGGATTTAAATATTTCTTTAAATTAGGGTTTACTTAATGTATATTTGGGATCGACTTGTTTTGATTTTGATATTCAATTTAAATTTCTCAGGAAGTCCCTCAAGCGGCAAAAATTCAAAATGAGCTGCAAATTTATAGTGAGATTGAGGTTAGTTTTGTCTTTGTGTCTCAATATTTTATTATTCTTTTAATTTTTTAATATTTAATGATTCTTTAATATCTAAACGAAATTTCGCTAACTTTGTAGCGAGTAAAAAGCCATTAACCCTTTATTAAACCCCCCCTACTTTTTCTCAAGGGTAAAGTGCGTTAGATCCACGCGTATGAGGATATTTGTATTGTTACTACTATATAAACATTATGTAAGATAAATTCAATTTGATCTTAGGTTCCTGATAACAAAATAAAGAACAAGATCAATAAACCAAATGCGGAAAATAGAGATTATATAATTACCTCCAGGGAAATATTTCATTAAGAAGAGATATTTTGATTAAAAAGAGAAAATTCACATTATGTATCCCGCAAATACTCCGACAAAGTAAAACTTTATACTTATAACATAGTAAAAAAAAAGTGTTTTATTAACTTTTAAAGATAAATATTTTTAATATGAGAAAAGTAAAAAAGATTTTATATAAAAGAGTATTTTTGTTTTGTCTACAAAACCAATTTTAGAACTACTCCTCATGCTCACATAACACTTGAAAGCTACAAGATAAACTTCAGACTGTTGCTACTTATTTCATGTTACAATACTTTCTCCTTCAAACATCCTTGTCCTCAAGAATGATCAATCACAAGTGCCATGTTTAAGAGGCAACAAAAATTCATTTTCGTTCAATTGATTATAGTTAAATGTAAGTTGAAAGTAAGGTTTTTTTGTGTTCAACAGTCTAGTTAGACTTACACACAAATTTCGAGTTTGAATTCAAATCATGTGGACCAATGTTCTTAGCAACTACGACTGAGTTGCACTTACAAGTTACATGACTTAAAGTAAAAGTGATTATGTTTGTATAAATTCTTGTAAAAATGAATCGAAAAGTAAAATTGAGAGTAAAAATAAATTTTAGAATAAAAAACTCTAATGTCTAGTTTCAGTTTGAATCAATTTTAAAGTCGATATTAATTTTATTCAAGAGCAATCAAGCATGTCAAAATCAATTCGAAAACTTTAAAAGTTAATTTTGACTCATCCAAAAATAAAACCAAGTCGAAATCAATTAATCTTAAACACATTCAAATATATCAAAATAAATTGTAACGTTTAAAATCAAGTTTGGTCTATCCAAAAGTAGGTCTTACTAACTAGTGCCCCAAAGCACTAGTTAAGGAGTTAAAAAAAAGGAAATAAATGAAAAGTTATGCACTAAACAATCATTTAGCATTTGCCCCAAAAGTATAACTCGACATATATGTCATTTGTCAGAATTTTTTTTAAAAAAAAGTTTCTGTCACAAATTTAGTTATAACAAAAGGTTTTGGCTAACATGATATAGTGAGTTATGTGGTGTATTGTGTATACGTTTCGAATAATACTATACCGAATACTAATTTTACAAAATTCACCGTTGGATTGAAATATTATATCATATAGATTGAATTTAAAAATTGAATTTAAATTCGATTGAATTTAAAAATTGAATTAAAAAAAATTGAAGGAAATATTTATTCCCTAATTAGGTAAAATTTGAAGTTGTATTTAAATAAAAAGGGTCTTGTTAACATGTGCCCTTAGGGCACATGTTAAGATATACCAAAATAGAAATTCATCATTTAATAATACAAGAAATTTAATGCTTCAAAAGTCAAAATGCACAAATTAATATTTAATAATTTATATTTTTGCTTTCTTAACATGTGCCTTAAGGGCACAAGTTAACATTCTCCAAATAAAAAAATCCAATTTTTACATAGTTATTAAGGGAAGTTTATGAAACAGTGTTTGGTTGCGCAGAAGCAGAAGAACAAGAAGTTCAGAAATTGAGAAAAAACGAAACGATGAGAAGAAACAATTCAAATTCAGGGAATTATCGGAATCCATGTATAACTATGCACCAACCTTGGGCTTCTCTTCTCGTTTACGGTATCAAACGCATCGAGGGAAGATCATGGCCTGCTCCTATCACAGGTTCATTCTTCTTTTTTGGTTTTTTTTTTTGGTTGATAAACATGGCAAAGCCGTTGAAAACTCACGCACACAAAGTGGAGTGACTGGGGTTCCAACCCCGGTCCTGACGTCCGACACTTGCAATTTCGGCATTTCTGCTGGTTGAGCTGGGATTTGTGGACTTTTGGCTTTTCTTTAATTGATATCAAACATTCACATTGACATTGATCCCTAAGTTTTGAAATTAATTGATTTGTTAAAGGTCGTCTTTGGATTCATGCTGCTGGTAAAGTTCCTGATGAGTCTACTATCAAAGCAATGGAATATTTTTACAAGGAAATTTATGCACTTAATGGGATTACTGATCTCAATTTTCCTCAACATTACCCTGTTTCTAGGCTTTTGGGTATGTATGTATGTATGTATACATTTGCATTAATTACATTGCATAGTTCATATCACTACTAGGACTAGCATACTCAACTTCTGTATGCTTATTTGAATCGACTTATTTGAGTTGTCTGGAGAACTTATAAAACAACTTATGATGGGTTCATAAGCTGTTTTCAGCTTAGCTTCATAAGTTCTCTGAGATAGCCTATGAAAACAGTTTATAGATTATAGGTCAAATGCATCCTATGGTCCTTTTAAGTTATAAATGTTTTTAACAAGTTAGTCCTTTAAGATTTTTGGGTATCAAATTTGTCCTTTAAGTCATAAAATATATGCACCATTTAATTTTTTTCTTCTTTATCCAACTTTGCTAAAAAGTGCTTATGTGGCTGTTTAATGTTAAAGTGACAAGTTCAAATTCACTGCTCTCGAAACTGAGGTTCATAGGGGTATTTTTCTGTTTTGGTTTGAAATAAAATCAAATCGATTACTTCATTTATGACGTTGTTGATGATATTTATATTTGTCAAATTAGGTTTAAATTCTTAAAGAAGAAGAAAAAAATGTGTGTAAGTAATCATATTTGGTGTCATAAGCACTTTTTGGCCTCCCACCTCAGCATTAAACGACCACATGGATTCTTTTTAATGGAATTGGAATAAAAAGGGTTATGGTGAATACAATTCATGACTTTAAAGAACAAATTTGTTACAAAAATAACTGAAAAGACCAATATGTTACAAACGTTAAACTTAAAGGATCATTGAATGCATTTGACCTAGCTTAAATGAAAACAATTTAACCTTATTTTATTTTTTGTTATAGAAATAGCTTATACATAAGTGTTTATCATGATAAGTACACGCTATAACTGCAAATTAAGCTATTTATCCATACAGAGCCTATTTTTTTATTTTACTTCAATTCACTAACTTGAGTGCTTGATTTAGGATGTGTTGAAGTTGTTGGCTGCTTAACTCGTGATGAGCTATCATGCTGGGAGATGGTTCCTGAAGCGGTACCATTATCAATACCATTTACCAGACTTTTGTTTATTAAATAGACTTAATTGCACTTTTGATTTCCGAGATATCGCGTGTAGTTTTGGTCCTCATGTTCCAATTGTGCCACGTAGGCTACCGACATTTAAAGTTTGACGCCCAGTGATGAAAGGACCTTATTGTAAAAAGATACATACTTGGAGATTGAATTTTTGCTATTGAAACATGCGGAAACTAAAATTACACAATTGTTATATCTGAGAGACTATACATGCAATTAAGACTTTTAAATATTGATTTCTAGTTATCCAATTTTTTTGCACTAAATTAACCCCATTTTCCTCCCTTCAGGTAAGGCTGGAAGCGCTAACTGATTATTGTTGGTTGTGTGAACGGCCACAGGTTTGTGTCCTACTACACTGCAATTCCTATCATTGTAAGACTAACAACTATGTCTATATGTGTATCCGTGTATGCTGAATGAATGTTTTTCCTCTCTTATTCTAGAAATTGTTGATTCCGTTTGAGATGCGAGGTTACCAAGGCGTTTATAACTTGGAAAGAAAGGTAAATATGGTTTTAAATCAACTTATTCCTTTCTGATTTTTCTTGGAATTAAGACTGATTTTTTTTTTACTTGTTCAAAGATTTATGAAGCTGCAGTTAGAGGGTTGGCTCCTGTTGATAGCCCATTGCCAGTGAAATTCCCGCTTCCTGATCCATCTGACCCATTTTCCCTAAAGCCGGGCCGTGTCTCTGCACTTGCTCGTAATTTAAAAGCAACTGAAGTGGACCAGTCATCAAGTATAGGTCTGGCCATAGCTGGGGCACGTGCGGCAGCTACTCAGTTCTCAAAGAAGGATTATAATTCCCAAAGCACTGACCGAAACAATAAACCTGTCACAGCGAATGCTAATCATGAGGAGCCACAAGTATCCTATAATTTACGATCACATCGCAGGATTACAGAAAAGGATAATATTCCATACACTGAGTTAAATGAGAAATTTGATGATTGTGGCATCTCGTCAGATCATGAAGTGAAAGGCAGTAGTAAAGTGAACGAGGGAAGTAGCTGGCACCATCATCCACCTCATGCTGACAGGAGACAACATTTTCAGCCCTCTACTAAGGTCAGCAGTCGCTTACCGTACATAATTGCTGTTGTTCCTTTTGTACCTCCTACTAACCAATCCAAACCCTCCACTATTAGCCCACCAACATATGTTTAATTGTTGTTGTTGTACAATACAACTATGTTATCCTTTTTGTCTAAATTTCAGCTTGTTCATGTGGAATTTGATCAGGGGGTTCTGGTATATAGACCGAAGATAAATTCTGACAAGAATGAGGAAAACAGCACGCACCATCAATCTTCTAGTGCAGAAGCAGATTTGAGACAGCATTCTCAGCCACCACCAAGGTATCTCTTTCTGTAATAGCTGTCATTGTGTATCTTCTGTCGCTGTGTTAGAATTTTAGTCTCATTCTGTAGTTATAAAGCTAAAAGAACACGGTGGGAATAAAGGAAAAGTAAGAACAAAAACAAAATCTTTCATTTGGTGTAAAACTTACACCTACTGATCATCCTTCTTTCTGAAAGGGACAATACATAAGTTATGCCTAATGTCGACATTAGAGGTTTATTGACTATATCAGTAGTATATTGCTCTTACCAGTATTGAGATATTTGATTTGTTATGACCATTAGATCTAGAGTTCACTCAACATTGTGGATACTTGTTTTTGACCCCGGAATAGATTGTTTCAAGAAAACTTATATGGTGATGTAGGTACTGGTTTTCTCTAAAAACTATAATATTTTGACATGAAAAGCTTTGAGGCAGTCATGCACATTTTTAGCGAAGAACAACACCCATAGTACTTTAGCTAAGTTTAGTCCATTGTTTAATCTTTGTCATCTGACTCGTCAAATTCCTCCAAGTCTTATTATGGAAGCATACATAAGTGATTTCAATTTTTATCCCTTTCTATTTGGTTACTGCATCTTTGTGTATCTTGTCTTGAATCATGTTATGTATCAGTCAAACTAAAGTTGATCATTTGTGCATTCATTTGTTACCTTCTTTGTTTGAATGCAATATTGCTCTAGCAACTAAGGAAACATGCCAAATTCACAAATGGTGGTTCATTCATAGCTGGTAGGACATACTACTCATGAATGAGGCCTCAATTATTTGAACAATTTCATTACATTATCTGTCTTGTTTAGCTCTCTTAAGTTCTACATTGGCGCCACAACAATTTCTGAATATCAGTCACTTTCTCTGCTTACTTTTAAAATAGATAAGTAGCTTTGACTGAAAATAGCATAAATGGATAATTTATTCATGCTTGTTTTCTCTTCATTATTAGATTTTTGCCACGACGTTGAATAGCTTGAAGCAATAATCATGGAAGGAGTCTGACTTCTCAGAGCCCGATTGTGAATTTATAACCTAGTTAATGGATTATTTCTTTTTAGGTTGAATTGAAATAAAGCTTGGAAGTGGATGCTCACTTGAATTGGTCTTGATGCTAGAGTTTGTAAACCATACTGATTTTATGTCGTTTCTCACTAAGTGGTAGAGCTCAGATTCTTGTATATAGTAGTAGAAAATTGTGGCATATGAATAATTGCATCATGCATATATAAACTCAGTGTTGCATAATGTTAGATAAGGATCTTTGGTGGAATCTATCTGGAATCCATATCCATATTCACTTTGTATGATTCCTTTAAATTTATCTTTCTTTAAAAATTTATTGAGAATTTTATCTAAATTAGCTCTTAGTTGAAGACTGTTTCCAGAATATATAGTATTCAAATATGCGCCATTGCTTTTCAAGTTGTATCTAAATTGGCTGCAGTTTGTGACTATATTTTGGATCTGCATTGTCCCAAAGTGGTTCACCGCAATTTTTTGGATGGTTCCACCAGTAAAACCCGCGATACAAACTAGTATGGTGTATTATAAGCTCTGCATTTTGCACTATTAGTGTTCTCCAAATAAGGCACATAATATGATACTAATGGGAGTGTGAAAACTTTGTGTTGGCGTCATTGGATTTAATTCTGATTATAGTGTAACAGTTTTATATGTATTGTCAAAATGTTAAAATAAAATTTTCACTAGCACATCTGCTAAGGAAGAATTCTAATCTTTTTCAGAAGAAATTGAGATTACCTTGTTCCTTGTAGTGTTACAGTATTGCAATTTGGGAGTATCTTTTCCCACTATGTTTTCGAAGAGCAAACTTTGCCAAGATCATGTTGGATAAGCTTTTGGAGAGTAAAAGTGATTTTGAAGACTTGAATAATTGATTTTAGTATGTTTGGAGTTCTCAGATTATAATTGATTTTGGCTCTAAAATTATTTCTACTTGAATTTAGAAATTACAGCTTATTTCTTGAAATGTAATTTTACACTTAAATTAACTCACTTTCACGTGAATATTTTCAAACAATAACCTTAAAACACACTTTTACTTAAAACAAATCTTACAATTAAATTTGTCATCTTAGAAGAATAAAACACACTAGTGCATGTAAGCATGTTTTATTCTGCAGTGACAAAATTTGATTTTAAATTGATCGATTTTGTAAAATTGATTTTACATAAAAGCAAGTTGAATGTAAAATGGTTTTTTTGTTACAAAAATGTAAAATGGTTTGTTTGAATACATTTATGTAAAATGGTTCTTATAACAAGTCTCGTGATATTTATTTACGGTTCATAATACAAAATTGCTAACAACACACATGGCTTCAATCATACTAGTACAACATGAAAAGTTCATAAATAATTAAACACGAATAAGTATGACATGCATTTATTAACTCATTAAATGTATAGTTTAAGTTAGAAATTGACTATAAGCAATCATAAATTATTGAGTCAGTATGCATATATCATGTAGTAATTAGCATTTTTGGGGAAAGTTATAAAGAGGGGGTGGGTGATCAGGGCTTAACCTGTACAGAACTACATATCAGATACGACTTAAATAAAACACATTACATGGCTCAACTTCAGTTCTAATTTCAACAAAATCATGACAATTTTTTCTGATAATAAATATAAAAATTTGTTGTTTCAACATCACACTCATTGTCTCAACAAGATCTTCAATAGTTTTTGCCGTGGATGGCAAAGGTCCAACCGCAGCAACTGAATACAAGTGTGTCCGCTAAAGTAAGCAATTAAACTTCCTATGTCATATTGACTTTGTTCAGCTGACGACTTTCTTTAACACATCTTCAGCATGATGCTCAAAATTTGGTAAGGCCCAGTCATGCTGCGTAATGTCAAGATTGTCTTTCTCAACACTCAGACCCTGAAAACAACATTAAAAGGAAAAAAAAGTAAGATTTGAGAATTCCTTTGTTAGAGACTAAACTAGGTTTCCTTTGGCACAGATAGACCTTTACTCTGTTTGAACAGACAAAGCATTTGTCATATTTTAATGTATTTTCCCATTTTTCAAAGAATCAAAGTTGCTGATGAAAGTGCAAAGCCAAGGGGAAGTGTATCGTATCCGGACCCCTTTGATTGTATATCTAATCGCAAGGCAAATTAACCAAATACTCAGCTTCTTTTTAACTTTTTCTTATACACTTAGTAGAATGCACCTACATTTTGCTTCTCTTTGTACAAGTGTTCAATTTTAACTTCAGTATCATCCTCGGTGAAAATGTAGTCATTCTACAAAACCTCAATGGATACTATATTCCCCCTTTGTGATATGCAGAAAAGGAGGGGGAAAACTATTCGTGGAATAAAACTATAATTTCCAAGATGGATTTTCAAAATCATGAGAAGTATACAGTAAATCATTCATATTTGTACCTTTGAAGGATCAAATCCGAATCCACCACCCATTTGCATCATTCTTTGTGTATCATCTACAGCTGCATGAAAGAAAAAAAAAAAAAATCATAATGTGTAACTAGTGTGTATCCAAAATCCCAGTTAAAATGGAAAAACCGATAAAATCTGAATAGTAGTAAAAATTCATATTATGAAATTGATGAGATAATTAAAAATATAGATATAAAAATGCTCAATGTTCAAGTCATTAAATACAAACCATTTTCTTCCCCCAAGATGAGACTAAACAATCCTCTTAAGCCAAACAGATTGAGGAAGTACCTGAAATGCAATCACGACAATTAAAACAAAGTACGAGTGAAACAGGTAAAAATCTATGAAAAAGAAGATTACCAAGAGCGACTGCTGACGTAGCTAACATCAACTGTGCTGAGGTCTATCCCATTCTGTAACATGGACCTAAACCTCTGTGTCAATGGAAAGGGTATCTTGGCTGCAAAAAAATTGAAAATATTTGAGAAGCAAATAATAGAAGCAGGAAATACAAGGGTGTTCCTAGCAGATGACTATATAATAAAACAACAACTAAAGCCTTTTCCTACAAGCCATTGATATCGAGTTATGTTCTGTCTGATGGTATTCTGTACTGTTTCCTTGTAGCTTATAGCTCACATATAAATCTGATAGTTATCTTGTCTGCTCTGTCAATTAAGGTTTAGTTGAATAACTCGCAATAGCTGTTACTCAGTAATAGATTTTTCATTTAGGGGTTTGCACTGTAGACTCACATTGTACCTGTATGCAAGACTGATGCAATGCTTTCTCATTCAAGAAATAATCATATCAAACTTGAGAAATGCCCTTGATCTCTCGTTCTCTCTCAAATACTCTCAACTCTCAGATTTCTTCATGGTATCAGAGCTTGAATAAGCTTCAATCATGGCGTTCGATTCCTCAACTCTATTGTTACTCAATCTGTGCTACTTCGTCACAAGCTTAGGCCAAGTCCTTCAACAATTGTCAATAACAGACAGAGTCTGTTCTAGCCTAATCCTGGTAGCTTCCGTGGCCAATCATATTGTGGCCGTGGAGGAACAGAGTTGGTCAGGCCACAATACAGTGTCAAGTTTGTTCTAAGTTCGGTAAAAGTTATACATATCTATGATGTTTCATGGTTGTAAAGATGGGGGACACAGAGGAGAAAGAGGAGGGGGGATGGGGAGGGGGAAGTGGTGCAGGGGCAACCTTGGGATATGCATAGTCTTCCGGGTTGACTGCTAGAGGAACTGTTGGTTGGGGTGGTTGGGTTCCAACATATGGACACACAAAGGAGACACAAAGATTGCTGGGAGGTGACAGGCGGCGGCCAGGGAGAGGGGTGGGGGCAGAGGAACGGAAGAAGGAAGAGGGGAGAAAAAGGAAAAAATCTAGCAAGGGAGGTCTTTTGTTAAATCTAGTGGAACTTCAACATCCAACGGCTATGAAACGAGGTCCATTGTGGACAGCCTATAGCGGTAATCTATGATAGTATTCATACTTAAAATGTGAGACTTTGGTATTTATGTGTTAGAATATTAGAAAATATCTTATATCTTTGGTATTATATTAGTGTATCTTCAGTTATTTCCTAGGATTAGTTTATAATCTTAAGAGTATTTATCTAGCAGGATTAGATTTTATATCATGTATTTTTATTATGATCTGTTCCTGATTTATGATTGAGTATGTGTAACACTAGAAATAGGGATTAATGTTTAGTCTATGGTATCAAGTTAGAATTAAGTCATTATCAATAATATTGAAAGTTCTTATTATTTTCAATCCTCCTTTTATCTACTTCAACATTGTGTATACTCTGGTTTTTCCTATGATTTGGGATGTGTGCGTCTTGCTCAACTTGCATTTTGTATACTCAATTTTAGTTCAATAAAATTGCTAATTGTTTGTTTTTTAGGCTTATCACTAAATCAGTAACTTCCCTTTTATTTTATCTCACATCCTCCCATTTAAGACTATATATCATATGCAAAAGGCATGTGTCGAGATAACATCTTTTGGATATGTTAAGCAAGCATCTCTTGAACCAAGAGAAAAAAACTAAGTATCAAAGTTGACCCTTGGTACACACTTATGGTTATTGGAAATTTTTCTAAATTTCCACCTTGTATTCTCAAACTAGTTGCTACAATGTAAGCAATCCACTAGGTACTCTATCATATGTCTGGTTTGATTAATTGATATTTTTCCATCAATCTCGGTAGCAAGTACACGGCTTCCATAGTCAATAAGTCAAGATAAATATGTGCTTATCAGGATGCAAACTGTATATTTACAAACAAAAAATCCGGCATCGCAACACCGTAAAATGACAGACATAAAAAGATCTTGAAGGATATGAATTCATGTAAAGAGAAAACTACCAATCTACCATTATTAAACAATGAGGGGAAAAATCAAGTGTTAAAAATTACCTGCTACAAATCCAGAAAAGAAAAAGTTCACAAAAGCAAAAGTAAGAGTCTGCCCAAAAAGAGTAAACAATACAAATTAGTACGGCATTTCATAATTGGCAAAAAAGTATAATAATAAGCAAGGAATATGATCCAAAATCTAATGAAAGAGTAGCATCAAACTCTAATTAATCTCAACACCTGAGGTATGATCATCGAAAGATTTTTCTTCATCATATCCATAGCCATGTTCGGATCAGAAAACATCTGTGCTTGCGGATTTGTCGCTTGACCCTTCGGAACAAACAACAGACCATTTTCCTTTAACAAAAATTGACAAACAGTTAGTTGACTGTTGAATTAGTTAAGCAAACGGTTCTGTAAGTTACTACATAAAGCTTGTGATATAGGGTCTGTTTGGATAAACAACTTATTTGCAGCTTAAAACACAAACATTTATCATGATAAAGTGCTGATATATAAGCTTAGGTAAGCTGTTTTTGGGCCCGTTTGGAGTGGTTTATTTTTGAGCTTATGTGAAACAACTTATGCAAATAAATAAGCTTTTATGTATTATTATAAGCTTTTCAAGGTAGTTTATGAAAAAACAACTTATAAAGATACAATTTTTATTAGTAAAAACTTACGAATTAACATAAAAGTTTATTTATTTGCATAAGCTATTTTCATAATCTCAAAAATAAGTCAACCCAAACAGACCCATAGTTATTTATTAACTTCTGATGAGTTTTAGAGGTGTTCTAAAAATGTCAAATTTGAATCAATTATCCTCTCTAAAGGATCCAAAGAAACAAATTTTAAGCACAAAAAAGCTTAGAATCCAAGAAACCTCACATCATATAAACTAAGCAAACAGCCATTACATTTTACTTCAAATTTCTACCAAATAAAAAAAAACATAAATTTATAATATAATACACTAAGCAAACAAACCTCATTACAATAATAAAGCTTGCGAGCACGAAACGCCTTGGAAGGAATAAAATTAGCCGCGGTACGTAAATTCCGAGCTCTAAGCATCACTTGCCTGTATAAACATCATCACAGAATTCATATAAATATCAAATTAAAAAGAGCTTAAAAAAAATCAAAATCAAAAGCAATACAATCATGTAAAAAATAAAGGTCGAAATTACCCTTCTCTGACAATTTTGGCATCAGGAGTTTGAGAAGAACGCATAAGCTTAGAAACAATATGGCGGAGAACACCGATTAGAACCATAACGACAGATAAAGGTATCAAAACCCAATCTCTGATTGCAGTATCGAGAACAAGATCTTCCGCCATTGAAAGTGAAAACCCTAAATCTGAGTATATGGAAGATCGGGAAGAGGGGAGAAGATCGATGATGATGTTACACAGCCGGATAGTTAAACAAACAGTTTCACTTCACGGTGTACTTTTGACTAAAAACCTCTTTCCATTATATGTGTTCTATTTTTTTGATAAAAGTATTTGAATTTAATATCATAAAAAATAAATAAATAAAGTATTTGAGGCTCTTTTTTTTTAATCATATAACATTTAGTAAAAGAAGATACTATGGAAAAGTCCTTGCTACCCTTGCTTGCCATTGTTAAAAAATTGCCACATTTCTATTGTAAGGACAATTCAAGTCATTGTGCATCAAAATTATATCAAATAATAATTTTTTTTATAATTATTCAATAATAATTTTTTATTATCTTTATATTTTTTTTATAAGCTTATTATTTTTATATTGATTGTATTCTATTATCTTATATTCTTCTATATATTTTTTTTAGTGAAATTACAATGAAAATATAAACTTGCAATGTGGTTAAAAGTAATAAAAATAAATCAGCAATTTTTATGGTAATCGATTTTAATATATTAGTAGTAGACTATATTTTTAACAATATTTAAGGCTCATTATATATATATTTCGATCTATTTTTTTATGTAAAAGAGAACAAATAAAGATTTGTTACTTGACCAAAAAAAAAATCGTTACTTGATGGATTAAAATTTTTTTTGTTAGAGCACCAATATCGGTTGACAATTGGTGTGACTACACATAAACCAATGAATTTGTGTCAGTGTGTATTGAATAATTGACAAAAGTTAGGGTGGCCAAAGTTGGCACCGTGGTTATGCATAGCAACGGTGCTTTGCTGCACTTCTTTACTTTTGCATTTTATTTATTTATTTTGTAAGTTAGTAATGCACAATTTGGATATACAGTATAGTGGGGTCAGTGGGACCCAATTTAGAATTTTTGAAGAGTGATATTGATATTTAGAGAAAATAGTTGAGTTGTTTAAAGAGTGGAAAAATATAAAATAATATTAAAAAATGAGTGGGGCCCATTTAGGCAAAGTGAGTGGCATGGATGTACATGCTCTTACTTGATTGACGAGTACTCCAACCAACTTTACTATTTCAAATCAAAGCTTTAGCTTGATCTCATAAGATCTTGCTTAGCTGGATCTCCGTATATATTAAGTATTGTTATGCTTAGGTGGCCATAGACTTACCAAAAAGCAAAAAAAAAAAAAAAAAATTATGTTACCGTTATGATTAGCTAGCCATAGACTTACCAAGAAGTCAATAAATATCTAAAAACATTACTACAGTTCTAATAGTTAGTGAATCAATCGAGTGAAACTATCTTTTCCAACAAGAATGGAACTTCTCAGTTCATTGAAGAAAGAAGAGATTTTAGAGGTCCTCTCTCATAGTGGCTTCGGTCATTGCTGTCAAACTCTTGTTCACGATCGAATCATCATAACCCTTCATAAAAGTAACAATCTTTTCCTCTGTTTTTCATTATATGTTTGTTTCTGCAATTTTTTTTTTGTTAAATGAGTTTTTTTAGTACTAATGGTGAACTTAAGTACTGCTATGCTTAGGTGACCATAGACTTACCAAAAAGCAAAAAAGATTTGTTTTATTTATGTACTATTATGCTTAGCTAGCCATAGACTTACCAAGAAGTCAATAAATATCTAAAAACGTTACTACAATTGTAATATTTAATTATAATATTCAGTGAATTAATTGAGTGAAACTATCTTTTCCAACAAGAATGGAACTTCTTAGTTCATTGAAGAAAGAAGTGATTTTAGAGGTCCTCTCTCATGGTGGCTTCGGTCATTGCTGTCAAACTCTTGTTCATGATCGAATCATCAGAACCCTTCATAAAAGTAACAATCTTTTCCTTTGTTTTTCATTATATGTCTGTTTCTGCAGTTTTTTTTTTGTTAAATGAGTTTTTTTTAGTACTAATGGTGAATTTAATGTAACGTTTTTATCTTTTCAATGTAGGAAAGCGCGGTGAGATTTCATATGAAGATTTGGAAGATATTAGAAGGAAGAGTCTCAGGAGGCATAGCAGTCGCAGACACAATTTTGATTATTTTGATTTATCTGATTTGGAGAACCAAAAGAGCTTATAAGATATTCAGAAGTTCACCGAAAAAAAAGACTTCACCTACATTGAAAGGTTAAATGGGAGAGACATAAACTTGTTACAGGGTCTTGAACTTCACACTAGTGTTTTCATGTGACTTCTCATGAATCAATTTTGGATCATATGACCTTTAATTTGTACTATTTGTTGTTCAGAAACTTATACTTATTTTGATCATCAAAAAGGTAATTTAAATACCACAAATTCATATACACTTAAAAATCCTTTCTTGTTTTAATGTATGGTTTTTATTTAACATTTGTCTTATGTTGCAGGATTTCTATTACCTTTAGAAAGATGGATGAAAGAAAGTTGCCCTATAATTTTTCACCTGATCCTGAGCTGGTGGGAATCAAGCCACTTATCAATTCACCTCCAAACAAAACCAGAAAGGAATTCAGAAACACATGACAAAGTATAGATTGATTAATGTTAGCTAGTAAACCAATTGTATTAGTTAGTTAGTCAACTTGCATTACAAGCAAGTTAGCTTTTGGTTAATTAGATGAGTTAGTTAGGAGTTTGTTAGAACTTTAGAAGCTAGCTCATCTATATATATAGCTCATAACACTTGTACACTTGCTTAATTCAATCAATCAATACAAATCCTTCTTTTATCTCTTTGTTATCATCTTCACGCTTGAGCTCGTTATCTCCAACAATGGAGTTTTATCTTACATTTTTGTTGTTATCAGTCACATACTTTGATATGGTATCAGAGCGTCTCAATTGAGAGCTCTGCTGCGCCATACTTCTCACTTTCTTCTTCTTCCTCTTCTTCTGTTTTTCTTTCATTTCTTGCTTTTGATTCATCATGGTGCATCGTTCCAATAATAATGTGGAAGAAATTCCTGCAATTCCTGCACTTACCGATCCATCCCAAAATCCTTACTATGTTCATCCTAATGAAAGTGCCACTGGTGCACTTGTTTCTCCTCTTCTTGATGGCAAGAACTATCGTTCATGGTCAAGATCCATGATGGAAGCTGTGATAATGAAGAATAAGCTGCGTTTTATGGATGGTTCTTGTCCTAAGCCAGATCAATTTGATCCCACCCATGAGCCATGGATTTGTTGCAACAATTTGGTCTTATATTGGTTGATGAATTCCGTTATCCCTACTATCTCTCAAAGCCTCGTGTATACTGACACTGCGTCTCAAGCATGGGATGATCTGAAGGCACGATTCGCGTGCACCAATCGGGTACGAGTTTCTTCTTTACAAAGGGAAATGTATGCTCTTCGTCAAGATACTTGTTTTGTCACTGAATTCTTTACCAAATTTAAGGGTTTATGGGAGGAATTAGAATTGTATCGCCCTGTCCCTGATTGTACTTGCACTTTTCGTTGTATGTGTGATGCCATGCGAAATGCCAAGAAGTTTAAAGAAGAAGACTTGGTTCTCTTATTTCTCACTGGCTTGAATGATCACTATTGTATGGTAAGACCATATATTCTTTTAATGGAACCTTTTTCTCACTGGCTTTGATGTCTTTGTTGAGATCCAATACAAGAAATGCAGGAGAAGGGTCTTCTCAAGTGAATAACATCACCAAGGTCATTGTTTAGGAACACATGGATTTTAGATAGTGGAGCCACGGATCATATATGTGCCTCATTAAGTTGTTCACCACATATAGAAAAGTTAAAGCTATTCCTGTAAAATTACCTAATGGTAACACAGTTCTCACTGATATAGTAGGAGATATCAGCATTATTACTGAGCTTATTTTGAAAAATGTCTTATATATGCCACATTTTAGCTTCAACCTCATATCTGTCTCAAGAGTTGCACAAGATTTGGACGGTATTTTTGCCTTCACTGATAACCTGTGCATCATCCTACTCCCCATGGACATAAGTCCATTGAAGGAAACTCTAAATGAAAACTTACCAGACCTGACATTCTTTTTCATCATTTCATCAAAAACTACTTTGGCTTCATACATTTGTCTTGCCTTAGCTAGGCCATCCATCAATACGCAGTATGGCATCTGCATACAGATCCAAACTAGGGAAATAAGACAGTAAAAAAGAGAAAACATAGAAAAGGTTAAAAGGATCTATAATTTATGATATTAATTTAAATTTAGGCACAATCTTCGTCTTAAATTTAGGCACAATAAAAAGTCAATTTTTAGATAAGAAATAAAAAGCAGGCAGAGAATATTAAAGACATGGAAATTGATAGTTCCCTTTTATTTATAAAAAAAATTATTGCTTCAAGCATGCAGAATTCAATTAGTATAAGGAATCAGAGAACCATTACTGAAGTGAAAAATACTGTAGATTACACCCTTGAAATACATTTTAGCATTTATTATAGATAAACAAAAACACAAAAACAATGGAGGAAAGAATTACATACGGTGCTATAGGTAACAAGATCCGGAAGTAGACTGTTAAGAATATAGATAGTTAGTTAATCAACTAGAGTTAGTTGATATGTTACCAAGTTGGTTATGAGGTTAGAAAGTTAGTTAGGGAGTTAGTTACTCCAAATAGTCCTATAAATAAGCTACTTCATTGTACATTTTACTCATTCTTTTATCAATCTATATTCATTCAATATGAATTTCTATGAGTATCTTTCTCATGAATACTCTTATGCACTCTGTCTTGCCGACATCTATGATCTTTATCCCTTTGATTCCATGATTCATAACATAGACCATCTTGTTTCATCTGCTGAAAGAGTTTAATGGCAACTAGTTAAGAAATCTTGAATTATTAATTTTTTCTCATTTCACCTGTTAACACAACAACAAGATTCTGGCATTGAGAACTGTTAACACAATGCATCCAAGTACTTATAAGAGCACCTAAATCCAAATGATGTTCATTTTCCAAAGGTGAGGGAATGTTGTTGTCAGTTGTCACCGCTCAGCACCGATAAACAAATAACCTTGTGAGTTGGGTTAAGTGTTAACCTTCAACTTGTCTGATTAATTTGGTACACTGGTAAGGGTCAGAGATATTAAGGAGGCCTCAAAATGACTTCAGACAAGTTCGGGATTAACGACTTTCAAAGGTTCAACAACAAGAAAAAAACTTGTAAAACGGAGCTACCTTTTGGCCAAAATAAAGAAGAAAAAAAGAACCACTCCATAACCACCTGGCATCAGTATTATAAGTACAATTAACATCCAAATTGTCAAAACTAAAAATTATTTCTTAGGAATGAAATTTTTGAAAATGAAGAATTGTGTAGTAGTGCATCAACAGACGTACATTGGTGAATTACTAGAAAAATTTGAAATGAATGGTTGCAATTCGTTGTCAAATCCATCATAGACAAATTCAAAACGTGACGAGTGCAACAATGAAGAGAAGGTTGATTCAACCATGTTCAACAAATGGTTGGCTTATTGAGATATGTGTGTAATAGTAGGTCTGATATTTCAGTTTGATCTGCTAAAAAATAGGGGACTGGACAGGACAACTTTTATTGTACCCTGTTTGATTTGAAACTGGTTATGGGACTGGACAAATTAGGTAGCAAGGGACAGGACAAAAACAAGATTTTTTGTCCCTTACTAAATCACGGGACAACTTTTTGTCCACAGTACAACTATAAAAAAATACGAAAATACCCATTTTATTTTCGAATATAAAAAATATTATCGGCCTATATCTCTCCGGCACAATTTTGTCCTGTCCTGTATTATCTTGTTCTGTCTCGTCTTTGTTGTTTTACGAATCAAATGCATGTGATTAGTAAATTTATGCATGATCCTAGAAAACCTCATGTGATAGCTGCTAAGAGGATTTTTTAGGTATCTCAAAGGCACATTGGATTATGGCCTGTTATTTCATAATGGTACAAATGGAGAAGGGTGTACCTTAGTAGGATATTCTGATAGTGATTGGTGTGATGGCATAACCGATAGAAGGAGCATATCTGGTTATGTGTTCAAATTCAACAATGCTGCAATATCATGGTGCACAAAGAAACAACTAGTGACTGCACTATCATCTATTATGAAGTTGAGTATATTGAAGGGACTTTTGCAACATGTCAAGCAATGTGGCTAAATTCAGTGATAAAAGAGGTTAAGTGTGAACCAGTGAAGCCCTTGATACTTAGAATTGATTAGAAAATTTGCTATAAACCTTGCTAAGAATCCAATCTCCAATGGCATGCACATTGATACTTAGAATTGGTTGTTAAGTTAGTTTCTTAGAGTATAGGGCTTTTGAGAATCTAAGGGGAAGGGGGATACGATGAAGTTTTCTTCATTTTTACTAATTTCTTTATTTTAAGGGTTGGGTTAAAAATTATATGACCCCATCATGACTTCATAAGCTTGTACAATAATATTGACATCTCTGTTTTTTTTTTTGGTAGAGTATTGACATCTCTGTTTTTCTCCTACAATTTTATAATTATATATACTCCCTCCCTCTATTGCTTTTTAAGTGTTATTTTGAATACTCTCTTCGTCAGGCACGGATCAAGCCAGGGGTAAGCAGGGGCTTGAGCCCCTCCCTCCCTCTTGTTCATTAGCTTTTTATATACATAAGACTATGAATATTATGAATGAATATACATGGACAATAAATTGGTTTAAGTGAATAAGAATCTTATATCTTTTAAGCAAGTAGTCAGAGTTCGATCTATTTATGTTTTGTGTATGAAAAAATTTGGTTGGGTTGAAAGAACTACATTGTGTACTCCAGAGGATTCTCAATATATAGAGATTAGTCACTGCTAAATAATGGTAAAAACTTCGTACCAATAACATTGTAACAAAAAAAAAAAATTTCTTTCAAGAAAATATTAAAGCCACTAAAAATTAGAAAACAATAGGGAAAACTTTGTATCAATAACCTAGTAACCAAAAAAAAAAAATTAATATAGATTTTTCGGCCCCATTTCTAGATCCGTCCCTACTCTTCGTACCACAATATAAGTCACTTTGCCACTTTTACACATATTAAGAAATGTAATTAATGTTGTATGGAAAAGATCGAGAAATAATGAGTTGATTTACAAAATTGTCCTTCATTTATGGTATGGAAAAAATAAATTGAAGAATTGAAAGAAGAGAGGGTAATAAATAGTTGAAGGTATAATATGAAAAATAACATTAAATGTTTCATCTGTAATGTAAAACAACTTATAATTTGGTACAAATTTTATCCTCAAAGTGACTGATAATTTGGTACGAAGTGAGTAATAATAACACCAAACTAGCGAAATATATTTTTGTTCATTTTCTTGTTATTATACCCTTATTTTAATCCACTAATAAATTTCTATTTTTTTCACACACTTTCTCTTTTCAATAAATTTATTATATTATGTACCAAAAAATAATAATTTAATATGTTATTTTTCTTTCTTAACTAACTTTAGTTTTCCAAAAATATAGAATATTAATTAGTTTTATTGAAAAAGATAAGAATAATTGACAAATGATATAATTGTCAATTGTACTCTTAAAATACTAAAACGACAATTAAATAGGAACATTAAATCCATAGTTAGGGAGTATTGACATCTTTCTTTTTCTCCTACGATTTTTTAATTATATATAATTTTATCTATACAAAACAAGAAAATTGCTTGGTAAAAAAAAAAAAACCCGTATTTTCTACGGATAATGACACTAGCAACAACATCATTTGGATGGAGAAAACAAGATTTAAGTTGTACTTATTAAGCCTAAAAAGGCTAGATTATAGTTTACAATCAAATATAGAAATACATCTCACTATAGCTGTCATGAACGTAGTAAGGTTGTTTTTTTTCCTCAACTATATATAGTATTAAAATGAAGATTTTTCTTACTCAATAAATAATTGTGATTTTTTTTCTTCCACAGGAGACAAAAAATGAAGATGTTATCATCTTTAAAATTTATTCTTACAATCTTGTCTATTGTTGTTTTGCTTTCCAATTTGTCTCAAGCTCAAGGTTTGCTATTTCTCTTCTTTTGTTTTACAATAGTTTTATATTTTTTTTGGTAGAATTGTTTTTTTAATAATTTCTACATAATATATATATATATATATATATATATAATCTCTACAATGCTGTAATTACTAATTAACTTCTCAATATAAATGAATATTTTATTTTTAACGTATGGAGAGATAAATTTTTATAAGAAAAAAATCTAATCAAGGACAAAAATTAAAGATCCAATTTTTGTTTTGAAATTGGTAGGGACATCAACATTTTATATGGATGAGTCGGGGTTCGAACCCCGAACACTCTATTTATTCATCTTAAAAATGTGAAATTTCTAGCCAATAGGCTACCTGATAAAGAAAAAACTATTTTTTATATAGAGAAGTTAGATTTTAAAGTTTATAAAAGAATTTTCTATAAATAGTTGTTTTATTGACAATAATTATTAATTTTTTTTGGGTACAAAACAATAATTGTTACTCCTTCCGGTCACTATTATAAGCAAAAAATCATTTTTTAGGTTCATTGAAAAATTGATGTATTCAGCATATATTATGGACTAGATACATCAATTTTCCTGTAAATCTAAAAAGTAATTTTTTATTTATAATAGTGACTAGAGGGAGTAATTATTTTGAAATGAACTCAATATATGTATTTTGTTTTCTATTAAATCATATTTCCAACACTTATTTTTCATATATTACAGATACACATCTTAAAAAGAAATCATCACTTCGAGGTGACTTGTTAGCCGGTTCTAGGCCTCCTGCTCCAATACAGGTGCTCATAATTAAGTTGAATACATTATTACATTAATAGATAACATAGTTAACTAGCAACTTAACGCACGGGGACGCGCTTTCAAGAAAGGATTAGCAACGCATCTTATTGTCTGGTGGTCTTTTACTTAGTGTAATCAATTTGGATATAATAATATTTAATGCTTCTAAAAAAAATTGTTCAACAAAAATAAAATAAAAGAGCTTATATTAATTCATTAACATGTAATAATGGTTGAATATTATAGATAGGAGAAGAATATCATATTTCGTTCAAGAGGTCTCAAAATTCTTCAAGTTTTCCGAAACGAGCATCATTTCCATCTGATTTTCTTTTTGGTGTTGGATCTTCTGCCTTACAGGTAAATGTTCATAATTTGTAGATTAATAATACCTTCAAATTTATTAAGTGTTTTTTTCCACTGCTAGAAATAAAAATTAGCAACAAAAGTTAGTAACAAAAAAATATAGTAGTTTAGTATATTGTACTAAAGCTAGTTATGCATCTAGTACAAAAGTATTGAAAGATCTATTATTAGCATAAAAATGTACAAAATTCGTCAATAAATTTATTTATTTTTTTGTCAAGTAGTGATTGTTGGATCTCAACATCCTACAACTATTAATTGACTTGAACTTGTGAGACGATTCATCATTTACTTTGTTTATTCCCTAGTTAGTGACTAACAATTATACAAAGAAACATAAAGTTACAACATTTTTAGACTATTAATTGGAAAACTTAGGTTTAGTTACAAATTCAAATTTAGAGAGAATTTCTCGTTTTTTTCTCTCTAAATTTCCTTCATTAATTTAATTTAATTTTTCGTAGTAGTTTTTGAATGGTTTAAATAATTTATCATTAATAAGTTATAATTGTTGATTTTTTTTTTGATAATGTTAATTGTTGAATTTAGATTGAAGGAGATTCTCTAGAAGGAGGAGGTGGAAAGGGAGTATGGGAAGATATAGTTGAACGACACAAAGGTTAATCAACTTTTTTTTTTTGATAAAAAAGGTTAATCAACTTAATTTGCAATATTTATGCTATCAACATTTTGATATGTTCTTATCTTTTTTTTAAAAAATAAAATAAAGATTAATATGTTCTTATCTTTATTTAGAGATAATATTACACAATACATATATTAATATTATGCGTGACATGCTCAAATAATCACATCAACTTTAAAAATGAAAAGAAAAATATCGTGAAAAATAGTTAGACACTTAGAAAGAAACAGATAAAGAATTACACATAATTATCGAGTTTTTTTGTCTTACCCATTATTTATTTAGTTTGCTTCCTTCTTTAATAACCTGCAGAAAGGTTTCTGGATGCTGATAAAGTTTACACAATGATTGAACATTACAAAAGATACAAGGTGAATAAGGATTTAGTTTTCGTATCATATATCTTCTTTTATCGATCATAGTCTCATATATCTACCAATTGTTGTGTTCTAATTTTGATTTTTTTCTTTCTTATGATTTTATAGGAGGATGTGAAACATTTGAAATATCTTGGAGTGAATTCTTACAGAATGTCCATTTCATGGAGTAGAATTTTGCCCGGTAAATTTTGAAAATAAAATAATATGTTAGGGATGTCACGGGGCGGGAAGTACTTTATTACACAATTTCTCACCATTTAAAATGATCTTCATTCCCATCCTTATTATTCCCCACTTCGAAGTATTCTTCCTCCATATCCCACCTTCTATGTAATGTTATACTAATAAGCCCAAAAATAAATCAATCCAGACGGCCCTTAATAAGTTTTACAAGAAATAGCGCAATAGTTTCACTTATATTTTAACAATATTTTATAACAAATTTTTAAATAGTTTATTCTAAATAAACTTTTTACCTTAATACAATGACAAACTTAAATATCGAATAAAAGTCAATAGACTCGTGCGAATGCACATGTCTCTAAACTAGTAACATATAATTATATCCCCATACCCAAAACTCCTTCCGAGGATTTTTTCCTCCATTCCCATCCACGGAGATGGGGAAAATTTTTCCGTTTACGGGTCCCAAACGGAGCAATTCCCATGGAAAACCTCATTTACAAATCAAATTTGATTTAAGTTTGATTCTTGGATGAAACAATTTTTGGTCAAACTTTACTTACCTTGTGGTCGGCCGAACTCCGAATTACTAAGTTCCCTTCCTTAGAAACTGGGTTAACACCAATTCATTTTACTATATATTGCTTCCTTGTCGAATATATTTAACGGTAACACTTTCTCATTATTTTCAACAATCAAATATAGATGGAACCTTGAAAGGAGGTATAAACAAAGAAGGTATCAACTTTTACAACAATTTGATCAATGAGTTACTTGCAAATGGTATGAACAAAAAAAACCATATTCCTTTGCATTAATTATATTTATCGAGAACTTTGTTTAAATACATGTACATAAATTTATTTGTATTTGTTTTACAGGTATTGAGCCTTTTGTAACTATTGTGCATTTTGACTATCCAGTAGCCATTCAACAAAAGATTGGTGGCTTCTTAAATCACACTATTGTGTAATTAATCAACTTTCAATATCATTTCATCTCAACATTCTATTTTAAAAAAGATAATAGGTGTTTATCCTTGCAATACTCTTTTTGGTTTACCCTCCTATAATGTAAAAATTCTCTCGTTGACCTCTCTCGTGAAATATGTTGACTTAAGATTCCATAAAAATCATGACGTGGCATGGTCAGCGAGGCAGTCAAACAAAAATCCGCTAACATTACATGGGGCAAAATGATGAAATCTTAAGTAAACATATTCCATGAGGGTGGTAAACGAGTGAATCTTCACATTACAGGGGTAATCCAAAAAAATAAATATTATAGGGGCAAAACCAAAACTCGCCCACATTGCAAGGGGTAAACCCCTATTAACCGTTAAAAAAATTATTATTTTTAATGTGAATTTGTCTACATAAAACTTATAGAATTTTATCATGCAAATTTGTTTATTTAAAATCAATCAAAATTCAGGAAATATTACAAAGATTATTGTAATCTACTATTCAAAACATATGGAGATAGAGTAAAGCATTGGACAACAACAAATGAACCACAAGTCGTGGCTATCTACAAATACATGCATGGCTATGATAATGATGCTGCTGAACCATGCCAAGATACAAGAATATGTTCACAAGCATATACGGTCCTTCATAACTTCCTCATTTGCCATGCTACAGCAACACATTTATATAGACAAAAATTTCAAGTATGTTTTATATATTATATTACAAATATAGTATAAACTTCATTTTTTAAAGTTAGTATAATATCTTTATATCGTGACCTTCAAGTCATTCAGTGAAAAATATTATAAAACTCGGATAAAATTCCACATTTGACATAATATATCAATAGTTCAACAAAAAATCTTAGTTTTGTCTTATAAACTAATTCTTAAAAATCTCAATTTTGAACAAAAATCGCAGTTTTGTCCTAAACAAACTCCTAAAGCGACCAAAATTTTTGGCCAGAATCCGGACAACTGCCCAAGCTTTCTGGGCCTTGGCTTCGCTATGAAGTCATTGGTGGTAATGAATTAGAATGTTGAAAGAGTATTACGAAAAAGGTTTCCAATTAAAATCTCTAACATTTGTCTATAAAAATCATCAAAAATCATCAAAAATGCATTAGAACGTTTTCTCTTATGGCTTGACTTTGATTATATTGAGGATTTAGAAGGAAAAAAATGTATGGTTGCACAATTTTAAAAGAAATTAATAGATTAATTTGACATTAAATATTATTAGAATGAAACTAATTTGTTTATATTAAATAAATTTAATTAGGTTATGTTAGGATGTTTTTAAATTTCATCAAACATTTGATGCAGGAAACACAAAGAGGAGATATTGGAATTGTTATATCATATCAAGGTTTTGTTCCCTATAGTTCAAAACCAGAGGATGTGGCTGCTGCTCAAAGACTAATGAATTTCTGGTTGGGATGGTTAGTGAAATTAATTTACCATATGAACCACACCTCTATATGTTGTATTAACTTTTTCAAAAGAAAACCAAGAAGGAGAAAGTTAATCATTTCACAAGTTCATCAAAAAATAAATAAAAAATCATTTCACAATAGTTTTTTTTTCTTATTCGTATCTGACGGACATATCACAATAGTTGATTTAAACTTTGTCCTTGAGGTTACAAGACTAAACACTTATCATGGAACTTTTACCTCATAGCTAGTCATTTGTGTTATGTTAATTACTAGTGTAATGTTCTCCAACTTAATTCATACATACATTATACATACATACATAATAACATCGAGTTTTCATATTTTTGATCGAACAGGATTTTAGAGCCATTGTTTTATGGAGATTACCCACAAATTATGAGAAAATTAGTGGGGAATAGGTTGCCCAAATTCACTAAAAAGGAGAAACATATGATCAAAGGAAGTGCAGATTTTATAGGAATAAATTATTATACATCTCAATTTGCTAGATATGAACCAAATAGAACAAAGATTAATGGTCTTGACAATTTTGATGCCTTTGCTACTACATCAGAAGGTAATCTAATTTTTCTCGCACTATATTTTAATTATTGGATAAGCAAAAGAAAAAGAAAATTACACAATCATATTTACTAATTTTTTCCCTCTATTTCAAAATTGTAGAATTTAATATTGAAGGAAAACCCCTTGGTCACAAGGTGAGATAGTTATGAATAGAAAAATGTTGTACCTTAAACGAATGAGATTAATTTAATTTTTTCAATGACACTTTTATTTAATGTTTAAAATTTGTAGGATCAATACAGTGGACGTTATGTCTATCCCAAAGGATTGTATGATGTTTTAATATTTATAAAGGAAAAGTACCAAAATCCTATCATCTACATCACTGAAAATGGTTTGTGGAATCGCTATTGTATTTGTTTTTAAATTTATCACATTATAAATTATATCAATTAGGAAGAAAAAAATTGATATTTAAATTTTTTTCCATAAAAGAAATTAATCAATATTTTTTTATTTGAATTCCTCTTTATAAAGGTACTCCTTCTTCTAACAATCTAAATCCATTGAAAGACGAACATCGAATTTCTTATATTACAGAACATATAAACGCTACTAAAGCAGCAATCAAGTAAGTAATCCATTTTTATCTCTGTCATTCTACAAGTACATACATATATAATAAACTCTGGAAGATATGAAACTAATTTTTAATATTTTCATCAATAGCAATGGTGTAAAAGTTCGTGGTTACTTCGTCTGGACAGCATTCGATACCTTTGAATTTGAAGCGGGCTATTCTGGATATTGGGGACTTTATCATGTTGATTTTAATAATAGTCTGAAGCGTATACCAAAGGCTTCTGCTGAATGGTATAGAAATTTTTTGAAATCGAATGGTGGACACTAAAACATTATTGAGCTTGGTTTTAACCAAAGATGTCATTTGAGCAAAACATAGAAAAATAAAAATGATTACGAGGAATATTGTATTCTTTATTGTACAAAGTTACTAAATACTTGCACTTTGGTAGTTTAGATTTTTATGCTCAATTGAATTTGTGTAACCTAAAATTTGACAAGTGGATCATAAAGAATTGTGTGCTATATTGTGTCTGACATAAACAGCTTCAAATTTACATTAAAACATATGCAACCAATAACCAAGAAATTGTATATATAATAACAAAAAATATCCATAACGTAATTATATACGAGATACAAATTTCTCACAAAGTATAATGATATTACAAACGACTTAACTTCTACACAACAACAAAGAAAAACTATAAAGAATTCACACACTTCCACATAGGTCAAAATTATTGCATTGTTGCCAATAACTTTAAGAACCATTATTAGCTTACCATTTTCAAAGGTATAGGCACAACAATATCATATGCTGATAAATATGATCTAATTTAAGATGCTGCAAGTTTGGTGTTTGGGTTGAAAGGAAGCTGCTCAGCACATGTAAGGACGTCATGGATCCCAGCTTCATGTAAGGACGTCCTTACATGTGCTGAGCAGCTTCCTTTCAACCCAGCCGACACCAAGAAGGTCAAGATAATATAGGTAATGGGAAACGATATTGCTCATTGATTCAACATCACCCTGTCCACAAACACCTTCGCCATAGAGAATGTTCATTGTAGCACCGAAGCCAGGAACCCGTTTCCCTAAAGTGTCGTTCTTGGTAGGCTTCCAGTTGCCAACGCAGCCTGGAAAGCAAGTGTTGCATTCTACTCTAACTCTATGTATTCCGGATGTTCAAGTAGATTCACGTTCAGAGCTTTTCCAGCAGCTTCATAATTGTAGTTCCTATATTGATGGTACCAAAAGTTAAGTCATAAACCATGCCAACCTTTTAAGATGTGAAAAAATAAATACGAAACCAATGTTTTTCTTAATTCCTATTCTACATTTCAAGGTTCTGTTTGGATAAATAAATTAGACACTTTTAGCATAAGTGCTTATCATACAACTGCTTTTGCATAAGCTATTTTTGTAAAAAAAGATAAAACAAAGCCAAACTATTTCATATATAAGCTTATTCCATAAGCTATCCTAGAGATCTTTCGAAAATAAGCTGAAAACAACTTATGGACATAACATAAGGTCTTTCCATAAAAAAACAATCACAAGTGCTTATTCCAGTAATCAATAAATAAGCTTAAATAATCTAATCCAAACAGAACCCAAAGCAGGCTCCATTACACATACAAATACAACTGCTTAATATGAAAGTGCACATGAAATTCTGGTTTCAATATGCGCATGAATTTCATCTTTATACGCTTGACAATCATGCTACTTAGGGTCTGTTTGGTTCAAAATAGGGGGAGGTGAGGTATTTTTATAGAGGGGAGGGGAGGGAAATTTTTTAATTACATATGTGTTTGGTTCAAAAGAGGGGAGAGGAGGGGAGGTGAGGTATTTTAAAACACTGATATTTTTAAAACTAATATCTCTTTATTATTACATCAAAACAAATAACACATTTTTCAAAGAAAAAAAAAATCACATACACGAAATGGAAAAACAAGCTCCAACTCCTTTGTTGGAATCTGCATCGAGTATAAATATTCACTCAGGTCTGCATAATACCTGTGAATTTTTACGCTCTATTTACAGATTATATATAGAGGCATAAACAAACTTCCACATGTAAATAACCAATTGAAACCCCTACTCTAAAATCTATACGTTAGTAGTCAAAAACTAGTGACTGCTATGAACAATTGCCTTGAATTGATCCTACTGTCATCATTAGATTTCCATCTTCCATATCATCTTCTCAATGCTGCAATCTTGTGATTTCTCCAGTGCAACAACTTTGGTTCGATGTACTGCAAGTGAGTTCTTTCCTCTTTCATCATGAGGAAGTTCACAAGCTTCACTAGTAGAACCTGTCTTCAAATCGGCGGGGGGATGAAGCAATCTAAAGAGAGACCTGGAACATTGACAGAGATGGGGATTTTTGACGTTATCTCAAGGAGTATAGGCAATACACACAACAAAGACCTAATAATAAAAATGGTAATAAGGATAATATTGGAATTCTAAAATATATTGAAGATAATTTTGTCAGTTTAATAAACTTTTAAAAAGCTTCCCTCCCCTCCCCTCTAAATCCCCCCAATTTGGGGGGAAGCGAAAATTGAGTTTAGGAGGGATTCTGCTTACCTCCCCTCCCCTCATATCCCCTCCTAAAAATTAAACCAAACACAAAAAAATTAAAATATTACCTCCCCTCCCCTCCAAAACCCTCGAACCAAACAGACCCTTAATCTCACCATTGATCAATTATTGCACTCATAATATCTTTCAAAACTTTGTAATGATCAATTAACTCATATCTTTCTTGAGGATGATTTGATGGATCTATAATTGAAGGCTTTCACTTCTTTTAATCATGTGGGTCAAATGCGACAGTTACAGAACAAAGTTCAAGCCAATACTTTTTAACTAGATCGAGTTCAACGATCACAATTAGTGAGGTGCTTTGAATGAACTTATTAATTTTAATATTTAATATTAATTAATCTATTTATTTGGATTGGGCTTTCTTGTTTAAGGACTCCTCAACTATATGTTTTGCTAGATACACCACCCTTTTATCAACCCGCATCCTTACGATACCACTTTGAGCCGGGGTTGACCTTGTAACTTGTAAGGAAGGTGAATTGTTTTTTTTTTTGGTTAAGTAGTATGAAGATTTATCTCCCCACCCGTTTCTTTTTTGGTTGACCTTGTGCTTTTTCGAATTTGAACTAAAAAAGCTTCGGAAAATGCATTTCGAAGTTTTTATACAAGGGAAAAAATAGAATAATGGAGGGTAGAAAAAAAACACAGCGGGTGGGAAGAGAAAAATTCAACTAGTATAATGACATGAATTTTATCAAGTGAATGAGTGGAGCATCCAAAATTTGAATTTAGCTGAATTATATTTACAGAACGGTGAATTGAATTTCTATCCCACGGTTTAATGTCGGCTTGAAAAAAAAGGAGAATTTTTATCCTCCAAAATAAGTGTTGATTGAGAATTGTTATTGTTCATGCACAAAAACATTGGATACAACATGTGAGGTGTTTTATGGAACTGCTTAGATTGCCAAAAAACAAATCTTAGGAGAGCTAAAAAATTATTATAAACTGAGCATCTTTTTGGTCATCAAAGCATATTATGTTGTCATCCATCGTCTATTACCTATTGTCTAGTACAAGTACGACCGCTAAGTGTGGAGTCTATTTGATTAGGGAATGAATTATTTTAATTAATAATAAAAGAATGTAGGAAAATTTACTTCATGACCTTAATCTACAATTTAGTTCTTTATTATATTTTTTTAGGTCATTTTATGTTTGAATGGGAACCATTGTTTTGGAGTGTTCTAATCTAATTTCTAGTTTTAATAACAATGTTATTGCACATGTTAGGAGAGAAGCTAATCAAATAAGAGAAACCCACCTCAAATTACCCGATAAAATGGTTGTGATTCACTAATCCCAACTTCAAGTTCTAGTTCCAGCCTCGTTCTTCCATCCTTTCCGATACCGAGTCTTCAACTCCAACTCCGATTCTAACTCCTCTGCTGCAAGGTGTCAATAACAGTTCCGGGATTCGACGAAAAGTGAAATCCTCAACTAGAACAAACGAAATCCGAAACCAGTTTTTCTGCACAAACATAGCAACAGTACCTCAACTTTCAAAATTTAATTTAATTTAATTAAAATACCAAACGATGTCCGATTTGAGTAAACGACCACTCATTGGAAAACTTAGGGTGTCAAGATTACAAATATAATTTTTGTTTTGAGGGTTAACTATCCAATTGGTTCAGTTTGACAAAAGATGGGTACTGGTACAGAAATAGAGCAGAAAACTTTTCTCAAACTTGTAGGTAGATTTTCTCATTCTATACTTAATGAAATTTAACAATTCCGGTGTCAATCCTGTAGTAAATTTTGTCTTCTTTACACTAAATTAAAAATCATTAGCATACGACTTATATTCAGAAAGCTATGCTAAATTTACCACAGCTACACGATTTTTCACATAAATCTTTCTTCTTCCATATGAACTTGCAACCCAAACATATACAATCTACTAATAACCAAAACAAATCCATTTTAACTTATAAAACCCCTTTCTTCTATTAATTAGGGCCTTAGAGTTTGGCAACCAATGAAACAAAATAGAGATGTGGTTTGATTCTTCTTACCTTAGAAATTTTAGTGAACATCCAAGAGGCTTAAGGAATTAGCTACGAGTTCTTCCAAGTTCTTCAAATCCATTATGAACCATGTCATCCTTCTTGTTCCACCTTTTCTTCAGTTCCTACAACCCAATCAAAATTGCCTGTGGAGTTTTAGTACTTGAACACTATGGAAATGAGGAGTTCGGGATGAAGTTTGGAGTTTGAGTGAAGGAGAGTGAGGGTGAGGCGAGTTTGGAGTTTGAGTGAAGGAGATTGAGGGTGAGGAGTTTGGAGTTTGGAGTTTGGAGTTTGAGTGAACGAGAGTGAAGTTTGGAGCTCAGCAAGGTACGGGGATCGATACCCCTTCATGAAGAAACAAGCAGAATCCAACAACAAGGATAGTGAACCAACCAAAATTTGTAGCAACTTCATGGTCAATGCATTGGCTATATATGGAAAAACGTTGTACAAATTTTTAGTAATTGAAGAAGTAGATCATTTTGTATATTCTATCATTGTTATTTGTTGTGTAGGATTGGTTAAATCAGTGTTAAGCCATTAAACAAACAATACTACATGGTATACATGTAATATTTTATGAAAATGAAAACAAAAAAAATGTAGCAGAAACTGGTAAGAAACAGCAGAAGTTGAAAAAATGAGAAAAAACAGAAGTTGAAAAAATGAGAAAAAACAGCAGTTGAAAAAATGAGAAAAAACAGCAAAAACATGGAGATGCGGGGTATCGATCCCCGTACCTCTCGCATGCTAAGCGAGCGCTCTACCATCTGAGCTACATCCCCATTTGACGTTATTTCTCTGTATTTACAGTAATTGTAGTGTTTCTAATAAACAATACTCTCTCACTTGCTCAAAAGTCTCTCTATCCTTGATAATCTTCTTACCCTTAAACTTTAATCATCAATGGACAGCCTTATTAAAAGAAAAGAGTCTGCCACAAATTCAAACACACTAGTAATTTTTTTGAAAGGAATAAAAAGTTTACTATCACAACGCTGAGTACCACCCTTCAATGAATTTGCAAAAGTCCAACAAATTAAGTTCATAGAAGTCGTCATTTTAAAACATGATACCTATCGTCAATTCAATTTCATACGAGCTGTCATTTTATAGTACAATATCGTCAATTCAATTTCAACCGAGCCACACAATACCGTCAATTCATTTCATGTAAGACACAATACCATCAATTCAATTTCAATTGAGCCATCATTTTAAGTCACGTTACCGTCAATTCAATTCAAAATTGTTGCAAAATATACCTTGAGAAAGAACTGCAACTTTCTAGAATACCGTTAATTCAATTTCAACCGAGCCATCATTTTATAGCACAATACCGTCAATTCAATTTCAACCTAGCCATCATTTTAAAATTTTGTATCCAAAAGCAATTAGGCATAATACCATTATCCTTCAATTCAAATATCATTTAATGACATTCGATTTCATGTAAGACCAAGATTGTCAAAACCAGACCGGACCGGCCGGTCGGACCGTGAACCGGAAGGTAAAGTGGTCCGTTTAAGCCTGAAAAACGGACAACAAAAGAACCGGTAAAAAACCTTTCGAACCGGCTCGGAACCGGGCCAAACCGGTGAACCGGTCGAGGCGGTTTAGCGGTTCTGGTTTTTTTTTCTTTTTTCAAACGGGTCAAAACACAGTATTTTTAGTTGATATTTTTTTTTAAATGAAAAACACCATGGACGAAACAAACACTCGAGGAAAAGGAAAACAGAAACAATGTTTTATTTTTTATATACATGATTTGTTTAATAATTGATAAAGGTTTTATCTCCATGATTGATTTACAATTAACTTATAGCAAGAGTATGGATTAGATGGATGAAATATCAATTTTGTTGAACTTTTTGTTGAATTGGGAAGCTTGAGACTATTAACCATGGTGAGTGAATATTGATACTAGATGGAGTTTTGTTATGTACACAAGCATAGTACCAAAAAGAAGAAGAAGAATAAACAAACAGAGAAGGACACACTTCATCAATCAAAGAAATTAGAGATGAGTATTAAGAGAATATAGAAAGAAATTAGGCATAATACCATTATCCGTCAATTCAATTCAAATATCATTTAATGACATTCGATTTCATGTAAGACACAATACCATCAATTCAATTACATTTGAGTCAATCTATTAAATTACAATGCCGTAAATTCATTTTCATATTAGCCATCATTTTATATAGCACAATACCATCAATTCAAAGCCACACAATACCATCAATTCAATTTCAATCGAGCCACACAATATCATCAATTCCATTCATATAAGACATAATACCGTCAATTCAATTTCAACCGAGCCAACATTTTATAATTTTGTATCCAATAGTATTCGGGCATACTACCATTATCCTTCAATTCAATTCAAATATCATTTAATGACATTTGATTTCATATAAGACACAATACCGTCAATTCAATTTCATGAGTCATTCTTCTAAGTCACGGTGCTGTCAATTCAATTTATAAATCAAAATATCAAATTTTGAATTCAATATCAACCAAGCATAATACCCATCAGTCTTCTTCCATTTTTCCGAATTTAGAACCGTCAAGTTCAAATATTATATTTTCCAATCAAGGGTCATTATCCAACTATTTTTTTTTGGTAAGAAAGCTAAAGAGTACAAGGGAAAAGAAAAAAAAAAGACAAAAAAGAAAGACTAGTCTCTTTGGAATAAAATTCCTAAAGCATCGTTTTTGAGCAGATCTTGAACGCCTTCTGGAGGACAGTCATAGTTAGTGAAATCAGCATCCGAGGAGGCTCCTAATTTTGCGAAGAAGTCTGCGCATTGATTACCTTCTCTAAGAGTGTGACAGAGGGAAACATTACTTTGGGAAATCAAATCCTTTATGTCCTGGATTAAAACTGCATGCATATGAAACTTAACTTGGGGACCTTTTATGAGGTTAATACAGTGTAAAGAATCTGAATAGCAGACAAGTTCGTCAATGCCCATGTTTATGGCCAACAAGAGGCCCTTGTAGATAGCATAAAGTTCAGCATACAAGATATCAGAAGACCCTTGAATGTAACCAGAAAACCCAGCCAAATAATGACCAAAAGTGTTTCTAATGATTCCACCAAAACCTGATCGGGTTGGGGAACCGAGACAACTTCCGTCAACATTAAGAATGGTACAAGAAAAATTGTTGTTGTTCCACTTGATAAATCTATCAACTGAACCACCATTAGAAGTGATAGTGAAGCAATTCTTGAAAGTTTCAACCATAGACCTGATGTTAAAGGAGAGTCGGCTCAAGGACCAAGTTTCGTTATTGAGGCTCATCAAATTGCGGTGTCTCCAAGACCACCAGACACCTGCTGAGAAAATGAGAGAATGGGTCCCGACGGTGCCCATCTTGATCCAATCATAAACGTCCATGTTAGAGAAGAAATCTGGGTTGGTAAACCCAATATAGTGCCAAAGGCTACGAGAGAACTCACAGTCTCGGATGCAATGAAGGAAAGTTTCATCTTGGAGGCCACATCGAACACAAGAAGCAGAGGGGTTCATCTTGCGGTGGTTAAGCAAGGAGAGAGTGGGCACAGAGTTGTGGCAAGCTAACCAAAAGAAAAATTTGATCTTTTCAGGAAGATGGAGCTTCCAGATCCAAGTCCAGGAATGCGAGGGGTTAGAGGTTATTCCTGGGTCTTGTAGTGAGAGAAGCCAGTCATAACCGCTTTTGGTAGTGTAAGAGCCATTTTTGTTGTTGGTCCAAATGAAGGTGTCTTCAATGGAAGCATTGAACTTCATGTGACTGTTATTGATGGTGTCAAAAATCATTGGGGGGAGTTGAGTATAGAGGATTTGGGTGTGGGGGTTGCCTGAGGAAAGCACGTCCCTAACCGAGAGTTGAAGGTCATGAATATCAATATAAGGAACAATAGTCCCAAGACGGCCGAATTTGGTCCAGTGGCTGAACCAAAAAGAGGAGGATCCTGAACCAGCACGCCAGGTGTAACCATCTTTTAGGATGTTTTTAGCCTGAATTATAGAAGACCAAGTTGGAGAACCGCTAGAAGAGTTGCTGGCGAGAAAAATAGAAGGCCCATCAACATAATTACTGGAGAGAATATCAACCCAAAGCTTTTTTGAATGATGAACCATGTCCCACACCAATTTCCCCAAAAGAGAGATATTAGCTTCCCTTGCTGGTCGAATACCCAAACCACCATATTGCTTAGGACGAGCAACTTTATTCCACCCCACCAAGTGAATTCCTTTATTGTTGGAGTCTCTCCATATGAAAGTACGAGTAGTTTGGTCTATGCTATCACAAATGCTTTGAGGAAGCCAAGCAATTTGCATGTAGTAGGTGGGAATAGAGGTAAGGACAGAAGATGCTAGTGCCAAACGACCCGGTTTGTTAAGCAGTCTGTTCTTCCAAGAAGCAAGCCGAGATTGCATTTTATCAATAATAAAGTGAAAATCACTTCTCTTGGCTCTCCCTTTGAGAATAGGAAAGCCTAGGTATTTGTCAAGGGAACTAGTGCTCCTGATGCCAGATATGGAGGTAAGTTTGTTGATCTTGGCCTGAGGGATACCTCCAGAGTAAAAAGCTCGAGACTTCGACAGATTAATCTTAAGACCTGAAGCTTGGCTAAAGCGGGCAAAAAGGTCATTTATGAACCGAAGCTGAGAGTTTTTAGCCTTAGTGAAGAGGAGGACATCATCCGCAAAAAAGAGGTGAGACAAACGAGGCCCGTTATCAGATATGTTGATAGGGGTCCAGGCACCATGTTGGACCGCATCATTGATGGCGATTGATAACTTCTCCATGCAAAGAATGAACAAATAGGGAGATAGAGGATCTCCTTGGCGGAGGCCATGCGAGGGCTTGAAAGAAGGCATTTTGTTCCCATTCCAAAGAAGAGAGAGATTAGAGGAGGTGACACAATGCAGTATAAGACGGATAATATCGTCGGGGAAGCCAAAATCGTGGAGGCAGGTTTTAAGAAAATCCCAGTTAACATTATCAAAAGCTTTCTCAAGATCGAGCTTAAAAGCAACAAAGCCTTTCTTCTTTTTTGACCTTCTCATAAAATGGATAATTTCCTGTAGGACGATGGCATTATCAGAAGTACCTCTACCTGGAAGGAAACTACTTTGACAGGGACCAATAATGGAGTCCAGGATTGGCCTTAGGCGAAGAACCAAGACTTTCGTGATGATTTTGTAGACAATGTTGCACAAGCTAATAGGTCTAAAGTCTTTGAAGCTTGTTGGCGGATCAACTTTGGGAATGAGAGTTATCAAGGTTTCAGAAATGGCAGGGTCGAAATAGCCTGTGTGGAAGGCTGTTTTGACCATGTTGAAAATATCATCCCCCACAATGTGCCAATATTGTTTGAAGAAGATACATTGAAAGCCATCTGGACCAGGGGCCTTGTAAGGCTTCATGGAGTTTAGAGCTGCATACACTTCCTCTTTAGTAACAGGTCTAAGAAGAGATTGTCTTCCTTCTTCATCAACAGTCGGGTGAAAGCCATTGAAGAAAGGAATGGCTTGGTTGAACTGATTGCTACTGAAGAAATTCTTGTAATAATGGTGCGCCTCGCTTTGAAGGACGGAACTATCAGTAGTCCACGTCCCATTTGGTAGTTGGAGTCTATGGACACGGTTACGCTTCCTTCTTATGATAGTTTGAGTGTGGAAAAAAGCGCTGTTTTTATCTCCAAATTTGACCCATTTTTCTCTAGACTTTTGGTACCAATGCATCTCCTCTTGGAAGAGGATGTGGTTGTACTCACGTTGAAGGTCACGCTCAAGAAGGACATGATGGAGGGAGTCAACTCTCTCTAGATAAAGTTGAACTCCTTTCAGTCTATTCTCAATGTGTTTTTTCCTCTTGAAGATATTTCCAAAGACCTCGTGGTTGAAAGTGATAGAGTCCTGACGGACATTATTAAGAGCAGTGATAGTGTTATTATTGGAAGACCTCCATGCGCTCTCTACCAGAGCAGAGTAATCATTGTGATCGGTCATTATCCAACTATGTAAACACATGAAATTATGCATTTCAAATTTTCATGTTTTTAATGTCATTCTATTAAGGGTCGGTGAAACATGAATATGCGTTATGAATATGTTTAAAAGAACCTTCATCATCTCAACTTTTAGTGTTTATATGATAATTTCCATTAAGGGTCATTATAACATGAATTTCACGTTATAAATATGTTTCAGAGCATTGCAGATTAAAGTCAATTCAAAACAACAAATATTTGTCAATAAAAGACAAACATTCAAGATCATCCTATTTTGCATCAAATGTCATCCTATTAATATTCTAAGAACACAACAACATAGTACTAGGATTTCACACAAAAGTACCACAAATAACAACAATGTCTTCCTCTCCACCACCTCTAGTGAATAATCCTCCTTCCACCACAATCTCTCAAGAACAACAGACACAATCCTCATCACCACATCCCTCATCCTCATCCTTATCATCCCCCACCACAATCTCTCAAGAACAACAGACAGGAGCACCTTCCTCCTCCACCACAACAAACATCACCACACTAACCTCTCAAGAACAGCAACAAGATCTTCAACAATCCTCACAACCAAGAACATCTACAAAAGAAATACATTCATCTCCACAACATACACAAACTGGTTTATCTTCCACCACCCTTATTCCACGACAAACATCTCATTCTCCTTCAAGTGAACAAATCGTCAGGATAGAGAACCCCCAACATCAATAAATTTCATATTTTCTCTCCAATATTTTTGCTTGGCTTGGTTTAGCAGTTATGTTTATAGTTTCTCTCCTAACACACACACACACACAAAAAAACTCAATAAGTTAAGTTACATTTTTTTGACAAAATAAGTTGAAGTTACATAAAGTGTGTTAAATCTAAATACGTGACTGATAATATAATTTAAAAAAAACAATTTATTTGTAATTTTGACTTTTTTTTTCTTGATATATAAAGATTATGAATTTCCAAATGTGCATTTATAGTAAACAAAGTGTTAAAGGATTAGTTGAAACTTACCCAGTAACACAAGCCAAAATAAACGTCATGCCAGGAAGAGTATTGCATAATGCTGATGCTAGGGTTGTCGTGGAGTACTTCATCCCTAAGAAGTATAGATCTTGGTCCATAATAGGTCTGTTCATTAACAAAATAAATATTAAAGTTAGCAAAAATATGTTGCATTATTTAATAAGACATTATGTTTAGTTAAATGACCATATGTAATAAATTAAACTTACCCTAGCACACTGAGCGCCAATATCTTCATGAATACTGACCATGTCATTTGTGACCAACGATCCCTGTTAAATACAAAAAAGTAAAATAATGCATTAGATTTCAATTTTTTTTTACCCAAAATAAAGATTTCTGCTACAAAAAATAATACTAATAAACCAGTTTTTAGAGACTTGGGGCTTGTTTGATTTAGTTTTGGTTTTAAGTTTTTAAACACTATTTTGCAATTCAATTTTTAAAAACTATTTAAAAAAATGGTGATACCAACATGAAGACTCATATGGCTCTGTCTCAATTCATTCCTAACATGAAGACTCATAATTTTCTTAGAACCACCTCTGAATTGTTGTTCAATGAAAACAACAGGTACACTTGATTTAATCCCCATTTGAAGCAACTCACTTTCAATGTTAGAAGCGAATTAAGAGGACTCTTGATAAATGTACTTTTATACTGTGCTAAATATGTGGTAACACAAGTTGGTTAAGTTCAATCTAATAAATTCAATTTATCCAAAACAATATATCTTCAAGAATAAGATTCATTCTTAGCATATTATAATTTTCTTCTTATCATAACAGTGTGATATTAACAGTATGTTTAATCCACTAGTAGTCTTCTAAGATCACATATTTTGTAATCTCTCTATCACACAAATCATATATAGAACAACTTTTTATAAGATAAATGTGTTAGGATTTTGGACTTGTTTGCTTCAATTTCAGTTGGAAAGGGATCAGTTTTCACATTAATATATCTTCAAGAATAAGATTCATTCTTAGCATATTAAAGAGTGAAAATAATATTATACCTTTCAAGATAAACCGCAAATGGTGCAATGACCAGACATGCAGGGATGTTGCGATATGCAACAAACACATAGTTGCTCATCCCGTTGTTCATTGCCAGCTTTGTTGAGAAATTCATGATGGCAAACACGAATTGCAATAGGATGACTATTGCATATGGTCTGGTTCTTTGCCACCAATTTTGATGTTGGGGGTTCTCTATCCTGACGATTTGTTTGTTCACTTGAAGGAGAATGAGAATGAGATGTTTGTCGTGGAATAAGGGTGGTGGAAGATAAACCAGTTTGTGTATGTTGTGGAGATGAATGTATTTCTTCTGTAGATGTTCTTGGTTGTGAGGATTGTTGAGGATCTTGCTGCTGTTCTTGAGAGGTTAGTGTGGTGATGTTTGTTGTGGTGGAGGAGGAAGGTGCTCCTGTCTGTTGTTCTTGAGAGATTGTGGTGGGGGATGATGAGGATGAGGATGAGTGATGCGGTGATGAGGATTGTGTCTGTTGTTCTTGAGAGATTGTGGTGGAAGGAGGATTATTCACTAGAGGTGGTGGAGAGGAAGACATTGTTGTTATTTGTGGTACTTTTGTGTGAAATTCCTAGTACTATGTTGTTGTGTTCTTGGAATATTTATAAAAAACAAGTAGTATGGAATTGCATCCTTATCTCTCTATGTGAAATTGACTTCGGATTCTACGCACCGAGACAAATTTCCAAATGTGCCACCCAATTTATAACCTTGTAAACTGTCCGGCGATTTTGACGCATTTACCATTTCCATGCTCAAAGAGCCTGTCCGTGTAGCATTGAAGGTGACAACTTCATTGATGAACTATCACTCACAACTGGTAGCCTTGATTCAGAAGATTTTTCTTTGGGAGAAAAAAACTTATCAAGTTGCTGCAATATTTTTGTAGCCATCTCACTGAATTTTGAGGAAAAAGGAGGAAAGCTCGTACTAGCTTTAGTTCCGTTCACATTTTCTTTAGACTTGTGCTTAATTTCATCTGGCAGAACAGGCTTCCGCAAGGAAGATGAGGGTTGCTGAGCAGTAACAATACCCGATCAGTTCCTATAGACAGATAAAGCACTGCCAGAAAGAGGTGAGCTGGAACCTTTAGAATATAGAAGATTAGACTTATGACGGACTCGGCGTATAGGACCAACAGATCCAATATTATTATCCACTGCTAAATTTCTACACTTTATCCCCTGTAAAAATAAGGAAAAAACACCACAAAATCTAATAAGCGATCTGTAATATACACTGAAAGACAGGACTATAACTAAAAAGTACTTATACCCCTCATGTAGATCCCGAAAGCATGTCAAGATTCATTGCAGACTGAGTTGAAGATGAAGGCTCTACTTGAACAGCATTCACAACTCCCTGTAGAAATAGAGAAACTAGATCAGGAATTTGATCCAATAAGCATTTTGATGCAAAATCAATCAGGAAAAGGCAAACCTTGAGGGTAGAGGTTGGATAAACTCTGGAATACTGTGTACGAGCCATATTGTATATTGCAGATCTGCCACGAGGTCTTGGGGTCACAAAATCATTTTCATGAACTGCAGTTTGTCTAGTATCCCTTGGCACAATCGATGTTATAGGGGATTTATATGGAGTATTTTCAATTTTTAGAAGAGTTGGGTCTTCCCCACGAGAAGGATTTTTGCAAGCTCTGCAGGTGAAGCAACGTCCTCGATAGGATCCTATGGATATTACGAAGCAATTAATGTGAGATAGCTCAGAGTGGAGAAATCAGTAATTTCAAATCCACAAATTACAATCAAACAAATAGATTAAGTCTTTGAATTATGAATATTGTTTGATATGATTGATAATTATGATTTGTAACAAAAAGAATACGCAGTTAGCCGTGCACAAGACTCCAAATACCAATTACATAGGAAAATAATAAACCATGATAGTAACTATGAAATATGGAAACTAATCTTAAGGAATAATATAAGATACACTAAGAAACTACTAGAAAACTATTCCTATGCTATAACATAACATACTCCAACATAGTATCAAGATATTGTGTGCCGAGATGTTTTTATAGCTCTTATGTTAAGCCTTTTTCTGAAAATAAAATTACCAAATGTGCAAAACAATTAGTTTCAACAACTAAAAACCAAAAACAATTATTCCTCATCCACAGAAATACAGGATACAAAACATGCCTGCTGAAAGTCTTCTGCTTTAACAGTTTCTAAAGTTCAGTCGATCCACCTTGATCCGAGTCAGAACAATTAATTTGAACATTACTTTCACCAACAGCTCCTTGTTGAAAGCCAGAAGATTCTTCTGCAACCTGCTTCTCATATACGAAATGAACAAACAGTGAGATATCAGTAATAACACTGCAGATCATCTAGGTTACTAAATAGTATAATTCACAACCATACCAAGTAGCAACACCTATGGAAAAAATAATAGGGAGAAGTAAGCAAAAAAAATGTCAGTAGAAGCTCTAGCACACATTAAACAAGAGTTCTACGTATCAACAATACAAATTAAGCCAATTTTGCAATGCAACATGAACAAATTAATAGATGGTGCATATCCCATACGTCGAACCTGACTCTCATAGCATCTTAGAAATGGACTTGGGACTAACTCATCCACACAAAGCTGTCATGTACGGTAAGGGATTCCCGCCACTTATAAAACACAATTACGGTCATATCACTGTCAAATTTGGAATCCTCAACATACACTCTTCACATTCAGGATATGACATCTAGAGCTTGACACAAGTGGCCCAACAAATCTAGAATAGACTCTAATATCGATTTTGGGTGTAACTCTTAACTCAACCACACAAAATCAGCTTTTAATGTGAGGATTGTCCAAGCCTTATGAGCACTACTACTTAAGCCATATCTTCATTCAATATGGGACTCTCATCAAGATGCATATTCTGACCTTTAAAGCTATCAACTCAACCCACAACTAAACATATACACGGACATGAATAGAAACAGAAAATGCAAAAATTAGGAGTAAAGAATAAAATATTTTTTTATTTAAATGTACAAGGTAGTAAGTTTTACACAATATTAAGCTGTAATGAAACTGAGAATTACCTGACATGATTAAATATTAAAATTAAAATGACACAATTTATTATTAAATCAGATGCACGCACATCACATCCCAAAACAATAATCCTTCAAGATATGCAAATGGTGTTAAAACATATTGAGAGCATGCATACATACAGGCTACAGCTTCTTCTTGATGATTGTCCTGCCTCATTTGTTGTTCCATCTCTGTATCATAAAAAAACACATATCAGTGAAGTGTATGATAATGAAGAAATCATGGAGTCATGTGATTACTTTCATAGAAGAGAAGAACAACAACTGACATGAAAAGTGGGGAAAATTGGAAAACCATGGAAAGTTACAACCAAGAAGTTACTTGCGATAATCAAAGAAAAAGCATATAAATATACAATAGTGAGAATAAAAGATAAACATGGTAATTAGCACGTTTAAACCTACAGTAAACTATAGGCCTACATCCACAAGATAACTTGTAAGAGACAGACGGCATTCAGCATTCAATACATCAATAAAGATTACAAGAGTAGTCAGGTCAGAACATGCCCTTGCCCGAGTACACCCAAACACTCTCTGTGACCGACACTCGCAAAACACTGCAACCTGACAGCTCAGTCTCTCTGCTTCCACCACAAACCCCATTGAAAAAAGTCAACAAGAAACTTTTTAAGCAAAAAAAAAAAAATCTTGAACTTTGACCTACTATCAGCAAACAAAAATATGTATAATAATACATTTTATTAAAATTTTGTGGTTGACCTTGGTCATTCCACTAATAGCATTTGTTTGGTTGGCCTAAGCCACTCCACTACCCGAGATGAATAACACCATCTATAATTTAATACTACTTCCCTAAAGCAACCATTGTCGATAGACAATTAATATCGAAGAGTTAAACACCCGAAACAATAATTTGTACACAAGTTATATCTTGTGCTAAACCTTTTTATAATATATTCATTTGGCTTATTCAAAAAAATAAAATTTGGACACACAATTTGAATTATGTTAGTAAGCATCACATTGATGGTGATAACAATGATGAGAATCACACTACCACCTTAACAATTCTGAAAACATTCATTAATAAATAATTAACAAGTAATTAATAAAATGCTAATAACTGTAGCAAGAACTAAACAATTTCCTTGTCATAGTTTATACCATGACAAGTAATTAATAAAATGCTAATATCTGTAGTAACTGGAGGGGATTGTCTCCCATGACATTACCCTCCATTGAAATCTCATCCATTCATTTTTTCTATCACATCTTATTTTAATTATTTAAAAAATTATACAGGGTGAAGATATACACTTTAATCTCTCATGTTGGATTCTCACGGGAGAGAACCCTTTCCCCATATAAACCCTAACAACAATGCCAATAACAAAAAATAAAATAAAAATCTACCTAAGCCAAATACAAAATTTCAATTTAGGAGCGTATAATTAGAAAACACGGTAACCAATTAGAAGCAAAAAATTCATCTTTTTTTTTAAAAAAAGATAACAGAGTAATAATTCAAACGAAAGAGGGAAAAAAAGTGGAAACCTGAAAAAAAGTGTGGAAACCTGAAGAATTAACCGTTGTTGTTTCTGTTAGGGTTTAACCTAAGGCACGTTCTAATTATATCCGTTGAAATTTAAACAAACAAAGATACGTGGTAAAACAAAATACACGAAAGAAAGAAAGAAAGAAAAAAAAAAAACCTAGATTCCTAAATTATATGCTAGCGTGGGGAAAAAATTAAACCAACCTTGAAGATTTTGATTTCTTGTTCTTCTCAGAAACTGGTTCGGTGAAAAATTGGTGAAAGAATCTAAAAATTTGAAAGGGAAAGAGAGATTTTGATGTTGGTTTTGTGGATGTAGAGAATTTAAATGGATGCAGAAGAAAAACGGTGGCTGGCGAGAGAGATAAAGAAAGGAAGAGGAGGAGAAGGCGATTTTGTTCGTTCATCCTCTGAACCTCAAATTCAATTCTTTCCGTTTAGTTGTATTGTGTTCCTAGAGCTTACTGTAGAAAAAAAATAGATAAATTTCGCTTTTATTCCCTAACTAGTAGTACACCAAAAGATAAATATACTTTGTCATTTTTTCGGTGAAAATAATATATTCGATCGATCTCAATTTATAAGGAAAAAATATTACATTTTATTTTTTGGGTGCATATATTACATTTATTTTTATTACTAAAAATAGAATATGATAATTTGAGGTATGAATTTTTGTGTTTTTATTAAATATAAGTTTTATGGAAAGATGTAAATAGAATTTTTATTAATTAACTAATCATTAGTTGGTCTGGTTGTGATTGACGCCAGACTTAGTAAGAGGAATCACAGTTCGATCCTTCATAATTACGATCGAGAGATGACTAAAACCACTTGATGTGTCTGAGATAACCCCGAACTAGATTAGACGGTTCAGTGGGCCGGATACTAGTGGTGAAAACAAAACAAAAATATTGGTTATTGATTAGAGGAATAAAAGAAAAAAAGTAAATTAAATGCAAATTGAGAATAAATAAAAGTAGATTTTGAAAATGATAAAAATTAATTTGCATACTTATAATTTAAGACAAGAAAATGTAATTTTCAGCTTATTAATTTGGATGAATAACTTATTTCCATCTTATTCTATAACAAAAGATTAAATTATGTTAAATTATTTTTGTTTATAATATAAGTTGTTTTCGAAAGATTTCATACTATTTTATTTTAATAAGTTTTCTCAAAAAATCTCACAAAATTTATACCAATAAATAAACTTAAATAAGTCAATTAAAAAAAATCTAATGATTGACATAATAATAGTGAAAATTGAAATTATTATAAAAAAAAAATAGTGAAAATTGAAATACTGGAAATTTAACTAGATGTATCACTGATAACAGTTTGTGTGGATGAGACTCAACATCATCCATGTAGTAGTTAGTTGAAGATATCTTCAGTTGTGTTTCAGTTATCTTTGAAGGAGGGAAAAAAATCTAATGAAAAGTAAAACTAAACAAACATTCTGAATCTAAGAAACTTATCATCAGATAAGGCAGCACCCAAACACTCCATAATCCATTCTTCAATAATCACTTCACAAAAATGCATTCTCTCTCACCATGCATCACTTCTATTACCACTCTCAATCTCAAATCTCTCTATAACAACAACAGAAACCTCCTCATCTCATCACCATCTTCCTCCATTCACCACCGTCTCAAACCCATCTCCGCCGTTCTCAACTCTTCATCAAACCGCAAACAACAACCACAAAACCCACAGAAAAAACTATACCAACCTTTCCGACCACCACCAACACCTCTCCCACCAAAATTCGACAACCTCGACATTCCAGCTCGAATCGACATCCTCGCTAACCGTCTCGGTGTCTGGCATGAATACGCTCCTCTCATCACTTCCCTTATCCGCGAAGGTTTCTCATCTCCATCCATCGAAGAAACCACCGGAATCAGCGGCGTTGAACAGAATCGTATCATAGTCGCAACTCAAGTTCGTGACACTTTAGTTCAAGCTAACACTGATGAAGAAACACTCTCTTTCTTCGATAACGGTGGCGCTGAAGTTTTATACGAAATTCGTCTACTTAGCACTTCGCAACGCGCTGCTGCTGCAAGGTTTCTTGTTGAGAATCGGTGTGATGGAAAAGGCGCGCAAGATCTCGCGCGTGCGATAAAGGATTTTCCGAGTAGACGTGGGGAGAAGAATTGGGAGAGTTTTGATTATACTCTCCCGGGAGATTGTCTCTCTTATATGTATTATAGACAGAGTAAGGAGCATAAGAATCCTTCTGATCAGAGAGATTCTGCGCTTGAATTAGCGCTTAGCGTTGCGGAAAGTGAGAAAGCTAAGAAAATTGTTTTTGAGGAACTAAATGGGAAAGCTGAAGCGGACGAGGAAGAGGTTGAAGTTGTTGCGTTAAAAGTGCCGGTTCCTGTGGTGAGGTTACAGATTGGTGAAGTGGCGGAGGCTACTTCGGTGGTTGTTTTACCGGTGGTTAAAGCGGAGGAAGGAGTTAAGGTGATTTTTGAAGCACCTTCTGAGGTAAGAAATGAAGGGGAGTTCGGCATTGTGGTGGCGGAGAAAGGATGGGAGAAATGGGTGGTGTTACCGGGATGGGAGCCGGTGGTAAGTGTAGGGAAAGGCGGTGTTGTAGTGTCGTTTTTGGATGCGAGAGTTTTGCCGTGGAAGGCGAATAGGTGGTATAAGGAGGAACCTGTATTGGTTGTTGCTGATAGGAATAAGAGGGTGGTGGAGAATGATGATGGGTTTTATTTGGTGGTTGATGAAGGTAATGAAGTTGGTTTAAAGGTTCAAAGGGGTTTGATTTTGAAAGAAAGTGGTGTTAGTGAGTGTTTAGGGAATGTTGTTTTGGTTGTTAGGCCACCTAGTGAGAATAATGATGATCAGTTAGGTGAGGAAGATTGGGACTAAAAGGAAAGGGTAAAAGAATTGGATTAGGAATTATAGTCAACTGAGTTTCAATCTTTTTTTCCTTCTTCCTTACCTCCGGCGGAATATGGCTTTATTAATTTGGGTTTAGTTGCAATTTTCTTTTGCTTTGCCTACTTAATAGAAGGACTTGATCATTTTTGTTTTCTCTATAGCTTATATGCTATCTTTATGTGGTTATAAAAGGTATATAAATATAGCCATTTGTTGCATTAAACATGTATTTGTTCAGTTTAGTTAGTTGTCTTTGGTTCAGAAATTTAGTTAATCATATATATGTGTGCTGCTGGATGAAGGAGTAAGTTTGAGCTGCATTCTGCAGAAGCTCTTTGGTGGACTTGTGATATATCAGTGGAACTCAGATTGGTTCAATATGTTATCTTATTACTGTAAACGGGTGGTAGTATTGTGTTTGCGGGAACTTCAAAAAAATATTAAACACAAACTTCTTCATAAGGACAATTATTTTTCTTTTCAATTTTTCTATACTTGAGAAAGCGGTAGGAATTAGTGTTTGTCACAATGTAGTAGTGTTTTTCCTCTAGAAAGGGAAAAACTTTGAACCTTTTGGCCGAGACGAGAACATACCATAAAAACAAGATGCTTATCTTATGTCCCGAGTCCAAACATAGAAAACGATGAGCACAGTGGGAGTGAGTATCAATAAATAAATTATCAAAGGCAAACTAAAACCCCAGTATAAACCAAAGCTGGTTCTGAAGAGGCGAAATCTAAGTCACTCAAGCATAGGCAGAGATAGAGGATCCGATATAAGTTAATTAGAACTACTTGGCACAAGCTTTGAGCTCACAGGTTTTGAAGAGCACCTGCAAGCTAGCCTTTGGTATGTGCAAATGTCATTCTCCCACTATAGAATTTTGGAAAGATTTATTATCAATTGGGAGATGGATAGGGGATTGATTCGGAAATGGGAGGGAGTTGATATATACAGAGTGGAGTTACCTTGATCGATCCTGATGCTTGCTGATCGTTGAATGAACCATTTGGCCTTTGTCTCAAATGATTTCAGACATACCTAAAGCAGCTACCCAGGTCCTACGGTTTACTGAAAAACTAAACATCAAAATTATAAAATCAAGCATAACACATGTGTTAAGCACGTGAATTTGGACAGTGTACTTCAGAAAGTAAAAAACACTTCAGCTTCAAATATCAACAATATTATTTCCAACTGTTTTATTGTATTCAATAATAAAATGTAATCAAAATGTTTTTATTACCCTGAGGACCTTAAATATTCATTGATAATTATATTGAAGTTAAGCGATAACTTTTGAAATTGAAATTCTAAATTGATTGTCAGAATAAAGTTCAAGTCTTTTTGCAACAGACATCTAAAGGTCAGTTTTAATCAACTTGAGGACAACCTTACAACATAAATTTGCAAACAGGGGAAAACCCCATTTTATAAAGTTTCTACCAATGATTTTGAGGAAACTCAATCAAGAGAGATGTCTAAGACCTATTATAAGTTACAACACTAGCAATGAAGTGTGACAAGAACGCTCACTCTCCTCATCTTGACCACATTGAAGTAGCCATCATCCTCTCTATTTCTTACATAAAATGGCACAAGAAAACTTAACCAAGCCATTGTGTGGCACGACGATCTCCACTACCTCCAACAGAATGTCGAATGCTAATCTTCTCGGTAGAATATTTTTGTTGAAGCCATTCAAAAGCATTCACATCAAGCTTTCCATTAACCGACTTTCCTTGCTTCCTACGAGTTTGCTGTTCCAGTATGGATGCCCACAATTTACCTACAGCATCCCTTTGATGAGCTGTAAATCTTGCCACATTATCAAAGGCGTGCTTCACTAAAATATCAATTACAGTTTGGCACCTATATATAGAGAAAATTCAGATAAGGACAAATAATGTAAAATGAAAAAACACAAGCAAAAGAAAAATACATCAGAACATAGTAACAGTATTTACCAAGGTGTTTTATACCGCCGAGCAGCAATCTCTAGACAAGTTATCAGGGCTTTTCTTTGTAACTGAAGGAATCGCTTAGTTTCTTCCTCGTCTTCCTTCCTTAACTTCATAGCAGAGTCATTTTTTGCCTTAAACTTTTCCCCTTTCTTTGTGGATAGCAGAGAATCAAGTCCAAATGGGTCAGCTTCCTCCGCACCATTATTATCCTCATTTGGGGGAAGGGTTTGACCACCTTCATCTACCATAACTGTGCTATCTTTAAGAGAAATTGCTTCTTCCGTGTCATCCTCCTCTGTTGCAACAGGAAGGTTGGATATAGCTTCCTTGATTTGCCCAGCTGCTTTTGAGAACTGCATAAATATTTGAAAAGAAAAGAATGAGCAAGAAATAGACAATCCTTAAAGGCCCACAAACATTCAAGGTAAATCAGGTCAAAATAGGCAACAATATACCAAATCTAAATCCAACGACTAAGCACAAGATAAACACATTACAGATGAGAAATCCAGATTAAGTTTTCACAGCAATTGATTTAATGCATTATAGTCTCTCTAAAATAAATGAAGCCAAACATCCTCTAGCAGAGTGGCAAGCTGAGAATTCATCGATCTAATTGTGATTTATTTTTTATAAAGCTAACTGTAAAACTTTATCATCACTCAAAAGAAGAGTGTTGCACCTTGCAACTAGGCCAAACTTCTGATACCCCAAAATTTTCCATTGCAGTCAGTCCAGGTATCAAGATTGAAAGGGTAACATATTTCAGGCACCGATAACCTCCCATCACTCACCATACATCTGTAACAAAAAGCATGGCATGGATGAACACAGTGGATGACTGTATAGAGAATAATGAAACTTATTAATATGCCATCCACTCACTTAACAACTTATCTCAAAATCCCTTTGGAATAATTTTCTTTCCAATCTATCTTGACTTTTGCCAGTAAAATAAAATCTTTAAAAGACTACATAGACACATTTAGATCCATCTTTTGTCAAATTTGATGTACACAATGAACTGATATGAGAAATGAAACTTTCAAAGATAGCTACATCAAAGCAATAATAACACAGCATGACATTACAAATTATATAGAAAGAAAAGAACAGTACATCTATGACGGCGCATTTCGTTTGCGATGAACGGAACAGCATTATATCTCAAACCCTACTGCATATAATTCCAATGTGCTTCTCATTGCCTTGAATAAAAAGGAAACTACGATACTACATATTTCCATGAGTTAAAAATAAATGTTCAGTGAGACTGAGAATCATACCACAAAGCTATCATCTGTAAATAAATCATTTGCGACCACAGCACTTATTGTCCACGTTGCCAGTTGATTCTTCTGCTTCTTATTAAGGTGCTACAAATAAATAAACAAACATAAGAGTGTCAATAAATCTTCAGTGCAGTCTTTAAAATATTAAGGAATTTGTTTTTGCTAAAACTACTAATAGTTTGAACAAATGTCAATCTTACTTCTTTTGCATTTTGTGCTGCTGAGAACAACGCATGATAATCTGCCCGTACGGAAGCATCTGTACTAGATACAGGCGACGACATTGCAGCTTCTAATATAGCGAAAAAATAATCACTAACACCAGACTTAACACTTCCAGCCTCAATCAACTGAATAGCAAGCTTAGCAGCCTTGCTGAATTTCGCAGGATTGTTAATATGCGACGATATCTTCTGCATAGCATCAATAACTTGTGCTTCGGAAGCATCCGTCGAGGTTTTAAATTTCAAACTCTTTTTAGGCGCTGCAACTAAAATCACAACACAAAATAAATAATCAAATTTCAAATTAATGTAAAAGTAAATACATAAGCAATAACTGCATAATTAACATAAAAGAACAGAAAATCATCTAACCTAGGGTTTAAGAAAAATTAATGAATTAATCGGAGTTAATTGTTTGAATAAGTAAGTAACCCTAGAATGTGTTTACCTTGTGTGTTATCGGATGGAGTAGAGTTGGGTCGTTTGAGGGAACTTTTGAGGATTGGTTTTGGTGCGGAAGGAAGTGAAGAGGAATCGGGAAGAATTGGTTGCGGTGGTGGTTGGTGGTTGAGAGCGGCGGAAGAAGGAGGAGGTAATCCTTCGAACAAATCGTCTGCCATATCTCTGTTCTTCACTGATTCTTCTCCGATTCGGAAACAAAAGGTAAAATAAAAGTTCAAACACAAACGACGTCGTATAAAACGACGACGTAATAATGATGTACATACAATGATCCCTCGCGCTAGCCCGCGCAACCAGTTTTGTTTTCCTTCCTAAATTGATTTCTGCTAGTTACACCTCTTTAATTTCCAGTTACACCCTTCTCATACATTTTAATTAAATAATGTTAAATGATATTTTGCATTTTCGTCTATTTTTATTGTAATTTAAAAGTTTTTTTTTAAAAAAAAAAATTGTAATTTAAAAGTTAAGTAGGCTTCATTATAAAAAAAATAAAGTTAAGTAGGAGTACTCTTTAGTGAGTTGGACACCACATTCCTACAAAAAACCTTAAGGTAATAAGTTTATGGATCTTCTCACTTATAAAATGTTTAACCTATACTTTTCTAGCAATGCGAGACTTAACTCACTAAAATGTTTTTTAGTCAAAACAAAAAAACTCACTAAAATGTTCAACCTCCATTTTTCTAAGCAATGTGAGACTTAACTCACCTCACACTTGCCACAACAATTTCCCTCTCAAATGAGTAATCCAGCTCATTATGTTCCCCCTCAAGCGAAAACTTTTTTTTCGTCCATTACTTGTACTGCTGTTGTTGTGCTCAAAAGGATTCGTCGCCCGATCACCTTTGTCAATAATACTTTCGATACAACTAGCCGATCGAACCCTTCGTCGAACCATCGACTCTGATACCACTGTTTGGTCACGAAGGGTCAACTAGGAAGATCATCCACATTGGCTTAAGAACAACAATACATGTGAGTTTGACACCACATTTTTACCCAAAGCCTTAAGGTTTTTGGTTAAAATGCGATGTCCAACTCATTTGTAGAGTTGTTCTTAACCCAATTTGAATAATTCTCGGCTACCTGTAGAGTTATTCTTAACCCAATGTGAATGATTCTCGAGTATCCCCTCGTGGCACAACAATAAGTTTTGTTGCTGAATTATATGATGATCAATAAGAGTCTCCGAGACCTAATAAATGTGGCCCATACAATCTAAATCCGACCGAAAACCACTCATTTACGGAGGCTTCTCATGCAAGCCAATTGTAACAGATACAATAACTACTGTATATCTCTTGCAATAAATACACATTTTACATGCTTTCGAAACTGTTAGATCCATATCAACGATATCTCACAACTAGCATAGAGATATAATTCTCATGTGTACATATAATTCTTAAATTTAGATTCCATGCATTTACAAAAAAGTACACAATTTCCTATTATAATTAATCTAATTGCTGATTAAAAATCAGACTACTTAAATTATAAATCATTAAATCAATTACAAATTATATTACCATCAATTTTATGTAGAAAGGTCTAAGTGGGTAACTCCTTCACATATTTACGACACCAAATCCATTTCCATAATTCTTGATGTTGAGGTTGATATACAAGGACAAAATTGAATGAGTCAAACGATTTAAAATTAATTAAATAAAACAAAAGAAGCAAATCAAAACAAGGCTAGCAGGTTCAACCACCCTAAGCCCTTATCGGTTGATCTGGCTACTTTGTCTATACTGATGTGATCTCTTGGTCTGTTGGTCATTGAGTATGAGATCATTCATTTTAAAAAAATTGAATTACTAAATCAATTATTAGAGTCATCCACGATGGTAATTATATTTGTGATATTTTAAACATGAGTTAAATGTCTAAAATTGGATGGGAAGAGTTGAGTAAAAATAAGTGAAAGGAAATATAAATATTTGATGTTTAAGATTCTGGATGAAATTGTTGAAAATTAAATATATTGAAGATTTAAATGTTGAAATTAGGAGAAATAAAATGATTTGTGATGTACTTCATCCGTCCCAAATTTTTAATCTTTTTAGCTTTTTAATTTTGTCACAAAATTTTAGTCCTTTTAAGAAACCAATACATATTTAGTGATACTTTACTATTTGCACTCTTACAAAAGTTAAAGTATTAATTAAATATATTTTCTTTTTCTTAATAAAGTAAGGGTAAAAATGACTTTACTTGTTATTTCTTAATCTCTGTGCAAAACTCCAAAAAAACTAAAATTTCGGAAAGGAGGAAGTAGCTTCTCACACTTGAAAAAACCGGAGAGAATTCCACTCCCTTGGATCATAGGCGCTGAATTATTATCATGAAAGAGGTTATAATTCGATTTCTTATACTTACAAATCTACTAACAAATTAATCAAAACATTTACCTATCAAAAATCAAAGTTGTCCAATTTTTACTAAAAATCAACATGAATGGATCTGTCGGAAGGAGTTCACAATATGACAAACCAATATTTAAATACTGATGACAAAAATATCTCATATTTTGTGTTCGATACACTTTAAGAAAATTTATTCAAAAGAATCAAAATATAAAACTTTATAATGTATTACATCAAATTTATTTTCGAAAACTCTATATATTTGACCGAAAAGACCGACTAATTCAAAAAACCAAACTCAATATATATTGACTGAAAAAGACCGACTAATTCGGAGAAACAAACTCTACTAACAAGCATTCAATTGAAGCCAAGCAGAACAAAACTTTGTACATCCCCTCACCCTAACTTTTAATTTTATCAAAAAAAATAAAAAAAGCTTTGTATATGAATAAATCAATAATTTTTTTTTCTTATCGTATCCTGCTGGTAACTCAGTTCAAATTTAGCATAATGATTTTAACTAGAGAAATAGCATAGGATAAGTTTCAGGATTAACTTATTATATCCTGTTGTGTCACCAAACACTGAATTGAGACATGATATGATACAATTATTCTATCATGTCTCTTATCCTGTGCACCGAACATATCCTAACTGACCAAAATATTACTATTACTCCTTCTTAGGTGGAGAAGCAAATGCAACAATTCTGCAGAGCAGAAAAACTGCAGTAGAGAAACCAAATAACACAGGATAAGTTTCAGGATTAACTTATTATATCATGTTGTGTCACCAAACACTGAATTGAGACAAAATATGATACAATTATTCTATCCTATCTTTTATCCTGTGCACCGAACAGATCCTAACTGACCAAAATATTACTATTACTCCTTCTTTGGTGGAGAAGCAAATGCAACAGTTCTGCAGAGCAGAAAAACTGCAGTAGAGAAACCAAATACTACATCGGAAATTGTTTTACTAACAGAGTACTACTAGTTCTTCTGTGGACCAAATTAATAACTTTAAAATTCATTTTACATATAGAATCAAAACCTCATTCTACTACTACTTTAATGCATGTTCTTTCTGGATTAACCAGTTCACACGTCAGAAAGTAAGCGGAAAATTAGGAGTGTAGAACGGAGAGAGAATATAAATCCACCGCAAAAGAAAAAGATGGCAGATTTAATTAATTAATTAATTATTTACTTAATCATGACATTAATTAATTATTAACATGACAGAAGAGTCACAAGCAAAGAATCATACGACCGCACCCAAATTAGCTAGCCAACAATCAAAAAGATGGTACGTGGATGACTTTATATTAATATTTAATTAAAAAAATTATTAGGATTTCATATAAAATTATCAAAAATGATGATTAATTAAAAAAAGTTTAGAGTTTAAACTAAAATTAGGAGTACTTAAGCATCCAATCAAAGATTATTCCCTCTAAATAAGAATTATATATCTCTTATCTTTGAGTTGATAGACTGTTTCTTTGTCGTCGCCTAAAACAAAAGCAAAGAGAGCCTAAATAAAATATTAGGTCATTTCGTCAAAAAAACAAAAATAGGTCATTTGATGTTGAAAGCATACATGGTGGTGGGAAACAATTGACAATTGTCTATGATCTATATTAAAGATTTATTGATAAGTACACAAAACATATAAGTTAAACAATAATGTACAAGATGTTGAATATTACTAAAAAAACTTCAACATATTGTATGTATTTAAGAGTCCGTTTGATTCGCTAAAAATAAGGGACTGGACCGGACAACTGTAGTTGTACTGTGTTTGATTGTAAAACTGTTTCAGGAACTGGACAAACTGGGAAGCAATGGACAGGACAAAAACAAAATTTTTTGTACCTCACTAAACCACAACACAACTTTTTGTCCGCAGTACAAGTTGTCTAAAATGCCAAAATACCATTTTATTAACAAAATATCGTATAAGACAAAATATCACAAAAGTTTGTTCTGTGCTGTTCCGTCATGTGTTGTGCTGTTCTGTCTTGTACTGTTCTGTCTAGTACTTACCCTTTAACAAATCAAACACACCCTAATACTTGACATTTTGAAATTTCTTTAAAAATTATTCCAAATTAATGTTATCAATTTGGTTTAGTTAGTTAAAATATAGTACTTTATTCATATTAATTAAATTTTCGTTGCTAATTTATTGATCTTCTAATTGATGCATACAACAAAGAACCTATGAAGAGGGAGAAAACAGAGAACCCTAACGAAGCTAGGCAAACCATGATATTCCCAATTGAGAAAAAGGAGAACGCGTAGAGCAAAAAAATCACTCCACAACGCTCTATCTGAGTATGCCAACCACACAAACCACTATCGACACCAACAGAGGAAATGTTCCACTACCCACTCATAATGGAAACATAGATTACCATCTTGTGATCAGAAACCTGTAACACATCTGCAGGGTCGTATGTCTGGAACTGTCGTACAATTTCGGCGATTCAAAAAGGAGTATATCCCTCTCCCTTAGTGTCTTTCCACCCACTTCTCTGTCGACCAGTTGCTCAACTTCTATTGTATTCCCAAAAAAATTAGATCATTTTGTGGGCTTCCAAATGGACCACACAACTGAATGTCAAATCAAAGGCAACCCTAATTTAATCCTATACTTATCCCCTAAATCTACAAAAACAGAGAAGAACCAGCTCCCAACCTAACCAGTTACAAACACATACCACACCCTAGATCCAAAGTCACACATAACAAAAAGGTGATTTCCCGATTCTCTCAAGCACCCACAAAAACAAGCACAAACTATAAATATATCTATTTGCGTTCTTTGAATCTTAAAACCTCTTTAAGTCGAAGAGCCCAACACCGAACACATTACCTAAAATCGTAAAACATTTATTTTATTAAAAAAGAAAGTTATCTTGACAAAATTCCTCAAAAAAATGGTCAAACATCAAACTCAAGGTCACTGTAAAACTACATATAATGTATTGTATCCCTAATAATTGACAAATGTATCATGTATGCAATGAGAGACTTGAAAACAGTTTTGTCCAACAAACAAATATAGTAGTATAGTTTATATATTTGTCTTTTTCCCAACACTCGCATGTCATTATTCATTGTCGGGAAGTGAGCAACGGCGTGCAACCCACCCTCTTTCCCGCACATAATCCTACCCCACTATAATACAAACAAACAAAATACACATTACCAAAACCCTAATTAGCATATTCTTCCTCCATTCAACCAACATTATCATTATTATTTTCTTTTTTTTTTTGACAAAAAAAAAAACCAATCAACAACAATAATATCATCAATCACCTTCTTCTCCCTTAGCTATCTCTCTATACCTTCTTTCTATTTTACTTTATTTTATATCTTCTTTTTCTTCTTTCTTCACTCACTCATTCACACCTTACAATAACCCTTTACCTCTTCCCATCACTCACTACCTAGCTAGCTCATAATTCAACCATTTCTCTTCTCTCTCTCACTCTCTCATCTCATCTTCTTCCAAAACCTACTTCTTTTTTTTTTTATGAATTCTTCCTAGCTAGCTAGTTATTAATTATAATTATTTTCTAGATCTAGTGATCAAGTTAGTCAATCCATCCACACACAAGAAGATAAAATTATCAGAATCCAACTCACCTAACCTTTCTGTTATAAATTATAAACAATAATTTTTGCTTGTCTTACGAAAGATAAGCTAGGTTTAAGATTTGTAGTGACTGGATCAAGCTCAACTGTGATGGCGAACCGGTGGTGGACCGGACCGGTAGGTCTAGGTGGGATGGACAACTCAGTAACTTCCTCCCCACTTCAAAAACCAGATCTGGGTTTCTCCATGAATGGAAGTGCCATTACAGGAGGAGGTTTGAACAACAACAATAATAACAACAACAACAACAACAACAACAACAACGAAGATCAAGATGAGAAAGAAAACAGCGACGAACAAAAAGGAGGAGGAATCGAAACAAACACATCGACGCGCCGTCCAAGAGGACGACCATCAGGATCAAAAAATAAACCAAAACCACCAATATTCATAACAAGAGATAGCCCTAATGCACTTAGAAGTCACGTAATGGAAGTAGCAACAGGAACAGACATATCAGATTGTGTTATTCAGTTTGCTAGAAAAAGACAGAGAGGTATTTGCATTCTAAGTGCAAGTGGAACCGTCGTTAATGTTTCTCTCCGGCAACCTACAGGTCCTGGAGCTGTGGTGGCTCTTCCTGGTAGATTTGATATTCTATCGTTAACTGGTTCTGTTCTTCCTGGACCTTCACCTCCTGGTGCTACTGGTTTGACTATTTATCTTTCTGGAGGTCAGGGACAGGTCGTCGGCGGTGGTGTTGTTGGGCCGCTGGTGGCGGCTGGACCGGTTATGTTGATGGCAGCGACTTTTTCAAATGCTACTTATGAGAGGTTGCCTGTTGAAGATGGTGATGATCAGGAGCAAGGACAGGGTGGTGGTGGTGATGATGAGTCTCCGACTGCTGCGGGGATGGGACAGTTACCGGGTGGATCTGTCGGAGAAGGTTCGTCGGTTTATAATAATTTGGGTGTTACAAATGGAGGACAACAACAGTTGTTGAATAATCATGAAGCTTATAATAATTCTCCTTGGAGTCATGGTAGAACACCATACTAATTAACAAAGGTGATGATAATCCTGTTAATTATTATTACTGTATTATGAAGCTTGATTAATTTCACTTCCTTTATATGTATTGAAACTTTTTGTTGTTAATGTTGATTAGAATGATGATTTGAGAGACTAAAATATTGAATTGCATTATGATTATATGTATATTTATCTTATAAGCAGTTATCACTAGCTTTTACTGAATTAAATCATTTATAGTTGATTTGGGTTCAGCTAGCTATACTACTTCTGATCTCATCTAAATTAATAAGCTAGCAGTTCCTTGAATAGTGAGTGACTTGGTCATGTTGCATATTTCTCTCTTTTTTCTTCAAGTTAATTTACTTATGTGCTATATAGGCTGCTTAGCTAGCTCCAATTTCCTTTCTCTATATCTTCCAAGAAAGTGTTAAATTTCAAGATATATAATGAAAAGAAAAAATAATTTCAAAATGTTGCTATACATGCATTATAAGCTTTTTCTAGATGATCTACATGGATTATTAAATTAAGGGTCGTTTGTAAATATTAAACAGAACAACACAAAGCAAAATAATACAGAACAAATTTTGAAGGTATTGATTAATTTTTCGTCTTGTATGATGTTTGATGAACAAAATATGTTATTATTTTAGACAATTTGTATTTGAGATAAAAAGTTATCATGTAATATGTAATTTAGTGAGAAAAAAAATTTCTTTAGTTTTTGTTTAATCTCTTGTCTCCCATTTTTCTAGTACATATTAAGTTATTATGTCCGGTCCTTTATATTTTAGCAAATCAATCAAGCACATTTCCTAATACAATTGAAGGAGGGGGAATCGGGAAATTGTATTATTTTTAAGTTAATTTCTAAATCAACCACATTGCATAATATTAATTAATTTATATATTTTATTTGTTACATGAGAAAAAAGTTTTTATTTTAAAAAAAAAACAACAAAAAGTAAACTAAATCTTTAAAATGGATACGACCACAATCAAGAGTGTCGGGTCAACAGTGTCGATGATAAAGTAGGCGGGGAATTATTCACCAAATTAGGTATTGAAACTATTATTAGCGCTATCATATTTCTGCTAAGATATCCACACAAGCATTCTCTTCACGAATGCTGAACTATGAAAACACATTCTTTGGTCTTCAACAAGTTGGTGCAATGATGGAAGTGATTATCATTCATGGTTACAAGTTGAACTTTGATCCTTTCTCGATATGTGATTTGGATGATAAGGCGGTGGAAGTCACTGTGTAAGAACTTTAGCTAGTTGTTGGTAGTGGTTGTAGTAAAAGTGTTCCTCGGTAGTTGTTGAATCTGGAGATTTCTTGAAGGAATCTCTTGGTTCTTCTGTGGTCGACCCGCCAACTCAGGTGATGACGACGATGATGTCGTTGTACGTCCACCATCTGGTTTGCATAGATGATATCGTTGGCCAGACGATGACGAGCATTTGATAGTTCAATATTTCTTAGGTGGTTATTAGCGTGACGGTCAGTCGTGTTTTTACCATAAGAAGGTGGGTGAGTGATGTCCCCAATGAAGTCGCCAATGATCCTCTCTGGACTTGAGATCTGGATGATAAGGCGGTGGAAGTCGTTGTATAAGGACTTTTAACTCTTTTTTCTTTAATGACAAATAATATTATATATAATAAGCAAAAAGAACAAGAGAAAATTCAGATTACAAATGGGTATCAAAAGTACACTCCGCCAACACCTAACAACTTCTAATAAACACACACAACCCTACAAGAAGGCACACGAAAAACTAAACACTTATAACCCACCACTATAAGAAGATCCAAGGACCCCTCAGAGATAGAGACAATGATCAACCACCAAGAAGGACAGACACAAGAGACCTCCAATCAACTAGACCTTGTGAAGACCTACCTCAAAATTCCGACAGCAGATTCTACCGGTTCTAACAAAAAATAGGATGCATACCCCACTCGTAAACTGCATGATTTTTCTACAACAATCTAGAGAAATGCTATAGTATCCCTTAGCAGCTGAGTCGTAAAAGGATTATTGTACTTTATGATTACATCCACATCAAATAAACTTTCGAATGGTTTTGTCCAACTCTTTACATGCATATTGTGGGAGCTATTGGATTTACATGATGCAACTTAGAAAGGAAAAAAAAAACCATTGTTCAAAACTCTCCCCTTCTAAGCTGCTAACTTAGAAGTCACCTTATCATAGATCACAAGGGAAGGAAGTCTTCTTTCTTGACTCTCTCATAACGCAATTTGAAACCTAAGTACTTTTTCAATTTATCGGTAAAAATTATAAACCCATGTAGATATTCAAAATGAACCCACCTTTTTAATCTTCACAATTTTCTCAACGGAATCTTATAATTAAGGATAAAGATAATATTAAAGTTTTTTATATTACTACATGTAAATTTTTAATTTTAAAAGACTTAACTTGTATCTCAGGGAACATATTAACATGATCATATATTAAAAAGATAGTGAAAGTTTACTAGATTATTAATTATTTATTAAAAATTATATTTTATTTTGGTTCAATATTAAAATAAGGGAAAATGCTAAACAGTGCCTCCGGGGCACTAGTTAAGGATGCAAAAATAGTAATTTGGCATTGGAATTCGTGCAGTCAACTTCTCGAAAGTTTAAAAAGTGTTATTTTCTTTTCAAAACTTTCTAATTTTGGTTTCCTTAACCAGTGCCCCGGGAGCACCGGTTAGCATGACCCAGCATGACCCAAGTTATCCTATGGCTGAAATGATCCACACATCCAGCCGGAAAGCGTAATTGGCATATTGTGATTTTCAAAAGGAGCAAATATGTTTCATCCTTGAACTAACTACTTAAGGAAAGAATTTAATTGTATCAAAAATCATCAGAAAACACTATCACAATTCACAAGACCATTATGTATTGAGCATTATTTATGTCTTTTCTATGTCAAATCAATTTATGTCTAGTTATGTGAAATAGGACTCCCAATCTAATCCTGTCCATAAAGTCAGGATTTTGATTTCGGTGATAGGACTTTTGAATGAACCTTCATTGACCCACTTATGTTGTCTCATTATGGTTCCATCATTCAGTCCTATTCAAATTCATTTACACTGTGTTTGGAACAACAAAAAGTGGAAGGAAAGAAGCTATGGAGGATGGAAAGTTTATAGAGAATTCAGCTTCCCTCGTTTGGATCAGCAAGGAAAGAGGGAGGAATGATCAATTTTGGTGAGGTCCATAGCAAAAATTATTTCCGTCCACAATTGAGAAGAAAGCTGGTGGAGATTGTTTAATTTTCCAAAAGACACTCATGCCCTTGCTTTGTTTTGCTTGCATAGCTAATTTTCAATGGTGTTATACTACCAAGTTTATTCTCAAACAAAAACTCAATAATTGGATTTGCATCACCTATTTAATGGAAACGTTATTTCAATAATTTAATTATAAATATATTATATATTAATATTATATTATATTATAAAATATAATATAGAAATCTAACTATATAATAATATATACTATATTTTTACATTAATATTTTATTCTTATTTAATGTAAGGGTATTTATGTCATTTATCAAATATATCTCTTTCTTTCCATTCACTTTCACTCCAACCAAACAACTAGAAAATCATCTCACTTTCCCTTCACTTTCTATTCACTTTCAATCCTTCAATATTATTTCCTCTTTACTTTCTTTCCTTCAACTTTCTTTTATTATCCAAACGAAGCCTTAATATTTCATTAAAAAAATTGCTTTAATATTTCATTTCAATCTTATCGTGTTTGGTTTGAGTGAAAGAAAGATGGAATGAGTCCTCCCCCGTGTATTTTTCAATCTTGGTCATTCAATGTTTTTTTAATAGTTTAGCAGCTTGCAACAAAAATAAATATGTGGTTTAGATTTAACTGCACATTATTAGACACGGGAGAAGATCTGCTCCCAAAGATGAAGGAAATACTACTAAAAAACACAAAAATCAATGGATAAATTTGAATTAGGGTGTAGTTCACATTTGTTAATTAGTTTATGTGTTTTTCTTTTCTCTTTCTTTCTCTCAAACCAAACACACTATAAATTTTGTTGTCTCTTCATGCATTTTCCTTATGAATGATTTTTTATTTTTGTCAAGTAGCCTAGCGGCTAGTAATTTCACCTTTAAGGTAGATAAGTAAGATGACCTGAATTCGAACCCGCCTTTGAATATATAATGTAATGTCTCTGTCAACTTAGCTAAGCTGACAAGACTTTTATTTATGAATTTAATTTGGTTATGTCGTATAGGGGATTTGGTTATGTCGTATAGGGGAGGAGCGTGACATTGTTTTCAAATAAAATCTGAGCCATCCAGTTTTTCTAGCACATGCACTTTTAATTATTAAAAAATAGCATGTATGGTGTGGACGACCACCGGAGCCCCTCCGGTTCAAATCTCATGGGAGGCAATCCTACCCTGTCGTATAGATAGTGTGGTTTTGCAACATTTTAAATTGCATTTAATGAAGAGAAGCTCTGAGCCCACATAGATAGTGTGGTTTTACAACATTTTAAATTACATTTAATGAAGAGAAGCTCTGAGCCCACGTGGAATTTAAAAATCTATCTGATTCCCTAAATATTGTAGTTAAATAAATACAATAATTTCTATGAATAGTCGCAATAAATTTAAAATAAATATTCAAAAGTTTATTTTTGTTGCCAAATAGCCTAATAGCTGAAATTAATAGAAGGAGCGAGAACTACTAGTATATGATTAGATGGTAAGTTGCAGGGAAAGAACGTTAACACCTGGATCGGGAGTCACCTAGCGACAAAAACGATTCTACGGCGAGATGACCATGTTGGACGGTAAGTCGTTGTGGAGCCAGTTCGGTGAGTTGGAGAATTTAGATTCACATCAACTATGGCGACATCATTTCAATTCAAACGTGACGGATCTGATCTTCGAAGTTGTATTTGACCTTTTCTTATTCCAAGCTTTATCAAATAGTATTTGTCCACAAATTGTGCAGACTCAACATTGTATCCAAATCAGCAATTATAATGTCCAAAATGAGCATCACCAATTGGAAAAAATCAATATGAAAAGACAATATATCAAGCCATTCATTCAATAATAATCAAAGAATAACATAATGTTGGACAAGATAATGAGAGTTAGAGACCGAAACCCTATAACATAACTGAGGGAAGAAGAGGAATATATGTATTATATGCAGATTCTATAATCTAATAGTGATCACATATTTACATATAATAGCAAACTATCCTCATACTTAGTTAGAGCACTGCAGATTTGAAATATGACTTGGAAATCAAACCTTTGTTTGAACAAAACTAGATAAATCATTATTATTTACACTTTTAAATTCAAGTTTAGATAAATCATTCATGTCTCTTTTCCTCATCAGAAAGCAGTATCATGTTCAAATTGCAGGGGATAGTGAGAATTGCAATTGACAAAGTAACTAAGCTAATAGTCGTTTCACGGGAAGTACATATAATAATTGAATATGATATCCAAATTATAACTTTTTCTTCATTTCCCTTGAAAGGGTAATACTTACATATAACAAGTATCTCTATTGTAAAAACTTAATCTATATTGGTAGGATTCATATTTCATAGTAGCCCATTAAAGCAATAATTAAGATTCATTCGGTGCAGTAAGCCACAATTTTTCTCTTCATTTTACATATGTGTTGTATCATGACTAATTTATGTGAACACATCTTATGCTAATTAAGATTTGAATAATTATTAGACTAAATCATACTTCTTTGTTAGCAAAAACACAATACAAGTCGGCAAACTTTGCGGCACTACCACAATTACCTCATGTCATTATAAAATATTTTCTTAGGTTAATTCATAAACCAAATTCGATTAAGTATTTTAAAACTGAATATGCATCATAATTTCATATAATATATATATATATATATATATATATATATATATATATATATATATAAGTAGGCATGAAAATAAAGTGAGAACCGTTTCATTCGTATTCTCCATGTCGCTTGTTGGTCCTTCCATACGCTTCTCCCACCTTTCAAATTGACTTCTAAGTTGAGAAACCCTATGTGCTCGCGGGAGTGATTTCCTCATAAACCTGGCGACGATACGGTGTTTCCTACACGAATCAAACGATGACACGACGATTCCTTCACAAATCCGACGGCGACACGACGGTTCCTTCACAAGTCTGATGGCGACGTGACAAGCACGGTGCGGATGAACTGCTCCGTTGGAACCTTGAATGCGTTCCAAAACCCTTTATCATTAGACGTTGTTGTTGTTATCAAATGAAACTTGAGGCCCAGGAATCGTTTTACCGGGCCCCACGGTGGGCGCCAAAATGTTCTGATGAACATTCAAGATTGATAATGGATAAGTATAATCAAAGAAAAAATTGATTAACTTTACAAGAATGAATTATGGTGGTTTTATCAGAATGAGAGTCTCCTGTTCTCTTGAGGAAGATCTTATTTATAGACAAAATATCTCCTTCTTGTTGCTTGATAACCGCCCTGCTTGTGGAGGAATTCATGGGTAGTGGGCGGTTTCTTCTCCTTCTTCTTCAAGCTTCTTTTCCTTCTTCTCCAAGCTATGGTGGATCATGGAGGTGGTGGTGATCTTTACGTGTCATAATCATGGTGAGAAACATGAGATATTTTGATGTGAACCTTATGGACTATAATTGATTGGGCTTTTTCGTATTGGGCCTTAACAAATCACCCCCTGGTCCATGGCCCGGTACAACCTTCAAATCGAAAGGGGTTTTCGAATCATAATATTCGAAGAGATTCTGGACTTAGAATTATTTTCATTATTTTCAGCAGGAAATGGCAGAAGGTTCGAAGGCTAGTTTCGAGCGACAGTTGAAGCTAGGAAGCGGTTACTCTTTTCAAGCAAAGCCAAGAGATCGTGAGATCATGGGATTAGGAAGCTGGCGAAGCACGTTGCACAAGCAGTTGCTTACTCTTGTGCCTATAAATAGTAGTTTCTTCATTTGAAATAAGGGTCACAATTCATATACTGAAATTCACAAAAGCCTAAAGTATCCATGCGTTCGAGAGAAAATGGTGAAGTGAAGAAAATGTATAAATTCGTACACCATTTACTTTCTTTGTAAAACCTTTACCTTCTTAATGCAAATTTAGTCTTTCTTTTTGCAATTCTTTGTTTTAAAACTCTTTAGTTCGTGTGAACTTGGTTTAATTTACGTTTGTTAAGTAAATTACTTTTTCAAAAACTGGTTTACCAAATGTTTGTTGCAATGATGAACATTAAAATTTACACACCAACATGCCCTAGGATTTACTAGTTGGTCCCGCTAGTAATCAAATTAAACTAGCTGTTGTTTACGAAAATCAGCGCAAACACCGTGCAATTGCACATGTCAGTTATACTAGTAATAATTTAAGGTAATCTAATGTGTAATTCAAATTCAAGGCAATCCGAATATCTATGTATTTTTTTTTACCATAGACTCATTGATTCAATAAATATTAAAAAAATCAAGGCAAAAAAAAAAAAAGATTTAAATGTAGTTTTCAAATCTATTTTGAAATTCATATTTTTTAAAAATTCATATTTATAGGTTTAAAATTCATATTTTTTCAAATTTTTTTTTAAATAGATTTAAATGTAGTTTTCAAATCTATTTTTTTCATTCACATTTCAATGTTTCAGATTCTATTTTTCAAAAGTATAAGTATTTTGAAATAGTTATATTTTTGCAAAATAGATTTCAGAAAAATATAAATTTTGAAAAATATTTTTTGAAAAACCGAAATTATAATGAGGGCAAAATAGAAATTTGAAAAAGAGATTTGTTCCAGAACCACAATATCTTAACTTGTTCATTTTCATAGATCCTTCTTGATGTCCCAGACAGGGACGGATCCAGAAATTTTAGTAAGTGGGGTCAAAATTATAACGTAAAAAAATATAAATTGTTATTTATATAATTTTAACATTTTCTTATACAATATTACTTATTTTGGTTTATTATTCAATACTCTTAAGATACTCATTAGTATTATAAATTAGTCTTATTAATTTTATATTTGTTATAGTGTAATAAATTGACTATATAAAAACGATAATACCAGATATATGGGGTCACATAGCATAAATAAGACTAGTATTAACTAAAAATATAATAGACAAGTGGGGTCGGCTGACCCCACTGCCCCCACACTAAATCCGTCCCTGGTCCCAGACAGAAGTCACTTGTTCATTTTCATAGATCCCTTGATGTTCCAGAATAATATATTACCGTAGCTGATTGCTTCCAACTTCAAGGTAATTATTTTTGTATAGCTTGTTTTTCATAAGCCTTCCTTGTGATGTGCTAGATATCATTTCCGAAAAACTAGATTTGGACGACCTCTTACATTTTTCTGGTGTGTGCAAGAGTTGGAGGGTTTCTCACAAAATTTACTGGACAAATTTCTTGGCATCCCAAGCACCATAACTTATTGAAATTTGGTGTGATAAACATAGCAAACCATCATATTCCTTTAGAAGCCTACCCGACCAAAAAGTTTATTGGTGGAAGATGGATCAAAAGTGCTTCAGGCCGATTGAATATTTTACGTATTCTGGTGGATATTTTATCATGGGGAAGGACAATAACTCATTAATGCTAATCAATCCATTTACAAGAATAAACAAGGTAATAAATACCTCAACCTTTCAAGTTAAACATGGTTGTCATGCTTTGCTTGCTTTTGGCAAATGCTCCGAGGAATTTGCCTTCGTGGTTTTAGGCGGATGGTCAAAGAGTTTGCATGTCTATCAATCTCGAAATTGTGGTTGGGTTACTTATCCGACAATGGAAAATGTAGGGAAGGTTATTGACTTTGTTGTTTTGCATAATATAATATATGTTGTCACTGACAAGGCCAACATAGGGGTACTCAGCTTGAATTCTGCAAATATTAAATTTCTAAAACTAAAGAGTACTCCCAATATAACACCAAACCCGGGCTTTCGACCGCACCTTGCGTTGGTTAATTGTGATGAGCAACTATTAGTAGCTCATTTTAAGTACATCGAAATAAGGGATGTATACAAGATAGACTTCTCAACGATGAGTTATGCCAAACTGGAAACTTTGGGAGACAATGCATTATTTTATTCTTGGGACAAGAGTTGTTATTCTTTGAGCAACCAGAACAAGTGGGGATATGAGAGCAATTATGTTTATGTCAGTAGTCTTTCACGCGTATCACCCGTAGAAGTTAGTGTGTATTCAGGGGATGATAAAAAATGCACTCCATTTCTAACTCCTGATGAAAGTCATTCATACACTCATTCCTTCACACTCGATTGGTGTTTTAGACATGTACAATATGAGGTAGATTATTCTCTAGTTGAGTAGATTGTTCTCTAGTTTGTATACAGTTTTACTTGTGGTCTTTATGTTTCCACATATTTCCTTTTTGTTTGTCAATAATTTCAAAAGTTGCAATGGTTTGTAGTTTCAATATTTAAACAAGGATTGAGGTAAAACAAAGAAGGTGACAACTTCTCTACCCATTCCATGAAAATGGGCAGAATTATCCCATCCTAGTTGGCATTAATCAAGACCATTCATTTCATCTTTCATCATTTGTGATATAAAAAACATGGAAATACTAAATTAAAATTAGGGATGACAATGGATAGGGTATAGGTAGGGTACTATAGTACCCATCCCCATACCCGCGGATTGGAAAAATACTCGTATCCATCCTCATACCCGCGTGGGTAACAACTTTTCCCCCGTCCCCATACCCTTGGGTACCTAGGTAACATCATTTGTGAGAAATTCCGTTAGAACTAATTAAAAACAAAACAAGAAATTTGTAAGACGAAAACATGAGATTTTTTATAGGGACGAAAATCAAAATCCGCTAATTTTATATAGAAGAAAAACATATTTAACCTTAATTTTAATGATCTAAATTTTCTCAATGACCGACAATATAAAAAATCTATACATCGGTATATAAATTAAGGGAAATGTTAGAACAAGTAATTTTTGATAACTTCCTCTCTAATACTCACATTATATTCTTATTATCTTTCTATTTTTCTCTTTATTGTTTTTGTACAACAGAATCGAAGAAATAAAAATTATCTCAAAATTGTCCTAAAATTATTGTTCAAATAACACTTATAAATTAAATTCGAATATTATTTTCAGAAGTTGTATAAAGTATGCTTTATCCTAATTGTACTTGGCATTTGGCAACTTGATCTTTTCATGTGGAATTTGGTCTATATAGTACTACTCGGTACTATAGTAAGTTAAAGTCAAAATTAAACAAACCAACCAACTATAAAGTTAAAGTCAATTTTGTCAAAAAAAAAAAAACCATAAAGTTAAGGTCAAAATTAATAGGTATGTTTTGTCGGAATAAATACAAATATCTAAGAGAAATTAAATAGTTTTCTATATTATAGTAATTTAAATGGAATATAATGAGGTGATTTGACAAAATATATAGTTATTATATATTGCATAATGAAAAATACTTGTATAGATACAAATACAAACTATATAAATTAGGACAAATATACAAAACTTAAATAAAATTAGATAAAAATAATAATTAATTTCAATTGATGTAATTAAACTAATATGATTTAATTTTTATAATTTATGTCTTGTTCAAAAAATAATAATTTATCATTTATGTGTGTGTATTTTTTTTTACAAATGTATGATTTAATGGATTTGGGTATACTCAAGATATAATTGCTCTTGAATAACAATGTAAAATAGTATATACCATATTTCTTATATTTAAATAGAATTGTAGAACGATAACTAAAAGTTTACTTGTCAATATCAAAATTGTTATGCTGGATTTTTTTATGTGATTATTTAAATTCAAATCTAAAATCTTTTATTTGTAAGTAGTATATGGAGATGAATTGTCTCCACTATCCGGTGATAAAATCATCGGAGGGTGTCCAATTAATGCATCAACCTTTCACTTCATTTTAAATTAAAATTAAAGTTACTAAAATAAAACAATGGATAACTGTGAAAATGTCACAGGAACCTTTACTCATGCTTGACAGGGGTCCGGATACTAGTTATGTTATATGTATGAGGGTAAAAGAATATCGCATTTAAAAAGCATGCATGAACCACTTTTAAAAACCAAGGTATTAATGGTGCTTAATAAACATCAATAATTTTTTCCTCCAAAAACATCAAAATAATTAATTGGTTTCTTTAGTCAGCAATTGAAAACTGAGTGCATGTTTGCATTTCATTGTCAAAGTACTTGATGCTTAATCTACTTTTTTATTAATTAATAAAGCAGAAAGCAGTGGAGTACACGGGTGTTGTTGTAGAATCAGCTATTGACATACGCATGTATGTATCTAAGAGGAATTTTGATGCACACAACCGTTTAGTCATACATTTAATTATGGTTTAATTACATGTTTATTTTAGATTTCAATTTGATTCCTACGTTTAAAAAGTATTAATTTGGTTTCTTACGTTTATTTTATGTTTCAAGTTAGTCATTTCCGTTAGTTTTGTCACTAACACTGTTTGAACAATACACGTGTCAGTGTGTACAAGTGTCACATGTTTGTCCACATATGCAAATTGGCTGTCAGATGTGATAAAATTGACGGAAATGACTAACTTGAAACCTAGAATAAACGTAAGGGAGCAAATTGGTACTTAAATGAATACCACATTTGTGGAAGGTTTTGGCTCCATCTAGAGTGATTGTTTTCTCCTAATAAGTCAATTTGCTACCAAACAGTAGGTCTGAGCATCGGTCGGTTTCGGTCGGGTTCGGGCCGAAAATTACTAAATCGATAAAAACCGCGACCAATTAATTTGGACCCAATTTCGACCGTCTATATCTTCGGTTTGTTCGGGTTCGGGTCATACGGGTGGCGAGTTGAGCGGGTCGGTTTTTACAGGTTAGATCAAAACTTTGTTTACATCTAAAACTCCTCTATTATCCAAAAAATTCTAATTTTCGAATAGTTTAATACCTCGTACACAATGCAACAAAAGATAGACGAAGTAAATTAAAAAACAAAGAGGGTTAGATGCAGTTACTTTTTTTCAATATGTAGATCTAAAGACAATAAAATATCAAGTAGAAGAGACGTAGAAATTAAAATAAATCTAGAATATATATTAGAATATCTTTCTCACCTTCTTTATCACCATATTATTAATTATTAGCTTTGTAAAATATAACATTTTTATCTTATATCAAATATGGATAAAAATAACAAAGAGAAGAGTATATTAGATTGAAAGGGAGAGAAGGAAAAAAATTAATTTGCATCTAATGGTTGTTCGGTCGGTTTCGGTTATGAAGAGATAGAATTTTAGAGACCCGCACCCGCCCGTATGCAACCGTTCATGCCCGGTTTTCGCAATTTGTTGACCCAAGACCCGACCCGCACCCGACCGAATACTTCAATGTGTTGTCGGTTATGTCGGTTTCGAGTCGGGTCTCGGATTCATGCTCACCCCTACCAAACAGACAGGTGTGTGAGGCACCTATAGTGGTACCTTGTCGTAGCTTTCATCCCAAAAGAATTCATATTCAATTCAACAAATGAAAACAAATTCATAAATAGATTATCTAATTGCAAAGATATCTTCTATATTATCTTTTACAGTAATAAATCTTTCAGATTCTCTCAGCACATAAAACTTTAGGAAGGTATGCAGAAACAACAGTTTTATTTTTTCTACATGTATCTCTTTTTTTATAATCTTCGGGGTGCCGATAAACCGGATTCCACAATGCTCGCCAAGAGAGATCATCTACAACTACTGCAGTGCAGGCTTTTGGAACTTGCCGTGAACCCACACTCTTCGCATACTCTTCCCTTTCTTGCGATTCACAGACTTAACACAACAATAATCAAGCTCAAGCTGCAGAGTTCACAGAAAGTCGAGTTTAGTGGTAGTAAACAGAAACAATGTGTCAGAAACATTTGACGCTCTGGGCACCACAAGAATTGTAGTAAGGTTGACGTGAAAGGCTCGGTATTTTACACAAAACTAGACCCAAAAAATATACCTAAGCTCAACTTGTATATATGAAAACTTGCAAGTAATGGACTTTATGCAGGAATACCAGTCAACCAATATCGAAATTAAATAGAATTATAATTTATGTTAAATCCAAACCTCTTCTTTTACAATCAAAGAAGAAAGTACCTCAATGAAGCCTGCACCCAAAAATAGGTTACGGACGGTATTCAAACAAAAGAAATACGACCGTGTTCCGTCTGACCGCATGTACTCCCTGAATCCCACTCTCTTGTCTGATTCAAATCGAAGCATAGTCATATCATAGAGGCCTGATTAAATAGGGTTCAATCATCGTCAGCAATATAGGTTTCAAAATAACTGTTATGACATATATAATTTACTAAAGCAGCCAATTTATGTACAGAGTAATATTCACTACATAGTAATATGTAGTGAATATTACATATTACTAAATAAAACGCTCTGACAATAATAAGATGGTAAGTTTGTTTATTACCATAATCCCTAAATAAAACCATGCCTCCTGGCTTTAATACAGTAAAACATTCTTTGATGGACTTCGGCATCCTTTCTAATGGTACTGCTGATAAAGTAAATATCTGACATTACAGATCAAAAGAAACAACATATGCAATGAGAAGTCATTTAAGTTTGCACCATTCAATAACATTCTGCTGAGTCTACAACTTATTTTATAGATTAGAGACAATTATTTTGTATGTGGAAGAAATTATAGAGCTAAAATTGTACTAACTTGTAAGATTAAACATCACAAAGGCAAGAAAATCACCGGGAAAATTGTAATGAACACTAAAGAAACTATCAAGTATATTAAGAACTAAGGAATGCAAACCACTGAGATTTTCTTTTGACTGGGAGGATGCAAACTACTGAAACTAAAGCATGTATGAATTGTATGTTCCAAATCAAAGCTAGGAAGGACAAGGAACATTGTGCAGTGTGCACCATATTGAGACAAGGAAGAATTCAGAGTGCTTGTGTAGAAAAATTAAGCAACTATAAGGCAAGACAAATACAAACTGTACAGTATGAGTACTTAAGTTACATAAACAATAAAACAGTTGGCAAATAAGAGCGACAACGACAAGTATATTAAAAGCAGGAAGGAAAAACATTGAGGTGAAAGCATGATTGTATGTACAAAGGAACTTTATGAAACATAATGAGAGAGCAATTTGATGTCAAATCACTTTCATAAGTTCATAACATAACCCAATTACTTCTGTTGAAAAAACTAAATAAAAGCATTCTTCATTTAAAGACTCAATATTTTCATTCTATTAATACTCTTGCTCTCATTCTACTAAGTTCAAGTGTTAAGAGATATGAATATAGTTAAAATGAGCAGCCTAGAGCACGAGGCTCCCACCACATGGCGTTTTAACCCTGCAAGCAGAGAGGTTGCTTCCAAGATTTGAATCTGTGACTTCCATGTCACAAGGCAACAACCGTACCACTGGACCAATATACATGAATGTTGTGAATTCGGATTGAATCACACCAATAAAATAATTGATGTGTGGAGCAAATAACGATTAAGCAATCAAATAATGAGATCGGCAATAAAAATCACAAATCAAAAGATAAAGCGATAAAAGAAAAGAACACAAGAGAATTGTTTACCCAGTTCAGTCAATGTGACCTACTCTGGGGGAGAGAGCAGCTCTCCGATCCACTATCAAACTTGTTTCTTGATTACAATGAAATTCACCACAAGAGTTACAAAATTTAGAGTTTTTCCTAAATCTACCCTAAGCCCGAATTTCTTCCCGTGACCAAGAAATTCAATATGAAAGTGTTTCCCAAGGTGATAGAATGTTTCCCTAACCCTAGAGTCTTCCCAAGATGAAATCTCTCAACCCTAGCCTTTTTGTTAGCCTTTGAAACCCTAAAATCCCCTTAAAAAAGTCAGAAAATGCATAACATATATATAGGCCCGCAGACACTACGCCTGGGCGCAGCCTCCCACGCCTGGGCGTGAGCAACCTGAGTTCAGCCCAGTTTTTCACGCCTGGGCGCCAACTCCCACGCCTGGGCGTGAGCAGGCAGAGACTACCAAAACATGATTTTCTGATTTTTTACATTATTTCAAGGCAATATTCAACAATTCTCCACCTTGCCTTTAAATCAATGGTGATGCCGACTTCTCATCAACCACCGTGCTGCTCTCTCCAACCTCCGTCTACTCTTCAACGAAGTTAATCAAGTCCAAGCAATGCTTGAACTTAGCTCTAGGTAACGATTTGGTGAACATGTCAGCTGGATTCTCCTCCGATGCAATTTTCTCCACCATGATCTCTTTTGTCTCAATCATGTCTCTTACAAAATGCAACCGAATGTCAATGTGCTTTGTCCTTTCATGATACACCTGGTGATTTGCCAAATGAATGGCACTCTGACTGTCACAATGTATCTTCACACATCCTTGACTAATCCCCATTTCTCCAATCATACCCTTCAACCATATGGCTTCCTTGACCCCTTCAACAAGGGCTATGTATTCTGCTTGAGTTGTTGACAAAGCTACAACAGATTGTTGATTGGCCTTCCACGTTACCGCTGTACCGAACAATGTAAACACAAAACCCGATAAAGATTTTCTAGTGTCTATGTTACCTGCATAGTCCGCATCCACATATCCCTCCAAAGCATCTTTTCCTGGATCAGTTCTTGTGTACTTCAGACCACCCTTCAAAGAACCATTCAAATACCTCAAAACCCACTTCAAAGCTTGCCAATGAACTTGGCCCGGATTTGCCATAAACCGACTTACCATGCTAATTGCATATGATAAATCAGGCCTACTACAAACCATGCCATACATGATGCTTCCAACCCCACTTGCATAGGGAGTACTCTCCATCTTCTTTCTCTCATCCTCGGATTGAGGACACTGTTTTATCGACAACTTTGAATGGTGACCAAGTGGCGTGTTCACTACCTTAGAATCTGTCATTCTAAACCGCTCCACCACTTTCTTCAAATAATCATGCTGAGATAAGAACAACTCACCTTTACTCCGGTCTCTCAAGATATCCATACCAAGTATCCTCTTCGCATTGCCAAGATCCTTCATCTCAAATTCACCATTTAGTTTCTCCTTGAGCTGTTGAATCTCTTGCTTGTTAGAACTTGCCATAAGAATATCATCTACATAAAGAAGAAGGTAGAGAATGACTTTCTCATTCCTCTTCATCATGTACACACAACTATCATAGTTGCTTCTCACAAATCTAGTCTTCAATAAGAAATCATCAAACCGACGATACCACTGCCTTGGACTCTACTTCAACCCATACAAAGATTTCTTTAACAAACACACTTTTGAATTGTCTTTCACAAAACCTTCAGGTTGTTGCATGTAGATAGTTTCTTCTAACTCTCCATGTAAGAATGCGGTCTTCATATCCATTTGTTCTAACTCAAGATCATACATGTTAACAATCGCCATAAGTACCCTTATAGAACAATGTTTCACCACAGGTGAGAAGATTTCGTTGTAATCAATCCCCTCAACCTGAGTAAAACTGTTACGAACCCAGAAATTATAAATGGAAATAGTGAAATGATGATGAAACAGAACAAGGAAATAGAGTTTTATTGATGAATAAGAGATGGAGAATAATACAGATAATGAGGAGATTGTGATCCTAACAATATCTGACCAGAGCTAAGCTCAGTGAAAGCAAGGTTAGACTTGCCTTTCCATTCTAACAACTTAGCTATAATCAAAAGATAATTCTCAACTCTCTATCTAGCTCCTTATATCGTGGAAGGAATGACTCTATCCTTGTACTTCTCTCTCCCCACGTCACCTCACTTGTAACTAACTCTTGACAGCTTTCCTTCTTCTAGAATAGACTAACCATTCTCTGGGTCCCACAGAATAATCATTAGCTAATGATTGGGTAGCTGAGTCATCATTTGGAGTTTGAGTCCTAACAATACTCCCTCCAGAAATCACACCCTTGTCCTCAAGGCAGAATTGAGGAAATTGGCTTCTCAACATGACAGTGTCTTCCCAAGTAGCTTCCTCTAATTTCTGTCCTTTCCAATGTATGAGAACTTGATCAACCCATTCATTCTGCACTTGCACAGATCTCCTTGCAAGAATATCTTCTGGTTCAATCAATGTACCCTGTTCACCCTCCAATTCAGGAAGCTCCTCCTCATCTTGGTAGGTCCCCACAGCCTTTTTCAATAAGGACACATGAAAAATTGGGTGTACACGTGATCCAGCTGGCAATTTCAGCTTATAGGCCACTGCTCCAACACGTGCAAGGACAGGATATGGACCATAGTATCTTGCAGCAAGCTTAGCATTGATCCTACAGACTACAGAGTGTTGCCTGTGAGCTCTAAGCTTAACAAAAACCCACTCTCCTACCTCAAACTTTCTGTCACATCTTTTCTTATTTGCCAACTGTGCCATCCTATCTTGGGCTTTTTGTAGCTGCTCTCTGAGTTGTCTAAGAGCCTCATCCCTGTCTTCAAGCTCTTTCTGTACTGCTTCCACCCTAGTTTCACCCTTTACCCAGCGTGTAATGACTGGTGGAACTCTGCCATATAACACTTCATAAGGAGTCTTGCCAGAAGAGTTGTGATAACTGGTATTGAACCAATATTCAGCCCAAGAGATCCAATTTGACCATGTTTTTGGTTGATCAGTGACAAAACACCTCAAATAGGTTTCTAAACAACGATTCACCACTTCAGTTTGGCCATCAGTCTCTGGATGATAGGCTGTACTCATCTTCAGCTGGGTGCCCTGTAACTTAAACAACTCTTTCCAAAAATTGCTCATGAAAATGGGATCCCTGTCACTCACTATGGACAGAGGGATTCCATGTAACCTTACTACTTCCCTTACAAAGGTTTCTGCAATGACCTTTGCTGTATAAGGGTGCTTCAAAGGTACAAAATGAACATACTTTGAAAGTCTGTCTACTACTACCAGAATGGCCTCATAACCCTTGGATTTTGGTAATCCAGTTATGAAATCCATGGAAAGATCTTCCCAAACACGATCTGGTATTGGGAGAGGTTGTAGTAAGCCTCCAGGTGAGCTGGTCAAGTATTTCTGTCGTTGACATATGTCACATGCTCGTACAAATTCCTGGATTGTATTCTTCATCCCTATCCAGTACACATTTGCAGCTATTCTTCTATATGTCCTGTAAAAACCAGAATGACCACCATGAGGAGTAGCATGGAATTCTGTCAATAACTGATCAATTAAAGAGGATTTGTCAGATAGCACTAGTCTCCCTTCATACAACAACACCCCCTGCCTGTACACATAACCAGGTCTGGAGTTCACATCCTTCTGCAGATCCTTAATTATTTGTTGCAGTTTTGAATCTTCTTGAATTTCTGCTCTCACTATCTCTTCATCATTCCATTGCACACTAGTAATTACTTGACACAATTCACCACTTTCTTCTACTCTAGAGAGAGCATCTGCCCCTCTATTCAGTTTCCCTGGCTTATAGATAATCTCAAAATCATAGCCAAGTAACTTAGCTGCCCAGTTTTGTTGTTCAGCAGTTACCATCCTTTGTTGCAGCAATTGTTTCAAACTTTTCTGGTCAGTAGAGACTATGAATTTTCTTCCTATGAGATAGGGTCTCCAGTGTTGTATTGCCAAAACCACAGCCATCAATTCTTTTTCATATGCAGATTTAGTTAAATTTCTGACCCCTAAAGCCTTACTAAAGTAAGCAATAGGTCTTCTTTCTTGCATAAGAATGGCACCAAGACCACACCCTGAGGCATCACATTCAATAATGAAATTTTTATTGAAATCAGGCAAAGCAAGTACAGGAGCAGTGGTAAGAGCTTTTTTCAACATATCAAAAGCAGCATGTGCTTTCTCACTCCAGATAAAAGCATCTTTCTTGGTTAACTCTGTCAAGGGTCTAGCTATTTTCCCATAGTCTTTTATAAACTTTCTGTAGTAACCAGTGAGTCCTAGAAAGCCCCTCACACCTTTTACATTCTTGGGGACTGGCCAATTAGTCACACTTATTACTTTACTAGGGTCTACAGCTACCCCTTGTCCAGTAATTAGGTGACCCAAATATTCAACAGACATTTGACCAAAACTACACTTTTTCTTGTTAGCTACTAGCCCTTGCGACTGCAGAATTTTTAATACTTCCTCTAAATGCTTAATATGATCAGACCAAGTTCTACTATATACTAATATGTCATCAAAGAAAACTAGAACATATTTTCTTAGCAAATGTCTGAATACCTCATTCATTAAGCTCTGGAAGGTAGAAGGAGCGTTCATCAACCCAAACGGCATGACAAGGAACTCATAATGCCCTTCATGAGTGCGAAATGCTGTCTTGTGTATGTCTTCCTCCTTGACTCTCACCTGGTGATATCCAGATTTCAAGTCTAGCTTGGAAAAGTAGCAAGCTCCATGAAGTTCATCTAATAGCTCCTCAATCACAGGAATGGGAAACTTGTCAGGCACTGTAGCTTTGTTCAAAGCCCTGTAATCGATGCACATTCTCCAAGTACTGTCTTTCTTCTTAACTAGAATCACAGGACTTGAAAATGCACTAGTGCTAGGACGGATCACTCCAGCAGAAAGCATTTCTTTGACTTGCTTTTCAATCTCATCCTTGTGGTGATGAGGGTATCTATATGGCCTGACATTGACAGCTTCAGCTCCCTCTTTCAAGACAATAGCATGTTCTTTCTTCCTCTTAGGTGGTAATCCCACAGGGTCTTGGAAAACATCTGCACACAAACTCAACAAGTGTTCCAAGGCCTCAGATTGATCCACCTTTAAGGTTTGAAAGACTCCACAACTTGTCTTCTCCTCTTCCTCCTTCCTCCTGTTCGCTCTATGTCTCTTGGGTTTGCAAATTACACTGTATAGTGTATCCATCAGATTCAAATGACCTTCAATACCTCTCATGGTCACCCATTGTTTGTTATACCAGAAACTCATCGTGTGTTTCTGCCAATTAACAATCATGTCTCCCAACGTACGAAGCCATTCAATACCCAAGACAACATCCACACATCCCAATTCAAACAACTGCACATCCACCTCCACCTTCATACCCTCCACATTAATTTCTAACCCTCTGCAAGTACCCTTGGTGTTGGAACAAGATCCATCTCCCAATTTGATACTCATAGGGCAACTGTCTTCAATATCCCAACCCATTTTACGCACCAACCCTTGTGAGATAAAGTTGTGTGAAGCTCCACTGTCAATTAAAATCACTACTGGAACTTCATGAATGGTGCCTTTTAGCTTAATTACCTGGGGTTTGGACTGACCATGGCGATCGAGTTGATGCAGATTCATCATACTCATCACTCCTTGAGTCACTTCCTCTTCCTTGAGTCACCTGTAACACCTTCGAACGCGACAAATCACCCATCACCGAAAGACTTCGCACCTTCCCCCGTATCTCCTCCTTCAATCCATGTAAAAAGTAACCCAGAAATTGCTTATCAGGCAATCTAGGTATTTGAGCAGTGAGATACTCAAAATCATTGATGTAATCGTCCACATCTCCTCGCTGTCGGAGCTCCGTCAATTGTTCATACACATCGCCCTCCCCATGACCTCCATATCTCTCCAATAGGGCCTGTTTCAACTGATCCCAACTCAGATTCTCATTCTCATTGATTAATGAGTTGAAAAAATGAATCGTTGGTCCCTCCATACACAGTTGTGCTAAATTCACTTTCACCTCCGATCGCGTGTTCTGGACCCTGAAATAAACTTCAGCGCGTGAGATCCAACCGGCCGGATCCTCACCGTCGAAAGTAGGGAGCTCTACCTTCTTTACTGAACGACGAAACTCAGCCAACGCCTCTCCCTCGAGATGGTTATTACTCGATTGGGTGTTGCTGTGCACCGATGCTTCTCCGGCGTTCTTGATTCCTTCGTCAACGACTCGTTCATCCTCTGTGGTAACCTTCTTACCCAAACTCTTTTCAAAAAGAGCAATGAGTTTCTCTTGGTTACGTTCCATCGCCGCCATTGACGTCTTCATGCCACTGATCTCTGCTTCCAACGAAGCAACCTTCTCATCCATTCCTCGAATCAATTGAATCTGCGATGTATTCTTAGGCATTCACTGATCCACGATTCGTATCCGGCAGGTCGGACCAAATTGTTACGAACCCAGAAATTATAAATGGAAATAGTGAAATGATGATGAAACAGAACAAGGAAATAGAGTTTTATTGATGAATAAGAGATGGAGAATAATACAGATAATGAGGAGATTGTGATCCTAACAATATCTGACCAGAGCTAAGCTCAGTGAAAGCAAGGTTAGACTTGCCTTTCCATTCTAACAACTTAGCTATAATCAAAAGATAATTCTCAACTCTCTATCTAGCTCCTTATATCGTGGAAGGAATGACTCTATCCTTGTACTTCTCTCTCCCCACGTCACCTCACTTGTAACTAACTCTTGACAGCTTTCCTTCTTCTAGAATAGACTAACCATTCTCTGGGTCCCACAGAATAATCATTAGCTAATGATTGGGTAGCTGAGTCATCATTTGGAGTTTGAGTCCTAACAAAAACCCTTTGCTACAAGTCTTGCCTTATACCTTGGTGCTTCGACCCCTGGTATACCTTCTTTTCTTTTGAACACCCACTTGCTACCAACTACCCTTTTATTTTTAGGTAATGGCACAAGCTTCCAAGTCTGGTTCTTCTCCAATGAAAGCATTTCCTCATTCATTGCCTTTAGCCAGTCTTGACTATCTATGCTTTCTGATGCTTCCCTGAAGTTCTTTGGTTCCGAGTCTTGCACTTCTTCAGCTGCATTCAAAGCATAACAAATAAGGTCAGCATAACCGAGTCTATTAGGTGGACGAATAACTCTCCTCTCCCTATCTCTTGCTAGCTGATAGTCAGGAACAGTTGTTTCATCACTTCCACTTTCATCAGGTACTTGAGTCTCATCCTCCTTTTCCCTCTCATCTGTGGAAGGCTCCACCTCAAACTGAATTCTCTCCACCCCCGTTTCTGGTCTTTTCTCAAGGTCTTTGCACTTCATCCCCATTCGGGTCTCATCAAAAGTGACATCCCTGCTTACGATAAACTTTGATCCTCTAGGCTCCATCTTCCACAGCTTGTAACCTTTCACACCTTCAGGGTAACCAATGAAAACACACTTCACAGCTCTAGCATAAAGCTTATCTTGCTTGACATGTGCAAATGCTAAAGCTCCAAAGATTTTCAAGTTAGAGTAGTCTGCCGGCTTGCCACTCCAAACCTCCATAGGTGTCTTTAGATCAATTCCTGTTGATGGACATCTGTTGATCAAATATGCAGCAGTGTTAACTGCCTCTCCCCAGAAACTCTTGGGTAATCCAGCTCCCAACAGCATACATCTCACGCGCTCCAGCAAGGTCCTGTTCATCCTTTCAGCCAGTCCATTCTGCTGCGGTGTGTATGCAACGGTCTTATGCCTCTTTATACCTAGTTTCCTGCAAAACTCATTAAACTGCTCTGAAACAAACTCCAGGCCATTGTCAGTCCTTAAAAGTTTTAGTTTACTTCCTGTTTGATTTTCTATTAAGGTATGTCATTCTTTGAATTTTTCAAAAGTGTCACTTTTATTCTTTATTATGTAAACCCATACCCTCCTAGAGTAATCATCAATTATTGAAAGAAAATATGAACCTCCCCCATGAGTAGACACAGATGTTGGACCCCAAAGATCCGAGTGAACATACTCGAATGGCCTAGTAGACTTATGCACTCCCACCCCAAACTTAACCTTATGTTGTTTTCCTAGAGTACAATTATCACAAAAGTCTAGTTTGTTCAATTTTTCTTTCCCTAGTAAACCTTGTTTAGCTAGTTCAACTAAACCCCTTTCACTAACATGATCTAACCTCAAATGCCATAGTTTAGTTATGTCTGCATTTTCAACACTAGTTACTAATGCATTAGAAATAACAGTTGAACCTTCTAAAATGTAAAGACCATTCATTTTAGACCCCTTAGCAATTACTAATGCACCATTAGAAATTCTCATTACCCCACGTTCAATCCTAGTACAATACCCTAGATTATCAAACATGCTTATGGAAATTAAATTTCTTTTAAGTTCAGGAATATACCTCACATTCTTCAAAAGGAAATCACGATCGTCATACATTTTAAGACGAATAGTACCCATACCTTGAACCTTGCACGCTTTATTGTTACCTAGACGGACGACTCCACCTTCTTTAAGCTCCAAAGTTTCAAAGTACTCCTTTCTTGGACAAATGTGATGTGAGCACCCCGAGTCCATGACCCAGCTCTTCTCAGGTTCCCAACTTGTAACTGTCAATGCTCCTGCACTCTCATAACCTTCCTCTTCACTAACGGCAATTTGAGCTGACGAAATACCACCACCCCTTCTCTCAGGGCAGTCCTTCTTGAAGTGACCTGGTTCATGACAATGATAGCACTTTAACTTGCCACCACCATCACCCTTTGACCTAGACTTGGACCTATGCTTCTTTCCCTTCCCCTTACTTTTGTTCTCGCTTCTTCCTCTCGCCACATTCAGCCCTTCTCCGCTGTCATCAATCCTCAAGTCTCTCATCTTAGTCATCTCATTGGTTCTCAAAGCCGATTGGACTTCATCCAAGGTGATAGTACCTTCTTTTCCATAGAGCAATGCATCCTTGAGGTTTTCAAATGACTTAGGTAAAGCACACAATAGGTGGAAAGCTTTGTCCTCGTCCTCCAAGTTCACATCAATGTTCGCCAAATCGTCAATAATCTTATTGAACTCCGAAAGCTGCTCAACCACGGACTTGTTCTCCGACATACGATAGAAGAACAACCGTTCTTTCAGACACTGCTTATGTGCCAAGGACTTGGTCATATACAATGCATCAAGCTTCGACCACATCCCTGCAGCAGTCCTCTCCTTTGCTACTTCTCTCAACACATTATCCGCGAGGCACAAGATAATGGCACTCAATGCCTTATCATTCATCTCGTTCTTCTCTGCTGCTGAGAAAGTATTAGGCATGTTCGTAATTCCTAACAATGCTTCTGAACACTTCTGTTGTGTTAATATTGCCCTCACCTTCACCTTCCACAACCCAAAGTCGTTACTCCCGGTGAACTTCTCAATGTCCCACTCAGAACCCATGATACTTAAATCGTTTGATCCTTTGCCCAACGGTGGGCGCCAATTGTTGTGAATTCGGATTGAATCACACCAATAAAATAATTGATGTGTGGAGCAAATAACGATTAAGCAATCAAATAATGAGATCGGCAATAAAAATCACAAATCAAAAGATAAAGCGATAAAAGAAAAGAACACAAGAGAATTGTTTACCCAGTTCAGTCAATGTGACCTACTCTGGGGGAGAGAGCAGCTCTCCGATCCACTATCAAACTTGTTCCTTGATTACAATGAAATTCACCACAAGAGTTACAAGATTTAGAGTTTTTCCTAAATCTACCCTAAGCCCGAATTTCTTCCCGTGACCAAGAAATTCAATATGAAAGTGTTTCCCAAGGTGATAGAATGTTTCCCTAACCCTAGAGTCTTCCCAAGATGAAATCTCTCAACCCTAGCCTTTTTGTTAGCCTTTGAAACTCTAAAATCCCCTTAAAAAAGTCAGAAAACGCATAACATATATATAGGCCCGCAGACACTACGCCTGGGCGCAGCCTCCCACGCCTGGGCGTGAGCAACCTGAGTTCAGCCCAGTTTTTCACGCCTGGGCGCCAACTCCCACGCCTGGGCGTGAGCAGGCAGAGACTACCAAAACATGATTTTCCGATTTTTACATTATTTCAAGGCAATATTCAACAATGAATATAGTTGAGGGGGAAAAAATACTTTGCTTTTAAAAAAAGGAAAAATATTTTGATATGGATTGGAGAGTATATCTGTTAAACATATTGTTAGGATTAGGAACATGCTAACAGCACAAGAGACATTGTCATTTGATTGCAACGCGAAACATATAAAATAATAACACTAAAACAACACAATTGACTCTAACTAACATATGCTCAAAGTCTAGAAGCGGTAGCACCAAATCATGGAACTTATGACGATTTAGAAATAGAAAAGCTCATACCAATGTTATAAAATCTACTCCTCCAACACAACGGTCAAATTCATCTGATGAGCATGACTCCCTAAGATGCAAACCATTATCCTCTTTAAAATCTGAAAGAAAACAAAAATAACAAAGTCTCTTAACATTCCATCAAGCATTAACACAAACACTCAAAACCAAAAGCATCACAGTAAAGCAAAGTAATAACCTGACAAACAACATGACTGCTTTTGTAAAAATTGATCTCTGCAAGTGTTGCACGCCAACCAATTTGGGAATCCATTAGTCGAAACATCACAACAAAATGTATAAAAACGATGCTTAAACGAGTCAACTGCATTTGCAGTTATAATCTCCTTAGCTTTCTCAAGAGTCTCATCACTACAATCGCATGCATAAACAACAATATCCTTGTTGGCCCTACACAGAAAAATTCATAAGACAACAAAAAATTTATTGCATAGGGAAGAATAAGGTTCTGTTTGGCAATGCCACGTTTTGAGCTTATGACTTAAAGCTTATAAGTTCATATGACAAAACAAAACCCGTTTAATAGCATTTTTTTTTCTCACGAGCTTATAGCTTATTTTGATAAGCTAATTTCAATTAGTTTATAGCTTTTCATTTTTTTTCCCTCCCAATTTAACTTCTGTCATTTTACTTGAAAAAATTAAATATTAATTAAACATATCTTTTTTATGTTATTTCATATTTATAAGCTAGTTCAACTGTTAATTTTACTAAACACAACAAATTCAATCAGCTAGCTTATTCGCTATAAGTTATAAGCTAGAAGTTATTCGCAATAAACTAGCTTATTAGAGTATTTATTATTTTTTGCCAAACGGAACCTAAGGTTCTATATGGCCAGACAAAATTTTGAGCATATAGCTAACTTATTTTTTCCAATCAATTTTACTCTTGTCATCTTACTTGAAAAAAATTAAATGTTAATTATATATAAAAAAAATTATGTTATTTGATCTGCATAGTTATCAAGAAGTTCAAACTCTAATTTTATCGAACACTACAAATTCAATTAATTAACTCATCTACTATACTATCATAATTTATCAACTATCTCTCTCTATCTGTCATTTTTTTTTCCAAACAGAGCCTAACTAAAACATGAAAAAAAAATGGAGATAGAGAAGAATTGAATACCGTAGAATAGGAAGAATAGTGCTTCCATTGCCACAACCAACTTCCAAGAGTTTAGGGTTAGAATTTGAGGGAGACGATGAAAGTAGTTCTGGAAACTCCTTCAACAAATAGCGTCTCTCCTTGAAGAATTTGCCGGTGGAGTGACGGGTGTGAAATTGCTTCCAAGCTTGAACGTCTGATTGAGGTGATTGCAAGGAAGAAGAAGAAGAAGATGAAGAGAATGATTGGAAATGGTGACGGAGAGAAGGATTTGATTCAATCTCTGATCGTAGTTCTTCCCATTCGAAATCCTTGCTGAAATACTCAGCTTCTACTTCGCCTTCACTGTTCATTCTCCAATCTTGTTTAAAATGTTTTCCTTTTTACAATTTAGTGACTGTATTTATTTAATCTTAAAATTTTCGGGATTTTACATTATTCTCTACTTCAAATTTTAAGATTTCATATGACCGAAGCTTAATTTCAAAATTTTATATGCCCGCTATTTAAATAAAGAACTGTATGAGTGTCAAATTTCTCATTTTTATAACATCCGCTAAAATAGCAAAAGGGTAAAAATGGAAATCAGAAGGGCACGCGAGGAAACACGTAGCGCCAAAACAAATTCATAATTCACTTGGAAAATACTCCAAATGCTCATCATTCACAATTTGATTTTCGAAGTTTTTCTTTTTCAATCCTTCAATTTTCAGGTCAATAAAACCCACACTAATATGATATTCTTTCGGGAGGTAAGTAAAACGTTGGTATGCTTAACAAGTGGCTCGAGGACCCTTATTTTATTTGGAGATTGCACTTGGATATGAAGAATTCGACCTTAGTTCAAGCACATTAATCATTTGTGCTTAACCACTTAGTTATCTATTACAGATTTATTTTATCTTTCCCAGCAACACATTTTTCATACTTAGGTTTATAATCAATACAAACATGTCTTAAAGAGTCCCAATTATATATGAACTTTGCAGGATCTTATTGATCAATTACTCCATTAACACTGCATTATTTCCTTAAAGAACATTGTATAATCGTTTTAAATTGTGAACTGCATCACAACAGTAACATTTTGATTGCGATTGTGATAATAATGGTCATGGTTGCAATCACATTGGATCATGACTACTGAACCAAGCGCTATTAAATTGTATTAGCATCACAACCATAATGCAACCACGACCATGGCCACAATCACGATTCAAAACCTGCACTGTCAAAGGCCACAATAAGTTGTGACAAAAGACTCAATCACTACATAACCGACTATTTTAAAACAATTGGTATTGTTAAAAAAATCCAAATTCTCTATACCATTTTGAGGAACTAATGAAATTCACAGTTTTTCACCCGCACGATGTAGGACAGTTCTAAGTTCATCCGCTATCTGATGAAGGAGGATTGGTTTTCGAATCACTCCATTCATTCCCGCCAGCATGCATCTATCCTTGACTTGCTCTTCTGCATTTGCTATAAGAGCTATGATCAAAGGCCAATTAGGGCCGTTGAACTTTCTGATCCTAATCGTGACTTCAAAACCATCCATTTCAGGCATGTGAATATCCAACATGAGAATTTTGAAAGAGTTACCACCAGAGCCACTTATAGCACCCAGACACTCGTATCCTGATGAAACTGTTGTTACTTGACAACCGAGCCTCTCGAGTAGCTTCTTCGTCACGATCCTGTTTAAACCGTCATCGTCTGCTAACAAAATATTGAGGCCACCAAACTGTGAATTTGAATAATCTTTAGGTGCAAGCATGTATCTTTCAAGTAATGGTCCTGTCTGAAACTTGAGAAGAAGTGACACGCCTTGCACCAAACCTCGAGAGTTTGGTAATATCCATATAGTACCTTGCATAATCTGCATAATAATCCACAACATAAATAAAGGCAGAATTACAAAAATAAAATAAAAACCATGATTAGTAAAATAATAAAGATTCATTTTCCAAAAATTGACCCCACGGCCCGACCAATAGATGACAGGCATGGTTTGTGGCAAAAAAGACAGAAATAATAATGCTTTAATAAAAGAATTGTATACCGTTAGAAGTATAAAGAAGTAAGACCCTACTTTATCAGATTTTAAGGAACAAAAGATGCTACTTTATTATTTTGTGTTCTATATAATAATACACCCACCTAATCCCGAAAAGCACAAGCCTTTTAAGAATTGGTCACCTAATCTCATTAAAAAAGAAATGAGGACTTTTGTAGTTTTGTTCATTTTGGAATTCTAAAACTAACTGGATGACCTTACAATTCAAGAAAAGACACCACAACCATTGCAATTTCTGTGTTATTACAATCTTCGTGTTTCTCTAATGATGCCTATCATGTCAGAATCTGTATTTTCAACTAGCAGGGATAAGCTCCAAATAGAGGATAACGATTTTAACGTGCCTGTGAGAGGTAAACACAAAAGGATCATTTAAACATGGGGTAAAAACATGGGGAAAAATAGCTTCTAGGCGACACTCTTAAGATAAAAGGATAGTGACTATGTTCTGTTGTTCAAAGAGTTTGGTTGTAACAGAAGAGACTTGTCAGCTCTAAGTTGAAACCAGTGCGGAGAGGAATTGATAGGACACCTGGACCTCACAACATAGATGACTCAATTACATCAGCAGATTCTACTAGGTCCACCATCTAGAAGGTTGTAGAAGGAGAGTTAGTTAGAATATTCTCCATGAATCTAGGAGAGTTTGTTATTTGACGAGGGAGAGCCTAGGTGAGAGGCATTCAGAAATATTGTTAAAGTGTTTGTTAGGAGAGTTTCTCGCTGGTAGGAGCATATTGCTCTAGCTAGGAGGTCTTAAACTCTGGTTTAACCTTTCATTTTCAGTTTCCATCGTTGTAGAGCTCTTGATCTCACCTTTACCATTCAACAAAATACAGTTTTGTTACTGTGATTTTAGGGGTTCTATCAGGAATCTACGAAAAATGTCATACATAAGTAATCAGCAAAAGAAGAGTCTTGGCACAACAGTTGGAGGCGTTGCCATGTGACTCGACGGTCAAGGATTCGCGTCATGGAATCAGTTTCTTTCAAATGCAATGTAAGGTTGTTTGCAACAGATCCATTATTTGGTCCAACCCTCACATACCGCTAAGTATTATTTTAAACATTTGTACCAAACAAAACTGTGAATGAACAAATCAGACGTAATTTGATATCCTTAATGAATGGTTAGACAAAAGAAACACTTTTCGCTAAAGTTTAGAAGCAAAACCATGCTAGCATGAGTTTTGATCCTAAATGAAAATGCAGGTCAACATTAAATTCATCAAACCAAACACTATCCTCGAAGCATAAAATGTCGACACTAGACAATGACAAATTCGATACACAAACATAGCATAGACAATGAAGGAGATGACGATGATGATGATGATGATGATGATGATGATGATGATGATGGTGATATACATAATACAGATATAATCAAATAGTATAGACAGTGATGCACCTACCTGTACCAATTTCCTGCACATGTTAAAGCTCAGACCCTCCTTAGATTCACTGTTGTGATTCAGCCTCCTACCAATTTGCTGTTTTGTCGAAATTGATTCATCTGACTGAGAACTACCAGTGATCTGAAAATCAAATTTTATATTTACATACTCAGTTGTGCTGCTTGATTTCCATATACCAAATTTTTTGTCATCCTTATCACCACCATCACTTGCAAGCAAAACCCGAAAAACAAGATTCCCTTGATCACATGTGTTCAATAAATAGCCAATAATATGCATAATTACTTGAAAAGTCCTTGCTTCGTCGCCTAAAACTTTTTCAGGCAAAGATTTCTGGACATCGGTTTGGAAACCAAATCCTTGATACACACACAAGCACTTGGCAATACAAGCAGCTTCCCTCAACATGGAATGTAGAAGGAAAGGTTTCGTCTCTAACTGGAGGCCACCATTTTTATTGTCAGAAATATCCATTACATCGTTTACTAAACTCGTGAGCACGTTGCCTACTTTCAACATTGTGTCACCAATAATCTGTTGTTCGGGATTCATATTACCCTCTTGAAACAATGAAAGCATCCCGACAACCGAATGCATAGGCCTCCTCAGTCCGTGGCTCATCACTGTCTGGAATGACTTCCTAGCCTGGCTCGCCATCATTGCATTCTTTTGAGAGTGCTGCAACGCTCGGTTTTGCTCTTCAAGTTTCTGTCTCATTAAATGAGACTCTTCGAGAACCGACGCATGAGAAAGTGCTACTGCCACCTGATCAGCAACAACCTCAACTATCTCCATCTCTGGAGCAGTCCAATCCCTAGAGTTCGAACTCGGAAGAACCAAAACCAGTATGGCATAACATGTATCAACCAACTCTGGAGTCCCTCCTTTGAAATTCGAAACATGAAGCATCGGCATACGAATAGCTGCTACAGCACCCAACTCCTCAGTACTACCCCCACCACTACTCGCAGCTCCTAATTTAGACTCCGGCCTCAAAATCCTAACCCCTTTAGTTTTCCTTATCTCTAACACATCAGGGTCATTCACAGGAATAGAATTATGATGAAAACTCTTACCAGAATCCGATTTCAATTCATGAGTCAAATACATCTCTCTCCTATCATCATTCGGCATCCAAACAGCACAATTATGCAAATCCAAAGCCTTAGAAAGCTCGACAAGAGTAGTATACAAAATAGTATGTTTATCAAGAGACTTCCTAATTTCCCTAGTAAGCATCCTAACATGCCAACTAGCTTCCTTTTGTTTCTTCATAATCCCAACCTCTTGACCCAATTCCATCACATTCTGCCTAAGAAAAAGTTCCCTAACCTTAATCTTAAGAAGTAACGGAATCAAAGGCGGAAGCGTCAATGCAGTTGCACATGACACAAGAGCAGTAAGGAACTTAGCAACAGTGATAGAAAGCAACAAATGAAAAGAAGGAGGACCATGATAAGAATAAGCATTGAGCAAATGAGTCAAACCACAAAGAACAATAAAAGCTATGAATTGAAGAAAGAGCAATTTGAAAGGAACATTAGAACGACTAACAAAGTAAAGAAGTTCAATTGGTATTGAAAAATAAGCAACTGCTATGAAAAAATCACTGACTTTTTGACCAACAAGAATTGTATGTATACTGAAAAGTGCATCTTCATCATCACAGTTACAGTGATCATATTCAGAATCAGTAGCAGAAGCATAAATAGTAAGATTAAAAAGCAATAACAATAGAATAAGAGTTTTCATTACACTAAAGTCAATGAATTTTTTTTTTCAAACCATCAAAAAAACACAGAACCTGATTGACCCAAATCAACAAAGATGCTGTAGATCGCAAACAAAACCAGACCCAGTTCTCAAAATCTTGAATTATTTATGGGTTTGAGATTAAGTTTTCAACTTGTTCATCACCACCCTCTTTCTCTCTCTCTATCTCTCTGTGATGAGATTAACATATATAGAGAGAGAAAGAGGGGAAGACAGAATAAGACAATAGGAAAAGGGAAAAGATTAAGAAAAGAGAAGGTGGGACCCACGGAGTTGCAGATTTTACTACCTCGTACTGTTGAAGGGTTGAGTTTGAGTGCATGAATCCAACCTGGACCTCGACCTTGTCAAACCATGTTCATGTTCTTTCTTTTTTCTGCATATCAGGAACCTATTATCATCGTTAACTTGTTTTATTTTATTTAATTAATTAATTTTTTATATGGAAATTATTAATTACTTTTACATGGAAATTATTGTCCAAACTTAATAACAGTTAAATGCAACCAATCTTTGTAGGTACTTTCTTTTGACTGGTTAAGTACTAACATTAATTTATTTTTGTAATAAAAGAAAATATTAATTTATTTTTTGAATGGTTTGTATAATATGTTATTTATAGAAACTTATTTTGTGAAAGAAAAAAATCATTGAAAAATAAAAGGATTTTATTTGTAAAATGTAAGGACGGGATATATAAGTATCTGATATCATAATCATAATAGTATAGTACAAATTTTTAAGGTATTTAACATGTTATTTTCAAAACAAAAAAAAACATTTGACTTGCTCCTTCCCCTCTTCCAAATTGTCGCGATGAGGGTACATCTTTTTTGTCTCATTTCTTGTTTGAAAATAGAAGGGTATAACCAAAAATCCCAATAATATCTTTAAGGTGAATAAGTGAAAAAAAAAAAAAAAAAAAAAAAAAACTTAAATTCAAACCTTAGTCTCTACATATTGCAATATCTCTACGAATTGAGTTGCGCTCACAAAATTAAACATAAACACATCTATTTATTTACTCACTTTATTCATGATTATAAGATTTTGAAGGATGAGTAATTGATTTGCAACATTGGGAGCCTTCTAGAAAAGATAAAGGATGAAAAATGAAGTGACAAAGGAAAATATTAGTAATTCTATCTTAACTTTCAAAATTTGAAACATTGTTAATGGGAATGCTTTCGTGTTTTTTCAAAATTTACCATTTTTGGGATAATGAACGGAAGAAAACTAAATAACATCAATGCTTTCATGCTGATTGTTAATGGATATTTTTCTCAATTTTGCAACTTGGAGGTGAACAACTACATCATATCACAAAATATGCTTCCACCAGTATAGTAGCCAGTAGGTATTCCAAGTCAAACATTTAGTGCAAAGTAAAGACATTCACACATGGTTGGTGCAAAACAAAGTAGATAAAATAAATGCTGAATTCTCACAAAATTATATCCTAACAACAATCATATAATTTCTAAAGGGGAAAGAGATGAAAGAAAATGTTAGAACTCTAAGAACTTCAAAAATATTAAATATACATGTCTTTAGTCTTTTCTTTCCACCATAAGTAATAGGACAGGAGAACCCTTGAACTGGATTTTAGGATGGTAGCATTACTCATACTATAAAGGACATAATGGGAAAATGACTACTAGTACTACTACTACTACTACTACTACTACTAAGAGACTCATAAATCTATCTACCATGGATTAATCTCTTCACAACCCAAAAGCCATCTTAATTAGGAATAGTCCCCGTTCTCAGGAGACTGATGTGCTCCGTGACCTGTTCTTCCTGCATACAGAAAACATTATTCTGGTTATCTCTCTTTTGAACTAACCATAAAAAGAAACGTTTGATTTGGGGGGAAGGGCGGGATTTCGAAAACCATCAAAGTTCATACCTATCAGTTCAAAGCCAGCAATTTCTTGAATCCGGACTACTTCCCCAGTCTGAGGATTGAAAGGTACCACATTTACACCATATTGTTGATGCATGAAATGACTTCCCCCAATGGGTTGGTGCTCCTTGTTTACCGGGATTGTGTTCCCGTTGGAAGAGTTAACTGCTGGGCGGAAGCCTAAATTTGATGCTGGTTCAGCAACTGGTGATGATAACTTGCTATTAGAAATATCACCTTTTATACCAGCAGTAGTGTTGATAGAAAATGTGCCAACAATGACCTGTGTAAATTAAATCAAAAGCAATTTCATATTGTCAACTGTACCAGGCCGTGTTTTATATAAATGAAAAAAATAATTATATAAAACACGCCTGGTACAGTTGACAATATGAAATTGCTTTTGATTTAATTTACACAGGTCATTGTTGGCACATTTTCTATCAACACTACTGCTGGTATAAAAGGTGATATTTCTAATAGCAAGTTATCATCACCAGTGCTGAACCAGCATCAAATTTAGGCTTCCGCCCAGCAGTTAACTCTTCCAACGGGAACACAATCCCGGTAAACAAGGAGCACCAACCCATTGGGGGAAGTCATTTCATGCATCAACAATATGGTGTAAATGTGGTACCTTTCAATCCTCAGAACTCGGGGAAGTAGTCCGGATTCAAGAAATGCCTGCTTTGAACTGATAGGTATGAACTTTGATGTCCAATGTTTAGGGGATTCAAGTCTCTTACTCTTACACTCAAACCAACGCAGTTATATCATATGTCTAATTTAAATTTCTAGTGCAATGTAAAGACATTAGATTAAGTTTGGAGATATATAGAAGGTAGAAATTTAGAAAGATTATTCAATCTAAACAAAACAAAATCTTATCCAAATCCCAAAATTAAAGAGATGACTACACTGTCCTGAATCTTATCAAAATAACAATTATGACTATTTAAATGTGGTCAAATTACTTATTTATGCTTGAGTATAATATTGTTCTTAATTTTTATTTTCTTTGAAGAGTTCTTATTGATTGTCACTATATCAACAAATATTGATTTTCTATTCTCCAAACAATACTTGTATTTATTGATGTCTAGCCTACCCATATTCTACCTAATTTCTACCACAACAAGGACATTTCAGTCAAAAGAGATTATTTGATCTTGAAAAGGAGTATTATAAATTATTTTCTTAAAATATACTATAGCCTTAAATGACAAACAAAATGAGACAGAGAGAATAATAGGCATTCCTCAATATGTCTAGTATGATTCAGGGGAGAAATTTAAATACTTCAGGATTTTCCACCCCATGCATGAAATGACTGAATTTGAAAACCATCAACGTATATATAATTGGTTCAACTGAAATACAAATACTCTAAATATGAACTTTTAGGCTATAGTTTACTTTAACTTCAATCAAATATAATAAAAATATATATTGACCATTTTTGTATACTAGAAAATTTTCTTATCAAAAGTAAGTTTATACTTTATATTAAGAATTGATCAAGACAAAAGAAGGATGCAGGATACACGTCATATTTCACAACTCTTCAAATTCAACCAAGACTCATAAATTGTTAGAAATTACCTGAACTGGACCAGCAGCTTTAAGGGGTCCAGCAATGCTTCCGCCTACAAGTTGCCCATCAGAATGAGATAAGCATACACTGAGACCACCAGAGCGACCATCAAATTCATTATGGACATAGGATCCAGTAAGTGAAATAATGTCAAAGCGGCCCTAGAACAAATATAAAAATAGTTAAAAATTGACAACTACAATACAAGCATTAGAAAAGGCCAACTCTTAACATTTAACATGAAAAGAGCTTTACCACAATGGTATGTAAATTCATTCGACTCACTCATGAGACGAGAAAAAAGATAAGAAAGCTACCAGGCATGGTCTAGTAGAATTGTGGCATGGTCTAGAAAAAGGTCAAACCCATTGTGAGTCTATTTTAGGATGTCTTACCTTACATTTACAAGAGGCTAATCTTACTATTCAAACACAAACTAGTGACCTACTAGTCACAAAGCAACAACTCTAACCACAGTGTGAAGGTCCCCTAAAAGCCAAATGCTACAAATTGACACTGAATAAAGTAGTCAAAATAATCTATATATGGACACATTTTTACTAAGATCTATGTTGCACTCTTGAAGGTGATTCAAGGCTGAAGGCAAACATTTGCAAAGTAGGGAAGTGCAAAAGATATGTACATAATAATTAGTATAATTGGTATTGCTAGCATTCCTTTAATAATATTCATTATAATTTGTATGTTTACATTCATAATCCTGTGATTTCTTAAACATCATTTGAGAAACAAGAAAATAAAGGAAGGACTGTTTTAGAAATTTATTAAGTAAAAAGTGATTATAGAGCTTTTGTCCCTTCATTAATAGTAGAGATGACTTCAGATTAGTCTGTTTTAATCACGTGAGCTGAGAGTAAGAGACAAACCTTAAAATAAACACATAAGATTAAAATATAAAATAAAGGGCAAGATATTGAGCCTGGTTTATTTTGATAGTTGATACTCTTAAGACCATACTTTTACCTAACGTTGCAGCAGAGCCCTGTTTCCTTTATAAGGTTGTTGGAAGTATAGAGATCGAAATAAAACATAAAACATGTGAGGAAAAAAAGAGCGATTTTTTTTTACCTCATATGTAATATTTCCTCCAGAGGTTGCTGGCTGACGAAGAGTGGCACTAGCGATGGAACCAGATCCAGACAGAATGCACATCTCACACCTACTATGTTTTTGCATGAGCGACATAATATGTTGGCCAATATCCTATTAAACATGTGCGCATCCGATTAGGGAAGTAACAGATAGGTAAAAAATCTGACAAATATAATAAAATTGAGCAAATAACAAACTAAACATGTAAAAACACCAGTGACCAGATGAAAGGAAAGTTCAAGCTTTCTAAAGAAGTGAAGATCAGAATGGTAAGATGCAAAAGATAAATCAAAACATTACTATGTGACTCTGTCAGTTCATATCACATTACTCATTCTGGTAGCTGAAGTTGTAGAGTTTTAGATAAAGAGAGAAGCGTAAAAATACAAATTTAAATAATGATTGTGGTTTGATATGACTGATTGTTATTTGATGATACAAATAGACTAAACTAACCTTTATTTATACTAATACATATGCAAAAATTAATCTTAATAGATATATTCTGCTATATGGACACAAATTATGATGGTAAATGAATGAATTAAGATTCTGGTGCAAGCTAATTCATTAGTACCCTTTTTTGTAGATATACATACCTGGAAGTCTATAAACAAAACATTTTGGATTGCAATTATATAGTAAGTAAATGAATGAGCTGAGGTCACTAAACTTCCTATTTTGAAAAGAGTTTAATGGATATGCTCTGTCAATGTAAAATTGTTTTACACTGACATCAAATAGAAATCAAGAATTCCTCCATGTCACATAATTAAAGTGGGGGTGTAGTGGGATTATTTGGCAGAATACATGATTGTTATTTAATGAAAGTGATTGTCTGTGCATATCCTATTTTCTCTTTTGAAAATGGATATAAAGACTAAGAAAATAGTATATGCACAGACAGTATAAATTTTACATTGTCATTCAATATTAACCGTGTATTCCGCCAAATCACCCCACTTCAACCGTATGACATGGAGAAATGCTTATTTCCCATTGGATGTCAGTGTAAAATTAATTTACACCGACAAAGCATATCCATTAAACTCATAACGAATATGCACCTTAAGTGTAAACTAGTTTTACATAAAAATCCACTATTTAACCACTTCACATCACCTCACTTCTATAACTACTCCCTCCAACCTACAAAAAAAAATACATTGCCACCAAATACATGTACTTTTATTTTCATATTGCTTATATTTAAGGCCGGATCGAGTACATTATAAAATTAATGATACGACATGAAAAAATATTGAGTTCCGATTGAATGTTAGTATAAAATTAATTTACACCGACAGCAAATATCGAATTCAATTTTTTGAAAATTTACTTTTTTTTTTTTTTACTAATTTGAAAATTGACCTAATTGAGCAAACAAATACAAGTATATCTAAGATTAGCAACAATGCATACCTCACCAGCAGGAACGGCAACAACGTGAAGATTAAATCCCTCTTTTGAATTACCTAAATCAACAAAAAAAAAAATTAAATTCACATTCCATAATTCAAACATGCACTTACTTCAAGTTACTAATAATCACTAAACAAATCTTTCAAAATCACAAAACCTAAAGAAGACGAATGAAATTTTTTCGGCTTTTGATGTTCAGAAGACGAAAACGACGTCGTAGCAGAAGCAGCAGCAGCGGCAGCCGCAGCGGCGGCAGCTTTTCTAGCGGCGATAGCTTTTCTACCGGCGAGAGCTTCTTCAGGAGACTCATACTTTCTCGGCCTACCACGTTTCTTCTTGTTCTCCGTAACGGAATGATGAAGGTCGGTGTGGGTCCCATCAACGGAACCGTTGTTGTTAACTGGAGAGAGATTAACGGTGACGGTGTTTAAGTTGTGATGTTCGAACAATGAGGTCACTTGGTTGTTGTTGTTGTTGTTGTTGGAGTCTTCCATTTAGTACGGAGGGTAAAGAAGATGAATCAAAGTTCTCTCTGTAAGGGCTAATAAATATTTTATTTTTTTAAATAATAATAGTAATTTTTGTTTTGGACTTATATAGAAGGGATTAAGGGGTTGTTGTCTGTGAATTAGGTTTACGGCAAATAACCCTTTTCTTTTTCCTTTTTAATCTAAAAAAGTTCGTTAAAAAATTGGAAATTGATGGAAATTATATTTTTATCAGATTTGTTAAGATTTTTGCATCGGAAAAGATTTGTTTAGATTTTGTTTTGGAAAAATTGTTTGGATCAGACTTTGGACTTTTTAAAGTGAATCTAGCTGCATATACATATAGTATTTAATTTGATATTTATTTTATTATTAGTATTATTTAATTTAACAAAAAAAATTTACTCAAAATTTAACAATATTTAAATATTAGTTGTTTGAATAAAAAAAAGATAATTTTTTTTTAAATATATTATAACGGAATATAAGGGTACTCAATCCCTTACGATGAAGACCACAAAATCAAGTGCTTTGAATACATGTCAAAGGATCTAAACACCAACTAGAAAAAAGGATAACAAGCTTTACGACCATAACGATTAGAAAATCATACCCAAAAAGTAAGCTTGATATCTTCCAATAACGACGATGCATCCAGTATAATTACCTTTGAAAATAACATGATTACGAAGTTTCCACATATTTCAAGTGGTTGCCAACCAAACTAAGTGACGGACGCGTCCTTTTGTCTTTCACTTTAAATAAGTCATCAAACAACAAAAAGTGATTCCTTCCTTCAACTCCCAAAGGTAATAACTTGTGAAGCCCCGATACACGATACCGATACCGATACGATGCCGATACGGCGATACGGGAAAATTTTCAAAATTCTCGATACGATACGGCCGCGATATGTTATTTAAAAATTAAATTTAAAATTAAATATATATAAATGCACAATAAAAAATTAACATTCAAATTGAACAAACAAGTAACAATATAATATACTAACAATTTGCTTATAAAAAAAATACGTACTACCCAAAGACATAGTTGGTAACATCATACTCTAACATTCAATACTTAAGAGAAAACATAAATTGTATCAGTCTCTTTTCCTACGTTTTCATCATCAAAGAGCATTAATTGTCTGATATTTTTCCCGATACGTGTATCGGAGAGTATCGGATGAGTATCGATATCGAGTACGTATCGGACACGATACTTCGTCATTTTTGGAGTATCGGGGCTTCACAGGTAATGACTTGCCTAACCAATTAAGAACATTGCTTCACATCCTGTTGCTAAAAGAGCACGAAAAGAAGAGGTGTGCGGCATCCTCAACTTGCTGAAAACAAAAAACACGTGGTAGTTAAATTTTATTGGACATTCTCTAGTTTTAGTTAAAAAAAAAAAAAAATTGGTATGTTGTGATTTCATTGGACGGTGATGTCACTATAGACAATCCTTTCTTGTTTATGTGTTTGACTGTTTTGATGATCTGATTTTAGTGTGGTCGACTTTTTTTTTATTGAACTCTTTTTTTTATTGATACGCTCTTGTCTCTAGGAATAGTGTTCATGTCTTGTTGCTCCTGCTCCAATATGAAAGAGGTGGTACCTGCAAAGAGACTACGATTTTAAATGAGTATTATTTGTTGCGAGAGAGTAATTTTTTTTGGCTTTCCCGCCAGTTTAATCTGGTTTGAGGATCAGTTCAGACATAAAATATTTTCAATCCCCTCTCGATCGCAATTACGGGGGATCGAATCATGGTTCTCTCTACCAAGTTCAGCGTCAATCACTACCGAACCCCAGTGTTTTACCATTAACATGGAGTATTCATCCAGTGTTTTACCATTAACATGGAGTATTCATTTCATTTGATTCAGGTCCTATTTTTAAGGTGCAAGTTTGCTTAGTTGTTTTGTTCCTGTTTGTGGTCTGCATTTCTACTAAAAATTAATCTATCTATTTATCTACCTACATATAAATTTATAAAAATAGGATGGTTGCATTTGATGTAATTTTTCATAAATTTTGGCCAGCATGTCGATAATGCTAACCAATAAGAGATGGTCATATATTTGGTTGTTCTATTGACCATCCATAATTGATTTTCGTGCATATTTCAAGTGCAACATTTTACCAGGGATATTTGCGGTTTGGTCGGGCAGTTTTGAGACAATAATTATCATCTTATTTGATTTCAATGGTTAAATTTATTGATCCAACTGTAAAAGCTTACTAGTAAATGATGCAAAACTTATCTCACTAAATCATTAGTACTATTTTTCTCAGCATGTTTGCCCTGAATATGCTGAAAATGATTAGCGATTTAGCTTCTTCACCTATTCTGTTCAGCCAAACTTATCATATACTAGTATAGATTTAGCATGTTAAAATGGACCAAATATTAATTTGGTTCCCTAAATTGGGCAATCAAATTTCTTAGATAATGGTTAAGAAAAACAAAGCAAGCAAACACGACAGTATTATCCCTATGATCTTAGCTGCTGGAATGACATGCTCAACGGGAAAAAAGTAAAATAAATTCTGTACCCAACTAAAAATTACACGACAAAAGTGTATCACAATGCCCGTCTTTACATTCTGTATAAATTCATGGATTTGACATTTTGTTGCATCTATACTACAACTGAAGCATTCGCCATTCTTCAACAGTAATGGCGTGCCTGAGGACACCAATTCGGTAACTATAAATGTACTCAACGAGAAAAATCTTAGTCCAAAAATGTTCTTTTTACAACATATATTGGATGTTATGGATTTGGAATTAGATCCAACAAATAACTAAGACTCCTTCAACAAATTAGAAAGTCCTCGAATATTTCCTAATCTCATACATGATTGAAGATATGGAAACAAGATCCTTGTTCAATGCAGACCCACCAGGGATCCTCTTGATGGAATCTGAGAGTCTTGTATAGTAAAGTAACAATTGGGTCAATGCAGCTCGTAAGATCTCCATACCACACAAGAAGTTGCTGAAAGACGTGATGACATCTTTGTGCATCAGCTCTATGGCCGCCTTCCACCTACTTGCAAAATCCTTCACCAGTGGCTCCACTTCCGCAACAGTTATAGGTTTATCAGGACCAGATGTTGGGTCCTCAGCTGATAAATTTCATACAATCAAGCCCATATTTTAACAAACATAGAACGTAAATAAGATGCTACAATGGTGTCATCTTGTTTATACTTACATGCTTTGGCCTTTACAAACTTGATTAAATCATTGAAATGCTCTTGGAGCAGTTCTTCCTGCAAGGATTGAAAAGCAAAACTGTAAAGTGATTGCAATTGCGAATGAGAGCAAGAGGGTAAACTAGTAATCTGTTATACCACAAAATAATCAACGGATACACTAGCTCTTTTTTTTTTTTTTGAAAATTGCATCAAGTTCACATTCACAATTGTTGTAGGTTCTTTCCTTTAGATGGAGATCAAGGTTCTGATTTATGTGGTTTTCTCATGGTTTGTTATCAACAAGTGATATCTTGACTTATCGCCCCACTTAATTTGACATGGAACTCCCAGTCTAATTTCTAATTTATTTCTTTCAGATTAGGACCCACAGCACTAAATTTCTTAAAAGAGGTTTGGTCTTGAATATGGCAATCACAGGGTAAGTCAGAAACTAAAGTTGGACTATTAGGCGGCATTTTTCCCTTTTTCTTAACCAAGAATGTGAAAAAACAGCAACTGAAAAAGTTTGTTCTCGTATACTCTTCGCATGGACGATTAAAACATACTTTAATTTGCATTGAAACCAAGTATGAAAGGATGAAATGCAATTACCACAAATAATGCTGTATTGCTCTTCAGCAGTTCCTCAAAGTGCATTTGAATTTTTCCAGCTTCAGGACCTGCTTCCTGGAATCAAGCATATGAGGAAAAACTTGAAGTTACCCTAGATATTCCAAATTGTGAGAGCATGCTGTGATAATCAATTTTGACATGAACCACACCGGCAATTTGAAATAGAGTTTTGTCCAAGTACTTTCTAGGTGCAGATATATAGCTATAAAAATAAAAATAAAGAGCCAGCTTGCAGATTCCTACCTTCAGAACAGCAATTGTCATATCATAATTGTTTATAAGAAACACCGTTTGTAGTTTTGCCTTTGTGAAGTTCTTGGCAAGCTTGATAAGTAAATCATCAATGGCCATTCTTAGTCGTTCCAGATTCAATTCAAGCTGTAATTAGTAAACTTACGGATTGGATTAGAAATTTACAAAAAGAGGAGTTGACGATTGATGGGTTTATTATACTGACCTGGCCATCTCCAAACTCAGAGTTTAAGTGGATAAGCGAAGCGGTAAACTCAGCATAACGCCTCATGACATAATGAGGATGCACATCATCTTCCCACAATGTCTTTACATTTGCATTTCGCAAACTGTTGAGGTGCATGTCAAATACCATCTTAAACCGAGGCCATAGGGAAATATTGACCTGCCAAATTATGAAGTAGCTTTAAAAATGACTCGAGGCCTATTGGCATTTGCTAGTTTATCCATTTTTATCATTGAACAGCAGAAGGATTTAAAAAATGGCAGTAAATAAAATATATTGGAAAGAATGAGGGAAATGTAAGAGAACTGAGATTGTATAAAACAAGACTTCCGACCCAGGCCAATAGAGTCTCACTATCTAGAAAGTCTTGTCTAGGAAATGTAGGAGCCTAGTCGTCTATGCCTTCCTTGGGTAGAACAGAGGCTGAAAATTGAATTTCCACAGAGAAAAAAAAACGGACAGGACGTTTAACATATAAGGTGTTTATGGAAAAAAGAACTTGAGGGTGATGTTTCAAGTGTGAAGAAAAATTTAATCCCCTCACCAATGCTCTGATAAAAAGTTGAGGTTAGTCATATTGGGTGAAAAATGAAACCTGTAATGAGGAAGGAGGGAATTGTTTTGGAATTTGAGGAGGGGTTTTGGGGTGTCAAACACCGCAGCTATATGGAGCTAATAAGTAAGGAGAACCGATTAGCAGATGCTTATTCACTAGTTCATGGTGATCAGGTGTTCAAAACTATTCTTTCTTCACCTAGCTGCTAGCTGGTTGCAGGGCCGAGACATAACTAATTCACTGATCGCTGCTCCCAATCTTGAGGGATTCAAATTATGTTTCCCATGTATGATTGTACAGATTCATTGCATGATATAGACAATCATTCAACAATTAAGTTCCAGCTAAGCAGTTAAATAGTTCTCTAACCAACACCCCAGTAATTTCAATGTTATAATATCAGAATCTACCAGCAATAGACACGTCAAAAAAAAAAATCTTGTCTAAGCATAATGCATTGCCCGGGAAGCTGACCTTGTCTAAATAAGAATCCAAGCATGGAATCCGCCTCCGAGACATAATGAGCTGAAATAAACAAATATATCAGTTTCAAATTGTTTAATGGGTAAAACATTTGTAAATGCACAAATCTTTTAACTGTGCAATGAAATCTGTTTGTGTAATATTATTCAATTATTTGGTAATTGCTTCCCAAGAAATGGTTTGTATCCCAAAATCAACAAGTCAGTTTTCATTGGAATTTCAAGAGGGTGGCTAAGATACAGATTCTTGGAACAAGATGACACCATCTTTAGGCTGCAATAGTCCTATTAGCATCAATGTGATGTTTACTTTGATATGTTGTCCTTCTTACTGAAGAAGACTGAAATCGGTCTTACAAGTTAGAACGTTACCTGATGCTGGTGTATAATGCGAATCATAAGCATTAGGCCTATAGCATCATAGCAATTTGGAAGTATTGTATTGAAATGCTCATCCATGACACCAAAAGGACCTGAATATATCAAAAAGCATATCAATTGCCGTATACAAAACCTGAATTCACATCTGCAAATAAAAAGATTAAATACAGAAAATGATAGTGGTTTTAATTTATATACCAAGGTAAAAAAAAAAAAAAAAAAGATGAGAATGGCTTCGTTTTTTTGGTCAAGTAGCCTAGTGACTAGCTGTGTAAAGGTAAATCTAATGGGCAGTAAGCTAAAAAAAATTCTTTCTGTTTACAATCTGTTGGACCATGACTGCAAACACTCTACAAAATTTAAAAACTTCATCACAGATACCTGAAAAAATTTCATAGAACATATTTTGTTCCCCAAAAAAATCTTCACAGAAATTATATCTGCAGATGAAAGGAAATAATGTCAATGTTCATTTAACTAGGGATTTTATGCATATTAGCATTTTGTAAGACAATATTAAGTGGCATAGCAAGCTGGAGTGTACTCTGAAGTAGCAGTATCCATAAGTAGCTTCTGCAAGCTCCTAAACAGAACCTCATATGGATATTTAATGGAGCTGGCTTCAGCTATATGAGGAATCAATGCCGGTTCATCAATTTCCTGAAATAATGTCAAATATAAGGCAATAATCCAATGAATGTAATGTACGATGTCTGCAGAAGAGACTCATCTAATGATGTATAAATTTCAATAGAATTTGGCTCCTCTTAAGTGAAGAGTGAAAAAATAACCGTCCGTAAAAAAATCAACATCTGAAATTGTGATAACTTTTCAATCATCATTTATAGTTTCACTTTTATCCTCTAAAGTGTGTCTCTTTCTTTAGAGGAATCAAATCCAGTCACATTAACAATACCAACGACCAAGAAATATAACTCACAAATAAAAAATAGAATTAATTACACTTTTAGTCCTCCTATTTTATCATACTCACAAAAACAGTCCCCGTATTTTAAAATCGAACTTGTTGGTCCCTCTATAATCATGTTTGTTACGGTTTTGGTCCCAACCTATATTGTTTACCCCTAAAATGGTTATTTTTGGCCTCAAAAGTTGTGATTTTTGGCCCTAAAATTTGTATTTTCTCTTCAAAATTCAAATTTACTATTTGGGCAATAAATAATCATTTTAGGGGTCAAAAATCTAAGTTGTGAAGAAAGCTGCAACAAGTGTAATAATAGAGGGACCAAAAAATTCGATTTTAAAATAGGGGGACAATTTTGGTGAGTATGATAAAATAGGGGGGCCAAAAGTGCAATCAAGTCTAAAACATATATAGCAAAGGCTCTTAAAGAAATTTTATTTATTTTCTAAAGCAAATAATTCAGAGTATAATAAATAATAATCAATTGTTAAACCAGCAACAGATCCCTAGAGGCATGAAATGTAATCCTAGTCTTGACTAAGCTTCACTGCTCAAAAGGAACTATTAATACCAATGGTAAAAATACACAAACTCCTCGGTCAATTCAGTTAGTATTAGAAAACAAAAGAATAATATGCATGGCTTTCCACTTTTTCCTAGGTTGAGTCATACCTTCAATATATTATTCCTATCCCCAAGAGCAAAAACAGCAGATCGATTCTTTAGCGGTTCCCATGCTCTTGTAAAAAGACCGCCGCTGCTTCTTGTCTCTACACCAATTAAATCATAGGATGTTGCTATATCCAATTGTAGTTTCTCCAATGCTTGTATGTAAGCGCGGAAATGAGCACTAAGAACCTGCACATATACAGGAGTATAAGGATACTTCATGAAATAATTCTCAAATTAATTGTTTCCCTGCATCTTTATACACGTTTCACTCAATACACACACACACACACACACACATACACATATTGGGTAACTGCTAAAAGCTGATAATTGTAACATGGATCAGTGATCAGACCATTTAGCTCATACATATTACAACCAAAATAGAAGTCTTCCAAGTGGTTGATCATTAACCATGAAAGCCAGCAAATTAACATAGAATGAAAGTAACATCATCCAGACAACAGTACAGCAGCTATCTAAATAATAAGTCAGGCCAACTCAAAGCTACCAAAGTTTTTTAGATGCTACCATTCACACCTCACTTTAAACTTCATTTTGGGGGGAAATGCATTTTTAGTGAGGGCTTTCTTCTGTATTGAACCTAAACTTGGGTTGAATAAATAATCGTATAAAACAAGCCTTCTGTGATAGAAACCAAGTATGAGTAATATAGGAAAAGGACTATTATTGTAGTAAAGAGTATAATGAGGTTTTATGAGTAATTAATGAGGTTTTATGAGTAATTAGTAAGTGAGATAGGGTGCTGAGTTGGCAAGTTTGTTATGCCTCTTAGTAGTAGTATATATAGTGAGGTAAGGGGAGTGCGAGGGGATTATGGAAGATTATTATTAGGACCATTATGGTTAGGCAAGGAAAGAGTCTTCTCTTTCTTTGAAGGAGCTTTGCTCTGTGGGCATTAGGATATTCATCCTCTTGCATTTATCTTTCATTTTTATATAATAATACACTGTTTTTATTATTCCTGCTTTTTAATCATTTTCTACAATATTTTATAAGTTGCGAAATTTTCGGTTCGCAACAATGGTCCGACCTACCGGATATACGATGGTTGAGCCAGTGAAGACAATGGAAGCTAGGGTCGAAGCTCTCGAAGGAGAAATTTCTGAGGTCCGATCAACACTTGTTGATGTTCAGAAAGCGATGGAGGAGAGCCACGCGAGTTTAATCGCGATGATGGAAAAGTGTTTTGGTAAGTCTATGGTGGAGGAAGAAGGTGCCAGTGTTGTCGCTAACACGACCGCGGTGCTTCAGATCTCGCCGGAGAAGACGAAAGGGTCGAGTTCTGGAGGATTAGGAGGTGAGACATTGACGGAGTTTTGCCATTCCGTTAAGGTGGGACTTCCATCGTTTACCGGGACAGATCCGATTGCTTGGATGGTGAGAGCCGAACAATCGGAAACAATTAACAGCAAATTGAGTGTGAAGATGTGTGAGATGCACAGAAGAGCAGAGCAAGTGTTTGCTCTTGAACCACCGCCGGAGCCGCCAGACCTGTCGGTCTCCGATCAACCATTGGTGGTCCTCCCACGGCGACGTCCGCAACCTAAGCCACCAGAGGCGAACAAGTATGTGGATGTGAATGGGTCGATGGTCAAGATACCACCACCATCAGTGTCACCAGTCCCCGATTCAAGTGTGAGCATCGTTGGGTCGGCGATGAAGAGATCCTCAATTACTCGTACGAAATTGATGGAGAAGGAAGATAGAGGGGTAGAACCGGTATTTGGAAATTTGAGTCCAATTGTAAGCCTAATGGGCCTGACCCAAACAAATTTTAACTTACCGGGTCAAAAGAAAAGAGTCCATGTCAACGGGCTAAACCCTATGGGTCCGATCCAAGTCACGTTTTCCGTCAAACTCGAGTCGCAGACGAGATGCTTTCTGTGGCAATCTATTGCATGCACCCTCCGGTCAGGTTCGCCGGAACCGCTAGACGGAAAACAGTTTGCAACAGTTCCGCCAAAACCGCCTGACCCGAATTTGTTCATCACAGTCGGCTATATCCAAAAGATACTTAATCTAGTTGTGACTACACAACTGCGAGAAATCGTTCAACGTGTGGTGGCATCACCAACTCCAGGGTCGTCGACCTTCGTTTTACCTGTAAAGATTGTGGCATGGCTGTCAAAGGAGAAGGGAGAGAATCGTAACTATTGCCCTTTTGATATTGAAGTTCTCATTACTAAGGCTTTGTTGGTGGGTGAAAGATTTTTTCCAAAGTCAATAAGGTGGAATTCTTTTCTCAGTGGGTGTCCACAACAAGAGAGGTACGTGGAAGTTTTTGAGCACTTCATATATATGCAATATGTTGACTCACCCTTGTTGTTAAATGAAAATGTGACACATGGATGTGTTGTGAGGATTTGTGTTAATGGGGATGGGCTTGTGCCAAACGTCAATGATAAAGGATATGGACAGAAGGGGTATGTAGACTTTGCTCTTAAGATGATGTCTTTGCATTCAGAAGACTTTAAATTGGGTTTCTTAACTTGGGTATTTTTAAATCAAGTTCTCTCACCAAAGTACTTAGAAACAAGGATTACACTCTTAACTTGTGTATTGGATGAGAAGTATTTTGAAAGGTTTTCCAAGGTTAAGATTTATAGTCGGAATGGTTCAGTCAAAGAAAGTTTTTCTGTTTCTGACAACTCTTTTTGCAAGACATTTAAGTATGCAATTGATTGTAATTCGGATCATACTGCTAATGATGGAAATGTTCACAATGAGCAACACATAAATTTGCTCCTTACTTGGTTTGATTTTCTTGTCATGGATTCTACACTAGCATATAATTGTTCTGCCCCTGTGACATCAATTCTACTCCTATGTGAGTTGACAAAAGATTATAGGGTACTGTTTCTTCTCCGGAGAGATGTTAGATTGGCAAGTTGGGTCCCCTCAATGACAAATCAGGCTAAGGAGAGTGATGCACACAATAAAACAAACCTTGCTAGTGGATATTTTTCAATATTGCATGCCGGACATAATGATGAGGGTAACCGGAGACAAAGCAGTGAGGGAAATGGTTTAAGAGCTTGGAGGATTTCCCCTAACCATCGTAGAATACTATCCTGCAGTTTCACAAATGTGGAAGAAATTCTACAAACTGAAATATGTGTTTTGTTTTTTGGAATATGGCCCTTCACTCAATCGATCAGTGATAATACAACCCTTTGCAAGAGATCTATGCTAGTAGGTGATCTGTATGTACCGAGATTAATGATTGGCGGGAATCATTCAATTCTTCTAGTTGTGATTGGTGACCTATTAATCTCTCTGAATTCAGAAGAAGGGTGCTGCAGTTGTAAAACGGTGCATGTGACTTGGTTGTTTGAAGGGGGCTTGTCAAGCTTCCAACAAGGGGATTCGAGAGGCAATGATCTGATTCTCAACTACTACTGCACCCAGAAGGTTCGTATGCAAATTGTTGCAAAGGGAGTTTTACTTGTGATCAAATTTCTTGAGAGGAAAAAGGAATATACTACCTCTAATGCTCCTATGTTTGTAATTACAGTATTAAATTCATCAACAATGGCAATAACATGGGATCCAGGGAAGTTCAATACCTTTATGACTGGAGTTGCTTATCAATGTTTGAGAAATTTCCTTTCAATCTATGGTTTGCTTAATTTAGTATTTGGCAGAGGAAAGATTTGGCTCAAAAGCATTTTGGTGCTGCTTATGTTGGTATACGATAGAGGAAAGTTTTGGTCCTCGAGCATTTGGGTGCAAGTGATGACCGACCTCATTGTCTTCCATGGCTTGATTCCTATGTGTTTCTCAAGTGAATTGAAGGGTCGCCTAGCAGCAAGAAGAATAATAGGAATCATGTCCAACCTTGAGGACAAGGTTGTTTTGAAGGGGTGGGTATTGATAGAAACCAAGTATGAGTAATATAGGAAAAGGACTATTATTGTAGTAAAGAGTATAATGAGGTTTTATGAGTAATTAATGAGGTTTTATGAGTAATTAGTAAGTGAGATAGGGTGCTGAGTTGGCAAGTTTGTTATGCCTCTTAGTAGTAGTATATATAGTGAGGTAAGGGGAGTGCGAGGGGATTATGGAAGATTATTATTAGGACCATTATGGTTAGGCAAGGAAAGAGTCTTCTCTTTCTTTGAAGGAGCTTTGCTCTGTGGGCATTAGGATATTCATCCTCTTGCATTTATCTTTCATTTTTATATAATAATACACTGTTTTTATTATTCCTGCTTTTTAATCATTTTCTACAATATTTTATAAGTTGCGAAATTTTCGGTTCGCAACATTCTGTCAACAGGTTCTAAATTTTTTATAGTAAGCTTATGCTCCTTTGAAATAGTAAACGTATAGTTTTTTTTAAAATAACTTTTCTGACATGGGCTGAGATGCTAATATATGAACTTCATTTTTTAGAAACATGCTTTTGAGCAAGAAATTTAAACAAAATGTGAAAAAGAACAAACTTTCTATTCCTCATAACATTGTTAATATTTAGGATAACATTTCGATCAAATAAAAATCTTGGTGGAATGTTCTGATTTTAGCCTTTACCTTGTTCATTGTATCAATATAAGCTGCACGAACTTCATTGTGTACTTCCTTGCCGTGTTCCTTGAGAAAGTTAATAACATACCTACACTTTTACATTTCTATTTGTTAGATTCATAAATCACCCAAAATTAACAAAAATGACCAACATGTTTTCACAATTTAAAGGCGGTTAAGGCAAGGAGGTATACAATGGTACATGTCAGATCACATTCTCTAGTTCTCTTGTTGGCAGGTCAAATGCAAACAATGACAAATAAAACATTTATAAATAAGAAATCCTTCAATAGTAGTTCAATAACAAAATTCTACAGATTAACAGATCTGTTTATAAGCACAATTTCTGATGATTTAGCTACACTTGTACATCGAAGGTTCAATACAAACAAAGCTATTAAAAATATATATTTAAAAGTAATATCCGGTCAACAAAATAACAATGAATATATTTGTGCATGACACAATGTAATACTCAAGAGTGATACATTTATAAAACACTGTATATTGAAAAAACTCAACACGAGCAAACATGTTTGGAATGTTGTCTAGTAGATACAACTATGTGTTACATGAAACTTATCAATATTAATTCAGAATTCATAGCTTATCAATCCATCAAGCTATAGCATTCTAAAGATTAATTAAAAGGACTCACTTGTACTTTAAAAGGACACTTTGTTGAAGTATTTGGATATTTGTTTTGGGTTTTCTCAATGCATAGAGTTTCTGAACAATGAAGTCAAATACCTGCAGATGGATGGATAACAATGATATATATTAAAAAAAAGTATAAACAGCTCTCAAAATAGAAGAAAATTTCTGCATTAAATTATCAATGAAAACAAAATGCCATACTAATACTATGATTGGTATAGACAACCTTTGAGACTGCTTTCTGCCTGAGTTTTTCAAGCTCAGGCTGAACATCTTTTAGAGCTTTTGATGCTTTAACCATTGTGTCCACTTCTACAAACTTCAGTTTCTTGCTCAGAATCTCAAGAGTTCTCATGTATTCCTCATTGACCTGAAAGGCATCCAAACTGAGAAAGAAAGCTATCTAAAAGGGAATATACTAGTAGGAGATAAATAATAGGGAGCAGCATGCACATCAAGTATTGGGTGGGGTAAATGAAGTACAAAAAGTACACCTCAATGTTTAAAGCGTCTTAGCTGTAGCCTAAAATGCCAAACAAGACCAAGAAGAGACATCAGACCAGCAACACTAGTCTAAGTATTATACCATTTTATATGCATGCACAGTGTATGTAATGCATGCATGCATTTGCTTGCACATCTGTGTCAAAACTAATAAACAATCAACAACAGATTTCTGAAAAAATGTCATCAAAACCACAAGAGCTAGACTCCTATGTAGTTAATTCCCTAAGGAGCCGAGACACTTGTTCGTTCAGGTTCACAAATGCCACAATCTTAGATAATAAGTGACCACTGTTCATAATGTTGCATCCAGGCTGCAGACCTTCTCAATACCAACACTGCAATATTTGTTATGTATGTCTATTTTCAAACATTAGCTAAAAAACCAAGTAGCCAACATATATTAGAGATACTGGAGGAAAGCTGATAAAAATGTAGAAAATAAGAAACAAACAATGCCATAAATTTGGGACTTAGGGACTAGATCAATCCACAAAACCGACTTATAAGGTGGGGATTGACCAAACCATATAAGTACTACCTAAGCCATATCTCTAGTCATGTACTCATGTCAGACTCTCAACAAATACTGCTGGAAATATTACATTTGTTTTGCACGCCACCACAAAAAGAAATTAATAAAACATTATTGGAGAGGAGAGAAGTAGATTACAGAGAAAGCATAATACCTCTCCATCAACAAGGATGTCCACCATCCTAGGAGGGATAATAATGTCTTCCACAAACTTAGCCAGCTTGGATTCAGCCACCTTTTGGGAGAAAAAACAAGACCAATTATACTACATATTACATATAACACGTGCAGGCAAAAAAGACAGAAAAATTTCATCGGATGGGTAAGCAGAGGAAATAAGTTCTAGAATGGTGACAATGAAACGAATATAGCCCTCATCCAAAACTGAAAAAAAAATCCAACAGTTAAAGAAATTCTAATGAACTAATCTAATTGTCAAAATGTAAACAGCCTTTTAATGCAATTTGCTTTCCAGGTCAAATTGACAATTAACTAATATTACGCCGTGCTACAACTTATGAATGTCTTCAAACTTAGCTTGCTTATACAAAATGGTCATACCTTGCGATTCTTAAGCCTCAAACCCATATCCATAGACTTCTCTTGCAGAATTTTAATGTCTGAACTTATGGAACCAATCTCAGCCTGATCAATAAAATTAACTAATTAAGATTTCGTGATTTAATATTCAAAAACAGCATAGAAATTCAAATTCAAATTGTTTGAGAAGTCCTTAGAGTCATCGAATAAATTAATATAATTGTAAGTTGTAACATTTGTGTGATATATACTATTAACAGATCCCTAGAGAAGGTATATAGACACTACATTATTGGACGGGGAAAATAATATTTCTAAAAGTTGAACAATGTAGAAATGTCACATTCAAGCTTTAGAATAAACAAAAATTGTTAAGATTGTGGTGCCACTCCAAATGTAAAATACTTGCACTATATGTCTTGTCAGAATATCAGGAAAACATGTTTACAACCATTTTTAAATGATATTATTGATTAACTAGGAACTGGTTGGTTGGTTAGTTCTGCTCATATAAATGTAAGCTTTTTCAAATTGCTCAAAGGGCCAACATACCTGAAATCCACTTAACAGAGTTTCCATATGTGACAAGATATTATCACAATCTCGAATTTGATCATGAAGTGAGACTAGATTATCACTCTCTTTAATATAATCCTGCAATAAATGGTACAGTTGTAAAATCAATCGATTATTGTACTGTCCGCAACGATTGACAAAAGCAAGTTTAATGCTAGGAACTGCATGACATGACAAACAAAATTCCATGATAAAGCAGAAGAATTTCTTTCAGAATACTTCTCTATATTAAGGGTAACAAGCAAATACAAAGCATACAAAAATAGTGGATCTAGAAAAGCCACATAATCAAATTTTTACATAATTTTTTAGTTACTACAAATCGTAGAAAGCTAGCATTCTCCTAAAAGTAAAAGAAAACGCTGCTACCAATCTTTAGCATGAAGAATAGAGATCCATAAAAACAGGCCTATACATAAGATCTGAACTACAACCAAACAGTAAAGATATGTGCTTACTTGTCATCATATCTAGCAAAGGAGACACAAAATGGTATGATTATTTAAATACTCACAATACTATCAACAAACCTGAATCGAATCCAACTCGACTTTGCGCAAATCATTCTCAACTCCCTTGGTATAATCTCTAAGTTTTGGACCTTTAGATAGTATATTTGCAACAACCTACACAGATGAAAACAACTTAGTAACTTACATGTGTGTGTGTCTAGCCAGAAGAATAATTGAAAGGCAAGGTAAATTACAATTATGCACAGATAGAACATACAATTGTTCTATCTGTGCATAATAATTTAAAATAACAAAATGAGAATGTGATGTGTAACCATTATGCACAGATAGAACATACAATTGTTCATAAAATGTAAGCTTACATGAACCCAATATAAAAATAGTAAACATGCTTAAAGTGAAATTAATTAGTGCGATAGTCTCCAATTGAAACATTAGAGTGTTTATAACTTCTTTTTTTTATATATTGAAGAGGGCTGAACGCCCGAAAAAGAAGGAAATTACAAGGAAATCAATCTAGGGGAAGAGTTTCCCATGAGATCATAGTAATACTTATCCCTAATCTGAGCTGAACACACATCAAAAAATTCAACATTATAATCAAGAGAGCATCCAAGATTAGCCAAGGCATCCGCACACATATTTGCTTCCCGATAAGTATGCGATATTTCAACAATCCACTACAACTAACATTTGCCAAATCTGCTTCAATAATGAACCTCCATTTATGCTTGGCGAACTGCCTTTCTTCACTACCCATACCACTGCTACTGAATCAGTATGCAACTCCACCCTTCTAAACCCCATCCTATGAGCATAACATAAGCCTTCATACACTCCCCACAGCTCTGCCACGAACGCACTACAAAGACCGACACACTTTGTAAAACCACCCAACCATTCTCCTTGACTGCCTCGTATCAGTCCTCCACACCGAGCCACTACATGCTCCTTGTAGCCTTGTAGGCTCCATCTGTGTTAAGTCTTACAAACAATTCTCTTGGAGGTATCCATCCAATCAAAGATATTGTTTGGTTTGTCACTGTCACAATTTCATTTGTTGTTGTTGCACCCATATACTCTCCAACCACCTTCAACACGTGTTGTTGTGGACAAATAGGCCTGACAAAATTCTCTTCAAACATCTCCTTGTTCCTCCAACTCAAAAGGCAATGACAGCTCAAAGCCCACACATCAGACCAACTTTCTTTACCATGCCATTGAATTGCATTAGAAATATTGAAATTAATCCATTGATTAAGATCACCCATATAAAATTACACTTTACAAATCCCCGGAATAACACCCCTCCACAACTCAATTGCTTTTGGGCAATCCCTCATGACATGAAGGGTAGTTTCCTCCACATTACCACAAAAACTACACATAGCATGGCTCAGCCCCATTTTACTCTTCATGACATTAGTTAGCAATCTACCATGAAGCATCATCCATATGAAAGCTCTTACTCTTTCTGGCACATTTAAACTCCAAATTTTCCTCCAACATGAGTTGTTGTCTCCACCATTGTTGCCACACAGTTTCATATACATTCCTGATACCGAAAATTGAGAGTTGTTACCTCCAGCAATCACTTTTTCATCCTTAGCATGCTCCTCACTCGGAGGTAATGTTGCAGCAATTTTTTTTAACAGTGCTGCAGGAAGTCAATCAACCATTAAGTTCCAATTCCACTTCCCCGCTGGATCCACTAACTCGGACAACTTAATTCCACGTAAACTTTGAGGGATATCAACTAGTTGCTCCAACACTATTCCTCCGTTTATCCAGGCATCACTCCAGGCATCGATGCTTTTTCCATCCCCAACAATCCAAAAACTGAATTTTTCTAGGAGAGGTTTTAACGCATCCAAAGCTTTCCAAAGGCTTGAATCAGTGGCTTTACATGGTCGAATAGTCAAACCATTCTCCCTACTATATTTGCCATGAAGAACATTACCCCAAAGTTCCTCACTTCCAGCTTGAAGCTTCCAACCAAGCTTACACAAACATGCCTTTTCATATAATCAAGCTTTCGCATGCCCAACCCTCCCATTGCTTTTGGGACAGCAATTTGTATCTCCTCCAAACAAGCCTTAGGAATGAGAGAGGAAATCATAGGATAGGTAGGTTATCGCTTCAACAGAGTGTTTATAACTTGTTTACAGACAAGCAAGTTTTGCTATTGATTACTGTAGTTAATTAAATTAAATTCAATCGTTCTCATTTACAAAGTTCATAATAATAATTTTGGTAAATAAATAGTTACAAAGAACAAGCATTGAAACTTTACAAAACTACAACCAGAAATTTTGATATAAAACATTATTATGCTAAGATCGATCAACTATGTCATTTCATCATCATAATCTAAAATAGTAGTGTTTCCAACAAAATAACGAAGTTGAATTAATAACTCACTTCATCATTCTTACATTCCTCAAGCTCCTGTTGAAGTCCTTCCAACGATATATCATCACTACAAAAACAAATTAAGCAAATTAACTAAAACTAACATTCTTGATCACAAAATTAACTTTAATAAACTAAAACAAATGATAATTTGGAACTGCAATAGTAAAATAGAGTATATTAACCCGTTTATATCTTCTTCAATTGTTAAATCACCAACAAATGCTCCAAGATCAAATGCACTAGAAGGACTCTGCAATAATTTGTCGATAACAGTGGCAATTTCAGTGTAACGGGAAATAGAAAAATCAACAAGTAGAAACGGTTGTACTATGATATGTACCATTGGATTTCCGGCAACATCAGCCATTGTTTATGCAGAAATTGTTCACCGTTTTCTTTGATTTCGATGAATTTTGAAGAATTTACATGTGATTTGGGAGAGAAAGTTAGGGAATCTAGAAGAAGAAGATCAATGAGAGAGTAATGCAGTGATCGCCATTTACGTGAGATTTGGGACACACGTCGGAGATGAGATTTACCTGACTGGAGATGATGATTCTGACGATGGTTCGGTTTGGGCCTATACGGGACTGGGCCTCTTCTTAAGACAAAAAGGAGTTGAGATCTGCTCCAGTCCACTTATGCTCCAGTTTTCCAGTCCCTTAGATAGATGACTGCCATGTGGATAAAAAACAAATCAACGGTTCATAATTAAATCAATTTTGTTTATGCAGTTGTAATGTATATTAAGAAATCTACCATCTTTTACCTTATTCCATCGGTGCGTTTTTAGAGAGTTTGCACAACGAGACATTCAACTTCCACCTACAGACGGAGGAGATTACAATGATTCTCTATGGCATGTCGTGTGTGCTGCATCTCCCCATAAAGGGACTTATGCTAGACTACACGGGGAACTTGACCAAAGATGAAGATGATCTTGATGGTGGAGCTCATTGGATCGAGATCAACTGATGTTGATAAGAAAGTCACACATACCAGAGGGGCACATGCACGATTTACATATCTAAGAGATCTCTTTTGGAAGGCATTTGGAGTGTGTGGGTCGATACACATAGGAGGGTAATGAGGAGGAAGCTGGGAAGTATCAAGACCACACCGCCGGGGTCAACTTGTTCATCCTATACAGTAGCCCTATTTTGAGTTAGTTGACATATTTACTTGGGGCGATGTTGCTTTGAAACCTCTAAAAAGCGTTCACTGTTGCCACCATATCGAGGGTGAAGGTCGTGGTGGCAAGTTATATGACACTGATCCAAGTAACTAAATTTATTTATTTATATAATTGTGTACTTAATTGTTTTATTTTTATTGATATATTTTTCTCATTACATATAATATTATAATTTATTTAAAATGTTATTAAATCTAAAGGTTTTTATTTTTGGTCAAAACTATAATTTATATTGTTTTTGTTTTTGTTTACAATGAGTCGGGAATCAGACATATGACGTATAGCGTACTACCCAAACTTCTCACCACTACGCCAAAATCTAATGACCTAATTTATATTGTTTTTAACTTGAACTTAATAAGTGATGGAGTGAATTTATTAATATGGTATTTTTTTTTTTTACAAGAATACATGAAGTTTTTCCATATAAAAAATGATGTTTCATTTGTAATAAAAATGATATACCAAATGTTAGTTGGTTCAGTGGTGATTGGCGCTGAACTTGGTAGGGAGGACCACAGTTCGATCCCCGCAATTGCACTTGGGAGGGACTGGAACCACTTGATGCCAGAACTCGCCCCGAACTCTGGACTACTAAGGCCCCTTTCCCTTAGGAACCAGAGGGTGAAAACAAAATAAAAATAAAAAATAAAAATGATATTTCATTATAAAAATATAAAAAAATAGAAATATAGTAAGGCGCCTTCTACCGTGTAAGAGTGAGATAGGTCTTGCACGTTGCACAAACATTTTTAACCGTTGGATTTCATAATTACAACATATCTATCATAAATTAATTCTGCTGAATTTTCTCTCGGTTGACTTCAAAAAGTTTCATCCGTACCGTCATCTCCTCTAGATCGCACCACCGTTACCTTCCACATTCGTTTGGAAACACCACCTCTTCCATTCCTTTGAACTTGTATTTCTCAACCTAACACACTACCCATTCTTCTTGAGATATTTCTAAAGAGTTAAAACACATCACTCACTCTAAAGCAAGTGGTCCTTGATTTTTTATTTTTTAAATTTCATTTTTTAGTTTTTTAAATAAGATTCATAATATTTTGTCAAAAAAAAAATAAGATTCATAATCTTCGATCCAATATAATTATGTTTGCTACACATAAAACTTGGGTGTTTTGTTCTTAATCGTATGAAGTAATTATAAGTAAATAGTAAGGAGAAGAAATTTAAGATTCCGATGGAGGGGAAAGAGTACAACTATTGCAGAAGCAATAACTTACGGTAGAATCACATTAAAAACATGATTTTGTAGAAAACTCAACAAGAAAATTGCAAAAGTTTTGACATTTAACATTTATCATCAGAAATGGTCAAACTTTTAAATCCATTAGAGAGAAAAAACGGACCTGGATTCCATGCAGTCAAAGCATGGTGCAGTCATGCAGTCACTGCATGTGAACCATTGGATTGAATTTTGATTAAATAAATAATATATATTAATAAATTTGTAAGGCTGAGATTAACCTGCAGTCAAATAGTGACTGCAGGGAATCCATTTCCAGAAAAAACATATTAAAAGAAACGCATCGAAGATCTAATAGAGGGAGATTAATAAAAGGGATTAGAGAGAGATAGTAATTTTAAAAGTCGAAGACATAGATGAACAGTGAACACATAGATGCATCGAAGTCGAAGACAAGGAAACACGGAGGAGAGAGAAAATGGTGAAAAATATGGTATGAATCATGTATATTATAGTTTGATGTGGGCTTTATAATCTAACGGCTAAAATTAGTCTTGCACGGTGCAAGATATCAAAAGGTTGTGCACAATAGACAAAACCATTATATATATATATGTATTATTGATTTGACACATAATAATAACATCCACATTCATGTCACTCATGTTGGTTGTATAAATGAGTCCTATATAAGGCGGATTCTAGGGTGTGCAACCATTAAATGGGTCGTACATAAGCCAATATTGTTTGTGATGAAAAGGCCAAACAAAAAGACTCCATGATTAAAGATAGTTTGTGATGAAACTTCATCTAAATTTGGTGGTAATTTGTCAAAGGAAAATGATTTGTGTGTGGATAACTCATAATAAGATTTATGTAACCTCATCATCTAATGGTTATAAATCCAATCCACCGGTGAGAGATATGCTTGGGTTGCTCATGCTAGAATCCGCCCCTACATAATACTCCTATATTATTTTACGGCTTACACTTTCTAACTATTTAAATCACTGAACCATATTTTATAAATATACATACCACTCATCCAAAACTCTAACATGGACTCCACAAAACTCTAACCAAAAGTTTCTGAAAAAAATAATAATAATAACATTTTAATATAGACTTAATCAGTAAAATGGTCCCTTAAAGATATTTTTTGTTTCAGATTGGTCCCTTAAAGAAAAAAAGGTCCGAATAGGTCCCTTAAAGAAAAAAAGGTCTGAATAGGTCCCTTAAAGACATCTCCGTTAATCAGTTTGGTCCATAAAAAAAGTCCGAATAAGACCAAACTGATTAACGGATATGTTAGGACCAAACTGATTAACGGAGATGTCTTTAAGTGACCTATTTGAACATTTTTTTTTGTTAAGGGACCTATTCAGACATTTTTTTCTTTAAGGGACCAATGTGAAATTAAAAATATCTTTAAGGGACCATTTTACTAATTAAGCCTTTTAATATATAATATAATTCCATTTTAAAAATAGATTATTGTTTATAATCCTAAATATAAATAGAAAAAAAAGACATAATTGTACATGTTTTAAAAATAAAAGAAGAAGAAGATAAAAAACCTATATATTACAAATAAAAATTGCTTAAAAAATGTTAAAAAAAAAATAAAGACCAAAATGTTACTAATAAATAAAATAAAAATTATGGTATATTTTTGCCTATAATATATGGATTTAATTGATATGAACTGTAAAATAATTTTACACTATCGACTAATACCAAACATGTTTTCCGCCATATCATCCCACTTCACCCTATTTTCTTAATATGACCTGACAAAATAATTGTTTATCGGACGATTGTATCAATTAAACTCTATAATATATTAATATATAATATATTAATATTTACAAGGGCCGGTTCATGAGCCCAAAAAACAAAGTGTTTCATTTTAGAGCGCCGAACAACAGAAACGAGCGTTAATGGAAGCAGCAGTGGCACAGATGGTAACGCCGGGAGAAGTATTAGGCAAAACCGACGACGTTAAAGCCGGAAGAGGAACATACGCGGCGGTTCACAACAACACCGTTTACGCCTCCTTAACTGGTTTCCGCCACACCATACCTCCTGCTTCGGACTCACCTGACCAGGTTCATTAATAGCTTCACACTCCCATTCCTAGGCTAGGGTTTCGTTTTCTCAATTCTGATTTGATTCCATTGAAATTACTTAGTTTGTTGTTAATTGTTTGTGATGTGATATTCAGAGACCTACTATTGAAGTAACTGGTCATAAAGCTCATGGACCTGTTCCTGAACCTGGATCTGTTGTCATTGCTAGGGTTACTAAAGTTATGGCTAAAACTGCCTCACTAGATATTATGTGTGTTGGACAAAAATCTGTTCGCGAAAAATTCACCGGCATGATTAGGTATACTTATATTTCATAGCTGATAAACTAGCTCATAACGGATAAACTGCCAAATTGAATTGAAACATTTGTAAAAATCAGTTTATATTATGTGTGTTCTGTTTGTGTAAAATTTACCGGCATTATTAGGTCTGCGGATATTATTTCATAGCTGATAAACTAGTTGATAGCTTGATAGCTGATAAAGATAAACTGCCAAATTGAATTGAAACATTTGTAAAAAGCAGCAGCAATTTAAAAAGTTTTTTTTAATTAATATTTAAATATTTTCAATTAAGTCATGATAATGAGGGTAAAAAGGATACCTTATTTATAAGATAGAGAAAGCTTGCGGGAGAAAGCCGTTACCAACAACTTTACGTTAATCATATGGGTTTATCTGCTATAATAACTATAAGTTAGTGGTTTGACTGGGCCTGTTAGGTATTAGCTTTGGGCCTAAGCCCAACAAATGTGTTGAATACGAGAGTTTGTTACATTTACATTAGTTGGGGTTGGCCCAAACCTGGTACTGAACAGAACCATGAATAAGGTTGCTATTGGTAGTTTTTTTGTTTTGTAAAAATTATCTTATAGTCTGCTCTGCTGTGCCTCTTGTAAAACTTTGGTTAACTAGATTGCTATTTTTCATAGATAATCTCTAGATTTGGTGTGATCAGTTTTTGTTATAGAGGGACTTTTGCAGTTACATGAAAAAGGAAGAAAATGGTTGTAGGAATGTTGTCAGTTAAATCTTGTCTGTTTGGTCGAACAATTGAACTTATTTACTAGATATTATGTGTAAAATTTATCGGCATTATTAGGTATGCTTATATTTCAGAGCTGATAAACTTGCTGATAACGCATACAGATAAACCTATGTTGTCAAAGCGGAAAATTGACGCGACGCGGACAACCCAAAATTGACTCGACGCAGTAATGCGGAGAATCGCGGGCGCTATTTAAGTGACGCGACGCGGACAATAAAAATAAAAATTACATAATAAATATCAAACTATCAATCAATCATCAAGATACATATACTAATAAAAGTGGCATAGGCCCCTTACATAATTAAAATACCAATCATCCAAATCCAAATACTTACTACACACAGTAGTAGTATTCCAAAGTCCAAAATACCAATAAAAGACAAGTCTTAACAAAACATAAAATTCAAGGAAAGTAAGAAACAAACAAAGACTTAAGTACTTAGTTCTAAACATCAAATATAAATTCAAGCGTCATTAAAATGAAACAGAGAAGCAGAGAAAGAAGAACGATGAAATTTTACGCGTCTTTGTTTGTCTCCAAACACAAAACGGCGATGGGGAATGGAGAGAAAGAGGCGTAACAAATAGATAAAGAATTAGGGTTTAACGAAATTTCACAATTATTCTCTAAAACGTTTAAAAATTAAGGGTAAAATCGTCGTCTTGCTGTTCAATTAAAAGCGGTGCTACGAAACTGCTACTCCTGCGACGCGCTATAGCGCCCGCTTCACATAAATATCGGCTGCTACACTCTGGATGGCCTTAGCGCCTTGGGCTGACTCGGTGACCTCCATTTTGTCGCGTCGCACTGCTATAGCGGTTGTAGCGGCCGCTATTGACAACAGAGAGATAAACTGCCAAATTGAATTGAAACATATGTAAAAATCAGCAGTAATTAAAAAGGTTTTTTTTATTAATATTTAAATATTTTCAATTAAGTCATGATAATGAGGGCAAAAAGGATACCTTATAAGCTAGAGAAAGCTTGCGGGAGAAAGGCCGTTACCAAACAACTTTATTTTAATCATGAGTTTAGCTATAAGTTAGTGGTTTGACTGTGTATTAGGTTTGGGCCTAAGCCCATCAAATGTGTTGAATACGAGAGTTGGTTACATTAGTTGGGCTTGGCCCAAATCTGGTACCTAATAGAACATGATTCCATGAAATAAGACTGCTACTGGTAGTTTTTTTTTTTTTTTTTTTTTTTTTGTAAAAATTATCTTATAGTCTGCTCTGCCTCTTGTAAAGCTTTGGTTAACTAGATTGCTATTTTTTCATGGTTAATCTCAAGATTTGATGTGATAATTTTTTGTTATAGAGGGAATTTTGCAGTTACATGAAAAAGGAAGAAAATGGTTGTAGGAATGTTGTCAGTTAAATCTTGCCTGTTTGGTCGAACAATTGAACTTATTTACTACTACATCTGTGCATGACTTATCATGAATTCACGCATCATTTCTATATAATTCCTGTTTTATGTTTTAAAATGCACGACTATTCATAAATCTTGTTTTGGCAGGCAGCAAGATGTTAGGGCAACTGAGATTGATAAAGTAGATATGCATCTATCTTTTCGTCCTGGTGACATTGTTAAAGCTCTTGTGGTACTATTACTGTTCTAACAGTTTAATAAGTTGATTTCAAAACTTCCAAATTGCCTTCAGATCAATTAGTTGCTACTTGAATAACGCCTTAACTTAACTCAATCTGTTTTTATTAGCTTTCTCTTGGAAATGCACGGGCGTACTTTCTGTCAACTGCAAAGAATGAGCTTGGTGTTGTTTCTGCAGAAAGCACTGCTGGTGAGATTATGTTCATATTCTGGGAATTTCACCCTCATATATTTTTTAGTCTGTTGCCAATTCCCTCTAAGTTTATGTTACTGCCTGTTTATATGGACTTGAACTTCTGCGTTCTCTAGTCTAGTTGACTGTGTGGAAGCATTCCCACTTTCCCAGGTCTATTCAGCGCCTTTCGTTTCTTCCTCTGCTAGTTTCTCTTTAGCAGGGGCAAAAAGCCCCCTCTAAGTCGATTCCCTCATCTTTTATCATATATCTTTGTTTTCTTTGATATGATTTGAATTACATCAATTTATTAGATAGTAGTTTGCACAATAACAATCATAGTTTAGTATGAGGGAATAACCAAATAGGTTGGTGAGGTTGGGGTAGGCTTTGGACTGCTATTTTAAGTATAGTTTTGAACTGATGTGATAATTTAAATTGGAATCTCAATTACTCATCATGAGTGAAATAATGTAACTAGAGAGAGATAAGCTTGGATTTGTTTTATATTTTACTTGTTGTTAGACACTAAAACTAATGTAAACTGGTTTTACAGAGTTAGTTATTAGAGTTACTTGTATTTGAGGGAGAGTTTGTTAAAGTAACACCCTGCATATAAACATGTTTCATTACTGTGATTAATGAGTTTCGTTATTGTGATTAATGAGGGAGTGGATTGGTTTACATCCAGTGAAGTGTAACGCTAGTAATTTGGTCTAGGGACATGCTTTAATTTTAATATTTTTCATGCACTCCCTCATGAATTGCTCCCTTATGTTCTATGCACCTAATGCCATTTCTTCCTATGAGAAGCGAGCACTGAGATAGAATCTATTAATTGCTATTATAAGTTGCAAGCTTGCAGCTTGTTAGGTCTATGCACCTAACAAGTAGAGATTTTCATATATGGCGGACAATGTGGAAACAAACTGTTAGATTATGTTCATATTGTGGGAATTTCACCCTCATTTTTTTCAGTCTGTTGCCAGTTCCCTCTAGTTTATGTTACTGCCTGTTTATACAGACTTGAACTTCTGCGTTCTCTAGTCTAGTTGACTGTGTAGAAGCATTCCCCCTCTCCCAGGTTTATTCAGTGCTTTTGCTTCTTCCTCTGCTAGTTTCTCTTTAGCAGGGGCAAAAAGCCCCTCTCTAAGTCGATTCCCTCATCTTTTATCGTATATCTCTGATATGATTTGGATTACATCAATTTATTAGATAGTAGTTAGCACAATAACAATCATAGTTTAGTATGAGGGAATATGTTGGTGAGGTCGGGGTAGGCTTTGGATTGCTATTTTAATTATAGTATAAAGTATTGAACTGACGTGCTAATTTAAATTGGAATCTCAATTAGTCATGAGTGAAATAATGTAACTAGAGAGAGATAGGCTTGGATTTGTTTTATATTTTACTTGTTGTTAGACACTAAAACTAATATAAACTAATTTTACAGAGTTAGTTATTAGAGTTACTTGTATTTGAGGGAGAGTTTGTTAAAGTAATACCCTACGTATAAGTGTATGTTTGGTTATGCGTTTTTTTATCCCAAACGTGAGTCTGATGCTCAAACGTGCTTTCAACCTTTTCATGTGATGTTTGGATAACTGCAAAAGTGAATCCCTAAACCTGCTTCTGTAGCCCCAAACGCGAGTTAACTAAAAGCTACAAATTGGAGCTTCTGAGTTAAAGCAAAATCGATTCTAGACTATCAATTTTCAGTGACATGTATACTTACCCAAATACCCATAGCTTCTACAAATTTTCTACACATAAACAACTTTCTTCTTCTTCATCACTGCAAGCTTTTCCAGATCTGGGGTGAAAAAAAAAAAAATTAAAGTGGAAGAGGAAGAGCAAGGAAAACACCCAATCTTCACAGAAGCTCCAACCAAATAGCAATGAGAACACAAATGAAAATTTTAGAAATTTTGGCAATCTAAAAATAGAAAAAAAGGGTCCTGTCAAAAAAGAAAAACTAAAATAAGGGAATAAAGGATGATGTCATCCATAATGTTGAAGAAGAATGGGAGATGGGAACATTGAAGAAGAATTAAACAAGAATGGGGGAGATTAAATTTTGTTAAGGGAATATGGTACTAGAGTGTTCTTCATCGTTTCATTGAAAATGAATGTCAATCAAAGAGACTTATATATTTATTTTTTTTGTTAATTACTAAATGTAATTACCAGTTCTAGAGAATTCCTTTTTTTTTTTATAATTATTTTAATTCATGAGATGGGTCACGTTAAAATTACTAAATAGAAGGAATATTTTATCTTAAAAAATTGTCTTGAATAAAACCCATAAATCAAATTATAAATGAAAACTAGTTTTAGATATACACATAAAATATTAATACCCATTTTGGTAATTATACAATTAAAAGCAATTCTAATTCAAGATATCCAAACAATATGAATCGACAAGAATCACTTTTACTGTGATGTATCCAAACATAAATCAATTTACAATCAACTCACTTTTAACCAAAATCAATTCTGTCAAACTCAATTCTACCAAACTCAATTTTAATCACCACCAAACCAAACACACACTAAACATGTTTCATGATTGTGATTAATGAGGGAGTGGATTAGTTTACATCCGATGAAGTGTAATGGTAGCTAGTACTTTGGTCCAGGGACCTGTTTTAATTTTAACTTTTCATGCATTCCCTCATGAATTGCTCCCTTATGTTCTATGCACCTAACACCGTTTCATCTTATGGGAAGCAAACACTGAGATAAAATCTATTAATTGTTATTATAAGTTGCAAGCTTACAGCTTAACAAGTAGGGATTTTCATAATTCATGAATCATATATGGTGGACAATGTGGAAACAAACTGTTTGGTTTTAATTTTTAAGCTTATGTGACTGTGACACTCTATGCAATGAAGTTTTATATATCTTTTTTTTCCTTTCATGTGTGCCTCAACCTGTTGTACTTTTTTTATTTAGGTGCAACTTTGGTTCCAATAAGTTGGACGGAGATGCAATGTCCACTATCTGGTCAAATTGAACAAAGAAAGGTTGCAAAGGTTGCAAGCTGATAAGATTACTAAATACTATCAAGTTGGAAACTGTTATCCCCTTTGGTGGAAAAAGTCTTGTAGCTGTAGAAATCTACTAACATGCCTCCTTGTTAGAGTGAGAAATTACATCTAAGCAGTTTTGTAGGCATACAAGAACACAAGCTTGTATTTTATTTTCTTTTAGATTGCAAGTTGTTTTACATACAAAATAGCATAGACACATGATTTGATTGTGAGCAAGGATTTAAATTTTCACTTCTCCATTTGAAGTCTAAGCATCAATACTGTCTAATAGCATTGTAAGACATGTTTCAACTCGTAATAGAATTAGTTTTGTTTTCATTCCAACGTATTTCTTGAGTTCAATGCGTCACATGTTTTTTTCCCAAAACGCTGTGCCTTGTTTGGCGCTTTGCTACTGGAGCAGTACTGCTGCTTATTATTATTGAAACATTTCTGCTCATCAATTATAACTCCTGTTGCATGTTTTGAGCTTCGCCAAAAAATGTGTTAAACAAGAGGTGATTGTCCATGTTTCAACAACTTATGTGTGTGGCGAGAGAGGAGGACTCATATCAGAGGATCCTCATTGTTTTGGTGTGTCATTAAATGGAGTCTCTGTACTAGCCATTGATATAGAAAAGAAATTGGTCGAGGAGAAATTAAATAAGCTTTGAGCAGAGGGAGCAATAGAATAAGACATTGAAGTAGCAATGAAGGACTTGGGTATGAAAAGAACAATTGAATATGGATGGCCAAACACATACACACATACGTATTTACAAAGGCGATGAGAGAAATGCTTGTAAAAACTTTCAAAGAAAACATATCTGTCGTTATTGTTTGTCCCACGATTGTTACTAGCACTTATAGAGAACCTTTCCTTGGTTGGGTTGAAGGCTTAAGAATAAGAAGTAAGAACTATAGACAATATAAGTGTTGCTTATGGTAAAGGAAAATTGACAAGTTTTTTGGCAGATCTCGATGTTGTTTTCAATGTGATGCAAAAAACTGATAATGGTTGGCGATGTTAGTATGTTTAGCAACTTGGCTAGTTTCCGCATATACATGTTCATACTTTACTTTGTTTTTCTTTCTTTCTTTCTTTTGCTGTCCAAAAGAAGAACAACGGTTTGTTTGTTACTTCCTTCCTTTTAAAGTGACTAGAGGTGTTCTTCAAAAAAGTGACTAGAGGTGGCCAATACAATTTTATGTCGGAATATACCATCATAAAAATAGCAATTTAAGTTTTTTTTTTCTTCCTTAATTAATTAAAAAAACACGTTATCTAGTTTGGGATAAGTGACATGCAAATTTAACATTTTGTGTATGAGTTTCAGTGGCTGAAACACAGTGTTGCATAACTTTCAATGGCTTCTCTTCATCTTCTTCCTTCTCTCTCCAAATCCTTGTCTTCAATATCCCCTCTTTCCCAATATCACACTCATCCATTCGCTTCCACAACCTCACTCAGATTCGCCCATACCATCACTTATACCAATACCCGTTTTCCTACCAAACCTCTTTCTCTGCGTTTTGCTCTAACAGAGTCTAACACCCCTAATTCTACACAACCTGACCCCAAAACTCTTCTCCAAGAAATTGCCGTAAGCCATTCATTTCCCACTTTCAAATTTTTAAACAAGTTAATTTTTTTTTTCTTTCTCTCTATTTGAAATTTCCCAATTCACGAGTTCATGTGGTTTTTTTTTTTTTTTTTTTTTACGTTGCAGGACAGTTTTGATCTTCCTGTTGATTACTTTGCGCAGTTTCCAAGTGATCTTCGATTAGATGTAAGTGTAGTGCAATCTTTTGACCCGTTTAGCTTAACTTAAGACTAAACATTTTCATGTAATTAGTTTCAATTATTAACAAACAGTAATTTAACAATGTTCTTTTGCTATGGAATCATGTCTTTGATCTGTAAAAGCTGAATGACGCTGCGTTCGACCTTTCAAATGGACCTATCTTGGACGAGGTTGGTACTTGTTAATTGCATTTGTACGTACTATGTAGCACCAACACTTCAGATTGAAGGTGTATTTGGTGTCCGACACATACTATATATGTCATACATTGCCACATGTATTGCATTCAACCACTTTCAATTTTTAAAATTATTGTGTGAGTGTCGTGACGGGTGTCTATGCCTGTGTTAGTGCTTCATAGCTTGCTACCTCAGATGCAAACATTAGGATCCTGTTAATGTTATAATGCTAATAGAACAATCCAATTTCTGATATTGGCGTCAAACCTAATTGATAGCTGAGTCTGAGTGTTTACCAAATTACCCCTCTTAGTTAACTTACCTAGCCGGTTTCTTAGTTGTAATATACTGATAAGGTGCATGTATATCCATTTCTAATTTCTTCATTTGCAATCAATATGTTCATGGAAAATTAAATTGAGGCATTGAAGGTTTGCGTGTACTTAACTGGGTGCTAATCCATTGATTGCCTCTTAAAGACGCCTTTAATTACTATATGCGTTTATGGAGTATTTCCGATTATAAAATAGAATGATATATTTGTTTAATGGGGATGAATATACTTTCTTAGTGTGGCAAAGAGTTAGGAGAGATATTGCTAAACCTCTCTCGAGCATGGGAGCTTGCTGATACTTCCACCTCCCGCTCTTTAGCAGCAAAGCTTCCATTGATAGAGGCTAATTTGACAGGCACTGCCAAGTCAGGTAAATCATGAGCAAATTATCAATGAGCTTTTAATAAGACACTCCTTCAAATAAACCTGTATCTGAAAATTATGAGGAATTTAGCTTGAAGATCTCTTTGTTCCCTTTGCTGCTTAGCACTTGGAAGGCGTTTGGTATCTGCTGGAAGAAGGTTTCAGTCAATGGGACAATATGGCCAAGGTGAGACACAAAAGGTATTTACACTACTCAATATGTGTTGTTGGTTCTCTAGCTTCTTTGAAGTTAATGTAATGCGAAAATGATTGACATCTTTGAGGAATAACTAACAGATATCCAAATAGAATGATGGTGGGTTCTGCTCTTTTGTTGCATTCGTTTTAACCATTTAACTAGAGTTAGTATGAATAACTTTTCAACAAGTATGTAGAGGAAAATGAAAGTTGAAACAATCTTCCAATGACCATAAGTTTGCTAAATAGTAGTTTCTCGCAAAAGTTGAAATAAGCTTCTATAATCAACTTTCAGAAGCTATCTCATCTAGCTTTTCTGTACCAATAAACTTAAAAGTTTTTTTTTGTTGGTTAAGAACTAGGTTCTAATTTTTTTTATGGGATTATTTATCCTGTATGATGCAATTTTAATTTCCTTTACCAGTTATTTTTTTCTCTTTGAAAACATGTATTGTATTGAAACAAATTTAGGCTGTCAAGTTGTTATTAGGTTCAAATGTGGGAAACCAATGAACCATAAAAGTATTTATGTATGGTTACTTCATTGCTTAAGGTGTCATTATTTAATCTTAGAACATCAAAAGAATATTAGTAGAAGCGTATTGATTTCAAATAAGGTTAGTGATTTCCAAAATGCACCCAAAAAGTTAGGGATCACAGTTACTCCTTAGTTACCAAAACTCCATTCTGGCTTTTTATTGATAACATAAACTGATGTAAACTTGTACATATGGTGTGTGTTATTTAATTGAAGAGAAACATTTTTCATTGCTGGGCCATAAATGCAAAACATCTCATGCTTCTGCAATGACTAATTGTTAACACAGAGCAGACCAATCATCTGACTAAATACTATTACCTATGTTTACAATAAAACATGGCTAAACAATTAAATTAATACATAAAATCAATGTTGCCATTATTTGAAATGGTGATTTTTATCTAAGAAACATTGACATGTGGAAATTTTCATAGATTGCAAAAGCAATGATTGCGGCCGGGAAAGCTCTATCTGCTAGTTCAACTTCTGCAATAATAGATAAAGAACCGAAAGAAGAAAATAGGACTCTGAAGGTCGGTAATTAATGTCTCTATTTACGGGATGTTTAAGGGAAGTTTCCTGAAATGAAAAACTATTACTACGATTCTGAAAAATTAGTAACCTTGTTGCCCACTGCAGTTTGGAGCATTGCAGGTTGAAATTACACCTACTAAAGCCAACATTGGCGCTGCAATTGCATTTGTGTTTGGGTAAGTTTTCCATCTTAAAATTTTATCAGTAAGAGGATTGCGACCTAGAAAACTTAGTTCTTCTCTAAACTTTGAAATAGGATTCTTACATGGGAGATAGCTCAAGGACTTCAAAACACTCCAGAGAGTTCTTTGCAGTATGCAAATGACAATGCTTTGTTGCTTGCTAAGGTGCTTTGAAATAACTTCTTACTCACAATACCTCAACTTAGTTTTGTTAAGTACTGATTTCTAATGCCTTAAGTGTCTAAATATTTGGCTGCAGTCTTTGAGGGGAACATTGCTTGCTCTTTTTTACGGCTCCACGTTGTTGTCCGCACTTACTTCAGGGGGGCTTGTTTTACTTGGTATACAGCTCAAATCAGAGAAAAATTGAGCCTTATGCGTGCTTCTTTCGCTCAGTTTTGCTTATAATTGGTGGAGGTTCTGCACAGTCTAAATTTGTGAGTATTAGTATACAATCATAATAATGTATCAAACTCATGACATGACTGGAAAACAATGCTTATAGTAGCAATACTTTTGTTTAATGTTGCCCTAAGCATCCAGATTGATTGAGTTTCTTTCATCTTTCCTGCCAATATTCTAATGTCAAAACTTTATGTCATGTAAATAGACATATTCAGTTATAAATTTCTTATGGATGTGTGTAGTTCACGAGTTTTTCTTTTTTCTTTTTGTGTGCAAAGTGAGTTATGTTGTTTATTATCGGAGAAAAACAGAAAACCATTTCTTACATTGTCATATTCTATGTTTCCGCACACCTCGAGACCTTGTCCTTGCTTGCTGCGTCATTGTCAGGAGTCATAACTTGCGAGGAACCTTTCTGTATGCTGTTGAAAAAGTCCAACGTAACTTGCAAATGCTTCTGCGTTTTTGGAGGAAACGCAACAAAGTCAAGACAACTCGATAATGTATCTGACTATCTTTTTTCTTGTGAATCGAGTGACTCACATGTAACTGTAGAGAGTAGAGACTATTCCCTTGAACCAGATAGGATCACAATGAGTGGCTAAGTTCTTTCTCAGGAGCTTTAATGATGTTGCCTTCTTATGGGTGGGTTAACCCATAACCTATAATTAATTAAGGAAAATGCTAAATAGTGCCCCAGGGGCATTGGTTAAGAATTTAAATTTAGAAGGTTTTTCTTCAGTATTGTGTAGTCAACACATGAAAAGTCTAAATTTTGATTGTTTCAATGCATAACTTTTCCTTTATTTCCTTTTTTAGTTGAAACCATTAATTAATTATTAAGTTGAAAGAGATGCAAATCATCTGATCCAAGCTTTAGCATTAGTACAATTTTTCTAGTTGGTTAATGGACACAGAACTGTTTCTCTGTCATCTCAAGCGTTATATCTTCTATTTAGATCTATCAAGTACAAACGCTCCTCGAATTAGGCATGTCTTGCTATATATACGTCAGTGTCCGACACCGACACATATGATTACATTGAATTCTATCATTTTTTTTCAAATTATTATTGGTGTCGATGTGTCAGTGTCATGTCCGGTATCTGTGTCCGTGCTTCATAGATTTAGATGATGATACTAGGATCAATGTCATATCAAAGATCCTGTATGTTTGAATAGACATTGAGATTGATAAAATCTGATTTTATCAAAAACTAAACTTTAAAACTTAAATAAAATCACGGTGTCATTGTGATTTTGTAAAATTCACAGCATATATCTAAACATACACTTGAATAATTGTAATATAGATTTCCGGTAATCTATATTACAATTATTCAAGTGTATGTTTAGATATATGCTGTGAATTTTACAAAATCACAATGACACCGTGATTTTATTTAAGTTTTAAAGTTTAGTTTTTGATAAAATCAGATTTTATCAATCTCAATGTCTATTCAAACATACAGGATCTTTGATATGACATTGATCCTAGTATCATCATCTAAATCTATGAAGCACGGACACAGATACCGGACATGACACTGACACATCGACACCAATAATAATTTGAAAAAAAATGATAGAATTCAATGTAATCATATGTGTCGGTGTCGGACACTGACGTATATATAGCAAGACTGCATAATTATATAGTTAACCAGTAATGGTAGTTGTCATTACGTCATAAATTGATCAGGCACGTCGCTGCTACTTTCAAGATTCTTGTTTAAATATTTTGATCACATTCATGCTGATTCTTGATTCCGTAATTAATTATTTGAATTTGTAAATATTTTATGAAAGTCTACTCTGCCTAAATGTACGTATGTGCATTATTTTAGTTTTGAGGGGTAGATAGGAAATTGACAAAGGCATAAAAAAAGAAAAGGGAAACATCAATATATTAACCAATCATAAAGAGTAGCGTACTAGTGTTTTCTAAGGCAATCTACCAAATACACCATATAATATTGTAATAATAATAATGATAGATCAGTATCGTGTTAGTGTCTGACATCGACACATGTGTGACATTGGGTTGGGACACATAATTTCACAAGTGTCTTTGCTTCATAGTATAAGCATACTAGTAGTTCAGGAGTGGATTATCTGAATTGTAAACGTAGTTTGAAACGTTGTTCGTAATCTGAAACGTAGTCATCTGAAAGTAGTCTGAAACGTAGTTCGGGAGTGGATTCTCTCTCCGGTGACATTTACACTTGAGAGAATCTTCTCCCCTAACTAGTAGTTCATAGTTCCTAGTTCCTACATGTATAATTTAAGGAAGGATCTTGAATTTGATGACGAGGGTCTTGGGGGAGATTGTCAATCTCATTAAAATAACACTTTGCTTTTCAAGACTGTCCAAACTATTTAATAAGAATGTATGTTAGGCTCAGAAATATAAATAAGAAAGGCCAAATGATGGTTGGAGTTCAACCCCTCTTCTCCTATAAGTATGATATATTTTAATGGTTTCAGTGTCCATAGCATTACAGAAAGGGCAATCCTGTAGTAAGTTAATTATTTAATAATCATCAAAGGTTGCATATTTCCTTTTCGTATCCTTCTTACTCCTTTTGTCAACTTCTAGAATATTTTATATAGCTATAATTATGTTATATCATTATATGCATGAAGTATCTGATCCACTGCCGTTTAATAATGACTAATTTTGTCGGAATCTTTTGGACATACAAGATTGACTTTCTCATCAGATCTTAATTATTGCTACATGACTAGTAATAGATACTAGTAGTATGTATGTTCCTTTCCCTAGATTGTGCTTTTCTTTCTTCTCTTATATGGACTAAACTAACATGCAATGTGATAACTGATAAGTACTTTTCTTTCTGTTAGGCTGTTTATACTTTCACAAACAGTCAGTACTTAACTCTTTTACAAGAGTAAATTTCTTATGCCCTTTTAAAATTGTTGGTGACACTTATATGCTACTTTTTATTAGTAGAAATGGTGTTATAATATTGCACTTTAAGTATTATCCAAAATATATATACTGCAAGTGCACCTCAATATTAATTTAAAATAACATAATAACAATAATATGCATGCATATAATTTAGTGGCCGTTGGGAGGGATTTTTCGCGAATGATTGACATATATTCTTCGGTTGCTAAAAGGTTGAAGAAGTGTGGACCAAAGCGGGACTTGTGAAAAATTATAGGTGACAAATTGGAAACAAAAATGATTTTGCTACTCTATGGTGTATATGTAAGCGTAGAAACAATAAGCTCTATAGAACGACGCTGAAATACATCCTCACGTGGCTGTTAGGCTAAGGCGCAACATTCTTCTAGAATGGCGACGAGTTTGGATAAACAAGGAACACGCTGCTGCAGCTCTAGGCACAATGGCAGATTGAACCAACAAACATGGCTTGGTGAATGAGGATGGTAGCAGGCGAAATTAAGTGTAATGTGGATGCCACAATTTTTACGAAGCAAATGCGTATGGTATTGAGACGTGCCTGAGATATGAACATTGCAAATTTATAGCAGCAGAGACATATTGGTACCAAGGATCACCAAAACCTCGTGATGCAGAAGCTTGTGGATTAAAAGAGGCACTCATCTGAGTTGGTAACATGAGTTTAGCTCGAGTGTCAAATGTCAATTGAACTTTGTTTTAAGCAAGTGATTGACGACATTTGTAGCAAATTTAGTACCAAATTTGAGTTTCGAGTTATTTTAAATATGTGTAATACTTCTCATAATCGATTACCAAACTTTAAGATAAATTTTATCCCGGAGACAAACAAATAATGTCACCCATTTGTTAGTAAGAGCGTCATTGTTGTATGCTAGTTTCCAAATTCATGATTATATACCATTTTATATTTTGGATGCAATTATGAATGAAATGAGTTATTAATTGTGTTTAGAAAAAATAATAATTTAGTGGTTGTGCATACACACACACAACACAAATATAAAATGTATAAAAGTACAAAAAGTGGGACACAGAAATGTGGAAATGAGTAATGATCAGGACAGAACAAGTTTCTAACCCCAAAAACACTATCATTGATAATTCATTCCAATTTAAATATCCTTTTTGATGTTATGAAAACCACTAAAAATAGTTGAGGTCATAAAGAGATAAACAATTTTGCAGTGGTCCTTAGCTCTATTATAAAATGAATGGCATATAGATAGCTTCCACTTCACCATATCCATTCATATTCACTTCAAATCACTTGTGTCCATTTCTGTCTGAACTAACTCACTCTCAGTATGGCTTCTTCCTCTTGCTCCGCCACAGACCTCACCCCACTTCTCACCGCCGCCGCAAACGCAACTGCTGTGGCAAACTATCTCTGCACCCAATTTGATGCCATCTCCAAAAAGTTCAGTGATACCACCTATGCAATAGACAACACCTACCTTCTCTTCTCAGCTTACTTAGTCTTCGCTATGCAGCTCGGTTTCGCCATGCTCTGCGCCGGCTCTGTTCGAGCCAAAAACACCATGAACATCATGCTCACCAATGTCCTTGATGCAGCTGCCGGTGGACTTTCCTATTACCTCTTCGGCTTTGCTTTCGCCTTTGGAGCACCCTCCAACGGCTTCATTGGACGCCACTTTTTTGGCCTAAGGGATTACCCTTCACCCGCCGGAGACTACAGCTTCTTTCTCTATCAATGGGCTTTCGCCATCGCCGCTGCAGGCATCACCAGTGGCTCTATTGCAGAGAGAACACAGTTTGTCGCATATCTCATATATTCTTCTTTCTTAACCGGTTTTGTTTATCCCATCGTTTCACATTGGGTTTGGTCCGCTGATGGATGGGCCAGCCCAACGCGAACCGATGGTGATGTCTTATTCGGGTCCGGAGTAATTGACTTTGCCGGTTCAGGCGTGGTTCACATGGTTGGCGGTATAGCAGGTTTATGGGGAGCATTTATAGAAGGTCCAAGAATCGGCCGCTTCGACCGGACCGGTCGGGTTGTTGCATTAAAAGGACACAGTGCATCGTTGGTAGTGTTGGGTTCATTTTTATTATGGTTCGGTTGGTACGGGTTCAACCCTGGTTCATTTTTAACAATTGTAAAAGGTTATGGCAATAACAAAGGAGATTATTATGGTCAATGGAGTGCTATCGGAAGGACAGCTGTCACAACGACATTGGCGGGATGCACCGCAGCTTTAACAACATTGTTTAGTAAACGGTTATTGGTTGGACACTGGAATGTGACTGACGTGTGTAACGGTTTACTTGGCGGTTTTGCTGCGATAACTTCGGGCTGTTCTGTTGTTGAACCATGGGCTGCGATTGTGTGTGGGTTCATTGCAGCATGGGTTTTGATTGGACTTAATAAACTAGCCGTTAAGGTGAAGTATGATGATCCTTTAGAGGCGGCGCAATTACACGGAGGGTGTGGCGCGTGGGGGGTGTTGTTTACAGGATTGTTTGCGAAAGCGGAATATGTTGATGAGATTTATGGGATTGGGAGGCCGTATGGATTGTTGATGGGTGGCGGAGGAAAGTTGTTTGCGGCGCAAGTTATTGAGGTGTTGGTGGTATGTGTGTGGGTTACAGTGACGATGGCACCATTGTTTTATGGGCTGAATAAGATGAAATTGTTGAGGATTTCAAGGGATGATGAAACCGCGGGAATGGATTTGACGAGACATGGTGGATTTGCTTATGCATATCATGATGAAGATGATGATGAATCGATCAGGAAATTAGGGTTTATGATGGGTAGAATTGAGCCGGCTGGGAGTGTAACTCCCTCCGCCACCGGACATGATTCACAGATGCCAACCACTACACCACCAGTGTGACACATCATCATTTAATTACTTCATCATTTGTTGAGGGCTATGGGATATTCATGTAATCAAATAGTAACTAGCTAGTTACTAATTTAATCGAATATATTCGTAGACATGATCCATTATTAAGCGTGATGGAATGAAAAAAGAAAAAAAGTGTTGTGGTTAGTATCTTGTCTAGCTATTGTTATTTATAAACTATCCTTAGTCTGGATTTCTAAATAATATGAGATTTAACTTGTGTTGTAATAGTGTACCGAAACAAGATATCATAAATGAAGTCGTTTATGAGATATATGAACAATTATACGAGACTAAGCAAGTTTTTCCTCTTTAACCCTCCCTCTTTACTTTATTTTTGCGGTTCAATTGACCAAGTATAAGAAAGCTTAGCAATACTCATTTAAACCAACAATGTCATCTAATTAAGCTTAAAAAAATGTCATCAAACTACTGAATCTTGTCTCCAGCTTCCAAAAAAAGGAAGTAATGGATTGGGCCCATATATAGTTTTTAGGGCCCATATATATTTTTTTTTTGAGTTACTTTTGCTGCCCTATCATTTACTCAAATATTGTCATTTTATCATTTTATAACATCCGCTACTTAAGTAGCGGATAAATAAAAATAAGGCACGTGAGTAACCGGTAGAATGACAATAATAATTTTTCATTTTACAATAGGGCCCATATATAGTAGAGGACTTGAAAATTGTACCTTTTATACCCGCACGCTTATATCTTTATCCCTACAAAATTATAAAAAATTTAAATTTTACCCTTTGACATTTCTCACCCCATAAAATATTTTTGGCAGCAAAAGTTTTACATACCGAATTGATTTTTGGAAAATTTTAATTAAATTTTTTTAGTAGCCAAATTTTTTGCCACGGTGGCTAAACTCCATAGTCTACATGAAATTACAGCACTGGAAAACTTTTTCTCAATATTCGGATTTTTTCACGTATGACATATATCTTCCAAAGTGAACAAAACAAGGATGGAAACAGCAAATTAATAATTCTTTGATTACGTACAAGTAAAGAATGTAACAAGAAAATAAGACATTACTTCAACGTAAGACAAATTTAAAACTGAACTATACTTGTCCAATTGAATTTATATATACGTCAATTAAAAATCATGGACACTGAGGATTATTCCCAGGCCCACCATAATAAAAATATGTACCCCATTCATTGCTATAGGAGTTTTCAATATCATAACAATTTTTGTTTTCAGCTAAGGTTGAGATGCTTTGTACTGAGCTAAGAGTGTTATCAATGTCTACAATCTCGAGGTTCCGAAAGTAGCTTGCTTTCCCGAAACCATCTTCGGCAAAGTGGCCGGAACCCATCTGGGTGGAGGTGTGCCGGCCGTTGGACCGCGAGTTTACTACCTCCCCGCCCCATTCCACCATTGTGGCGTGATCGGCTAAGTGTGTGAATAGCTCCGCTGGCCAATACCCTACCAATGTGTTGTCGCCATAACTCATCCACCAATTTCCTACTCTTGGATCCTAATTCATATTCACAAAACAAAAATGTTAAAAGAATATCCTTTGATTTACGAAAAGAGTCGGATGTTTTTATTTTTTAATGAATTTGTATGTGTTCATAAAAGTGTCAGTTCAGTAGTAAGAATTTAACCTTATAACTTCAAATATATTTTAAAATGTCAGTTCAGTAGTAAGAAATATCGACCTTCCAAATGAGGATTGAAATGTCATATTGGCTGCCAGCATAGGAAGAGACAGGAGAAATGGCAGCTCCAATAGCTATCTTGTTATTTGTTTGAATGAATCCAGCACAAAGAAGATTGTAACATCCTGTTGCTTGATAAGAGTCACTCTGCATCACCAAAAACCTTTTAAAGATTTATATAAAGGACCACAAATTTTCAACTTAATTAATAGCTAAAGTTTATTTGCTCTTATAAAGTTATAATGCCCTTTAACTGAAACCACTTGATGTCAGAACTGATCCCGAACCAGATTATGTGGTTAAGTTATAATACCCTCTTCTCTATCATTCCAATTTAAACCCCTCCCTAAAATATAATAATCAAAGTTGATTTGGGCTAACAGATAAATAATCTTTGGGCCTAATAAATTGAATTTGACAAGTAACTACTTTAAAATCAATAAAAATATGGTAGTCGTTCTTCTCTCTTGTGTTGCTCACAATAGGCAAATACACTAACGATATATTTTATGGTAGGATATACATTATCGGAAGATATCTTCTAAAAAAATATGGGAGGATTCCGGGAAACATGAGAGGAAAAAAATTAACTATATGTATAGAGATACACAAAGGATGAACGAAGAAGAAAGAAATCCTGACCGTCCAATAAGTGAATAATCTGGGTCTGCTATCACCATAAAGCTCCGGACTGACCTGACTAGTATAATAATCAAAGCATCAGATACCATTTCGTTAAATTAATTAGTAGTATTTCATTGAATAAAATATGTGTCGTGTTAATGTAAGTATCACACATAATCTAATTAATTCTATAATGTTCGGTTGCTTCAAAGCAAAAGACTGAAAATGAGTGTCTATAGTATAAATATAGCACCATCAGAAAATAAATTATACTATATCTGAATGTTGCAAGTTGGAATTTAAAATTGAATTTGAAGTATGCTAGTTGCATGACATTTGATATGTTGAGGCGCACGCAGGTTAGAAACTCGCAATTTCCCAATTTTAACATTAAAATGTGTAGGTTTTGCTATCAGAACTAGAAGTTAGAAGGAGTACCTGCCATCCAGCTTCGATGCTATTAAGATCAGGACCATCGAAAGATCCCGAAAGAACCCAAATTTGCGAGAGACTGAACTCGTTCATCACTTCAATAGACGGATCCCACACGCTTATTGATGCTTTTGCACCGTATATCTCTTGCGACGATCCTGTGTATGCGATCGCATGCTACACACCAACAATTTTATTATTTTAATTAAATGAATACATGTAATTAGTGCAAAGTCTTCTTCAATCAGAAATAATAAATTACAAATTATTATTAAAATATTACTATTTTCCAAATCACAACAAAGTTTAAGAGTGTATGAAAAGATAATTTGAGTTGAAGTACAAAGAAAGCAATGTTGATAACATTCAATCATGAATTAAAAATTTCTTAAGACACTTGGGCCTCTTTGATTTACAACTGTATGGAGTGATGAAAGGAAAAATTGATCTTTGTTGACATTTTTTCTTATTATTTTTTTAAAAAGTTGCTTAATAAAAATAATGAGAAGATAACAACTTGAAGTTTAATTAATCAAGGATTAACTATAGAATCATTAGCTAGCTAGATCTATCTGTGAAAATTACATTCTGTATGAAATTTTATATTATTTTAACCCTTGCACACATGATTTAGTTATCATTATCTCTAAATCTTTAATCATACGAATCGTCATATGGTAAAATTATATGAAAGAGATATCAAACACTTTAAAAAGTTGAGTATGAATCTTCTCTGTTTCTAGAAGAAAAAAATGGAGAATTTTATTACTATAGTTTGAGTATATAAATAATATAAATCATACATTTTAAAAAATTGATGACATTTATTAAATATTTATTCATCCATGCTTAATTTTTTGACATACTCTTTTATAGAGAGATGATTTTATGTTCATATATAACTAGGATTGGAATATGGAATTGTAACTGATTCATCTAAAAAGAGGAAATTCTGACTATTAAATTACTCGACAAAAAGAGAGATCGAGAAAAGAATCTCAGCTCGGAGATTTTGGAACCTCTCTATTTTTCATCTACATTTCTTTTCTTTATACTAAGGTTTGGACTAAATTGGAAACCACCTAATGTTACACTATGATGCTTATACTATCATGTAGCTTCATCCCTAATTATTAACCTAGAGCAGTCATTTTCAATCAGAATTACCCTAAACTATGTATGTACTGTATTTGGATAGATTAAACGATCAAACTATAGACATGTAATAGTAGAATTATTGTAGGGAATAAAAAAATGTACCATCTACTCTTGTTAATAAATTTTGCTTATAAAAAAAATTATTGTACAAAATCACGTACACACCTCGTGACCATTGCCCGAAAGTACATCAGGGGCCTCACTGTGGCGAGATAGTGGAATTTGTTGCCGTTTCTTACCATAGTCATACAAAGATTTCGCTCTCAAAACATCATGCACGGTACTCCTACGTATCGGAACCGTTCCCTTTGGACACCTTGTCCCATTTCGATGCCACATTTGCCACGAGTCTTCTCTTACCCTCCCTTCTCCCCCCTTCATATCACTAGCATTTGTGTCTTTACTACCGCCGTTGTCATCTCTCTTCACTTTCATCCATCTTGGCATCTCACTCGGCGCTTTCTGTATTAAAGAAATAACATATAAAAAAACTATCATGTAAGATTAAGTTAAACACAATATGAAAAAAATCAAATATACTAATATATTGTGTTACATTAATTATGGAATCATCCAATAGTCAACTCCAATAGAAAATATAGAAAGTAGGGAAATTGAATACTCCAAGTAGTTGTACCTGGATCTTGTGATTCTTTAAAAGTGGGTGATCCAAAGCTAATTGTTTTCTTTTATGAACACAATCAATAAGATCTCCATCTGGGCTCTGAAATTAATATCATCCAACACCAACAAAATTAATAAGGATGAACCCTAATTTTATCATTAAAATCAACACATTTAATCATTTTTTTAAGAATCGCCCTCAACCTAAATATGACATGTTTTATGAAACGGATAATATAAAAGAAAACATGATTAACAAAAAGAAGGAAAATAGTTTTTGGCTTGTTCAGAAGAATCCAAGTTCGATTTCTGATGGGAATAATTGGTCAGATTTTATTTATCTTATAACTTGAACTTTGAATTACCGAAGTCCCATTCCTCCAAAAACCAGATGATTAATGAAAAAAAAGGGGAAAGGAAACTAAAACATTTATTTTTGAGCATTGTCATTAAAATGTCAACCAATATTACATACACAAACAAACATACAATATAAAACATTAATGTCATTAAATAACATTACCTTAATTCTTGTCAAAAAATAAAAAATAAAAAATACCTCAATGGTGAGAACAGGAGCCTTGTTAATCTTGTCCAAGTGATTATTAATCCTTTCAAGCCTCAAACTACTAATTTGTCTATACTTTGTGTAATTTAACATGTTTGATTCAGCCACAATAATACTACTCCTTTGTAGAAGTATTGCCATGAAGAAAATCAGAAGAGGAAAATGCAGAGTAGAACAGAGAAACCTTCTTTTTCTCCCAACAATATCCATATCTTTCATGAAAGGAAGAACATAAAACAAGAAATTGAAAGAAAGTTTGGAAAATGACTTGTTTTCTATGTTTCTGTGGTAATAATATTAATGATGAGAGAGTAAAGTTGGTGAGATGAATTAATTAAGATGTTGTTCAGAGACCCTTTTGATGTTTCAGCATCAAGATCATCATTGACTCTGCATTTGATTCATGATGAATTGATGGTTCATGATGAAGTGGTAGCAGAGATTTTGATCATGCAGTTTGAATTGAAGGGTTTGTTTTTTGGTTTTGTTTGAGATTGAACAAGAGGAAAGTTTGTGTGAGGAAGAGAGATGAATGAATGAGTTCAAATTAAGTATTGAAAGCATTCTCCATTATGACCTACCCAACTGAAACAATTCACCTTTTATTGCACTTCTTCAATGTGTATCTGCCACCATATACTTCGCCATTAATACTTCACAACTTGAATTTTTAGACTTACTTGTCCCATTTATTTTCTCTGTTTTTTATTATATATATTAGGTTTGATACGCGTATTGTTGTATGGAAAAAAATCGGTTGGAAGAGGTAAAATTATTGTGTGTGTCTTATATTCTCTTAAGAAAATTAGTTATCTAAATGATGGTGAAAACTTTGTACATATAACATAGTGACCAAAATATTTAGTATAATATAGGGAAATGCGGATTTGGATTGAACGAAGTAACTGATGTTAAGCCGTCCATCAAAATTAAATGGTCAAGATTAAATATTGATTTAATTGTCAAACTAGTAATGAAAAAATCTGAACCGTTTGATCAAAAGTGTACGGTTGAGATGATTTTTTTTTTTGAATGGCTAAATTATATTAATATCGCAACTAAGCGCAAGACGAGCATAATGTGTAAAACAAAAACATACGATCACATTAAAAGAAAGAAAATAAGCTAAAATAACACCTAAATCCACAAATATCCATAGCAGGCCCTCATGGTGAGATGAACTACTGCGTAGAACTGCGTAAAAATGCTACGGCGGCCAACCCTTATCCAGGAAATACTATACAAACACACTACCTTCTTCCATTTAGAAACTCACACACTAACTATGTATTTCCGTGTTCTAGCATGTCAAATATTTGTGCAATTGTTTTAGTTGCACTAGTGTAAATACTACATTCTTTCATTTTTTAGCTTAATTAGTTGGAAGATCGCATAATAAATGCAGAGGTTGGGGTTAGAACCCCTACCACCCCATTTATTCATCTTAAATGAAATTTTTAGTCACTAGACTACTTAACAAAAAAAAAATTAGATATCAACAACACATGACACAATAAATTCCTTAACTATTGGGAAGAAAGTTCGATCTCTGATCGTTGTATATAAAAAACATAGTTGCGCGAAACATAACCGATATGAGAAAAAAAAAAGAAGATAATTTTCCCTAATGTTTCGATTGAAAAGCGCACACCAACTTCTCTCGCTCTTTTGTGGCTTTGCTTTCCTTCACAGTCTCTCCATCTTTTAGCTTAACCTTTTTCTTAAAATCTGACGAATTTAATCATACTCAATTGCTGGAGAGGTGTATACACCTTTAGAGTTTTCCACGTGGGGCTAACTTACTTTTCAATTTCATTACCTGAATTATTTTTTTGGTGTATCATTACCTGAATTTTTATAAACATATATCCACTTATTCACCTCTCAAATAGGGGTTTAGTAATCTCTTACTAACTAACTAGTACTTGATAGGTGAATAAATTTTTTATATAGTACACAGAGTCGGAGGGAGTATTAAAGAGATTATTAATTAGTACTTGTTTAAAAAAAAAAAAAATACTAGTTAGTAATTTTTTAATACTCCATCTGACTCTATATATAAAAAATTTATTTTTAAGATTTATTGTAAAATTAATGTATCTAAATAAATTGTTTATATACATCAATTCTAAAATAAATTAAAAAATAATTTTTTTCGTATACATACGATTTACCTTTTTATGCATATGCATGAAGAACTAGAGATGGCAAAATTATCTCAATTATTATGTTTTTTTAAAAAAAAGAAAAAGACTATTTGAATTAAAGTATTTGAATTTTTTGACGGGTAAAATGAGTTTTTTGATTAACTAAGATATTTGGCTCAAGTGGTTAATAAATTCTTTCTAGAATGAATCATTTGGAAGGAAAAACCAAGTTCTTTTCCTGATGGCAACAATTCTGCTCAGATTTTACTTACCTTGTGATCAAACTCCGAATTACCAGAAGTCTCATTCCCTAGAAATTAGAGGGTTAATACCAAATAATAAAAAACACTGTTATTGAGAGATCAGAAGAGTTGGATGAATATTCAAGTCCTTAAAGCAAACTTGATTCTCTTTTAACTTGTTTTGAGAATGAAAATTAATTGTAAAAAGAGTTTGTTTTTTTGACACTGTAAAAAGAGTTTGTTGGTTGGTGTTAATGTGGCCGAGACTTGGTTAGCTGATGTAACATTTGCGCTTAATCCTTGATGGTAATCCTTGATGTCTTTATTTTTGGTATCCCTTGATTGATCGCATTAGGAAGAAGCTCTCCGGGTGGAATGTTCGTAACTTGTCTATCGAAATTCGAAAGTTCTCTTGTGTTAATAAAATATCTCTTGTCTTCGTTATCGATCTATACTTGCTTTCCTTCTTCATGGCTCCGACATATACTATTTCTTCTATTTCTTCTAAGAAATCCTTATTTAAATCATTTCTTTAGGGAGAGAGTATGGAAGAATTTCGGGTGGGGAAAGTAAGGCGTCTACGTGGTGGAGAGATTTGACTTATGTTAGTTGGGGTCAGTCAGGTTGAGTACTATGGGTGATTTGGTGATAATATTAAAAGGGTTATAGTTAACGGGAAGAACACTATTTTTTGAAATGATATGGTTATAGGAAGATCCCCTATATGATAGGTTTAGAAGACTTTTTGAGTTATCTCTAGATAGGAATATTTCGGTGTCTAATATGTATAGATTGGATTGGGGAGTTGCTCATGGAGGCGTCGTTTATTCACTTAAGAGGAGGAAAAGTTAGAGGAGTGTTGTGCGGATTTGGCTAACTTTATTTTGTAGGTACATATTCTTGATAAATGAGAATGGAGTCTTGGTCCTAAGAATGTGTATTCTATTAATGGAATTTTTTATGTGATTTTTTCGAAGATGTGTATAGCGCTTTAATTAATGTTTATGATCATGCCCTTCAATTTTGCATGTCTCACTTGATTGAATAATGTATATAATCAATTGTTACAATTGATTTGCTTGGCTTGTAGCTGATTAGTTCCAAGGGATCAGCTTGTGATCAATTGGTTAGTAGTCAAGCTTCTATTCTATCGTGCTTGTGGCTCAAAACTAAGAAAAAAACTTTTGTTGTTGATTTTAATTCTTGGTGGTTTGCTTAGGCTATGTTTATTGTAATCACTATTTCGATATAGTTTTTTCTTGTTAGTTGCAACTTTTCCCTTTTACAAATATTTTGTGTTTAATTGGTTTATTAATATATATTTTTTGCTTCTTAAAAAAAATGTCTGCACCGCTAACTCAAACTAACAAATAACATGTTAAAATATGCTAATGAAAAAGAAAAAAAACACTTAATATATTAGATTTCAATTATGAGTAGTTAAGTTCTACATCGACTATGAATGAAAATAATGTTTGATTTATAAGACACATGATTCATTAGCCTAATGCCTTAAATTTTTTTGGTGAAGATGTGGCGTCTCATTCTATTTTGGTCCTGAAGCATTTGAACACTCGGTTTGGTGGAGGAATGGGAGTGGAACCTGGTATTCAATCAACTATAAGATGTGAGAACTCTCTCTCTCTCTATACTCATGAAGCATTTGATCCTATTATTTCTCCCGAGCTTCTTCGAACTGCCCAACATAATCAACTTAAATCTTGGAGCCAGCTTAACATCCATTTGTAAATTCATTGAGATTAAGTCCACTTAAAAAATCATGGTTAGCATATTTCTTTCTCACCATAAAGGAAAAAAAATGATTATCTCATGAATGGAAAAAAAAAGATTACAAAATATTGATGATTGAAGACAACGTAGACATTGTGACGCTATATCTATGGAATGCAAATGGAGGTTGTTTTATAGGTGTGAGTATCTATGAGTTTGGTCTAATTTTTAATATGGAAATTAAATGACGAAATCAAATTCAACAGAGTGAGGAAGCTTCCTTTATTTATTTATTTATTTTGATTCAGCCTGTGGAACCTTCGTCAGCTATACTCCGGATTTTAAGGTTACTTGAGAGTTGTGAGTTCTATTTCAAGATATGTTATGTTACAAAATGCAATGTCATCAATGGTCTCCATTTTTTTGCCTTCATGTTTCATGATCTCCGACTTTAAAATTTACTTTTTTCTAAATTCTCTTTCTCTCTTCTCTGCAATTGATGATGTAGATATTATTTAATTTGTTTTGACAAATTATGATGTAGATATTATAAGAGAATATATTCTTCTCACCAAATGGATGGTGACATATAAATAAGGGTTTTGCTGATGGATGTTTAAGGGCATATATTAAGCTATGAAGTTCCGATATTTAAAAGATGGCCAAGTATTGTATCCGACGCGTATTCGATATCGATATGTGTTCGATACGTTCCGATATCCGTATTCGAGAAGTATCGGACAATTAATATTCTATTTTTTAAAAAAATGACCGATACGTGTATTTGATGATTGAAACAAAGGAGATGATACTTATAGAATCCGTGTTTTCTATTAAGTAGTTAATGTTAGAGTGTGATATTCTTTATGGATAAACAACTATATGCGATAGTACTAATTATGTCTTTTTTGGGTAGTACTTAATTTTTTTTTTTATCAAGTAGCCTGATGGCTAGAAATTCCACCCTTAAGGTTGATAAGTGGGATGACCGGGGTTCGAACCCTGGCCCTGCATATATAATGCAATGTCCAACCGACTGAGCTAAGCTCACGTTAACTTTATCACCAGTCTAAGAAAGATGTCTAAACTCATAATCATATAACGAATAACAGAAAATAAAGTTAACATTTTTTTAAGAAAAACTAACGAAAAGAACCAATATGACAAATAAAATTAAAATTAAGAGATTAATTTGTAACGTTAAATAGTTAATTAGGGACCAATATGATAAATAAGTTAAGGGATCATTTAACCAATTTACCCTAAAAAGTAAAACATTTTAGTTTTTAAAAAATTAATGAATATACAATTTTTCTATATTAATTTTATTATCGTGTGCTCTTAGAGTCGATCTTACTACGTGCAATATGGGCTATATTACACAAGGCCTCGAAATTTTAAGAATTAAAATTCCACCAAAAAGATTAAATAAGAATGTTTAAGGTCTAAAATTTATTAAATCTAAAATTCAAAATATAATTATATCAATAAATTTCAAATTTTTAAGAGTTTTAAAGTGCTTTAAAATCCAAATTTTTGTAGCATATATCAATTTTGAAGGGTCCAAATACTTGTATACCACAATATTGACGTCCAACATTTTAAGGACCGAAATTTGATGTCCCGGATTTTAAAACTAAAAGTGTTGGTTGATGTTATTCGTACCAAGTAGCGAGATAATTCAGAGTTTTTTTCAATCATTAATGAGATTATTCTTTTTATGTTATCATGTGTGAACTTTAAAGTTATGTTTATTAGGAGACACGTGAATTCGGTTGCTCACACTTTAGCTAGGGCGGCCAATTCTTGGACTAGTTTTCATAGATTTGATATTATTCCTTCATGTATTGAGCTTTTGATAATTAACATTAAGTTTGTTTGGTTAAAAAAAAAAACTAGAAAAGAACCTTCAAAATACTTAAGACGACCTATATATATATATATATGGCTTTGTCTAACATGCACCACTTGATTAAGTGGTGCATGGTGCACAAGTGTTCGATATTTTTATAACGAATACGAATTTTACAAAATCTACCGTTGGATAGAAAGTTTATATTGTTTAGATCATCCATAAATTTTTTAAATTTTTTTGAAAATCATTTGATATGTTATTGAGACCCATCAAGATTAACGGTATTGAATAAAAATCCATAAACCGTTAATTTTGACGGGTCTCAATAACATATCAAATGATTTTTAATTTTTTTTAAAAAATTTATGGATGATCTATACAATATAAACTTTCTATCCAACGGTGAATTTTGTAAAATTCATATTCGTTATAGTGTTTTCGGTAACTTGTGCATGGTGCACAACTTAACTCACTTGTGCACCATAGACTTTGCCTATATATATATATATATATATATATATATATATATATATATATATATATATATATATATATATATATATTTGACAAAGGAGACGACCTATATAGTATAAAAATGACTTAAAAAATGTATTTCCTTTATAATATGATACGAATGTAGTAGTATATCTAAGATTATAGTAATTTATTAGATTAGATCTAGATGAGATTTATTGTTCCGTGCTTGTCTACATTATTAAGTGAACTAGCTTTAAAGGCAAGGTACGTGGTTGTAGGAATAAAACTTGTGACATAGGTGATGTGAATTACTCATCAATTTGTGAAAGTTCAATCTCTTAACAAACCACCACTCATATATATAGTATACATTAACTGGGAAGCGAAGTTAACCGTGAAGCTTTGGCAGCTACCAAACTTGGCCTCATGGCTTCCATAAGAAGCTCGTTTTCAAATATACTTCATTCGTCCCAAAATATAAAAGGAAATTGATCAAACAAAGTTGATATATTTATTCCAAATTTTTAATCAAATACATCAAATTTTTTTTTTACCAAGTTTCCCTTATATTTTGGGACGGATGAAGTATATTAACAATAATCTCCTATTACAATATTCAACCACATTACGACATATATAGACTTAGGATTAATTAATTTGGATATAAGCCTCCAAAGTTTGATATCCGGCACCCACACACATTTTATCAATTCTTTTTTTTTTTTTTTGGTACAAACACATTTTATCAATTCATCTTTAAACAAATTGAAGTATTTATTGCCTTCTATTTTTTTTAAAGTATTTATTAGGGATTATAGTTACTCCCTCCAATTATGATAAATATAAATTACTCATTAAGGGCGCTAAATGAACTTTGGCCGAAAGATATTCCATCCAAGATTGGCGTGTTTGGTTGGCGCTTACTTATTAGTAAATTGGCAATTAGGGAGGATTTGTTCAATAAGGGAATCATTACAGATATTATAAATAGGTCCTATGTGTTTTGTTGCCGCACATCAGTGTCTAACACTTTCTCGAGTACACCACATGAGATGAAAGTGACAAAATAAATTTAGTGTTAGCTGAATTTATGGTTTTTGTCCTTCATTTATCACATCATAGTTGTCACATGTCAAGTCGTTAGCCACGTCAGCATTTTTTGGAAGACAGATGACGGGATGGACGAAAACCAACATGATTTGCACATGCAGGGACTGTTTTAAACAAAAAATAATACAGAGACTAAAACCAAAAAAGCGGGAATATACAGGGAACCAAAAAAGCGGGAACATACAGGGACAATGTGATATTTAAGCCTTTATAAAATAATATACTCTCTCCGTTTTGGTCAATAAAAGTGAATCTATTTGGTCTAAATCTTTAACCAAATATATCGAATTTTTTTGACTCATTTTTGCTTATATTTTGGGACGGAGGGAGTAACTATTTAACCTACACGTTGAAGAAGCAGGTTGAATACTAATTTACACAATCAATAATAATCAAACCTGTCCAATATATATGTTCTCGAATAAATGTTGCGAACCAACAATGATATACAAACACAAGACAAATACAAAAATAATGTAAGGAACTACTACAATAGCAGTTTATTATTCATAAAAGAATCAAAGCTTTCAAAATCCAAAAATAAGAGAATAAATAGAAATCGCATGAATTTGTCAAAAAAAAATAAAAATAGAAATCACATGAACTAATGCAAACTCTCCTAATATTTTGAACACCGAATATTTAGTTAGAATTTTGGTGTTTGATTATTTATTGAGTTTTTGGTTATTAAATTTTCAGTTTAATAGCTCAGTCTACGATAGGATTGTCCATCTTGTTGGTTTGAGTTTGAACCGAGTTTCAAATTGCTTACTCTATCGCGCTATCTATAAAAAAAAAGTACGTCCATAAAAAAACTCTAAAATTGAACAAACAAGCCCTCATTTTATTTTCCAAATTGGTTTGCCAAAAGATAATATTTTCCAGCTTTTGTTGGATGACTTGATGGTATTCTACATTATGATTAAGAAATAATAAATAGAGACCGTATTTAATTTATAATTCTCCTTGCATTTTCCTAGCTGAAGATTGCTTTTTAAGCCCTGCCATATTCCTCCCAGGCCCCCCAAATTGACCGGTTTACCCTTGAAATATTTCGGTAGGTACAAACCAAAACAACATAACTTCGGTAATTGTGTACCGAAGGTATGTGACATTAAGCTAAGGCCAGCATTATAAGCAGATTCATCACAGTATGACATGATTTCGGTACTTATCTACCGAAGTGAGCATTTGACCTAAAAAATTTTTAAGTTCGGTAAATACGAAGCGAAAACGCTAAACTTCGGTCCGTATCTACCGAAAACGCCAAGTTTCGGTTCGTATCTACCGAAGTTGCCCTATATAGAGCAGATGACAGAACCTGTCATGTCATAGCCTCTTCTACACTCAATCCGGATTGTTGCGCCCTAAGGCGATTTTGGGAGCTTTGGAAGGCATCAAATCAACGTTTCTTCACTCATAGAGGGATCCTAATCTCATTTGGAGTCATACAAAAGGTAATCTTTGCTTTAATCGGTTTTTTTTTTCAATTTTAATGGTGTTTCTATGAAATATGTTGAAAATAATGTTTGTCACTATAGAAGCAGATCCAGCTCCATATCATCTGTATGCTACCTTAATCGTTTAGGTTCTTATCTGTTGTTTTGAAATTAGTAGTTTTCTCTTCAATTATGTAGTGTTTCAAGTTGTTTCAAGTTGTTTCAAGTTGTAATTTTCTTCTCTGTTCACTTTCCCTGCTTAATGACATTTCAACTCTGTTTCTGTGTTATTTCGGCACGTATCTACCGAACCCATATTCTACTGGCCAAATATGCACAGATTTCGGTTCGCATCTGCCAAATATGCAGCGTTTTCGTCACGTAATTACCGAACCCAAGCGTGTTCGTCACGTATTTACCGAACGCAATTGCTTTCGGGTTGTATTTACCAAACGAAACTGGTTTCAATTGCGAGGGTATTTTGGGATTTTAGGGGGGTTTGAGAGCAATCCATGGGGCTTAAAAAGCAATTTTCTTCCTAGCTTGGTAATACTTCTCTTGGGCCTTCCTTGCACACTAGGCCCAACAACTGGGCCCATATCACATAAACAACTGGGACCATTTCAAATTGGACTTCTTTTCAGTTTGAATGAGCTCACTTCGAGTAAAGTTTACCTCAATTTTATTCCTGCATCCATTAAATAAATAATTAGAATATGATCAGTCTGCACAGTATTCTGGATATCAAGCCAAAAGCCACACAATATTCTGAGAAAAGTTTGGCCTCTTCAATGTATCAGGTTTTAAATTGCGTTATGCATCCGCAATTGTTGATGCAGTAGCCTCCGCATCGCACCGCAATTGCGGTGTAATTTTAATTCAAGTGTACGGCCGCATCATACCGCATCAGAAGTCGCATGAGACAATTTTGTTCGTTCAAATTTTCTCACAAAAAAATAAAATTTATGAACTTCAAGTCTAATTTGTATCAAATCTAATGAAAAATCTTAATTTTAACAATCTCCCAACCATGTATTTTAAGCACTTTCAAATTAGTGTTTATAGAATAAACTAAGAATCTACAATGGTGGATAAATATTGTAGTTACATAGTAATGACATTTTATATAGTTTGTGAAATTTGAAATTGATTTCACGCCGCAATAACCGCAACCGTTACCGCATCCGTGATCGCAATTTAAAACCTTGGTATCAATCAATGTATAAAATAGAAAGTTAGTTGCATACCGTTTATATTCTCCAAGTGCATTGAGTGAAGAAGTAGCTGTATATATTTTTGACACATCATTACCAGATTCACCCAAAATTGCATACCACATTCTAGACATGCGCACTGAGATTTGAGAGAGAGAGAGAGAGAGAGAGAGAGAGAGAGAGAGAGAGAGAGAGAGAGAGAGAGAGAAGTATCTTGAGGAGAACAAGAACTTGTTGCTATGTTTAAAGAGATGCTTACCAATTTCTGTAATAATTAATAATTTAGAGATCGATATATTATATGAAATTAGAACACACTTACTTGATAGTCAGCAATCATGTTTACCGGAATAGCAGATATCGGAACCACCGATATGTTAGACAAGGTCTTCCTTTGCCTATCACATGCTCCGGTCTTTGAGGTCTTTGATGGGGAAGACAACAAATGAGCTTATTGCGTTTTTCCGTGACGGCAAAGGGGACCTAGCCAATCTTATATAAGATCACAACCCTAGTACCACCCATCATGAACTCTAGAGTTGGGCCTACACTTTGTTTCTACACAAATCAGAATTAGTGTTCAAGCCCATTATTACTGATCACAATTATCGGGCTTAAGCATCATCAAATGGATCACAACAACATCAACCCGTTTTTATTAAAACCAAAACCCACAATTGATTGCAGCCCACAAAATATTAGAAAATATTCTAACATTCTCCCACTTGGGCAAAATCAATTGTGTATATTTAATTTGAAGAAAACATTTTGAAAACGACTCTCGGGTTGACAACATATTTTAACGTGGCCACAAAGATCCCAAGATGCAACATCTAATTAAGACTCCGTCCAACAAAAGTTAAATGATATCGAATCATAGCGGTAATTATATCATTGTCGACACAACACCTTCCATGGTTACAAATACCACCAAACTCCGTCGACTAGTCATTTGTGTAGAGTGTAGCGAGAAAATGATATGTTTGTGATCTCAACCATACTATCATTTTCTTCGTCAGTCCTCAATTTCTCTCAAATGCCTTAAAGCCAGAGAAATTCTATGGTCCATAAGATACCACAAGTCCAAGCTCCAAAACAATGTTGACTACCGCGGTATAATGATCTAATCAACATCGAGCTCCAATATTTTAGACATAATTTCTCTCAAATGCCTCAAAGCCAGAGAAATTACATGGTTCTTAAGATACCATAATGCCTCAGCTCCAAAATAGTGTTGATCACCGGCTAAGTGATCCCGACAACACTGAGCTTATTTATTTATGTTTTCACATAATGCCTCAGCTCCAAAATAGTGTTTATCACCGGCATAGTGATCCCAACAACACTGAGCTATAATATTTATTTATATAATGCCTCAGCTCCAAAATAGTGTTGATCACCGGCATAGTGATCCCAACAACACTGAGCTATAATATTTATTTATATTTCAAATAATTTCAAATTTATAAAAGGAGTTAATAAAATTCAAACTCCCACTAATCAAGTGGTATATTAAAACTCCCACTTATCCAAATGTTCCTTCACAATTTTTTAAAGAAAACTCCAATACTTGCTTCCATTTCTTATAATTTTTAAGATGTTCAACATTTCAATGGAAACATTTATGAGTGGAGAAATCCATTTTGTAGTATTATCATAAGAGGCCAATACAATAGTACAATCACCTTTGGGCAGAATGTACAAACTAAGGTCAAATCCTCAGTCAAAACCTCAGATGAGTTAATCAATGAGTATGTATTGAGCTTTGAAAGTTGTCACCTTTGGGCTGGCAAATTCCTCCGTTCAACGCATTCTCCAATAACTTCATCTCAAATTAATTTTTAATCGTAATATATAATAATCACCTTTGGGCAGAAAATTACATGTTACAATTAAAAACATTCCTCAAACTACAAAGAAAATATCATCGATCGATATAAGCGGTCCCACTTTGGTGGTGACGGTTTATACCAACGCACAAAATTTTCTTGCATAGGAATCATTTGCTCTTTTCAAAATAGGAACAGTAAAAATATGCACTATATAAATGCATCTAGACTGATCATTCATTATTTTAATTCGCATTCCCAACATTTTTTTTTTAATGCGAAAATTAGCATTTTAGGGGAGAGATCATTACTATTAAACAGTCAACTCATAAGAGATTATTACTGTGAAACAGTCAACTCAATATAATAAATACATAATTTATGCAGCGGAATAACATGAAACTTCATTTGAAATATTATTGAGGATATAAAGCAAATAGTCCCAAACTTTTATAAATAACATAGGACTCCTCAATATAAGTCTCTATAAATATTTATAAATAGTTGACATGTAAAACTCTCCCACTTGATAGAGAATTATAGTTGAATTACAAATCCAAAAGATTTAAAATAGTTTAGCAAATATTCAACTATTTTTCTCTATCACACAATGAACATGTCAAACAATGTCACACTAAATTTATATTTTTCCAGAATAGAATTCTCGAAATATTAAACTTAAAATACTCCCACTCAATAGAGTAAAATTTGAAAAAATTGGAGTATAAAACAAGAAGTCAATTGATTATTATATAGAGAGTTTCTTAATTTAGAATATTCTGGAAAAACAATAAACTTTCATATATAATTGCACATTTATCATTTTAAAAAGGAGTTAGTAGATAATGTTGGAAAACAAATTTCTCCTTATATGCAATTATATAACAAGTCACAAGAGGATAAATAATTACACCACTAACCTCCAAAGTGTGATTCACATCCTTGCAAATAGAGTCAATAAGCATCAATGACTTTACCATAAGGTCTTTGACGGTGTCATTTGATAATAGTCCATAAATCAATAACAAAACGTTATATCATCATAATAATAAAAGGACTCTATTAATAAATCAATGCAAAGATGATTCAATTTTCAACAGCCTTTTATAATTGCTCAAAATATTATCAATAATCAATAACATTTTACAATTGAGCACGCATACAAAATACAAGTCAACTTAAAATATTTGGTGTCATAATTAATAAAATTGAACTTTGGCAATTTTCCTCAACTGTTACTTGATACTGTTATTCAATTTAATTGCTTATAAGATTTTGAGCACTGATGGTAGAACACGTTAAATTGAATTGAAGTGAGGACGCAAAAAGTTTCTTCAACCAATTTCTCTCAACATACTTCACATGGTTGCTGTAAAATAGAATTATAGTAGCAAACCTCCATAGAACAATTTAATTGGTCTCAATAGTATATATTGAGGAAGAAAACTCACAACATAATTAGAGAACAAAAGTATTATACTACTCAACTTAAATCCAATTAAACGGCTGAGAAAATAAATTAACAAATGCAGCACATGTGTGTAAACCAAAAAGCTATTAGCATGACACTATACACATGAAGCTATATATAAACGAAATCCGAGAGCATGTGAGGATTTCATAGATACTGTGTTGCACATTTAGTTTAAATAAGCATTATGAATGACAACTGAAAAACCAAATGCACTAGTATCACGATTGCTGGATAAATAAATTCTAAAGATGCTCAAACCCCGAAAATATAAACCGGGCAAAATAAAAATGGCACAAATTTTGTTTTTCAATTATCAAACATGATTTGGCTTGAACATGTTGATTTTGACTCCTTAAATAAATAAGTTTGGAACAAGTTTTCATAGCGAATCGAATTCCATAAAATAATTATATAGATCCTGCAAAACTCAAAAGTAACCCTGAAAAGCTTCAAGAATGAAATCGTAGCAATAGCCAAAAACATTTGAATTTGAGCTGGAAAATTCCATATATGCTTTAATCGCACAAACCAAAAATAACACTACCATTGCTGGAAAATTGTTAACATGCGCTAATCGTGATATTCTTTCAAAAGGAACAATCCCCATTATAATTTTCAGAATCATCATGACAATCGACGGAAATAAACAACGTGATTATATTGAATAAAATCAACGATTTTTAGCAAATTACTCAAAGCATATGTCAAGAGACACAAACCAATTATTCAATATTAGTGGCTTTTCTTGTGGGATTCAAGGGACAAATAATGTACAACCAATAGCAATATTTATTTGTTTGGAACAAACAGGCTCCACGATTTTATGGTACACGGAAAAATTACTCAATACTCATAGCATGGAGAAAGACATAGCATAAATCGTTTCAAACACAGTAACCAATCAGACTATTGGAAAATAGTACAGATTTGGGATATCACACTTTAATCGCATAAACCCCATAGGAACAAATATACCCGAATAAAAATTTCTCAACGATTAGTAGTTATTTTTAAGCGATATAACAATTCATCAAAATAAATTAACAAAGCCAAAACCTTGAATTAAAATAATCCCCAACTTATTGATCGATGAATTTCAAGAACGGCAGGTATTAGGTGATCTTTCAATTCATCAAAATTAGGGTTCTAAATCATATAATAGGAGCTCTGATACCACATGTAATAATTAATAATTTAGAGATCGATATATTATATGAAATTAGAACACACTTACTTGATAGTCAGCAATCATGTTTACCGGAATAGCAGATATCAGAACCACCGATATGTTAGACAAGGTCTTCCTTTGCCTATCACATGCTCCGGTCTTTGAGGTCTTTGATGGGGAAGACAACAAATGAGCTTATTGTGTTTTTCCGTGACGGCAAAGGGGACCTAGCCAATCTTATATAAGATCACAACCCTAGTACCACCCATCATGAACTCTAGAGTTGAGCCTACACTTTGTTTCTACACAAATCAGAATTAGTGTTCAAGCCCATTATTACTGATCACAATTATCGGGCTTAAGCATCATCAAATGGATCACAACAACATCAACCCGTTTTTATTAAAACCAAAACCCACAATTGATTGCAGCCCACAAAATATTAGAAAATATTCTAACAATTTCTTCCTTCACCGCTGCATACATATCAGAAACCTTTTTTTGCAGTTCCACGAACAATTCAGCGATCGCTAGATTCAATGCACATGCCACATGCTCCTCATGTCGTTCGGCATAAATCTTGCGTCTAAATTTAGTAGCCGTCATCCCATGGCACATTCTGGTATATATCCTGAGAAAGTGATGGGTTCCAGGAATGTGAGGCAAGGAAACAATGAAGTGCAGCAGAGCTTAATCAAATGGAAACACAAGTCTATGGAAGATGTTACATGGGAAGACAATGACTTATTAAGGGGGCAATTTCCTGAATTCTGCCTTGAGGACAAGGCTTTTGCTGAGGAGGGAGGAATTGATAGAAATGTGAATGATATACTGGGCTTTGATAAATGGCCCAAACCAAGACTTTGGCAAGTTTACACTAGGAAAAGGACAAAAGAGGATAAAGACGTGGCAAGGAAGGCTTGACTTGCATTGGTTTGGCTATATAAGGAAGAATAGAAGAAAAGAATTATCACGGAAGATTTCAGTTATGATTTGTGGGGTCACATTTGGTGACTTTGGAGCACTGCCGTGCTAGGACTGATAGTGTCACTATCAATATTGTTACCTTTCTATTTCATTTATTTTCATGTATTTGTGGATCTATACTTTGTACACATTTGCAGAAGGTTATCAATCATTGTATTCTCACTCTTTTCTATTCACTATTCCATTAATAAAATCATATATTTCATACCTGTTATATTTGAACCCATCATGAATGGTCAGATGATGATGGTGAAGGTGATGAGACTGAAGAAGTTGAACCAGTAAATGTTGTTGATCAAAATCAAGGTACCAACCATGAAGAAGAGATGCACACATCAAGTGATGATGATGATAGAATTCATCTGTCATCAAGGCCTCAGAGAACTAAACAGGTGCCAAATAGACTTGCAGATTGTGAAATGTTACCAGATAGTGCAGTTAACAATGAAGGTGAATTAATTCACTTTGCATTATTAGCTGATGCAGAACCAGTGCATTACAAAGATGCAATGCAGACAAGTGTGTGGAAGAATGCTATGGTAGATGAACTGAGTCCATTGAAAAGAACAAAACATGGAAGGTAGTGAAACTTCCAGATGGTAAGAGGAAAATTGACCTCAAATGGGTGTTCAAAACAAAGTTAAATCCTGATGGTATTATCTCAAAGCACAAGGCCAGATTAGTGGCAAGAGGATTTCTTCAGAAACAAGGCATTGATTACAATGAAGTGTTTGCACCAGTGGCCAGACATGAAACTGTAAGGTTAGTAGTGGCACTAGCTAATATCAGAAATTGGCCTTTATACCAAGTCTGCATTCTTAAATGGTCCTTTAGAAGAAGATGTGTATGTGACTCAGCCTTTAGGTTTTGAGATAACTGGAAAGGAAGATATGGTGTACAAGTCATACAAAGCTTTATATGGCCTAAAGCAAGCACCAAGAGCATGGAACAAAAGAATTGACCGATTTCTTATTCAACAAGGATTTAAGAAATGTACTGTTGAATATGGGGTGTATGTGAAGAATTCAAGTATTTCTGGCTCACTAATCATTTGTTTATATGTGGATGACTTGTTAGTAACTGGTAGTGATTCCAGTGAAATAGAGAAGTTCAAGGCCACCGTGAACAAAGAGTTTGAAATGATTGATTTAGGAAGCTTATTATCCTATTTCTTGGGACTGGAATTTGTAAAAACTAGCAAAGGTATGATTATGCATCAGCAGAAACATGCAATGGAGATACTTGATGGATTTGAAATGAATGAGTGTAAATCAGTTTCAAATCCATGTGATACAAGCTCAAAGCTTGAAGGGTGCAGTAATGAAAAAATGGTTGATTCAACAATGTTCAAATAAATGATAGGATCTTTGAGATATCTATGCAATAGCAGGTCTGACATATGCTATGCAGTAGGTGTCATTAGTAGATTCATGAATTCACCAAGTAAATCACATTTGATAGCTTCTAAGGAAGATCCTAAGGCTTCCTTGCTTAAGAGAGAATACAAAGTATTGCACAACATGTGTCAATCCTGTATCTTTCCAAGGCTTGGTAGTATGGAACGGGTCACTGATAATGACTACATGGTGCTATACCATTGGTTAAAAGGAATTAAGCTTAACTTGCCTTATGTGATCATTCAACACATGATCAAGACTGCTCAATTTGGAAAGAATAAGATTGCCATCCCATATGGAATGATTCTAACCAAAATCTTTAAGGATTTCAAAGTTGATCTTAAGAAAGAACATTCTGAGAATATTTGCCACTCTTTTTCTGTTAAAAACCTTCATCACATGAAAAAGGATGATGATGAAGATGATGAAGCTACTGCTGCTGTTGAAGTTATTTGAAATATTTGGAATTCAATTAAATAGTGGAAGTTTCTAGTGAAAATTTATTTAGTTAAATGTGAAAAATGAAAGGTGTCCCAAAGAATTAGGGTTAAAAATTAGGTAACGCGTGAAAAAAATATTATAAAAAAAATTACAAAACTAATAAACAAATTTTCCTTTAATCGACGAAGATTAGTTAACTAAGAATTTTCTAATGTAAAATTTTCCAATATGTGCAGTGCAAAAATTATGCTTATTATAGGCGCAAAACAATTTTTTTAGCAGCTAAACGTTGATTGACATGCATAAATTAAGAATGTGGATTGACTTATTATAGGCGCATATAACAAAAAAAATAGCAACCAAACATTGATTGATACGCGATTAATTGATAGCAAAATTAAGAATGTGGGTCACTCAATAAGAGATGGAAAATAATTAGGTTTAGGGTTAGCATTTCGGAACAAACTTAGAATATAAGAAATAATAAGAATTAATAATATATAGTAAGAATTAATATATGCAATTAAAAAAATTTGTGATTTCTCATATATTCTAATAGTATATATATCAACGTCTAATGATTAAGAGAATTAAGAGATGAGATTCCTAACTTTAATCACTATATTAATAGTATCACTATATATAATTTTTTTTTGAAAAAATTGAAAATCATTTGATATGTTTGAAATCTGGCACGCAGTGAATACAATGCTGCACAAGATGCTATAGCACACGTTGCAGCAAGACAGTCGCAGAACACAGTAAATAAATAAATAAATTGCAGAATAATAAATAAGACAGGTAGTTGTTAACCAAGTTCAGTGCAACGTCACCTACTCTGGGGGATACCAATCCAGGAATGAATCCACTATAATAGCTCTAGTTCAAAGCCCTCGACCAACACCCGGTACTTGACTTATCACCTAGACACTACCCGTGCAATCCTACCTAAGAACCTCTTAGATAATGAGACCCTGTCCCAAATTCCCTCTAACAACACGTACTATGTTGCTGTCAATAATGATTGTAAGGATGGAGACACTCTCCTAGAAACTAGACCACACTCTTGCTTAAAAGCTTATGAGTGAATCACACAAACTAACTCCGTGCTTAAAAGCTTAGGAGCAGCTTACAACAAACAACACAAACCCAGTCCTAAACTTGCATCAAAACGACACAAGAAAGGCTCACAAAAGACACACACACTCAACCTTAAAAACGCACACTTTTGTAATACAAGGTTTAGAATTCACGAGTTGTAAAGGCTTGAGGCTTCACATATTTATAGTCTTCAATTGTCTTGATGTCCAAGTTAGGTCTTCAGACATGTACAGCTGTAGGAATTGCGGCCCAACCCTAAATTATTTTTAGAAATATAATTCCTGTTGTTCCAAACAAAAAAAAAACGCAAAAATATAATATAATTATATTTTGGGTAAATAATCATTTACCCCCCTGCAAAATAAGCAAATTTTCATTTACCCCCCTATGCAGATTTTTTTTCTGTTTACCCCCCTGCAAAAAATAGATTCCCTCATTTTGCCCCCTAGGTGTACAGCAGGACATGTGACTGTGTAAATCTGCTGACGTGGCTTGTACGGTGGAAAAAATCATTTATATTTATTTTTTAAATTCCATGTCACATAATATATTTAAAAAAAAAATTCCTACAAAAAAAAACGAATTTTTTTTCCCAAAATTAAAAATAAAATTTCCTACAAATAAATTTTTTCCTACAAAATAAAAAAAAAAGATTTCGTACAAAAATAACTTTTTTTGACTAAATAAAAAATTAAATTTTCTTATTTTGTCCCCAAAATAAAAAATTTAACGATTTATTTTCAAATATTCTTTAATTAAAAAAATAGAATCTTTATTTTTGTCTGCATAATTTAGAGTTGCAGATACAGTGCAAGCTAAGGTTGCTGCACAATTTAATATCACATAAGAATTGAAGCATAATTTTGCTTTATTTTTTTTTTGCTGCATAATTTAATATCACATATAATTTTGGTAGAAGAGGAAAACACAAATAAAACTTCTTCTTCTATTTTTTTTTTTTTAATTCAAAGAGATTAACAAAAAAAATAAGGTTTTGTTTTTAAAAATTAAAGATTATGTTTTTTTTCTAATTCAAAGAGATTTGAAAATAAATCTTTAAAATATTTAATTTGGAAATAAACTTTATTTCGGAGTAAATCTTTATTTTGGGAGTAAAATAAGAAAATTCGTTTTTTTTATTTTGGGAGGATTTTTTTTTTTAAAATTCGTTTGTAGGAAAACAAATATAATTTTTAAAATTTTGTAGGAAAAAAAATTATTTGTAGGAATTTTTTTTTTAATTTTGGGAAAAGAAAATAAGAAAATTGGTTCGTTTATTTTGTAGGAAAAAAAAATTATTTTTTATAAAAAAAAATATCTGACGTGGAATTTTTTAAAAAAATATAAATTATTTTTTCCATGTGTACAAGCCACGTCAGCAGATTTGCACAGTCACATGTCCTGCTGTACAGTCAGGGGGCAAAATGAGAGAATTTATTTTTTGCAGGGGGGTAAACAGAAAAAAAATATGCACAGGGGGGTAAACGAAAATTTGCTTATTTTGCAGGGGGGTAAATGATCATTTACCCTTATATTTTTGTTTTAAATAGCATTCCTTCAGCCGACTTCAATAAAACTTGCTGAGCAAGGCTCGTTTTGCCCAGGCGCACGTGCTTGAATATATAATTGAAGCAAATCTTGACTCAGATTTGAAATAAAAATTCTGCACGAAAACAGAGCATCAGTATGCTGTACTATGATGCTACAGCATCTCAGTCCACAGCATCTGGCTGGTTGGCTTTTGCAAAATGTAGCCAATCAAAACACCAACAATCTCCCCCTTTGGCAAATTTTGGCTAAAACAACCTTAGGCCAGTGCATAGAGAGATACAGTCTAAACTTTCCTTCGAGTCAACATAAGCACACAACTAGGAAAGAAAGTAGAACGATGCTAAGCTATTTAAACTTTCCTTCGAGTCAACATACGCACACAACTAGGAAAGAGAGTAAAGAAATTCATCAGATGAATAGATAGCTAGCACGTAAGCATCAGAGGCATGTAACAGCGGAACATAACACATCTTAGCCTCAAAGTACAGATAGAGAGAAATAAACTCTCACATAGTGAATTCAAGATCGGTGAAATAAACTCCTTAAAATTTAAGCAACGCCATAGAGAATAGGAAAAGTAAATTCCTATGTAAACACTTCAGACATGCATATCATAAGTATCATAAGTAGTAGAAAGATAAATTCTACCTACTCCCCCTCAATATATGCATAAACTTTCACTCCCCCTCAAAACATGCATGTAAACCAACATGCTATACTAGATGCTATAGCATGTTTTCATCACATCATGCACACACATATTTTACTCCCCCTTTTTAGCCATAAATTCTGACAAATAAAGTCAGTACCATAGAATAGGAGCAAAACAAAGAACCATAGAATACCAAGTAGTACAAAAGTCACAGGATGTCAGATCATAGAGGATCACATAGTACAGCTTACAAATCATGAGGCCTAAGCCTTCAAAAAATAACATCCAAAATAGAAAAAGTTATAGAAACAGATCATATTGAGGGACTTTCATCAGAGGCCATTTCCTCTTCTACAGTGTCACCACCTGCAAGATCATCATCATGGGAAGCGCCATGGGAAGGACCAACTCCATCCTCATTTGCCTGTGACTGCTCAAGCTCCAAGGCTTGGATTACACCATCTACCAGCTCCTTCTTCTCACCTAGCATTTTACTAACCTCCCTGAGATTAGCAATCATCTGTCTCTTGGTCATACCTGCAGCTGGTTTCTTCAAAGATGCTACAGCAATGTCTGCAGCATGTGTACCTTCCAATAATCTAAAATCCATGGTCAAGGCTGAGGGTCTAGAGACAGGCACATCAGAGTTAGTGCAGATGTCAGGATGTTGAGACAAGATAATACCACAGATCAAAGTGGGAAAGGCTATTGGCATTTTTACAGCAGTAGAAGAGCCATGGAGAATTGTTGCATTAAAAATATGAGTGCCATAATCAAAAACAGTACTGGTACCTACGACATAGATGAATTTGGCCAAACCTGTAGCTACACTGTTGGAGTGTGTAGTGGGGACCCAGTTTGCTGCACCAGTTTTGTTCAGCAGAGCATATTTTGTAGTTAATTTTGCAGCAGACAGTTTTCCAGCTCTTGGCCATATTCTCACTTTGTCACCAGTTATAGTCTTGCATACCTCATTCATAGATATCTCCAATTCAGGTGCAGGAACATCACATCTTCCCAGATGTTGATTGATGATGGCTGGTGAGAAATCAACACATTTGCCCCTCACATACACCTTTAAGTATTCAGGACTTAAAGGGTCATCACAGTCAGCTGGGATGTTTACTAAGAATTCTCTAGTCAATTTATCATAGCATTTACCCAATTCAGATACAGTTTTCATCAGCCCTGCCTCCTCTATCAGATTCACAATGTCTTGACATTTCAATAATTCTTCAGTTAGGTTCCTTTCAATGGCCATTCTTCTTTTGACCACAAATTTCCACCTGTCAACATTCTCAACACAATGAAAGGAGACATTATCAATTGGTACAGATGGGACATTAGGAGCCATTCTTTTTCTCTTGGCAGATTTCTGAGGAGATGCTACAGGAGATGCTTCAGCATCCTGATCCTCCTCATAGTCAGAGTCACTAGAGGAGATAGTTTTTCTCTTCACAGTCTTCTTCTTACTTCCAGAGGGTATAGTGACCTTGCTCCACTGTTTCTTAGGCCCAATTTTAGTTTTGGTGGCTTCAGAAGGAGTGGCTATATCCTTTCCTGTATTACTTCTCAGCCTCCTAGATATACCAGCCCTAGGAGTACTCTTAAATTGGAGGCTTTCAACATCAATAACATTTGGCTCACTTGTATCAGGCACACTCACACTTTCACCCTTATTCTGTGTAGTGACATCAGCAGGGATGGTGGTTTCAGTCCCTTCTTCATGAACAGGAGCCACAGGAGAGTTTGGTGACTCAGGGACTATAGAAGCACTAATATCAACATGTGCTGCAGATGCTGTAGCATCATTTGCAGCATCTAGCCCAGAACCTGCATTCTCATCAACTGTCATTTCTGACTCAAAATTAGCCTTAGAGGTAGCGCCAATACCATCAATAGCAACATCAGGGGTTTTCAAGGAGGTTTCCCCCAATTTCTCAGCAGACCTAGGTTTTTCTAATCCTAGGGTTTCAGTTAAATCCAATTCCAAACTTAAATTCTTCTTACTAGAATCAGATGCTTCAGCATTAACATCAACATTTTGAGTAGCAGGATTGTCAAGGTACAGTTCTCGCATTGTATGAACAACTTTAGGAGTGGATTTCGATTTCTTACCCGTTTGTTTCGAAGCAGATGTCGCACGCGAAGTGGATTGAGTTCGTTTAGAACTTTTCTTTGGTGTTGTCTTCTTCGCTGAGATCTTCTTCCTCTTCGTTATTTCCTCAGGAAAAATTGTTGAAATTGGAAAGGCCACGGTGATTTGTTGAGGAATAGACTCGTATGAGGGTGATGTGGCCGTTTGTGGAGGCAGAGTTTCGTCGTTCTTGGAAGGGGATGGATTCTGAGAACTTGACATGGTGATTGTTGGACTTTGGTGAAGATTTTCGCAAATGGAGTTTGAGAGAGGAAGTTGAGTAGTTAATGAAGAGAGAGAATGGAGAGAAGTAATGTAGCGCGTGAAATGATGAGTTTGAATGGCGTGAAAGGAGAAGTTATGGAAATTTTTGATAACTTTCCTTATTTTGCGTGCACAACTAAATGAGGTGTAGAGAAACACTTCAACTGCACGCTTTTTGTGTTGTAATTGCTACAAATCTTCGCACAGGCAAATACCAAGTTTGCCTCGCAATTTTTCAAATTGAACTGCATCTAGAGCTTTAGTAAAAATATCAGCCAATTGTTCTTCAGTTGAAATATGCTCAAGAGTCACAATACCTTCTTCAACTAGATCTCTAATAAAATGGTGCCTAATATCAATATGCTTCGTCCTGCTATGTTGGATAGGATTCTTTGAAATATTGATGGCACTATGATTGTCACAGTACAATGCCATAGCATCTTGTATCACATTGTTCTCCAGCAACATTTGTTTCATCCATAATAGCTGGGAGCAGCTACTACCAGCAGCTATAGCCGGGTATACGGACCAAGTTCCGCGGGCCGACCCGTTTAACCCGCAGCCCGCATGGACTTAAGACCAATTTTTTTTGGCCCGTTTACATTTTTGCCCGTGTGGGTTGGACCGTTAAAACCGCGGGTTATGCGGGTTAAATCCGCGGGTTCGCGGGTTAGCCCGTGGCCCGCCTTCTTTTTTATATATAATTAATTACAAAATTTATTAAATATAAATAACTTGATCCATGTCCAAATTCAACTTTTTTAACCACAAAAAAAAAAAAAAACTTAGTCTAAACCCTAATTATATAAAGCAACAACACACTCCAATTTTAATCAAGTAGACAACAACACAAAACATCAGGATTCAGACATGTTCTTCTACTTATAATCTTTTGTTCTTTTTCACTATCTTTTACTTTGTCTTAGTTTTATATACATTTGCTAGTATTTAAAAAATGCATGTCCAAATGGGTAGTTATTTTTCTTGGGGGTATTTTCCGCTATTATGTTTTGAATAATTTGGTTACCTTGATGTGATTTAGTTAAGTTGAATCTGTTAATCTTTTTATGTTTTTTTGGGTACATGTAGAAAGTTTTTCTTACTAAAATGGACGGTACAAATATGACGATAAGAATCGGTTGAATTTGATTTTAGTTGCATTACTTACAAAGAGAAGATAGATAAACTCAATGATATCACAAACTTTATTTATTTTTATTTGTTAGTTACAATTTATATGTTATAACATATAAATATTTTACTAATATATTTATTAATAATATATTTTTAATATATTTTTTTAAGCTTTCATTATATCAATATTTTACTAATTTAGTTTATTTTTTGAAAAAAATGATTTTTTATTTTTTTTTGGTAATAGTCCGCGGGTTAACCGTTTAACCCGCGGGCTTATGCGGACCGGACTCGGGCTTAATATTATAACTCGTTTATATTTGCCGACGGGCTTGTTCGCCCCGTTTAATATGCGGGTTTATGCGGGGCGGGTTAAACGGGGCGGGCTAGCCCGCATACCCAGCTCTACCAGCAGCTATGTACTCTGCTTCAGCTGTAGATAAGGATACACAATTCTGTTTCTTGCTGAACCAAGATATAAGATTGTTGCCCAAAAAGAAACAAGCTCCTGAGGTGCTTTTTCTATCATCTGCACAACCTGCCCAATCAGCATCACAATATCCTACTAGCATAGAATTCTCACCATGAGTATACAGGATCCCATAGTCACATGTACCATTCACATACTTCAAAATTCTTTTTACTTGAGCAAGATGACTCATCTTTGGCTCAGCTTGGTACCTAGCACATACTCCTACAGCAAAAGTAATATCAGGCCTGCTGGCTGTAAGGTATAATAAGCTTCCTATCATGCTTCTATAAAGACTTTGATCTACATCAACTCCCTTTTCATCTTTGGTAAGCTTTAAATGGGTTGCTGCAGGTGTTCTTTTATGAGCAGCACTTTCCATACCAAACTTCTTCACTATATTTCTTGCATACTTGCTTTGGGAGATAAAAATAGTATCTTCCATCTGCTTTACTTGGAGCCCAAGAAAGTAGGTTAGTTCACCTACAAGACTCATCTCAAACTCAGACTGCATTTGCTGCACGAAATGCTGTACCATCTCACTAGACATTCCTCCAAAGACAATGTCATCAACATAGATTTGTGCTATTAGAAATTTGCCTTGATCTTCTTTCACAAATAGAGTCTTGTCATTTCCTCCTTTCCTGTAGCCTTGACTAATAAGGAACTCAGTCAATCTTTCATACCATGCTCGAGGTGCTTGTTTTAATCCATATAGAGCTTTCTTTAATTTGTAAACATGATTTGGAAAGCTTGGATCAACAAACCCCTTTGGTTGTTCCACATACACTTCTTCATTTAAGTACCCATTGAGGAAGGCACTTTTCACATCCATTTGGAATAACTTGAATTTTAGAATGCATGCCACTCCTAGAAGTAATCTAATGGATTCAAGACGAGCAACCGGAGCAAAAGTCTCATCAAAATCTATCCCTTCAATCTGTGAGTATCCTTGTGCAACCAGCCTTGCCTTGTTTCTGGTCACAGTTCCACTTTCATCAGACTTGTTCTTGTAGACCCATTTGGTACCAATTACATTTGCATTTTCAGGTCTAGGAACCAAGTCCCAAACTTCATTCCTCTTGAACTGATTTAGCTCTTCTTGCATAGCATTTATCCAGAACTCATCAGTCAGAGCTTCCTTCACATTTTTTGGCTCAAATTTAGACACAAAACAAGCATTAGAAACTAAGTCAAGTGTCCTTCTAGTAGTAATTCCTTGATTGGGATTACCAATAATCAGGTCTGTAGGGTGATTCTTTTGAGTACGAGTAGAAGGTCCTTTCTTTGGAGTAGCAGAGATTTGTTCAGATGCAGTAACCTCTGTATCATTCTTGGATTCATTAGTAGTTTCACAATCTACACCACCTGTTATAGATGCTGTAGCATCTTCTGTATCATCTTCAGTAGTTTCACTTGAGGTGTCATCTATTACCACATTTATAGACTCCATCATGGTTTTGGTTCTATTATTATATACTCTGTAGGCTCTACTATTGGTTGAGTATCCCAAGAATATGCCCTCATCACTTTTAGGGTCCATTTTGGTTCTTGGTTCTCTATCAGACAAGATGTAGCATTTACTACCAAACACATGGAAGTGCTTAACAGTAGGTTTCCTCTCTTTCCATAATTCGTACATAGTAGTTGTTGTTCCAGATCTCAGGGTGACACGATTATGAATATAGCAGGCATTATTCATAGCTTCTGCCCAAAAACCATGTGAAAGCTTCTTTGCATGTAACATTACCCTTGCAGACTCTTGTATAGTTCTATTTTTCCTTTCTACTACACCATTTTGTTGTGGTGTAATGGGAGATGAGAATTCATGTATGATGCCTTCAGAGGCACAGAAGTCAGAGAACCTGGAGTTCTCAAACTCCTTACCATGATCACTTCTGATCCTTAATACAACATTGTTTTTCTCCCTTTGAAGTTGAATACATAGATCTTTGAACACATCAAAGATTTCTGATTTCTTTCTAATAAAATTTATCCAGGTGTATCTAGAAAAGTCATCAACAACAACATATGCGTGCCTTTTACCTCCCAAGCTTTCAGTTTGCATAGGACCCATCAAGTCCATGTGTAGAAGTTCAAGAACTCTGGTGGTGGTAAGATGCTGCAGCTTTGGATGTGGCATCTTGGTTTGTTTCCCAATCTGACAGTCTCCACATATGCTACCTTCTTCAATTTTGAGATTTGGCAGTCCTCTGATGGCTTCTTTAGATATTGCTTTCTTCATGCTTCTTAGATTAAGATGACCAAGCTTTTGGTGCCATAGTTTTACTTCATCTTCTTTAGTGATTAAGCATGTTGACATATTTGCTTCTTCTTGGGGAACCCATAGGTAGCAGTTGTCTTTTGATCTGACACCTTTCATCAAAATCTCACCTTCGTTATTTGTAACCAAACATTCAGACTTGGTGAAGTTTACTTTCATTCCTTGGTCGCATAGTTGACTAATACTTATCAAATTTGCAGTCAATCCTCTTACTAACAACACATTGTTTAGTTTAGGCAAGCTATTACTTCTGAGCTCCCCTATCCCAACAATTTCTCCTTTTGCACCATCACCAAAGGTTACAAAGCTGGTTGAATAAGACTTTATACCAACAAGAAATTTACTTATTCCGGTCATGTGTCTTGAACAGCCACTATCGAAGTACCAGTCTTCCCTTGATGAAGCTCTAAGTGATGTGTGAGCAATCAGAGCAGTAGTCTCTTCTTCAGGTTGAGTTGTATCACTTTTCTTCTCATTTTCACCTTTAGGTTTCCATTCTTGTTGAGTAGAGGCAGTTGTGGAAACAGGTTTATGCTGAGGACGTCTGTTAGGGTACCCATATAGTTTGTAGCAGTAAGGCCTTATGTGCCCTTTTCTACCACAGTAATGACATCTCCAAGCATGGTGTTTTCTTCTATTTCTTGACATGGAATGCTGCTGATGATGCTGCGGCTTTTGATAAGGCATCCTTTGCTTTTGAGTTTCTCTAGAATCCATGTACATGAGGTCAGGACTATATTTTTTGAATTTGTTGACATTCTCATAGCTAAGCCCAATATTCCTAGGCTTTCGAACATTTTTCTCTAAGATTTCCTCTAGTTGACCATCAGCCTTATGAAGTTTGTCAAGATGCTCATCATCTTTATACAACATGTCAGAGAATTTTCTCAGCCGCCAAATGTCAGCATTTAATTTTTCAATGACTTCCTTAGCTTCTTCAAGATCAGAGGATAGATAATTTACCTTCTTTTGAAGTTCCTCCATTTTTGAGATATTCTCAAATTTTTCTGCTTTTAACTCATTGATGGTTACCTTTTGTTTCTCAATAACCCTGCAGATTTCAAGATCAAAGGATAGATAATTTACCTTCTTTTGAAGTTCCTCCATCTTTGAGATATTCTCAGATTTTTCTGCTTTTAACTCATTGATGGTTACCTTTTGTTTCTCAATAACCCTGCAGATTTCTTCACTCTTAAGACAAAGTTCCTTGTAGGATTCAGCAAGCTCTTCATAGGTTACCTCTCCATCATCAGATTCTGTATCAGATGTAACAATACCTGTTAAAACTGAGATATGTTTAGCAGTTACAGATGCTGTATCATCTTCTGAGTCATCATCCTCAGATCAACTGACAGTTAGCCCTTTCTTTGTTCTCTTATGATATGTTGGACACTCAGGTCTGATGTGACCATATCCTTCACATTCATGACATCGAATGTTTCTGTTTAAGCTTGATTTTTCCACACTTTTTGGTTTTCCTTGATTTTCATTGCTGCGCATAGTGCCTGGAGCATTGTTTTTGAAATTTGATCTGGGTCTCTTATCCATTCGTTTCAGAACTTTGTTGAATTGTTTTCCCAATAACACCATGGCCTCAGAAATACTCTCATTAGATTCTTCTTCATCCTCCAGTTCTTCTTCATTATTTTTAGATGAGAAGGCAATGCTCTTATTTTTCTTTTCACTTCTTCCATTTGCAACACTTTCATAAGTTTGGAGTGATCCAACCAGTTCATCCAGCTTCATCTGAGATATGTTTTTGGCTTCTTCCATAGCTGTGACTTTCATATCAAATTTCTTTGGAAGTGATCTAAGCATTTTTCTTACTAACTTTTCTTCGGGAATTTTCTCCCCCAAAGCATCAAATTGATTATCATAGTCTAGAATAGTCATATGAAAATCTTGAATTGTTTCCTCCTCCTTCATACGTAAATTTTCAAACTGAGTAGTAAGAATCTGTAATTTAGACATTTTTACCTGAGGAGTACCTTCATGAACAGTTTCAAGAATCTTCCAAGCTTCCTTTGCTGAGACACATTTTTTGATCAGTTTGAAGATGTGTTTGTCTACCCCATTGTATAATGCGTATAATGCTTTTGAGTTTCCCAAAGCAAGCTCATCCTCTTCTTTAGACCAGTCCTCCTCAGCTTTTAGTTCAAGTGTTGGCTTTCCATCCTTGTCCATGACCACAGGGGGGTCCCATCCTTTCAGAACAGCCTTCCAAGTTTTGCTATCCATAGATTTTAGGAAAGCAATCATGCGTGATTTCCAATAATCATAGTTGGAGACACCAACTAGAAGCGGTGGTCTGCTTACAAGCCCTCCTTCTTTTTCCATGTTGCCAGACATTCTCCCTGGAGCTCACCCTATAACCAGAAAGGGTGCCTGCTCTGATGCCAATTGAAATCTGGCACGCAGTGAACACAATGCTGCACAAGATGCTATAGCACACGTTGCAGCAAGACAGTCGCAGAACACAGTAAATAAATAAATAAATTGCAGAATAATAAATAAGACAGGTAGTTGTTAACCCAGTTCAGTGCAACGTCACCTACTCTGGGGGATACCAATCCAGGAATGAATCCACTATAATAGCTCTAGTTCAAAGCCCTCGACCAACACCCGGTACTTGACTTATCACCTAGACACTACCCGTGCAATCCTACCTAAGAACCTCTTAGATAATGAGACCCTGTCCCAAATTCCCTCTAACAACACGTACTATGTTGCTGTCAATAATGATTGTAAGGATGGAGACACTCTCCTAGAAACTAGACCACACTCTTGCTTAAAAGCTTATGAGTGAATCACACAAACTAACTCCGTGCTTAAAAGCTTAGGAGCAGCTTACAACAAACAACACAAACCCAGTCCTAAACTTGCATCAAAACGACACAAGAAAGGCTCACAAAAGACACACACACTAAACCTTAAAAACGCACACTTTTGTAATACAAGGTTTAGAATTCACGAGTTGTAAAGGCTTGAGGCTTCACATATTTATAGTCTTCAATTGTCTTGATGTCCAAGTTAGGTCTTCAGACATGTACAGCTGTAGGAATTGCGGCCCAACCCTAAATTATTTTTAGAAATATAATTCCTGTTGTTCCAAACAAAAAAAAACGCAAAAATATAATATAATTATATTTTTGTTTTAAATAGCATTCCTTCAGCCGACTTCAATAAAACTTGCTGAGCAAGGCTCGTTTTGCCCAGGCGCACGTGCTTGAATATATAATTGAAGCAAATCTTGACTCAGATTTGAAATAAAAATTCTGCACGAAAACAGAGCATCAGTATGCTGTACTATGATGCTACAGCATCTCAGTCCAGCATCTGGCTGGTTGGCTTTTGCAAAATGTAGCCAATCAAAACACCAACAATGTTATTGAGACTCATTAAAATTAACGGTTTATGAATTTTTATTAAATACCGTTAATCTTTATGATATTCAACAATATATCAAATGATTTTTAATTTTTTTAAATTTTTTTATGGATGATCTATATAATATAAACTTGCAATCCAACGATGGATTTTGTAAAATTTATATTCGTTATAATAAAATCGGTGACTTGTGCACCATATACCATATGGTGCACTTGTGCATGTTAGCCAAAACCATATTATTAATCTTTATTTTTAATAGTAATTTTTTATTAGTTCTAATGATTAATGATTAAGAAGATTAAGAGATCAGATAACATTCCTACCTTTAATTAAGAGAAATGATATTTGTACAATCATTTTTTGACAACTTTTGAGACAACTTTTTCTCTCATACTCACATTATCTTTTTACTTTCTCTCTTTATTACTTTGATTTTTGTGTCAACACCTACTTTCATTTATAAATTTATGTTTGTCCCAAAAGTTATCACTTAATTAATCACAATTGAAATAGATGGTCCCGGTGGTTAAAACAACTATTTAGTAGTAGTATAGTACAATCCAGAAAAATAGTTTCTGTTTTAAGAGAAGAGAGAAACACAATGTAACCCTAGTCCAATTCACCGTCACACTCAAGGTCCTCTCCACCGTCACGAAAAGGAATCACCTTGCCACCGTCATGAATGAAGGAACTCGCCCAATCACGAAAGAAATCGCTCAATCGCGAAGAAATCAGACGAATTTAATTTTGGTGAAGTCATTATCCCTTTTCCCCATTTCTTTTTCCATCAATTATCAATTCTCGGAACATGAATGTTTAGCCTATTTTTCTGCTGTGTTTTTGTACAACTGTTAGGTTTTTGGCAACAGCTTTGGGTGTTTCTAGTTCCAAAATTGAATCTTGTTTCTTGGGTACGAGCACAAATTTGTTTGCATTGTTCTAGTTTCAAAAAACCAAAAATTAAGAGAAAATAAGATCGCCATCTTATAATAACATAGCAAAATTAAATCTTGTTGATGATATCTTGAAATCTAAAGATAATTCAAGTTGAAGCTTAAGAATATGCTTTGAGTTGGTTTCTGTTTGATTTTGAGTAATCTAAAAATAAAATGTTTTTGTTGATGGTTAAGTAAAGACCAAAACTTTGTGATGTACTTGTCATGTAAAGAACAATACATTTGTATCAGAGAAAAATGTTAAGTATTGCTTTTGTGAGTTGTGCTTGTATTTTATCTATCTTAGCCTTGTGTAAGTATTGGTTTCATTCAAATTTATTTCAAATTCTAATCCATTTTTTGTGAGTTGTGTTTGTATTTTATCTATCGTAGCCTTGTGAATATGCTCCCAATTTATCCTGTGTTTTATCTTTTCACAAGGAAAGTTCCATTTTCTTATATTTATTTGCATGGATTCATCAGGGATTCACAGGTGACTTCACTGTTTTTGTGCATTTTGTCCACTGAGCGATTGACCTCCAACAAGGCATCCACAAACAAATTATGGAACACTGACAAATTTGTGCTGCAAAACTTGCCTAAAGAGAATAATATATCTGCTTGGGAGAATATACTCACTTATAAGGTTAGATCAATCTTAGCACCCATATGAGATAGATTGGTAGTTTTTTTCCTGTTTTTTGAATAACCTGTTTGCAAAGATGGTGGTTAACGCTTTGTAAATCTCTTGTTTCTTGAAACATTTCTTGTTCCAATAAAAAATTGTTTTATTTTTATTTTTGATAAAAGTCAAAATACATCAAGATGAAAGGAAAACAAAATTACAAAGAACAGAGGACAAGGAATACTTCTCTCGATTAAAGTACAAAACAAAAAATAACAGAAAAATTTATGGTAATCAGAAGATAAAACACCCGCTTATATCCCAAATCTAGTGTTACACAACAACTTATAAGTACTTGCATAGTTTAAGGTTTGGCTATGCTGGAATTTTTATTATAGTACTTTCAATTTACCGTAGCATTGTGATTTTAGCATAAGAAATTTAGTTAATATTGTTTCTCCTTTTCATTTTAGTTCAACATATGTGTATCTATAATTGTTTTACATTTTCTCTTAACCAATACTTTCTATTTACTGTTCTCAGTTTGACACTAAAGACTAATCTTCCTTTACCAGAGTGTTGGGTGGTAAGGCAATTTTGTTTCACCACCTTCTTGAAGCTTTTACTTATCAGTATTTTATGTTCCTGTAGACAAGGTCAAAGGATGATTGAGTTGGTATCAAAACGTTTGGCTACATTAGAGGTATGGTAGTTGTAGTGTTGTATTTGCATACAATTTTGTAACTAGTTTTTTGTTGTTGCGATTAACTGCATACTAGGTAGACGAACTTTGATTGGATTGTTTCAGTGGTGGACTTGATTTTATTGACTTGTGTGTTTCACTTATGTATGCGGGTCATGAGTGTGGAGCTTATGCAAAAAACAGTTTTGGAAATTTGTATGCTCACAAGAGATTATGTCTTTTTTTATGTTCCCTCTTTCTATTTACCTTGCAATTAATGTTTTCTCTCCTTTGTTATGATTGATGGTCATCAGCAAATGGCAAATAGCATGAAATTATCAGAATGATTTTTTTCTAGGAATATGATTATTGTAGTGATCCATTTCTGAATGCATTTACTTCATTATTCCATTTTATGTAACCTCTTTTTTTGTTGATTATGCCTGTTTTTATTTCCGACCACCTGCAGGGCTGATGATTAAAGTGTGTAAATGATTAGCTTATGAATAATATGATAGCTTTTCAATACATGGTTTATGATCATTTTGACAGAAGTCATTCTCCCCTTCCCAGTTCCCAACACACTTTCCAGTTCATGTGGCTGTTAATTGAATTCACCGTATAACTATAAATTGATATACTGTAGTATTCTATTACTACCTTCATTTAATTTATCATTAGTTGTGTTCAAGCTGAAGAAATGAATTTTACTATTTTCTTCTCTTTCAGAGAAACCATAGAAAGCATATGTGCATATCAATGGAATTAGTAGCTGCTGTTCTTGGAGACCATGGACAGCATCCTCATGAAGACTATGGTAAATTCATGTTATTTTAAATAGTATAGTGTTTTTAGATTCATTTGAAAAACACATTCCAAATTTCAAAATACATTACAAATTGGAAAGTAAAATTCATATCGTTATCTACAAAAGGATGACTTTTACCGTGTCAACAAAGTTAGCCCAAATTTTATGTATAAAATAGTCTTAAATTGGTTTTTGGAATTGTGTGATGTAGTATTATTTCCTATCATATATTCAGTGACATTTCTTGCTCTGAGCAGTAGTGGTTACAACAGTTACTGAATTGGGCAATGGAAAGCCAAAGTTCTATTCTACTCGTGATAATCTCTTTTTGCATAAAATGGCGATTACCAACAAATCACGTGTGGTTGTTCTCAACAAGGTGAACACTTAGTATTTAAATAGGCGTTCTTTATTATTCAACTTCTATAAATGACTCAAGTATGATATCATTTCTTTTACACCTGCTATCTTCAAATAATTTGATATACTGAAATTAATTAGTGTTACATTAGATTTAGAAACACTAAATATCTATTGTTTTATGAAATGTGTAATTATTATGTGATTAAAATCTGATTGATTGGTATTCTATTTATTAAGTTCTTAAAGATTTCTGGTTTGTGAGATCAGCTTTTTTTTGTATATAGTAATATATAATATAATATAATAGTAAAACTTTTTGATTGAGAGAACCTTTATGTAAATGTAGAAAATCAGCCTCTTCCTTCTTTGCTGCCTATGATGCCTAATGCGAGGAAGGTACTGCAACTTCTGTATGCAGGGCTCTTGATGAAATTGAGGACGTATCTATACCAGGTATGAATGTTAAGTTATCACTATTTATTTAACTTGACATTGTGTCTCATGCTCCACATATATGAAGAAATGGTATTTGATAGAAAATGATTTTTTATTTTATTTTAAATGAAAATAGAAAGCCTACTTTGTTTTAAATTCTATGAAATAGACTGACCTGATGGAAAAAATAGAATGACCCTGATGGAAAAAATAGAATGACCCTGATGGAAAATATATGGTATTTGAACCTATACGGTTCGATAAATGGGAGGATGTTGATACTGTGACCCTTAATGGAATGAAAATAGAAAGCCTATTTTGTTTTAAATTCTATAAAATAGAATGACCCGATGGAAAAAATAAAATGTCCCTGATGAAAAATATATGGTATTAGAACCTATATGGTTCGATAAATGGTAGGATGATGATACTGTGACCCTTAATCGAATGAAAATAGAAAGACTACTTTGTTTTAACTTCTATATAATAGAGTGACCCGATGGAAAAAGAAGAATGACCCTGATGTAAAAAATAGAATGTACCTGATGGAAAATGTATGGCATTTGAACCTATACGGTTCGATAAATGGGATGATGATGGTACTGTGACTCTTAATCGAATGAAAATAGATAGCATGCTGCCTACTTTATTTTAAATTCTATGAAATCGAATGACCCGATGGAAAAATAGCACGACCCTGATGGAAAAAATAAAATGTCGCTGATGGAAAATATATGGTTTTTGAACCTATACAGTTCGATAAATGGGAGGATGATGTTGCTGTGACCCTTAATCGAATGAAAATAGAAAGCCTACTTTGTTATAAATTCTATGAAATAGAATGACCCGATGGAAAAAATAGAATAACACTTATGGAAAAAATAGAATGTCCCTGATGGAAAATATATGGTATTTGAACCTACACGGTTCGATAAATAGTAGGATGATGGTACTGTGACCCTTAATCAAATGAAAATAGAAAAACTACTTTGTTTTAAATTCTATAAAATAGAATGACCCGATGGAAAAAATAAAATGTCCCTGATGGAAAATATATGATTGTACAGTGACACTTAATCGAATGAAAATAGAAAGCCTACTTTGTTTTAAATTCTATGAAATAGAATGACCCTGATGGAAAAAATAGAATGACCCTGATGCGAAAAATAGAATGTCCTTGATGGAAAATATATGGTATTTAAACCTATACGGTTCTACAAATGGGAAGATGATGATACTGTGACCCTTAATGGAATGAAAATAGAAAGCCTACTTTGTTTTAAATTCTATAAAATAGAATGACTTGATGGAAAAAATAAAATGTCCCTGATGAAAAATATATGGTATTAGAATCTATATGGTTCGATAAATGGTAGGATGATAATACTGTGACCCTTAATCGAATGAAAATAGAAAGACTACTTTGTTTTAACTTCTATATAATAGAATGACCCGATGGAAAAAGAAGAATGACCCTGATGGAAAAAATAGAATGTACCTGATGGAAAATATATGGCATTTGAACCTATACGATTCGATAAATGGGATGATGATGGTACTGTGACTCTTAATCGAATGAAAATAGATAGCATGCTGCCTACTTTGTTTTAAATTCTATGAAATCGAATGACCCGATGGAAAAATAGCATGACCCTGATGGAAAAAATAAAATATCGCTGATGGAAAATATATGGTTTTTGAACCTATACAGTTCGATAAATGGGAGGATGATGTTGCTGTGACCCTTAATCGAATGAAAATAGAAAGCCTACTTTGTTATAAATTCTATCAAATAGAATGACCCGATGGAAAAAATAGAATAACACTTATGGAAAAAATAGAATGTCCCTGATGGAAAATATATGGTATTTGAACCTACACGGTTTGATAAATGGTAGGATGATGGTACTGTGACCCTTAATCGAATGAAAATAGAAAAACTACCTTGTTTTAAATTCTATAAAATAGAATGACCCGATGGAAAAAATAAAATGTCCCTGATGGAAAATATATGATTGTACAGTGACACTTAATCGAATGAAAATAGAAAGCCTACTTTGTTTTAAATTCTATGAAATAGAATGACCCTGATGGAAAAAATAGAATGACTCTGATGCGAAAAATAGAATGTCCCTGATGGAAAATATATGGTATTTAAACCTATACGGTTCTACAAATGGGAAGATGATGATACTGTGACCCTTAATGGAATGAAAATAGAAAGCCTACTTTGTTTACAATTCTATGAAATAGAATGACCCGATGGAAAAAATAGAATAACCCTTATGGAAAAAATAGAATGTCCATTGATGGAAAATATATGGTATTTGAACCTATACGGTTCGATAAATGGTAGGATGATGGTACTCTGACACTTAATCAAATGAAAATAGAAAGTCTACTTTGTTATAAATTCTATGAAATAGAATGACCCGATGGAAAAAATAGAATAACACTTATGGAAAAAATAGAATGTCCCTGATGGAAAATATATGGTATTTGAACCTACACGGTTCGATAAATGGTAGGATGATGGTACTGTGACCCTTAATCGAATGAAAATAGAAAAACTACCTTGTTTTAAATTCTATAAAATAGAATGACCCGATGGAAAAAATAAAATGTCCCTGATGGAAAATATATGATTGTACTGTGACACTTAGTCAAATGAAAATAGAAAGCCTACTTTATTTTAAATTCTATGAAATAAAATGACCCGATGGAAAAAATAAAATGTCTCTGATGAAAAATATATGGTATTTGAACCTATACGATTCGACAAATGAGAGGATGATGATACTGTGACCCTTAATGGAATGAAAATAGAACGCCTACTTTGTTTTCAATTCTATAAACCAGAATGGCCCGATGGAAAAAATAGAATAACCCTTATGGAAAAAATAGAATGTCCCTTGATGGAAAATATATGTTATTTGAACCTATATGGTTTGATAAATGGTAGGATGATGGTACTCTGACACTTAATGAAATGAAAATAGAAAGCCTACTTTGTTTTAAATTCTATTAATTAGAATGACCCGATGGAAAAAATAGAATGACCCTGATGGAAAAAATAGAATGTCCCTTGATGGAAAATATATGGTGTTTGAACCTATATGGTTCGATAAATGGTAGGATGATTGTACTGTGACCCTTAATAGAATGAAAATAGAAAAACTACTTTGTTTTAAATTCTATAAAATAGAATGACCCGATGGAAAAAATAAAATGTCCCTGATGGAAAATATATGATTGTACTGAGACACTTAATCGAATGAAAATAGAAAGTCTATTTTGTATTAAATTCTATGAAATAGAATGACCCGTTGGAAAAAATAGAATGACCCTGATGGAAAAAATAGAATGTCCCTGATGGAAAATATATTATATTTGAACCTATACGGTTCGACAAATGGGAGGATGATGATACTGTGACCCTTAATGGCATGAAAATAGAAAGTCTACTTTTTTTAAATTCTATAAAATAGAATGACCCGGTGGAAAAAAAAGAAATAACCCTTATTGAAAAAATTGATTGTCCCTTATGGAAATTATATGGTATTTGAACCTATACGGTTCGATAAATGATATGATGATGGTACTGTGACCCTTAATCGAATGAAAATAGAAAGACTACTTTGTTTTAAATTCTATATAATAGAATGACCTGATGGAAAAAAATAAAATGTCCCTGTTGGAAAATATATGATTGTACTGTGACACTTAATGGAATGAAAATAGAAAGCCAACTTTGTTTTAAATTCTATGAAATAGAATGACCCGTTGGAAAAAATAGAATGATCCTGATGGAAAAAAATAGAATGTCCCTGATGGAAAATATATGGTATTTGAACCTATACGGTTCGACAAAGGGGAGGATGATGATATTGTGACCCTTAATGGAATGAAAATAGAAAGTCTACTTTGTTTTAAATTCTATAAAATAGAATGACCCGATGGAAAAAAAAAAAGAATAACCCTTATGGAAAAAATTGATTGTCCCTGATGAAAAATATATGGTATTTGAACCTATACGGTTCGATAAATGATATGATGATGGTACTGTGACCCTTAATCGAATGAAAATAGAAAGACTACTTTGTTTTAAATTCTATATATTAGTATGTTTGGATGGAAAAAATAGAATGACCCTGGTGGAAAAAATATGGAAAATATATGGTATTTGAACCAATACGGTTCGATAAATGGGATGATGATGAGATGATGATGGTACTGTGACTCTTAATCGAATGCAAATAGAAAGCCTGCTGCCTATTTTGTTTTAAATTCTATGAAATAGAATGACCCGATGGAAAAATAGCATGACCCTGATGGAAAAAATAAAATGTCGCTGATGGAAAATATATGGTATGTGAACCTATACGGTTTGATAAATGAGAGGATGATGTTGTTGTGACCCTTAATTGAATGAAAATAGAAAGCCTACTTTGTTATAAATTTTATGAAATAGAATGACCCGATGGAAAAAATAGAATAACCCTTATGGAAAAAATTGAATGTCCCTGGTGGAAAATATACGGTATTTGAACCTATACGGTTGGATAAATGGTAGGATGATGGTACTGTGACCCTTAATCGAATGAAAATATAAAGACTACTTTGTTTTAAATTCTATAAAATAGAATGACCTGATGGAAAAAATAAAATGTTCCTGATTGAAAATATATGATTGTATTATGACACTTTATCGAATGAAAATAGAAAGCCTACTTTGTTTTAAATACTATGAAATTAAATGACCCGATGGAAAAAAGAGAATGTCCCTGGTGAAAAATATATGGTATTTGAACCTATACGGTTCGATAAATGGGATGATGGTGATACTGTGACCCTTAATGGAATGAAAATAGAAAGCCTACTTTGTTTTAAATTCTATAAAATAGAATGACCCAATGGAAAAAATTGAATAACCCTAATGGAAAAAATAGAATGTCCCTGATTGAAAATATATGGTATTTGAACCTATACAGTTCGATAAATGGTAGTATGATGGTACTGTGACCCTTAATCGAATGAAAACAGAAAGACTATTTTGTTTTAAATTCTATATAATAGAATGACCCGGTGGAAAAAATAGAATCACCCCGATGGAAAAAATAGAATGCACCTGATGGAAAATATATGGTATTTGAACTTATACGGTTCGATCAATGGGATGATGATGGTACTTTGATTCTTAATGGAATGAAAATAGATAGCCTGCTGCCTACTTTGTTTTAAATTCTATGAAATCGAATGACCCGATGGAAAAATAGCATGACCCTGATGGAAAAAATAAAATGTCGCTGATGGAAAATATATGGTATTTGAACTTATACAGTTCGATAAATGGGAGGATGATGTTGCTGTGACCCTTAATCGAATTAAAATAGAAAGCCTACTTTGTTATAAATTCTATGAAATAGAATGACCCGATGGAAAAAATAGAATAACACTTATGGAAAAAATAGAATGTCCCTGATGGAAAATATATGGTATTTGAACCTACACGGTTCGATAAATGGTAGGATGATGGTACTGTGACCCTTAATCGAATGAAAATAGAAAAACTACCTTGTTTTAAATTCTATAAAATAGAATGACCCGATGGAAAAAATAAAATGTCCCTGATGGAAAATATATGATTGTACAGTGACACTTAATCGAATGAAAATAGAAAGCCTACTTTGTTTTAAATTCTATGAAATAGAATGACCCTGATGGAAAAAATAGAATGACCCTGATGCGAAAAATAGAATGTCCCTGATGGAAAATATATGGTATTTAAACCTATACGGTTCTACAAATGGGAAGATGATGATACTGTGACCCTTAATGGAATGAAAATAGAAAGCCTACTTTGTTTACAATTCTATGAAATAGAATGACCCGATGGAAAAAATAGAATAACCCTTATGGAAAAAATAGAATGTCCATTGATGGAAAATATATGGTATTTGAACCTATACGGTTCGATAAATAGTAGGATGATGGTACTCTGACACTTAATCAAATGAAAATAGAAAGCCTACTTTGTTTTAAATTCTATGAATTAGAATGACCCGATGGAAAAAAATAGAATGACCCTGATGGAAAAAATAGAATGTACCTGATGGAAAATAGAATGTCTCTGATGGAAAATATATGGTATTTGAACCTATACGGTTCGATAAATGGGATGATGGTGATACTGTGACCCTTAATGGAATGAAAATAGAAAGCCTACTTTGTTTTAAATTCTATAAAATAGAATGATCCAATGGAAAAAATTGAATAACCCTAATGGAAAAAATAGAATGTCCCTGATTGAAAATATATGGTATTTGAACCTATACAGTTCGATAAATGGTAGTATGATGGTACTGTGACCCTTAATCGAATGAAAACAGAAAGACTATTTTGTTTTAAATTCTATATAATAGAATGACCCGGTGGAAAAAATAGAATCACCCCGATGGAAAAAATAGAATGCACCTGATGGAAAATATATGGTATTTGAACTTATACGGTTCGATCAATGGGATGATGATGGTACTTTGACTCTTAATGGAATGAAAATAGATAGCCTGCTGCCTACTTTGTTTTAAATTCTATGAAATCGAATGACCCGATGGAAAAATAGCATGACCCTGATGGAAAAAATAAAATGTCGCTGATGGAAAATATATGGTATTTGAACCTATACAGTTCGATAAATGGGAGGATGATGTTGTTGTGACCCTTAATCGAATGAAAATAGAAAGATTACTTTGTTTTAAATTCAATATAATAGAATAACCCGATGGGAAAAATGGAATGGCCCTAATGGAAAAAATAGAATGTTCCTGATTGAAAATATATGGTATTTGAACCTATACGGTTCGATAAATGGTAGGATGATGGTACTGTGACCCTTAATCGAATGAAAATAGAAAAACTACTTTGTTTTAAATTCTATAAAATAGAATGACCCGATGGAAAAAATAAAATGTCCCTGATGGAAAATATATGATTGTACAGTGACACTTAATCGAATGAAAATAGAAAGCCTACTTTGTTTTAAATTCTATGAAATAGAATGACCCTGATGGAAAAAATAGAATGACCCTGATGCGAAAAATAGAATGTCCCTGATGGAAAATATATGGTATTTAAACCTATACGGTTCTACAAATGGGAAGATGATGATACTGTGACCCTTAATGGAATGAAAATAGAAAGCCTACTTGGTTTACAATTCTATGAAATAGAATGACCCGATGGAAAAAATAGAATAACCCTTATGGAAAAAATAGAATGTCCATTGATGGAAAATATATGGTATTTGAACCTATACGGTTCGATAAATGGTAGGATGATGGTACTCTGACACTTAATCAAATGAAAATAGAAAGCCTACTTTGTTTTAAATTCTATGAATTAGAATGACCCGATGGAAAAAAATAGAATGACCCTGATGGAAAAAATAGAATGTACCTGATGGAAAATATATGGTATTTGAACCTATACGGTTCGATAAATGGGAGGATGATGGTATCGTGACCCTTAATCGAATGAAAACAGAAAAATTACTTTGTTTTAAATTCTATAAAATAGAATGACCCTTTGGAAAAAAAGAATGACCCTTGATGGAAAAAATAGAATGTCCTTGATGGAAAATATATGGTATTTGAACCTATTCGGTTCGATAAATGGTAGGATGATGGTACTGTGACCCTTAATTGAATAAAAATAGAAAGATTACTATGTTTTAAATTTTATAAAATAGAATGACCCGATGAAAAAAAAAATAGAATAACCCATATAGAAAAATTAGAATGTACCTGATGAAAAATATATGAGATTTAAGTATTCTGGTTTCATGATATGACATTTGTTTAGTCTATGTAGTTCTATTTGTACTTCTATATATGTTGTTGTATCATTTCATATAGGTTGTAGTTTTTTTTGTTAAGATCGTTGGATCTTGATTTAGGTGTAGTTCTGCATGTTGTCAATGTAGAGCAACTAATAGTATATTTTGTAATTTTGGCACTTCAAAAATTTCTCCTTTGTAGTTGTCTTTTTCCTTTTAATGCAAGTGTTGTTATTAAAAAAATAAAATAGATTTTTATCTATTTAGAATCAACCAAGTAAAGTTTCTCAATTTTTTTTTAAGAAGTTAAATTAGCTCACCCAAATTGGCGCTAGAGAGAATCGAACCTCAGATCTCAAGAGGAGCACATTCCCAGGTCCCAAGCCAATACCAATGCACCAACCCAAGTGAGTTTAAAGTTTTTCTCAATTTTACATGCACTTGAGCCAATATAGTTACAACAACTATAGTGGTATACTATTTACCTTTTCACTATTTACATTCATTTAAATAATTGTGTAGCTGAATATACTAGCTAGCGTCTGGAAAAATCTCTTAATTGTCTAAGAACAATTTAGTTTCACTTTAACAAGGGTGATAATACTCAATTGGGAGAAATAGTTTCACATTATATAGAAGATTTTTTTCATAACAACTTTAGTGTGAAGTTTATTAAGAGATAATCAGATAAAGTTGCTCAAGTTTAACTAGGACGGTCACATATATAGTTTTTTTTTACGAAACGGTCACATATATAGTTAATCCTTATATTTTAATTAATAAAATGTTATAAGCACATTTTACTTTTAAAAAAAAATCATTTTGACCTTCCGGCTTTAAAAGAAATAATTAATAACAAGATTTCCAACCGCATACGTAACTGTAGTTTCAAAAATAGGAGCCACCACATTTAGTTGAAAGGTTCATATGAGTACCAAGTGGCTATCATAATACCTTTTGCACTTGGTGACACTAATCCTTCAAACACCAACATGTAGTGTCACATGCACAATTCGATAAATTATTTTGACCATATTATTTTTTATTGATATATAAAAATAAATCTTAGTATAAAACATATTCTTCAATTTATCTCGATAAGTATTTTTCAAAATATAATTTTTTTATAATTTTTATAATATTATTAAAAATATTAGTCATTAAAATTATGCATTGACATATATACTGTGATTTAAAACGACACTTAAAAAAAATGGTGGAAATAATAAGCATATAAACTTTTTTTTTTACCCTCTGGTTTCTAGGGGAAAGGGGCTTTAGTAGTCCAGAGTTCGGGGTGAGTTCTGGCGTCAAGTGGTTCTAGTCCCCTCCCAAATATAGTTATGGGGGATCGAGCCATGGTCCTCCCTACCAAGTTCAGCACCAATCACCACTAAACTAACTAACATTGGTGAAACATTTTACTACTAATGAATTGATTACTGTAGTAAAAATATTAAGTTCCTTAAGTGATTAAGGAGATGATGTGCCCACACACATGTCTTCTGGTTGATATTAGTCATCACTAATCACTAATTGTGATATAAACTTCAGACTTTTATATCATAATACTTTAAAAAATAAAATAAAAACATTTCTTCAAAAAATTAAATTCTTATGAGCAAACTATACAACAGAGACAAGTGTTCTTTGTTCATTGCCACGAGTCACTTCTTAGTACTCATTAGTCAGTCAATATTTAATCTCAAACATTCCAAGTGTCACTCACTCCTCTAAGTACTCATTATTCATCCATTCACTCACTCACTCAATATAATAATCTATAATTTATAGACATTGAGTAGTATAAATATAAATGTTTTACTTAGTAGCAAGGTTCATATGATAATTTACTACTATTTGATACACATTGAGCAATGATGAAAAATGAATCAAAAGTTAAAAAACCACGTTCAAGAGGAAAGGGAGGACCAGAGAATGCATTATGCAATTATAGAGGAGTGAGGCAGAGAACTTGGGGAAAATGGGTTGCTGAAATAAGAGACCCTAAACATGGTACTAGGCTTTGGCTAGGAACATTCAAAACCTCTATTGAAGCTGCACTTGCCACTAGTGCAGAAAGGGGATTCCACTACCGGCCAAATAGACTTTCCACTACTGGCCGCGGCCAGTAGTAAACACACTCGTCGTTGTAAGTCAATACTTTCCACGACGGGTCTTTTTATACCCGTCGTGGTATGTCAGGTTTCTACTGTAGTTATTATTTAAAATTATGGGGATTCCACGTCGGGTTTTACAAATACCCGTAGTGGTATGTATGAGATTCCACTACGGGTATTTACAATATCCGTAGTGGTATGTATGGTTTCCAGTTTTTTTTTTTAAGAATTGGGGATTCCACTACGGGTATTTACAAATACCCGTAGTGGTATGTATAAGATTCCACTACGGGTATTTACACATATCAGTAGTGGTATGTTTGATTTTTTTTTTTTCGTTTTTAGCATACCTAGGTGACCAAACCTAATCCAATGCAAATGAAACTTCCAAAACAATTATGCAAATACCTACTCCAATACTCAATTTTTTTTTTGGAAAAGGCAAATTGGCATTAAAAGCAAAAAGTCTTGTGTACAAGATGTTCAGCAAGCTCTAAATGATACAGGATACCAGTTCAGAAAAAAATGCACCAATACAATGGAACTCACTAAGCAATAGCTAAGGATACAACATTAATATTACTAAGCAGTTAAGATACCAGCGACAATTATACACCACTTAGCCATTGTTGAGAAAGAAAAGCAGCAGCAGGCTCCATCACATAAGAATTGCCTCCCTTTCAAAAACTGGACACAAGGTTTACACTAATATGAGAACTTACTACTCAAAATACAAATACAAACAAATGAATAAAACTCATGATAGAACTTACCAACAGAGATAGTAGTGGTGCTCCGCTGATAACTGTTTGACATGCAACAAATATTGTTATTAGATAGTGCATAATTTACTCTGATAGTGATACTCTGATATATCTCATCTGAATATATGAATCTCTGGTACACTTAATATGCTTAATATGAACTATTATTTAAGTGACCAAATGAATAGTCTTGTTACACAATGAACAACTTCAATAAGACTAGTTTGTTCTGTATTTCCAATAAGCCTGTAACACTTTGTTGCAAGAGCATTCATTTGACAACTCTAAGACATTTAAGCATACTAACTAGCAATAGTTTAGAATTTTTTTAACTCATGAAACTAAATACTTAGAATTATATTAACTAACTACTACTAACTGTCATCACAAGACCATTTCAAACTTCAATTCTAAACAACAGTAGTAAGCAAACACCGATGCAATTTTCAATTCTAAACAACAATTTTTATAACCAAACTATACAATGAACTAAGTAACAACAGTAATTAGCAACACTGATGCAAGATGAGATAGTAGTGTAGTGGCAGCTGCTAGTTATATACCATAAATTAAGGGCAGAAGAGAAGAGACCATAACAAGTTCTATTTTCTAATCTTATTGAAACAAAGAAGCAAAACTAAAGAATGATATTAAACTAGTTTACACCAAGTAAAATGCACATTGCAATAGTCATAGTTTAACATAGCTATTGTTTGCTGATGAAGCTATTGCATAAAAAAATACACAAGTATATATAGGTGGCGTTGTCTGTCACCTGTGTAGGAGGTGAAGGTGCTTGTGGTAAACCAAGTGAACGTAGGCAGGCGCCGCTTCTTATTGGCTGGCTGCCTCAAGTATCTCCAGGTTGTACAAACAAACCTTGAATGACCCTTCATAACTAAATAAATTGACAATCATAAAACTTCTTAAGTTAAACTTGCTAAAATTAAGCCAATAAATAATATATCAAGGAGACTATTCTATTCTCTATACACAAAGGAATCACAATACCTGGCCACAAATTTGAATAAATATGTTGACAAAGAGTCATATGTGAAATCAAAGTGAGTTCTACTACTTTATCTCATTTCCCCAAATTAGTCCTTAATTCCTATCAAAATTATACAAAAAGAATGAAGCAGTTAGCAATATAATATAGCCATCAAAATTTTGAACATACATACCTTTAGTGTTCACTGGAATTGATCCCAACAAAAAGCATATAGTAAAACAAAACACTGAAATTTCATAACCAATCTTACTATGGCATATCATTATTACTAGATCGAACTTCATATTTTTAATTGACACATCAATGGTGTAAATTTCTTGATTCACCTCTTTGTATATATTCGAGTTCAAGATTATTTACCTTTCCATGGAACTATCCTTAGAATGAGAAATGCTACTTTCTTTCACTGCATACCTAATCAAAGACATAAATCACAAACAAAAAAGCTTAGCATAATAAACAAACCTTACTAATGTGAATAACAAACATTTCTTTGTCACATAACAAACATTAACATAGAAAGACCAGAAGGAAAATTATCCTTAACTTTCTTCTAATCACATGTTGTCTATTTTCTGTTTCTGCTTAATACTTTTCACTTCTTTTAACCATTGTTTAGCTAGAGATACCATAACCATAAACAACTTACTAAGAGATGAAGAACAGGAACCCAAAACACATGAAAACGAATATCCAATTTAAAACCTTCACAATTTAAAACGTGAACTTAGAATATCCAATCTTCATTCAATGCTACCAAAATGTACTGAATGAGAAAAATGCGTGTTTTTCTTACCAGCAATTAACCATAAACAGAAAAAGAATGAAAACGAATACGAATGAAAACGAATACGAATGAAAACAAGATCAACCATAAACAGAAAACGAATGAAAACGAAAACGAATGAAATTTGGGGGAAGTTTGATTTATTCATACCTTTACCGAATGAAAACGAAGAGATTTGGAGGCGATTAAGCGTTTGCAGGTTCGTCGTTCCGTCTAGGGTTTGGAGAATGAAACCGCGAATGAAATTGGGACGATTGGAGATTGGAGAGATTGGAGAATGATTGGAGAACGATTGGAGAGTGTTTGATTTGAAGAAATTGGGACGATTTGAGGAACAAATTAGGGAGAACTAGAATTGGGACGATTGGATTGGAGAGTGTGTTCTTCTTCGCGTTTGCAGAATGAGGGAAATTGGGAAGAATGAAAAATATAATTAACACTATTAGGATTCCACTACCGGTGATAAGCTAGATCGGTAGTGGAAAGTGGGAATATGAAAAAACTAATAACACTATTAGGATTCCACTACCGGTGAATCCTAGATCGGTAGTGGAAGATAATTAAAACAATTTTGCACGTAATTACGACATTGCCACCGTGTCTACTTTCCACTACGGATTTAGCAAAGCCGGTAGTGAAATCCCTTGTCTCTGAACTTTCCACTACCGTTTTCAAAATATCAGTAGTGGAATCCTTTGGTCAAATGTATTTCACTACTGGTATTCACATACCGGTAGTGGTATCTCCAAACCAAAAGTCATTTTTCTACTAGTGTGCCTATGATAATGCTGCAAAAAATCTCTATGGTGAATCTGCTAAGCTCAATTTGGTACCACCAAAGAACACTCCAACAACAACAAGTGTAGAGGTTGATCAGAATTTGATCATTCCTACACAAAATAATGATACCAATTGTATTGAAGAAAATTCTAATAATAATAATAAGGGTGTGTTATGTGAGACTAATTTGGACCTTGAATTACAAAGTGTTCCATGGAATAATACTATTAATTTCATTATGGATGATTTTATGGAATTGAATTATAGTGTACAAGATTGGAATCCATCATTACTAGAGATTTAAATTAGAGTTTTTAAGATTGGCTGCATGCCTGCATCCACACACACCTTTGATGTATTATATATATGCATATGATGTGTACCATATTGTATATCTATATTATATAGTCTAGCTTTTATGTTATGAATTTGAATACTCCTTTTGTTTTTTGAAAATTAAAACAAATTGAATTTTAGTTCAAAGACTTTTAACTTCTACATGCTCAACAAATTTGAAATGATTATGATAATTGAAATATATATTGAGGAAAGCTTCACTTTCATCACACTTTCACCTAAAATCTTAAGACATTAGAATTGTGCTTGTTATCACGAAAGTTGCATTTCACGAAAACCAAGAATAACACACAACCACCCATGTTTTCTGTAAAACCAAATTATATAATATTTTTTATTTTTCATAGCATCACGTTATTTCTTAATTAGTTGATTAATTTGTTGCATACTTAGCTTGCATCATACGTGTGTCAATGTAATTTGAATTTGAGATGGATAGTTGTTATTATTTTCTTCATATTCTTAAATTTGAGAATGGTATAGTGTAATTGAGTAGTAATTCTTGCGGAATGAAGTAGTATAAATAAAAATTAGACTATATGGCGTAAAAATTAAAGTGAAAAAATTACAGTTTGTCTATATTTATATTTATAATTGTTCTTATTTTTATTTCGACAATATAAAAATTACAGTTTGTCTAAAATTACATGTTTGAAGATTTTCGTGTTTCTTGCCCTACAAAGCATCCAAATAGTCGCATGCAAAAACATCAAAAAAATCAATTTATTTCTCTATTTCATATATAATATAACCATAACATGCCACCACACACCATAATACAACTTCATAACACACAAATATATATCCTCGACTGGACATACCCAAGAAGAGGCCCCATAAAGGTTATTTTAGCTATATATATATATATATATATATATTATTTTTTTATTTTACTCATATTATAATATACTCTCACACTCACACAACATTCTATATAAAATATTAATTATATAGATATATCAATATATAACACACACAAACCATGGCCACAATATATGTGATCATGGAAGGGTTTGAGCTTGAGGAGGTGAAGTTGGTGAGGTAATAGCTTACCAAGGCAATCAGTAGCTGGTTCGAGAGGATGATCAGCCACACTGGGACTGAGATAAGGCCCAGACTCCTATGGGAGGCAGCAGTGGGGAATTTCCCGCAATGGGCGAAAGCCTGACGGAGCAATACCGCATGGAAGTAAAAGGTCTACGGGTCATGAACTTCTTTTTTGGAGAAGAAACAATGACGCTATCCAGGGAATAAGCATCGGCTATATTTGTGCCAGCAGCCACAGTAAGCAGAGGATGCCAACGTTATCCAGAATGATTGGGCATAAAGCGTCTATAGGTGGCTTTTTAAGTTCGCCGTCAAATCCCAGGGCTCAACCGTGGACAAGTGGCGGAAACTACTAAGCTGGAGTACGGTAGGGACAAAGGGGATTTTCGGTGGACGATGAAATGCGTAGACATCGAAAGGAACACTCACGGTGAAAGCACTCTGCTGGGCCGACACTGACACTGAGAGACGAAAGCTAGGGGAGCAAATTGGATTAGAGACCCCAGTAGTCCTAGCCGTAAACAATGGATACTAAGTGGTTGTGTGTATCCACCCGTATAATGTTGTAGCTAACGCGTTAAGTATCCATCCTGGGGAGTACGTTCGCAAGAATGAAACTCAAAGGAATTGACGGGGGCCCGCACAAACTATGTGGTTTAATTCGATGCAAGCGAAGAACCTTATTACCAGGGCTTGACATGCCGCGAATCCTCTTGAAATGGAGGAGTGTCTTCCGGAACACGGACACAGGTGGTGCATTGCTGTCGTCAGCTCGTGCCGTGAGGTGTTGGGTTATGTCCCGCAACGAGCGCAAAATTATCTCATATGTAGTTCGCTGCTTTGATTTTGTTGGGTGTGAAGATGTGCAAAACCAAACGACTCAAAAAGCATTAGCTCTCCCTGAAAAGGAGGTAATCCAGCCACACCTTCCAATACGGCTACCTTGTTACGTGTAACATCCCGATATTTTATATATACTTTTTTGTATATCTTTATTAGTAATTTTATTGATCAACTATTTTATTTAATTATTTTTGGAGTTGTAATAAAATTGTGACTATATCTAATTTACTTCACTAGAACCCGATTTTACTTTATCAACTACGGTGACCATGATCAAATAATCATCCTTAATTATGTGGGAATAGCAAGCCATGGTCTTGTACACTTTTGTCCTTCTTCCACGTGATGACTACACTATCTATACATTTTCATATTAAGTGCACACATATTGAAACCTCCACCTTATAAAACTAATTATCAAAATTGCCAACCAATGTAGTGACTTTAGTTTTGCTCGTGAGTGACATTCGTGGGAATCAAAATTGGTCAATTTAACATGCATATTCCATTTCCACTTTAGTTGTGAATTTATTTTATACATTTTCATTTAAATACTTTTAACTAAGCCAAATGAATAGTCATCTTTTCATATATGATATGATCTCCTCCTTTTTCCCTTCATTCCTTAAAACATGGCCACATTCATCATCTTAGAATGTGTCTCTTGAACTCAAAAGTCATAAAAGACTTTTCATGTCTTCCATTTACCCAAATCAATTATATTCCAATATCCCTTTGTTTCCCACATCAACACTATATATATACATACATGCTAATGAGTCTCTCACACTACACTATTATACTATGCTCCCAATTATATTTCTATGGCATCAAAGTCAAAAGGCAGTGAAGCTATACACGCCTACCTAGCTTCCACAAAACAAACATTTTATACTCTTACAACTCCCTTTATGATTCAAATAATTATCAAGCTTTGTTTTTAGTTTCATTCTCTTTCAATTCGATTTGTGTAAGTCCTCTTTTATTAGTCTCTATTCCATTTTTATTTTATTCATGAAAATTCCAATTCAATCAATCTATTTTCGTTTTTCCAAAAGTTGTCATCGTAAAATATCGATTTCTCCTTCGTTCACCGTTGGATCGTATTTATTTTTGGACAGTGGCTTCTCGACACATAGTACTCCATTTTCAACCGTCGGATCGTCAAAATGAATTTTGAAGTGAGAGATATCCAGTGTACACTGTAGCTACGAATTTAGGCCTAGAGTATTGTGCTTGGAAGGAAATCGGCCAAGGTAAGGGTTTTTTCCCCATACACTCATGCACATAGGGTTTATGTTATAGATTAATAATGGAATATTTAACCGTTAAGAAAGAATGAAAATAGAAGGAATGAAAGAACTATTTTTATAACAATTCTATGCTATTTCATTACATTCTGAGTATGTGCGTGTGGCTGATTGTATATGTAATTCTATGTTTGTTGTGTTTGTGGTTGATTGTGGATATGAGTATTTGGTTGGTTTTTTATAAAATGAATATTTGGTGTGGTTTAAAAGAGAAAATTGATTTTGATTTGATCTGGTGGAAGTAGCGATGATTTTAAAAGAAAGTTTGTATATTAAGTGTCAATTGGAGCGATTGAATAATTGTGTATATTAAAGTGTGTATATGAAGCATAGCATGTCATATAGTTGAGTCATAGGGCCAAATGGGGTGATTTGTTATTATGTGCCAAATGGGGCGAATACGCTACTTGGGGCGTTAAATTCCAAGTGCCAAATGGGGCGATTTGTTATTATGTGCCAAAATGGGGCGAATACGCTACTTGGGGCGTTAAATTCCAAGTGCCAAATGGGGCGATTTGTTATTATGTGCCAAAATGGGGCGAATACGCTACTTGGGACGTTAAATTCCAAGTGCCAAATGGGGCGATTTGTTATTATGTGCCAAATGGGGAGAATACGCTACTTGGGACGTTAAATTCTAAAGGTCAAATGGGCGATATCCGGATCATGGTCTAGTTGCATTCATGCATTATTAGTTTGTATAAGTTGTTATTAAAAAGAGTTTCTTGCATCGATTTTATTTTATTACTTTTTATGGCCGAGTATTTTATTTTTAGTTTATAACATTTACCTTCCGTTCGGCATGATTCAATTTGGATAAGGAAATTGACCCTTACAATTAAATATGGTTGTAGGTACCAAAGATGAAATATGAAGTGATGTGTTGCTTGTACGTGCGCGGGGCTAAACAAATCTGGGTTTTATAAATTTGTAATTTAAATCAAATATTCTCTTTATTGTACAAAGATTATTTATAAGCTTAAGTAATTATTATTCTTTATAAAAAAAATGTAGTCACACCTTTTTAAAGAAACGAAGTTTTTTTTTATGAGTAAATTTTTTATTAAAATTATGGGTTGTTTCATTACGACTTCACTCCAGTCACTAGCCCTGCCTTCGGCATCTCCCTCCTTGCGGTTAAGGTAACGACTTCGGGCATGGCCAGCTCCCATAGTGTGACGGGCGGTGTGTACAAGGCTCAAGAACGGATTCACGCCCTTAGAAGTACAATACTTATAGAATGTTGTGGAAGAAGCAACAATGAGTTTGATTATCACATTGAAAGCAACAACACAAGTGATGTTTAACATCACATTTTCACCAAAAATATTAAGAAATTAAATATATGGGTCTTCCTACTTATATACTACCGCTCGACTGTTATTCTTTCAACCAATGGAAAACTTCTTACTCTCACTTGGTACATCACCATTATTTCTCTTAAACGGTCACATCCATGATTCATAAAAGTTATTTTTGAAAATTTGTTTTTATTAAAATGTGATTTTTATTAAATTAAAATTTCTAACATGAATAATCAAGTAATTAAATGTCAAAATAACTCTTTTAATTTATAAAAAGATAAATTTAAAATACAGTAACCTTTTTTATTTTTAATTAAGTTATCATAAAATTATTTTTAAAAATACAAATAAAAAATCACTTTTCATAATTAAAGTTAAAACAAACGAACCTATAGCCCAATCATGGGTTACAAATTTCTATATTAGTGATACGACTTTGTATTAACCATATATTTTAATAAGAACATTTTGGTACACATTTTATTTGAATATGTATCGGTATACGTACTGAGGTGGATAATTCTAATAGGTCCAAAAATAATAAACACTATTTATGTTAAGAGTATAGATAGTTAGTTAATCAATTAGAGTTAGTTGATAGATTACCAAGTTGGTTAGGAGATTAGAAAGTTAGTTACTCCAAATAGGTTCTATAAATAAGCTACTTCATTGTACATTTTAATCATTCTTTTATCAATCTATATTCATTCAATATGAATTTCTATGAGTATCTTCCTCATGAATACTCTTATGCACTCTATCTTGCCGACATTTATGATCTTTATCCCTTCGATTCCATGATTCATAACATGGTATCAGAGCGATGCCCGAGGGATGAAGATGAAGATTGCGCTTCCGCTCACGGTTCTGAAAATTGTGAAGAAGATCAAGTTCAAGAAGCTGGTTCAAGCTCTGCTGTTTCAATCCATATTCAAGATTCTTCAAGTGATTCAATTTCAGAGGCAACAGGGAGATTTCACAATCATCTACCTCTGTTCTTGAATCAATTACAGCAAATGATTCCTGCAATTTCAGTTTTGGTAATTTTCATTCTGAAAATGTTCAGATCATATCGATTGAGATTGTGAAACCAGAGATCAAAGGCTGCACTGTCAAGATTGGGCAAATTGAATGTTTCTTGAACAAATTCACACTAGCAGAACATCATGATTATGTGATTTCATAATCCCCCGTTCACGCGTTTTCTTCTCCGATCAAGGTCGAGCGTCAACATGACGACAACGTCCGATTCTCGCGAGATCAAAATCAAAACACTAAGAAAGGTGAGACGCTTTCTGATTTGCTACTGCCTTCGTCGGCGAGCATCATTTTCTTTTCTCATCATCTTGGTCTATAAATCATAGTTTTTGATCCCGGCGGAACAAATTCGTTTCGATTTTCTCTGTTTAAATCGAATGTATTTTTCGTTGCAATGATGTTATCGCTGCGCTATCATTCTTTAAAATCATCGCACTTTGTTTTTGATCCTGGAGGCAACGTTCTTTCAGTTTTCGTATGGTATCATTATGCTTCTTGTTACAGTTGCTTTGTTCTTAGAGTTTAGAAGATTGAACATGGAAATTGGAATGATAACTTGTCCTTTGCATCTTGGCTTGAGTCTGGCTGTTCACAATTTTGAATTGAGTTATGTGAACTACACTCATCTCATTGTGCTTTGGTATTTGAAAGTTTCTTGGATTTGAAGAAATATTTGAGAGTTTCCATTCCCTTCACTATTTAGCAATGAATCCATGTTTCATCTTAGAGCAGCTCACTGTTTCCGTTTGGTGCAGTTCCTTTTTTGGGTTTCCTGCGTTACTATTATGCTCTATGGACACTCATATATTGGAGTTTTTTTTATTCTTGGTCCATTGCAATATCTTCAATGCTGATTCATATAAGTGAGCTTTGAGTTAGATGCAAACATGATGGTAGTGTTTGAAAGGTGTTTGTAATTGTGTGTCTCGAAGCATAATTCCAAAACATTACATGGTTGTTGTAGCTTACTAGTAGCATTCTACACTTCACTATAGAGTTTGGACCCTTGCTTACAATTTCTGTTTCAAGACAATGGGCTGAATGTATGTTTGGTTTAGATTAAATTTGGTGCAAGTTTGTTCAGTTTATCAACAAAATACAAAGAAATTCATTTAGCTCAGTGGAGTATTGTTTTTATCTTTACACTATGATTGAGAAAGGATGTGAAGCAGCTGGATCCACTCTCTTCTTATTTGATGTTGATTCCTACTTTTATTACAACATATGCATTCTTAGTTTTGTTAGGTGCTGAGATTTGTTACCAGAGATGGAAATTGTGTTAGGATTAAGATCATGTTCTAGTGGAAGATTTGGTCTGACACTTCCCTTGTTTGAGTTTCACATGCACACATTGGCTGCATTGTATTTGATTCATCTGGACACCAAAATTTTGTGATTTTGTAATTCAAACTCAAATTGGTAAATTTTCCAATGTTGAGTTTGAGGGAGGCTGTTAAGAGTATAATAGTTAGTTAATCAACTAGAGTTAGTTGATAGATTATCAAGTTGGTTAGGAGATTAGAAAGTTAGTTACTCCAAATAGGTTCTATAAATAAGCTACTTCATTGTACATTTTAATCATTCTTTTATCAATCTATATTCATTCAATATGAATTTCTATGAGTATCTTCCTCATGAATACTCTTATGCACTCTATCTTGCCGACATTTATGATCTTTATCCCTTCGATTCCATGATTCATAACAATTTATAAAATTATCAAAATTATCCCCTTATTAGTGTACCATACATATCCAAACAAAATGTATAGAAGAATTCTTGGTATTTTAAATGTAAGAATATGACAGTCTACCAACCTAGTGTACTTACAATAAAGACCAATTTATATCTTCATTTTCCTGTGAGAAGAAAAGCTCTGGTGGCCATTTGATCCCCAACATCTAACTGTTAGATATGAACATTAAAAAATAAAGAATTTTCACATATAGTTGATTTTGCATGGAAGTTTCTATCTACCTTTTGGTTGATGGAAGTTTTGCATGGTCTTTTTGGTAAAATTCTGCTTTTTAAGTGAAAACATGCTTTAACTTAAAGAAAGAAAAAAGCAGAATGTAAAGTTGTGAAGTGAAAATGGTGAGGGGGTTGCTCCGACCAAACCCCACACCATAGTTATGTTGATCACATGTACATGCATAAATTTCCTTCTTTGGTCATTGCCCCTCAAGTAAATTCTAACTGTATAATATCGGAGGAAATGAATCATGCATGGTAGATGGCTAGTGTGTAGTAGTTCAAAAGAGTACTTGATCATTAATTAGATAGTCTTTTTTAATAAAAAAATAGAAAGGTAAATTCTTTGATACACAACTTATATTGTTGGGTGATGATACATATTTAAACAAAATTTATTTAAAATATGAATTTTTTAAATATAAATTAATAATATAAAATATAACATGACATTAAATTTTAACTAAAATGTATTGGTATCCAATATAAGTTGAGTATCAGGGTGATTATTACTATATTAAAACTTAACAGAGAAACGAGAGTATAAGAGGTACTGTAACATATAGATACAAATAAGACAAAGACAAGAATAAATGTTTAATTAGCAACCCAAAAATAATATAGAAAAAATCAATGATACCGTACGGAAGCGTGAAGGAATAGCAAGCGCTAATCCTATTAGATAAAAGCTCTAGAATCCACCAGATTTCCGGAATCCACCAGAAAGAATAATTTGGAATCCACCAAATTTGAGAAAATTCTCTATATTTTTATTGAATAAAAAAGTTGCAGTTTTGCTTAAATAGTAGTGAAAAATAACAAACCTAGCTAAATAAAAATAACAAATCTACCTAAAATATAAAAATAACTAATCTAGGTGAAATATAAAAATAAGAAATCTACCTAAAATATAATAAAATTAAATCTAGCTAAAATAATAAATTACTAAAGAAACTCTCCTACATCAATCAACCGGTGAACTAATTACACATACATAAATAAGGTTTTGTTGGGGAATTCGAGGGAGTTCGGAAGTAACAATGGGTTCATGCTTCAGGAGTCTCAAGAGAGGCAAACACCACATCAACACCCAAAACCTTAAGGCATTAGGTTAATGACTCACCTCTGTTATAAATCTAACATTCTTTTCATACATAGTCGATGTAGAACTTAACCACTCACACTTAAACCTCAAGGATTTCACAACCCACTCCTAAAATATACAAGAATGAAGAACTCTCCAAAAATCACTTCCAATAGGAGCACCTATATTTAATATTCTACACCAATTGCCCACATCACATAGAACATTATTGAAGAAGATAGACCGGAGCAGATCTGACGGCACAGTTAACTCTCAACCACTTAAAAACTCGATAGTCGATATAGAGAACTTAAATACACATACACAAAATAAAATAAGAAACTAATATAGAGTTCAATTACATATAGTTAAATGAATGAAAATTTAATTTAATTTTTTATTTTCGTTGTCTTTCTTTATGTTTTTATTTGAATAATTGTAGCTCTATAAGAGAAAGTGAGAAACCAATTCTTGAAACTCAACACAAAACACACCACCACAACAACAACAAACGGTTGAAATTTAACAAATAACTAATAGATCATAGATATAAAATTATAGCATATCTATGTTAATAAATGAATTAAGGATTGTGTACCTTTAACTTCCATGGAAATAGGGATGATGGAAATGAGGAACAAAGTATAAGAGGATAATTACCTTCATTCCTATATAAACAGCAAGGTTTAGGGGTTTAGGATAATTACCTTCATTGAACTTAACTTAATTGTTAAACTCATCAGGATTCATTCAGAAATAAAACTCAATCAAATAATTCACTAATAATAATGCTTAATAACAAAAAATGACCATAATTTTATTAATAGTAATTATAAATAATTGATTATGTTGAGTATGAATTATATGTATCAGGAAGAGGCTAGGACGGTCGAGGAGCTGAACTAGCGGAGCGATAGCCCTTGTGGTATGGTTTAGGGGTATTTATGACCATATTATTATTATTTTAAATACCGCTTGTAACACATAAACCGTAATTCATTCATTCGTCTAATAGAAACGAGTTATAGTGAATTCTACAGTCGAAAACGTATCAACAGAGAATTCCGTTATCAAATTTCTTGTGTTCATCATCGTTTGTTTTTCTTTATTATTTTCTTTTATTATGTGCACATCATATTATATTACTCCATAATTAGTTAATTAGTTAATCCAACACAAACCACATGCTAATAATCTTCATGAACCTTTTAGAGCCTATCTAAAAGTAGTTGCCATTGGCCAAAAAAGGATAATAATTTTGGTGGGGACGAGTCTTAATCAGTTAATTGTTTTGTGCTCATCGTCCGAGAGAGAGTCTCCACATATCTGAAGCCCCAATACTTCAAAAATAATGAAGTATCATGTTCGATACGTACTCGATACTGATACTCGTCTGATACTTTTCGATATATGTATCGGAAAAGTATCGGGAATTAATATTATTTTTTAAAAAAATATAACTGATACGTGTCGGATACTTCTTTGATACGCGTATCGGAAAGATATCGGACAATTAATGCTCTTTTATAATGGAAACGTAGGAAATGAGACTGATACAATTCTTGTTTTTTGGGTAGTACATATTTTTTTATAAGCAAATTATTAGTATATTATATTGTTATGTTAGTTTTTCTCCTTGGCAAGATTTTAATCCTAGATTTCTAACAACTTAACCCTTAGCTCAACTAACTTAATCAGTTGAGCTACCCATCTTACCCTGGATTTGGATCCTCTCCAATTTTCTCTCATATTTTCTCTTCTTTTTTTTTTAATCCAATGGTTGATAAATTACAAAGAATAAAATAAGAGAGAGAATCAACCATTGGATTAAGCAAAATGAGAGAAAACATGAGAGAAAATTAGAGAGGATCCAAATCCTCTCACCCCCCCCCCACCCCCCCCTTTTTTGGGTAGTATTTAACTTAAGATATGTAATTGTCATTTGTTTGCTCAATTTGAGTAATTTGAATGTTAATTTTTTATCATTATCGATTTTAGTTATGTTTATATATTGTGCATTTATATATATTTAATTTTAATTTTTAAATAACGTATCCCAGTCGTATCGTATCGAGAATTTTAAAAATTTTCTCGTATCGCCGTATCGATGTCGTATCGTGTCACATATCGGGACATCATTCTCCACATGAAACAATATAAGCTAAACTAAGCAAGTAATGCATCCAGGACCACTCATCCTCTGCCATCCAAAGAGTAACTTGTCGACCTAGTTCTGCAGGTCTCCCAAATAAATAAGGGCCTCCTCCAGTTGGTTTACACTTCCAACTTATCTATGTATAATAAACTTGTGGGTTAAAAATGTTGGATTATAAATTTCATTTGCTCTATTGAAGTTGAACTAATTAAGCTGTATAGTTGAAAGAAAATTTTAGAGAGGTGTAGAAATAATAGTAGCATGTGTTGGAACAAAATTGATTTAAAAATGTTTGCCCCTAAATCTATAAAGGTTTTGATGATAACAAAGTATTAATTAACAATCGGAAGGACTAAAAATTTATTTTAAGTGCGCAGATATAAGCATCATATAAGTTCTGAGTGAAGTTCAGAGGATGTGAATTCAGAAGTTCACAAGCGCTCAGAAGATGTTGAACTTCAGAAGTTACAACATTCAGAGGATGAAGACTTCAGAACTTCTTGTCTGTCTACAAGCTTCATCAACCTCTGAAGATCTCTTTGAAAGCTGTGAAGATTCCCTTTGCTAGTCAACTCTTCTACCAATGAAGAAAAGGACCTTTCAAGTCTGATCAGTTCAGCTACCTCTGTTCTGTCTGTCCTAACTTGAGAACGTGGGTCTTCAGTTTTGTTAGCTGAATAAGGAAAGTCTACTCTGCAGTAGTCAAAGTACCTGAAACTCTTTCTTAGTTTTGGATATAACCAAACTGCATCAAGACAGACTGCTTGAAGACAAAAGGTTATCAACTCCAACGGCTCCTTTTGCAACGACTCTTTTCTAGTGGTATATATACTAGAAGATTCAGCTACAACAAATAGATAATTTTTATTAAGAATTGAACGTGCGCTGAACAAACTCTGAACTCTGTGATATACAAGCTCTGAACCTCTCTTTAAGTGTTTTTGCACTTTAGCCAAATACTCTGTACTTTTTGTATTTGCTCTCTTTAGGTTCATCTAAGAGCACTTGTATATTTTTATATACTTTTCTATTACTTGAGGAAACTTAAGCTTGTGTGCTTAAGTGTGAAACTTAAGCTTGTGTGCTTAAGTGTGAAGTCTTAAGCTTGTGTGCTTGAGCATTGTTGAGAAGTCTCTTGCTTGTGTGCTTGAGCAGGTGTAATCTTGTGTGATTATAGTGAACTCCCTTGGAAGTGCAAGGGGACTGGACTACTCTCGTTTTGTGAGAGGAACCAGTATAAACTGCTTGTGTGTTTTCTCTCTCTCTCTCCCTTGTTATTATTTGTGTTATTTATCCGCTGCTAACGTAGTTGAGTTAAGAACTTGAAAAAGTTTTAACTTAGCTAAAACACAATTCAACCCCCCCCTTCTTGTGTTTTCACACCTTCAATTGGCATCAGAGCACCTGGTCTGTTACTTTCACTTAACAGTGAGACAGTAAAGATCTTGTGAGAACACTATGTCTGGAGGAGATGATAGTAGTACTAGAACAACCGGTGAAGCCGGTGAGGCCAGTGGAGCTGGTGGTGGTCCTAGAAATGCTTTTGGTTTTGACTACTTGAGTAATGAATCACATGAACATAGTGGCAACAGAAAAGCCCCTATATTCAATGGTGATGCATCATTATTTGAGTGGTGGAAAGAGAGATTGTATAGCAATATTACTGCTATTGATCATGAGTTGTGGGATTTGGTTGAGTTGGGAGTAACTTTTGAAAACTTAAATGAACATGGAAGGTTGTCCATTGAGCATAGAAAGTTACTCACACCAGCTAACTTAAAAACCTACACTAAGCATCATAGAGTAAAGGACATTGTTGTTGGTGCTATTAGACATGAGGATTATGTCAGAATAGAGAACAAGTCTACTGCTAAATCTATCTTTGATTCTATGTGTGCTACCTATGATGGTAATGAAAAGGTTCAAGAGGCTAAAGCTAGTCTTTTGATAAGGCAATATGAACTATTCACTATGCAACAAGATGAAAACATTGAGACTATGTTTACAAGGTTTCAAATCCTTGTATCTGGTCTTAAAGCTCTTAAGAGAAGTTATTCAACCTATGACCATGTTCAGAAGATTCTGAGAAGTCTTCCTATTGCTTGGAGACCTAAGGTCACTGCAATAGAGGAAGCACAAAATCTCAAGACTCTGAGTCTTGAAGCTCTGATAAGCAATCTCAGAAGCCATGAGATGGTTCTGGATGCTGACTCAGAAACTAAGAAGAAGTCCAAGTCAGTGGCTTTACAGTCAACTAGGACTACTTCTAAGGCTCTTAAGACTCAGCTTCTTGATATTGAAGAAGAATCTTCTGCTGACGGTCAAGAGGATGAGATGAATGAGGATGAGTTTGCTTTATTCACCAAGTTTCAGCAATGGAACAGATTTAACAAAAGAAATTTCAGAGGAGGTAACAGCTCCAGAAATTTTGTCAGCAAAAAGGATGATCAGAAGAACTGCTTCAACTGTAAGAAGCCTGGACACTTTATTGCTGATTGTCCAGAAATGTCTGCTAAAGACAAAAGCAAAAGATACAGCTCAAAGAAGCAACAATTCAAGAGTAAGTTGAGAAAGAGTCTGATGGCTACCTTTGAAGAGCTATCATCTGAAGAAGAAGCTGAGGAAGAAGAAGAGGCAAATCTAGCCCTGATGGCTTCAACTGACTCAGATGCAGACTCAGACGATGAATCAGAATCAGATTCAGAAGTAACTGATGAGGTATTTTCTGACTGCTCTAAATCTCAACTTATAACTGCACTTAACAAGGTCATTGAGAAACATCTCAGAGTGTTGAGTAAACAAAAAGTTTTTCAAGAAAAGCTTAACACTCTGACTGAACAAGCAGAACATTTTCAAGGTTTATATCAAGAAACTCTGAATAGAGTAAATGACTTTGAAAAGGGTTGTGCTGTTTGTCACAAACCTATTGATGAGCAGGAAATAGCTCTTCAACAGTTTGTGCATCTCAACCTTGGTAAGAGCAAAGCTGCTAATCTTGTTTATAATGTCATGAGACATAGAGGAGAGGGACTTGGCTATGAATATGGTAGAACATATTCAAAGCTGAAAACCTCTGCCAAAAAGGTTGGAAAATCTTGGGTTTACTATGTTGTACCTCAGAGTGAAGAAGGAAAGAAATTTGGTACTCTGGAAGATGAGGATAATAATCTGAGAGATTTGGGAAATGACAACTCAGAGGAACCAAGTTCCTCAGGATCTGGGAAGAAAAGCTCAGAAGATAAAAGCTATTCAGAACTTGACAGTATTAGTTCAGATGTTCTGAAGGTTTCAAAATCTGAGGCTTCAACTTCTGGAACCAGAGGAATTCTAGTTCATGAGAAAAGTCAACCTAAAGGCTCAGAAGTTTTTAAAAGAAAGTCAAACCTCAAACCTCAGAGGCAACATAGGACTAAGGTGATTTATGATTCTAGAGTCAGTAAATATAACCAGTCAAATCAATGGACTGGTGATAAATACAAATTCTGGAATCATAAACAATCCAAGTCCTGGAATAATAACAAAACTCATACTAAGAAATATTTTCAAAAGAGTTATTATTCCAAACCAAAAACTTTCTCTCACACTCAACATCACAGTAAGCATTTGTGGACTAACAAGCGTGGACCCAGAAGATGGGTACCAAAAGCTGAAATTATGTATCATTCAGATTTACCAACTAGGAAAGGATATGTCCTACCTAGAGTATGGAAACAAGTCCTATGCAAAGGAAGAAGGGCTTATGTCCTTGACCAATGGCTGACAAGTTCTCAAGTTAACAATCAGAACTTGATAAATGAAGAGGAAGAATATTGGGATGACTTTATCATTAACTGTGATAAAGAGTTCCACCGTAGTGATTAAAGTTGTTTCTCATACAGCCTGCCACTCAAAGAAATATCATGAAACACTCATGGTATCTGGATAGTGGATGTTCAAGGCATATGACTGGTGACAAACAACTATTTTCCAAGCTGACTATGAAAGAAGGAGGATCTGTTGGTTTTGGAGGCAATCAAAAAGGAAAGATAATAGGTACAGGTACAGTAGGTAATTCTTCCCTATCTATTAATGATGTTTGGTTAGTTGATGGACTTAAGCATAATCTATTGAGCATAAGTCAATTTTGCGACAATGGTTATGTAGTCATTTTTAATAAGGAATCATGTACTGTAACTAAACAATCTGATAACTCCATTATATTCAAAGGTCTGAGAAAGAACAATGTTTATAAAATTAATCTTTCTGATTTGAATGAACAAAAAGTGATGTGTCTTTTGACCTTGAGTGAAGAAAAATGGATCTGGCATAAGAGGTTAGGCCATGCTAACTGGAGGTTAATCTCTAAGCGTAGTAAGCTTGACCTTGTCAGAGGTTTACCTAAAATCAAATATCACTCAAACACACTTTGTGGTTCATGTCAAAAAGGAAAGATTACAAAATCTTCTTTTAAACCTAAGAACATTGTCTCCACCTCAAGACCATTGGAACTTCTTCACATTGATCTTTTTGGGCCAGTTCAAACTGCCTCTATCAATGGAAAGAAGTATGGATTAGTAATTGTTGATGATTACAGTAGATGGACTTGGGTAAAATTCCTAAGAACAAAAGATGAAGCTTATGATGAGTTTAGCATCTTCTGCAAACAAATTCAAAATGAAAAAGGCTACACTATTTTAAAAGTCAGAAGTGATCATGGTGGAGAATTTGAAAATGAACCTTTTGAAAACTTTTGTGAAAAATATGGCATTCTGCATGAATTCTCTTCTCCTAGAACTCCTCAACAAAATGGGGTTGTAGAAAGGAAGAATAGAACTCTGCAAGAAATGGCCAGAACCATGATGCATGAAACAAATGTAGCAAAGTTTTTATGGGCAGAAGCTGTAAACACAGCATGTTATGTTCAAAATAGAATCTATATCAGATCTAAGCTGAACAAAACTGCTTATGAATTGTTCAAAGGAAGAAAACCTGATATTTCTTATTTTCATCAGTTTGGATGTACATGTTATATCCTAAACAATAAAGTCCATCTAAAGAAATTTGATGCTAGAGGTTATAAGGGTATTTTTATAGGATACTCTGAACGCTCAAAAGCATACAGACTGTATATTTCTGAAACACATACTGTGGAAGAAACTATGCATGTCAAATTTGATGACAAAGAGCCTGACCAAGTGTCAGAGCTTGTGGAAGGTTTGTCTAGATTTCAGGTATCAGAGGATCAATACTCAGATATTCCAAACTATTCAGAACATCCTTTCTCTGAAGAACCTCTGAATACAACAGTTCCTACAGACTCTGATCAACAAAGAACTGAAGCAACTGCTGAACCTGATGTTGATGAGTCTGAAGATGATGAGCCCCCAAGAAATACTTTCAAATACAAATCATCACATCCAGAGGAACTGATATTAGGCAACAAGGATAGTCCAAGGAAAACAAGATCTCAACTGAGAAATGAGGAATCATTAGTTGGTCTTATCTCAATGATGGAACCTTCAAAGATTGATGAAGCTCTGAAAGATGATGCTTGGATTGTAGCAATGCAAGAAGAGCTGAATCAATTTCAAAGGAATGATGTATGGACTCTAGTGCCTAAGCCTTCACACAAGAACATTATTGGAACAAAATGGGTATTCAGAAACAAGCTGAATGAACAAGGTGAAGTGGTAAGAAACAAGGCTAGATTGGTTGCACAAGGTTATAGTCAACAAGAGGGGATTGACTATACTGAAACCTTTGCACCAGTTGCTAGACTTGAAGCAATCAGGTTACTTCTATCTTATGCTGTTAATCATGGAATAACCTTGTATCAGATGGATGTTAAGAGTGCCTTCTTAAATGGTTTCATTTCTGAAGAAGTGTATGTTAAGCAACCTCCTGGTTTTGAAGATGTCTCAAACCCAGAACATGTTTTTAAACTAAAGAAATCACTGTATGGTCTGAAACAAGCTCCAAGAGCTTGGTATGATAGACTCAGTAATTTTCTTCTTGAAAAGGGCTTTGAGAAAGGAAAGGTTGATTGCACACTCTTTAGAAAAACAACCAAAGAAGACATTTTAATCATTCAAATTTATGTTGATGATATTATTTTTGGTTCAACTAATGCTGCTTTGTGCAAGAACTTTTCTAAGATAATGCAGGATGAATTTGAAATGAGCATGATGGGAGAATTGAAATTCTTTCTTGGTATTCAAATCAATCAGAAGAAGGAAGGAACTTATGTTCATCAATCAAAATACACTAAAGAACTTCTGAAGAAATTCAATCTAGATGACTGCAAGATAATGAATACTCCTATGCATCCAACTACCAACATGGGCAAGTCAGATGATGAAGGAAAGGTAGATCAAAAGGTCTACAGAGGTATGATTGGTTCCTTACTCTATCTGACAGCCTCTAGACCAGATATTTTATTCAGTGTTTGCTTATGTGCAAGATTCCAGTCAGATCCCAGAGAATCTCATCTTACTGCTGTAAAGAGAATCTTTAGGTATCTGAAAGGAACAACTAATCTTGGACTTCTCTATAAGAAATCCAATGATTATGTGCTAAATGGATTATGTGATGCTGACTATGCTGGAGATAAAATTGAAAGAAAATCCACAAGTGGCAATTGTCAATTTGTTGGTGAAAACCTTATCTCCTGGGCTAGTAAAAGACAAACTACTATAGCTTTGTCTACAGCAGAAGCAGAATACATTTCAGCAGCTAAATGTTGCACACAACTACTCTGGCTAAAATATCAGTTAGAAGATTATCAGGTAAGCAGTAACAATATTCCTTTATATTGTGATAATACTGCAGCCATTCATTTATCTAAAAATCCTATCCTACACTCTAGAGCCAAACATATTGAAATTAAACACCATTTTATCAGAGATTATGTTCAGAGAGGCATTATAGATATTAAGTTTGTTGATACTGAAAATCAATGGGCTGATATATTTACTAAAGCTTTATCTGTTGAAAGATTTGAGTTTATAAAGAAACATCTGAACATGTTTTCAATCTCTGAATGAAATTGTTTTTGGCAATTAAAGTGTAAGAGGTTATGTATGTCAGAACTTATGATCCAGAACATCTGAAACACAAGCTCTGAAGTACTTAACTCTGATAGAGAATTTTAAATAACTCAGAGGCTCTGAACTATTTAAGTGGGAAACGTTCAGTATTCACTGCTGAACAGTTGTCCATTAAAATAGCAGTTACCGAGTAATTTTCTGCACGTGGTCTACGTGTGTCAGGTAGTGGGTGGTTAATGATGATTTTTGGTATTCAACTTTCTGTCAATTAGCGTAACTTCCCAAATTTGCTATTTTCGTGTTAACTGTGTGCTTTTAAATAAAACTTACACAATACACTTGCACACTTCTCACTTTCACAACCTACACTTTCATATTCTCTCTAAACCTCCAACAAACTTTCTTTCTCTCTCTCGTTAGTTTTCCAAACCCTACCCTAATCTCCAAAAATGGCCGGACCTTCGTCATCTTCTTCAGCAAAGATTCCACCGTTCATGTTTAGACATCTTCAGATTGTTGGAAATGAAATGGAATTCCCAGAATCGCAACTAACGTTACTACCTGAGAAGATGGTCGACTTTGACAGTTTGAAAGAAAATGGGTATGATGTGAAGCCGTACTTCTCTGCTCAAGGATGGAACAAGTACTTCGACATGTTGAATGGTCCTATCTATCCAGATCTTTTGAAGAAATTCTGGATGAAAGCACGAGTTTTCTCTAAGTATGAAGCTAAGCAAGAAGAACTTGCCGCTATCGAAAGAAATCCTAGTCTGAAAGGAAAAACTAGGAAGGAGATGGGTCTTTTGGAGTTCACTGGTACACAGATTAGGTCTAACATCTGTGGTATCAATCTTACTTTTTCTCCAATTCACTTCAATGCGTTGTTGGGTTTGGACAACTCTGGTTTGGTGCTGGATGATTTCGAAAAGGATACAAGATTCAGAGAAGAACTTCTGCACAGGATGTGCATTGATATGAAGTTGAAGGGAAAGGTTAAAGGTCTGACAGATGAGTGCAGGGTTTTATTCAAGATTATCTTGTCAACTATCAGTCCAAGAGTTGGTGGTACTGATACTATCTCGTGGCCTCATCGTCATCTGATTTACTTTCTTCTGACTGAAAGGAAAGTAAATCTGGGTAAATACTTTTTTGAGAGGATCTGTGAAGCCATCTTCCAAAGCAAGTCTCAGAGAAAAACAACCATTGTTTATCCTAGATTACTTTCAGATCTTCTGTACCAAGGTCACATTGTTCAGAATCTGAAGAAGTTCTATCCAGAACTTATGGCTCAGAAGCTCTCGCCAGAAGTTCTGAATGCAAGCTTCTTAACAAAGATGCACTTAATCAACACCAAGCTGGTTCAACCTAAACAAGAATTTAGAGTTAGACTTGAAGATCGTCTGTATGTAGAAGGCTACCCAGTTATATCTGAAGCTGATGCTGAGCATGTGATTCAGGACTACTTAGAAGTGCTCAGACAAGAAGGATTTGTTGTTGATAGAAGTATGGTTCCTCCAGCTCCTGTAAATATGTATAAGCCTAAGAGGAAACCAAAGAGGAAAGCTGATTCTCAGGATGAGCAAGTTAAGCCAGATCTTCTTGCTCAGAAGAAGGTTAAGGTTGAGCAATCTATGGCTGAACAAAGGACTAAGAGGAAGCATGAAGAAACTGCAAACAAGGCTGCTGAAGGAGCTTCCAAAAAGCCTATTGTTGTTGAGGAAGACAGTTCATCTGAAGAATCTGAGTCTGAAGATGAGACTGAGTCTGATGAAGAGACACTTGCTGAAAGATTTCGTAGAAGACCTGTTCCTGTTTCTACAGATAAAGGTAAGTCTACTAAGTATGTTTTTAATGAAAATGAGATTGGAATAGGTTACACCAAACCTCTCAGAACTGTTTTACCAACCTCTGATATTCCAACCTCTGATAACCCCCTATCTGAACTAGAAAAACATCTTAGTCCAGACCCTCTTAACAATCAAACTTTCACCCAGAAGCCTTCATCACCTCCCAAACCAAAATCACCTCAACCTCAACCCCAAAAAGAAACACCTACCATTCCATCATCTGAACCAAAATCATTTATTCCTGTCACTAAACCAATCTCTCCCACAAAACAACCCTCTCCTGAACCAACAGCTGAACACAAATCTCCTGAACCATCTCCTGAACATATTTACCCTGAATCAACTTCTGACATCTCATCATCTGAACCAACCCCTGAACCCCATCCTAACTCAAGTGCTGAACATGCTTCTCCTGAGCGTATTCATACTTGTGCCCCCAAGCCTTCAGAGGCAGAAGCTGTTATTATTGACAACCCTGCTACTGAAACACCTAATCTCTCTACCTTACCCAATCCTTCACCCTCATCATCCAACCCTTTCGGTAATCTATCCACTCAGTTTCATGAAGACTTGGTTAGACTATCTTTGCTTAAGGACAGGTTTCTAGTTTGTCCTTCTGATGTGGACTTGGAAGTTTCAAGCATTAAGGCAAGGATTTGCAATGCTTTGGATGATGCTGCTGAAGAAATTAAGGCTGTTGTTGGTAAGAGGGATCTGGATGTGATAAGCTTCATGAGGGAGAGTATGGCTAGGGCTGCATTGACAAGGTTAACCACTTTTAATCATGCTGAATCTGAACGTGCTAAGCTGGAAGCACTTGCTGATGCTGAACATCGTCTGAATGCTTTCAAAGTCATCTGGATAGACTCCAAGCTTTTTCAGAGTCTTGAAGATCAGAGGTCTGAGTCTGAAAGGTTAGAAGAAGCTGCTGCAAGAGTTGCCCAGTTGGCAAATGAGTTGCAACAAGAGGATATCTCAGAAGATGATGTGCTGGCTTCTCAGAATCAAGAGGATGTGCTGATGATTGACTATCCAGAGGTAGGTGAACCCTCTGATAAAGGCAAAGCACCTTTGGTTGAAGAACAAGCACCTGTGATTGAAGATCAAGCTCCTGTGCTGGCTAATCAGTTGCAGATTTTTCAAGAAGCCCTGAGGGAACAGCAAGAAGGTTTAGAACGTCAAAGAGCTGCTCACGAGACATTGGAAACCAAGGTGGATGGTTTAGTTTCCAATGTGGGATCCTTGAATGACAAATTCGACCAACTCTTAGCTTTTCTTAAGAAACCCTAGGATTCTATGCACATGTTTTATATTTTCTGTTTATCCTCTGAACAATTTTCTTTTACGCTATGTTTGTGTTTCTTGATTATGTGGTTTGTTATATGTTTTGTTAGTTTTGCTTGTGCTAATTTTCTTTGTTAATTAAGACCATAAGAACACAAGATGCTCTTTTAAACGAAAATTTTCATTAATGCTTTGACAATGTTGAGTACATTGGTAAAAAGAAAAAGAAAAAGACAACCTAATCCTAATCAGATGGATAAAACTCAGAAGAAATCTCTGATTTCTCCTCAGCATCATCTGATGAAATTTCTATGGGATCTGGGTTTTGCTCTTGTTCTTCTTCTTCTTGTTCCTCTTCTGGAACATAGCTAGCTAAGAACTCAACATAGTCAGCATCATCTTCATTCTCTTCAGCTTCAGAATCTGATGAGATGATTATTATCTCAGCATCTTGTGGTATCTTGTTGTCTTCTTTATCTTTTTCTTCGTTTTCGCGTTTCTCTTCGTCTTTCTTTCTCTTAAACTCTGCGATGCGTAAACTAAATCTTTTCATTATTCCCAGTCTCTCTTGCTTCACTTGTTTATTCTTGTTTTTACGTGAAGCAGGCATGTTAACTCGTTCACCTTTTTATAACCTTTTTAAGCGCGTTGTTTTCTGTCTTTGCAATTAATTCACCTTTGTAACAACCACTCTTCTTTTTTTGACTGTCTTGGTTATATAATTCTTTTTTACTTTTTGATAATGACAAAAGGGGGAGTAGTTACGCATTAATTGATAAGTGATAAGTTCAAAAAAAAACTGAAACCACGCCTTTTATCTCGCTTTTATCTGTTAAATTAAAAGTTGTTACTTTTAAGTTGTTTTACGAATTTTAATGCGGAGACTAAGTTAGTTGAAACTAAAATAAATTTCATAAGTAAGGATAAGTTAAGAGTGCAATTTTAACTTAGCCTTGTGAGACTTAGGGGGAGAGCTTGCAAACCTCTCACTCTGAAGAAAGATATGAAACTTGTTTTATTTCAAACCATCTTAATCTTATACTAAATTAAAATATCATAGATAAAACATAAAGTTCAGACTTTATGGAGTATCAATCTTAGGGGGAGCTTGCAAACCTTATAAACCTAAGAGAAACATGATAAGTTAATTTAACAACAATTGTCAATTAATACTGATGTTTGTCATCATCAAAAAGGGGGAGATTGTTGGAACAAAATTGATTTAAAAATGTTTGCCCCTAAATCTATAAAGGTTTTGATGATAACAAAGTATTAATTAACAATCGGAAGGACTAAAAATTTATTTTAAGTGCGCAGATATAAGCATCATATAAGTTCTGAGTGAAGTTCAGAGGATGTGAATTCAGAAGTTCACAAGCGCTCAGAAGATGTTGAACTTCAGAAGTTACAACATTCAGAGGATGAAGACTTCAGAACTTCTTGTCTGTCTACAAGCTTCATCAACCTCTGAAGATCTCTTTGAAAGCTGTGAAGATTCCCTTTGCTAGTCAACTCTTCTACCAATGAAGAAAAGGACCTTTCAAGTCTGATCAGTTCAGCTACCTCTGTTCTGTCTGTCCTAACTTGAGAACGTGGGTCTTCAGTTTTGTTAGCTGAATAAGGAAAGTCTACTCTGCAGTAGTCAAAGTACCTGAAACTCTTTCTTAGTTTTGGATATAACCAAACTGCATCAAGACAGACTGCTTGAAGACAAAAGGTTATCAACTCCAACGGCTCCTTTTGCAACGACTCTTTTCTAGTGGTATATATACTAGAAGATTCAGCTACAACAAATAGATAATTTTTATTAAGAATTGAACGTGCGCTGAACAAACTCTGAACTCTGTGATATACAAGCTCTGAACCTCTCTTTAAGTGTTTTTGCACTTTAGCCAAATACTCTGTACTTTTTGTATTTGCTCTCTTTAGGTTCATCTAAGAGCACTTGTATATTTTTATATACTTTTCTATTACTTGAGGAAACTTAAGCTTGTGTGCTTAAGTGTGAAACTTAAGCTTGTGTGCTTAAGTGTGAAGTCTTAAGCTTGTGTGCTTGAGCATTGTTGAGAAGTCTCTTGCTTGTGTGCTTGAGCAGGTGTAATCTTGTGTGATTATAGTGAACTCCCTTGGAAGTGCAAGGGGACTGGACTACTCTCGTTTTGTGAGAGGAACCAGTATAAACTGCTTGTGTGTTTTCTCTCTCTCTCTCCCTTGTTATTATTTGTGTTATTTATCCGCTGCTAACGTAGTTGAGTTAAGAACTTGAAAAAGTTTTAACTTAGCTAAAACACAATTCAACCCCCCCTTCTTGTGTTTTCACACCTTCAGCATGAAACACAAATTAAAAGAAGTGTGTGAAAGAAAGGAACATAGCAATTGTATTTTTAAGGTTAAAGTTTTGTAAAAGGATCATCTAGTGGAGAGTATTAAAATGGTTTCTTGGTGGTGATTTAAAAAAAGATTTTAGTTTTGATTATCATAATTGGTGATCAAATCTTGCTTGTTGTAGTTGTTAGTGTGTGGAGAAGGGAAGGTAGATATCTATGGGGATTTCTATCTTCTAAGAGATAATTCTATTCGGAGTGAAATGTCAAATACTTCCAGAAATTTCAAAATTCATCAAATACCCCATGAAATTTGGATATAGGCAAATCCCTCTGAAATTGTAAAAAACGTCAATCAAATTGTCATCTACTCCGTTTACTCCGTTTAATTTGATTGACGTTTTACAATTTCATGAGAGTATTTGTCTATTTCCAAATTTCAAGGAGGTATTTGATGAATTTAGAAATTTTGGGGATATTTGACATTTCACAGATGGTGGAGAGGATTGCATAGTGTGGGTTCTTTTAACGGAAAATAACAAGAGCCACTGATTTTAATTTGTTTTAATCTAACAGTCACAATTACATGTTTTTATTTCTCATAGTATCAAAGTGTTCTCAGAAGTACTTGTTAAGGAAATGGAATAAGATTTTCTACATGTAGGCAAAATTATATTACAGGTCATTTATCTTATTTTTTGTAACATTTTGATTTTTTATCTTTTTTTTGTAACACTTTAGTCCTTTATCTTATTTATTTGTAACACTTTGGTCCTTTATCTTATTATTATTATTATTATTATTAATATTATTATTATTATTATTATTATTATCATCAAAGTGTTACAAAAAAAAGACTAAAATGTTACAAATAAATAAGATAAAAGACCAAAATGTTACAAAAAAAAAGGACCATAATGTTACAAACAAAGATAAAAGATCAAAGTGTTACAAAAAAATAACATAAAGGACCTGTGGTGTAATTTTGTCCTTTATGTATTTGTACTATCATGTTCTTTTTATTTAACAAGCCAAAATCAAATATATAAATAAAAATGAATCTACTCAGCACAAGATGTGCGAAAATTGAAGTTCCGAATTGTATTACGAATCTTATGAATGAATTTATTTAGTTTGATTTTGTAAAAAAAAAATGTGCCAAAATAGACTAATAAAGGTTACAAGAGAGTCACAATAAAAGAACCAAAACAAATCATATGACTAGACCACCAACTATGGCGATTTGAAGCTAAAGTGCTACTCGTCGCTTTCAACCACCTACAGGAAAAAATCTTGATCTTGTCCGTCTGAGGTAAAGAGTTTGTGGAGCCGCTAAACAATATGTGATTTCGTTCATTCCACACAACCCACATGCAAGCAAGTCTTATGAGTTGCATGAAGGAACTCTGTGCTCGAAGACCACCAGCTAGGGGTGGCAAAACGGGTCGGGGCCGCCGGGCCGACCCGTTTGACCCACCATTTTTGGCGGGCCGGACTGAGGTTTTCGGCTCGCTACCTTAAGGTGGCCCGCCCCTGCTTAACCCGCCTAAAAAACGGGGCGGGGTGGGGCGGGGCGGGTTAGACCGCGGGCTTTTTAATTTTTTTTATTTTTTTACTTTTATTGGAAATTGGACTTGGAATGAGGAGCCAAAACCTCAATCCAGTAATATTTTTCTCTCATATAAAACTTCACGTTTCTTTTTTTGCCAAAATTAGGGTTGTTTGTTTCATTCATTCATTTCATCCGTCGTCATGCTCCCTTTATGCTAGTATTTATCCTTTTATCTTATATTGTAATGAATTACTTATTAACTTAGTTGATGTTTCTGTTAGTTTAATTAAGGGTAATTATAAGGAATTACTTATTAACTTAATTAATGTTTTTGTTAGTTTAATTATCCCTATTCTCTGCTGCAATCTTCTCTCAACTCTTAGTTATCTCTATTTTCTGTTAGTTTAAAAATAGGAGGTAAGAATTTTAAGGAACATGTGAAGTTATAATTCAATCTGCTTAACTTCACAATCTTCTCTCAATGCAATCTGATAGTATTTTTTTTAACATCAACTAGGAGGTAAGAATTGTGAAGTTATAATTCAAACTATTAAAAAAAAAAGTATTTGGCGGACCGGCCCGCCAACCCGCCAACTCGCCAATAAACGGGCGGGCTTGAGTTGTTGAACCCAGACACCTAAGTTGCCCCGCCCACCCCGCTTTTGGGCGGGCTTAAACGGGGCGGGCCTAAACGGGGCGGGCATGCCCACTTTGCCACCCCTACCACCAGCTGAGATAGTGAACTGAACGAAATGATCTGAAAGGGTCTGAGCAGTCACCGATGAAGAGCCAATCTACGAGCTAACAAGAGACAAAAGACCAGGTTTGCGCCGATTCAACCTCTCCACAGCCCGAAACAGAATAATGAGCTGCCAGAGATAAAATGCCACGAGAGACCAGGTTTGCTCTAGTGGGTAACGTGTCGCGCAAGAGTTGTCGTGCGAAAATGGAAACTTTCATAGGAACCTGCGAGTGCCAAATGAGACATGTCGCAACATCCAAAGTAACTGTATCCTAGGTCGTCAAGAGCTGGTATGCACCACGACCAGTGTAGCCTGTATTCGGATTCGGCTGCCACTGTCACCTATCCTGAAAATGATTCTGCAAGGAGATATTAAGACGTAAGGTCTGACACTCTTCCAACATCTCCTCCTCTCATGCCCTATATATCATGTTCTTATATTTCGAAAGTTTAAATTAGATTGTGTCTCATAATTTTTATGTGCGAAATATAAAAATATATTTTTATTAAAAAATAATTTACTTTTTATTATAGGAAAATGCTAAACAATGCCACCGGGAAACTGTTTAAGGAAGCAAATATAATAATATGATATTGAAGTTTGTGCGGTCAACGCATCGAAAGTCTAAAAAAATGTTATTTTTAATTTAAAAATTTCCTTTTTTGAGTTCCTTAACCAATGGCCAGGAGGCACCGGTTAGCATGACCCTTTATTATATTTACTTAATCTTTTGATCTAACTGATTTTTGACTTGGTCTTTTGCTTTAATAGAAAACGATTTGGAATATGCCAATTATATTGCAACAATCCCCTCAATATTATCTTTTAATTATTTTTCATTAATAAATATAGGATATGTGGTCGTCTAATTGGGATCGAGCAATCCAAAATATAAAGTTGGTAATATTAATAGTTTTATCTAAAGGATATGCATTTATCCATCAATGAGAACAAGTCATATGCATCTGAAATAAAAGTTTCTTACAAGTTAGTTGTGGGTACCACATAAAAATTCATTTATGTGGCTTGCTCTCATTGGTTGATCGGTAATACCCTTAAATTATGAAGGGTAGAGTATTAAGGCAATTTTAATAAAAAGAATGCAGTAAATGTGTATATCTTTTGTATGTAGAGTTTTTGACGTTAGAGAAGTTAGGGTTGAAAGTTTTTTTACCTCTCACTGATGAGATGAGACATGTTTCTGTTAGAGTTTGTATTAACCTAATGAGATGACTAATATATATGTTCATCAGTGGAGACAAAGACCTCTCAACAGATTTACATATGAGAATAGCCCAACCCATCACGACTTATTTCCAATTACAACCTAGTTGATAAATATTCATTTATTTAAAGGTTAGTGCATAATTATAATTAGAATTCGTCTCTAAAAGATCAGTAGACAGACCATAATTAAGGTTTTTGATGTAATCATTTAATATTTTAATTGTTGATTTAGGTTAATCCATAGAATAAAATCCAACAGAGTAGGCCTCACCAATTTTAATTTTTAAAAGATCAATACATGCTCTTTTTATGACCGTCTGAGGTCTGACTAGAGTGAGAGTGACTGCACTGCAACGAATCCAAATTCACCGAATCCAAATTTGCTTTTTCAGTGTTATATATAAACTTTAAGCGGTCTCCGCGAACTTAGCTCAGTTGATAAAAATACCTCATTGTATATGCAGGACTAAAAGTTCAAACTTCTAACACTCCACTTATCGTGTACTGCAACTTTAAGTGGGCATGGCTTCTAATCAAGTAGTGGACTACAGTGGAGGTTGGCGGACCACAGTGTTCTGTTCAATATTTACACAGAGGATGATGCATCGATATTGTTTTGGAATTTGATGAAAATGTGACATATTTGTTGAAACAATGCGTCAAAGCAATTAGTTATCTTACTTGATTGGTCGATTGCTTTAAACTTGGAAGGTGAAATAAGAATCAATACAACATTTATGAATGTGGTAAAATTATCAGTCTTTCAAATTCTATATATATATAGCCATAACACTTTGTAAATAATCACTTAGTCACCACAACATAGCACAAAGAGTTTCACTTATACATTCATAGCTATGACTAGTTCTTTAGCATTAGATTGTTGTTTTATAGTAGTGATAACAACTTTTTTAATGGCTTTTGGTTTTGGTTCTGCTCAACCAACAAGAGCTTTTTTCGTTTTTGGTGATTCAATTGCAGATAATGGCAACAATCATTTCTTAGCAACCACTGCTCGCGCGGATAATCCTCCATATGGCATTGACTTCCCTTCGCACAAAGCCACCGGACGTTTCTCTAATGGCCTAAATATTCCTGACCTAATCAGTATGAGAGTTTAAATTTGTCATTCGGTGTCACTCAGCTCATCAACCGAGCTGTATATTTAGGACTAGTTTGTTATTAGCTTACTAATTAGCCAACACTCAACATATATGCTTGCTTAACATTGCTTATTTGTTTGGTTCTAATCTCTCATTTGCATGCGTTGCTTAACTTAGATGAGTTTTGATTATGTGAAATGGTTAACTTGCAGGTGAGCGACTTGGTTTAGAAGCACCTCTTCCTTATTTGAATCCCTTACTAATTGGTGAAAAACTTTTAGTTGGTGCAAATTTTGCATCTGCGGGTATTGGAATTCTCAATGATACCGGATTTCAATTTGTAAGTCTAACTACTAGTTAATTTAATTTTATACCATTATGTTAGTTGATAGTTTGTTAAGGGGAGGAAAAATTTGTTGCCGGTATCGACCGAGCCTTGATCCTCCTAAGTCATCAAGTGTCTCAACTTATACCACTATATATGCCGATACATTTTTAGAAATTATACTATACACTCTTAGACATTTCCATAAATTATTTTTGGTCATTAAATTAAATTTATATGTTAAATTTATAGCACGTAGAATGTTAATTGTTCATAATTAAAGCCCACAATAACAAATGTTTTGGCAGCTAGACATATTGCACATTGACAAACAATTGAAGCTATTCGACCATTATCAGCAAAGGTTGAGTGCACATATTGGTGCAGAGGAAACCAAGAAACTAGTCAACAAAGCACTTGTACTTATTATTCTTGGAGGCAATGATTTTGTCAACAATTATTATTTGGTCCCATTTTCAGCAAGATCTCGCCAATTTTCTCTCCCGGACTATGTCACCTATCTCATTTCTGAGTACAAAAAAATCTTGAGGGTATATTAATTTCCAATAAATACTACTTTTGAAGTTCATGTCATTTTATTAATTAACTATTCTCTAACTCTCAAAATAAGTGACACAATTTGACTATATACATTATTCACATAATCTATTTTAACTATATTTTTTTACTAATATATAAATGCAAATGTTAGTATATAAGATGTTTGATTTGTCTCAACGAATATTTTCAAAAGGTTTTTTCTAATCTACCATTTTAAAAATTGATGGTATTTACCCATCAACCAATGAGAACAAGCTATATGCAAGTTCCCATGTACAAATTCAAAAGTTTGTAAGTTTCTTGTGGGTAACACATGGTTGATGAGCATATACCCCCAAATTATGAAAAGGTAGAATAGACCTCACCTTTTCAAAATATTAACTTTTTATAATAATAGATATCTAAAGATATTAATAATCTTGTATTTTGATGCATGTGTGCAAAAAGAAGAAAAAAGGAAAACAAAAAAATATAAAACAATATATAAAAACAAGGAATGGATTTTTGATAAAATAATAGAACCATACAAAATTTTATGCGATTAATTAATTAAATATAATAAATTATTTGATAGATAATAGATGCATAAACGTAATAAGAATTTTGTTAAAAAAATTAATAGGAGTTAAAATTTACAATTAGTTTATATTTTAGTCATATATAATATGAATTCTCATATGACATGCATGACTCCAAAATTCATATTGTATTTAATATATGAAAAACGAGAGAGATATAACTTTTTTACAAGATATGTTGGTGGGTCGTGTATATAGTTGTTGGTTTTTTTTGTTATTAAAATGTACGACTCTAGTCATATTTAATTGAAAATGAGAGAAAATTAATTGTGTGTGATTTATATAGTATTTAAAATTAATTTATATTTAAATTAATAATATATTATTTTTCATATATATTTTGTTAAATTAATATTCATAACCATTAAATTTCTTAATTAAAAGTAGAATTCTCAATTTCAAATTAAGTTGAAAATTAAATTTCACAATTCTTGATGAGAACAATTTTTTGCCAGATTTTTTTTTTTTTTAAAAACTTGGTATACGGCCTTAGGACCAAATAATACAATTTTGTTTTGACTTTTTTTGCCAGATTTTACTTATCAGCACGACCGAACTTTAGATTACCGGGTCCCCTTTCCCTGGGAACCAGAAGGTTAATACAATAGATATTTACAAAAATATCAATATTTATTCTTTAATTTGAAAAATACTTGATATATTTTTCTTATTTTCCGATTGAATTTAAAATTATCAAAAACTCTTTCCTTTGAAAATTGGACTGATAAGTTTTTTATTTCACAAATAATTGACAATTCTCGTGTCTACATTGCTGATTATTGGCGTGAAGTTTGTTATTAATTTATTAGTTTTTATTTAATTTTTGTAATTTTACAACTTTATATTTTTTCTTCACTTTGACACTCACAAATTTTTGTTCAAGTATGGAGAATGTGCACAAACAAAACAATTCTAATAGTACTACCTAAATTATTTGGTTCTTATTTGCATGCTTAATTAACGTGATTGGGTGCAGAAACTTTATAATTTGGGAGCTCGTAAGGTACTTGTAACAGGTACGGGACCGATGGGGTGTGTGCCAGCAGAGTTAGCCCTAAGAAGCAGAAATGGTGATTGTGACTTGGAACTTGAGAGAGCTGCGTCCTTATATAATCCACAGCTTATTGAGATGGTTAAAGTACTTAACAGAGAGATTGGAGTTGATGTCTTCATTGCCGTTAATGCACATCGAATGCATATGGATTTTATTACCAACCCTGCAGCTTTTGGTATGTGCACCAAACTTGGATTTTATCAATTTTTATTTTAATTTTGCAGCAGAAAACAATTTTTAATTTCACAAATTTTATGCTTAATAATGTTTATGACACTTGTTAAACATATATATAAAAAAATGCTAAAAAGACAAATTTTTAAAATTTTAAGGTTTTGAATGCATATGAATAAAACTTTCTTATTAATATGCCGAGCTTTGTAACGGTTGCTTGTGACCTAAACTGGGGGCATTAAGGTGTTCGAAAAGTATAATGTGTGCCAAAAAAAATTCTTATTAATTAATATGTTTAACTAGTGTCATAGCATTTTCCTTAAAATAATCACTAACGCATGTACTAAAGTAGCTTTAAAAAATTTACAAATAAGAATTGAAAAAGAAATTAATTAATCTGAAAAACTAATTTAGTAATTTCTGAACAAAATTATAATTCTAACTTGTATTTCAAATATTATTCTCAATGCATCACTTTCATGGCATAATTTACCCGAATTCAAATCTGAAACCGCATAATTGTGTATGTGTGTAAACTTCTAATGATGATTGTCTTTTCGTGTACAAGCAAGTAAAAAAATAAAATAAAGATATGAAAATAAAATAAGAGTATAATTAAATATAATTAAACTTTTTTGAAAAAAAATTTTAAAAAATAAAGGATTTATTATTATTTTTTGTAAAAAAAAATGTGGTTCTTGATTATTTTTTAACTTACTTTTTTAATTTGGGCCAAAACAGGATTTATTACATCAAAGGTAGCTTGTTGTGGGCAAGGTCCATACAACGGAATTGGACTATGTACACCCCTTTCAAATTTGTGCCAAAATCGAGACCTTTATGCATTTTGGGATCCATTTCATCCATCTGAGAAAGCTAGCAAAATCATAGTTCAACAAATCTTGACTGGCTCTAATGAGTACATGCATCCTATGAATCTTAGCACTGTCTTGGCAATGGATTAATTCATATATTGCAGACTTTTTTTTTTTTCTTTTCTAATGTCAAGTTTCGAACCAAGTACCTCTAGGTTACAAAGTGACTCCTCAATTAAGAGATTATCTGGGAAACAAGCTTTGATTATAGATATATTATAGATATCTTGCAGATGGATTAATTAAGTTATAATATGTGTTTGTGTTTAAGTCAAAAAAAAAAAAAAAAAAGTGTATGTGTTACCATATTTTATTCTATTTTATAATTTTTCCCCTAGTCCATAGCTAGTGTTGTTAGTTGTTTGTAGTATAAATCATGTTGATTGTGTCTCCTAAATTGCAATTGCTCTATTGCCGGTAATAAAATGTTGTGTTTTCCTTGTGTCAAAAAAAAATTGTTGTATTCTTTTCTATTGCTATTTCTCCATTTCATATAATGTGTCATGTTTGTTGTGCACGGTTCTAAAAAATAATAATTATAAGTTAAGTTTTTTTTTTTTGAACAAGATAATTATTAGTTAAGTTGATTTTATTTTTTAAGTTAAGTTCTTTTTTTGTCAAAAAAAAAAAAGTTAAGTTGATTTTAATACAAGATAATTATTACTAAAAAACATTTATTATTTATTTTTTAGTACAAAAAATACATTTATTCTTTTTTTGTTATGTAAGTGTCTAAAATGCGATATTTTTGCCAACTAAATTAAGTTCATACGATAAAATACATTTATTCTAATTCGAGCGAGCTGCATATTCTAGGATTTGAGCGAGCTGTTTTTGAATTTTTTTTGTCTTAGATGAAGTGGTAATCCACTGAAATTAAAGTCACATAATTGTGAGATACCGGGTTCGAACCCGGGTCATGACATCCGGCCTAATAATTTCAGCAATTTTTGTCAGTTGAACTAGGACTTATGAGACGCTTTTTTGAAATTTAAAGGCAACGTGAGAGGTGTTAAATATGTTTGCAACGTGGGCATTTGACCCAGGATCACGCTAGGTGTGAGGGTGAATGTTAAATATGTTAGGATCTCATCCCCAAAAGCTAGCTCATAGGTATCAGAGCTGGGTTAAAGACTGCAAACATAGGGTATCAAAGCTCATAGGGTGATGAGATCCAAACATATTTAACATGGTATCAGAGCCGGGTTAAGAACTGCAATGTGGACATTTGACTCAGGACCACGCTAGGCGTGAGGGTGGGTGTTGAATATGTTGGTTGTTATGTTGGACAACCTCACCATATGAGCTAGTTTTTGAGATGAAATCCAAACATATTTAACAAGAGGTATATAAGAATGGAAAGATTTTCAAAAATTAACATCTTTATACGTTTTGAAATCTATTTCAACCAACAGATTTTGAGCGGCTCCAATGACTATGACCCCATGAATCTTAACATTGTCAAATATCAAAGATCATGGGCATGATTTCATTGGAATTAAATCTCAATGAAACATAACACGTAAAACATCAATACACACCACCAAAAGAATTAGATCTCGAACTAGACCATGTTAATTATGCATGAGTCAACTAATGTTAATTAATTTTGGTTGTCCAAGTTATTCTTTCACTATAAAGATTCCTCAAAATACATAAATTCATTTAGGAGAGGTTGGATTTCTCATAAGTGCTATTCCACATTTGAAACAAGTTATCAAGTCATCTTGAATATATTATGAGAAGTTTGGTACGAGGTAAATAAAGATGCAATGCAAACCAAATGAAACAAAGTGAAACTATTCAAATGAAGGCATGTGAAAATAACATTTCTCCAAAAAAAACTAATCTTGAGCTTTGTTTAGCCTAGACACAGAGAAAGGGACGAAATGTGCTACAAATATCATGGGCTGGCTTAAGGTCACACATCTGAGTTTTAGATCCAAAAATTTTAAATAAAAAAGTTCTAAAAAGTTCAATTTGTTGATTTTTTCTTACAAAATAAATTCAATTTAATTAAAAATATATAATTTGACATATACTTTAGTTATAGAGAAAATGACCGTCCAACTCAGTTAGTCAAGATGAGAGTTTCTTTTTTGAACAAAAGATGAAAGTTTCATATTCTCCTGACCCAAATTTGAACCTTAAATTTACAAAATTTCTGTTATTTTTAAGGAAGTATTTTTTTTTTAAGCAAAAACAACAATATTCATCTATTCATTCAAATTCATAGGGATGAAGCAAACATGCAAATATACAGCTATCCTTATACAGCAAATATACATAAGTATTGAACTAAGTTGATAATTAAAAGGCCTGAGTATAAAATTTATTTTACATCTGTAATTAATGGTATTGGGTTGGCCTTGCAAATATACAGCTATCCTTGTTTGATAGGAAAAAAGTCACTTTTTTTACTCAAAGATATAGGGAAAATCCTAGAATTATAGATCAAATGAAATTGCCAAACATGGTCATGATTAGTTACATTTAAAGGTTGAATTTTTTTATTTAATTTGTATGGTATACCTCACAAGTCACTACCTTAAAATTTAATACAAATAATTGACCATTAGTCATATATAAATGCAAATTTAACTAACTATACCTTGTATAATTTGTCAAGCATTCATTTTCAAAATGTGACAATCACCAAGTCCTATTCTTATAGACATGGACACATGAACATAAGCAACTATATCTACTATGTTATGTAGTGACCATTATTAAACACAATTTCATCTAGCCATCTTCATCAAATTCCAACAATCATGGCTAATTTTCTTGTTTTCACATCCTACATTGTTTTAACTTTGAGTTTAGCAAATTGTTTTATCAATGGTGTAGATGCGGCTCGTGCTTTCTTTGTGTTTGGAGATTCACTTGTCGATAATGGCAATAACAATTACTTAGCCACCACGGCTCGAGCCGATTCTCCACCTTATGGCATTGATTTTCCAACTCGAGAGCCTACCGGACGTTTCTCTAATGGCTTAAACATTCCTGATTTAATCAGTTGTGTAAATTAATTTCATCATTTTTCATATTTGAACTATATTGTATAAATTATTATTAATTATCCTATATGTTTGTGATTTCTATAGGTCAAGAAATTGGGACAGAACCAATTTTGCCATATTTAAGTCCTAACCTCAAAGGAGATAAATTGCTTGTTGGTGCCAACTTTGCCTCTGCTGGAGTTGGAATTCTCAATGACACTGGATTCCAATTTGTATGTGAAAATGATAAATTTTGTAGCAACACTTTATTTAATTATTATTATTATTATTATTTATAAAAATACAATTATGTATATTTGTTGCAGATAGAAATAATAAGAATGTCAAAACAGCTAGATTTTTTTGAAGAATACAAGGGAAGGGTGAGTGATCTTATTGGAGAAGAGGAAAGTGAGAAATTAATAAATGGAGCATTAGTCCTAATCACATGTGGAGGAAATGATTTTGTGAATAACTACTACTTAGTGCCTAGATCCCTAAGATCCCGCCAGTATTCTTTATCAAAGTATGTTAAATATTTAATCTCTGAATACAGGAAGATTTTACGGGTAATTTTTCAATCATATATTTCATCTAACTTTTCATAATAAAGATATTACTACCTCCATCATTAAATATAAGATCCTTTTAATTCTTATATTATTACGTTAATGAGTGCAGAAACTTTATCATTTGGGAGCTCGTAAGGTTCTTGTAACGGGTACGGGTTCAATGGGATGTGCACCAGCAGAGTTAGCTTTAAAAAGTGTAAATGGTGAATGTGATGTGGAACTTGAGAGAGCTGCAGCCTTATATAATCCGCAACTTGTTAAAATGGTTAAAGGACTCAACAAAGATATTGGTGATGATGTCTTTATTGCAGCCAATGCACTTAAAATGCAAGATGATTTTATTACCAACCCTGAACTTTATGGTATGTGCATCAAACTTATAGTTTTTATCAAAATTATATTTTATATAAGAAAAATATTAACATGTGTCTTAAAGGTGTGTGTATAGTATGACCCTTTATATAATTATCACTCTTAATGTATATTTATCCAAGCTTTTAAAATCATTTGAAAAACTATTTGAGTAATTACAAAAAAATTATAATTTCAACTACCTTTTTAATTAGTAACTCTTTTTTTCTTTTTGGGTCAAATTAGTCACTCTTTAGATGATCTCTTCCATGACATAATCTATAGGGATAGTTATATGGGACACTGTTAACTTTTCAATATCATCCAACATTTTATTTTCTCTCTAGATCTCTCTCTTTTATGGTATATCATCGATAAGAGCAATGCTATTTGTCTCGAGAGAATTCATCCCGAATTGATCACGAAAAATACTTGGCCAATTAAATTACTCCTTTGCCAGAAAACACGGGAGATCATGGATGTTATTTAGGAAAGATATTTAGTAGCAATGCATTCGTGATGTTTTCGAGAAGTTATCAGTCGTGAGAACTAGCAATTTCCCATCGATAAATTATATTATTCGTGCTATTTCTTTCTCTCTCAACACTCAAGGTGTTGATGAGATGTTTGAGTGTCGAAAAATAAATTTTTAATTTATAATGATTGTAAAAAATAATTTCTAAAAACTAATTTTATGCAATGTCAATTTAACACATTTTACATATGTATTTGATCAAATTGCACTATAGTGTCATTTTTTTAGGCAGGTTCTAAAATATACCAATAGATATTAATTTGGTGGCATTTGATTGGATAAATGTGTGAAAAATTTAAACCAGTATAGTTTATATTTTTTATATACTACTTCCTCCGATCTTATATATGAGAAAAAAATTAATTTTTTAAATTTATTGTAAAGTTGATGTATCTAAACTATAGATTTGTCTAGATACATCAACTTTACAATAAATCTAAAAAGTAATTTTTTTTCTTATATATAGAATCGGAGGAGTATATTGTAAATATGATGATTAGTCATATATTTAATCAATTATTTAAATATTTAACTGAGTTTATTATTTGTTATTAATTATTAACAATAATATTTGGGTCAACAGGATTTGTTACATCAAAGGAAGCTTGTTGTGGGCAAGGCCCATATAATGGAATTGGGCTTTGTACCCCCCTTTCAAACTTGTGCCAAAATCGAGACCTTTATGTGTTTTGGGATCAATTTCATCCATCTGAAAAAGCTAATAGAATCATAGTGAAACAGATTTTGACAGGCTCCAATGAGTACATGCACCCTATGAATCTTAGCACTATCCTTGCCATGGATTCTATTGGGGTTTGATTAATACATTGAACCTTTAAATTTAGATATGTTATGACTTATGAGTGTATTACCCTTTTTTAATTATTCTAGAATAATGTTAGCAACATATTCTTTAACACATAATTTTTAACATACTCTTTTTTATTGATTAAATTTTATGTGAGTTTCACCAAATTTATATGTGACTCGCATGAATTTTTACCAATAAATAGAGTATTAAAAAATGTATGTTAAATGCTTCAAAAAAAAAATGTATGTTAAAGAGTATGTTGTTATAACTTGTCATTTTTTATATATATTTTGTCTTACCCCAGGTTGTGTCTCCTATCTTGCAAAGCAATATTGCAAGTAATAAAATGTTCTTTTGTTGCTTACGTTGTGAGATTTCTTGGTGTTACAATATTCAAGGAGTTAATTTTTTTTTCCTCTATAAAAGGAGAATTAAATTGTGATCTTAGCTTTGTGCACCTTCAAAAGTTCTCATTAATATTTTTTTGTGAATTTTCAAATTAGTCGCTAAGTAATCAGACCAGTCTTTTTACTATACGTAGAATATTATGAATTTTTTACAAACATGTCTAACTAAAAAAGTCAGACTAAAAAAAAAACTTTTAATCTTAAAATTCATCAATCTTTAACTCATCTATGCACTAACACATATCATAATGCGCTAAACTCAACAACATAACTAATTATCAAAATTTTGATAATTTAATTCAAAGACCATGAGGGGTGCATCATTCCGCAAATCGGCTAAAGATCAAACTTCTAACCATATATTTACACATATTATATGCTAATAACTATGGCCACTATGTTAATAATGTCCTTTTTTTTTTTGTATTAATAATGTCCATTTTTAAATTATGAGGTTTGATAGATTCAAGCAGATATACTAGTAACTAGTGAAATGAAGACGAGTGAAAATAACATTTCTCCCAAAAACAATCAACGAGCTTTTTTAGGCTAGACTGTAGACTAAAACCTCACAAATCACAACCTTAAGTTTTAATAGAAATAAACGGTTAATCACACAAACACACGCACACACACACATATATATTCATGCTAAATAGTGTTCCGATGATTTAAAATTTGGGCACGAGATAAGTAAAATCTGATAAAATATTGATCGAAAAATCAGCTTGTGAAAGTATACATAGAGTGTGGAGTAACTTCGTCAAAAAAAATATATTACTCGAGTTTCTTTTTAGAATATAAAGGGGTGCGAATAGAAACTCCAAAAAAGAGAGAGTATAAATAGGATTGTGGACTTACATTGGAGCCCAATGACAAGACCCAAAGGAAGAAGAAATTCAGTTGAATTTAGTAATCTGTAGTTCTGTACTCTCTCTCTTTTTTTCAATTCGCGTTCTGCCTTATCATCACTGAACAACACTATCACCGGTTCACTCTCTCAATTCTCAAACCAAAACTCAATTCTACATTCATGCATTCATGTTACAGTTACAGTTACAGTTACAGTTACAACTACATTCCGTTCAAATTAAACCGTTTAACTCCCCGAACCGTACCGGTTCGAGCAACAGTTACTTCATCGGAAAAGCGGTCCAGAAAGAAGAAACCGGCGAAAGATGACGAACGTTCGCTCGAGAACAGTCTCCGGTTCAGTTTCATGGAGGAACTCATGAACCGAGCTAAGAACCGTGACTCAACCGGTGTTTCTCAAATTATGTATGATATGATTGCCGCTGGTTTGAATCCCGGTCCAAGATCGTTTCACGGTTTGGTAGTTTCGTATGCTCTTAACGGTGATGAACAAGCCGCGGTAATTCTCATTTCACTAAATTGACCGGTTCTTGTGAATTGAATTGTACTAAGGGAATGTTTGGATTGACTTTGTTTTGAATTGTTTTAGCTTATTTAATGACATAAGCACTTGTGAAACTCTGTGGAGAACTGATGAAAACAGCTCATGATATATGCCTAAAGCTTACTCTCTTTTCGATCTTAAATATAAGCAGAAATGGAAATGTATTTAGTTCAAATTTGAGCTAAATATGTTTGGACTTTTGCTTATATTTAAGGCCAGAACAGTATTTTCATAAGCTCTATATTATAGGATAATCTGTGAAAATGACTTATAGTTTATATAAAATAATTTAAATTTATTTTTTCCTTTGTTATAGAAATAACTTATACATAAGTAAGCACGTAGTATATGGTAAGTGCTTATGCCATTAGCGCTTAATTAGTTTGCTCATCCGAATAGGGACTAACGGACTATTTGGATTGACTTATTTGAGCTTATCCGCTGACATAAGCACTTGTGAGACTGTTTGGATGATCTAATAAAAAAAACTTATGACATGTTCATAAGTTGTTTTCAACTTATTTCTATTAGCTCTCTAGAATAGCTTGCGAAAATAACTTATAGCCAATATAAAAACAGTTCCATTTTGTTTTTATTATAGAAATAGCTTATACCGAAACACCTATAGGATAAACACTTATGCTATAAGCGCTCAATTATGTTCTTTATCAAAACAATGCCTAATTATTGATGTGTAAATATTACGCAGATGGATTCGCTGAGGAGAGAGTTAGGTGCAGGGCTTCGGCCGATTCATGAAACTTTCGTTACATTGGTAAGATTGTTTGGGTCTAAAGGCCATGCTACTAAAGGTTTAGAGATACTCGGAGCTATGGAAAAGCTAAATTATGATATTCGTCATGCTTGGCTAATTCTTATTGGTATTATTTTGATTATTGTGTTATTTATTCCGCTGTCAATTGGTGATGGTTTATTTATTTGTTTGAAGTTAGTGACTGATTTATGATATGTTTGTTTGCCTTGGTTTGGGGTGATGTAGAGGAACTTGTTCGGAATAAGCATTTGGAAGATGCAAACAAAGTGTTCTTGAAGGGCTCTAAGGGGGGCCTCAGGGCTACTGATGAAGTTTATGATCTTCTAATTGTGGAAGACTGCAAAGCGGGAGACCATTCTAATGCTTTAGAAATTTCCTATGAGATGGAAGCTGCTGGACGAATGGCAACAACGTTCCATTTTAATTGCCTCCTCTCTGTGCAGGTTAACTTTCCCAATCTATTTTTTGTGCAACTCTAAGGGTCAGTTACATATCATATTGAAAATGGTGGTAACAAAAAATATATTAGGTGATTTTTCTTACCATTTTCAGCTCATATTTTTTTTTTATAGATAATAAAATTGCCATATTGTTTTTCACATTGTATATTGTCTCAGAATTATCAAATATAATGGTGAAAATAAGATCAAAGGTTTTTTTTACAGTTATTCATTTATTAGTTGTTAGTTGTTTATTTATTACCATGAAAATGGGGCTGTACACATTTAGTAAACATTTATGTCATTCAATAAATTTTCTCTGTACACAACTCATGTGTTGCAGCCGTACATCATTATCTTGATGAATTCTATATTGCAAACACCAACCACATATCCTTGCTTCCTGGATTGTGGTTCTCTTTGTGACTGTAAAATCTGTTAAGGTTACTGATATAGAATATGATGTAATGTAATGTCACTTCACTTTTACATGTTTCAGCCTTTATGGTGAACAATGCTGAGTGTTTCAAGTTTTCAAATTTCAATTAGCTGTGGAAAAACAAATTATGAGCATGTTTGGTCTTGACCTGGCTGTTTGCGTTATGTTTTATTTTTAATATTGCTTCCTTCAAATTAAATAGGCTACCTGCGGAATACCTGAAATAGCCTTTACAACATTTGAGAACATGGAATATGGAGAAGGTTTGCATTCCACGTCTGTATTTCTTATTGCTGGTGAAACAGTTCTTTTTCAATTCCAATTTTCTTTTTCTTTTTTTCATTTCTTTAATTGTGTGTGAAGATTGTTCGGGTTACGGGTGCTCTTTTCTATATTGATATAGCTTATTTCTCCACTTTGAAATATCTGAGGTGAATTATCTTCAATTCATTACGCTACAGATTATATGAAGCCTGATACAGAAACATACAATTGGGTCATTCAAGCGTATACTAGAGCTGATTCTTACGACAGGTTAGTCTGTTGCGTGTGCATGGTCGACAACATGCAAAAGGCAACATTATTGCATGATAGTCTTTGTTCTTTAATAGTTTAGAATTGTTCCTCGGTATGCGCTCTCAATAATGATAAGAATTATATTCCTCAATTTGCACTTGTTAAATAAACTATTTTGGGATCTTCATAATGTTTCTTTTTATTTTTTGATATCTCCAGAGTTCACATTAGGAGTTTGTTTCTGACTCCTATCACCTGTCATATTTTAATAGTTGAGGCAGTGTTGTCAATCCCGAAAAATAGCAATTTGTTCAAGTTATACTATGTTGCAGTGCTATAGCCCTGATATAGCCGCTATTTGACAGCACTTTGTGCTAAATCGCGTTTCACATAAAATAATGGTTTGTTAAAATTCTGGTTGACTATAGCACTGCTGTTTCACAACACTGCATTGAGGTCCCCCATTGGATTTTTTAAATTGAATATTTCTTGGATTGAATTGGATTCGTTATTATGTGATCCAATCAAATTTATCTCCATGTGTCTTATAGAATGCAAGATGTTGCTGAGTTGCTTGGCATGATGGTTGAAGATCATAAGCGCATACAGCCAAATGTGAAGACCCATGCGTAAGACACATTATTTATATTTTTCTTTTACAACCCTGACCATTTTAGCATATTGAATGTCAAATAATCTGAATTCATTAGTATATATAATTTGAACTTTTTATTGGCTGTATTCATTAGTATTTGTAGCTGAATTCTTTAAAAATATTAGAAGTTATAATGAGCTGAAGTTTGCATCAAGACCCATCACAAAACAACAGATTTCAAAGAAGAAGCTTTAATATGTGAGTCTGTGTATAAAGAAGGAACATTGTCTAAGAGGGAATATAAACCTGGGGAAGGGTCCCAAACCACACAAGGTATAAAACTTAAAAGATATCAGCAATGATGCTGTAAAGTATGACAAAGCTGTCTACATATTAGACTTGAGATTTCCCTTAAAACAACAATAGGTGAAGCATGGATAGAAGCCATAAATATGAACCTTAAGCCCAACAACTGTATGGGATAAGAGACTACTTGAAAATGTGGGCATTCCTCTCCAACTAAACATTCCAGAGGGTAATCGCACAAAGACTGCACACCACCAGTCTGCCACTAAGACTATTTGGCAAAATAGCGGACAAACTTATACCTAAAATGCTAGTTGGTTAAATATAAAGTGTTTGACCAAACTAACTATTGAACTAGCTGATAAATATAAATTGATAAAAAAATGATAGGTTTATTCAATATTTAATATAAATTCTATTTTTATATACTTTTTCAATTTTAATACATTAATTTACTTCAAATTAGTTATTTATATTAAAAATTAGAATATTAGGTTTTTTTAATTATTATTTTAAAATATATTTTATGGAAAGTTGAGCTACTTTCACTTTTTGTGTTAAAAAGTTTTGCTAAAAATAAAGAAACATGCAATACATCATAATTTATGTGAGAATGTTGGCTGTGGAAGAGTGTTACGGGTTAGAATTTTTTGTTTTATTTGAATTCAGAAGCCCTGTGGTGTCCTGCTTTAATATATCAATTTTAGTGATACTCCTTTCTAAGAGGAGTTTACTTTGTACCAGTTATTAAGTAACCCTGTGGGGTTTCTGTAGGTTGTTAGTTGAGTGTTTTACCAAGTACTGTGTAGTACGAGAAGCTATCAGGCATTTCCGAGCACTTAAAAACTTCGAAGGGGGTACACAAGTTCTACATAATGAAGGGAACTATGGAGATCCTCTTTCTTTGTACCTTCGGGCATTGTGTCGGGAAGGTATGCTTATACTGGTTATTTATTTTCAGTATTGTCTTTCTTAGAGTTGTTGTCTCTATTGTTAAAGAATTTAATATTTCATTTAATATTCTGTACAAAATGTTATTGGATCTTAGGCATGCATTCTATAGGATCTAAAATACCTTCAGCTGAAAGAATTATTTTCAGGGTATTTCTTAGTACTTGAAGGGTAATATCATCTTGTGTAGAAGGTTTGCTTCCACAACATATGATCATTTCCTTGAGAAGCTATTTTCTTACATTTTGTTGCTCTTGTGGTGAGATAAATAACTTACGTTACTAAGGATAATAATCATGGTAAATGTAATTGTCTGTGGAGTTCAATATGTAGTGTCTTAAATTTTTTATACATATTTACAACAAAAATTGTCGGGGAATGCACTTTGACTCAACCTGATATACAATGTTTTACTACAGGAAGGATTACTGACATGCTTGAAGCTTTAGAAGCTATGGACAAAGATAACATGCAAATCCCCTCGCGGGCAATGATCTTGAGCAGAAAATACCGGACATTAGTGAGCTCATGGATTGAACCTTTACAAGAGGAGGCTGGACTTGGTTATGAGATTGATTATATTGCCAGGTATTGTTTCTATTTCAGCAAATAGTAGCTATTTTGTATTTGGTATATTATTATTATTATTATTATTATTATTATTATTATTATTATTATTATTATTATTATTATTATTATTATTATTATTTTATTGATTATATGGTCCAAGTTATTTATTTTATTTATGTTTGCACATATTTTTATTGCTTATTCTTGGCCAGGGCACTAAACCCCAATTTGAAATTATTATAATGAAATGACTTGTCCTTTTTAGTTTTGATCCAGGTTTCATCTCAACTGTTGTTTTCACTGTCCAAGAGTAGTGTCACTAATGTTGCTACCTAATGACTGTTATTTTACCTTTTGATGGTAAATTGTGTTTCTATAGCTTTCACATTTGTGTGCAGGCCAATCTGGCCACTAGGGCTCAGTGTTATACCATAAAACTGTGAATCGCTGTAGTATCCAATATTGGAGTATTGGCAAAATAGGCCGACCAAAATCCATCTGAAGAAACTCCTGAAATGTTTCTAGCTAGAAAACTTTCAAGCCTTTTCATTTTGGTTTCCTTTCTTTCTATATAATTCAGGCACATGCTAGCGCTGATCTAGTATATTATTTTAGTTAATGGGCTTATTTAGCCAGTACATATTATTATATTGATTTGTGTTTGTTGATATTTTGATTGTAAATTTGCTATTTATTGAAACAGATATGTTGAAGAAGGTGGCCTTACTGGAGAGCGCAAACGGTGGGTGCCTCGAGGTGGTAAAACACCTCTAGATCCTGATGTTGAAGGATTTATATTTTCAAACCCAATTGAAACCTCCTTCAAACAAAGATGCCTTGAGGAGAGGAAGTTGTACCATAGGAAGCTTCTGAAGAAGTTGCAGTATGAAGGAATTGTAGCTTTAGGTGATGGTGTATCTGAATCTGATTATGTTAGAGTGCTCGAGTGGCTAAAGAAAATCATAAAGGGGCCTGAACAGAATGCTTTAAAACCTAAGGCTGCTAGTAAAATGCTTGTGAATGAATTGAAGGAAGAACTAGAAGCACAAGGTTTGCCTACTGATGGAAACAGAAGTGTTCTTTACCAGCGTGTTCAGAAAGCACGGAGAATAAATCAATCGCGTGGTCGGCCGCTTTGGGTTCCTCCCATTGAAGAGGAGGAAGAAGAGGTTGATTCTTTATCTGTTGTGCTTGAATGTCATTTTCTTTTGTCTTCCATCTTGATCTTTAATATATAATGCCTAAACTTAAATATGGTTCATGTTGCAGGTGGATGAAGAGCTGGATGCGTTGATTTCACGCATAAAGCTGGAGGAAGGAAATACAGAGTATTGGAAACGTCGCTTCTTAGGAGAAGGTTTAAATGCATTGGTTGAAGGTAAATCAGAGTCCCCTGATGTTCAAGATTATATTGATGTTGGAGAGGATGATGCAAAAGAGGCTGTAGATGATGATGATGATGATGATGATGATGATGAGGAGGAGGAGGAGGAGGAGGAAGTAGAACAGGCAGAAGAGGAAGTTGAAGAACCAGTAGTAAGCCAAGATGTAGAGAAGATAAAGGAAAAGGAAAAGGAAGTTGAAGGGGAAAAGTCCCTTCAAATGATTGGAATCCAGTTGTTGAAAGATTCTGACCAACCCCCTACCACTTCTAAAAGGTTTAGAAGGAGAAGAACATATGAGGTATGATAATTCATTGGTGTCTTCTTTTCATTTGCATATATACTCTGGTTGGTTGGGGGTTGAGGTTCTGCAATCTGTTTTTTCGACCTTCAGGGATCATACATGAGAGGCTGAATCTGTTTTGGACCTTGAGCTTGAATTTAATATTGCATTCTTTTATTCTTTGTTGCAGTGTTACATTTTGAATACTTTGATGTTGTTTGACAATCTAACGTTGTTTTCTGTCAGGATGATGTCGACGATGATTGGTTTCCTTTGGATATATTTGAGGCATTTAAGGAAATGAGGAATCGAGGATTTTTTGATGTGTCAGACATGTATACCTTAGCAGATGCTTGGGGATGGACATGGGAGAGAGAACTGAAGAACAAACAGCCTCATAGATGGTCACAGGAATGGGAAGTCGAGCTGGCAATCAAAGTTATGCAGAAGGCAAGTAACTAAACCTGGACTTTTTTTTTTTATTGCAAGCTTTATTCTTGTTGAATTAGTAAGATTGCCTTGGTTTCTAAATTCTAATAAGCATATATCAGAATTGCTGCATCTTCATGGGGACAAAATGAAAACTATTGTTTATAACTCTCCCCTTGAGAGTAGATCCAAAATGGTGTTGAATAATGGCATTAAATATTGAATTTTGACAGTGAAAATTATCTTGTATTCATGATCAGCATACACATAAATCGAACATTTATTTTCATACAGATTACAAATATTCAGTCTGATTGATACCAGAATAAAATTTATACTCCTTGGTAGGACTGTTCATGGTTCGGTTTATTAGGAAAACTGAACCGAACCGAACTGAACCATACATACAGTTCGAAAAAACCGAACTGAACTGCTAATATATTAGCCCAAACCGAACCGAACCGGTGTTACAGTTCGGTTAACCGGTTTTTTTGTTTCCAAACCGAACCGAACCGAAATAAAGAAAAATTTAACTGAATGGTTGGTTGAGCGATGAGATAGAGAATGAACATGGTGAGGAGAATATCCCAAATTTTAGGATTGAGCAACAGAAAAATCTCCTTCAAATCTCTAGATCTACATCTTTCATTGTCGTGTAAGTCATTCACTGATATTCTAAGCTTTTGTTTAGAACTGAAACGATTAATCAAGAGAGAAGTAGGAAAGAAATTAATTGAAAAAATTGGGAATAGGAAAAAAGAAAAGAAAAAAGAAGCTAAAATTGGTTTAGAATTGAAAGGTTTGAAGAATGGAGTAATGGTTTGGTGTATGTGAGAGAGAAGCTAAAAAGTTACCGTAAAAGCTAAAATTGGGAATAGGAAAAATTAATTGAAAAAATGTAGAAGAGTAAGGATTTTGACATTTGATTAACTGTTTGCAGCTTTCACAAATATCAAAATCTTGCAGAACCTATGAATATGATACAGCAATAAGGGTAACAGTTATTTTCCGTAAAAAAAAAAAAAAAAAAAAGAGCAGCAGTTCTTTGTAAGGTAGGGGGCAGTTCGGTTCAAACAGTTATGGTTCAGTTATTTGTGGTTTGGTTCGGTTAGTAAACTGTGAGTGAAATATAGGTTCGGTAGATAAGTTCGGTTAATTTCAGTACGGTTCGGTTCGGTTCAACGGTTATTTTGAACAGTCCTACTCCTTGGTATTTACTAGTAATATCTACGCTTGAACTTTGACGAAAATGTTTGAACATCTTAGGAATAGTAAGGTCATTTGGCGTCGGTTAGTTCTACTTGAGAACCTTTTAGGTTGCTTTAATGGATAAACAAATAAATTAGAGAACTTTATTTTATTTGTATGCATTTTTGTTCAGTAATCATCTTTCTTTTTCTCATACCATCTTTGGGGGAATATCATTCCATCGTTCTAGTGTCTTCTCTCTTTTTTACAAATATAGGTTTGTGGAAAATTCTGTACTTTGAGAGTTTGTGTGAAGTTGCTTATTCTGTAAACTTTTTAAAGTTTCAGTGTTATGCTTTTGATTTCTGAGTTTATTCATTCACTCAAAACTCTGAAATATCATAAAACTAAATGATTTTTTATGTAAACAAATTGTGAGGAAGATTCATTAAAGTATCACTACCATTTATGTATTGGTTAGTGGCATATATAGGTTATAGGATATCCATTATATTTGGTACGTCTTATATAGATGAAAACAATAACAATTTTTTTTTTGTAAACACGTTATTGCTTTACTCCAACCTTTGGACTGAGAGTAAAAAATTATATGATTTAACTTCAAACTCACTCAAATTTTGCTAATAATAACAGCTAAGCTCATGAATTAGTTAGTGTAATAGGAGCAGGTAATCAAAGATGACTTGAATATCGAGGCCTAACTCATCCTTACAAAACCGGCTTGTAAGGTGAGGATTGCCTCCTCTTTATAAACTCTTCTCAAGAATCCTATCTATCCGATGTGGGACTAAATCCCACCGAGTGTTGGCCGCTAACAAAAGATATGCTTGATATGCTTATAGTGGGGAGTGGGGACACTGATGTTGCTATAATCAAGTAAAGCAGTACCACAAAATACACCTTTGGAAAGATTGAACAATAAAGAAATAGTCAGAGCCGTAATTGTAAGTAGGTGTAAAGAACTAAGAGTTAGCAATGACATAATCATGAAGTATGGTGATAATGCAGCGGTTGTCATTTATCAAGATTCAAGAAGGAAATTCAAAAGGAACTTGAAAGTGTCTATAACAAAGTTTAAGTTTTCGCATTATCAGCTACTCTAGAAGGAATGATTTTATGCTGCTTCAAATATGAATTTATAAGTACTATAAGTGGTGATAATGTGACATTTATTTATGTTTTGCATTAAGTACAAAAAGGAAAAGACTGCATTTATTTATGTTTTGCAATATTCTTAAGTGGTGATAATGTCATATTGGTTTCCTGTTCAAGCATAGTGTAATATTAAATTCAATTTTGAAATTTGGCTTATAATATCAAATCATAGTTGAGATATATTCATAATTTGGTTGTATTACTCAGGTCATAAAATTAGGAGGTACACCAACTATTGGAGATTGTGCCATGATCTTGCGTGCAGCTATAAGAGCACCTCTACCTTCAGCTTTCTTGACAATTTTGCAGACAACTCATAGTCTTGGTTATAAGTTTGGGAGGTAACTATTTTCTTTATATAACAAGACTAGTAGTTGGAGTTGTCACTGTTTTTGGCTTGATGTCTTTCTCTATTGCATTTCATACTATATATAATAGTATCGGTAATTACAGATGATTGCAATTTATAATAACAAATATTCTATTGTCTAATTTCTCTAAACTATTCTGGGAAAGTAAATAATTTACAATAAACGATGGGATCAGTTCCTAACTAACACCCCCCCCCCCCCCCCTCAAATTGATGCTGGTGGTCAAAGAGCATCAATTTGCTAACAAGAAACTGATGGCGTGGGCGCGGAACAACCTTGATAAGAAGATCTGCAACCTGAAACTGAGTACTGACGTGAGGAAGTGCTATAAGTCGGTCATCATAGGTGCCACGGATTGACTGACAATCGACTTCGATATGTCTGGTGCGCTCATGAAAGAAGGGATTTGCAACAATCTGGATGGCACTTATACTGTCGGCATAAAGAGATGTTGGCTTGGTTTGAGGAAATCCAAGTTCAGCCAAAAGACCACATAGCCAAATAATTTCAGAATGAGCAGCAGACATGGTGCGGTAGTCAGATTCCGCAGAGGATTTAGAGATCTTACTTGCTTCTTACTTTTCCATGTGATCAATGAAGAACCAAGAAACATGCACCAACCAGTGAGAGATTGACGAGTCTCAGGACACCTTGCCCAATCGGCATCACTATAAGAACTCAATTTAGGAGTTATTCCAATGGGAAGGAATAGATCACGATGAGAGGTTCCTTTCAAATAGTGAATTATACGACGAACCGCTGCCAGGTGAAGATGGCGAGGAGAATGCATGAACTGACTTGCTGAACAACAAAAGATATGTAGGGCGAGTAATAGTCAAGTAGTTAAGGCTACCCACAAGAGGAGTATCCACCAGATTAGCCGATTGGAGACCAGCCATAGAAATTATATTTGTAGCATACTTGTGTTGATAGAGGAAGATGCCCTTGGACGTAGAATGAACCTCAAGACCAAGAAAATAATGCAGGTTACCAAGATCTTTCCTATGAAATGAGGCATGTACTGTTGTTTAAGTCGTTGAATGGAAGCATGACCGTAACCAATAATAACCATATCATCAACATATAGAATAAGTAAAACAATACCTGCAGATATGTGCTATGAATAAATAGAGGGGAAGCATACTGACTCTAAGTAAAGTTGAACCCAAGTAGAGTGGAACAAAATTTCTCGTACCATGCTCTAAGTGCTTGTTTCAAACCGTCTAAGCAATGTTTAAGCTTTCACACACCTTTAGATGAAGAGAATAGGCCTTGAGGATGAGTCATATAAATACCTTTTGTCGGTCACCGTAAAGAAAAGCATTCTTCACATCCACTTGATGAAGAGACCACCCACTAGAAGCAACTATAGAGATTGTCGTTCGAACAATTATCATTTTCGCAACCAATGCAGATGTCTCATCATAATAAATTCCATATTGCTGCTTGTTTTCTGAGGCAATCTCATGATTTGCAACGATTGAGAGACCCATCAGAATTCAGTTTCATAGAATATACCCATTTGCAGCCTATGGATTTGACATTAGGAGGACAAGAGATAGTATCCCATGTAATTGGCTTCTAGCTCCAACTGAAAACATTTGGTCGCATTGTCTTGGTTGTAGATACGCTTCAAATAGTTCCACATTTCTTGAACTGTGGAAAAAGTTTGCAAATTATTAATCATATGAGGATCAATAGTACCGAGAATCCAAGTAATAATTGGAGCATCTTTGGTTTTCTACGCATCTAAATCAGCTTTCTCTATTGGTGTCTTAGAGATATCGTTCAAGTGACTCCATTACCCCTTTCCTTTGACATACATTTTGATTTGAAATTCCTAAGCAGGATAATTTTTACCGGTAAAATGTACACAAAAATTATCTTTCTCTTTAGTTTTCATGATGGCCCAAAAGAAACAACAATGAAATAATGTAAAGTGTTGTTATTGCAAATCTCCGAATCAACACCATGTGAGATTGCGAGTGGTTTTACTGTAGCAACTCGCAAAGCAAAAAATATCTCAAAAAATTGCAAATCACCGAACCACACAAATCAAGAGCACTAAACAAGAAAGATAAAAAGGAAACACCAACAGAACCAAGACTATGAACGTGAACAAAAAACACGAGCAAGACCAAGACTTGTGATTAAGACTTGCGACAGAACCAAAAACAATACCCACAAGAGCGAACAGAACCAAGATTCCAAGAACATGATAAATAAAATTTGAATCGTAACTAGATTGGTAGTCTGATACCATGTCACTGTATTTGGCTTGATGCCTTTCTCTATTGCATTCAACACTATATATAGTATTATAGGTGATTACAAATTATAGTGACAAATATTCTATTTTCTAATTTATCTAACCTATTCTAGGAAAGTAAATAATTTACAATAAAAGATACGATCAATTCTTAATTAATTGGAGTCTCTAAGACTGGAGACTTGGACACCCGGCTACGCAACCCAGCCAACAAAAAGCTTGATATCTTTGTTACTTTCTAGCTCATGGTTTCCCTTATTTCCCCTATGTTGCAGACCGCTATATGAAGAGGTTATCTCTCTCTGCCTTGATCTTGGGGAACTAGATGCAGCTGTTGCTGTTGTGGCAGACTTGGAGACCACGGGGATCACGGTTTCAGACCAGACTCTGGACAGGGTGATTTCTGGTAAATAGGGGATTGGCAGTGCTTCAAATGGTGGTGACATGGATGCAGAATTGTGATACTATACCTTCATGTTGTACTATTTTAAACGGGAAAAGGGAGTGGTAGTGGTTAATTGTCTTGTAATAATAATTATTTCATTGTTGTAATCTAGTTCAAATTTTGAGTAGAGCTGTTAATGTATAGCATCAAAACCTGAAAACTATCAAGTTTGTAGATTTGTCATGCTGCTTATTCTCCTCTCCATAGTTTTTGCTTTTTATTTGACTCCATAATTTATTACTACAACCAATAAGTTTAAACAGGGCTAAACTTAATGTTGATCACGTCATTGGAAACAACCATGTGATTGAGTTGAAGTGATTAATGAACTGTGACAAATTTTCTGGGAGAATCCAAAATTGAATTTTGGTTAGAACAATCTCTAGTAAGATTTTATTTATTTTGCAACTGGACTTTAAATTACTAAAATCCAATAATAATTTGAAAAAATGACATAATTGAATGTAACCATGAGTGCCAGTGTCGTGTTGGCGTCAGACTCCAACGCATGTCCGACACCAAAACACGCCTAATTCGAGGAGTGTTCGTACTTCATAGTCGGTGTGAGATAGATTCAAGACCGGGTTTTCTTTATTAGTGTTTGCGAAGAATGTTATACCATGAAAAAGGTTTTAAGCACCAACACATTTAACCAGGGGCGTCTCCGAGTTTTAGGAGGCTCTGTGCAAAATATAAAAGTGGCTCCTTAATAAAAAAAAATAAAAAAAATTATCAATTTAAAATGCATATAATATAAAAAAAGAAAAAACATTCTTGTAAACAAATAAATTATCAATATTAAATCTTACATTAAATTAAATGGAACAAGAAATACAAAATAATTATCTTTGAATATAACGTCAAAAAGAATATAACGTCAAAAAGGAACATCATAATCTAAGATTAAATTTTATGCAAAGATTAAAATGGACTAGAACTATATTTACGAGTATAGATAACTAATATATTGATACTCATGATATTTATGAACATTAATAATATATAACTATTATTTTAGGGCCTAAAAATTAATCTATTAATATACATCTGATATTTTATAGGTATAAATAATATATAAGTAATATTATAGGACCTCAAAATTTTAAGTTGAGGCCCTCAAAATTTTGAGGCTCTATGCTGTCGCACACCTCGCACATGCATGCGAGCCTCCTGTGCATTTAACGTATTTAATGAGTTTTGTGCAGGCATGCATTACTATTAACCCCACTCACATTATTCCTAAAATGAATCCGTACGTTGTCTTTTGTCTGTTTGAAGGTTCATTGCAATGCACTTAGACTAAATCCAAGCTAAGTTACAATAAAACTACTTTTGCACATAGACTATTTTACAACATTATAACTCACCATTTCTCTACTTTTTCTCTTTTCAGTCTCAATTTTTTAATAATATGTATGATAGCACTACTTTCCTTAGAACTGTTGAAGTTTGTGGAAGAATAATAACTTTTTGACTACACTGATAAATTAAACCATGTAATGTGGTGCCAATTGAAACTCCACTTAACTTCAAGTCAATTGGTTTTCAACTTTATGGAGCTTCAACTAGCAAATAAATTGCCTAATACATCCTTTTTTTTCAATCAATATTTCATCATTTTTATATTATTGATTGGAGAAACTTCATTAAGATTCCAAAATTGCAAAGACTACTGGACTAAGAATCTCTAAAATATCATATGGGGTGTGTGGTGAGTTTCAAATAATATTCATACTCCTCTATATGATGCATTATTATTCATAGAAAGTGGGGTCTTTGAATGCTTCATTTGTCCACCAATCATCAATATGCTTATATGCTATCTAATCCATTTTTTACCATTAATCAGTATTATTTTAGCATGTTGCCAATTGATTCCACAACCCTCTATGTACCTTCCCATTATTATGGCAAGTGTCATTCCTCTTCTCAATATTCCTTAAAAATTTGTCTGTTTTAATGAATCTTCTAGTGCTTCTTCAGTTCTTTTTTCTTCCAAGAGAAAAAATAAAAATAGTAAGCACTTCACCTCTAATAGAACCTTGTGCATAATTTGCATGTGCAACTATGGAGAGGAATGTATATGCATTGTTTGTGATGTTGTTGATATTTACTCTTGTTTTTTCTCTATCTGAAGAGCTTAATGCAGATGGAAAATATCTTATGGACATAAAAGTGAGATTGTTTGACAAATACAATCATCTTCAGAATTGGAATTCAAGTGATTCAACACCTTGCGGTTGGAAAGGTGTCATCTGCAACAATGACATCGATCCAGTAGTTGAATCTCTTGACTTGCATGCAATGAATCTCTCTGGCTCTTTGTCTTCCAGCATTGGCGGTTTGGTTCACTTGCTTCACCTTAACCTGTCTCAAAACACTTTCTCTGGTTTTATACCAAAGGAAATTGGAAACTGTTCAAGTTTGCAGGTTCTTGGTCTCAATATAAATGAGTTTAAAGGTCAAATTCCTGTCGAAATAGGCCGGCTTTCGAAGTTAACCGAATTGCATCTTTCCAACAACCAGCTCTCAGGACCTTTACCAGATGAAATTGGTAACCTTTCTTCACTCTCAATAGTTACTCTTTACACAAATCATCTTAGTGGTTGTTTGCCGCCTTCTATCGGGAACCTTAAAAGATTGATTCGGTTTCGAGCCGGGCAGAATATGCTCTCAGGAAGTCTACCTCAAGAGATAGGTGGATGTGAGAATTTGGAGTATCTTGGTTTAACTCAAAATCAGATAAGTGGTGAAATACCAAAAGAACTTGGTTTACTCAAGAACTTGCAATCCTTGGTCCTAAGGGAAAATAATCTTCATGGTGCTATACCTAAAGAGCTTGGAAACTGTATTAGTTTGGAGGTTCTTGCTCTCTATCAGAACCATCTTGTGGAAGAAATTCCAAAGGAGCTTGGAAAACTTGAATTCCTAAAGAGACTATACCTTTACAGAAATGAATTGACAGGAAATATTCCAAGGGAAATTGGAAATCTTTCTGTTGCAATTGAGATTGATTTTTCGGAGAATCTTCTAACAGGAGAGATACCGATCGAATTGGTTAATATAAAAGGGTTACAATTGCTTCATCTCTTCGAGAACAAGTTAACCGGTGCGATTCCAAATGAGTTCACCACATTGAAAAATCTAACTGAGTTGGATCTCTCTATTAATCATCTCAATGGTACTATTCCTATTGGATTTCAGGATTTGACCAAACTTACCTCTTTGCAACTCTTCAACAACTCATTAAGTGGTAGAATTCCTTATGCACTTGGAGCAAATAGTCCACTTTGGGTGCTTGATTTGTCATTAAACTTTTTGGTTGGAAGAATTCCAATTCATCTTTGTCAACTGTCTAAATTGATGATGTTGAACTTAGGATCAAACAAACTCGCCAGAAATGTACCTTATGGAATTACAACCTGCAAGTCTTTGGTGTATCTCCGCCTCTTCGGTAACAACTTGAGGGGCAAGTTTCCTTCTAATCTATGCAAGCTTGTCAATCTTTCTACAGTTGAGTTGGATCAGAATCAATTCACAGGTCCTATTCCTCCACAAGTTGGTTACTTCAAAAATTTGCAAAGACTTCACCTTTCTAACAACCATTTTTCATCTGAATTGCCGAAAGAAATCGGTAACCTCTCTCAGTTGGTCTCCTTTAATGTCTCATCAAACTATCTTTCGGGTAGAGTGCCTGTGGAACTTTTCAAATGCAAGAAGCTCCAAAGACTTGATCTCAGCGGCAACGACTTTGCAGGTACTTTATCAGGTGAGATAGGAACTCTTTCACAATTAGAGCTTCTCAGGCTCTCACATAACAACTTTTCTGGTAGTATTCCCTTGGAAGTCGGAAAACTCTTGCGGTTGACCGAGCTACAAATGAGCGAAAACTCATTTTGTGGTTACATTCCACAAGAATTAGGTTCCCTCTCATCCTTGCAAATTGCACTGAATCTCAGCTATAATAAACTTTCAGGCCAAATACCTTCTCAACTAGGGAATCTTATTATGCTAGAATCCCTTCAACTCAATAACAACCATTTGAGCGGCGAAATTCCAAATTCCTTCAACAGTCTTTCAAGTTTACTTTCCTTCAATTTCTCATACAATGATCTTATAGGCCCTTTACCTTCTTTACCTCTCTTTCAAAACTCCACATTCAGCTGCTTTTCAGGTAACAAAGGGCTATGTGGAGGACACCTTGTCCCTTGTCCAAATTCACCTTCACATTCCCCTCCAAATAAACTAGGAAAAATTTTAGCTATAGTTGCAGCTATTGTTAGTGGAGTTTCAATTGTTTTAATTCTAGCTATTATATATGTCATAAGAAATTTCACTGTGCCACAACAAGTCATAGATAAACCAAATTCTCCAAATGTTTCAAACATGTACTTTTTTCCAAAAGAGGACTTGAATTTCCAAGACATGGTTGAAGCTACTGAAAATTTTCATTCCAAATATGTAATTGGAAAAGGTGGCAGTGGAATTGTGTATAGAGCAGATATATCAACTGATGATCATGATCATACAAATATGAATACAATTGCTATAAAGAAGTTGACATCAAACTGTCACAGCATTGATGTAAATGGCTGCTTCCGTGCCGAAATCTTGACTTTGGGAAAAATAAGGCATAGAAATATTGTGAAATTATATGGTTTCTGCAACTATAGTGGCTCAAATATGCTACTTTATGAGTACATGGAAAAGGGTAGTTTGGGAGAGTTACTTCATGGAGAATCTTCCTCTAGTCTTGATTGGTATTCCAGGTTTCAGATTGCTCTAGGAACTGCACAAGGACTCTCTTATTTGCACCATGATTGCAAGCCTAGGATTATTCACCGCGACATCAAGTCCAATAACATACTTATTGATCATGAATTTGAAGCTCACGTTGGTGATTTCGGTTTGGCCAAGCTAATTGATATCTCAAAGTCTAAATCAATGTCTGCAGTTGTTGGTTCTTACGGCTACATTGCACCTGGTAAGCAATCATTCAAACACATTCTTTTCTTTCTTTATTTCTCAACAATCATTGTTGCATTTTTCTACAAGGTTTTAAACCATGGACGTGTCGCAATATTGTGAAAAATCACAATCAAATATGGCTGAAACAGTTGCCGATGTTTTAAAACAGGACCAAATTGGTCGGTTCAAGTTGAACCACCAGAAACCGGCTAATTCACTGGTTGGTTTGATCCTAGTTAGACTACAGACTGGTTTAATCGGATTAAACCGGATTGAACTATGATTGGGTCAACCTTTTTTTCTCTTCATTTATTTATTTTACTTTATTAATACTTTTTTTTATTTATTTGTTATCCAATTTAACCAATAGTTGAACCAATTGAACCATAATTCAAAAGTCTCGCTGGTCCGATCTCAGTATGATTTTTAAAACATTGTCTTATGTAACTTCAATCATGTTGCATTGCAGACACATAGACATCAAATTTAAGAAATATTTTCCTTTGATTTATTTTGGATATTCTTATGTTAAAATTCAATTACTTAAAAAATTTATTGTATAACATAATGAATGTAACAATGTTGATGCAGAGTATGCATACACAATGAAAGTCACAGAAAAATGTGATGTCTACAGCTATGGAGTAGTCCTATTGGAGTTACTAACAGGCAAGAAACCAGTCCAATCATTGGATCAAGGTGGTGGTGATCTTGTAACATGGGTCACAAATCATATCAACAAATATTCATTGAAACTAGACATCATTGATGCAAAATTGGACCTACTACATGAAATTGATGTTGCACAAATATTTGATGTCTTAAAAATTGCTTTACTATGCACTGACACGTCTCCTTCTAGAAGACCAAGTATGCGTAAAGTTGTTGCAATGCTTACAAGTTCTAGTAAAAGGAAAGAACAATCTTCTTCATTCTCACCATGTAATGAATCAAGTAACATAGAAGAATGAGTACTCTTTGTTTTTTGTATATAACTTGTAATTGAATGAATAAACTTGTAACAAAAATAATTGTAGTGGTTGGTATTAAATGCAAAGTTTACATTTGTTGTTTGTTGGATTATGCGGTTTTTTTTTTTTTTTTTTGTGTGTGTGTGTCACAATTGTTGGATTATGTTTTGTATGGTTTAATTTTGGCTGTGTCTTATAAGTGAAATGATAGTTTATGTTGTTGGAGTGATAAACCTACTTTTCCAAGAAAAAAATGGATTAATAAATTATTTTATTATTAATTTATGGTTTTCTTGTAATAAAATAATTTGAAAACATATCTGTGTATTGTACTAGAAACATGATTTAAGTTGGATTTTAGAGCCCTTCTGAGTGAGATTTCACCTCGCGGCTTAAGAGGTCTCGTCTCGATATGTGTATATATATATATATATATATATATATATATATATATATATATATATATATATATATATATATATATATATATAGGTTAATGCTACAGAAATTTTTTTATTTTTTTCCAGAATATTAAAACATAAGAATAGTAATAGGCACTCTTACTTTGAATCGGGGACGGATCCAGAAACTTATCACACAGGGAGGTCGAAAAATAGTAAATAATAAAAATGAATGTATTTATTTATAGAGATTATTTTTTGTTACATTGTCCATGTAATTTTTTTGTTATCATGTTATATTTACGATACGAAACTCATCTTCTTTAGTTTAACGGTGACTGACTAATCACATCTGGGGAATATGTGAGGCACAAAAAATGCGTTCTTCCCTCGATTGAATTTTGTTCATACGCAAGAGCTAAATATCAAACTTTTGACCACTTGCTTAAAAGACTCGAGACTCTTACCACTTAAACCAACTAAAATTTTAATTAAATAGTCGTAGTTTTAATAATCCAACACTTATAATTGTTCGACAATATAAATATTTTTACACTGTAAATGTATATCAATAAAATTCTTATTTATATAATATAATTTAAATTACAATATACTAATTATATATGATATAATATGTATCATATAATATATTATGTATATGTATGTATGTAAATGAGGGAGAGGGGGGGCCTTGGCCACTACTTGCCCCCCTCCAGATCCGTTCCTGCTTTGAATATTTTTTAACTAATATATCAAACCTGAGTAGCATGGAAAAAATACAATACTTGACATCAAAGTAGTCTATGAGTTTGAATTAGAAAAAACACATTGAATAATAAAATATGAGAGGGAAATAATAAAATTTTAAATTATTGAATAAAATGACAAAAAGGAGGGAGAATAATATAGAGTTTAATATATGCTAATCAACATAAAATAAATTATTTTAATGTCATATTAGTAATCAATTAAATTACCTACATTAGTATTCTTTTGGGCCCTGCCCTCGTTTTGTAAACCAAAAAAAAATAGTATTCTTTTGACTCAATATTAAAGTAGTAGTAGTAGTAATAGTAGTAAATTTATATGATCGAGGATAATAGTAGTAGTAGTAATAATAATAATAATAATAATAATAATAATAATAATAATAATAATAATAATAATAATAATAATAATAATAATAATAATAATAATAATAATAATAATAATAATAATAATACGAAAAGAATTTAATTTATATGCACCGTCGGTGTAAAGTTATTTTGCACAAGCATCCAATAATATACCGACACATCATGTATGGTCATTAAAAACACATGATGTGTCACATTCATTAAATAATGTGGCAATGCGTCATTGGATGTACGTGTAAAAAAAACTACACTGACGGTGCACAACAATTAAACTCATAAGAAAAATATAAAATATATGTTATTAATATTGTACTCCCACAACTTGGTAGTTGATGTTGAACTTGATAGGAAGGACCACGATTCGATCCTCCACAACTGTAATCGGGAGGGGGCTATAACCACTTGATACCAGAACTGATCTCCGAACCAGATTAGGCGGTCTAGTGGATCGGATATTGATGATAAAAAAAAATATAAAGTATTCGTAGGTTATGATTAAAGTTTTTCTTCAATTTTATTAACATATTATAATTAATTACACATATGAACATAAAGCATATACCGTACTATACAAATATGTTGAATTAAATATATTATTAATTATTTTAAATTTATAAGATTAAATAAATAAACATAAAAATAAACAAATAAATAATATATTAATAAAAAAGAAATAAAGTTCTCCATCCAAAAACAGAAGAAATAAAGTATTCAAATATTTTATTTAACTTTATCTTTAATTTTATTGACATGATTTTTTTTTTTCAATTACCTCTTTATAAGTCTCTTGAATATTTAGTCAAAAATAAAAGTCTCTTTTTCAAAAACATTATTAACTTTTAACCTAATTTAAATTACAACTTTGTGACAATTCATGACATAAGCTCCTATATATAAAGTCCTTTGGAAGACTCACATTGATATCACTGCCCATCTCATTAAGTTAACTTATACTATAGAGAGATGACTAAGGTTCAAATTTTAATGTTAGTCTTCCTCCAAGTGCTTTCTTTCACCGTGTTTGCAAATGAGGGTAATGATCCTCACAACAAACACCGCCACCATCATCACCATCACCCATCAGCCCCAACCCATGCCCCTATTCACCCACCCTCTCCTTCCCCCATTAAATTTCTTAGTTTAGATCATCTTTACAATGAACACCACAAACACCATCATCATCACCCATCAGTCCCAACTCCTTCCCCCGTTCAACCACCATCTTCTTATACTCATTCTCTTCAACTTGATCATACTAACAAAAAACACCACCACCATCATCACCCTCACCCTTCAGTCCCAACAAATTCCCCTGTTCAACAACCATATTCTTCCCATATTGAATCTCTTCTTGATCACGCTGACAAAAAACACCACCAACATCATCACCATCACCCATCAGCCCCAACTTCTTCCCATGTTCAACAACCATCTTCTTCTTATATTGCTTCTCTTCAACTTGATACTCGCAAAAAACACCACCAACATCATCACCATCACCCATCAGCCCCAACCCATTCGCCTGTTCAACAACCATCTTCTTCCCATATTGAGTCTCTTCTTCTTGATCATAATAACAAAAAACACCACCAACATCGTCACCATCACCCATCAGCCCCAACCCCTTCCCATGTCCCTTCCCATGTTCAACAATCATCTTCTTCCCCTTTTGATTCTCATCATCACCCATCTGCCCCAACCCCTTCCCTTGTTCAACAACCTTCTTCTAATAATGAGTGACATTATTTGATAAATGATTCTTGTAAGAATAAAAAAAATAAACTTGTAAGAATAAAAAATAAATAAAATTATGTTTATCGATTTTTCTTGCCTCTAATGGTACTCATCCTATTTTTTATTTTTTTTTAGTTTTTAAATCACTGAAATTTTTATTTATCCAAACAAAAGATCATATGTTTGGTAATCGATATTCTCTTAGTAGTTTTACGTTTCAGCTTATAGCATATTCTTATTATTATTTTTTAATTAAGTTTCTTCTTAACCACGCATTGAAAGGAACTTCTTATTATCAATTATAATACGTAAAGATGATGTAAGAGGTGTAATTTTATCTGTCACCGTACTTCTTAATATTATCTTCCACTTTTTATTTTATTTTATTTTTTTATATTATTTAAACAAATTATTAATGTGCATTCTCATCCGTGAAAACTTGTTTCATCTATAAAAATAATTATTTTTAAATATTATCATTGACAATTTATCTCGTATTTAATAGTTATGTTAAAACATTTTTATTAATTTGTTCCATATATAATATTTATTTTATTATTATTATTATTATTATTATTATTATTATTATTATTTAAGTCTCGTGAGCTTGCTCAGCTGGTTGGTAGGAAACATTTATATGAAATATGCAGAGACTGAGACTCAAATCTGGTACTCCGATTTATTCACTTTAATTAGTGAATTTCTAGACCCTAGTATTTGACAAAAATAAATAAATAATAATAATAACAATTAATATGAATTTAAATTTTTTTAAAAAATTAATATCTATAACAATATATAAAAAGGATACTTGAGTTTGGGATGGATTTTTCATTATTCCATAATTGCCCTTAACTTCCTCTATGGTTTTTTTATTATTCCATAATTGTCATTAACTTCCTCTAATTACCTCTCTTTTCTTTTATTTTTTTATGGTTTTTTCATCTATACTATATACAATATATTTATATTTATACCATATATAAAGAGAATACATGAGTTTTGGTGTGAATTTTTCATAATACCAACAATACTCTTGATTTTTTTAGTAGCAACAAAAATATTTTATCGACAAACTCACCATAATATAAGACACAATTTTTTTTTTAAGAGTAAAATTTTTTTTTTTTTTTTGAAGCAAGCAAACTTAGTGCAAGTAAAATTTTTTTATTAACAAACTCAACATAATATAAGACATTTTTTTGAACATAAATTAGAGACAGCTAGTAATTAATAAAGGTATCACGTGTCAGTCAGTAATGAAACCTGACTTTACCGAACGATAGCGTGATTTCCGTCTTTATCTGTCCTACATCGACGGCTCAGATCTTTTCCCAACAGAGATTCTCATCCCCGCCGTATAAAACACTTCTCCTTCTTCTTGTCTTCTCAATTACCACCAATCTTAACAGAAATACCAAACATACAGAACAACAACAACACCAACACCGAGAAGAAAGAAACCACTCGAGAATTTTCTCTCTCAATTATTAGGGTTTTCAATTTCTCCAGCAATTTCATCCTCTAACCCCTTCTCCTCTCTCGATCCAATCCCGATCCACTTCAATTTCATGTTCCCTTTCTTCGTTCACTGATTCACTTTCCGATCCTTCTCTCTCTCTCTCTCTCTCTGCGCTTCTCCACCGGCACCATGATCTCCGTGCAGGGAGACCACCATCGCCACCACTATAACCACCAGTCACAGCTTCTAGGCTCAGCTGATACTTCCCGCTCTCCGTTCGCCGGAGATCGCGTTGAGCCTTTCTCCGTCAAGCAAGAGCCATCGTCGCTTACGCAATTGCCTTTACGTGCTCATGACTCGAGTGAAGGTTTTTCAATTTTTTTCACTGTAATTTAATTTATGGTTATTATTAAATGCTATAGTGCTTGAGAACTATTCAATTTCTTCTTTTTCATTTCTGCTACTGTTTTTTATTCAGCTAATTTAGTTGATTAAGCTAAAGATCTATGCTTCGTAAGGTTTTAAACTTCAAATGCGCCAATAATACTCGAAATTAATTGTTTTTGTCCCGTTCTTCAATTTCACAATTAGGGATTTTTAGCATAAAGTATTTTATTTTTTTATCAATTTTCATTTTGTCATTTCCTATCGGTCACTATTATTATAAGCAAAAATTTACTTTTTGACTCATAGAATAACTTTCAATGAATTAAAAAGAAAAAAAAGAATTTTTGCTTATATTAGTTACAGAAAGAAGGGAGTACCCAATTTTGTACTTTTGAGAACAAGAGGGAGTGCCCAGTTTGTACTTTTGAAGACAGGAGGGAGTATCCATTTTCTTACTTTACCGGACTTGTTTGACTGCTTAACTGCGAACTCGTGATGATAACTTGAAAAGTCTAGAGTGTTGCAATTATTATGGGTGAACACTCCGGTACATGTCCAAATAAGACATGTACCGCTACATTGCTGAGGTGGACAATTCTAATAGGTCCACAAATAATGTTTAATATAGAAAAATTAATAAACACTAGCAAATGTACCGGCAGATATTTAAATAGATGTGTACAGAAGAATTCACATTATTATGTGCGTTACATGACAAATTTTTACTTTATGTAATCGATAAAATTTATCCTTGTGCAGTAGATGAAGATTTGCATTTGACTCTTGCACATCAAATGTACAAGAGTGGAAGTTATAAGAAAGCGTTAGAACATAGCAACATTGTCTATGAGAGAAATCCGCTTCGCACCGATAACTTACTACTGCTTGGTGCAATTTATTACCAGGTTTGTTATTTTTATTTTTATATCTGTTTTTTTGTTATTTGTTTGACTACATCTTTATAATGCTCACTACTGATTTATTGTTGCGTACTACTTGTCTTGCGCAGTTGCATGATTTTGATATGTGTGTGGCGAAAAATGAAGAAGCGCTTAGGATTGAACCACACTTTGCTGAGTGTTACGGTAATATGGCAAATGCATGGAAGGTAAGTCACCACTGCTAATGTGCCATGACTGTGATGGATGCATAATACTATTTTTGTCTGTAGTGGATGAATCAAATGCATTTTCTAGAATTAATTAATTGAGGTTTCCTTTATGCAGGAAAAAGGCAACATTGACCTTGCAATTCGCTATTACTTGATTGCCATTGAGGTCAGTATGCAATTCTGGACTCGTAAATGTAGTTTGTCACATAATTGTTTTGTGAGCTTAAGTGTTGCTTTGGTTTAGTCTTCTTCTTTTTGTATTATTGCTCTAAAAATATAGTATTTCAGTTCACATAATTGTTTTAGCAACCAAAAATAAGATTGGACCTTGTATGAATTCAGCACTAATACACAGACTGGATTCTGTCGGTTAATTTTCATGGGCTATCATAATATATTCTTAATTATTGCTGTCGGTAGTAATGGTAGGTCACAATGGTTGGCGAGTGTGGAGATATTAATTTACTACTCCCTCCGGTCCTTAATATAAGAAGTTCACTTTTTAGATACATTGAAATATTAACGTATCTAGACAATAATATAGTCTAGATACCTCAATAGTTCAATGTATCTAAAAAGTGAACTTCTTCTTATATTAAGGACCGGAGAGAGTATTAAAAACAACCATATAAGCCTCACCTTCAGTTTGTTTGATGCCAATTATTAATTACAAAATCGTGCATAATATATAATTATAATAATTTTCTCAATGGTTAGTTAGTATTTTCCTCATCTGATGCAGCTTTTTTTTCTTTCTTTTCTTTATCTGTTATATTGTATGCTTTTGAGCCATTCTTATTTCTTCATTCTTGATTAGTTGCTTCAACATTTATCCCTCTCTTGGTTCTGCTGCTGCAGCTTCGTCCCAATTTCGCTGATGCATGGTCAAACCTAGCTAGTGCTTACATGCGTAAAGGAAGACTTACTGAAGCAGCTCAATGTTGTCGTCAAGCACTTGCTATCAACCCTCTAATGGTAATTTTGCTATTTGTTTGATGAGTGACTGCTGCTCAAGCTAATAAGTAATTGTCCTTAACAGTGTAGTCAAAATCGCGAGCCGACGCGTGAGATCGTGCGATTTTACGAACTTGATGGGTCTGGCCAAGTTCGTTCACAGGAAGAATCGCAAATTGGTGGGAGCGGGTGGGATCGCTCTGCAAGGTTGTAAAAGCGGTAGAATCGTGCGCGTCAGCCGATTCTCTTCATGCACTTTCCATTCTGTTGGCGAGGAGTAGTTTGTTGGCAGAGTTGTGGTTGTGGGTCGGGTTTGTGACCCGGTTCATTAAGAACTACTCTGCCCCTTTAAAAAAACACTAAAATAATTTTTTGAAACACGTGTAAGGCTGCGATGGACAGTTTCTTACCCACTATAACCCTCTATGCCTATGATTTGTCCATTGCATTTATGTTCTTTTTGGTTTTTTAAAGGGTTTTTTTTTTTTTAAAAGGGGGTCCTTTTTGTTTTATTAAACATTGTGATTTAAAATATAGTATGACACAAATAATAATAATAATAATAATAATAATAATAATAATAATAAAAGAAAAGAAAATATATTATGCTATAATATTTTTTAATTAATAAGTATATACACTTTATTTATTAAGTAATTGTGGTGTTTTTAAGAGTTTTTCCACTTATGCATATTATTTTTTATTCATATATATATAAATTTATATTTATATATATGTCCATTTTAAATCTGGTAGGATCGTACGATCCGTGTTACGATTCACCGATTTACGATCTTGTAGCTCCTTCCCGATCTTATGTAAGATCTCGATTTTGACAACCTTGGTCCCTAAGGCATAGGGTTACCTTTCCTTCTCTATCCATTTTACTCTTTGGTTTTACCAGCTTTGGTTATGTATCATTTTTTGTTGTTGTCATTATCGACATACTGCAGGTTGATGCTCATAGCAACTTGGGTAATCTAATGAAAGCTCAAGGGTTGGTCCAAGAAGTAAGTCCTAACATTTAATATGCATTTTTATGTTCTAATTTGTATCTTTTGGAATTTTGATGTTCTGTACTGTTTATAATGTTTATAATTCTTTTTTGAACTGTCAAATCTTATGGATAAGGAGATTAGTCTTTTCTTAATGACCTTTCTGATACAGTGCAACACAACATATCTGAAATTGGATTTTGTTATACCACAACCTGCTGCTAAAGCCAGTCCAGTTTCTCTGTGCTTCACAGTTTGAGATGATACTCTACTGGATTCTCAGTATGAGTGGTACTCTACTCATTGTCTAGTTTTTTATGTAGGTGGTTAAGTTTTTCTAAGATGTTTTCTTCTACAATGCTAGTTACCCTGATTTTGGTGGACCACATTGATGTTAGAGCCAAAACACCTAGGTTTTCTTCCAGTTTGAGACAACTCTCTTCTGGAATCCCCGAAATGGAAAACACCCATATGTCTTCCCTTGGTCATATACTCCTCAGTCCTCTCCCATTTATACCTGATAAAATGGCCGTGTGCTGGCCAGGAAGCCTGGAGGGTTCCTTCAATGCTTAGTCTTTTATTCCCTACGTCTTTTTCTTTTTTTACATTTTAGTTACTGATTTAAATAATTGGTGGGTGGAACTGTGTCCAAATTCACAGTTCGATACAGATATGAAGTTGTTGTCTTCAAAGCCTGGACTCAGATGATGGTTGGTCTTGTTGTAACTTCCATCTGCAAGACTGCAAATAGTCAGAATCTAACATTTTGTGCAGGCATACAGTTGTTACCTCGAGGCATTGCGTATTCAACCTACCTTTGCTATTGCATGGTCAAATCTTGCTGGTCTGTTCATGGAGTCTGGTGATTTCAACAGAGCCCTGCAGTATTATAAGGTTTGTCCTGCTTTTATATTCATGTGCTTGAATGCATTTTTGTTAGGAGCCTTTTATAAATCAGACTATCCGATTAACTTTGATGTATTTACTTCTGATATTTTTTTTTTCTTACTATTAACAAATTTGTTAATGTTCACCTTTAGAACTCATGAAGTCCTCATATAACCAGGACTAATTCAGTCTCTTTTATTTTCATACAATATAATTCTGTCATATATTCTTGTTTTACATTCTTAAAAAATATTTCAGGAAGCTGTTAAACTCAAACCTTCCTTCCCTGATGCATACTTGAACCTTGGGAATGTATACAAGGTAAGGTGTTAAGAATATGATTGGTTGGATGCAACTAGAACTAGACCTCTGATTGTCATTGTTGGATCCTTGAAAGTTTTTATTTTTTCCTTCCCTAGGCTTTACGGATGCCTCAAGAAGCTATTGCATGCTATCAACATGCTCTTCAGACGCGACCAAACTATGGCATGGCATATGGTAAGTTTTACTTCTTTATTAGCTTGAAGATAACTTTATTTTTGTATAAGATCAGTGCAAAGTTATGGGTGGGATAGTAAAAAATGGACATCTAAAAGTCATTTTGTTTTCCTTTTCCTTATAAATGTATGGTTATGGTGTTCTAAACACTATAATAACCTTGGTCTTGGGATTTTTTTGGAGTTATATATAAAATGTTCTGAAGAGTTATTGCTTTTGAAAGAGTTTTAGTTTTCCATAAGTTGTATAACCATTGCAGAACTGTAATATAGTATCGTGTGATTAATGGGTATCTATTTCTAAAATCACCAATGATAACATGTCACGGCTCATGAACAGTCGTTGATGTATTGCATCACAGTTGGTTTTCATATTTTATTATGTATTGCATCATAATTGGTTTTCATATTTTATTATATTACTAGGATTGGCTTTTTTAATTTTTATAAAAAACTTGCTAGGGAACAAGCTTCATTTTTTGATAAATACGCCATTGTTAATGTCAACAAATGAGTTTCATATTTATATTTGCTCCTCTCACAACTTTCTTTGTGCAATACTCCCTCTAGTCCTATATGTAAGAAAACATTTACTTTCTAGATTCATTGTAGAATTGATGCATTTAGACTATAATATAGTTTAGATACATCAATTCTACAATGAATGTAAAAAGTAAACTTTTTCTTATATATAGGAGGGAGTGTGTATATATATATATATATATATATATATATATATAATTATAATATGACTGGTTCTTACTAGAGAGTATTTCCAGTTGCCCATGGGTTGCTGCAAATTGACAATAATAATGCAAAAATAGTATAACGGTGAATAGAAGTGAAAGTTGTTGGTCCTTTATTCTGATATCTATGGCAGTTCCAACCATCCTTTTATTTATTCAAATTATGCTGGCTTAAAATTTACAGTACAGTCAACTCAATCTATGCTAGTTTCACTAACTGTACTGTGTTACGAATTATGTTACAGGTAATTTGGCCAGTATACATTATGAACAAGGTCAACTGGACATGGCAATTCTACACTACAAACAAGCTATTGCATGTGACCCCAGATTTTTGGAAGCTTACAATAATTTGGTTGGTTTATTTTCTTATCGCCGTAGTAGTTTATAAAGAACCCAAGGGTTTTGGTTTTGGGAAACTTCTTGTTTTCAGTTTTAATTACAAAATTGCCACTGTTTTTTTCACTTTTAAGCTTTGTAACTGATAAATATTTTTTTTATTGTTTTTCATTGTTTTCCATACAAAACTTTAAAAATAGGAAATAAAACAGAGTGCTATTTTTGTAATCAAGACCGAAAACAACACACTGAAATAAAAACCAGACTCTAAATGTGTTGTTTTAGATTAGATGCAATTGGATAATATTATCTTTGGTATCCTAGGGTAATGCTCTGAAAGATGTTGGCAGAGTGGACGAAGCAATCCAGTGCTATAATGTATGTGTTATTCTTTTCTGCTTTACATATATATTTAGTCATTAGTTCAGTATTGCTTTTGAGCCACTAGATTCCTACTCAACTTTGTTTTGTCCTATGAAGCAATGCCTTTCATTACAGCCAAACCACCCACAAGCATTGACCAATCTTGGAAATATTTACATGGAATGGTATGTGATCCTCCTATCTGCTAATTCCTATCTTCGCACAAATGGTAGTAGTTTGTTGGTTATGTGGAAGAAATTGAATTTTCTTGGTTGAAATTGTGTTGATGCAGGAACATGGTGACTGCTGCTGCTTCATATTACAAAGCTACACTAACTGTAACCACTGGGTTATCTGCACCTTATAACAACCTTGCTATAATCTATAAGCAGCAGGTATGAAGACCTAGAGCATTTTGGTGTATATACTCATGATAAAACATAGGATAACCGCGGGGATCGGAAGCTTAGATAAAAAGTTGATATACATATATTGCTGCTTATCTTATTTATTTCTTGGACAATATCACAGGGGAATTATGCAGATGCCATATCTTGCTACAATGAGGTCCTCCGCATTGATCCCTTGGCAGCTGATGGTCTTGTAAACAGAGGCAATACTTATAAGGAGATAGGTCGAGTTAGTGATGCTATCCAGGATTACATACGTGCAATTACTGTCAGGCCTACTATGGCTGAAGCTCATGCTAATTTGGCTTCTGCCTATAAAGATAGGTATGCTAATTGTTATTTTGCTTAATGCCTTTAACTTTGAAACTGAAGCAAACTAGAAAATCAGCAGCAGCGTGAGCTTCAAAATGTCTAGAACTTCTTTTATTCCCCCTCACCCATGCAACATCTGTTGGTGACACATCTAGTTACTTTGTCAAAATCTAGTTACTTTGTCAAAACTGTATGCTCATTGAAATTCTGTTTATTTCAGTGGACATGTAGAGGCGGCCGTGAAGAGCTATAAACAGGCATTGATTCTCCGTACAGACTTTCCTGAAGCAACATGCAATCTTCTACATACACTTCAGGTTTTTTTACCTTGTTATTTTTAATATCGAGTCAATAGTTGTCAAATCATAAAGAGTGTTTTTCAAAGTCTGCTTGTATTAATTTTCTTTTTGTGTGTGATTGAAGCATCTAATTAGAAACCCATTATTTTTTACTTAATCACTAGTTCATTGTTGGTGATTGTATTGTTTCCAAATATTGAAGTGGTCGTTGTATTGGTAGGTCATGTGCTTGGAATGAATCAGTAGTATACCTTGCTGTCTGTTCGACCTGGTTGTAATATATGATATGCTTGTTATATTAATTTTGGATATACTCAGCATAACGATTGAAATCATTATTTCAATGATTCAATCATTACGTCAATGATGTTTAGTCTTGGTCATTTGCTTTTTTATCACTCCATTATCCACACCTTTGTTGCGTCTAATGTATCTTAAGTATGTAGTTTCTTTGTATCTCTGTATAATCTTTTGCAATTTTGCAGTGTGTATGCTGTTGGGAGGATCGTGATCAAATGTTCAAGGAAGTAGAAGGGATTATCAGAAGGCAAATTAATGTCAGGAGAAATTCATATACAATTTGATTTTTTTTTTTTTAAATAAATCAACATATGATATGAACGTCATGTTTGTTTGAATATTCTTAGTTATTTTTTCTTTCTATTTTTCAGATGTCAGTTCTTCCTAGTGTCCAGCCTTTCCATGCAATAGCATATCCACTTGACCCAATGCTTGCTCTAGAAATTAGGTACAATTAATGTGTTTGTAGAAGACGTATTTAATCCACGATATTCTTATTATGCTTATTTTGATTTTGATGTCCTTTGTCTCTCCGCAGCCGCAAATATGCCGCACACTGCTCTGTAATTGCATCTCGATTCTCTCTTCCACCATTTAGCCATCCTGCTCCTATTCCAATCAAGCAGGAGGGAGGATATGAAAGACTAAGGATTGGGTATTTGATTATCACTTTGCTAAATCTCTAAATGACTTTCTCTCCTTTCCTCGTGTTCTATATGAAACAATTTTAATTCCATGGGAAATTTTGTATTGCAGGTATGTGAGTAGTGACTTTGGTAATCACCCCTTGTCACATCTCATGGGATCTGTTTTTGGTATGCACAACAGAAAGAATGTGGAGGTATGTAACTCGGTTTGATTCAACCTTTTTGTCTTCCAAATATTCTTCCTTCAGTTCTCTGTGTTGACAATTTATACATGTAGGTATTCTGCTACGCCTTGAGTCCAAATGATGGTACCGAATGGAGACAACGTATTCAATCTGAAGCAGAGCACTTTGTGGATGTATCTGCCATGACATCAGATACGATAGCAAAATTGATCAATGAGGATAAGATTCAGATCCTTATCAACCTTAATGGTTATACTAAGGTAGCTCCCTTATATTGGAGTATTCTAGTATGATCCTTAACTAATAAAAAGTTATAAATAGAGCGTTTATTTCAACGTTAGTTTTGCTTAACTTGTTTGTTAATTTGAAGCTATATTTATAGATGACTGAATTCACTTCGGATTTTGTGTTTATTAATTTTCATCCGAGAAGGGTGGGTGAAATTGAGGAATGCTTTCAGATGTAGTATAGTATGCGATAACGTATTATTCAAGCTTAGAGAATTTTTTTAATCAAAACTATAAGATTTACCATACAATATTGGGCCCGTTTGGATTAGCTTATTTATCCCAATGGCAAGTCACCATGATAACATTGAGGCTACAAATTGGCATAATGAAGGAATTTTTAGTGATTGTCCAATCTATCTGGAAAACAAGCACGCACTTTTTGGTCATATTTCTAACTGCATGGTGCAATTTTCCTTTTTTCAGGGTGCCAGAAATGAGATATTTGCTATGAAACCTGCACCAATTCAAGTTTCATATATGGGATTTCCTGGCACAACCGGAGCTACTTACATAGATTACTTAGTCACTGATGAGGTGAGCAATACTGCTGGGTGTTACCAGGCCATCTTATTAACTCATTTACATGCTTTCTGAATTATGGCTACTTCTCTTGCAGTTTGTTTCACCTCTTCAGTATGCACATATTTACTCTGAAAAGATTGTCCATCTCCCGCATTGCTACTTTGTGAACGATTATAAACAGGTTTGTTTTTATGAACTTGTAATGGGAAAACTTGGATACAATTGTCTGTACATGTTGTATGTATTTTGATTATACATGGCACTCAATGTCGTTTCCCTGGGTAATTTGGTTATTCAGAAAAATCAGGATGTGTTAGATCCAAACTGTCAGCCCAAACGATCAGATTATGGTCTGCCTGAGGATAAGTTTTTATTTGCATGCTTCAATCAACTTTACAAGATGGATCCTGAAATATTTAATACATGGTAATGTTTGGAAGATATTTATTTCTTGTGTTGATAAGATTTAAAGATCGCTCAGTTATATTCTATTTGTGTATTCTGCATTTTCAATATTTGGCATCTCATGATTTAAATATTTACATGTGTATTCTGCATTTTCAATATTTGGCATCTCATGATTTAAATATTTACATGTGTATTCTGCATTTTCAATATTTTAAAGATTGCTCAGTTATATGTTTGTGTTGTTTTAGGTGCAATATACTTAAACGTGTCCCCAACAGTGCGTTATGGCTCCTGAAATTTCCTGCAGCAGGCGAAATGAGACTGAGAGCATGTATGTCTTTGTTTTCATAACACTGGCACACGACACACATAAGTGTGTGTGTTTGCAGTGTCTTGAGTCTTTTTTATCGATTCTCCACTGGTCATTATTCATGTCAAAACCATTGGAACATTTTATTTTCCTGTTCGTATTTGCTGCGCAATTTTTGTGTGGGATTTTCTATAATTATTGTCCTTGTTTCAGATGCTGCCGCACAAGGGGTACAACCCGATCAAATTATTTTCACAGATGTTGCGATGAAGGGTGAACACATTAGACGGAGTTCTTTAGCAGATTTATTTCTTGACACGTAATTCTCCTCATCTACATATTTTGTTTCTTCAGTCTTCCATTACTGTGTCACTTAAATAGTTTTCCTTGTACTTACATATGCTGATTATGTTTTCTTTTAGGCCTTTATGCAATGCACATACAACTGGAACAGATATACTATGGGCAGGTCTTCCTATGGTTACTCTGCCTCTTGAGAAAATGGCTACTAGGGTTGCTGGCTCACTCTGTATTTCGACTGGACTGGGGGAGGAGATGATTGTCAGCAGGTGAGCTCTTTTCCAATTTAATATTTTGTCAATTGCTGGTCGTAGTTATTAGACAGTGCCTTTGTGCTTTTGCGAGTTGCTATTGAATGTTTTTCAACATGCCATATTTGTTCCCAAATATTGTCAATTTTTCTTTTATTACTAATTTCTTGCATGCTTAATTTTGTGAAACCACGTAGTATGAAAGAGTACGAAGAAAGAGCTGTATCACTGGCTCTGAATCGCCCTAAGCTTCAAGCTCTTACTGACAAGCTCAAAGCTGTGCGCATGACCTGTCCTCTCTTTGACACAAACCGATGGGTGAGTTCAAAATATTAATTTATACAATCTAGTTGTTGTGTCCTGTACGGTTAATTATCCTTAAGTTATATGCTGATAATTTTGCAGGTGAGAAATCTCGACAGAGCATATTTTAGAATGTGGAATCTGCATTGCTCTGGTCAACGACCACAGCATTTTAAGGTCACCGAAAATGATATGGAATGCCCTTATGATAAATAGCCATAGGAATACCGTATTAGACGAGAATGTAGATAAGAAAATCAAGAGGAAGTTGTAGTTACCCATTATGTCCAGGGTTACCAAAAAATTCCGGCGATTTATACAGTGTGATGTAGTTACTCGAAATTTGGATCTTGTATTCAGTTACAACTGTTGGATTGCCTTGTATTTGTATCAAAGAAAAATCTGTGACATTATATTTATGTTATTAGAAGATGTTTGGTCTTTGCACTGTGCCTTTGGAGCCTTTGGTTGATATATAGTCATTGTTGTTGAAGTTTAAATGGTTAATTAGCTTAACTTGACAAATATCAACATTGATAGACCGGACACATTCACTTGGGTTCGAACATATAACCTTTTGCATGTGAATTTTAGGTGGTCTTTGTGATTTCGTCTATAGATCAGAAAACAAATAACAAATGGTTAATTATTGTTCCCAATTTTTTTTTTTTTAAGAAGCTAAATTAGCCCACTCAAATTGGCACAAGAGAGAATTGAATCTCAGACCTCAAGAGGAGCACACTCCCAAGTCCCAAGCCAATATTAAGTGGGTTTACTGTTCCCAATTTTTAAATATCATATTTCTTCTAATAGGCATTTAAAAATCATGTTGAATGGTATACATATTTTTTTTGACAATTTTAATGGTATATATTTAAAATGACCGTAATGTCCTTTTTCTCTTAAAGTAATAATTATTTAAACAGAAGAACTTGGTTGGGTGTAAAAACTTGTGTTATTATATTTTCTTGGTGTATTAAAATGAAACACGTGATATAAGAATTTAAATTTTAAGCAGACGTTTATTTTCATAAAAGTTTATTAAAATAAGGCTTAATTGCACTTTTAGTTCTTTATCTTTATTTTAGGTTTTAAGTTGGTCCTTATCTTTTAAAAGTTTCAAATTGGTCTCTTATCTTTTCTGCAGGTTTCAAGTTGGTTCCTTTCGTCAAATTTTTCACTATTATCGTTAAATTTGAAAACAAATTCATTCGTAGAATGATTTTTTTTGAAGAAGTCATTCGTAGAATGATTATGGACAAGAAAGTAATATAAAGTACGAACAACACTGTTATTTATTATACTTGCATGATATATCATACAAGTTCAAGTACACACAAAATTACAACCAAATTGCATAAACATAACACTCTCATGCATATTATTTACTATTGTAGTGAAATTTCCGGAGACTAAACATGAGGCAAACTTAAGGAAATCATGTATCAAACGTTCAACAAGATGCATATATGCTCTCACAATACTAACTAGCTATTGTTGTACCAAAATTGCTTTTGAAGATACTCGATTACATTTTCACCAACTTGAAAGGCTTTGGTGAGAACTTCGGAAGAAATTGGTGGTTTTGATCCAAACACTGCATTAGCAATAGTAATAACTCCAGGGTTTTGGCTACTAAGACCAGCAATGGCAACCGCTTCACCATAACCCACATTCAACTGGAAATGAATGAGACCGATTGGGAAGACAAATACATCACCTTTGTTTAATACTTTGGTGAAGAGACGGTTATTGTCTTGATTGGAGGATACAAATCCAACATAAAGTGTGCCTTCTAAAACAACAAGAATCTCGGTGCCTCTAGGGTGAGTGTGAGGAGGATTTAGACCTTTGGGCGCAAAATCAATACGAGCCAAAGATATACCAAGTGTGTTTAGTCCTAATATTTCATTAACTGCTACAGGAGTCACTTTTGATCCGAGTGGATTTGAAGTATTTCCAGGTCCCAATCCTTTAAAGAAGAAATCATCTGCATTTGCAAGCTTAGGATCTTTGCAAAATTTTCCATTCACGAACACTGTAAATTTGGAAACCCAATCACAAAAATGTTAGTATAATTTACTTTTGACATTTTCTAATTAGTTAATTAATATAGAAGTATAAAACTCATATAGTATAGAAATCATTTTCTTGACAAAAAAAAAAAAAATCATTATTTCTCAAAAGAAATAAATTACTATAATTTTGAATGTATAAATGCTCAATTATGTCACATATTTTAGATATGCAAGCATATTATTCACTAAAAACTATAATATTAATATGGAGTTGTTCATTTCTGTTGAGAAATGGATATCACATCCTTACTCTAAAATTAAAGTAGAAAAATTTAAGAAAATATATATACCACCAGTTTTGGTATCATTGATTGCAACACAAAAGTCTTGCAATGGGCTGGGGTCATAGGCAAAAACAACAGAGGATGCTAAAGCCAATAGGGCAACGAGGAAGTAAAAAGCTTTCATTTTGTGTGTATATACTGTTTGAGGGCTTCTTGAGTTTTGCTGTGTGAGAATGAGAAACTAGCTAATTAAGCATCTATTTATAGCAAGGAGAGTCATTGATATCTAGCTATCTAGCTATCTAGCTATAAGCTATAATAGTAATACCCTATTCATCTCATAAAGAAAATGGTTAGTATGTTTATTTTAATGATAAAATTAATATGAGAAATGTTAAACAATAACTTCGAAACACTTAAGCATATCAGAAAAAGAAACTTTATCTAAAAATTTGTGTATTCAATACCTTAAAAATATAAAAATTGATTTTCTTTTTTGGTATGCTTAACAAAGTGCTCCGAAGATACTATTTAGCATTACCCAATTAATATCATTTACTAAAACATTTTTATTCATTATAGTTAGTAAAATAATTAAGTGGAGTGAAAGTCAATAAATAAGGAGCAATGTCTAACATGAAAGAAAGAGTAGTTCAAGTAGTTTTTGATACATAAGCCATTGATAACATTATAGCGAATACAAATTTTTTAAAGTTCATTATTCGATTGAAAGTTTAGATTTTATAGATCATACATACATTTTTTTAAAAAAAATTAAAAATTATTTGATATATTATTGAGACCCAACAAATTATATATATAGACTATGCTTACCTATATAGGTTTTGTTGATTTTTTTGTCTATGTTCAAATTCTTATTTAATCTCTGCACTCGTTTTCCCTTCATCAAAGTTTTATTTCATTGAGTTTTTCTTAGTAAAGTTTTTAATGAAGCAAAATGTTTCTTACACCTGAGTTTTGGTCTAGTCCCCCCAAAATTACTTTGTATCCTTTTTATTTTATTTTTATTTAACATATTTCATTAAGGTACTTCTTACTTTTTTGGGGTGCCAACATAGTTGGTGATCTTACCTCATCAGAAGTGCGACCGCGTCCGGCGTAGCTCCGTTCAGACCCTCGGTGAAGCGGAGGGGGTTGTGTTCCTGCAGGTGCTCCGACGCTCAAGTAAGTGAGAATGAAGCAAATGTTTTCTCTAGGTGTTAGAACACGTACCTTGTGAATGCTTGTGAAAGTTGTATATATAGCCCCCAACACTGGGCCAAGACCCTTGATGGCATTAATGGTCATCAAGTGGCTGCCGGAAAACGGCTGGAGAGTCATGATGAGCATTAATGTTCATTGTTGTGTTTGGGCCTTGTATGATTTGATTGTGATTGTATCTCTATGACTCTTTTGTAAACTGTTGTAGTCTACCTCGGTACGTCTTGTGCTAGGGAGACTGTTTGTGTTAATATATTTCATTTTGCCTTCTTAAAAAAAAATGTTCATCATTCCGGTGAACAGCCGTTACAATGCGTAGGGGCACTGTGACCATTGACTCGTAGAAGTCCTTGTGGACTGCTCCTCAATGAGCCTTGCTCAATGGTTCGGTTTGCGGTTCCTCAACTATTGGGCTTCTAGGCCCGGTCCAGTCCAGAACAGTTGGCATACCATAGTTGTCACTTTTGTACCATTTTACCTTTATTAAAAAATAATATAAAAATGAGTTGAACAATAAATCTGAGTGTAAAAATCATTAAAATAAAATTTTAATTTCTAGGTTTAAGTTAGAATCAATTCTAGAGTTAAAAAAAAATATCAATAGACAAACATGTTAAAATCATTTATACACATTTATAAATTATAATCAAGTTTGTCTCTTTCAAAAGTGAAACCAAATATGCACACTAGGTATCTTATGATTTTAGAATGTTGATCCCTTCTCTTTTTTAATCCTCTATTTTTTAAAGAAAATAGATCCTAATAAATCCAAGTTTGATCGGCAAATAACTGAAGCCTATTTAACAAATTTTTTAGCACATTAATGTCAGAATTCAAAATCAAGCTCTCCTCAACCTAAATAAATGTCATAAAAAGTAACATGGTATATTTTTATCAATGTTGGAATTAACTGTTACATGGAGGAAGCATTCTTAATTAGCGACAAGCATGTTTGTCAAAAGATTAGAGTAATTAAATGCTACAAATCAACTTCATGACATGTTTTGGTATTACCTTGCCCTATCGTATTGTACCTGCTACATTTTTTTGACTGGTACTAGTGCTTGAAAATATTATTGTTGCTTTATTATGATAACTAATGTATTAAAGATTAGAGTTGTTAGGTTCTTATTATAAAAATAAAAGATTAGTTAGTTTCTTTTTTCCATAAAAATGGTTGTTAGTTTTAGACCTGGCGGCAACAAAAATTCCAAGCACTTCTAGAAATCTAGAACAAATTGTGGTAAATATTTCAATATGAATTAGTCCTTAAAAAATATTTTAATATTTTTAAATGATATTCATTCATTTAAATTGATAGAGTACATCGATGTCATAGGAATTTAAAGTCGCTAAAAAAAAAGATAAATCTATGAACAAACTCACAGTATCCATATTAATAGCATAAAACGGCAAATTGCATAAACCTACAAATTTAAATATCACTATATTGAAGGGTCCGGAATATCCATACCACCGGATTTGTAGCGTTGATGACACCAAAATCGACATTGATTGAATCTGTACTAGATCAAACTAATTTCTTCAACCTGAAATAAATAAACATCGCACAAAAACGGGACAACAAAAAACTCGCACAAAGATGGTACAAAAAAATACACCGTACGAAAATGGGAAATCAAAGCAAACAAATATGTGAAAATCACACTTATTATAACTAGAAAGAAAAAATGATTTGTAGGGGTGATTTCAGGTCATATCGTTAAGTAAATGAATGTGATGAAGATGAGAATGAAAAAGATAAATATTCATCATCATTTATGGTTTTATGAAATTTTTCAAACACTTCATGTCCATGTCTCAAGCCCTTCATTATGTTAAAATAAATAAGTTAAATGATTAACTCGTGTATATTTATAAAGATGAATGACCTGTGTGGAAAACAAAAAAATTAAGGACAAATATGTTACAAATAAATAAGATAAAATATTAACATGTGCATATTTATAAAAATAAAGGACCAATTTCGGAGGGAAAAAAAAGATAAGAAACGAATTTATTACAAATAAGTAAGATAAAAGACACTTAGTGTAATTTTACCTATAATAACACAACGAAAAATAAATGTAACTCATATTGAACTAATTAGCATCAATCATGTCACTATAAACAATGAGTCATAAATTTTTCTTCTAAAAAGTATTATCGACAATTGTTATAACTTTTTTACAAATTTTATACATTGGTTTATGGAAGAGAGTATCACTCACATATTGGGACTTAAACACATAAAGAAAGCTCAACCTAAAAGATTATTTCAATTGATGGGGGAGCCGAGGATTTATTTGAAACTACTAACATTGTCATGATCTTTAAGAGTCCACATCCACAACGGCTTTGATCACTTCCATTACTGACTTGATGATATATTATATATAGCTTTTTTCTTTTCAGCGTGAGAACCTTAATCCAGCCTATAGAATAGCCATTTCCATAACTCAGCTCTCGATAGAAGCACCATGACTTAATCACATAAGAAAAAACTCAATCCAAAATATTAGTAATGTAGTCCAATAGATGGGAGAAGTTCATTGTTGTGTAAGTTTTAAGAGTTTGAATCTAGACCACACATTTTAAAATTTCTTTGGTGTCCCATAATTGTTAAGTAAAATGAATTAATGACATATTCCTAACCCAAGAAAGAATTCAGAATTGTTGAAAAACGCATAGAATAAGGTAGGACTTTGATCAAATCAAAATATGAGAGTTGTTATAAGGAAGAGCTAAAAAAATTTTGATGACAACGACTTCCAATTCATGAATCTAAGTTAGTTTTAGAAACTTGGAATATCCCATGAAAGGATTGTGATTATTCTCTACCCTTGTCTTGTCTCCTATTACAATTCCAAAACCATAATTAAAAATAAAAAAGTATTTTATATTCATCCTCTTGGACAAACATGAAGCAGTTGTACATAGTACAATTTATAAGTTAAACCATAAAGTCTTGATATAAAGTAATTTTTCTTCGTTCTTTTGGACAAATTAATATATGATGCCTTGTATACCCCCCACTCCTAATTAATATCTTAACCGGAGAGTATAACAATCCTGTATAAAATTCTATAAACCATTGCATCTAATTTTTCTTTTCAATAGAAAAAGTTAATTCAAACGAGATATATTGCACTCAAGTGATTAATAAACTTCTCCTAGGGCGAATTTTTCAAAATAATTCATGATCAATTCATAGTAGAATTTTTTTATTAGATTTTACTTACTTTACGATCAAACCCTAAATTACCAAATCTCATTTTCTTTAGAATCAGAGAGTTAACGCAAAACAGAGGTTAATTCACATCAGATATAAAAAGAAGCTTGTTTAATCATAAGACACACAATACATTGCATTCTCATCATGACGAAAACAATCAAAATGAATGTGATCATCATAATGAAATTGAACATTATTATGGTGTAGGTTATAACGATGAAAATGAACTTATACTTAATTTTGCTGAGGAACAATGTAGGATTGGATTGCAGGTAGAATAATCAGACGGTCAAATCTGTCACAACTCCATGTAGTTTTGACTGCATGTCATCCAAATTCAATTGGATAGAGCACATTATTTCACATTCTATTAGACATTCATGATGATCTAATAATATGGAATAATCTTAAATGTGACTTACATGATGAATAACTAAAAATGGTTCTTAAAGAAACATATCAATTGTGAATGGTCATATAAAGTTTACTAATTAATGAATACATTTCTTCATCATATTTTTTTCCGTAACAAGTCTAACATCTAACAAAAGAATAAGATAAGAGTTGATTTGTGCATTCAAATGAGAGTAAACAACCACTTTCATTTCTGAAAGTGTCACTCTTTATCATAAGAGTAAACAACCCGTACACTTTTATTCACTTCCTCGCAACAACTCATCCCGTATCTTATTATTCACTTTAAATTCAAATAAGAAACACACCAATGGCTTCTTCAGATGCAGCAATAGCAACAACCAAGAAACACACCAATTGCTTCTCTCACTCTCTCCCCCCTTTCTCTATCTCTTACTTTTTATACAAATTAAATTTAAGTCAGTTAGCCTCCTGATTTTGCAACTTTTAGTGGTATTAAAATTGCGAAAGACAAGGGAAACAAATTCAGTCATATATAACATGTCATGCCATATAACACCGTTGGATCCAGGGCCAGCCCTACCCTAAAGCTGGTAAAGTTAGGGCTTTAGGCCTCTAATTTGTAGGACTATTTAGACTTAAATTTAGGCCCCATTATTCTATATTTATTATATATAATTATATATAAAAGGCCGCAAATGAATTTTAATTCTTCAATATGGCCTAGCGGTTATATTTTATCACTCCCAAATCACTTGTTCACGGATCGATTCCCATGTCAACCGTTCCACTTTTTATTTTTCCCTTTTAATGCAAATGAATTATGTTGTGTCATAATGCTACTAATTAAGTAATTAGTATGCTACTAATGAAAAATAATATGCCATTTCATTTTATTCTAGCAAGAGTTCAACCAAAAAGTTGTTTCCTTTTTGACAAAATAAAAATTATATCCCAAAAACCAAAAAGTTATATCCTAACACTACCATATACTACCTTCGTTTCAAATTATAAGTAAAATTAAAATTATTTTTACATCTTCCCATAAAAATTATTTTAAGTAAATACAAAAAGTCATACTACAAATTATCATAATTTACTTTTCTTAATAAGTGTGAAAATATTTTTTTCTTATAATATGAGACGAAGGGAGTATTATATTAAGGTTGAATATATTTTTCTCTCTATAAAGTTAGCAAAATTAAAAAAAAAATATTGAGAAAAACAAATTTAAATTAAAGAGTATTATGAAAATCACTCATAGTTGTCCATCATCAAAGTGTATATATCCAGGAAAAAAAAATTTAAATAAAAGATAAATTCATAACAAAGAAAAGGTATAAATTTTTTATAATTTTTTTTGACGTATATAAAAATTATTATTATTATCAACTGTAAAAAGGTCTCATGTAAAAATTCGCTTTAGGCCCCAACATATGTTGGGCCGGCCCAAGGTCGGAGGCGGAGGTCTGACGGCCGGCGCGTTGGCCGGTGGTGGCTCTCCGGCGGCCGGCAACCACCTTCCACCCTTGTTTTTTATTTTCATTTTAATAATTAATATAATATAATATTTAAATTATTATTTTATTTTAAAATTTTAAAAAATGTTTTTTAATTTTAAAAAATCTGTTTTGTAATTTAAAAAATCTGTCTTTTATTTTTTTTAATAAAAAATTCTGATTTTTTTATAATAAAAATCAGTACTTTTTTTTGGTGCAAATAAAAATCAGTACTTTATTTTAAACAAAAAAATAGTGTTAAAAATCAGTACTTTTTTATTAACACATTACTCTTTCTTTTATTAATTTTTTAGCAACCTCATCAACGGGCTCAAATTGAAAATGTTTAACCCAAGTTTTTGCTACTTCTTTTTAGACGCAATAATCAACATCTCAACATTTAAATAGCTCAAAGTAAAAAAAAAATTATTCATGCATATATTTGAAACATAGATAAATTAATAATCTTAATTATGATTCAATGCGTTCAATAGTTGACGTCTTTGAATGAGTGAGTTCATAATTAAGATTATTAATTTCTCTATGTTTCATATATATATATATATGCATGTATAATTTTTTTTTATTCTGAGCTATTTAAATGTTGATTATTGCGTATATAAAAGAAGTAGCAAACACTTGGGTTACACATTTTCAATTTGAGCTCATTGATGAGGTCGCTAAAAAATTAATAAAAAAAAGAGCGGTGCCTTTTAACGATGTAACAATAATTCATAACTAAATTCTAACAGTACAAAACATGAATTAAGGATACTTAGCCAAGAAAACTTACAAACAAACATGTTTTCATAAATAACTCACAATTAAAGCATTATACATAAACACCATTAGAAAATACAAAACATACCTCTGGCAAAACGAGTTGCAACTCTTCTTAGTTCTTATATGTTGATTTTCTTTCATAAGAGACAGACCATATAAATCAACCAACTAACAAATAGAATACAAAATGACAAATTAAGAAAAGTGGAACAAATCTAATTGCATTGAATATAATACTGATACACAAATCTTTTTTTTGATAAAGGGGAAAATAAAAAGACAACAACCCAAACTAACGAGGACGCTGCCTCAAGACACCTGTTGCATCCGCAAGCAGCACATGCGCTATTTGCGGAGGCGGAGAAACTGATACACAAATCTAATTGACCGACATATAAAAATGATAAATATAATTTAAAGGGGGTCACAAAAAGAGCATCAAAGTGCAACAAATAAAATACACGATTTTTTAAATAAATAAAACCCCTAAAATATAACAAATCACGATGGAACGGGGTAATATAGTATAGAGAATTCCATCAAATTAAAAACCCCAAAATGAAACAACTTCTGATTATGTGATTCACTTACCCAATCAAGATAGAGGTTGCACACAACATGAGATATTGAGCGAAACTGCAAGTGAAATTGCAATACTAAGAACGATGGTTCAAGAAATTGAGTGATTGAACAAGAACGTATAGGTTTGATATAAGATCTGGAGTGGTTGGGAAATGGGTGAGCAAAGGGGAAAGGTGATTGAATCGCTCTCCATTTTGATTGTCGCCGTATTTGTTTGGTTCTTCCAGTTGGTGATGTGATGTACTTATATGCGTTTGATGTGCGATTTTGTGTCTAGGGTTTGTGAATTTTCAACTAGGCCGGGTCGAACCTATGTTTGGGCCACTGCACAGTGACTTTGAAAATAATGTGCCGGAAAAAAATTTATATATGGTGGTAGTATAATTAGTAAACGGGGTACAAAAATTAAAAAATCCAACAGGCCTTATAGATAACAAACCCAATCTACGAATTAAAAAAAGTAAATATAATGTTTGAACGAAAGAGGAAACGGGTGAACAAAGAGTCGGTGCCATATTTTATTTAGTTGTTGTCTTAATCTAATTGTTAGTCACCTCTTAATTTTATTTATTGGTTCGACTTTAAAATTGTATATCTAGTTTAACATCAATGTTGCAGAATTGATCAAGAATGTTGAGAAATTCAATGTTCTATTTTTTTTTTTCATTCTTGCTCTGCCACCTAAGAATTGGAAGTTTGAATATCGATATGATGCGTAAGAAAATGAAAAGACTTGATGAGTTAACTCAATCTCAAATAGAAGCTTTTGATAAATTTATTATAAATGTTTAAATGAGTTTTAGCCCCCCAAGTTTCACAATTGCTTGATTTATTATAAAAGCAAATATTATTATTATTTTTTTTTTATAATCAAAACCTTTTTTTTTAAATGTCACGTAAGCAATTTTTAGTCAAAAAAGTCAACGAGTGCAAAATGGAATAAACTTGGGAGTCAACGAGTGCAAAATGGCTTTAAGCCTCTAATTTATAGGACTATTTAGACTTAAATTTAGGCCCCATTATTCTATATTTATTATATATATAAAGACCGCAAATTTCCTAGTGGTTATATTTTATCACTCCCAAATCACTTGTGCACGGATTGATTCCCATGTCAACCGTTCCAACTTGGATCCTCACACTTGCCCAAATTATGGTAAAAAAAAATGGTATTTTAGGTATTAGTTTAAGGCAAAACTGAGATTTCTTTTTGTTCAAAAATGAGATTTTTCAATGCAAAATTTAGATTATTTTTAAACTGAAATTTTGTCCAGAATTTATAAATTTGTTAGCTCCGCCACTGGTTAGAACTTAGAATGATTATGGACAAGAAAGTAATATGAAGTAGGAACAACATTGTTATTTATTATACTTGCATGATTTATCATACAAGTTCAAGTACACACAAAATTACAACCAAATTTCATAAACATAACACCCTCATGCATATTATTTACTATTGTAGTGAAATTTCCGGAGACTAAACATGAGGCAAACTTAAGGGAATCATGTATCAAACGTTCAAACAAGATGCATATATGTTCTCGCAATATTAACTAGCTATTGTTGTACCAAAATTGCTTTTGAAGATACTCGATAACATTTTCTTCCACTTGAAAGGCTTTGGTGAGAACTTCCGAAGAAATTGGTGGTTTTGATCCAAACACTGCATTCGCAATAGTAATAACTCCGGGGTTTTGGCTACTAAGACCAGCAATGGCGACCGCTTCACCATAACCCACATTCAACTGGAAATGAATGAGACCGATTGGGAAGACAAATACATCACCTTTGTTCAATACTTTGGTGAAGAGACGGTTATTGTCTTGATTGGAGGTTACAAATCCAACGTAAAGTGTACCTTCTAAAACAACAAGAATCTCGGTGCCTCTAGGGTGAGTGTGAGGAGGATTTAAACCTCTAGGAGCAAAATCAATGCGAGCCAAAGATATACCAAGTGTGTTTAATCCTAATATTTCATTAACTGTCACTGGAGTCACTTTTGATCCGAGTGGGTTTGAGGTATCCCCAGGTCCCAATCCTTGAAAGAAGAAATCGTTGGCATTTGCAAACTTAGGATCTTTGCAAAATTTTCCATTCACGAACACTGTAAATTTGAAAACCCAATTACAAAAATCTTAGTATAAATTAACTTTTGACATTTTCTAATTAGTTAATTAATATAGAAGCATATAACTCATATGGTAAAGAAATATATCATCCTTTTCTCAAAAGAAATAAATTACTATAATTTTGAATGTATAAATGCTCAATTATATCACATATTTTAGATATGCAAGCATATACACTAAAAACTACTGTTTAATATTAAAATTAAAATGGAGTTATCAATCGTTGATTTGTCCAGTAGTGATCGACGCTGGACTTGGTAGATAGAACCACGGTTCGATCCCTCGCAACTGCGATCGGGACGGAGCTGGAATCACTTAATGTCAGAACGGATTCCCGAACCGGATTAGACGGTCGAGAAAAATAAAAATAAAAAATAAAATGGAGTTATCTATTTCAGTTGAGAAATGTATAATATCATCGATCCTTACTCTAAAATTAAAGTTAATAAAATTTAAGAACATATATATATATACCACCAGTTCTGGTATCATTGATTGCAACACAAAAGTCTTGCAATGGGCTGGGGTCATAGGCAAAAACAACAGAGGATGCTAAAGCCAATAGGGCAACGAGGTAGTAAAAAGCTTTCATTTTGTGTGTATGTATCTGTTTGAGGGCTTCTTGAGTTTTGCTGTGTGAGAAGCTAGCTAATTAAGCATATATTTATAGGAAGGAGAATCATCGATATCTATAAGCTAAAAATACTCTTCATCTCATAAAAATATTATATTTAACTTAATGCGGTTTTTTCATTACTAATTTCCCGAGTATTGTGGAATTTAAATAGATGACAAATTTTTTCTAAAAGTGTTAATGTTGCTGCGTCACACTGCATCTCCAAACTAGAGATCCAACACAATATTTTGGTTAAGCTAGAACAAACCCGTAGCATCTCATCTAAGTGCTATTAAGTAGAAAATATCAAAATAATTAGTTATGTTAATTTTAATGATATAAATTAATATTATTTATTGAAACAGTTTTATTTATCGTAGTTAGAGCATCTTCAATAAGAGTATCAAAGACGATTTCGTAGGCTAGTAATTTGTACCTTAATTGTTTTTTATCATTTGAGTTCATGACGTGGCATATAAGTATCAAAATTAATGATACGGTACCTTAATATTACATTTTTTATTTAGACAAAGTTAAAAAATTTGATAAAAAATAACTAAAGCCTATTGGTACATTAATTACTCTAGTCAGAATTTGAAATTGAGCTCTCCTCAACCTAAATAAAGGTCATAAAAAGTAGGGTTAAATATGTTTTTGGTCCATATAGTTTTCCAGAATTTTCATGTCAATCCTTGAAAAAAAAATTCACACTTTTTAGTCCCCGAAGTTTTTTCCGTCAATATTTAGTCCATACTCTTCATTCAACTCGTGTATACTTTCACATTTTTGAATAATTTTTTGTATTCATGTTTATAATATTATAATAACATCTCCGATAAAAATTTAGAAATATTTAACAAAAGATGAATTATTTATGAATTTTTATGTGCAAAAAACTAAAAAATTCATATTTAATTCATCTTTTGTTAAAAAAAATTAAACTTTTGTAACAGATATTCATATAATGTACTAAACATGACCGTAGAAAAAAATTTAAAATAATATGCACCAGTTGAATGAAAAGCAGAGACTAAAAACATTGACCAAAAAAATTCCAGTAATTAAAAAAGTGGGAAAAAGTTTTTTTAGGAATTAAAATGAAAATTCTAAAAAACTATAGAAAAAAAAAAATTTAACCTAAAAAGTAACATGGTATATTTTTATCAATGTTGGAGGAAGCATTATATTAAAAAAAAAATGTTGGAGGAAGCATTATTTATCGACAAGCATGTTGGTCAAAAGATTAGATTATTTAATGCTACAAAATCAACTTCATGACATGTTTTGGTATTACCTTGCCGAGTAATGTTTTTTTTTTACAAGAATAATGTTATTTTAAGAACATAATTTGACAACTTTTTCGACAACTCTCTTTCTCATAGTCTCATTATATTTTTATTTTTTTATGAAATGTTATTTTAACAACTTGTTGACAACTTTATCTCACTCACATTATATTTTTAATTTTTTATTCTCTCCACATTTTTCTCTCTTTCTATTTTTTAGCCAATAAAAAAAGAGTCAAGCCCAAGTTGTCCTCAAGTTGTCAAAATAAGTTGTTATAATAACACTTCTCTAGTTTCCCTCCTCTCACTTTATGGTTTTTGGTGCTAAAGAAGAAGGAGGAAAAAATAAGTTGTCCCACAAAATTTTCAAATTGAGTTGTTAAAATATCATTACTATTGTACTTGCTACATCTTTTTACTGAGTATTGTACCCATCACTAGTGCTTTGAAAATATTAATATTGCTTTATTATGTGAACTAATGTATCAAAGATTAGGGTGGTTATCGTCATTAGTTAGTTTAGTGGTGATTAACGTTGAACTTGGTAAAAAGAGTCATGGTTCGATCCCACAATTGCGATCGGAAAGAGACCGTAACCACTTGATGCCAAAACTCCTGAATCAGATTAATTAAACCGGTGGTGAAAATAATAAAACAAATAGAGTTGTTACCTGTTATAAAAAAAATTAAAAAATTAGAGTTGTTAGGTTCTTATATAAAAAAAGAGTAGTTGGTTTTTTTTTTTCCATAAAGAATGTTGTTAATTTTAGACATGGCGGCAAAAAAATTCCAAGCACTTCTAGAAATAATTGTGGTAAATATTTTACTAATATGGATTAGAATTTAAAAAATATTTAGAATTTTAACGATGATATTGATACACATCGTTGTTTAAAAATATAAATTAATAGTCATCTTCGTTTTTACGATTGAAATAATGACTTAATTTATATAAGTTTTAATCTTTTTTACTAAATTTATAAAAGTTCTATTAAAAACAAGGAAAATAAACATGTAGCTCATCTCGGGATCCGGATTTCATGCAGTCGGTTTGTTGGTGCAGTCGTGCAGTCACATTATCTGTAGTCGTGCGATCAAGGTCGGACGGTCACGATTTAAAATATGTATTAATTGACTGCATTTTTTAAACCGTCCGATCGTGATCGAATGACTATAAAGTGACTGCATAGAAAAATCAACTGCACAGAATTCATTTCCCTCATATCGAACTAACATCAATCACGCCACTATTGTTTCAAAGTATAAATTAATAGCCATCTTCATTTTTACGTTTGTCAAAAGTATACTTTATATAAGTTCTATTTTTTTGAAACGACATTTATATAAGTTCTATTAAAACAAGGAAAATAAATATGTAACTCATATCGAACTAATATCAATCATGCCACTATTTTAGCCATGACGAGTAATAATTTTTTACTAATTGACAATCATTAAGAATTTTACTAATTTTAAGCATTGGTATATGGACAAAACCTAGAACTTAAACACATCAGTAGAGTTCAACCTAAAAGGTTGGTTTAACAAGTGAGAGAATCTCATGGGTTAAGTTTCACACTAAATACTTTGATTTACATTTACTTAATGTGAGACTTCTAACATTTCACGCCCTTTAAGAGTCGACGTCTACGACATTTTCATTCCATATCAGCACTGACCCGATGATAGCTTTTTCTTTTCGACACCTTTATTCACCTTTCAGTATTCGGCGCAGAACTTTAATTCAGCATATAGGTAGTCCTTTTCATGACAACAACTCTCAATAAAAACATTAATTATTAGGATTTAAACACATGAAGAGTCCAAACTTAATAGTCTAATAGGTGAGAAAATTGATTGTTGCGTAAGTTTTAAGAGTGTGAATGTATATACTATATACACATTTGAAACTTCTTTGGTGTCCCATAATTGTTATGTAAATGAATTAATGACATATTCCTAACCCAACAAAGAATATGAACGTAAGTTAGTTTTAGAAATTGCGTCAAAAAAGAAGTTAGTTTTAGAAACTTGGAATATCCCATGGAAGGATTGTGATTATTCTGTACCCTTGTCTCTTATTACAATTCCAAAACCATAATTAAAGATCTAAACATAAAGTATTTTATCTTCATCCTTTTGGACAAGCATGATGTAGTTGTACATTACAATTTATAAATTAAACCATTAAGTCTAAAGTCTTGTAATTTTGTCTTCGTCCTTTTGGACAAATTAATATGATTCCTTGTATATACTCCCACCCGGCCCTACTCATAATTAATATCTTAACCGGAGTATAACAATGTGTATAAAATTATATAAACCATTGTATTTAATTTTTATTTCTTAATAGAAAAAGTTAATTCAATCTGAGATATTGTATTTAAGTGGTTAATGATTTCTTTTAGGACGAATCATTCAAGAGAACCCGATCGAGTTCGTTTCATGGTAGAAACAATTCTTTATGAGATTTTACTTATTTTGCAGCTGAATTCTGAGTTATGAAATTTCATTTCCTTTATAATCAAACAATTAACAAAAAAAATTAATTCACATCAAACTATAAGATTAATACACAATACATTGCATGCATCCTCAGCATGACGAAAACAATCCAAATGAATGTGATCACCAATTCACCATTATGAAATTGAATATTTATGGGTGACAACTTAGTTGCCCATTTCAAATAGATAACTTGCGCAACACTTATCCTTTTCTCACAGCTGCTGTCCTCTCCCGCTAAACTCTAATTTATTTATTTTGTTCATCCATCAAGGAGAGGTGGTTTTAGGGTCAAAATCACAACTCTAAATTATTTTTTATTTTCTTTTCATTTAAATAAGTAATTATCCACATAAATTTGCTTCCTTGTTTTTTGTTTTTTAAGTTTGTCGTCATCTTGTACGACGTTGTGTTTGTCGTCGTCTTGTGCAGCGTTTTGTTGATTTTTCTTTTTAGTATGGTGTTTCGTTGATTCAAATGACATATCTACTTCAACTCATTACAGATTTGACAAAGACTTTAACGTCAACGTTGCAGATCCGAAGTATGAATATGGTTACTTTTATTTTTTATATTTGTAGGCACTTTCATGATGCCGTTGTATGCTATTAACTTAAGTGTTGCAAATTTGTTTGTAGATTCACCTTTTTCAATTTTTAACAATTTTGAATTTATAATAATATATGTATTTCAAATTTGAATGAATGGATACATATTTTTTGTAAAAAAAAAAAACTTAGTTGCCCATTTCCAAATATTGGATGACCGACCCATTCGAGTTGTCACTTAAAGAATGTTAATAAATATCTACTTGCAATGCCATTAAGATGGAAATGTTTTTTTTTTTCCTTTTCTTAATTTCTTCCAATTTTGGCAATGAAGTAAATGAACCTTTAGGACACTTGTTAGTATACTATTTAAATAAAATTTGTATTGAAATTTGTGTACTTTATGATTTTATAAATTAAAGATTTATTTTTTCAAGACAAAATTACTATTTGAAATAACCTTATTTTAATACAGAGTATTTTAAGTAATAGGCAACAAAACTTTTATTTTAATTTTTTGACAAAGACGACAAACTTTTGCTATTAAGGGTCATTTGAATTGATATATTTTTGAGATTGTGTAAAACAACTTATACAAATAAATAAGTATTTATGTATTATTTATTATAAGTTTGTTAAGATAACTTATGAAATAATAGCTTATGATGATACAATTTTTATTAGCGAGAAATTATGAATTAACATAACAATTTATTTATTTTCATCAACTGTTATACATAAGTTAAAAATAAGCTAAATAGATTGATTTTGTTTTAAAAACATTATATTTTGATTAAATATAATATTTTTTAAGAAAATGTTAAATAATGTATCGGGACACTAGATAAGCATATTAATAGCAATAGTACTAATTTTAAATGATATTTGTCTTCTTAACATGTGCATTTTCCATTAAAAAGAACCATATTTGGGAATTAAAAAAATTAAAAAACTAAATGACCTTCAAGTCCATTAATTTAGAGAATTAATTTAATTTAGTGACGGCAACTTAGGAAATTTTTTGGCAGTATTTTTTTTAATAAAAAAGGAAATATGTTAAATAAAAAAAATTATAAAGAGTTGGGCATATAAACATAACCCAACAACCACATTAGTTTTGTTTCGTAAATATAGGAGATAACTAATAAATTAACTTATAAAGGGGCGGCTCCAACTTTTTAGAGACCCTGCTCAATTATTAAAAATAGATCCTAGTAAAAAAATGAAAAAAAAAATCCTCTCTATATAAGTTTTAAATAACATTAAAAAAGTCATTCTTATAACTAACATAAAAAGCGACCTCCGAAAAAAAAAAGAGACATTTTATAATCAATAAGATCTAAATATAATTTTCAAGTTAATATTACTATCAATCTTCTAGCTACTTAAAAGATGCCAACATTTTAACATTTTTTAAAGCAAAATGATCAATTAAGTCTTCATTTTATTCATCATTTATTAATTTTGTGTTTATTACTAAGTAGTAATAATAATAATAATAATATTTCCATGAGTATTATTTGTTTACGCTTATTGTTACTAATATAACTACTATCCATTGGTATGGTAGTTGATATCATGATATCATATATTGAAGATCCATAGTAGATAGGAGGCCATCAACTTCTCCAAATTTAGAGGGGCCCTATGCGGTGGCACACCTTGCACACCCATAGGAGCCGCCCCTTATAACGAATGAATTTAATTATAAAGAATAGCTTATAAGTGGCCGAGCCAAAAATTTTCTTTTATGTTCGTGGGAGTGTGTTATCTTTTTACACCAAGGATACAAAAACATGTTAATTAACTTTCTTTTTTTTGACCATAGTGTTAATTAACTTTTAAAGTGTGATCACATGTGTGTGTGTGATCACATGTGTGTGCACATAATGTGGTGGAGTGAAGTGCAAGTTTTAAACTCTCACTAGCAGGACACCCGTGCGTCCGCACGGGAGTCGCGGCGTTGCCGCTCCTCACTTGATAACATAAAATAGTAATTTATTGGGTAGTAGATTAAAAAATTATAAACTATCACAAAAGAAACCTTATGTCTCTGTATTAATATTTGAATATAAATGATAATGTAGAAATTATGGAAAAATAGGCTACCTTATTAATATATTAGTAAAAACATAGGCCTTGTAAAAACCACCAAAAAATTATGTCCCTGTATTAAATATATGAGTATAAATATATCCTTTTAAAATTATTAAAAAATAGGTAACCTTGTTAATATGTTAGTGAAAATATAGGTCTCACAAAAATCATCAAAATAATTAGGTCACCGTATTAAATATGAGTATAATCCGTAAAATTGTAAAACAAAATAGACAACTTAATTAATATATAAATAAAAGTATAAGTCCCGTATAAATCACAAAAAAAAAAAGTTTCCATATTAATATATGAGTAAAAAACATAGGTCCCGCATAAACCACACAAAAGATCAGGTTATCGTATATTAATATATGAGTATAAATATAAGTTCACAAAAAATAGTTAAAAATTGGAAATTTTATTAATAAGAGTAAAAACATAGGCCCTGGCCCTGCGTACGTGTATGATATAAACTGTTGTAGTTTTGTTTGGCACACCTTGTGTCAATCAGGACTCATTATTAATAATAAAATTCATTTTAGTTTGTTTTATATATTTTTTTTATTTAAATAAGTGATTTTCACACATTCTTATGTTTCATTTGAGTTTTCTTTTGTTGTTCTTGTCTGATATTGTTTTAATCCCGTCTTAGTGCAGAGTTTTTTGTTTGAGTTCACGTCATGGTACGGTGTTCGGTTTAATTCCGTTGTAGTATGATGTTTGTTTTGTTCAGATTTGCAGATTTGCTCTGATTCAGATTCAGTGCAGATTGACACGTACTCTACTTACTTGAATAAATGAATATTGTTTGTTGTTAGTCTAAAAAAAAGAGGAAAAACATAGATCCCGTAGAGTTCACAAAAAAGATTATGTCCCCATATTAATATATGACTATAACTCGTAAAATTGTAAAAAAAAAATAAACAACTTTACTAATATATGAGTAAAAATATAAGACCCGTGGATATATCCAAAAAAATTAGTTTTCCATATTAATATGAATATAACCCGTAAAATTAATAAAAAAATAGGCAACATAATATTTTAGTCCTATTTTTTCTCCAATAATTTTGTTCCGCATAGAAAAATCTCATAAGAACGAAAGTCATATCTTTCTTGTGTGATTTGTTTATGGTTTTGTTTCTCTAACTCTTTGTAAACTTTTGTAGTCTATCTTAGTACGTCTTGTGTTGGGGAGGTTGTCTATGTTAATATATCTCATTTTGGTTTGTTAAAAAAAAATATTAGTCCTTATATCAACAACAAAAAATCTTAAAAAAAAAAAACTTCTAAAAAATGTCATTTATTTTTCAACTATTTTCAACTTTGTATTTATTTTTTACGGTTTTTTTTAACTAAATGTATCATTCGCGCGCAACTGTAGAGAATAATCCTTTTGAGGTAACTGATAATTTTTATTGTTTTTGTCTCACCATTATTTTACGGGAGTTTTTCAGTTTTTCTCCCACCATATTCTTGTATTAAATTAATTAAATTTATTGAGTTAAACTACAAATTGAAAATTAACTTAATTAAATATTGAGTTGAAGTCCATAAATCAAGTTGAGTTAATCTAAAATAACAAAACATAAACAATAAATGATAAAATTACACTGAAGAAAGGGTTGGACTCAAATAAAATATCATAAATAAATGGAAACAACACCATATACCTCTATATTGTAAAAAAAATAAAAAATACATTTGTTGTCTTATTTGGTATAATGCACTTATGGCGTTGAAATAAAGAATTTCATTGAATCTCTCCTTTTATTTGTACATGAATTTTACTCTCTTATTATAAAAAAGAAAAAAATAATAAACACTTCTCCTTTGGTTCCAAAAGTATAACAAATTAATTCATATGACTTAGTGGTAAATGTAATAAGAAGTGTAACTAAAAGGTTAAGAGTTTGAATCCTACTAAGAATTTTTTTAACATTTTTCTACTAATTTTTTTTAATAAAGACACAAAATAACCCTGAATTGATTATGAAATAAAGAATTCCATTGAATCTCTCCTTTTATTTGTACATGAATTTTACTCTCTTATTATAAAAAAAAAAAAAAAACTTCTCCTTTGGTTCCAAAAATATAATAAATTAATTCATATGGCTTAGTGGTAAATGTAATAAGAAATGTAACTAAAAGGTTAAGGGTTCGAATCCTACTAAGAAATTTTTTAACATTTTTCTACTAATTTTTTTAATAAAGACACAAAATAACCCTGAATTGATTATGTGTCAAAAAATAAAAAATGGGCAAATTGGGAATTTCACATGTATATTCTTTTCTTATATAGTAGATATATGGCAACTTTCTTCTGTTTCTATTGGATGATAGATGTGGGTCGTTCATAGTACATCTATACCAATAATAAAGGGAAAACATTCTTTTGGTGTAGCCTATTTTCTTTCCTATTTTACCCTTCATTTATTGCAATTATTCCAAACATATCCAAACAAATAAAATAAAAGGTGGAAGTTAAAGTCAGTTACCATGCATGTTTCAAAAACAAAATGTAACTACTCTCTGAAAATAAAACATCAAAACTCAAGAAACGAAAATCTAAGAATCTAAGAACTAAAAAATATAGATATATAAAAGAGGAAGAAACAGGAAACACAGGAGCATGCATATGACAATCACATTTTTGTAATGGGAAAACTGTGAATGAGAGAAATATCATCATCTTATAACAGTGTTGTAGAAGTAAAATAATAGTCTAAAATGTTTGGCTTTGACTAAAAACTTACCTATTATCTTTTGGTCATTTTCATCTTCTCTGATTTTTTTTTTCTTTCTATGATGCTATGTTCTAAATTGTTTTCTTCATACTTTTATTGCATTTTTAATTGGTTTTCTGTGTTTTTAATTACATGACTACATGGGTGTAATTATTTATTTGTCAGGGGTGAACTCGATCATTTAGATCGATGAATAACTTTTTTGGAGTCTTATTATAGTCTTGGGACATTCAATCTATGTATTTTCTACTATTTGGTTCTATTTTATTTCTAAACTAATGTTATCTTTTTTTTGATACAATGTTATCTTTTTTCTAAGGACAAAACTTATATGCATTTCTTTAGATGCTGTTTTTTCTGTCCCTCTCACAAAAAGGTAGTTATTTATATTTTTTAATTAAAAAAAGAAAAAGAAAAATGTTTTTAAATAAAAATAACTTCCCCCCATGTATCTGGCACAGTAAAAACTGTGTATATGAAACTGTGCATAAGTTTGGTACTTTTTTTTTTCTTTCTAATCTTGAATGGTGTTACGTACTACATACATACAATTGGAGTATGTATGTTTAAGCAATGCTTTGATGGGTACTTATTTTTGGATTCATGAATTTTACTTTGGTGTGTTTATTATGGGATAGAATGGGATGAGATGTTATAAATTATGTTTCTTTCATTTTTTATAATGGTATTTTTGTTGATATATATGGTATTTGCCTCTATCATGAGATAACCAATCGTTCTGTTATTCTCCATATCTTTTTGTGTTGTAGAAGTTCTTTTTTTTTCTATTTTAATTTTGTATCTTTTCATAGATATTTTTGTAACTTGAATAAAAATAGAGAATAACACATTTAAATGTCTAAACTTTGGAGATGACGGCAATGAATAAGATGAAACTTCTGACTTATAAATCTTTTGTTGTTGTGTTGCATGTAAGTCATTCTCACCATCTTCAATTGTGTGGTTCTATTTTATGAGAGAAGAGGAGATAAAAAAATATATTTACATATGTATTTGCCAAATCAAAATAATTTTTCATTTGTATTCAAGAGAAGGGTTGATATTGATTTTGGTGGTGTATATCATGCTCACTATAAGAATTTGATATTGGATGTTAATCATTAAATGTGGATATATATTATTAGTGTTGTTTTTAATTTTTCTCTCTGCTGATTTTCTTTTTTCATTTTCAGCTTTAATATGGAAGATGTGCAGATTAGGTGCAAGGAAAATATGGAGATAGTTACACTACACTACATCTACACAAGAAGATTTTTAGTATTTATTTTTACTCAAGATCGTTTAAATAAGATGACACAAATCTTTTTCTAACATAACCATAGTCTCGAATCTGAGTTTGGAAGTGCAAGTGCAACGGTCGTAAGAGTTTTTCCCGTCAATTTAAATTCCACAAGACTCAAGGGATGAGTGTGATCATTAGTGGAATTGGGCACCATCTTGAGTGTTTGGTTATTTTTTTTTTTTTTGTGAATATTGATCATATTGTTGGTGGTAAAGTTTGGTTCTATATTTTTCTTTGTCAAGAAATTTGGTTTAACGTTTTTAAATTTTAATTATTGTTGGGTTTTTTTTTTTTGCTTATTTTATGCCTTGATGCAGACCATTATCTATAAAATATAATTTTCATTTAAATGGAACTAAAATAGACAAATATAAATTTAAATAAAAATGAAATTTATAAAGATCATTTATAATTTATACACGTCAGCGTAATAGAAAACGCGGATCACACAAACGGGCACGGAACGTGCCCGTAGGGACACGTTGTATAATTTTACTCTCTTATTATAAAAAAAAAAACTTCTCATTTGGTTCCAAAAATATAATAAATTAATTCATATGGCTTAGTGGTAAATGTAATAAGAAATGTAACTAAAAGGTTAAGGGTTCGAATCCTACTAAGAAATTTTTTAACATTTTTCTACTAATTTTTTTTAATAAAGACACAAAATAACCCTGAATTGATTATGTGTCAAAAAATGAAAAATGGGCAAATTGGGAATTTCACATGTATGTTCTTTTCTTATATAGTAGATATATGGCAACTTTCTTCTGTTTCTATTGGATGATAGATGTGGGTCGTCCATAGTACATATACTATAAAAAAAATTCTCAAATATTTGTGTAGGCTTATGCCCCATAACCTCCTTAGTGCCTCCGTCATTATAGATTTACCAATAATAAAAGCAAAACATCTCTTTTGGTGTAGCCTATTTTCTTTCCAATTTTACCCTTCATTTATTGCAAAAAATTCAAAAAAAAATATTTAAAGGGTGGAAGTTGAAGTCGGTTATATAATTTCAAAAAAGAAAATATAACTACTTTTTGAAATTAAAACACAAACAAAAGAAAGGAAAATCTAAGAAAATAAAATATATAGAAAAACGAGGAAGAAATGAGGAATGATGAAATGACAACCACATTTTTGTAGATAGATAGAAAAAAGAGGAAGAAATTGGGAATGGAAAATATGACCATCTCAATAGTGCTGTAAGTAAAATGGTAGTCGGTATTGGAATGTTTAGCTTTCACTAAAAACTTACAAATTATCTCTTGGTTTTTTTCATCTTCTCTCTATTAATTTTTTCTTCTATAAGTTGTGTTCTTGATTTTTTTTCTATTTTGATTTCATTTTAATTTTAAAAAAAATGATTGCATTTTTTTAGTTGTTTTTGTTCGTTTTCAATTCCATGATTACATCACATATGTTACATTATTTATTATTTATTTGTCACAGGTGGAATCACGGTATTATGTCTTTATTTATAAAAAGAGTTTAATTGTCGTGCACTGTCGGTGTATGATGTGTCAGTTTATTATTGGATGCATGTGTAAAATAACTTTACACTGACGGTGCATATAAATTAAATTCTTATAAAAACTCAATCTTATGTCTCTTCATCATTAATTTCATATTTATTTGTTGTCAATCCACAACACACATGTAAAACAAGAAACATGCCTAGAGATTTTAATTTATGTACTTTTGTTTGGTTTTCATTTTTACATTTAACTTGGTTCGTGTGGTTGAATATTAATGAATGGAAAAAAGAGCAATATTGATCAACTGATGAAGTCAATGAATGCATCTAAATTTTGGTGATCAGGTATCCCTAAAAGTGCAATTAGTAATGCATTGCAGACTCTTCAAATTAATTGAATAGATATCATATTCACACATTTCATGTGAAAGAACACATTTTAATATGATCTTCACTTTTTTGTCATTGTTAACTTTTATTATGATCTTCACTTTTTTGTTTTTTCATATTCTTTTTTGTTCATTTGAAATTGGTTAGAAGAGGAATAAAATTTATACATGTATTACAACTATTCATCCTTATGAACAGTAAATTGGATTGATGTTCTGCATTTATGAATTTTGATAATTGATTTATTCTGTAAAATTGATGTGTATGAAAAATTGTGAATAATCTTTAACATTTAATTCAACGTTCCTATGTGATTTAATATGTTATTTTCCAAAACCCAACCATTCATAAAATAAAAAATAAATGTATGAAAAATTTAGAATAATTTTTGACATAAATGAAAATAATAAAAATGTGTATATATCAACAAACAGGCACGTTCCGTGCCCGTTTGGCCACTAGTACTAATAAGGTTGAAGTGCAATTCACCAAAAAATAAAATATAATATCGTTTAGATCGATCATTTGCAAAAATAAAAAAATAAAAAAATCATTGAAGTGCAAAGAGAAATGTACTGAGCAAAGGTTACTGCGAGAGAAAAGAAGACATTAATGGAAGATGTTGATAATAATAGAAACCGCCAAATATATCATCAGAAATCATGTAAGCAAAAAATTCAGCACGGACTCCGACACGACACCGTCACGGACACTGCGACACTGCATTGAAAAATATAGAACCTCGACACTGCTACATATTTGTAAAAAATATAAATTGAGAATCAAAATATATACATATAAATCTAATTTCTTGAAAAAAATGTTAAAACAAGATAAGATAATATTTTACCTTTATTTATCCATTATTATAAAAAAAAAAAAATAGTGTAATCAAAATGTAATGTATTCAATCTCTCATTAATCAATATTGTTGTTTCGACACATCTTTAACACCTGTAAATATGTCTGATATTTGCCTAATGAGATTATAAGCAAAGAAAAAACAATTTGAATAATACTCTCCGGTCCCAAATATAAGTCACTAAATTTGGTCTAGACGATGAGTTTGAATAATACTCCGTATACTAGAAAACTTTTGAATTCGATCATTATCTTCGTTTTACGAGAAAAAATAAAAAAATTATAGAGTGGGAGCTACTACTAATTTGGTTTGCTTAAATTATTATTATTTTTTTTTAAAAAAAAAAAAACAAAAGTGTCAAAATACCCGGTTTAATCTTAACTCGCATATTGAATGAAAAAATGTTGAAAAAAGACCGAAACTGAACTAAAAAACATTGCACTAAACAACCATTAATCCACCACCACCACCACCTCCGCCACCACCAACCTCCTCCGACCACCTGAATACAACACTCTCATCCCTCACCAACCTCCTCCGACCACCTGAATACAACACTCTCATCCCTCACCAACCTCCTCACTTTCTCAACTCAAATCCTCTCAATCACCACCCAACCCCAAACCCTAACCACCAATTTCATCCCCTGCCCTTTTAATCCCAACCACCTCATCCCCCCATCTTCCCTTTTCCTCCACCACCTCCGCTGCCCTTCCTCCCCGAACCCCCTTCCCCACCTCAACCACCTCCTCACCTCTCTCTCTCTTACCCTAAAACCCTCCAAAACCCTAACTCCATTCACCTCTCTTCTTACTTCGATTTCACTTCCAATTTTTTCTACAACGATTGTCCTGGCGTCGTTACTTTCTCCGACGCAACCTCCGTCGCTAATTCCGCAACTTTTCATCTCCCCGATTATCTATCTATTGAATGTTCAGACAACAATGCCACACTCAATCATAATCCCAAACCTTCCCCCATTGTTCCTTCCGAGTATCTTTACATTTCACGTGAAATTGAATCATGGAACAATTTTCCTATTACGTTTTCGAACAATGTTTTTCGTGCAATCCTAGGTATTGGAATTGCGAAAGAGAGTGAAATGGCGAACTGGTTGTTATCGAATTCGCCTCGATTTGGTGTTGTAATTGATACTTCTATGCAGTGTCATATTTTTTTGCTGTTTTGTTTGTGTTTTAAGGCAATTCTTAGAGATGTTTCTGTTTTGAATAATGCTTTAGTATGGTTAGAATCTCAGGTTTCGATTTTGTATGGTGTTAATGGGAAATTGTTTGTTCTTAATTTTGTGAAAAAATGTATTCTTGTTGGTGCTTCGGTTCTGTTATTGTTTCCTTTAGAGAATGAGGTTGGTGATTCTGCTGATTCAAAGAAAGAGAAGAATAATACCACAGATTGTATTCGGGAGAAGAAGATTTTAATGCCGCAAGTTGTAGCGGCTGTTGCGGCGTTGCATGAACGAGCATTGCTTGAACGTAAAATTAAGGGATTTTGGTTTCCGCATCCGTCAAATAACTATCAGCTGTATGTATTTTCTGTTATATTCTGTATCATTTTGCCACATGAATGAATACTTGTTTGGTGAATTTGAAACTTGTGGATATCATGAGGTTAGTATGAATTATGGCGATTTGATTATATAGGAAAGCTGAGCATTGTTATTTATCTGACAAAGCTAACGAAGAGCGGAATAAGCGTGTTGATTATAGACCTATAATTGAGTATGATTGGGTTCATCGGTAGCATTCACATAACCAGGTACTTATAAATTATAATCTGGTTTATATAGTTTTGGGAAACAATTTTCCATTTTGTGTTTTTCTAAATTGTTTTATTTGTCTAATTAGGGATCTGGATTCACTACGTTCAATAGATTAGTGTCGTGACTGTCGTCTAATAGATTAGACGGAGGTGTCGAAATATAAGTTGTATGATTTTCATCTAAAGGCTTCTATTTGTTAACTATGGTGATTTATTTATTTTAATTGTAGTAAACCCGGATCTGTCTAACTAGATGCGTTTTGACATTTTTAGTCACATTTATAACACTGAAATACGAGCAGATGACTAATAAGTAATTAGGGAGTTAGTATGCTTAAATGTACTGTTAGGGTTATAAAATCAGTATTACATCCGCTTCCCTGCCACAATCCCGGTTGCTAGTCGCTACAACATCAAATGGGTTCGCTATTCGCTAAGTCTAGTATAGCGGCTGCTCCCACCATGACCCCAAATTGCGACAACATCAAAAGGATGGCTAAATCCAATCCTATTTGTTTTCATTAGTGACAAGTTCTGTATGTCAAATTGTTAATAGAATGGTAGCAGTTAACTCAAAATTTGTACCCAAGTTCATATTATCTAAGGCGTCACAGTCACGGGAGTAAATATACCATTTACTTTTGTTTTACCTACAACTGACGTATTTTCAATCTGTTTTCAATTATAGGGAACACAAAAAGAGAAGACACGAGAGGAGTTACTAGCTGAAGAAAGGGATTATAAACGTCGAAGAATGTCTTATCGTGGCAAGAAGAGAAATCAATCAACTATACAGGTTAGACTTACTGGACGGTTATTGAATTTTTCTGCTTCTATCATTGAATCAATCTCCCTCTGTCTAATAAAAAGTGTCTTATTTGCGATATTTCTATGTCTCAAAATAATTATCACTTTAGAATACCAATGAAGCATTAATTATTTTTCCCCCACTAGTATGCCCTTATATATTTCAACTCATCTAACTATTCCACTAACTACAATCAATAAGGGTGTTTTAGTAAATGTAATCTATTTATCAAGCATAATGGTTTCAGTGTATAACTTACTGAAATCATTTAACAAGAGTAATGGTTTCAGTGTACAAATCCATTATGGGTTAATAATATTCAAAATCAAGGTTATAATATTGAAAATCATAAGTATGAAAACCAAAATCAAGAGTTATTTCCTTTCACCAAGAGTGGCTAGAGGCACACAAAAGAAAAATTAAATTTCGAAAGTGGCGAGAGGTTTTTTCAAAATTGAGATAATTTTCAAATGGGTCTGCTTAATAGTTAATGTCGTTCAAATACATTTATAATTAAATTGAGAGTTAATGTATCGAACCTTTTATCAAAAGTGTATATGTAACTGAAACCATTTAACAAAAAAAATTAAATTTCGAAAGTGACGAAAGGTTTTTTCAAAATTAAATTGAGATAATTTTCAAATGGGTTTGGTTAATAGTTAATGTTGTTCAAATGTATTTATAATTAAGTTGAGAAAGATTAAAATGTAACTGAAACCATTTATCAAGAGTAATGGTTTCAGTGTATAACTTACTGAAACCATTTATCAAGAGTAATGGTTTCAGTTAATATGAGTGCTCATCTTTATCCAAACTACAAGTAATATGAGTGTATAACCCACCAATAGATAAACACAACAATCGCAGAACTTCATCTCAAGTATATCACATTCTACAATTAATATGAGTGCTCATCTTTATTCAAACTACAAGTAAAATGAAAATGATAGATTACTGATTTTCAACAATGTGAAAGTCAGATTCTTCCTTTTTGGTGTATAATAGTCATGCTCAATAATATCAAAATGACATAACTCATAATAAATAACAAATATGCCTTGTCCACCAAATTGGGAATTAAGACATGAACCACCAATTCTTCATACACCAACTCACATGTCAGAGACTCAACAATGAATACATAAAAAAGTTTCAATCTGGTCTCTGACTCTTGGTCACTCATTATATCCTCTAGAACCTATTTGAGCAAGGCATTTTCAAAAATTCAGAAATCTATCATAAACTAACATAACAAGAAATTCATAAATTTATCTATATACAAATCCAAAAACTAAGTAAGACATCATCTAGAACCTAGACATCATGTTGCAGCTTTTGAGCCATTTCTTGATAGTAAGAAGCTGCTTTGTTTACCACATATTCCACTTTTGAATTGCTGCAGTGAGTTAAAATTGTGGAGCATATTCCAATCCTCAAATCCATTAGCTTTGCCACTTTGTCTTGCTTTTTGAGTTTGTTCCAATCTTTGAAAGAGTCCATTGAGGTCTTACTGTCACCTTCCCATTCAGCTAGGAACTTCATGCAGAAAACTCCACAATTGTCTTTGTCTGGTTGAGTTGGCATTTTGGGAGTTTCCCACTTAAATTTGCTGAAGTCGAAAGGCATTGCCATTTTCCAATGCTTATACAATTCTATGACAAATGCCTCGACTTCCTTAAATCAGACATCAAACATCTTCTTGTAAGTGGTTGGCTCTCTTGACTTCACAAAGAACCTCTCTCCATTAATGCTATTCAAGAATTGGAATGTGCAGCTTTTGAAATTAACAACAAAGCACACATAGTGACTCCCTGGATTACCAATGAGTGCTGGTGTCATGATCTGTTTCAAAGCACATATAAAAAAAGGAACAGAAGTGAGCAGACAAACACAAATTATGATACAAAGTCAATAGAGTAAAACCTAATTAACCATAAGACATTGAAACCATTCAACAAACTTGCAGAACAGGTGAAAATGTACCATCTAGCAGTTAAACTATCACAATTTATCAAAAAGAAGATAACAAAACAAACATTCATATGCAGCATAGATGAAACTGACACACTTAGTTGCCAAGAACATAGCATGTTAATTTCCTTAGAAAATTAATTAATAACATGTATGGAAAATACTCTAACATATGCAGCATTCATTCTCAAGACCACTAACATCAAAACCACAATGTTTCAAATCAATCGCAATGCTCCCAGAGAATGCAACAACAAAAACCATTCAATTCGGTTACTCACACAAAAACAACAACGTAGTTTCAACAAAGCAATACTGTTTCATGCAGCATTTTCAAGAAAAACAACAAGAAGTACTACTAGTACTAGTACTACTCATCATTCAGCATCATTGAAATGAGAAAAGATTCATGGTGATGAGAAAAGATTAATTCACATACGTCCAAACCCTCTTCACAACTAGCTAGCTATTTATAGTAGGGGGATATACAAAACACAGAACAAATTCACTATACAAAACACCTAAAAAAAGAGAAATGTAACATTGAAACCATAAGTATGGTTTTATGGTTTCAATAAGTTATACACTGAAACCATTTATCAAGACTAATGGTTTCAGTGTATAAACTATTGAAACCATAGACTTCAAGACTAACAAGTTTTGGGGAAACAATTATAGGGTATGTTTTTATGAATCACACAACAATTATAACTAAAGGCCACAAGTAATGTAACTTGACATAAAGCAAAATCCAACAGAGAATAATTCTTAATCAAAATCCAACAATGTATTAAATGTCCAAACATATATAATGAGTTGCAGCTGGTTCTGGAACTCAGCAAAAAACCATAGACTTGGAAAACAAAACATATATGATCCATCAACAACCAAAAATGAAATACAGTTGATGAAATACAACAGTAATAGTCGGGGAAGGACTTACGTATTCTAGTTTAGTGGGGTCAATTTTCTTCCAATTCAGGTATTTGAACCATTTAAGCTTGTGAACAAAGCTTCTGAATGCAGTTGCTTGATCCATTTCCAATGCACCGGGTCTTTCCATGTTTTCCTGTTTATATGAAATGGGTAAAATCAATTCCAAAAAAACTTAAAAGTAAGTAAACTATTAATATTCATGGCATATAATGCATACATGATTGACATATCGTGTAACCAGCCTTCTCATTTCTCTGGTACGTTGGCCCCAATTCAAGCAATTCACCCAACTGTTGACAACAAAGCAATGCACCCATTCGTCCTTGTTTAGGGTCCACAAATCACATCGTTGAAGAGAGAATTTATGAAATCCGGAGCAGTAGAGAATTTCTGACCTATATAAGTGAATTAAATTATATATAAGGATTACAAAAGACATTATATTAGCTTCAAATGATTGGACGAAACAAATTAATTACTAACACTGAAACCAATAGTCTCAATCAGACAGATAATTTGATACAACAAACCAACCAACCAGCACACTTAGCAATTTAATTCAGTTACAAACATGTGAATCAGAAACATGTCAATGATGAATCAGAAACTAACAACAACAACAACAACCAAAACCATTCAATTATGTTACTCAGACAAATACAACAACATAGATTCAACAAAGCATTACTCTTTCATGCAGCATCTTCAAGAAAAACACAAAACACATCAACGTAGATTAAAACACCTAAAAAAAGAGAAATATAACATTGAAACCATAAGTATGGTTTTATGGTTTCAGTAAGTTATACACTGAAACCATTTACCAATACTAATGGTTTCACTGTATATTTGTTTCTATATTTGTTTCTATTATATGTAGCTAGTCATGTGTATATCTGTTTAAATTAGAAAGAACTACAATCTAATAGAAAGAACTACAATCTAATTGTTTACAAAAGACATTATAATTGAATAAAATTATATATAAGAATTTCCTAACTATATAATTATTTAGTTACTTTAACATTTATATTCTAATGATTTACTTATCGAGTGGAGTGCTCCAAGCAAAGGTGGATACGTCTTTCTGCAACTTAGATGCAGTTGACTCATAAACAACATCATCATAAGGACTTGTTAAGTACTTTGATTTTTTGACTGCTCGTCTACGGTCAAGGTATGTACGATCCTCCATGACTTCATGCTTCCTCCTTTTTGGCTTCATGGTGACCTCTTGACTCAAGTCTATAATTTGATCCGGCAACACAATTCGTAAGGGAGTTGGCCTGTCAAATTGATCACATAACTATTAGTTTGCAAAGTTTAATTAATACGTTTATTGTCGAGAATTTAAATAATGTTGCTTCTTACTCTATAATATCCTTCTGCTCCTCCACCGGATCATGTCTAGATTGTGTCTTCTTTGTTGCTGAAACAGGCCACATTAGAATTTAGTAAACACAACAATATAAGTTTAATTATAACCAGTAAAAGGAGAACATAGTTTAATTAATGTTGCTTCTTACTCTAGACTATCCTTTTTGGATGGTGTCTCCTTCATTGGATCCTCTTTCTTTCTTCTTGAACCCTTTAAGGGCATCAAAAAATTCCGGAAACTTCAAAATTGTTTCCTGTGTGGGTGAAAGTCCCACATTGCATGCCGTCTTCACTAAATCATCCATCGTATCTACATCAAACTCTTCTTATTCACTACTTGGATGCTCATCATTTTTCTTATCAACTCCACATCCCACATCCTTTGTCTCATCCTTCTCCTCATGCTTCTTCTCATCCTTCTCATACTTCTTCTCCTCAATTTTGTCATCCTTCTTCTCATCGTTTTTCTGTTCCTTCATTTCATCAGATTTCTCCTCCTTTTTGTCTTCCTTCATTTCATCTGTAGCTTTACCGTCATGAAAATACTCGGGAAACTTCATGATTGTTTCTTGTGTTGGGGAAAGTGGTGTTTGTGGAGCTTGTCCATCTTCTCCTTGTACTACTTTTTTTCTGTTCGCTGAAGATTTATTCCTCAAAGTTTTCCCCTTTGCCTGAGAGATTCTTCGTTCCAAGGTGTCTGCGCTTGTACTGTAGATTTGTATACATGCCCTACAATGATTGAGGTGCATTTCTGCCTGCAATTGTTATTAGAGACCATAATCAGATCCAGATGAATTTGCAGAAGCAAAGACACATATACAAAGCACATATAAGTTTAATTATTATTAGAGAAAGTAGATCAAGATGAATTTGCAGAAGCAAAGACTCATGTACAGAGCACAGTTTAATCAATTCTTGTTCAATTTAGAAGTAGACAACCAAATACGTTTAATTATAATGGTTTCATGCACAATATTAATGGTTTGTCTCACCTTAGATAGTGGGCATGTATTAGGATCAAAACACAGTACAAACGGCCGTTCATCAGTGGTATTCAGTTGTGTGACACCAGCTGTCAAACCATGTTCAAGACCCATGACATCATAAACCTTTTGAATTTCTTGATTTGCCATCTTTACATCCCAATCCCGAAGTGATGGGTGCTTGTATTTTCCAGTTAAAAATGAGCTTCTCTTCCCCATTTTATCCAAGTAGTTAATCTGCAGAATAAAAACAAAACATACATATCAGGAAAACAGAAGATGCAAAAGCAGTTACTGAATGTGAACAAGAAATCAGGAAGCTAATAACATGCAAAACAAATTATAACATTGAAACCATAGACTAATGGTTTCAGGTCAAAATCCTTTCACAACTAGCTAGCTATGTAATTCCCCCTACCATACAGGCTATACAAAACACATAACACATTCACTATACAAAACACCTAAAAAAAGAGAAATATAGCATTGAAACCATAAGTATGGTTTTATGGTTTCAGTAAGTTATACACTGAAACCATTTACCAATAATAATGGTTTCAGTGTGTAAATTATTGAAGAATATGAAGTTATTGTTAGAATGTTTACCAATAGGAAATGAAAGTCTGCAAGTGGGTTTGCAACACCTGGACTTTGCAGTCCTTCTTTCATATAATCTAGGATATGTGCGCACCAATTGTATGATGAAACACCGGCTGCATCTTCTAAGATGTGGGCATAGTGAAGAGAGACATCACTGTGGTTAGTCGGACACAATATGTTGTGAATTGTGTAACATATTGCACCCTTCACCCAAGCAGTTGGTTTCTCAGTTGTCTTCAAGACTCTCTCCAATTCTGCCAACTTCACATATTGAGAAAAGCCTTCATTCAATCCTAATTCTGCCCTCAACCTTTTTATTGCCTCATCCGAGCAAACACCGGTGTTTATTTTTTTTCCGACCATTGGAAGCTCGTATACGCGGTGGGCATCATGCTCTTTTAATTCAAGCACTTTTGTCGTAGTCAATCTGATGCACATGTTATCCTTGTCAAAGTTGTTTACGATCCAATCCACAAAGAATGTGTGGATTCTTGTCCAATTGCAAATGTGCAGCATTCCTCCAAACCCGTATTCGTTCAATACATCAATTATCTTCTTTTTTGTTTTTTTTCCATTGACAGATTGCATAATATCATACACTTTAGGTATGCTCAATTTGTGTCTCAACATATGTTCAGCCTCGGTAGGTTTCTGCTTCTGTTCAGTTGCTTTTGCAGCTTGCATTTTCACCTTTTGTTGTCGGGTAGTATCCGAAGATGAAGCCTATCGCAGTCATCAGACTCGAAGGCTTCATCTTGGATGAAGCCTAGCTAGTTGTGAAAGGATTTTGACCTGAAACCATTAGTCTATGGTTTCAATGTTATAATTTGTTTTGCATGTTATTAGCTTCCTGATTTCTTGTTCACATTCAGTAACTGCTTTTGCATCTTCTGTTTTCCTGATATGTATGTTTTGTTTTTATTCTGCAGATTAACTACTTGGATAAAATGGGGAAGAGAAGCCCATTTTTAACTGGAAAATACAAGCACCCATCACTTCGGGATTGGGATGTAAAGATGGCAAATCAAGAAATTCAAAAGGTTTATGATGTCATGGGTCTTGAACATGGTTTGACAGCTGGTGTCACACAACTGAATACCACTGATGAACGGCCGTTTGTACTGTGTTTTGATCCTAATACATGCCCACTATCTAAGGTGAGACAAACCATTAATATTGTGCATGAAACCATTATAATTAAACGTATTTGGTTGTCTACTTCTAAATTGAACAAGAATTGATTAAACTGTGCTCTGTACATGAGTCTTTGCTTCTGCAAATTCATCTTGATCTACTTTCTCTAATAATAATTAAACTTATATGTGCTTTGTATATGTGTCTTTGCTTCTGCAAATTCATCTGGATCTGATTATGGTCTCTAATAACAATTGCAGGCAGAAATGCACCTCAATCATTGTAGGGCATATATACAAATCTACAGTACAAGCGCAGACACCTTGGAACGAAGAATCTCTCAGGCAAAGGGGAAAACTTTGAGGTATAAATCTTCAGCGAACAGAAAAAAAGTAGTGCAAGGAGAAGATGGACAAGCTCCACAAACACCACTTTCCCCAACACAAGAAACAATCATGAAGTTTCCTGAGTATTTTCATGACGGTAAAGCTACAGATGAAATGAAGGAAGACAAAAAGGAGGAGAAATCTGATGAAATGAAGGAAGAGAAAAACGATGAGAAGAAGGATGACAAAATTGAGGAGAAGAAGTATGAGAAGAAGCATGAGGAGAAGGATGAGACAAAGGATGTGGGATGTGGAGTTGATAAGAAAAATGATGAGCATCCAAGTAGTGAATAAGAAGAGTTTGATGTAGATACATTTAGTGAAGACGGCATGCAATGTGGGACTTTCACCCACACAGGAAACAATTTTGAAGTTTCCGGAATTTTTTGATGCCCTTAAAGGGTTCAAGAAGAAAGAAAGAGGATCCAATGAAGGAGACACCATCCAAAAAGGATAGTCTAGAGTAAGAAGCAACATTAATTAAACTATGTTCTCCTTTTACTGGTTATAATTAAACTTATATTGTTGTGTTTACTAAATTCTAATGTGGCCTGTTTCAGCAACAAAGAAGACACAATCTAGACATGATCCGGTGGAGGAGCAGAAGGATATTATAGAGTAAGAAGCAACATTATTTAATGCTCGACAATAAACGTATTAATTAAACTTTGCAAACTAATAGTTATGTGATCAATTTGACAGGCCAACTCCCTTACGAATTGTGTTACCGGATCAAATTATAGACTTGAGTCAAGAGGTCACCATGAAGCCAAAAAGGAGGAAGCATGAAGTCATGGAGGATCGTACATACCTTGACCGTAGACGAGCAGTCAAAAAATCAAAGTACTTAACAAGTCCTTATGATGATGCTGTTTATGAGTCAACTGCATCTAAGTTGCAGAAAGACGTATCCACCTTTGCTTGGAGCACTGCACTCGATATTAGAATATAAATGTTAAAGTAACTAAATAATTATATAGCTAGGAAATTCTTATATATAATTTTATTCAATTATAATCTCTTTTGTAAACAATTAGATTGTAGTTTTTTCTATTAGATTGTAGTTCTTTCTAATTTAAACAGATATACACATGACTAGCTACATATAATAGAAACAAATATACAGTGAAACCATTAGTATTGGTAAATGGTTTCAGTGTATAACTTACTGAAACCATAAAACCATACTTATGGTTTCAATGTTATATTTCTCTTTTTTTAGGTGTTTTAATCTACGTTGATGTGTTTTGTGTTTTTCTTGAAGATGCTGCATGAAAGAGTAATGCTTTGTTGAATCTATGTTGTTGTATTTGTCTGAGTAACATAATTGAATGGTTTTGGTTGTTGTTGTTAGTTTCTGATTCATCATTGACATGTTTCTGATTCACATGTTTGTAACTGAATTAAATTGCTAAGTGTGCTGGTTGGTTGGTTTGTTGTATCAAATTATCTGTCTGATTGAGACTATTGGTTTCAGTGTTAGTAATTAATTTGTTTCGTCCAATCATTTGAAGCTAATATAATGTCTTTTGTAATCCTTATATATAATTTAATTCACTTATATAGGTCAGAAATTCTCTACTGCTCCGGATTTCATAAATTCTCTCTTCAACGATGTGATTTGTGGACTCTAAACAAGGACGAATGGGTGCATTGCTTTGTTGTCAACAGTTGGGTGAATTGCTTGAATTGGGGCCAACGTACTGGAGAAATGAGATGGTTGGTTACACGATATGTCAATCATGTATGCATTATATGCCATGAATATTAATAGTTTACTTACTTTTAAGTTTTTTTGGAATTGATTTTACCCATTTCATATAAACAGGAAAACTTGGAAAGACCCGGTGCATTGGAAATGGATCAAGCAACTGCATTCAGAAGCTTTGTTCACAAGCTTAAATGGTTCAAATACCTGAATTGGAAGAAAATTGACCCCATTAAACTAGAATACGTAAGTCCTTCCCCGACTATTACTGCTGTATTTCATCAACTGTATTTCATTTTTGGTTGTTGATGGATCATATATGTTTTGTTTTCCAAGTCTATGGTTTTTTGCTGAGTTCCAGAACCAGCTGCAACTCATTATATATGTTTGGACATTTAATACACTGTTGGATTTTGATTAAGAATTATTCTCTGTTGGATTTTGCTTTATGTCAAGTTACATTACTTGTGGCCTTTAGTTATAATTGTTGTGTGATTCATAAAAACAGACCCTATAATTGTTTCCCCAAAACTTGTTAGTCTTGAAGTCTATGGTTTCAATAGTTTATACACTGAAACCATTAGTCTTGATAAATGGTTTCAGTGTATAACTTATTAAAACCATAAAACCATACTTATGGTTTCAATGTTACATTTCTCTTTTTTTAGGTGTTTTGTATAGTGAATTTGTTCTGTGTTTTGTATATCCCCCTACTATAAATAGCTAGCTAGTTATGAAGAGGGTTTGGACGTATGTGAATTAATCTTTTCTCATCACCATGAATCTTTTCTCATTTCAATGATGCTGAATGATGAGTAGTACTAGTAGTACTTCTTGTTGTTTTTCTTGAAGATGCTGCATGAAATAGTATTGCTTTGTTGAAACTACGTTGTTGTTTTTGTGTGAGTAACCGAATTGAATGGTTTTTGTTGTTGCATTCTCTGGGAGCATTGCGATTGATTTGAAACATTGTGGTTTTGATGTTAGTGGTCTTGAGAATGAATGCTGCATATGTTAGAGTATTTTCCATACATGTTATTAATTAATTTTCTAAGGAAATTAACATGCTATGTTCTTGGCAACTAAGTGTGTCAGTTTCATCTATGCTGCATATGAATGTTTGTTTTGTTATCTTCTTTTTGATAAATTGTGATAGTTTAACTGCTAGATGGTACATTTTCACCTGTTCTGCAAGTTTGTTGAATGGTTTCAATGTCTTATGGTTAATTAGGTTTTACTCTATTGACTTTGTATCATAATTTGTGTTTGTCTGCTCACTTCTGTTCCTTTTTTTATATGTGCTTTGAAACAGATCATGACACCAGCACTCATTGGTAATCCAGGGAGTCACTATGTGTGCTTTGTTGTTAATTTCAAAAGCTGCACATTCCAATTCTTGAATAGTATTAATGGAGAGAGGTTCTTTGTGAAGTCAAGAGAGCCAACCACTTACAAGAAGATGTTTGATGTCTGATTTAAGGAAGTCGAGGCATTTGTCATAGAATTGTATAAGCATTGGAAAATGGCAATGCCTTTCGACTTCAGCAAATTTAAGTGGGAAACTCCCAAAATGCCAACTCAACCAGACAAAGACAATTGTGGAGTTTTCTGCATGAAGTTCCTAGCTGAATGGGAAGGTGACAGTAAGACCTCAATGGACTCTTTCAAAGATTGGAACAAACTCAAAAAGCAAGACAAAGTGGCAAAGCTAATGGATTTGAGGATTGGAATATGCTCCACAATTTTAACTCACTGCAGCAATTCAAAAGTGGAATATGTGGTAAACAAAGCAGCTTCTTACTATCAAGAAATGGCTCAAAAGCTGCAACATGATGTCTAGGTTCTAGATGATGTCTTACTTAGTTTTTGGATTTGTATATAGATAAATTTATGAATTTCTTGTTATGTTAGTTTATGATAGATTTCTGAATTTTTGAAAATGCCTTGCTCAAATAGGTTCTAGAGGATATAATGAGTGACCAAGAGTCAGAGACCAGATTGAAACTTTTTTATGTATTCATTGTTGAGTCTCTGACATGTGAGTTGGTGTATGAAGAATTGGTGGTTCATGTCTTAATTCCCAATTTGGTGGACAAGGCATATTTGTTATTTATTATGAGTTATGTCATTTTGATATTATTGAGCATGACTATTATACACCAAAAAGGAATAATCTGACTTTCACATTGTTGAAAATCAGTAATCTATCATTTTCATTTTACTTGTAGTTTGAATAAAGATGAGCACTCATATTAATTGTAGAATGTGATATACTTGAGATGAAGTTCTGCGATTGTTGTGTTTATCTATTGGTGGGTTATACACTCATATTACTTGTAGTTTGGATAAAGATGAGCACTCATATTAACTGAAACCATTACTCTTGATAAATGGTTTCAGTAAGTTATACACTGAAACCATTACTCTTGATAAATGGTTTCAGTTACATTTTAATCTTTCTCAACTTAATTATAAATACATTTGAACAACATTAACTATTAAGCAAACCCATTTGAAAATTATCTCAATTTAATTTTGAAAAAACCTTTCGTCACTTTCGAAATTTAATTTTTTTTGTTAAATGGTTTCAGTTACATATACACTTTTGATAAAAGGTTCGATGCATTAACTCTCAATTTAATTATAAATGTATTTGAACGACATTAACTATTAAGCAGACCCATTTGAAAATTATCTCAATTTTGAAAAAACCTCTCGCCACTTTCGAAATTTAATTTTTCTTTTGTGTGCCTCTAGCCACTCTTGGTGAAAGGAAATAACTCTTGATTTTGGTTTTCATACTTATGATTTTCAATATTATAACCTTGATTTTGAATATTATTAACCCATAATGGATTTGTACACTGAAACCATTACTCTTGTTAAATGATTTCAGTAAGTTATACACTGAAACCATTATGCTTGATAAATAGATTACATTTACTAAAACACCCTTATTGATTGTAGTTAGTGGAATAGTTAGATGAGTTGAAATATATAAGGGCATACTAGTGGGGGGAAAATAATTAATGCTTCATTGGTATTCTAAAGTGATAATTATTTTGAGACATAGAAATATCGCAAATAAGACACTTTTTATTAGACAGAGGGAGATTGATTCAATGATAGAAGCAGAAAAATTCAATAACCGTCCAGTAAGTCTAACCTGTATAGTTGATTGATTTCTCTTCTTGCCACGATAAGACATTCTTCGACGTTTATAATCCCTTTCTTCAGCTAGTAACTCCTCTTGTGTCTTCTCTTTTTGTGTTCCCTATAATTGAAAACAGATTGAAAATACGTCAGTTGTAGGTAAAACAAAAGTAAATGGTATATTTACTCCCGTGAATGTGACGCCTTAGATAATATGAACTTGGGTACAAATTTTGAGTTAACTGCTACCATTCTATTAACAATTTGACATATGAGTTGGTGTATGAAGAATTGGTGGTTCATGTCTTAATTCCCAATTTGGTGGACAAGGCATATTTGTTATTTATTATGAGTTATGTCATTTTGATATTATTGAGCATGACTATTATACACCAAAAAGGAAGAATCTGACTTTCACATTGTTGAAAATCAGTAATCTATCAATTTTATTTTACTTGTAGTTTGAATAAAGATGAGCACTCATATTAACTGTAGAATGTGATATACTTGAGATGAAGTTCTGCGATTGTTGTGTTTATCTATTGGTGGGTTATACACTCATATTACTTGTAGTTTGGATAAAGATGAGCACTCATATTAACTGAAATCATTACTCTTGATAAATGGTTTCAGTTACATTTTAATCTTTCTCAACTTAATTATAAATGCATTTGAACAACATTAACTATTAAGCAAACCCATTTGAAAATTATCTCAATTTAATTTTGAAAAAACCTTTCGTCACTTTCGAAATTTAATTTTTTTTGTTAAATGATTTCAGTTACATATACACTTTTGATAAAATGTTCAATACATTAACTCTCAATTTAATTATAAATGTATTTGAACGACATTAACTATTAAGCAGACTCATTTGAAAATAATCTCAATTTTGAAAAAACCTCTCGCCACTTTCGAAATTTAATTTTTCTTTTGTGTGCCTCTAGCCACTCTTGGTGAAAGGAAATAACTCTTGATTTTGGTTTTCATACTTATGATTTTCAATATTATAACCTTGATTTTGAATATTATTAACCCATAATGGATTTGTACACTGAACCATTACTCTTGTTAAATGGATTCAGTAAGTTATACACTGAAACCATTAGTCTTGTTAAATGGTTTCAGTTACATATACACTTTTGATAAAATGTTCAGGAACTTCCATTAGTTGAAACCTACTTAAGGATGGTCTCCCAACATGAGAAAGATAAGGATGGTCTTCGAATCAACCCATTTGAAGGACGTGCATTTGAATCCAACACATCACCTCTCTTCCGAGGTTTAGGTTCATGAGTTGATTTGAAGACAATTCTCCTCTCTTCGAATCCAATACATTTTAATATTTCTCAACTCAATTATAAATGCATTTGAACGACATTAACTATTAAGCAGACCCATTTGAAAATTATCTCAATTTTGAAAAAACAATTGATTTTGGTTTTCATACTTATGATTTTCAATATTATATCCTTTGATTTTGAATATTATTAACCCATTATGGATTTGTACACTGAAACCATTACTCTTGTTAAATGGTTTCAGTAAGTTATACACTGAAACCATTATGCTTGATAAATGGTTTCAGTACGTTATACACTGAAACCATTAGTCTTGTTAAATGGTTTCAGTTACATATACACTTTTGATAAAAGGTTCAGGAACTTCCATTAGTTGAAACTTCCATTAGTCTTCCATCAGTCTTGTTAAAAGTGCAAGATGAAAGTAACAAATGGCTAAATATAATCATAATAATGGACCAAATATAAAAATGTTATTATATTATCAATTTACCATTTAAAGATAATGAATTATTAATAAACCATGTTTGGTTGTATCCAAAAATACACAACTATGTCTCACATCCTTTACAAGTTTGATTTTAAAGCTCAAATAGATATACAAATGCAAGCTTAATCTTGACATTTGTAGAGTGAAAACAATCTTTGGTCCACAAAAGGGAATGAGACGATGGCATCAACCTCTGCTTGCAACCCTTATGAAATTCTTAGAACCTGGAGATTTCAGTGAAGAAGAACATGAGATAAACCAAATATAAAAGCATCAAATTCAGTGGTAAAGCTGCACTCAATGCAATAAAGCGCGTAAAAAAAATGGTCAAAAGGAAACTATAACACTTCTAACATAAAAAATCACAATGTAGCACAACCAAACATCAAATTGTGTATTAAATCTGAATATTAAAACAAATTATCCAAACAACTGACACATTGTTATGTCCTACTTCTTTCTATTGTGCAGCCATCAAATTGGAATGAATGTTTTAATTTGCAATTCATGCAAAAGATGTACTAAATCAGATCAAGCATGTTTATATGGCCAAATTCTGCATTAATAGAACATACATTGTTCACTACTAACTCATAAGCTTATCAAATGAAACCATATATACAAACCAGAAAACCAAAAAACCATATAATTTACTCCCTTTATCTATTCCAGAAACTGCAATCATTTCACATACAGCTACTAGGAAGATTACAATTCATTAAACTAAAATATCAAATTCATTCATATAATAATGCTATTGAAAGTGCTGCATTCCATTTATTAAACTTTAGATATTACTGAAATATTCCAAGCAAAAACAAAGATAACCCAACTGTATCAAGAAATGAAGAAAATAATGCAAATTAAAGCCGAACCTTGGAAGTCAGGAACATTACTGCTGCTCTTGCATTTCTCCTGCTGCACTTTTTTTCTTTAAAGCCTCCTCATCTTCTCTCTTTTGTTTCTTCCGTTCTATAATGAATTTCTACCTTTCTCTAGCTTTTTCATAATCACTTTTAAGTCGCTTCTTTGACTTAATTGGATTTGGTCTTTCTTTGAACTTTGGTGCAGTGGACTTACCGGAAGATGGTTCACCAACAACAACAATTGCTTTTGAAGACTTAGACGGCGTCACTAACGACGGGTTTGTACCAATACCTTTAGAAAAAAGTAACTCCTCTGCCTTTTTCCCAGCTTCAAGAACACCATCAAGAAAAATTTGAGAAGCCTCTGGATCTGCACAAACACGCGTAGAAAGCTGAACTGTAACAGCACAAATTTGTTGATATCGTTGTGCTTAGGTGGTGTCTTCAGTGCCAACACTGATGGAAGATTTCAGTTTATCGACAGACGGACGCACATCTCTAGTCCAACGCTTCAAAACATATTGTGCAAGTATTGTCTTCAAACAATGATATTGCACAGAACCACCCAAGAACTCCAAGATTTTGAAAACATGTCGACATAAGAATCCCCTGTTCTCAAACATACGACATGTGCAACTAAAACTTTTGCTCCTAATGTCAACTGTGACAACCCTCTCATCAAGTCGATCAAGATCTTCATAACTCGGGGACATAATTTCATGAAATTCATCAGAATTTGAAGCCCCACCATTATCATTATCAGCATCATCATTATGATCATCTACTTCATCAGGATCATCAACCTTTTCAATTGTGAACACTTTGAAAAACTTATTTAACTCAGACCCTTTTGATGTGTCCTCCTGATAATAATATTTGAAGGAAAGGTCATACTGCCTGTGGATAAATGCAAAAGAAGCTGGTGTGTACTTCTTTACAACGGACCGCATCAGTTGACTGTTGGGGTAATTATTTTTTGTTCTAGTGTTAGCAGCCTTGAAGTTCAAATCAGCATGATTATCCCTCATTCTCTGAACCATAATGTTGAAATGACTAAAGAATTGAACAAGTGAATGGTCTGGACTCAAAAATCCACGAAGAAAAGCATTGAAAGACTCACTTAACTGAGTCGTCTTCAGACCAGCTGTAAAATGTGACTTGACCCAAGCTGAAGACCAGTGCATATGATTCCTATGAGTCTGGACAAGCCATGTCCAGTCTGAAATAGGCCTTCCATCAAAACAATTTTTCATCATCTGATCCCAATTGTAGTCGAAATCTTATTCATCTTCTACATTTGAAATCAAATTAGTTAACTCATCAAAAAAGGAACTGTTCGCACGAGTGCCGAGATTTTTCTTTGCATTCTCTGATATGTGCCACGAACAAAGACCATGGAAAACACCTTGAAAAATATTCGGAACTGACTTCAACAACGCAGTAGCCTGGTCTGTATATATCGTCTGTGGTTTCTTATTAGACATGCGCTTCAAGAATGTTGTAAACAACCAATCAAAAGTAGCAGCTGTCTCATCATACAGTAAGGCAGCACCAAATAAGACACTCTTGCGATGATTGTCAAAACCAAGAAAGGCAGCTGCAAAAATAAATGAACCAAATCAAAACAAATTACAACATATATAAAGCAATCATAAGTAAGTTATATACTGAAACCATTTACCAATATTAATGGTTTCAGTGTATATTTGTTTCTATCATATGTAGCTAGTCATGTGTGTATTTGTTTCAATTAGAAAGAACTACAATCTAATTGTTTACAAAAGACATTATAATTGAATCAAAATCAAGATCAAAAGCAAAATCAAAATCAACTTAGAATAGCATATCAGAATCAAAGTATTCAATTAGGAAATGGTGATGAATGTTGTTTTTGCCTGAAACCATAATACTTGCCTAATGGTTTCAGGCAAAAACAACATTCATCCATATGAGATTCAAACTCAAAATCAAAATCCAGAAATATACATTTCAATCAAAAACCAGAAATATAACAATAAAAATCAAAGTATTCAAGCATTCAAGCATGCAAACGTTAAACATATTCAAGCATGCAAAATTATACATAACTAGCTAGCTATGTATGGTAGGGGGATATACACAACACCTAAAAAAAGAGAAATATAACATTGAAACCATAAGTATGGTTTTATGGTTTCAGCAAGTTATAAACTGAAACCATTTACCAAGAGTAATGGTTTCAGTGTATAAACTACTGAAAGTCAAACTTCAGATATATTCCAGCTTTAAATGAACCAAATCAAAACAAATTACAACATATATAAAGCAATCACTAGCCATTGGTTTCATTGTATAACCTATCTGAAACCATTCAACATCAAAAATGGTTTCACTGTATAACCTATCTGAAACCATTACATTACATATAAAAAAAAACTATTTAAAATTATACACAATTGATAACTAGATAGCACAACCAGGGTGAATATAAGCGTATATGAAAATATGCAATATCAGATCAGTCAATCAGGGTGAATATCAAAATGCATATGTATAACACATACCTTTGATTCAACTCAGTACTAATTTAAAAGCAAAAAATACTAACCTAATGGACGATATTGATTGTTTGTTCGGTACGTATCGAAACTGATGACATCGCCAAATAAAGAATAATCCAGTTGCATAATTCCATCTGCCCAAAAAATGCTAGCTATGTCTTCTGCAGCATAAACTTGCATATCATAATAAAAAGATGGTTTCGACATAGCTTCATTCCTAAAAAACTCTTGAATTACAGTTGCTTTAACCCTCATCATCTCCTTTGAACAAATTGTCATCAACTAATTCTTTAAGTCCGAAAACCGAAATGGGAGATTCTCCGTGCCTCCAACTCCTTGACCCATGACGTCCTCATTGACATTCCAGCTTTAGAATTAATTAAAGCAAGTTGTCCTTGAACTTCATTTACTTCTCGGAATGATCTGAGGTAACGGTGATGCTGTTCTCTATGTAGTGGATGACAGTGATTCCCTTCCCATCTATATATCTTATAAACATTCAATGCTTCATCCAACATCAGATATATTCCAGCTTTACAACCAATCCTTTCCTCCGGTCTCTCTTTCACTTTTTCAAATTCAATAACAACCGGACTGTCTGATCTTGGCTTGTTGTTCGGATTAAGCAAACTTCCTTTCTTAAAACCTTCTTTGTCACAAACATAACGTATGTAATGTATCTTATCCGACTTCTTATTCTTTGAATTATTCTTCGACTTCAACATACTCCTGATTGAAAATCCAGTTTTATATGCATACTGACCATAGAAATCTTCAACCTCTTTAATAGAATGAAATACTAAAGTGTCCCATGATTTCTTAATGTTAGGGTGGCAACATTGAGAACTATCAGATGAAGTCAATGGTTCACTTCCAGATGCTTCAGTCGAATGAATATCACCAATTCCAGATGAAGTGGACGTTAAATCCATTTAAAACACAATCGAATCAAAACCTATACAAAAACACAATCGAATCAATAAAAATCAAAATCAAGAACACATTCACTATACAAAACACCTAAAAAAAGAGAAATATAACATTGAAACCATAAGTATGGTTTTATGGTTTCAGTAAGTTATATACTGAAACCATTTACCAATATTAATGGTTTCAGTGTATATTTGTTTCTATCATATGTAGCTAGTCATGTGTATATTTATTTCAATTAGAAAGATCTACAATCTAATTGTTTACAAAAGACATTATAATTGAATCAAAATCAAAATCAAGATCAAAAGCAAAATCAAAATCAACTTAGAATAGCATATCAGAATCAAAGTATTCAATTAGGAAATGGTGATGAATGTTGTTTTTGCCTGAAACCATAATACTTGCCTAATGGTTTCAGGCAAACACAACATTCATCCATATGAGATTCAAACTCAAAATCAAAATCCAGAAATATACATTTCAATAAAAAACCAGAAATATAACAATAAAAATCAAAGTATTCAAGCATTCAAGCATGCAAAAGTTAAACATATTCAAGCATGCAAAATTATACACAACTAGCTAGCAGTTAAACATATTCAAGCATGCAAAATTATACACAACTAGCTAGCTATGTAATGTAGGGGGATATACAAAACACATTCACTATACAAAACACCTAAAAAAATAGAAATATAACATTGAAACCATAAGTATGGTTTTATGGTTTCAGCAAGTTATAAACTGAAACCATTTACTAAGAGTAATGGTTTCAGTGTATAAACTACTGAAATAATTTTCCCCCTCAAAATCAAAATCAAAACAAGAATAGATTTAATACTTGCCTAATGGTTTTAAATGAATTTTAAAAGGACGAAATGATCGTTTCAATAACACAGATGTACCAAACTTGCAGAACAAATGAAAATATACCATCTAGCAGTTAAACTGTCACAAATTATTGAAAAGAAGAAAACAAAACAAGAGAATCAGAAACTCTAAAGTATGATAACATTCTTCAAGATTTTTTAGCAAATGATGCGGAAAGGGGCAGTGACACCAGTTCACATAACACCGCTACCATTGTTGAAACCAGATGTATAGAATCACCAACTTACCAATCTAATGATATTGATAATGATGGTACACCACTTAGTAATGCCTCCGTAGCTCCACTAACAACCCCCAAGTAGAACATGGAGTATTTTAAACCATGAGATACATACATAGATACACAACTTGAAATGAAATCAACGCATACATAACATTAAAATGTGTCGTACGTAACTCATAAGTCTTACTTCAGATCTATATAACTTATCTCTAACCATAAGTCATCAACTTACGTATGATTACCGCAGCTTAATCCCTGATTAATCCCACTAATAACCTGAAGTAAGAACAAAGCTACTTCAATTTTTATGAAAACAAAAATAAGAACTAAACCAGAAGTATATGCTAGACTAATGTCAATGTAAAAATAATGCATTGGTTCCATTTACATGAACATCAGCAATATTAAAATTCAAGTATCCACCACAAAACAGAGACACAAAGGCAATATCAGTTAGATATTGAGTTTGACAGCTACCATTAGACATAGTGGTACCAATTCTGTGTGTTTCTCCTAGTGCTACCTCATTTTTCATCAATAAATATGTACCATTAGATTACAAAACCATGAGCATTGTATTCACCATTCTCCATTGTCACAACAATTACAAAATGCTACAAAGAAAACAAGAAAATCAAGAAAATATTGATTTTTGAGTACTTATCTGATATTCAAGAACAATTTCAAATAAAGACTAAAAAAGAGTGAACCAACCTTCACTTAATCAAGAAGAGTTACCACATAAATCTTCTAAAATCCAAACATTTGACAACTTTGCAAAATTTGTAGTTGCCTTGTCCTTTGAGAACCTAGAAAACCAGAAACTTTGCAACCTGAAAAACAAAAACATAAGCATTTTGATTAGAGTATCATCAAATATCAAATATGGTCTTAAAATTTTAACAAAGCTACTCCAATTTTTATGAAAACAAGAATAAGAACCAAACCAGAAGTATATGCTGTAACGACCCAAATTTATTATTCACTATGTAAGTGTTTATTTATTTGGTGACGTGGCTTTTAAGTAAGATAGTAACTTTAAGTTATTTATCGAGAGATTTAGTTAACGCGCGAGTTAGTGAGAGTTAACGCGAGTTGGGCTAAGTTAGTGGGCTTGAGGTGTTGGAGTAAGCCCTAAAAGCCAATCTATTTTGATAGAATCGTCTTTTGTATGATGACTTTGATTTATATATTTAATATATATAATAAGGCATTACTTTATTATGTTTATTTGAAACTAATAAAGTCCCTAGAATAGCTAGTCTAATTAATGGAACATTAAGTGTGACTTAATAGTGAGACTCCATTAAACATAAGGACACTATTCTTAAAGTATCCATAGTCAAGTTTTACTGTGATGTGGGATAACGATAAAACATAGAGACTATTATGTGAGTAGACTGATGACCTCATCTCACGAGTCATGGATATGAGATATCAAGTCTTCACATAGATATAAATGTTAGGAGTAATATTTATATTGGATTGACCCGCCATGAGAATACTACATAGTATGTTATGAAAAGTGTCATAAGTTATTCTCATAGTGATAATGGTGTATACCACCCTTCGACCTGAAACCACTATGGACCCTAGATGTGGAGTAGAGTACTTAGTTGCTGTTCAAACATTGTCCGTAACAGGATGACTATAAAGTCGGTTGATGGGTACTCTATAAATCATGTTGAGGGACATGAGTGACCTAGATGGAATTTGCCCCTCCTACATAACAGGAGCAATATCTGTAGGCCTCTTGATTGAATATGACTGATAAAATGCGTGGCCACGCCGAACTAAGTCAATATGAGATATTGAGCTTATTCGTTGCTCAGTATATTCTGGGATCAAGAAATAAGATATTGAACCATACAAGGGTGACACGATCTATGCCTTATGTTCAATATAGATATAAGGGCAAAGGGGTAATTATACACACGATCATTATCACATAAAGGTTTCGTCAGATCACATGACATTCTCGTCACTTGGGTAGCAGTGATGTGTTGCTAGATACCGCTCATTGTTTATAATATTAAATATGTGATTTAATATTATTGCCAACGTTACGAGAACCTACAGGGTCACACACAAAGGACAGATAGATGAGAGAAATAAATAAGTAAGACTTATTTATAAAATAATAAGCAGGACTTATTAGTAATTAAATAATTAAGTATGACTTATTATTTAATTTATGAAAAATAGAGAGATGCGGTCCACCGTAAGGTACGGTGCAGTGCTTGGCTTGATGACCAGACAAGTGGTTCTATAAATAGAACCCTTGTGATGAAGTTTTGTAAGCTTAACCTAATTTACAAAGTGAAACCTAGCCGCCACTCTCTAAACCCGGTTCTCTCTGAATCTCTGGTGGAATTGGCTAGCACCGGTCATCGGAGAAGGTCTGTTCGTGTGGACTGAGTAGATGCATCGCTACTTTGCTTTGCTCGTGATCAGAAACAGTTTCTACTTCAAAGGTTCTGCACTTCAAGAGGTAAACACATAAACTTGTGGTTTTGTGTTCTTTGATTTGTGATTAATGGTTTAATCAAGATCCGTTCATCGGGATTGTTCCGCTAAGAGGATTAAATTTTTGAAAAACTCCTCTTAAATCCCTTCAGTGGTATCAGAGCTTCGGTTCTAATTAAATCATTATATTCAAATCGGATTGATATATATTGATGTTTATATAGTGTTATATTCATAATTATATAAATCTATTTAATTGTATATATGTTGTTCTTCGTGAAAAGCATTCTGGTTTTGTTCTGTATATATGTGATATATACTTGAATGATAATTACTAGTTTTATGCTTCAATGGTTGGAGCAGATGGAATTTGATTCGAAAACTAGTATATAATTTTATTATTATTAGATTCAAAACTATTATAATAATTATATTGACGCAATATTTTAAAGGTGTTTTGATTCATGTGCTTGATTTTGCTTTCACGTTTAATTTGAAGAAGCAACATGTTAACAATATTTTAATCCCTATGTGTGATCTGCTATACCAGTATCAAAAGTTTATATGCATAATTTAGATTATATGTTGATATTTTCTTTATTATGTGGCTATATGTGCTTCAATAACAAATTCTCTAGTTTTGAATATGATTCAATATTCTCTTTATCACTTATTTTATATATGAGATATATACAATTTGATAAAACGTGAATTGGTTGTTATTGGATATAACAAACTTGATTGAAGTTGCTTTTAATATGTATAGTCTCTGGAAATATTTTCCATACTGCTTGTAACAAATTGGAAGCTATATTTATGAGATAAATATATTTGTGAGACAAATAAAAACTCTGATTTGTTACGATTGGCTCTTAATTGTTAAGATATGATTTGATACTACAAAATTGATTATTAATTAAAAGAGTTTTAATTAAATTACTATATTTGATGATTGGAGAATCGTCAATAATTTTATTCAAAATAATTTGCTCAATTTGCATAAATTTGTTTTGGTTTTGAATAAAAAGATTTAATTGTGAATTAAAAGATTTGATTCAAATTTAATTTATTTGGCACTTTAAAAGCGTGTGAATCAAAATGTTTGATTCTGTTTTAAATTAATTATTTGAATTAATTTTATGTATTCAAATTTTGAGATTAATAATAATAGTGCAATACTATAATTGATTATTTTAATTGATTAAATTTTAATCAATTAATTCTTAGAGGTATATAGTTATGGCCTTAGTGTGTTTGGCGTTTATTTTATTTGGTTTAAATACGACCTGCGTGTCGTGGTTTATTATTTTATAAATACGGCCTGCGTGTCGTAATAATTTACTTACTTTATTTATTTTAAATAATTGTAATTGCTCGTGATGACGGGAGACAAAGCCAAACGAAGGATGTCGACGGAGTAACTTGAAAAGTTTGCTCGAGGGTCAAAGAATTGTAATAAATTAGTTTATTTAATTCTTTCATTTTAGGAGGCCATAACTATACTACCTTAGTTTATTTTATGTATGTGATGCATGAGATGAATGTTTTAATTATATATGTTTTGAATATTTTATATAATTGTTAAACATATATTTACATGAGTGTCATGTAAATTGAAACACGTTTTGTATGAGATACAAAATACGGTGAGATTAAATTTAATTAAAATCCCTTAAAAGAAATATTAAGTTGAAAGCTTTCCAACATTTAGCACCCTTCAAGATCAATATCGATCAATGTAGGTTTTGCCAACGTAAAGTGCATTGTCTATATTGATAAGTTGCGGTGAGGTAACCAGTTTACCCGATTGCTATTCATTGGGTCTAACTTAACTAAAAGAAATATAATATGATTATATGATTTTAGAAGCAAGTGTTGGGTTACTCCATATAATGGATTAGAATAAGTGTTATTCACCCAACGAAAAGGATATGAGAGTTGTATGAGATACAATTGGAAAGGAGTTTCCTACCTAAAATAACTATGTTTTGTGTAATCAGTCCAACGCTGACTTAGAACATAGTAAAATATGGATCTCATTCCCACTAGAAAATCTTCCAACGAGATTTTCCGAATCAAATGTCGAGGGTCATTTGGTTTGAGTAAAATAGTGGGAGCATATTTAATTAAAGACCTAGTTAAATATGTTTTAATCATGATACAAATATTCTTATTTTCGTAGTTAGATATATTTGGCATATATTTTATATTTTACTGTAAAATGTCCTTACGAAGGATAAATAGTTCAGAAAGGAGTTTCTGAATTGGTACATGTATTGAGAATGGTTCTCTCAAATACGAGAAAAACTACTAATGATTTTGAAAGAGTTAAAGTGGAAGAAAGAAGTAAGACTTCTTCATAGACCTTGTTATAGAAAGTTAAATTATCCACTTTTTATCTTAGGTATATGATACCAGTTGTTAATTTCATATTTGTTGAAATATGAAGTTGTTTTAAAGAAGTGAAAATTTGACCATAGATAAAGTCAACCTACGTTTAGAATGAAATATAGTTTCATTGATCGTAGAAGTTGAGTTTGACATGGAACCAAATAATTGTTATTATGTTTCATTTAATAATAGAAACATTGAACCTAAACCTTGTATTGACAAGAAAAAGGACTGATTGTTTGAATAATAGACAAGTGTTGTTTCATTATCCAAATAATGTTTTCTATTCTATTGTTCTAATTGAGTAATGGAATTGAGTTCCATCAACTTGATAACCTTATCTGTAACAATGATGAATAAGGAACAAATAAGATTTGAACCTTGTAAATTAGTGGCAATTAATATTGTTTAGTACTAATAGGTGAGACACACATTTTCATACTCCATGGATAGGAATTTTTGGACTCATTTGATTTATATCATTTGAAGGATGTGAGTTCCACTTTTGAAAATAGTTCAGTATGTCAATTACCAACTAAGGCAAAGTGACATTTGATCTATTTGAAATATATACATATGAGATGTATATGAACCACTAAACTAATTATTTGCTAAATATAATTTTATTTCTTTTACTTCATTTACATTACTAATTAGCTTAGTAGTTGTGAATATGTGTGGTTGACACAAAGTATGATTCTTTGAATTTGTTCAAAGAATTTATGAATGAAGTAAAAGAATAATTTTGAAAAGTATTAAGACCATACGAACAAGTCGTAATGGTAAATACTTAGATAAGGAGTATAGTAACAACTAATTATATTACATCATGTTTAACTTGATTACAAATAAGATAGTTCGTTTATATCTCCAACGAGTCTTTCGGAAATTTATTTTAATTAGAGTTATTCTTTACCCACAAAAGTTCCAATAAAAGAAATCATAAAGACACCATATTTGATATGGAGGTAAGAGTACCTAGTTCGACTTTATGATAGTTTGGATTGTAAGGTTTATTAGATAAACTTAATTCCGACTTGGATGAATGTGTATTTGTGGAGGTATCCTAAAGAAACTCAGGAATACTAATTCTACAACGCTCACTATGACAAAAGTTGTTTTGTTACTAGAATTAAAATATTCCTTTAGAAGGAATGTGTCTCTAGAATAGATAGTGGGAGTAATGTAGAACTTGAGTAAATTCAAGTACCACAAAATACATATCTTTTGAGAATGAACATGGAATCAGTTCCACAAGGGTTGTTATTGGATCACCAATTCGAGTAGCACAAGACCTATATAAGTCGGATATGTCATATCACACGGTTGAGAGACATGGTTTTACCATGACTCAACAAGGTGATCTGATGCTCATAGAAGATGAAAATGTGACTTATTAGGAGGTCGTGAGTGACCTAAATTCTGAGAAGTGGCGGAATCTTAAATAGAGTCCATGTACACAAACCATATATTGATATTGGTTTTGACATCTAAATGGGTAAGACCCATATGATGAAATTGGGTCTTATTGTAAAGACTCACATGGATGGTATTGTGAATACCTTTATGGTGTGATTGGATGTGAAAAGTTTCACACAAATGATGAAACCTTTATTTCAATCATAGTACTTAAACTCATTTGATTTCACTTGCAATTGTTGTATCTTTTATTACGAGTTCTGGCAGATGGACAACGAGGTTACATTCCTTAATTGGAATGACCTTACATATGTATTTGACATATGGATGGGGCTTCGTTAATCTAAAGGATGCTAGAAAGTGTAAAAATTACAAAATTCATTTATGAATTTGTTCAAATTTCTCAAAGTTGAATTATCGGTTTCGTTGATCTAGTTTTATGAAAACTAAGATTAATAAAGGAAATCTTGTGCACACAAGAAATTCAGTGGGAGTATTTAAATTAATCTGGTATTGTATGTGGATGACATACTGATCATCAAGACAATTTTCATACACTACACATGTAAGACATGATTAGGTAATTGTTTCTTGATTAAATGCTTAGGTGAGACTTCCTAAAAGATAGGAATCAAAATCTATAGAGATAGATAGTTGACATATCTCAACCTTAGCCTACATACATATTTGATGAAGTGTACAGACACCTCGTGTGCTTAATTTTATTGAAATCATTGCATACGTCACATGATGTATTTTGTCTGAAAGACAATATCCAACCTCATTAGACGAGAAAGGGATGCATGAGGAGTAACCAAATGCTTTGGCAATTGGATTGATCATGTACATCATGATATGTACTAGACCAGATGTACTATATGCTATTAGCAAAAACAATATGTACCAAATTATTTCTAGTGATTGTCATTAGATCACCATCAAGAATATCCATGGATATCTTAAAAGGACTAAGGATGACTTCTTGATTGGATCTGGAAAGGATCATTGTAAATGAGTTACAATGATATTGATTTTCCAAACCAAAGAACAGTATAACCAGTTTGTAGTCTGGAATAAACTTTATGCTCGGATGTCAAATCTGTAAGCTTACAAGTTTCAGAAGATTGATATATCTATTACAAAGGTCAAATATATGATTTGAATCGTTTGTCTCATAAGATGAGGAAGAAAATTGTTTTCCTTACGTTGCAGATTCCCTTGACCTCATTAAAGATGGTAATGGTTTAATCTTGCAAGCAACGGAAAACCAGATCTCACCAACGATTCAAATACAAGTTTTGACACTTTATTTCCTTTTGATAGAAGATCAAAAGTGTGAATTGGAAGATGTATCGGGTACCAACATAGGAAAGAGTTCCTTATCCACTAATAGAAAATCTTGCATAGGATATGCTTGATGATGACGCTAGTCCAATAGATTTTGAGTTAATATTTGATTGGCTTTAGTGCTAGTGGGAGATTGTTGGAGTAAGCCCTAAAAGCCAATCTATTTTGATAGAATCGTCTTTTGTATGATGACTTTGATTTATATATTTAATATATATAATAAGGCATTACTTTATTATGTTTATTTGAAACTAATAAAGTCCCTAGAATAGCTAGTCTAATTAATGGAACATTAAGTGTGACTTAATAGTGAGACTCCATTAAACATAAGGACACTATTCTTAAAGTATCCATAGTCAAGTTTTACTGTGATGTGGGATAACGATAAAACATAGAGACTATTATGTGAGTAACCTGATGACCTCATCTCACGAGTCATGGATATGAGATATCAAGTCTTCACATAGATATAAATGTTAGGAGTAATATTTATATTGGATTGACCCGCCATGAGAATACTACATAGTATGTTATGAAAAGTGTCATAAGTTATTCTCATAGTGATAATGGTGTATACCACCCTTCGACCTGAAACCACTATGGACCCTAGATGTGGAGTAGAGTACTTAGTTGCTGTTCAAACATTGTCCGTAACAGGATGACTATAAAGTCGGTTGATGGGTACTCTATAAATCATGTTGAGGGACATGAGTGACCTAGATGGAATTTGCCCCTCCTACATAACAGGAGCAATATCTGTAGGCCTCTTGATTGAATATGACTGATAAAATGCGTGGCCACGCCGAACTAAGTCAATATGAGATATTGAGCTTATTCGTTGCTCAGTATATTCTGGGATCAAGAAATAAGATATTGAACCATACAAGGGTGACACGATCTATGCCTTATGTTCAATATAGATATAAGGGCAAAGGGGTAATTATACACACGATCATTATCACATAAAGGTTTCGTCAGATCACATGACATTCTCGTCACTTGGGTAGCAGTGATGTGTTGCTAGATACCGCTCACTGTTTATAATATTAAATATGTGATTTAATATTATTGCCAACGTTACGAGAACCTATAGGGTCACACACAAAGGACAGATAGATGAGAGAAATAAATAAGTAAGACTTATTTATAAAATAATAAGCAGGACTTATTAGTAATTAAATAATTAAGTATGACTTATTATTTAATTTATGAAAAATAGAGAAATGCGGTCCACCGTAAGGTACGGTGCAGTGCTTGGCTTGATGACCAGACAAGTGGTTCTATAAATAGAACCCTTGTGATGAAGTTTTGTAAGCTTAACCTAATTTACAAAGTGAAACCTAGCCGCCACTCTCTAAACCCGGTTCTCTCTGAATCTCTGGTGGAATTGGCTAGCACCGGTCATCGGAGAAGGTCTGTTCGTGTGGACTGAGTAGATGCATCGCTACTTTGCTTTGCTCGTGATCAGAAACAGTTTCTACTTCAAAGGTTCTGCACTTCAAGAGGTAAACACATAAACTTGTGGTTTTGTGTTCTTTGATTTGTGATTAATGGTTTAATCAAGATCCGTTCATCGGGAATCCGCTAAGAGGATAAAATTTTTGAAAAACTCCTCTTAAATCCCTTCATGAGGCCCAATGGGGCTTGTCTCATGAGAGGGGGCAGTTTATATAGCCCATTAGAGAGAGAAAGTCTCATTTTTCTTGTTCTTGTGGAGAGCTAGAGAGAAGGGAGAGCAAGAGGGAGCTAGGGCAAGCTTGAGCAAGAGAGGTCAAGAGCAAATCGTCGAGCTTTCGTCGGATTAAGGTAAGAGAGTAGATTTCATATTCGTGGGTGATACGAGGAAGGGGAGAATGTCGATTTCTCCTTACCCGAACTTCCTCCACCCCATTTTCGTTTTAGTTTTGGATGGATTTTCTTAATGGAAATCGAATCTAAGGTTCATAACATGTTTAACATGCTTTTATCATGATGTATGAACGGATTTATTTGATAAAAACGAGATTTATAAAGGATTAAACTCAAGAACATTGTGTTCTTGAGTGTTTTGAGTAAAAATGGTAAATCTTTACTTTTTCGTAGTAAAAATGGTAGATCGGTGAAATGAACCGTCCTTTTGTGTTTAGGTATGTTTGTTACACTTGAATACAAACTCATTTGGGATTTATGACATGAAAAATGGGATTTTTGGGTGATTTGAAGTGAAAATCGCATGTTTTGAGCATTCCTGACAAAAGGCCTTCGCTACGGCTCGCCAGGAGCCAGTGTCCCACTGGTGTGGTTCGCTGATGCTCGCTAGGCCTTCGCTTAGCGAACCGTTCGCTACGGCTCGCTACGGATCGCTAAGCCACCGTGACAGCACAACACTTTGCTGTTTTGAAATTTGAATGGCTTTGAGGGTTCTAACATGTTATATTATGTATGTTAATTATTGTAATAGACATATATGCTTATAATATGGATAATGAACATATTGTATGAGATTAATTGAGTAATCTTAGAGAATAAATATGATTGTGATGATGTATGCAATTGGATTATGTGTGTGTATCTTGTTTTGGAAGATGATTATCGATGATGTTTGTTTAAATGTCAAAGAAGTATATTAAGGTGTTAATAAACTTAATAAAGAAGGATATTAGAGTATGTTATTATAATAAAGAAGTATATCGAATTATGTTATTCGATAAAGACGTATATTAAGGTATAGTGTTATCTTAATAAAGACGAAATGTCGGATAGTGTTCCACATTATAAATGACGAGCAAAATGCTAATTGTGTGAGTGTGAATTCATGAATTACATACATGCATTCATGAATTGTTGATGTATATTGGATATTCCAATAAAGACGGATATCGGATTATATTTATCCGATAAAGACGAATATTAGAGGTGAGATACTCTAATAAAGACGATGGTACCACATGCATTAGATATGTTTAGGGGACATAGCATGAAGATTGTGGCATTAGATTGCATTAGGATATGTGTACATTATTTGATATTTGATATGTGACACATATGTTTGCATTTATGTGATAATTGTTATGTGACACATATTTTGCTAAGTGTGCTTATTGATATTCGATGAAGTGATGTTTGATTATAATGATCTAGAACTTATAATTGAATGATAGATGATGATGTATATGTATAATGTATGATTATGCATGAGTTAGAATATGCATGATTAATGATGAAGTGTTTAAGTACCATTTACTTACACTTGTATATTTTGAGTATGTTATCTAACTCTCTTTTATGTGTTATGTGCTAGACCGTTGGGGGTCCAGATTCACAGGTTTTGTGGTTATCGATGTCGAGTCGTCGGTGAAGCTCTGCTCTGATTGTGACACGGGAAATGGTTGTATTTAGTATATAGAGTCTTCATGACTATTTGTATTTACTTTGGAAAATGTATCTTTATAAAGATTTATTTTGTATAAAGCATTTTTACTAATTAACTACATTAGTATTATTTTGATTGAAGAATGTAATGCTCGAACCATGACTTTTATAATAATAAACTTTGATTTTCCGCCGCGTATTTTGAAAAAGATTTATCATGGTAGAATTTTATTAAATAATGGGTTTGAGTGTTACATATGCTAGAATAATGTCAATGTCAAAAGCATGCATTGGTTCCATTTGCATGAACATCAGCAATATTAAAATTTCATTTGCAACATCAAGAAACACATTATAACAAACTAACTACACAACCAGTGCAAAAATCCACTCACATAAGTCTATTTTTACCGAAGAGGGATTGGACAATCCTCTTGATTTCAAAAAACATGAGAGAACTAACAAATACCAACAATTCAATTGTGATGATTCATTTTTATCAACATCAGAATTGTTTCTATGAGCAATAGTTGCAAAACAACACTCTCTAATTGGTCTAGCACTAAACTGGTTATACAAACATTGAATTGGAGTATTACAACTAGGCTGAAACCATTGGTATTGCCTCATGGTTTTAGGTAGAGATGATTAGATTAAGACAAAAGGTTATTGCAGTTTCCTGAAAAAGAACCAATAATGCTTTAGATCATAGCAGACACAGTTTTGCTTTTTGTGGAATATTATAATACTGTTTCTCTACGAGGATTGGATTGGATTGACTTCAACAGTGAGTGATAGAGAGACTCAATTAACACAACTTCAATTCAACAACCAAATATATTCAAGTGGTCCTCTTCAACATTCAAATATTCATTTCATTATTTACAACATTCATATGCAGAGAACACAATTGTGATTCAAAATCAATTTAGGGTTTCATTTTGCAATTATTCAATTCCTAAATTATTCAATTCAACATAATCTTCTTCTGTCAATGTGAAATCTATGGTGATGAATGATGAAATCAAAATTCAATTTAGTTTAACCTAATTCTCAAAATCAGAATCAAAATCAATGGTGATGAATGATAAAACCTAATTCTCAAATCAAAACAACATTCAGTTCAGACAAAATCAAAATGAATATCAAAATCAGAAGAAGCTTACTCTAGTACTACAATGAACAGACAGAATCGTCGAACAATGCAGATAGAGAACGAATAAGACGACGGAGAAAACGGAGAAGACGATGGAGAGAACGAAGAAGACGACAGAGAAGAAGCTTTGAAACGGAGAAGACGACGGAGAAGAAGCTTTGAAACGGCGACGGCGTAGACGAGCGATTTCGTGGCTGTGTGATCTAAGTGTGATCGTGTGTGACAAGGCTCACAGTGTCACACATTCAGATCGTAACATGTGGCAAAACAATTCCATGATCAAATGACTATAATTGACTTATGCACTGTGCATAAAAACAGTCTTATGCACATTAACTTTTGCCGAGTGAGAGTTACTTCTAATTTGGTTTGCTTAAATTATTATTATTATTATTTTTTTTAAAACAAAAGTGTCAAAAGACCCGGTTTAATCTTAACTCGTATATTGAATGAAATGTTGAAAAAAGACCGAAACTGAACTCAAAAACATTGCACTAAACAACCATGAATCCACCACCACCACCACCACCAACCTCCTCCGACCACCTGAACACAACACTCTCATCCCTCACCAACCTCCTCACTTTCTCAACTCAAATCCTCTCAATCACCACCCAACCCCAAACCCTAACCACCAATTTCATCCCCTGCCCTTTCAATCCCAACCACCTCATGCCCCCATCTTCCCTTTTCCTCCACCACCTCCGCTGCCCATCCTCCCCTAACCCCCTTCCCCACCTCAACCACCTCCTCACCTCTCTCTCTTACCCTAAAACCCTCCAAAACCCTAACTCCATTCACCTCTCTTCTTACTTTGATTTCACTTCCAATTTTTTCTACAACGATTGCCCTGGCGTCGTTACTTTCTCCGACGCAACCTCCGTCGCTAATTCCGCAACTTTTCATCTCCCTGATTTTCTATCAATAGAATGTTCAGACAACAATACCACACTCAATCATAATCCCAAACCTTCCCCCATTGTTCCTTCTGAGTATTTTTACATTTCACGTGAAATTGAATCATGGAACAATTTTCCTATTACGTTTTCGAACTCTGTTTTTCGTGCAATCCTAGGTATTGGAATTGCGAAAGAGAGTGAAATGGCGAACTGGTTGTTATCGAATTCGCCTCAATTTGGTGTTGTAATTGATACTTCTATGCAGTGTCATATTTTTTTGCTGTTTTGTTTGTGTTTTAAGGCAATTCTTAGAGATGTTTCTGTTTTGAATAATGCTTTAGTATGGTTAGAATCTCAGGTTTCGATTTTGTATGGTGTTAATGGGAAATTGTTTGTTCTTAATTTTGTGAAAAAATGTATTCTTGTTGGTGCTTCGGTTCTGTTATTGTTTCCTTTAGAGAATGAGGTTGGTGATTCTGTTGATTCAAAGAAAGAGAAGAATAATACCACAGATTGTATTCGGGAGAAGAAGATTTTAATGCCGCAAGTTGTAGCGGGTGTTGCGGCGTTGCATGAACGAGCATTGCTTGAACGTAAATTTAAGGGATTTTGGTTTCCGCATCCATCAAATAACTATCAGCTGTATGTATTTTCTGTTATATTCTGTATCATTTTGCCACATGAATGAATACTTGTTTGGTGAATTTGAAACTTGTGGATATCATGAGGTTAGTATGAATTATGGCGATTTGATTATATAGGAAAGCTGAGCATTGTTATTTATCTGACAAAGCTAACGAAGAGCGGAATAAGCGTGTTGATTATAGACCTATAATTGAGTATGATTGGGTTCATCGGCAGCATTCACATAACCAGGTACTTATAAATTATAATCTGGTTTATATAGTTTTGGGAAACAATTTTCCATTTTGTGTTTTTCTAAATTGTTTTATTTGTCTAATTAGGGATCTGGATTCACTACGTTCAATAGATTAGAGTCGTCTAATAGATTAGACGGAGGTGTCGACATATAAGTTGTATGATTTTCATCCAAAGGCTTCTATTTGTTTTTTTTTGAACAAGAAAAGGCTTCTATTTGTTAACTGCGGTGATTTATTTATTTTAATTGTAGTAAACCCAGATCTGTCTAACTAGATGCGTTTTGACTTTTTTAGTCACATTTATAACACTGAAATACGTAGCAGATGACTAATAAGTAATTAGGGAACACTAAAATACGTAGCAGATGACTAATAAGTAATTAGGGAGTTAGTATGCTTAAATGTACTGTTAGGGTTATAAAATCAGCATTACATCCGCTTCCCTGCCACAATCCCGGTTGCTAGTCGCCATCATCAAATGGGTTCGCTATTCGCTAAGTCTAGTATAGCGGCTGCTCCCACCATGACCCCAATTACGACAACATCAAAAGGATGGCTAAATCCAATCCTAATTGTTTTCATTAGTGACAAGTTCTGTATGAGAAATTGTTAATAGAATGGTAGCAGTTAACTCAAAATTTGTACCCAAGTTCATATTATCTAAGGCATCACATTCACGGGAGTAAATATACCATTTTCTTTTGTTTTACCTACAACTGACGTATTTTCAATCTGTTTTCAATTATAGGGAACACAAAAAGAGAAGACACGAGAGGAGTTACTAGCTGAAGAAAGGGATTATAAACGTCGAAGAATGTCTTATCGTGGCAAGAAGAGAAATCAATCAACTATACAGGTTAGACTTACTGGACGGTTATTGAATTTTTCTGCTTCTATCATTGAATCAATCTCCCTCTGTCTAATAAAAAGTGTCTTATTTGCGATATTTCTATGTCTCAAAATAATTATCACTTTAGAATACCAATGAAGCATTAATTATTTTTACCCCACTAGTATGCCCTTATATATTTCAACTCATCTAACTATTTCACTAACTACAATCAATAAGGGTGTTTTAGTAAATGTAATCTATTTTATCATTAAAATTAGTACAACTAATAATTTTCTTAAGAATCGCACACAGCCCAAATAGGATAATTTTTATGAGATGGAGGGAATAGTAATTTTAAGTACTGAATCATGGTTCTGTTCTGTTTTCTAATTGTTCGTTGTCTCTATTGAAGCTGAATAATCATGACATCTTTTAATTATCATGTAGTTATTCCAGTTGGTATCAGTACTATATCAGATTCGGTGGGAAGGAGATTTTTGTTTGGATTGTTTGTCTTTAGCAATATTTCAGAATAAATTATTCAGAGGAATTTTGACTATTTTCTTTAACGTCTTGCATTTTAATGATTTTTTGCTTAATTCTAAACTCTGAAGGTGATGAGGGATCTGATAACGGAATACATGGAGGAAATCAATCTGGCTGCAGGTGTAAAGAGCCCCGTCAGTGTTTCTGAAGACAATAAAATGCCTCCTCCTAAACTTCCTTCTAGTCACGCCATTCCCATGGAAGCCGATAATTCAGGAAAAGCTAGTCATGACTCACCTGCAGTGACAATCAGTAACCCAGGTTATCATGAGCAACAATCTCACACAAATTATTCTGACAAAAGCGAAGCTGTACATGATGCTACTTCTAGAGATTATGAACAACATAAACAAGGACATCACAAGAGCCACCATTACAGAGAAGATCAACGGAGTGCTGATCAAGGAAATCATAGGAGTCGTACTTCAACAAGCCCTGAAAGACATAGAAATCGTGCTTCAACAAGCTCTGAAAGACATAGAAGTCATAGTCGATCACATGATCGTAGAGTTCATCATAAGAAACAAGATTACTCAAATGAAAACAAGTACAATAACTCGTCAAGAACCAAGGATAGGGACCAAAATGTATTTTCAGAGCGCTATGATCCTTCGGAGTATCATGATGTTAGGGAGCATGATAGCTCCCCTGATGACAAATATATCAAGCCAGATAAATTTTATCCTAAGGAACTTAATTAGCTATGCTAGCCAAAACTATGAAGGCATTACATATGCAGTGGGTAAGTTTTGCTTGCCATTCCTATTTAGAAGTTGAATATAAATTTAAATATGAAACTCTACTTTAACGTAGTTTATTTGCATTATTTTGCAGTATTAACATATCAAGCTTTGGCGATTTTAGCAATGTATCCTCTTTTGTATCCTTAACTGTGAAATAGTATCTTTGAAGCATTCCTTGGAGTGATTTTACTGTCCATATTATCACTATGTCTTTATTTTTCCTCTCAAGTTAAATGCAACAAAATGCAATTATGTCAACCACAATAAAAATTCTCATTGTGTTAGTGACAAATTTTGTTACTTTTTAGTTTAATTACATGGTATATGTGTCGCTAGAAGAAATGAAATAAGATGTTAATGTTCTAATTTGGATATTGAATTATTTGATTACCAAAATGCAATTTTATAGGATCCTATGTCTTTAGTAGCTTTAGGTATTGAGGTGAAACAACTTCAGAGAATTTTTTGTCTCAATATACATATAGAGTGATTTGATTTGAATTCTTTTAAATTGCTATTATTTTCTTGTCATCTACTTCCCTGTTGTGCTCACTTCTCTCCCAATCACTTGCTGCTTACCTTGGCTTAGAATATGTGAAGGCTAGCCAAGCATTGTCATTATTCAACTATTTATATTATATATTGCAAGAAAATTTGTTAAATACTTCAGCATTATATGAAATCAAAATGCCTTTGACGGCTAACTTGTTTTGCTTTATTTCATTCAGGTTGAAAAAAAACAGAACATTTCAATATCTACCTGAATTCCCTCTATTCTTTTTTCTTTTTATTTTGCTGTTTCTGAGTGACACATCAATTGACTTCTCTTTGTTTCAACATTGTTTAGTAGTAGAGAGACTCAGCCGCGATGGAGTGATTACAAGCTCAGGTAAGTAAACCCCTGTAAATAATGTTTGTATGCATAGAAATTAGGGGATACCAATACAATGACAGGGTAGTTTGGTATCTGCGGGAGGGAAGATAACTTTGGACATGTCTAAATTTAAGTGCTGCTTACATCTGTTAAAAATATCTAATACGTTTGTTCTCTGGCTGTCTTTATTCAGGACTGCAGATGTAACCATGATAACTGTGGAGGCCGGGGCTCAGCGGGAGACAATACCAAACAATTTATTTTGGAAGAGAAGTGGTCTCAGTTCTTGCTTTGCACAAGGGCCAAGTGGTCGTATGTCATAAGATGGATTGTGAACTGCCTCTTCCCATTTTTGAGAACTTAACTTTATTTTGAAAGAATGTCCACAGGTTCTCTTGATTGGTTTTATAGGGTACTTTGAATGATATACCAGAATGCTGTACAACTTAAAGGGGAATTATCACAGTTTAGCCCCAAGTATGCAATTGGATTAGACTAATGTGGGGAAAGAACAAGTTACCCTGAATGTTTCCTCTGATAGCTATTTTTCGTTTTGAAAGTAGCGTAAGATTAATTTGTCAGAATATGGTTATCGTGCTACATTCGTTATGCATTTCATTATTAGAATGAGTTTTGTAGTTCATGAAGTCCGAGTGAGTTTTGATTCTGCTTGCGTTTGGTTTGGCAATGCGGGGTAGCAACAATATTCCAAAATTTATATAGTACCTTCATGTCAAAAGTTTTCACCTTGATTCACCCAGACTAGTTTATTTCTTTTATCCAAAATGAATTAGGGGCATGAAATCTAAAGGGTGGCTTTATTATACTCAAAAGTTACATTTCTACGAGAACAAATTGTAGTTAATCAGATGATTTGCAAAAAAATATGAAAGATTTAACAAAAAATAGAACATTAGGTGATTGGATAATGGATTAATCATTTACTTAACTACTAACTGTATTATTTTACTTCAAGTTTCTCAACAAATTTGCAAAAGGACACATTGGGAAGTTGAGAATGCTTTTCTTTTGAGAATTAGAGACGATTTTTAATTCCATATTGGTGGCTAATATGTAGATAAGTATTCAATAGGCATAAATTCTACATTTTTTTTTTGGTCAAGAAAAAAAAAATTCTACAATTTATTTTGGTTATTTTTCATTGTTCTTCCCTGACGCATGCATAATAGATGATTGACTGTGTGTTGTATACGCTCTTCTATATTTATATAGTTTCACTTAAACAACCTCTTCAATTCAACAGTTAGTACTATGGAGCATGAACACAAACTCAGACACCGACACTTTGACACCAATAATAATTTGAAAAATAACATAATTCAATGTAATTAATCATAAGCGTTAGAGTTGAACACTGTAGCATGTCTGACACCGAGACATGCTTAATCCAAAGAGTGTCCGTATTTCATAAAATAATAGTATAATAGCTTATTTGGCTAATAAGTCAACGCGGTTTCCTTGATATGGGAGTGAATGATGCGCTTGAACTTGAATAATGAATAACAAATAAATACTGTGTATAGTACATTGTATGACACACACACAAAGACACAATAGTGAAGTGGGTCGGTGGCTTTATTTTCAAGTGGGCCTCTAAACTATTTACTTATCTAACATCATACCATGCATGCCAATTGCCAAGTCATTCTATTTCTGTTATCAAGATTCATTTTTTAACTGTCAAATCTTTTTCTTGTGTACCAAGATTTGACATCTAAGTCTAGTTGCAAGAAATTCTTGTTTCGCAATGGCCAACAATGAAGAACAAACATATGCGTTGAAGGATAAATTGAAGGAACTTGTTAATACTATTGTGGAAAATGATGACTTTACTGTGCATGCTGCTGATGAAGCTATCACTGCTCTTTCTATTCTCCGAGATATGAAATGTAGTGTTTCTTTCTCGCGTAAACTGGATCGTTTATCTGTTTCTGTTCCTCCACAGTTTCGATGTCCTATCTCAGGTCATGTTATGACTGATCCTGTTATCTTGGCTAATGGACAGGTACTTTGTTCTTTCTCTTTCACTAATATAAAGATCATTTCTTGAATGATTTTTTTTTAATTTTATTTTGATGGATCATTGTGTTCTATTAGGTGACTGTATAGTTTTCTCTGGCTGCATGTTTAGTTTTATTTTTTGGGGGATTTTGTAGTGTTACTTGTTTCTCAAGCATCATAAAACCTTGAGGGTTAGATGTTATGATGATTCCAAGGTTTTAAATCGGGATAGTAGTCACAATCATGCAAAGAATTGTGGGTTTTAGAGGGTTAGTTATTATGATGATTCCAAGGTTTTAAAATCGTGGTAGTAGTCGCAATCATGCAGAGATTTGTTGGTAAATTAAGATGACTGATGCAACCTCAATTGCAGTTGCATTGTGGTTGCAGATACATCGAAAATTATGATGTCGCGGTTCAGATTTCGGTGCGGACTTTTGAAAAATAAAATATGATGGGGTGTCAATTAATTTCCACTTGGTTGTTTTTTTTGGGCGGATTTTGAAGTGGTAATTTTTGTAGATTGAGAATTAGTTATAATGATTCCAAGGTTTTAAGTCACAGTACAGTCACGATCCTCCTGAGAATTGCAGGTAAATGTGACTAATGTGCCCTCAATTGCAGCCGCGTTGTGGTTGCAGAGACAAAATTATCATGTCATGGTCAATTGTCGAAAGGTTTTCGATTTAGTAGGATTTCAATTTTCAATATGGAAGGATTAAAGGGTTGGGGTGTTACACTGTTATTCAATGCTCATGATTGTTGTATTACTTACTTAATGTATCGGTACTGCAGACTTATGATCGACCATTCATCCAAAGGTGGCTGAATGAAATCCACAAAACTTGCCCTCAAACTCAGAATGTCCTCTCTCACTCCATCCTTTCTCCTAACTATTTGGTACATGACATGATTTCAAGGTGGTGTAAGGAGCATGGAATTGAGCTACCAATGCCTATTGGGGAAATCGACAATGGAGAAGTAAGCGAAGCACACAAATACCGTTTAAGTTCATTACTTCACAAACTGTCATTATCTACACTTGACCAAAAAGAAGCTGCAAGCGAGCTTCGGCTGTTATCGAAGCGAATGCCTTCGTTTCGAACACTCTTTGGTGACTCAGAAGTGATTCAGAAATTACTCACTCCATTTTCACCCGGCATGGCTTGTATTGATCCTGAACTCCAAGAGGATTTGATCACAGCTGTTCTAAATCTCTCAATAGAAGAAAAAAATAAGAGAGTTTTCGCAGAGGATGAAAAGCTTATCGCCTTTATTATCGATTCATTGAAATCAGGAACCATTCAAACCAGAAGCAATGCTGCAGCAGCTGTTTTGTCATTATCAGCACTTGATATCAACAAACACATCATTGGAAAAACCGGTGCTATCAAATATTTGGTCGATCTTTTAGAAAATGGACATCCATCAGCAATGAAAGATGCTGCTTCGGCTATATTCAATCTATGTATTGCACATGAAAATAAAGCGAGGACTGTTCGAGAAGGTGCAATTCAGGTTATTCTCAGCAAGATCATCATGGACCATGTTCTAGTCGACGAGCTTTTGGCCTTATTGGCACTTCTATCTAGCCATTCCAAGGCTATTGAGGCATTGGGAAGTCACGGCGCTGTTCCTTTCTTAATGGATATTTTAAGGGATGACAGTGTTTCGGATCGGAGCAAGGAGAACTGTGTTGCAATATTGTACATAATATTTTTCAACGATAAAACAAAGAGGAAGGAAATTAGAGATGATGAAATAGCCAATGGTACATTGTCTAAGCTTGCCCAATGTGGAACTTCAAGAGCTAAGAGGAAAGCTTGCGGTATTCTCGATAGGCTCAAGATAGCTCAATCCTCAACACTTGTGGGTCTCTTTGCTGTCAATTTTAAATAATTGTGAGAAACTTTCAAGCAAATTCCCATTAAGGGCAAACAATTGTACTCACCACTTTGTAAATGAGTTTCTTGTGTATATTATGTATATTGCATACAATTGTATCATATTTTCTCTTTACAAGAAGCTTTCTACTTAAAACCTTATTCATATTATGATAATGTTGACTAAATTTCATATGAACTATTGAAAGATTTATGCTTCTCCTTGATGGAGGCTAATGATTGATTTTTTATTTGATTCATCAATGTCGCTTGTAGATATCTTCAAGTCGTCGAAATACTCAGAGTCTAGATAAAGAAAATCATGAGAATTATTGATAGTGCAATCGTTGGTTTTAAAATGATATTGTTTGTCTGCGGCAGGCAATGAAAAAGAGTAAGTTCCAAAGGTGGAACTTCTGATATCAGAAGTGCTTGGAGATGTTGCAAAATTTTCATCTAAGATATAAGGAATAGCTTTTTCTATTGGTTTGATTTGGTTCTGACTCTTACTGAAGTTTTCCAATGTCATTGATGTTACTGCTTTAATGATTCTAGGAATTTCATGATCTATGAGTACAACATTGCTGTTAAGCTGTTTTATGCACTGACCAGCTTCCTTCTTTTGGAATCTGCATTTTAGAAAAATTTATAAAGTTAAGTGTTGGCACATTGTTATTCAAATTATTGCCTTCACAAAGTTAAAGTGTAATAGTACCTATCAAGTATCACCCATGTGGCTTTAATTTCTTTGGCTTTTGTGGCTATTGAACCCGCTTCTGCATCAACAATAACCTTCACTTTGTAATGCACCTAGGATGACAAAACAAATAGTTAAAAATTACTGGCTCCGGTCCTTTTTATAAGAGACAGTTCACCTTTTAAGATTCATCGAATAAATTATGTATCTGGTCCATAATAGTGACTAGATCCATTATTTATTCAATGAATATAGAAAGGTGAGTAGAATTTAGCACCTAACGTTAAGCCAGGTCCAAGGCCGGAACAACATATGCAGAGGCCTTAATTCAACTCGAAACAAATAAGTGCGGATCCACTTTTAAAAGAGAAATATTAATACATTAAAACTTGGAAAAATATTAAGTGTGAAATGTACCTGCATGAGATTGTAAATTAAGCATAGCTGCTGCATCTTATGGACATATTCATAAATTGTTTGTTTAAGGATATCCCTTTTACATTGATCAACTTCATGAGAAGAGCTTTCTTTTTTGTGCTTCTCACCGCCTGTCATCGCGTAGCATCACACGTTCAATTGAAAGTTAAAATAAGGATATGAAAACTAATACTCGTGGAATGGTGAAAAGTGAAAACCTACAAGAAAGAAAACAACATGGTAGATATTTAAGCCTTTGATATAAATTTGGCCTAGGAAGTACAACAAGCAGTATTAAGAAATCATCAGGCTTGATCACATTTTGTATTGTCCATTCGATTGCATAATCGCTGCTGATTTCTTTACTGACATCAACAACAACTAGTATTACCTCCTGCACCATGGTATATCAGTAAATGCACTATGCTGAGAAATTAGAATTAACTATAGACTATAGTATTATTTTTCTGTCAAAACAAAAAACTATGGTATTATTTCTTTTGTTGAGTACTTTTATAGTATTAAATACTAGTATTTTCTTGGAGCAGAAAATTATGCTGTTTATAATTTAACCAGTGCGATGGTTACATAGAAATTAAATGAGGAAAAAACAAGTTTTAGCCAGAGAGAGACAGAGAGTCATGGTGTTGGGATGACCTTGATGCAAAGGGGTCCTACAAGGTTGAATTGGACAAATAGTTGAAATCAATGTGATTTAACAATTCTTTCAAAATCTGATAAGTTTAAATAGCATCAATTTCCACTTGCAGATGTATATAATACTATTTCCGTCCCAATATATAAGACTCATCCATAAAAGCACAAGAATTAAGAAAAACAGTTTTTGCATTAAATTTGTCACTAATATACATTCTCTTTCCAAAATTACCCTTCAATTATTAAGGGATAGAAATAGTGATTTTGTACTTCTTTTCATTCAATTAGGGGTAGTTTTTTAAAAATTTAATTAATGCACCTTAAACTTTGAAAATGTTCTTATAAAATGGGTCAACAAAATGGAATTGGATTACATGCGGTCAGTCTGCATGAAGTCAGTGGTTCTGAGTCATCTGATTAAGATCAGACGGTTTAAATTTTAAGACATTTTTTATTTTTGTTTAATATAAAATTTTCAGATGACATTTGGACCTTCCGATCGTTCGGCCTAAAAGTTACTGACCGCGTGACTGCACCGATTTTCGACTGCACAGAATCCAGGTCCCACCAAAATCTTACAAAAAGGTCTTATATATTGAGACGGAGGTTGTAACATTGATTGATATCATTTTTGTGTGTATGTGTGGAACATTAATAACATTAGATTTGCCCTACGAAAACTCACAGTTTTATCACTCTAGTCCTTGGACCAAAGGATGATATATTAATCATACATATGAATCCTACAAAACAAAACAATAGATTTAAAATTTTCTGTACGACATTCTGCATATGGTTAAATTGTAAAGCTTCTGCTGCATGATACAGTGCCGAAAATATAAAGCACCATGTCAAAGTATGTGCATGCCTATTCATTCTTCTATCCTTCTGCTACCGTTAATGTCCGAGCAAACACTTCCACTTCCTCTTCTGCTGCTACGATCAGACATACGGCTGCTTGTATATTGGCTTGATGAGGCAGTTCTTTGATATGAAAGCATGCTTTCATCTGCCGAAGATTTTGCACTTAAACCTCTTTTGGAAGATTTCCTACTGCTTTTCTGGCCTTTTTCTTTGCTTGAAGATTTTTTACTGCTCTTCTGGCTTAATTCTTTGATAGAAGATTTTATCGATTTGTTAGTCTTTTGGCTTATATTACCAACAAAGCTTTGCCATATTTTACTGCTTTTGCCACTTGAAGAAGCACTTTCATCTGCTGAATCTTTAGTGCTTGTTTTACTCCTTGATCTTGAGCTGCTTTTTGGGCTTGATTTCTTCGAAGACACATTTTTTTGAGATTGGCTTGAGATATCATTTTCGTTGTTTTTTGAGTAATGGCATTGGGAAGTCACGGCGCTGTGCCTTTCTTAATTAATGGTTATTTTAAGGGATGACAGTGTTTCGGATCGGAGCAAGGAGCTGTGTTGCAATCTTGTACATAATATTTTTCAACGATAAAACAAAGAGGAAGGAAATTAGAGACGATGAAATAGCCAATGGTACATTGTCTAAGCTTGCACAATGTGGAACTTCAAGAACTAAGTGGAAAGCTTGCGGTATTCTCGATAGGCTCAAGATAGCTCAATCCTCAACACTTGAGGGTCTCTTTGGTGTCAAATTTAAATATTAAGGGTGCATTGCATACAATTGTACTCGCCTCTTTGTAAATGAATTTCTTGTGTATATTGCAAACAATTGTATCATATTTTCTCTTTTCCTTTACAAGTAGCTTTCTACTTAAAACATTATTCATATTATGACTATGTTAACTAAATTTCATATGATCCATTGAAAGATTTAAACTTCTCCCTGATGGTGGATAATGATCGAATCCTCATTGAAACACTCGGAGTTTAGATAAAGAAAATCATTAGAATTATTGATAGTGCAATGGTTGGTTTTACAATTATATTGTTTGTCTTTTGCAGGCATTGAGAAAGAGTAAGTTCCAAAAGTGGAACTTCTGATATCAGAAGTGCTTGGAGATGTTGCAAAATTTCCATCCAAGATATAATGTACAGCTTTTTCCATTGGTTTGATTTGGTTCTGACTCTTACTAAAGTAAATTTGGTGGTAATCGATTTTAATATATTAGAAGTAGATAAGTGAAAATGTAAACATAAACCAATAGTAAACAAACAATTAATGCCCACATCCGAATTAACTGCAAACCATTGCAAGTTTTGAAATCATTGACAAACAAAAAGGAAATAACTGAAAACATAATAAAGACCACAATTAACATTGTGTACAATATGCAAGTTACTCAACGAGCGAATAATCTACCTCATATTGTAGATGTCTAAAACACCAATCGAACAATTATCAAAAAAAAAAAAAAAAAACCAATCGAACACGAAGGAACTTTCTTCAGGACGAGTTAGAAGCCTAGTGCATTATTTATCATCCCCTGAACACACACTAACGTCTACGGAGTAAACAGTACTGACATAAACAGAGTTGCTCTCATATCCCCATCTGTTTGGGTTGCTTAGTGCATAACAGCTCTTTTCGCGAGTATAAAATAACGCAGCATCTCCCAAAGTTTTCAGGTTGACATAACTCATTGCTGAGAAGTCTATCTTGTATATATTCCTTATTTTTTTGTAATTAAAATCAACCACTAAAAGTTGCTCATCACAATTAACCAACGTAATCCATGGGAGGAGGCCCGGCTTTGTTGTTACATTGGGAGTACTCTTCAATTTTAGAAATTTAATATATGCAGAATTCAAGCTGAGTACCCCTATGTTGGCCTTGTCGGTGACAACATATATTATATTATGCAAAACAACAAAGTCAAGAACCACCCCTACATTTTCCTCCACTGTCGGATAAGTAACCCAACCACAATTTCGAGATTGATAGACATGCAAAAGTCTAGGACAACCAGTTAAAACCACCAAGACAAATTCCTTGGAGCATTTGCCAAAAGCCAATAAGGCATGGCAAACCTTTACTAACTTCAAAGGTTGAGGTATTGATTACCTTGGTTATTCTTGTAAATGGATGATTAGCACAATTGAATTATTGTTCTGCATCTCCAACATGATAAAATATCCGCTAGAAGACGTACAATATTGAAACTCAAAGTAGTACTTCCCATCCATCATCTTCCACCAATAAACTTTGTGGTCGGGTAAGCTTCCAAAGGAATATGCTTTCTTAGTATAATAAAACCTTTGATAAGTAACGGTGCTTGGGATGCGAGTAAATTTCTCCAGTAAATTTTATGAGAAACACTCCAACTCTTGCACACACCAGAAAAATGAAAGAGGTCGTCAAAATCAAGTTTACCGGTCCTCTCGGGCGGAGATGTGATTTGATGTTCAGCTGGCAGGCAGGCAGGCTCCTTCTGAATCATCGCTGTTTCGGGGGATCTCCATCTTCATTGAGACAATGATTCAGTTTAACTAATAACTCCAATTCAGAATAAAACCAAGTACAGTATAAAAAAGATTAGATCTTTATTTTGTTTTGTGTGTTATTTTTTTTTTTTTCACCACCAGTTTAATCTAGCTCGGGTAAGTTCTGACATCAAGTGGTTCTAACCTCCTCCGATCGCAGTTGCGGGGATCAAATCCTGGTCCACCCTACCAATTTTGTGTGTTCTTTTGTTCAAAGTTATATTTTTTTTTTTGTAAGGGTTTTGAATAAATATATTTCAAATAGTGAGGAACAAGAAAACGAGCCTTTAACCCTATTTCAGATATTGTATAATAAATCTTTTTTATTTTATTATCAAATCAACTTGATTGTTCAAAATAATAATAATAAATAAGCTTTTATTAATTTATAAGTTTTTGCCAAGAAATCTTCACAAGTTTATGAATAATAAATCAAAGCTTATTTATTTACATAAGCTCAAAAATAAATTAATCGAAATGGGGAGGCTTATGAATGAAAACATGCGTGAATGAAAACATACCTTGAAGTTTAATGATTGATTTGTGATTCAACTCATCAATATCGCTGCCAGAGATCTTCGAATCCTCATCGAAATACTCAGAGTCTAGATAAAGAAAATCATGAGAATTATTGATAGTGCAATCGTTGGTTTTAAAATGATATTGTTTGTCTGTTGCAGGCAATGAGAAAGAGTAAGTTCGAAAAGTGGAACTTCTGATATCAGAAGTGCTTGGACATGTTGAAAAATTTTCATCTAAGATATAAAGAATTGCTTTTTCTGTTGTTTTGATTTGGTTCTGACTGTGACTCTTACTGAAGTTTTCCAATGTCATTGATGTTACTGCTTTAATGATTCTAGGAATTTCATGATCTATGAGTACAACATTGCTGTTAAGCTGTTTTATGCACTGACCAGCTTCCTTCTTTTGGAATCTGCTTTTTAGAAAAATTTATAAAGTTAAGTGTTTGCACATTGTTATTCAAATTATAGCCATGATGCTATAATAGGTTAAAATATAATAGTACCTATCAAGTATCACCCATGTGGCTTTAATTTCTTTGGCTTTTGTGGCTATTGAACCCACTTCTGCATCAACAATAACTTTCACTTTGTAATGCACATAGGATGACAAGACAAAAAGTAAAAAATTACTCCCTCTAGTACTTTTTATAATAGGTAGTTCACCTTTTAAGATTTATTGAAGAAATTATGTATCTGGTCCATAATAGTGACTAGATCCATTATTATTCAATGAATATAGAAAGGTGAGTAGAATTTAGAACCTAACGTTAAGCCAGGTCCAAGGTCGGACCAACGTATGTAGAGGCCTAAATTCAACTCCAAACAAATAAGTGTGGATCCACTTTTAAAAGAGATATATTAATACATTAAAACTTGGAAAAATATTAAGTGTGAAATCTACCTGCATGAGATTGTAAGCTAAGCATAGCTGCTGCATCTTATGTCACCGCGTTAGAAATGAACATCACACGGTCAATTAAAAGCTAAAATAAGGATCTGAAAACTAATACTTATGTTATGGAATGATGAAAAGTGAAAACCTACAAGCAAGAATACAACATGGTAGAGATTCAAGCCTTTGGTATAAATTTGGCCTTGGAATTAAGAAATCATCAGGCTTGGTAACATTTTGTATTGTCCATTCGATTGCATAATCGCTGCTGATTTCTTTACATTCATCAACAACAACTAGTATTACCTCCTGCACCATTCTGGTGTATCAGAAAATGCACTATGCTGAGAAATTAGAATTAACTATGGTATTATTTTTCTGTCAGAAAATAAAAAAAACTACTCTATGGTATTATTTCTTTTGTTGAATACCTATATAGTATTAAATACTAGTATTTTCTTGGAGCAGAAAATTATGTTGTTTATAATTTAACCAGTACTTATGTTACATAGAAATTGAATGAGGAAAAAACAAGTTTTAGCCAGAGAGAGACAGAGAGTCATGTTGTTAGGACTTAGGATAGCCTTGATGCAAAGGGGTCCTACAAGATAGAATTGGACAAATAGTTTTTTTTTTTTGAAAACTTGGTATCCGGCCTTAGGACCGACTAATCCAAGGGGACCAATCCCACCGCCCACTTGCGGGGGCCCCATTTAAAGCCAGAGTTTTTTTTTTGCTCTGTATGGACTTAGCCCACCGAAATTGGCACCAGTGGGAATCGAACCTGAGACCTTGAGAGGAGCATACTCCAAGGGCCCAAGCCAACACCACTCGACCAACCCCAAGTGGGTTAATTGGACAAATAGTTTAAATCAATGTGTTTAACAATTCTTTCAAAATCTGATTTGTTTAGAAGCATCAATTGCCACTTGCATATGTATAATATTAATAACATTGATTGATGTCATTTTTGTGTGTATGTGTGGAACATTAATAATAACATTAGATTTGTCATATAGTAATATACAAGAAAAATGTTAGTTAGTTTACAAAATTAATATGTATTTATTAAAACATGTAGCATACATTAGAGTACTGGTTAACATGACCAGCAATGCAAAACAAGAGGGACCATTCTTCCAATAACAACAACATTTGCCCTACGAAAACTCACAGTTTTTTCACTCTAGCCCTTGAACCAAAGGTTGATAAATTAATCATACATATGAATCCTACAAAACAAAACAATAGATTTAAAATTTTCTGTAGGACATTCTGCATATGGTTAAATTGTAAAGCTTCTGCTGTATGATACAGTGCCGAAAATATAAAGCACCATGTCAAAGTATGTGCATGCCTATTCTTCAACATTACAAGTAGCAACCACTTCACACTTCCCTCGTCTCCGATCTTATTCACTGTTTTCTTCTATCCTTCTGCTACCGTTAATGTCCGAGCAAACGCTTCCACTTCCTCTGCTGCTGCTACGATCAGACATACCGCTGCTTGTTGTATATTGGCTTGATCTTTGAGAAGAAAGCATGCTTTCATCTCCCGAAGATTTTGCACTTAAACCTCTTTTGGAAGATTTCCTACTGCTTTTCTGGCCTTTTTCTTTGCTTGAAGATTTTTTACTGCTCTTCTGACTTAATTCTTTGATAGAAGATTTTATCGATTTGTTAGTCTTTTGGCTTATATTACCAACAAAGCTTTGCCATTTTTTACTGCTTTTTCCACTTGAAGAAGCACTTTCATCTGCTGAATCTTTACTGCTTGTTTTACTCCTTGATCTCGAGCTGCTTTTTCGGCTTGATTTCTTCGAAGACACCTTTTTTTGAGATTGGCTTGAGATATTATTTTCGTTGTTTTTGGAACTTGCTGCATCATCTGAACTTTCTCCTTCTGATTCACTTCCAGTCTCACTATCGTATTCGCTTTCAGTAGCAACACTATGCTTAGAGACAGAGGTAGCAGTGGGGCGCAAGGGTGGTGGAATAGGTTCTGCTGGAACTGTCGAAAGAAAACTCAGAGCGGTTACAACGTCACTGATCCAAGGACGAGCTTCTGGTTCCTCTTGTAAGCACATTGCTACTATTGCAACAGCCTGGTTGAGATCCTTTTCTGGAAAATGTTTATTCAGAAGTGGATCTGCCATTTCTGGATATTTTTTCGGGTCCCTGAATAAGGGTTGTGCCTGCAAAATCACAGAACAAAAAATAATACCGAGTCACATTACATCAACATAGCTCAGAAATGATATTTTGACGAAAAATTTGACAACGACTTAGATACTTAATTGATCTTTAAACAAGGCAGATGCATACTGACTTGTTGCCCAAGCAACTAACTATCGTTTGATTGCTTAAAGTTATCAGTCTTATTCGATTCAAGTTAGTCCAAAAAGAAATAATATAATTCGGTTAAGCATAAAACACAATATCTATTATCAATTAGATTGGTAAATTTTACCCATGAAACTAGATTTTGCTCTTCGTTAGATCTTGTGGTGTCAATGGCACGTCGACCAGTGATAAGTTCAAGCATGACAACTCCGAAACTGTATACGTCTGATTTCAAGGAGAATTGACCGGTTGTTGTATATTCAGGAGCACAATAACCATATGTACCCATAACTCGTGGAGGTGCATGGTTCATCTTGTCTCCACTACAAAGTTTTGCCATTCCGAAATCATATAGTTTTACATTAAGATCACCATCCAATAAGATGTTAGCTGCTTTCAAGTCACGGTATATAATTGAGGGCTTGGCGCTGTCATGCAAGTATTCTATTCCTTTCGATGCACCTGCTGCTACTTTCATTCTTTCATACCAATTTAATGGTGGTTCATTCTTTTTATTCTCTGCCACATTAAACACACAAGGGCTATATGAATAATTTCATATTGAAATAGAAAAAAAGGACACGTTCTTATCAAAACTAAGATATGACAAGGAAAAGATTAATGGTTGTAAAGCCACAAGTAGTCCTAATTAATTGTAGTCTCCAACGGCAATTGCTGTTGCAATATAATGGTTGTAAAGGTCTTCTTAACAGCATCACAACTGAAATTATGGCCACATTTACAACCATGTAAGCGCGACTGCAGTTTGCAACCACAATTTAGAACCATGTCACCCGCCCTTTTCATACCCCCACCAAGCGGAGCCTCTTGCAGGCTAGTAGGTTCTAAAATAGGACGAACAAGTTTTAGTCGGTATATCTGATTTCACCATAGATAAAGCGCGATAACCACTTGCCTCGAAAGCATTTGTTACCATGAAGATGATCTTTTATGCAATATTAATATACATACATATATGTTAAAATAATCAAATTAGACTTAAAAATTGATCGAAGATTACCAAGCAGACGTTCTTCAAGATTAGTGGCAGGAAAGTATTCATAAACCAAAAGACGTTGATCGCCATCAGCACAATAACCAATGAGATTGACAAGATTCTCATGGTGAGCAAGACTCAGCAGAGAAATTTCAGATAGAAAATCCTTGCTGTTTTCCATCGCATGTCTGTCGAGTTGCTTCACGGCCACAACCTGATAATGATTTGAAACAAAACAAAATGAATCAAAAACATAACATAAACAAACAAGAATAAGAATAAAGATAAATCAATGAAAGCTTTATAACCTGTCCAGTTGCAGGAATAACCCCTTTGTAAACTCTTCCAAATCCTCCTTCACCAAGGAGACATTCCTGTCGAAAATTCTTCGTTGCTGTTGCAAGCTCACGAAAAGTGTAATTATGCGCATTAATGTTATTTGGGTCTCCTTGGATTTGCTCATCCCCCCTTTGTTTCTTCATATCTGCACGCATGTCAACAAAATCACAACAATAGTAAAAAACCATCCCATAATAAAAATAAAAATAAAAACCGTTGCATATAGGAAATATCTTAAATAAAATTCTGCAAACGCAATCTAGACTACAACATCAAAGTTTTTTATGTCTATATGACCGCAACATGATGCATGGTCACGTAAATTGTATTTAACCATAATTCTCTACATTATCAAATATTGTGACATGACCAGAACCGCAATTTAAAACCATGCATGCATATATATAACGAGCCACATAATTAATTAATTAATTACCAGAAGTGGCCTCCTGTTGTGTGGGAGAATCATTTTCTTTCATGCTGTCACTCTTCTTATTTTTTTGAGGGCCACAACACGGAAAGCAGTTCATGCTTTCCAAATCCACAATATGTTAGAAAAATAAAAAAACAATTTCTCCAACAAAAGGCTTATAATTTATACAATTTCTCCAACAAAAGATTAAATTTTCTGAACAATTAATGTTGTTATTGTCACCAACAATAAAACAATGTGACAAAGATTAAGGTCACAAAGGGACGAAGGGTCCCTCAAATTATTTGCATTAATTAAATGAAGGACCCTCCAGAGGAGGGGAGCAGAGGCAGCAGGAGTGGCAAAGAGATTAACAGGGAAATATGAAAACAGGTTATTGAAGGATTAGCCATGGTTGATGACAATGGAAAAATGGTATTGTTTGTCTCCGAGAGAAAAGGAGGATATATGAGTGGACTTAATTATCAGATGGATAACCAATAATTTTGGGATTAAATTAGGTATTATATGTGTAGTTTTTTTACTTACAAGGCCATTTATAGATTGCATCCAGCCATTTCCTTTCCTTTAATTTGCTTACTTGGTTGGTTAATTGTTTTTTTCCTTTCATACTTGTATCATTTTTTATTTTCTTTTACATTAGTGTATATATTAGGTCACGAGGAGGCAGTCAGATGATCATTTATATTGGACTCGGTACAATTATACAAGTGAGTTAAATATCACATTTTATCCAAAACTTTAAGACATTAGGTTTATAAGTCATTTCACTTATATAAAGTGCTCAACCTCTCTACTTTTTGAAGAAATGTAGGACTTAACTCATCTTACACTTGCACCGCTGTTGCTGCTCTGTTGCACTTGATGAGACACGCTGTCTGACCACCTTTGTCAGGAAGACTTTCAATACAAGGAGCCGAGCAAACTCTCCATCAAACCATCGGCTCTGATACCACTATTGGGTCACTAGGGGGTAGCCTGAAGATCATCCATATTATATTGAGAGCAACCATACAAGTGAATTTCACACCACACTTTTACTCAAAACCGCATTAGATTTATGGATCCTCTCATATTTAACCTCCAATTTCCCAAGCAATGTTGAGAATTAACTCATTGCCACAACAATATGATGATTGCTTATTTTCAATCTAAACTAACATATGTGTAACAATAGGGGCCGAGCCGCCTCTCATAGGCCGGGGAGGGCCATGGCCTGCCCCGATTTTTTTTCTCTTCATTTTTCTTATATATATTTTTATTTATATAATAGTGTGTGTATATATATGAATTTAATGTATATACATCGTCTGTGTAAAGTTATTTTACACATGCATCCAATAATATACTGACACATCATGTATGTTATTTAAAAATATATGATGTGTCACATTCATTAAATGATGTGGCAACGCATCATTGGATGTATGTGTAAAGAATCTTTACACCAACGATACACAACAATTAAACTCTATATATATATTCTACGTTGCATTAATACATCAAATGTGTGAAGTGTTCTCGTGGTTAAGAACTGCATTAATTAATACATATTACATGACAATCGATATGGGAAGAATAATTTTTTAAGGAATGTTTTTCCGCTCAATAACGTTTCAACGAATACAAATTTTTGTAAAATTTAACCTAAATGGTCGATATGATATAACTTTTGATCCAAATTTTTTAAAATTTGTATTCTTTAAAGCGTTATTGAGCGGTGTAATATTACTCAAATTACACCGGTGTAACATTTGAGTAATGTTACACGGCTCAATAACACTTTAACGAATAATTTTTTTACAAAATTCATCGTTGTATTGAAATTTTGGTATAAGTAAACCATTAAATTAGTTCATGTTTCTATAACTCGCTCTCATACAGGTCCTCAACTCTTTCAATATCTCTAATTAGTTTTTGTCTCTCTGTCAAATGTTTCTCAATATGGTTCGTTTGTTGGCACCAATTTTCTAACACCGTTAAATGCGTTGATGTAGAGTGTAAAATCCTGAAAAATCGATGTATATGGGTGTTAGCTACTTAAGTAGAGAACAATATTGAAATTCTGGCACACTCATGTTATGATGTTGAACTCAACGCTTCACCACTGTAATACACTTTCAAAGTGTGAATCAATGATTCAACATCCAACAGCGCTTACGAAATGAACAATGAACTTAATAAACTGAGAAATAAAACAACACAGTTATTTGTTAACCCAGTTCAGCATAAGCCTACTCTGGGGGATACCAATCCAGGAGTGAATCCACTATGATAGTATTAGTTTGAAGCCCTCAATAAACAACCCGTTTAAGACTTCTCACCTAATCACCACCCGTGTTATATTCTACCTAAGACACACCTAGGTATGAGAACCTTCGCTCACCTCCTCTTGACCACAGCCACTGTGATCGTACACTTCTAGATTCAACAGGTGAAGACACACTTCATAAAACACACACCACTTCCGTACTTAAAAGCTTTGGAATGGTATACACACACTATGTCCTTGCTTAGAAGCTTCAGAGATATTACAACACAAAGACACACAGTTCCTAGTCTAGTATGTAAATCAACACAAGACTCAGAACACAATTGACACAATACTAAAACCTAAACTCACGCTTTGTAAGACTCAGATCTGGTTTCAGTGCCTTGAGCAATGGTGTCAGCATCTTTAAATAGCCTGCGCTAGCATGGGCTAGGTCTTGAATTGGGCTTCGAAAACTTAGCAGGATCAAAGGTTCCTTCAAGGAATATTCTTAATTAAATGTTTTGTTTCCTTATTTGGATGATCTGATTAGCAAACAAAACTAGGTCACGAATGCCTTCTGAATCATGCGTGACGGCGTTACTTGGCGCATTCGAAGAATTAGCGTGGATTCCATATTTAGAAAAAGGCGCGAGATCACAACTCACACAGGCCCGGCCCACTGGATGTGGTATCCAATGTTGAAGCATTGTACCCAACATCTTGCTTATACTGGATGGTGGAAGCATGTCGTTCCACATCAAGATAGATTACATGTTTTAGCAAAATGAGGCCAATCATACAACGCCAACAAATATAAAATCGTAAAATTTCATGTATATGAGGTTTCAGCTAGTTAAGTAGCAAACTCAATTTTCTACTTAAGTAGCACTTGAAAATTTCTTGTATAGGGGCTATCATGTAGTTAAGTAGTGAACTGAGTTCGCTACTTAAGTAGCGGACAATGTTTTCTCTCAAATTTCTCATTTTTATATATAACGTCCGCTAGTTAAGTAGCGGAAGAGTAAAAATGAAAATGAGCAGGGTGCGCGAGATATACGGGTAGCACCAAAAGAAATTCCCAAAATTTTATGAAGGTTTAATAAATTTCAAAGTTTTGTTTGGATCATTTGAAGGGAATTTCTTTTGGTGCACCTCATATCTTTTCACGCGTGCACCCTACGATATTTTCAAAATATCATGCTCGCTATTTAAGTTGCAAACTGTATTTTTTCAGAATTTATTTTTTTATAAGATTCGCTAGTTAAATCATACCGAACCACTACAAGAATTTCATGTATTACCGGCCGTAGGAATTTGAGTTTATATCCTATAGAAACAAAATTCAAATCCTCAACCCAACGACATTTAGATGAGCTGACGCAAGGTTTCTTCTAGTTTAACCAAGGTCCTGAGTTCCGTCTCTGACTTGGGCATGCAACAATTTTAACACTTTTAGGGCTCATTTGGCCCAGCTTTTTTAGAGCTTATGCAAACAGCTTATGCAATATAAATTAGATTTTATGTTATTTTATAAGTTCACACTAGTGAAAATTGTATTTTTATAAGCTATTTTATCATAAATTATCTTGAAAAACTTATAATAATATATAAAAATTGCATAAGCTATTTGCATAAGCTCTAAAAAAAGATGGGTCAAACGGAGCCTTAATAAGAGTTTGTCACCTATTCGGGTCCGACACGACTCGAAAGATTAGTCTCTACAGTTACGCGTATAGGATACTCGATTTTTAATTTACAAAAAATTGCATTAATATATAATAAATTTATTTTCTATGTTGATTAATGTCACTATATATATATATATATATATATATATATAACACATATCTTCATAACATTTAATATAATATAATATATTTTATAATAAAAAAGAAATAACTCAATATAATATTTAATAGTATGATATGAACAAATATTATTATAATATTTTTATCGACTAAATATTATTATAATATTTAATGTATTTATTTTATAATTTTAACATTAAAGAGCTAAATAAATTCAGACAATCATATATACTTTCTTCGTTAAATTAAAGTTATTTTTTAGATTCATTGAATAATTAACGTATCTAGTATATATTATAGATCAAATACATTAATTATTCAATGAATCTAAAAGATAACTCTTGCTTATAATATATAACGGAGAAAGTACTTATTTTTTTATAGCATTTTTACTATATATACTTGCACAATATAATACTACTATTTAATAGTAGTATTCTTCAAGTGAGTAAAATAAAAATAATAGTATTTTTTTTATGATAAAGTTTTTTTTTTTGACTAAATGATAAAGTTCTTTTTAAAAGACCTCTCTTGTTCTATTTAAGAGGGGAACAAGAAATAACTCATCAAACAAAAATTTATTTTCAAATGTTAGCTTAATGTATTTCATTTTGCATACTCTATCTATCTATTAATGATGATGGAAATAAAAATGAATACAAAAGAAGAGAAAAGCATGATAGAGGTTTTGTCGAAGGATTGTATTGCCAACATATTGTCACATACAACTCCAATTGATTCGTGTAGGCTCTCCCTTATTTCTAAGGACTTCTGCTCGGCCTCTGAATCAGACATTGTTTGGAATAAATTTCTCCCATCTGATTTGGTCTCAATAATTTCTGATTGTCAATTTGCATTTGACACCTCTCTCTCTAAGAAGTCTCTATATCTCACTCTCTCTGATCATCCTATAATAATTGACAGTGGTAAAAAGGTATCATATCAAATTAAAATTATTCTTACATTATTAGGTTATTATAATGTTAAATTTAAATCTTCAATATTGTTTCAACTAATTAAATGGTTGCACACTAAAATTCAGAGCTTTCAATTAGAGAAACCTAGTGGTAAAAAGGTATACATGCTTAGTGCCAGAGATCTCTCCATTGCTTGGGGTGACACTCCTGACCAATGTGATTGGATAATTGTACCAAAATCAAGGTCAGCTTTTACTTAAATTTACTTTACTAATAATTTATTGTCGCATAAAGAAAAATCAGATTATATGTCGTTTTATAATACCAATAAAATATTAATGTTTCTTTTGACCAGATTTCAAGAAGTTGCTAGGCTTCGTTGTATGTGGTGGTTTGAAATTCACGGTACAATTAATACACGTGTTTTGTCCGCAAACAGTCAATATGCCGCTTTTCTTGTGTTCAAGATGAGAAATGCTTTTCATTTTGACGGTTTTCCTGTCGAGTTAACCGTGGGTATACTAGGAAATAAAAAATGTACAAAATTTGTTTGGTTAAAAGCAAGCTATGATGGTATTGAACCAAATGACTCGTTCCAAGGACTACAACGTCCAAAATTGAGAAGTGATGGATTTTTGGAGATCGAGATGGGAGAGTTCTTCAATTCAGGCTTAAAAGATGAAGTCATTCAAATGAATGTTCTTGAAATAAGGGGTGGTCGTGTGAATGGTGCTTTCATTCTTGAAGGAATAGAAATAAGACCTAAGAATTAGTGAGTGAATGATTGAGTTGGGTTGTCCCTAAAATTTTGAATGTTCGATGCGAACTAAGAAAATGATGCCCTATAGGTCATTTGAATATTATATTTCTTAAATTTCTTGTAGCAAAATTATTAATAATCCATTTAAAATCAAGATTCTTAATTACTATTATGTATATACTTCTATTTATTATTTATTTTCATATTATTGGAATATTATTTTCGAATGTTAATCACAATTTTATCATAATAATACAATAATGTTGTTGATTTCAAGAGTTTGAGTTAAATGTAAAAAAATTATAGTAAATTGTCAAATACCCCCATAAAATTTTAAAATTCGTCAAATACCCCACGAAATTTGGAAATAGGCAAATACCCCCCCTGAAATTTTAAAATGTCAATCAAATTGCCCTCTGACACTACCAGTCAGAGTCCACACCAGGGGGCAATTTGATTGACTTTTTGAAATTTTAGAGGGATATTTGACAGTTTATTAAAAAAAATTATGTTTAGAAATGATCTTACGACTACATTTAAATACAACTAGAACATCGACCCGTGCGGTGCACGAGTCTAATTAGCTGTAAGATATATAATGATTAAATAATATATGATAATTCCAATAATGTAAGGTATATGAAAAAAGTTGAGTGACATTAAACGATAGTTCAATAATAATTTTGGATAAATATTCATACAAAGAAAATTATGTTATATTACGAAAGACTTCCTTATAGACCACATTCGAAGTCTTAGTCGTATCTTCACCGTCGTCATCGATGATCAATATTTTTAATCATTTTCTAGAAGTAACTCTTGAAATTGCAACATACAACTGACCATGTGAAAACACTGGCGATGAAAGATATATCCCAACATGCTTTAAAGATTGCCTCTGACTCTTATTAATAGTCATCGCAAAAGAAATCATTATAGGAAATTGTCTCCGTTGAAATTTAAAAGGAATTATCACGTCAGATGGTGTCAGAGAAAATCTAGGTATGAAAACCTGATTACCAATATTACTTCTTGAAATAAATTTTCCTTCAAGAGCACGTTTTCCCAATCTCGTAATAATAAATATTGTTCCATTGCATAATCCTAATTTTTAATTCAAATTCCTTAATAACATAACTGGAACTCCAACTTTAAGTCTCAACTTGTGATTTAAAAGTCCCGACGTAGAAATCGTGTTAAAAAAATCGGGAGTATGAACATCATCCACTGTTTGACCGTCTACATTTTGTGTGAGTGTAGTATCATAACTCAAGTATGTTTTTTCTTCACCAGAAATTAAATCCAACATATAATCATTTATTGTGTCGACTATTGAATTTTTAGGAGCTAGTATAGCTCTATTTTGGAAATACGTTATATCGTTCATGTTTTGTAAAAATTTGGGATATGTGCTTTCAACGATAGAAGCAAGAGGATCACCTGAATTTGGAATCAATAAATTTGATGGAATGTCAAGTTCTAAATCATCGTCGTTTTCATCTCCAATTTCCCCATCGCCAACACCCAAAACCCATTCATAAAACAATTTTCTTTGTTCAACGTCTGCACTCGAAATACCACCGAGAAGCCTCTTGTTTTTACTTAATGTTAAAACTTCACAAAAAAATTTTAAGAACCGAAGAATTAATAGTAGCATGAACAACTTCTGGCCTTGTACCTTTGGGTATTACTGGTAGAATTTGTCTAAAATCTCTGCCAAAAACAACTTTTCAACCGAAGGGAATGTGTTTATTGTTTTTTATCAACAGACTTGAGAATATCTTTTAAAGTTCGATCAACAGCTTCGAAACAGTGTTTGTGCATCATTGGTGTTTCATCCCATATAATGAGGTTTGCTTTTTGTATTAATAGCGCCAAAGGGCTTTTAGGAACTATGATACATGTTGAAAACTCGTCAACATTTAGAGGAATACAAAATCTTGAATGTGTTGTTCTACCGCCAGGTATAAGCAATGTAGCGATCCCACTTGAGGCAACTGTTAAAACTATCTCACCTTTTGAGCGTAATGCGACTGACATGACCCTCAAAATAAATGTCTTCCTTGTACCGCCATAACCACAAAGAAAAAACACACCATGTTTGTTTTCGTTAAATCTTGTCATGATTGTGTCATATACTTTATGTTGCTTTGAAGTCATAGTTGACATCAATCTAACATGTTCCTCAGCTAATGATTGTTTGTTATAATTCAATTCGTCGTGTATTAAACTATTTTGTATATCAGGAACTAATGATGTGTCTGCTCTAGGCATTGGAGGATAATCTTTTAAACTCTTCCCACAACTACGTAACATCATCTCAATATCTCTTAGTGCATATTGTATCAATTGATCATCGGTTAATATTAAATCTGCAATGTTAAAATCAAAATAATGAATGTGATTAGTGACATGACTATGATTGTGTTTGGTTGTATTGCAAAAAAATTGATTTAGCAGAATTGAGTTTGATAGATTTGATTTTGGTTAAAAGTGAGTTAAACAGAATTGATTTATGTTTGGATACATTAACGTAAAAATAAAGGGTATTTATAAAAAATATCAATTCTTTTTCCATTAATCTTTTTTGACAAAATTCTTTTTCCAATTTTAAAAAATTACAATTTAATAAACTGCATAATAAATAATTTAAAAAGTGATATAAGTAAGGTTACATGAGACATTGAAATGTGAAAGATGATTTTTTTTTTAATAGATTTAAATATTGTTGAAGGTGTTATAGTATGAGAATATATATATAACTTTTCAAATCACACGTGATAATAACTTTCCAAATCTCACATGATAATTATTCTCTAAATTTATGATCCAGTAGAAAAAAAATCATTGATCAGGAAAGACATAAAAATATTTCGTGATGAATAATATAGTCAACAATAATTTTGATATGATATACTTTTAAAATTGATGGTGCTTATCAATTATTGCACATAATTTTAATCACAATTGGTATACTTGTCATAGTGGTTAGAAATATTGCCTTGCATTGAAGGATTGCGGGTTCGAATCCTAGTCAAGACAAAATTGTATTATTTTTTAATAAAAATTGCATTATAAAATGGAGGGAAAATGAGAAAAACAAATTAGGGTTTAGAATTTGCTTATCTTTTATATTATAAGCTTGTATACACAAGTAAATTCTAAACCCTAATTTGTTTTTCCTGTTTTCCCTCCATTTTATCTTGCAATTTTTATTAAAAAATAATACAATTTTGTCTTGACTAGGATTTGAACCCGCAACCCTTTGGTGCAAGGCAATATTTTCAACCACTATGCCAAGTATACCAATTGTGATTAACATTATGTGCAATAATTGATAAGCCCCATCAATTTTAAAAGTATACCATATCAAAATTATTGTTGACTATATTATTCATCACAAAATATTTTTATGTCTTTCCTGATCAATGATTTTTTTCTACCGGATCATAAATTTAGAAAATAATTATCATGTGAGATTTGGAAAGTTATTATCACATGTAATTTGGAAAGTTATTATCAAACTTAATTCTGCTAAATCAATTTATTTTTTTTAATACAACCAAACACAACCATAGTAATGTCACTAATCACATTCATTATTTTGATTTTAACATTGCAGATTTAATATTAACCGATGATCAATTGATACAATATGCACTAGCAGACCAATTGTGATTTAAATTATGTCCACAAAGTATTAAGCTCCATCAACTTTCATAGGAAATATTTCACACGACAATTAAGCACCATCAATTTTCATTGCACAATTTAAACAATTAAAAATCGATAATCTCTTATATTATAAGCTTGCTAACATAAGCTAACCCTAAACCTAATTTTTTCCCCTCTCATTTTCTCTTTCTTTTTATTGCAGCTTTATATTAAAAAAATACAGATTTGTCATCGAACCTGCATCCCTTACTTACAATAAAACCTTTCAACCGCTAAAACATGTGCTTCAATTATGAAAGAATTTAGGAATCCTAATATGTTAACTCTGTTTTCAATAAATTTGAACGACGAAATTAATCACAATTTTTATTTATTTATGGATGTCTACTTAAGTTTATGTTCTTGATCATTTTTTAATTTTTAACCTTTAATTATCATCAATTTTTTAACCTTTAGTTATCAGCAATTTTTTTTAATAAGTAAACAAAACGATGGGGGTCCAAAATTATTTAAAAAATATATAAAATATAAAATAAGCACATAAAACAAATATAGAATAATTAGTCCAAGAAATTTCCTATACTACTCTTATTGAAAATGCTCTTAGAATTTTTGTATTTTATTCTTTATCGCTACATATTACACCTAATTAGACCCATGCACCGCATGGGTCAAAGTTCTAGTGTATACAAGCTTATAATATAAAAGATGTTTCTTGTTCACATTTTTTTTATAGTAAAGTTACTTTTTAAGAAAAAAAATCAACCCTAAAGTTTTTTTACAAGAATCCTAAAGTTACTTATAAAATTAAGAATTAGTCTATTAAATTTAGTTATTAATTTAAAAAATGAATAACAAATATTATTTTAATAGTAACAAAGTCATTAATTTTTTTTTTCATAAATAAAATTATAGTGAGACTATATGAAGATTCGGTGGCTCACTGGGCACACCCGTAGATTAATCTTGATTTGTTTAACTAATTTCAATTTATTTATCATGCTTATACTTTTTTTGCCTTCTCCATAGCAATCTTTAAAGAAACAGGAACTTTTTTATTGCCATTATCGAAAAACTCTTGCCCCTTCTATTTCTCCCACGGTTCAATCACAATCACCAGCCTTTCTTGTTATTCTTCTTCGATGTTGTCAGAACTCAGAACTTCTTTAATCTTTTTTTTTTTGATCAAAGAACTTCTTTAATCTTGAATCTTAAAAAAAAGAGAAAAAATTAAAAAAAATAGAGGAAGTACGAAGGGATTTAGCTTGGTTACTTAATTTATGTCTTTCACTCTTTAATTTTCATATTTTAGGGAGTATTTGATGAAATTTGCAATTTCAAGGAGTATTTTACATTCCACTCAAAGAATATATAAAGTTAGCTAATGCACCAACACTCTAATTAAATTTGCGATACGAATGTCTCACCACCATAATTTCCCAATCCAACTCAAGAATAGACGGTTTTTACAACCAACACCTTAATAGATAGTATACTTCCACTGGTATTTCCTATAAGAGAAAATTAACTTCTTAAATATATTGATTAATTATTGTATCTGATTTATAATACAAATTAAACTAGATATATTAATAATATAAAAAAAACTAAATATATTAATTATTCAATATATCTAAAAAATAAATTTTTCTCTTATATTTTGTCAAAAAAAAAAAACTTTTCTCTTATATTAAGAATCAAAGCTAGCTAGTAAGTTAAGAAATTGAATTTGTAGTATGAATTGAATAAAATTAATGGTTGAATAGGATAATAAATGGATTTAAAGGATATACACGTATAACAATTTTACTCATACATCAGATGAAAATCTACCAATTTGCCACCTCTCACTCCCCTCTTGTATGATTATTTTGAGACTATTTGTATGATATAAAAGAAGGGTTATGCTAACATGTTAGCGCTTTTTCCATAAAAGAATTATGGTTTCTTATTGATTATCAATACAAAATTATTTTAGACGGACCATGTATGTCGATTAAAATAATATTTACCTCTGTCCCTAATTATAAGATCCTCTTTACATTTTTCTTTGTCCCTTTTTATAAGATCTCTTACATATTTTCAAGGGCATTAATTATTTCTTTACCGACATACTCCTAATTAAAGTGTATATTTTTTTTACAATCTATAATAAATACTTTAGAAAAGCAATAACTCATTCTCTTTCTTGAAGGATAAAATTGTAAAAATAATATTAATTGTCAACAAATTTAATGTCACAACCCACATTTTTAATCTCCGCAATTTTCTCAACAGAGTCTTATAATTAGGGATGAAGGTAGTAATAAATTTGAAATGATATAAATTTGAAATTTTTGCCAATTGAGTTAAGCTCGCATGACATAATTATGGTTTCTTATTAATTATCAATATAAAATTAATGTACTTTTAATCCTCCTATTTTGAAAAACCTGAACTTTTGATCCCTTAATTTAGGCATGACAATGAGTAGGGTATGGGTAGTGTACTATAGTACCAATCCCCATACCCGCGGATTGAAAAATACACGTACCCATCCTCATACCTGCGTGGGTAACAACTTTTTGCCTCCGTCCCAATACCCTATGGGTACCTAGGTACCCATACCCAAACCAGTTACCCACATTTTTATTAAAAATAAATTGATCAATTATAAAATATCATATAATTTTAATAGAATTAATTTTTTTTTTAAAGATTTTAATATTGAATAATGAAAATTATAAACAAAATTATTACTAACCTTATGTTAAAGTTCATATTTATGTTAAATATTCACATTATTTTTATATTATGTTATAAATAAACATTTTTATTAAAAATATGTAATAGTTTAGTAGAGTTGTATTGTTTTAAATTGATTTACATATATTATAATATACTAATATAAATAAAATAAATAAATATATATTATGCGGGGTGGGTACTAAGGTACCCATACCCGCACCCATACCCGTTCATTTTTGGAAGTAATTACCCATACCGGTGCACGTACCCAAAATGCGGGTTTTTACCCTACCCGTTGTGGGTAATTTTTGCGGGTACCCTCTGGATATGGGTCAAATTGGCATCCCTACCTTAATTTAAAAGCCATCTTTTTGATCCCTTATTTTAGATTTTTCTGAATTTTAGTCTCCGAACTCAATTTGGTCAAATTTTTGCTGATGTGTCAAGCTCATTAGTGATGTGGCAGTGTCCATGTTGACAAAATGTTTCCATGCATTTAATTTTTTACATCAAATATTTTAATTAATAATAATTAAAAAAACAGTAAAATTAACCTCTCTATATATATATAATTAAAAATCCTTTCCAAAATATATATAATTATAAATCAGTAAATTATCCAAAAAAAATTAACGATTGACAACAAAGTGAATGAATGATTGAGAGGGCGTGAACATAGACGAAGGATGTTAACACGAGTGTGATGATTTGTGTATCTGATTTCTTATGGTTCCATGATTTGGAAAATCGTTTGTTTTTCTGACTTCTTTGAGTAATTTACTAATTTTTAGTTATATAATAATGTTAACATGTTTATTTTAGTTATTATTATATAATGTAAAGAGGTTTATTTTATTGTTTTTTAATTATCATTAATTATTTTATTGTTTTAATACTTTTAAAATATTTGATTTTTAGAAAAGATTAATGACATGAAAATGTTTTGTCAACATGAAAACTGTCATGTCATTAATGAGTTTGACGCATCAACGAAAATTTGACCAAATTGAGTTTGGGGTCAGAAAAATCTAAAATAGAAGATCAAAAAATTGTCTTTTAAAATAGAGGGATCAAAAGTTCAAATTTTTCAAAATATCAAAAAATTGGGTTTTAAAATAGGGAATCAAAAGTTCATATTTTATAAAAGAGTTTAATTGATATGCAGAAACGATGTAAAATATACGGATCAGATATGCATTAAAAGTCGGTTATATTATTTAGAAGGACCATGTATGTCGATTAAAATGATGTAATAAATTTGAAATAATAATAAATATGTTTAATATCAGCCGTGTTGATCAAACATTGGATGAAGTACATTATAAAGTACGCTGATTTAGCATTCCTTGTTCGTCGTCACTACTTTACATAACCAATATGGCGGAGATCCAGGACTTGCCAGAAGGCTGCATCGCCGACATACTCTCTCGTACAACCCCTCTTGACGCCTGTAGATTCTCCCTCATTTCCAAGACTTTCCGTTCTGCCGCCGATTCCGATGCTGTATGGAATCGCTTTCTCCCTTCCGATTCCAATTTCATCGACTCTATCATCTCACAGTCTCCTTCCCTTGCCAACATTCCTACCAAAAAGGCTCTCTATCTAGCTCTCTCGGATCGCCCTATCATCATCGACAGTGGTAAAAAGGTATTATTCTTGATCATCGACAGTGTAAAAAGCTATTGATTTTTTGAAATGTTTTAGTTCAGAATGCTAATAATAAGCCTTCGATGGATATTTTGAAATCCAGAGTTTTCAATTGGATAGAAAGAGTGGAAAAAAGTGTTACATGCTTGCTGCTAGATCTCTCTCCATTGTTTGGGGTGATACTGACCAATATTGGACCTGGATTCCTTTGCCTGATTCCAGGTTTGCTCTTAACTTTTCTATTCTTTTTTTTTATTTTTATTTTTGCTCCTAATATTTTTTTTTTAATTTCACCTTTTAAGATGAATAAGTGGGCGCTAACTTATCGGAATAAGCTTAGATTAGAATATAAAAGATTACCTATGAACAAAAGGTCGACGGGCAACAAGCTGCCGCTAGAGAGTTCGAATCTCGGTCCCTGCCATATTGCATGCAATGTCTCTGCCAACTGACACTAGACTTTTTTTCTTCCTTGTGTTAACACTATTATCACATATTACCAGTGTTTCTTCAGTTACAGCCAATATGTCACCTAATTCGAGGCTATTTTAGTAGAACAGGAAGACTATAAACCCCAATTACTTGTTCTTGTTGACCAATTCAAGACATTAATGACTTGATTACTCTAAAGCTGAGCATGTCATGTCCCTTTTATGGGAATGAATGATTCTATTTCCCATGTTAGTGATCAATTACTGTTGATGGAGTCTAATCATCCTATCCCCCTCATCAACAAAATTTTCTTCTAGGTCATTCAAGAGAAAAACAGAGAGTTTGAATATGTTCTTCCATCTCTAGTAAGAATCAACTGACTTTTGCTATCATATTTTCAACTACCTGTTGGTGAATCTTCTAATCCAAGTTAGCGAAGAATGATTACCAGAACGTGTAGTGTGGCGATCTAGGCCATGCCATATAACAAACCCAATTTAAAGCACATTCAGTCAAACCAGTGTTGGTAGTGGTTTCTGTTGCCCCCTGGCTTAGAATTTGGAGTCTGTGTTCCTCCATATCGCTTCCAGTGTTGTCAAATATGCCATGCTGGTTTCATAGAGGATTTCTTTTTACAGCCGCCGCGGCTAATTTGTGACGGATGGAGGTGCCGTGGCAACTTTAAGTGCTGGATTTTTGGCATTGCCAGCGGTAACACTTCACTTCAGCTAAGTATCAACAGCACGTATCCATGCTCTTCACCCGCCTATCTCTAGCATCAAGTTAGGCTTGAAGCACCAAGACCCTTCATCTGTATTGCTGCAGTTACTGCATCTTCACAGTTTCCTCTTTGATCCTAATTGCTGCGATAACCATTCCTATTTATTTTTTAATGCATCATCAGTCCAAATTTTTAAAATCTCTGCCCAATATGTTTGTTGCTTTACAAATAAAGGTGCAGTTCCTATTTTAAGCCTTGATATTGCTACACATGTTCTTGACAAATTGACCGTGCATGGTTCGTGTTTTCATTCCTTCGTTCAAATTAAAATTGATTTCTATTATTTCATTGATATGAACTTATACCTATTATGTTATTTTATTTGCTGTATCCTTCATCAATGAGATAGTGTGGCATGTAGAAAAATGGATGTCCTTTAAAGTGAGAGAGGAGATGAATGATGGATTTTCTATAACATCATATATAACTAATTAACTAAGAAGTCTGTCATAATCAGTTTCAGCTAGAATGCTTCATTTATGCTTGTTAACGACCTCCAATTTTTATTTAACGAACCTGCAATGTTAATTTGGTTACACCGATATAGATACTACATCTGTTATGTAATGATTCACTTTCAACTTTTCTTTCAGTTCCTATATTCTAATCTTTGCAAATTTTGTGTACTACTTTTGGATAGGTTCCCTGAAGTTGCTCAGCTTTGTGATGTGTGTTGGCTTGAAATTCATGGTATGATAAACACCACTCTCTTGTCTCCAAATACTCAATATGCAGCTTATGCCGTGTTCAAGATGATTGAGCCCTGGGGATTTCAGAATCGTCCTGTGGAGTTATCAGTTAGTGTCGAAGGTGGCCATAGTAGTACTACAAATGTATGTTTGGATCCAATTGTTGAAGGTACGCCCCACCCCAGAGTAGTAGGATTGCAGAGTCCTAGTGTGAGAACCGATGGGTGGTTGGAGATTGAGATGGGGGAGTTCTTCAATTCAGGCATAGAAAATGAAGAAGTCCATATGAATTTTATGGAGATAAAGGGTGGTAATTGGAAGAGAGGTCTCTTTCTTGAAGGCATAGAAGTGAGGCCTAAGGAAGACAACTAAGCAACATTCACTAAACTATTGAAGGGTTCTTGCGTCTCGGCAGAACAATGTTTGAAGATATGAAGTCCCAACTTTTCAATATACTATATATTATTGTTCAAAACTGTTTCTTCGTAAAGTATATTATATACCCAAGTTATATTGCTGGTCATGATTCAGTATACTGGTATATCTGTTGTGGATGGATATCAGCCACCTTTTGTGTTTATTGCTCCAACTATATATAATATATATTGTAATATTGTGATCCAATATGAATTTGCTCTTAATTGATTTGGAACACTCCACCATGGACCCTAGGTATTCAATTATTCCAGTGAGTCAGTGACTTAAGTCTTGTCTACTTAAGGTATTGGTTCTATTTTAATCGATATTGTTATTCGTTGTGCACAGTGAGAACATAAAATAAAGAAGGACCGACTCTCCTTCTAGTACTCGCTAGTGTAGTAACAATGTTGATTAAAATACAACCAATGCCTTAAGGAAAATTGCTCTTTAGACCTCCCATGTTGCTTCCAAACCCACCAAAAATCCAAAAATACCCTTGATTTTGGTTTTCCGTATCCTACAATCCGAATTTGAGCGATTTCAGCACCTAGGATCCGAAATCTAGTGTTAGTGTCCTAGTGTTAGTTCTAGCTCTGTAAGTGTTGGTGTTGCTGCTATCATATTGTTGGTCAACCAGTTGGCATCACTAACACCTTGCTGCTTCAAATGTAGCAAATTTAGAAAATCTTCACTAATCACAACGCCCAAATTTTAGTAGATCTATAATCTATTAACTCAAATACAAATAGAAATATGTGGATCTATTATTGTACCTTGTGAATATCTCTAACCCAAATAGAATGTTTTGGTGTGAAGGAGAATACCAAAGGAGGATGAGTTCAACTTTGAGCATAGAAAACACAATTTCGGAAGTTACGTTCCAAACTTAAGCGAGTTAGGAATCTAGTATCCGAAATCAAGGGTGTTCGGATCGTAGAATCCGAAATTAAGCAATTGGGGAAAAAATTTGGGGTTTTTGAAAAGGGTTGTTATTTTTTGGTAAGGATGAGAAAGATGCTTTGTGTGTATGCAGTTGTAGTGTGTTCTATATATCCATTTTACTGTCTATTCTTGTTTCCAACATATTGATAGCACTTTTTGTTGATTTCTTGAATTTTCAGCATAATGATAACGCACCACTGAAAATACAAAAGCAAGACAATATCTCAACGCCTCATCATGTTACCTTGTGTCTGCAGTTGCTAATATAGGGGATATTTATTGCTCGCCTCATCATGTTACCTTGTGTCTGCAGTTGCTAATAGGTGTTTATTGCTCAGCAGCATTTCATAAAAAAAAAGGAAAAAAGTGCATTTCGGATCCTAAATTATGAAATTACTTTAGGGGCAATTTTGGCAGTTTGGGGGGCCTGGTAGCAATGCATGGCGGCCTAAAAAGAAATTTTCATGCCTTAAGTCAGGCGGACTACAATTTAAATTACTGAAAATTATAAGAATCGGTTAGTGATAGAATCAATTAAATTATAGGTTGTGGCTAATATGCACAAGCGAAATAAGTTCGAAATAAGTTCAAAATCAATAATATCCTAGTAATATTATGAAGGTTACAGAAGACCGTCTCGAAAGTCGAAAATAGTTCAAATCAATAATATCCTAGTAATATTACAAAACCAGTTTGACAACCCCCACAAGAGTACAGACTAAGCTTATAATAAAGCATGACATAACCTATTAATAAGGTACCATGAGAAAAAGGAGTGTCCCATTATGAATGTTACCACCCCAACTCTTAAACATTGAGAAATTCAACAAGTTTACACCACCACCATAACACTCCACCAAAGAATAATGCCAAAGGCCCAAAACCACACCACGGTAGGCATAGCTGTTGAGATTGCAAACTGTATTGACAGTTGCAAAACAGTTGTACAAGTTGGTTTTGGCAGTTATGCCAACTGTATTAGTTTGTTAGGATCTGTTGCTTGCACCTTAAGTTTAGCATAGTTTGTTAGTTTACATTGCCTATAAATTGGCACTCAATGTTGTAACCAAGATAGTTGATTGGGTTGAATGAATGCAATAGAGCTTTTGATCTAACAAGTGGTATCATCGAGCCACAGAGAGAGAGCACTGCATTCATCATCATCCAGGGAAGGGAAACAGTGTGTGTGTGTGTGAAATCAACTCGTTTTACAATCTTTTTCTTCTGGGGAGGGAAACACGTGTGTGTAGAAAGATTGTGTGTGTTGCATTCAGTTTCATCTTGTAGTTTCTTGAAGTTCTTGCAAAAAAAACTTCAATGGCAGAAAACAAAGAATTTGGTTTTCCTATACCAAAATACGATGGTCACTATGATCATTGGTCCATGTTGATGAAGAATCTCTTGGAATCAAAGGAGTTTTGGGAAATCGTTGAAACTGGTGTGCCAGTTCTTGCAGCAGGTGCCACTGCAGAAGAACAAAGAATTGCTAAAGAAGCAAAATTGAAAGATCTCAAAGCCAAGAACTACTTGTTTCAATCGATTGATAGAACAATCATTGAAACAATTCTTGACAAATCCTCCTCTAAGGCTATCTGGATTCCATGAAGCAGAAATTTGAAGGATCCACAAAAGTCAAGAGGGCTCAATTGCAAGCTTTGAGGGGTGAATTTGAAATCTTGCGTATGAAAGAAGATGAATCAGTGAATGATTACTTTGGGAGGACTCTCTCAATTGTAAACAAGATGAAGATTCAAGGTGAGGTCATGGAACAAAGAACTGTGGTTGAGAAAATTCTTAGGTCCATGACTAGCAAGTTCAACTATGTTGTCTGTGCCATTGAAGAAGCCAGCAATGTGGAGACATTGACAATTGATGAATTGCAAGGTTCTTTAATTGTGCATGAACAAAAGATGAAACCTGCCAAAGAAGAGGATCAAGCTTTGAAGGTTAACTATGCAGACAGAAATTCTGGAAGAGGTAGAGGAAGAGGTGCTAAGACAAGTCAAGGCAGAGGTAAAAGAATCAATAAAGAAAGTATAGAATGTTATAAATGTCATAAGCTTGGTCACTTCCAATATGAATGTCAATCTGGGGAGGGTGGATATGCAAATTATGCTGAATTTGATGACAGTGAAGAGGTCTTGTTAATGGCCTATGATGAAGATTCATCAAATTCAAATTCCAAATTGTGGTTTATTGACTCTGGATGCAGTAATCACATGAGTGGTGTGAAAGCATGGTTTCATGATCTTGATGACAGTTTTAGAGAAACTGTGAGGCTAGGAGACGATTCAAAGATGAATGTTATGGGAAGAGGGAATGTCAAACTGCAGTTAAATGGCATAGTTCAAGTCATCACTGGTGTGTATTACATACCAAAATTGAAGAACAATTTGTTGAGTCTAGGTCAATTACAAGAGAAGAATCTTGCTTTTGTGATCAGAGACAATTGGTGTAAAGTTTATCACCAAGACAAAGGAATGATTATGAGTTCACAGATGGCTTCAAACAAACTCTTTCCCATAATTGCTGAAGCAAAACTAGCATGTCTTCAAGCCAAGAGTGATGATGTAAGTCAGATATGGCACTGTAGATATGGACATCTAAATATCAAAGGAATTCAACACCTGCAGCAGAAGAATATGGTGATTGGATTACCAAGGATAGAAGATTCCAAACATGTGTGTGCTGATTGTCTGAAAGGAAAACAACATAGAGAAAGCATTCCTAAGTCAAGTAATTGGAAAGCTTCAAAGAGGTTAGAATTGATTCACTCTGACATTTGTGGACCTATAACTCCAGCCTCCAACAGTAACAAGAGATATGTGCTCACTTTTATTGATGATTTCAGCAGGAAAACTTGGGCTTACTATCTGGTCGACAAGTCTAGTGCATTTGAAAACTTTAAAAGGTTCAAATGTATGGTAGAAAAGGAGTCTGGTGAGATCATATGTTGTTTAAGAACTGATAGGGGTGGAGAATTCAATTCTGATGAATTCAAGGAATTCTGTGAATTAAATGGAATCAAAAGACAACTTACAGCAGCTTATACTCCTCAACAAAATGGCATAGCAGAAAGGAAGAATAGGACTATAATGGAGATGGTTAGGTGTATGTTGGCAGGCAAAAATGTTCCTAAAGAATTCTGGCCAGAAGCTGTCAATTGGTCAATTCATTTGATTAATAGAAGCCCTACTGCAGCAGTTGAAAACATGACACCAGAAGAGGTATGGAGTTCTATCAAACCCTCAGTAAAATACTTCAAAATATTTGGATGTATTGCATATGTTCATGTGCCTGAGGCTCAGAGAAAGAAGCTGGATGACAAGAGTATAAAATGTGTATTCTTTGGCATGAGTGAAGAGTCTAAAGCTTACAGACTATACAATCCCACTACCAAGAAGATAATCATCAGCAGAGATGTTAAATTTGATGAAAAAGCAAAATGGAAATGGGATAGTACACAAACCTCACAAAGACTTGTTGAAATTAGTGATGAAGAAGCAGAGAATGTCAATGCAGGAATTGAAAATGCTGCAAACAGTGATGCTGCAGACACTGATGAAGATGTGCACAGTCAAGTTAGCACTCCTCCAAATTCACCAGATACTCACTCTCCAGTCATAGATCACATTGGAACTTCTACTTCAAACTTGAATAATCAAGGGAGAAATAGAAGACCACCACCATGGCATGCTGATTATGATACTACTATGACAGAAGAAGAAACTGGAGAAGAAGACTCTATGAATTTGATGACTGTTACTCCTTGTCTGAGCAATGATCCTGCTACTTATGAAGAGGCTGTGAAGAGTTCAACATGGAAAGCTGCTATGGACAAAGAAATTGAAGCAATTGAAAGAAATGGTACTTGGAAACTTACTGATCTTCCCAGAAGTGCTAAAGTAATTGGTGTCAAGTGGATCTACAAGACTAAACTCAATGAGAGAGGAGAAATAGAAAAGTACAAGGCAAGATTAGTAGCAAAAGGATATGCACAGAGATATGGTACTGATTACAAAGAAGTATTTGCACCAGTAGCTAGGTGGGATACAATTAGAAGCTTATTGGCCATTGCAGCTTCAAGAGGCTGGGATGTATTTCAACTAGATGTGAAGAGTGCATTTCTTCATGGTGAGTTGAAAGAAACTGTGTATGTTGAACAACCAGCAGGATATGTGAAAGCAGGGAGGGAAAAGCAAGTTTACAAACTTCACAAAGCTCTATATGGATTGAAACAGGCACCTAGGGCTTGGTATTCAAAAATTGAAGCTTACTTCATCAAGGAAGGATTTGTAAAGAGTTCTCATGAACACACTCTCTTTGTGAAGGAACATGGTAATGTCTGGTTGATTATAAGTCTATATGTGGATGATCTTATTTTCACAGGAAATGATAACAATGCACTCAGTCAATTCAAAGAGTCCATGATGACTACATTTGATATGACTGACTTGGGCAAAATGAGACATTTTCTAGGCATTGAAGTAATACAAGATGATCAAGGAATATTCATAGGTCAGCAGAGATATGCTAAAGAGATTTTAGAAAAGTTCAACATGGACAAAAGCAATGCTGTGTGCAGTCCTGTTGTAACTGGAACTAAACTCTCTAAGCATGATGAAGGAGAAGAGGTGAATCCTACTCAGTTCAAGCAGATAGTAGGAAGTTTGATGTACTTGACTGCTACTAGGCCAGACATTATGTTTGCAGTCAACTTGATTGCAAGATTCATGGAACATCCTGTGGAGTCTCACATGGTGGTTGCCAAAAGAATTTTGAGATACATCAGAGGCACACTTGAACTGGGAATCAGATACAAAAAGGAAAAGCAAGAAGCTAAATTGCTTGCTTACACTGACAGTGACTATGGTGGTGACACTGAAGATAGGAAAAGCACCTCTGGATATGTGTTCAAAATAGGTTCTGGTGCTGTGTCTTGGTCCTCTAAGAAACAGCCAGTGGTGACTCTCTCCACCACTGAAGCTGAGTTCATTGCAGCTGCACATTGTGTGTGCCAAGGAATCTGGTTACAAAGGATACTAGTGAACATGGGATTTGAATTGAAGAAATGCTTGACTGTGCATTGTGACAACAGCTCAACTATCAAATTGAGCAAGAATCCTGTGTTACATGGTAGGAGTAAGCACATAGACATAAGGTTTCATTTCTTAAGAAATCTATGTTGTGATGGTAAAGTTGAATTAGTACATTGTGCTTCTCAAGATCAAGTTGCAGACATAATGACCAAAGCGTTGAAGTTGGAAGCATTTGAAAAACTCAGAAGCATGCTTGGAGTGCAGATAAATCCTCTCTCTCAAAGTTGAATCATAGTTTTGTTGTAAACTTAGTTGGTTAGAACAACTAGTTTAAGGGAGGGAATGTTGAGATTGCAAACTGTATTGACAGTTGCAAAACAGTTGTACAAGTTGGTTTTGGCAGTTATGCCAACTGTATTAGTTTGTTAGGATCTGTTGCTTGCACCTTAAGTTTAGCATAGTTTGTTAGTTTACATTGCCTATAAATTGGCACTCAATGTTGTAACCAAGATAGTTGATTGGGTTGAATGAATGCAATAGAGCTTTTGATCTAACAATAGCCATAATGGGAGGAACAGTCTGGTAGGCATATCCATAAAAGAATTGGGGGGGGTGTCGGGAGAGAAAACTTCATAAAATAAAGCTTAGTCCGGTAGGCATACCAATGAGAGGAACAATCTGGTAGGCATATCCATAAAATAACTCAATAATTAAAGTCAATCAGAATAACTAGATTTTCTACACGTCCTTCTAATAAACTATCCCCAAGTACCACCTTAATTTGGTTAATTAGTAATAGGATTATTGATTTAGTGATGAAAATAAATTCGTGTACGATAAAAGACTTATCTCACCTATAGATTTCATCTAAATTATAAATATATAAGTATTACATCAGTGTAATTTCACCGCTTCTCATTCCTACAAAAATACTTCCACCATGTGTCGTTAATTAGGGTAGATGTTGATTATCAAAAAAAAAAAAAAAAAGGGTAGATGTTGGCTTATTTAGTGGACCAGTTTAAATAATTTCTTGAATTGCTTAAAAAAAGACCATTCCTCCCTCCACCTCCCCTCTCTCTCACCTTCTCTCTCCCTCTCCTTTTTCTCGGTAAAACTAAAAGCACACATATAGTTCATTGATTAAAAAAATGGATCTAGTTTTTTTTCTTTTTCTTTTTCCGTTGTGCTTTTTTCCACACCGCCACAAAAAAAAGTTCCAAACTAAGTTCCGAAAACGCAAAAAAGTTCACCACAATGGATATACGTGAAATCGAAATTTAGGATTCAATTTCAATCTCGACCAAGGATTTAATTAGGGAATACAAATGATTCCTTAAATCTCAAAATAACTGGACATGTGATTTTCTCCTTAATTTTAAACTTTTTCTTTATTCACAGGGAACACAACATTAGTGCAATTATCACTTTAATCAGATCCATCAGTGTAATCTGGGAGAATGAAAATCATGTTTGTTTTGGTATCTATTGTTCTTCAACCTCACTTTGTTTCCACGTCAACAATCAAAAAGAAAAATATAAACCAAAGTAATAAAATCAAATAAAAAATCCAAAAAGGAACAAAACTGCGGTGAGCAATATTAAAAAAATCTTCACCTAATCCACTTGAATTGGTATGATGGTATTAGGGGTGTGCAAAAAATTTGGTTATCCTTAACCAAATTACTAACCAATCCATATCTAATTTTAGTTTGTAAAATCCATTTAAAAAAAAAACCACACCACTCCAATAAAAAAACACCAATTATAAACCATAACCACATTTTGTAATTTGGTTTGGAATTGGTTTGAAAATTTAGGCCCAATAGCTAATTCAGGCCCAATCTTCAATTTTATTAAATTTTTTATTATATAATAAAATAATTAATTAAAGGAAAATGTTAACTTGTGCCCTTAAGGCACATTTTAATGAGATAAATGTGGAAATATTCTCTTGAAAATCGTGTAATCAACTCTTTTAACATTTAATATTTTGTATCATTAAATGCTAAATTTCTATATTTAGGTATCTTATCATGTGCCCTTAGGGCACATGTTAACATGACCCTTAATTAAAAGAGGGGTGGAGGACCGGTGGTCAACGCCGGACCACCGGCGGCCGGTGCGGCGGCGCTTCGGCCGGGACGGCGGCGGCCGGCGGTTTCCGGCGAACCTCCGACGACTTTCACGGCGGCCGGCGGTGGCGCTCCGGTGACCGGCGGTGGTGCTCCGGCAGCCGGCCACCACCAACCACCCATACTATTTTAATACTATTTTATTTTAAAAATCAGATTTTTAATAATTATTTTAAAAATAATTAAAAAAATCAGTTTTTAATGTTTTTAATTTTTAAAAATAATTAAAAAATCAGTTTTTTTTAAAATAATTAAAAAATCAGTTTTTAATGTTTTTAGTTTTTCAAAAATTTAGTATTTTAATTTTTTTTCCTATTTATTAGTTTTTTTTTGTATTTAAAAATCAGATTTTTTAATTTTAAAAATTACTCTTTTTTTAAATAATAAAAAATATTTTTAAAACAATATAAAAAATAAGTTTTCGGCTAAGTAAAAAATAATTTGGGTTTAAAAAAAATATTTTGTGAGTTGATTATAAACCAATTCAATCATAAAATTAATGAAAAATTATGTTTTTAAAATAATTAATAAATCTATTTTTTTTAATCAACTAATAAAAAAAATTAGTTTAAGTAAAAAACCTATTTAAAATTGGATCATGTGAATAACTTAAATTTTATTACAAACCGGTTATAAATTGGTTCGATCCGGTTAATAACCAAATCCAAATTAGTTTTAAAAAATAACCGGTTTGTTATTTAAATGGTTTTGGTTTAGAACCAAAACCATCAATTAGGTGTGGTGTGGTGTGGTTTCCAAACCATGCACACCCCTAGATGGTATTGGTTTGGGACTTAGGAGTGTGCTCCTCCTTAGGGTCTTAGGTTCGATTCTCTCTGGTGTCAATTTGGGTGGACTAATTTAGCTTCTTTAAAAAAAAACTTCACTTTTGTAACTTATTTATTTATTTATTTTGTTTGAAATTCATTAAGGACAAAACTTATATGCATTTTTTTAGATGCAGTTTTTCATGTTCCTCTCACAAAAAGGTAGTTATTTATATTTTTTTTAATTAAAAAAAGAAAAAGAAAATTGTTTTTAAATAAATATAACTTCCCCATGTATCTAGCACAGTAAGAACTGTGTATATGGAACTGTACATAAGTTTGGTCCATTCATTAATCTTTCAAAATCTTAAAAATCTACAAATTACTGTGAAATTTTGAAAAATTCATTAATTTTGACATAAGTTAGACAGAGGCAGGCGTGAAACTGGTTTGTCTAACCCGCTAGTATATATATAATGCGTCTATATTTCCGTCAAAATATAAAATATAATGCATCTATAAATACACCCCCTTAAATTTTGTTCTTTAATTTCTTTTAACTTTGAGTCAACATTTTTTTTAGGTAAATAGTATTATTTTTCTAAAAAACTTTTTTCTTAAATAAATAAATAGTATTACTTTTTTTAAAATATTCTAACCTTATCAAAATAAATATATTTTTTTGACCAAAATAAATTCTAACATTGTCTTGACCAAAAAATATAAATTCTAACATTGTAATGAGATAAACTATTTCCACCTATTTTTTTAAAAAAATAATAACAATTCCACCTCTATTCTTCTCAAGTCAAAACCAAAATAATGGCAGCTTTTGAAGATTTGCCGGAAGGTTGCATTGCCGCCATACTTTCTCGCACCACTCCGCTTGACGCCGGCAGACTTTCCCTCGTTTCCAAGAATTTCCATTCTGCTTCCGATTTCGACGATGTCTGGAACTCTTTTCTCACTTCCTCCGGTTCCCAATTCATTGACTCTATCATCTCACACTCTCCTTCCCTTGCCAAAATTCCTACCAAAAAGGCTCTGTTTATGGCTCTCTGTGATCACCCTGTCATCATTGACAATGGTAGAAAGGTATAATTCTTCTAATTTATCTTATATTAGGGTTTATCATAATTGATTGTGTAGCAAGTAAACTGAATTTTGAGTGTTTGTTTCAGAGCTTTCAATTGCATAAAAAGAGTGGTAAAAAGTGTTACATGCTTGCTGCTAGATCTCTCGAAATTTCTTGGCGTAGTCATGAGCAATTTTTTAACTGGTGGACTTCTATGCCTGAATCTAGGTTAGTTGTTTAATTTTTCTATTTGCTTAATTGTTGTTATCAACCAATGCGTCTCAATTATAGCTCTCATTCTTGTACTCGCTCTAGCCACAATTATAAGTAAAATTTTATTTTTCAGATTTTATTGAATAACTTATGTACCTGGTATAATATATAAGACCGGGGGTTATTTTCTCTAGTAGTGAGCGGTGTATTGTGAAAAACAAGAGTCCAATAGTTCCTATGAGTGAGCGGTGTATTCGGAAAAACCTGAGTCCAATAGTTACTAGGAGTGACCGGTGTATTGGGAAAAAACCCGAGTCCAATAGTTCCTAGGAGTGAGCGGTGTATCGGGAAAAAAACCCCAATTTCCACGTTGAAAAGAAATAAGGCGTCATAATAGTTTACAAAGAGAGGCATCCTTCACTTTATAAGTTGATTTTTGTAAGGTTGAGCTAGAGCCAATATTAAAACATAATATGGTATCAGAGCTCACACCCGGTGGGTGTGATTTTAAATAATCAAAACCTCAAGTCAGATAGATAGTCCTAAATTTGAAACACTAGTTTTCAAGTCTTCCCACCAACAACCACCACCCACCAACCACCAGAACTCTGCCGTCATTAGAGGTCCGATGCGTCGTCATCTGCCTAAACATTTTTTCAGGGTTTCTCTTTTTCAAGGTTGAGTATGTCATGTCCTTTTTATGGGCTTGAATGATTCTATTTCCTATGTAAGTGGTTATTGGTGATTGATCCTATTCCCCTCATCATTGAAACTCTCTTCAATTCAATATAAAAACAATGACAGGTTGAATATGCTGTTTCTTTCCTCTTGTACCAAGAGTCTATTTGCTTTTGATGCCATATTTTCAACTTTTGGTGGTGAAACTTCCAAATCAAAGTTAGTAAAGAAGGTTTGGCCATTTAATGCTCAATGTTTCAAAATCCATCGCTACTCCTTATCTAAAGAACATTAAGTCAGACAAGACGTTCGACAAGTTTCTGATGCAGCCGTGGCTTGGAATATGGAGTCTATTTCTCCGCTTCTCTTTAGCCAAGTTTCCAAAGAACATATCCATCTCTTCCCTCGTTTATCTCTTGCATCCAATTTCAATTTGGAATGGAGTACTCTGATCTTTCATCATGTAGTCCGTCATCTACACATTTTCCTTTCTTGATCCAAATTGTTAGATTTTGGATTCTACGACAGCCAATCCTATTTATTTTTCAATGCATAAGTTACTTAGCATGATTTGTTTTCACTTTTCGGTTCCTTCATCCAAGTTAAAAAATAATAGTTTAACCCCCATCCCAACTATGTGTTCCTTGTTATATATATATATATGTCCATTACTCATTAGCCAAACAAAATAGACTCTCATTTTATGCAAATAATAACTTATGTGTTCTATCTTTAATATCACGAGTTTTGATGTTTGGGGTCCATACAATGTGACCACCTTTGCTGGCCATATGCATTTCCTCTCATTTTGTCTTTCAGATGTTACAATGCAAGGGTAAAACTGGCTTTAACTGGTTTCCTTGAAACTAAGGGAACTTCACATCAATTTTCAAGGGTAAAACTGCAATGCAAATATGTTTAGAATAAACACCAACATCTCTTGAATTTGACAGATTTTTACTGTATCAGTCTTGGCTAGCTATTCATACAATATAACTCTGAATTTCTAGCTTCTTATAATGTGCCTATGTTTTTTCATAGTAGTGAGATATGTTCTTTGATAGCAACATTCCTGCATTATTATTGGCTCTCAAAAAAGGTGAAACGACTACATATATTGTATGATATAACTGAAAAATCATTAGTATTTCTCATTTCTAGGGATGTAAAGTTGAATGAAACTATTAGTATTTTTCATTTTCAGCTTCTCTCACTTTCTCCACATTTTTTATGCTTAAGAAAATACTTCTTGTTAGAGTATTCAATCCCAAAGTGAACTATACACCCAAATCTGACCTTGCTTACAGTCATGGTGATCCACTGTCTGATAATTCCATTTATAGATAGTTAATAAGTATAATATTATTATACTTGACAAATTCTAGAACTAGCATTAGTTATGCTGCCAGAAAAATGAGTCCGTATGTATACGAGGCTTGTAGTCCTTGTCTTAATATTTTGAAAGGCACACCTGACTAGGTACTCATATTTTCTGAAACTTCATCCATACAGCACCACTTGCAAGTCTATGCAGAAGCTGAATAGGCCAAATGTGCTGGCACACCTACAGATCTGCTACATGTTACCATGTTATCTTTTGGATTTTACTTTGTATGGAAACCAGTAAATCTACCGTCAGCCGATCATTTGTAAAGGCTGAGTATATGTCCTTTGCAACCATGGCAAGTGATTTAACTTGGCTATCATATCCCCCACATAATTTTGTCATTTCTCCAACCCTTATATTGTGACAACCAAGCATTTGTCTATAATCTATATTGCTTCCTATCCACAATTATCATGAGGGGATGAGGAACGTAAAAAATTGGATGTCCTTTTGGTGAGGAAGAAAATGAATGTCGTCGTTCTCAAGTTGGCTGTCTTATCTACATATGCTCTTCTTACATTTCACTATCAGTTTTGTATATTTTTGTCCAATATCGGATTCCACTCTATTTTCCTCCGATCTCGAGAGGAGCGGGGCATTATTTATAACTAATATAACTTATTAACTAGGAAATTTATCATAATCAGTTACGAATTGAAATAATTTAGTTATGCTTGGTTTATAGTTTCCAAATTTTAGTTGACGAGCTTTCACTGTTTATGTATTCTTATCTTTTCAACTTTTGTGCACAAATTTTGGACAGGTTCCCTGAAGTTGTTGAGCTTCTCAATGTGTGTTGGCTTGACATTCGCGGGAAGATAAACACTCTTGCATTGTCCCCAAATACTCATTATGAAACTTATCTTGTGTTCAATATGATTAATGGCTTTGGTTTTGAGAAGGAGAAGTATCCTGTGGAATTATCAGTTGATGTCGAAGATGGCAGATGTAGCACCAAAATTGTCATCTTGGTAGATCCAGACGTGAAGTGTAGGCGACTCAACAAAATATTAGACAGTCAGCACAACAACGAATTTGAATTGCGACGTCCTAGTGTGAGAAGTGATAAGTGGTTGGAGACCAAGATAGGAGAGTTCTTCAATTCAGGCGTAGAAGATAGAGAAGTCCAAATGAGTTTTACTGGGATAAGGGGTGTTTATCCATTGAAGAGAGGTTTCTTTGTTGAAGGAATAGAAATTAGGCCTAAGGAATACAATTTATACGGTTAAGCAACATACACTGAGCTATGCACAGGGCTTGGATGGCAGAAAAATGCTTAAACTAGTACAAGCAAATCAAATTTAATAAATCTTTGCCATCAAGATGATTGATGGCAATATAGAAATATTCAACTATGGCCCCGTTTGGATTAGCTTATTTTTGAGCTTATGCAAACAGCTTATGCAATTTTCATGTATCAATATAAGTTTGTCAATGTAGTTTATGATAAAATAGCTTATAAAAATACAATTTTCACTAGTGTGAAGTTATAAAAAAGCATAAAATCTAATTTATATTGCATAAGCTGTTTGCATAAACGGACCCTATATTGAGAATAAACACCAACATCTCTTGAATTTGACGGTTCTTTACTGTTTCAGTCTTATCTCTTGGGTACCAATTTTGTGTTCAAATGATTGTTTCTCTACTGCCAGTCTGCATATCAACACAGTCCCGTCTCCCATTTAAGAACAAATCAGCAAATTAGCTTATGTTGTGCTTATGCTTTTTCATAATTGTGAAATGAGCTCTCTGATAGCAACATTCTTGCATTATTATTGGCTATAAAAAAGCTAAATAAAACTATATACAAGCAAGTAAAATTAAAATTAACATCATACTATACAAATTACAAACAAATTATAAAACAAAACACAAAATTGTTTGTCTTTTCGCTAATTCATTATCGTAGTGTTTTCATGTTATTTTTTCAAAGCAACCAAATACCTAAATATATTTACCAAACATTCTAAATTAGCACAAATTGTGCACAATTTATAGGTTAACGAATGGCAAGTTACAAACATAAAACATAAATAGAAATTATAGCAAAAGTTAAAGCAACAAAAAATTACAATTAAGAAAGCTCCCAAAAAAGCAGTGGGTTGTATACAACTATGTTGCATAGCTGCGGGTACGGTACCGGCATCCTCGTATAATTTTTTTTAATATAGTTATATACTTAAAATAATAAAATTATATTCTTAAAACAGATAATTAAACATTAAAAGTCGCAAACTTTAAAAGTAGTTATATTGTGGTTTACACGTTTAGGAAATTAGGAGGGGTGGTAAGACTATGCGGCTCTACTTTTAAAAATAAATAAAAAGGAAAAGAGACTGAATTGATTCTAATTTTAAACTAAAGTGAAACTTTATTAAAAAAAATAAACAAATAAAAAAGAACGGGATTGGAAAATGTTGCAAAAAAAAGAAAGAGTAGTTTTTGATGAAATATGTACCATGTTTGTACCCTGAGAGTACCACGAGCGTACCCCGGAAGTACCACGCGTGTACCCACATGAAAAAACAAAAAAAAAAAACTCGGTACTTTGAGGGTACGTACCATGAGAGTACCATACGCGTACCGGTATCCGGTACGTACCCAGATTTCCTGAAATGAGGAATCAGATTTCCTGTTGTAACTACGTGTCACGTAGTTAGTCAGTTACAACTGTTAGTCGTTTGATCAAAAATGAATAGTTGAGATTGATTTATTTTATAATCTTAAATCAAAAGGTTGAGATTTGCTACAACATTAAACTATGGGAAAAGTCTCGACTATACAATTAAACCAAAAAAACGTCTTGAATTAAACCACCACCACACTTGAATTTTTATACTATTCTGATTGAAGATACATTAATCATTTCTAACTTTCCTCCTCTCTACTAGTCAACGTCTTATAGGCTTATTTGATTGAAAAAGCCTCTAAGGGTCTGTTTGGTTCGGGGGTTTTGGAGGGGAGGGGAGGTAATATTTTAATTTTTTTGTGTTTGGTTCAATTTTTAGGAGGGGATACGAGGGGAGGGGAGGTGAGCAGAATCCCTCATAACTCAATTTTTGCTTCCCCCCAAATTGGGGGGATTTGGAGGGGAGGAGAGGGAAGCTTTTTAAAGTTTATTAAACTGACAAAATTATCCTTAATATATTTTAGAATTCCAATATTATCCTTATTACCATTTTTATTATTAGGTCTTTATTGTCTGTACTTTGTATTGTATGTACTCCTTGTCTACCTCTGTTTCTATGTGGTGCCGTTGCTACTCATCAAGTATGTATTTTTTTTTTATAATCACTTGCGTTTATATATCTGTTTGCATATATGCATATATGTATCATGTTTATGTTTGCGTTTATGTTAAAAAGATCCTGTACATACATAATCACTTGCGTTTATGTTAAAAAGAAAGAAGGGATTGGATGGAACGATGATAAGATCCTTGAGGCAAGGAGATAGCAAATGGGAGGCTGTCTTCCTTAAGCAAGCAAATTACTAATAATATATGTGTGTCTGTATTGATCAAAGAGATATTAGTTTTAAAAATGAGTTTTATAAGATTTTAAGGGTAAAAAAGTAAATTGCTTTTAAAATACCTCCCCTCCCCTTGTGAACCAAACATATATTTAATTAAAATATCTCACCTCCCCTCCTCTCCCCTCTTTTGAACCAAACACATATGTAATTAAAAAATTTCCCTCCCCTCCCCTTCCCTCCCCTCCCCTCTATAAAAATACCTCACCTCCCCTCCCCCTATTTTGAACCAAACAGACCCTAAATGAGCCATCCTCTAAAGCCATCCTCTAAATAACATTATGTAACAGAGCACAACAACCCTCCAAGAATTCCTCCTCTCATACAAATAAGGACCTTCTCCAACTCCGGCCACCCTTTCCCCCACCTCAACCCCGTGACATAACTATGCCACTTTTATACTCGACTCCAAAAATAAATCTGCTAAGCAAGTAAAACGTTCTCTCAAAATGTGTCACATTTAGGCGAGTCTTATCACTTCGTCTACAAAATATTGGTCTGGTTGCATTTTTATTTTAGTCCCCTTATTTTTACCATTTTACATAATTTGTCCTCTTAGTTTTTTTTTTTTGACAAAATTTGTCTCTTAGTTAAAATTTGACAGTTTTGGTTTCTCCATCAAATATTTGATCTAAAATACGGTGACATGAGATGTTTTAAATAAATTATTAAGTAATTGTTCTCAAAATTTTATCAATATTGATCTTTTTTCTATTGCCAGATCATATATCAAATTATGACATTTAAAACGTATCACTTAAATTAGTTTTTAGTTCAAAAATATGATAAAAAAATTAAAATTGTCGAATTCTAAAATAGAATCAAAGCTATAAATTAGTGGAAATACGGAACCAAAATTACAACTAAGAGATATATGTTTGTTAAAATTAAAGAGATTTTTTTGGTACAAATTAAGAGATTTCTTCAACATTAAGTCATTTTAAAAATAAAACGAAAAAATCATTTAACTCTAAAAAACAATAGTATAAATAAATGCTGAAACTAATATATCTCTTCCTAAGTTAAAGTTGAAGAAGAATGGCAGCATGTGAGGACCTGCCAGAAGAGTGCATTGCCACCATACTCTCTCATTTCCAAGACTTTCGATTCTGCCGCCGATTCCGATGCTGTTTGGGATCAATTTCTTCCTTCTGATCCCAATTCATCAACTCTATTATCTTACAATCTCCTTACCTTGCCAACATATTCCGACCAAAAAGGCTCTCTATCTTGCTCTATCCGATAGCCCTATCATCACCGACAACGGTAAAAAGGTATTGTTCTTTCTAACTGCCGATTTATCGAATGTTAGGGTTTATCATCGATTTGATTGTTGTATAAAATGCTAATAGATATTTTGGATAATTTTAAAATGTAGAGCGTTCAATTAGATAGAAAGAGTGAGAAAAAGTGTATCATGCTTGCTGCTAGATCTTTCGCCATTTCTTGGGGTGATGATGAGCGCTATTGGAACTGGATTGCTATGCCTGATTCCAGGTTTGCTCTTGACTTTTCTAATTGCTTTATTTAATTTTGTTCATTAACTTATTTTATTGAGAAGTAATAACCAGCTAACATTTCATCTTTAACTTAATTTGATATTTTAGGTATGAAACATGGACTCCGACCCAGACACCTCACACGACACATACACATATATGTCGACACTTTTAATTTAAAATATATAGGACACCAACACCACCATTATTTGATAATTCTCTTTGTAGAACGATATATGTGAGGATTATCAATTTGAATAAATGAATATGGTTTATTTTTAATACTAAACAAAAAGTGAGAGTTTTAGGCTTCCTTTGTTACGGATTAAAAAATAGTCATTTTTATATAAAATAATTTAGGGATTAATTTTTTGAGATTTTATAGAAAACGGGAATTTATTTTGTGTTTGTTTATTATAGTATCAATCACGAAAATAATTTTTAGTTTGTTTGGATACAACTTGTAAAAGGGATTTTTTTTATTACAAAATAAGTTTCACCTTTTAATATTTGCTATCTTTCTTCTCTAAAAAACGCTTCTCATTTTTAACCGTTTTTCTGGTTATTTTTAGATTATGATTTTTTTAAACATCTATAATAAAAAGATGCAAAATCTTTTAAAGTGATTATTTTTATAAAAAAGAAAATGCTTTTTTTTCTAAGATAAACTATACTCCTTCCTTCCCAATATAATTGTCACAATTTGACCGTTTGCACTATTCATATAAACTACTTTGACTATATTTTTTACTAATGTACAAAGATAAATATTAACATATGGAATCTTGTTAGATTTGTATCGATGAGTACTATCAAAATATCATTTTTTTTTCATAATTTTTAATAATACACAACAAAAGATATTCACGATCAAAATTATGCATTGACAAGTGTGCAGTGATAAAATGCGACTATTATTTTGAGACGGAGGGAGTAACAAACAACCTCATATCAATTTAGTTATGCTTGGAATAAATTTAGTTATGCTTGTTTTACAGCTTCCAAATTTTAGTTGATGATTAGTGTAACATATATATGCATTAATTCTTATCTTTTTGTGCACAAATTTTGCACAGATTACCTGAAGTTGCTAAGCTTATTCACGTGTGGTGGCTTGAAATTCGTGGGATGATTAACACCCTTGCCTTGTCCGCAAATACTCAGTATGGGGCTTATCTTGTGTTCAAGATGATTGATCTTAGGGTCTTCCTGTGGACTTATCATTTGGTGTCGAAGGTGGCAATAACAACACTAAAATTGAGAAGGTTGCTTGCAGGACAGGGTTGTAGGATTGCCACGTCCCAATATAAAAAGCGATGGGTGGTTGGAGATTGAGATGGGAGAATTATTCACTTCAGGCCTTGAACATGAAGAAGTCCACATGAGTGTAATCGAGACAAAGGCTCTGAAGGGAAATTTCTTTTTTGAAGGAATAGAAATTAGGCCTAAGGAAGACGGTTAAACAACATCATTCACTAAACTATACAAAGCCATAAGCTACAGCTTCCCCTGCCGAAACTTTTCAACATACTATGTGTGACAGATATATTCTTGTTCCAAATTGTCTCTTGATAGAGTGTATGAATCAAGGTTTTAAATTGCGGTTGCAGTCGTTGATGTGGTAACGGTTGCGGTTGTTGCTAATGCGGCCATTGCGGTTGCTGCAACGCGCAATGCAGCTGTTGCGACGTGAACTCATTTTGAAATTTCACAAGCAATATAAAACGAAACATGGTGTTTGTGCAGCAAATTAATCCTCACAGAAGCATGGTTATGCTATAATCATCATCGACAATGTTAGTTACAACAAAGAGATTTTTGTTTTGTTACAAATTAAATAGATTTTAACCAATCGTTAATTATTTAGTGGTGATTGACGCTGAACTTAATTTTACAAATTAAATAGATTTTAACCAATCGTTAATTGATTTAGTGTTGATTGACTCTGAACTTAATAGGAAAGACCACACAGTTCGATTCCCGCAACTGCGATCGAAGAGGTAACCCCCGAACTAGATTAAACTCGTGCTGATAACCAAAATTAAAAAGATTTTGTTTTTTTGTATATAAGAAACAAAGAGATATTTTTGGTACAAATTAAGAGATTTCTTCAACATTAAGTCTTTAAAAAAAAATCATTTAACTCTAAAAAACACTAGTATAAATAAATGCTCCAAGCTTCCGATAATAAACCCTCTTCGTAAGTTAAAGTTGAAGAAGAATGGCAGCATTTGAGGAGTTGCCGGAAGGGTGCATTGCCACCATACTCTCTCGTACGACTCCGCTTGACGCCGGAAGGCTCTCCCTCATTTCCAAGACTTTCCGTTCTGCCGCCGATTCCGATGCTGTCTGGGATCAATTTCTCCCTTCCGATCCCAATTTCATCGACTCTATCATCTCACAGTCTCCTTCCCTTGCCAACATTCAAACCAAAAAGGCTCTCTATCTCGCTCTATCCGATCGACCTATCATCATCGACAATGGTAAAAAGGTATTCTTCTTTCTAACCGCCTATTTATCGAATGTTAGGGTTTATCATTGATTTGACTGTTGTATAAAATCTAATGTCAATTGGATATGTTGTAATGTAGAGCTTTCAATTAAATAGAAAGAGTGGGAAAAAGTGTATCATGCTTGCTGCTAGATCTTTCGCCATTACTTGGGGTGATGATGAGCGCTATTGGAACTGGATTGCTATGCCTGAATCCAGGTTTGCTAACATATCATCATTAACTTAATTGGATATCTTGGTTATGAAACAGGACTCCGACAAGGACACAGATACATGGTGACACTGTTAACTTAAAATACATAGGACACTGACACTGCTACATATATGTTGATTTATTTATTATAATTAAATAAAATATTATTTATTATTTATATATCTAAATTGATAATCAAAATATCGACATGTGCATCTTAATTGAACAATTTATTTTATTTGAAAGATGGTCTGAAATATTAGGATACAATAGTACAATGTCTGATCGTTATTTGAAAGATGTTCTGAAATACTAAGATACTCCCTCCGTCCCAAATTATATTTCAAACTATTATGATTTCCTTATAATTTGGGACGGAGGGAGTACAATAGTACACTTGTTGATGTGTCCAATGAGTGTCTAAGGAGGTGTGTTGATGCAAATAAAAATAATTTATTTTGGGACACTTGTCTAAGTTGAGTGTCATACACATGTTGGACACTTATCCAAGGAGTGTTGAAACAAAGGAAAAAACAAATTTTTTTGAGTTATCTGACATGTCGTACAAGTGTCAGACACTGTGACACGCTTAATTTTAAAGGTGTCCATGCTTCATAGCTTAGTTGTCTTTCTACCAAATGTTGTAATTTGTGAATGTCCATTCTCAATAGCTTAAGTCGTAAACGACCGACTCTGTATAAAATGAGTACAATATGTTTTCAAATAAGAACCCACATATAAGCAAAAATAACTACTTTCACATATTTCCAACCGGAATTTTCTGTAAACATGCTCTTCCTTCTTGTACTGATATCAACTGGCTTTTGCTTCCATATATTATCAACTTTTGGTGATGAATATTCTAAATCAAAGTTAGTAAAGAAGGTTTGGCCAGGGTGCTCTATGTGGTGTTCTACTTCAAGACCATGCCATAAATAAGTAAATGTTTCAAAATCCATAGCTTCTGCAGATTGTACTAGTTATATGAAAGATAATTTTTTCATTTCAAAAGTTGAATGAAGGTATTTTCTATTTTCAGTCTCACTTTCTCCGCGTGATTTCTTTTAGGTGAATACTTCTTGTTAGATTATTTAATCCCAAATTTAACTGATACCCAAATTTGAACCTCAATAACAGTGATGGTGGTCCATTGTCTGAAAATTTCTCTTTATGGATAAAACACAAATATACATAACACAAATATACGTAACTTATTAACACAAATATACACTTAAAATAAATTTGGTTATGCTTGTTTTCCAGCTTCCAAATTTTAGTTGATGAGCCTGGCAGCCTGCATTGTTAGTGCAAATACTCCTTATGTGATGTTATCGATCATTTTCAACCTTTTTCTTAGTTCACGCACTCATCTTTTTGTGCACAAATTTTGGACAGGTTCCCTGAAGTTGCTAAGCTTAATCATGTGTGGTGGCTTGAAATTCGTGGGATGATTAACACCCTTGCCTTGTCCGCAAATACTCAGTATGGGGCTTATCTTGTGTTCAAGATGATTGATCCCAGTGGATTTGAGAACCTTCCTGTGGACTTATCTGTTGGTGTCGAAGGTGGCAATAACAACACTAAAATTGTCTGTTTGGATTCAAACGTGGAACCTATGTGGCACATAGCAGGAAGACGGAACCGTGATTGGAACCGTCATATGAGAAGGTTGCAGGACAGGGTTGTAGGATTGCCACGTCCCAATATAAGAAGCGACGAGTGGTTAGAGATTGAGATGGGAGAATTCTTCAATTCAAGCCTTGAACATGAAGAAGTCCACATGAGTGTTATTGAGACAAAGGCCGGTCAGTTGAAGTATAATTTCTTTGTTGAAGGAATAGAAATCAGGCCCAAGTAAGACAGTTAAACAACATTCAGTAAACTATACAAAGTCATAAGCTACAGCTTCCCCTGTCGGAACTTTTCAACATAAAGCGACACACATAGATACTACAGTATGTGAGAGTGAGATTCTTGTTCCAAATTGTCTCTTGATAAAGTGTATGAATCAGTATATACTATAATAACTGTGTTTTGGATGTTTCAACTGTGTATATTTGAATTCAATATTTATTTGCGGCCATTTTTTTTTGGGAACCTCAACTATGAAAGCTAGGTACTTGACCCTCTATGATTGATGACATTACACTGCACAATATAAACTCACATTTGTGAAAATATTTTAAAAATTAACTTATAACAATGATACTATGATATAGTTTAATTAATTCCTCTATACATCACATAGATATCGCGACACGGATTGCTCTCGCTCTCACTCCGATCTTGCTCCGTTCGCGATTCTGCTCCGATCTCACTCTCCCTTTGATCTTGCTCCGATCTCAATCTCCTCCTATCCTCTTCGCCGCATTCCTCCTTCCTCGCAATTGTTATTCTTCGTTGAAATTTGATGTTGTAGTGCTCGATTCTTCTCCGATTTTGGCGTAAGTTAAATTTCAACACTCTAATTGAGTTCTGGATTTGATTTGAACGCTATGAATCACATAATCTCATTCGTATGAATTAGAAATCACTAGTGCATAATCAGAAAATTAGGGTTCCTACTTCATGCTTGTTTAATTGCATAATCATCGACTCACTAAGCATTGATTATTTGCATGTTATTACATTACAGGAGTCTTACTGAGAAAAATCCTTTTGAATCTCTTTTCACATCAACAAAATCCTTCAATTAAACACATTTTATGGCAATTTTTGTTTCCATTTCTCTATTTAGGTTTTGCACAAACTGAATTCATAGATTGAATTCAGGTTACTAAATTTGTTCACCAAATTCATTTTACTGTATGAGATAGAATTAGATCATACTTATTGGATTGATTCTATAAGTAACATCTAGTGGCATGTATTTAGATGATACTGTACATGATTCTTATTCTTACAAGAAACTTTGCTGTGATACAATAATTTCCTCTGTATATTTGCTACTGACTTGTGATTGGGCAGAGCAATGAGTCACCGATCCCTTTATACATGTTCATAATGGTAGTCTTTTTTCTAGTGTAGGTGATTTGTGATCTGGTTTAGTAAGTTAACCAATACTCAATTTGTGATATGATCATCTTTGCATATTGTATGCAACTATGTTGATGGAGCTATAGGCTATAGTATGCAACTATGTTGATGAAGCTATTGGAAGCAACTATTTTGATGTTCCACTATTGGAAGCAATTCTTTCGATAAGGAACTGTATATGGAAGTGTGGATTTCTCCAAACTAACTTTTAGTGAAAGTATGAAGCTTAGAGCTGGTGTTAACAAAATCTCTCTTCTGAGTGTTGCAGTTGGGATTCTGGTTCGTTTTCTCCCTCTCTATTTGTGTCTGCCTGCGCATGGATGTGTCTAAATATATTATCTTTGCACATCAAAACTAACTGATTTTTAAGAAACATGAACGGTAGTTGATGTCATGAGTCATGACTATGTCTGATTAGACATGGTCGAGGGAGAAGTCGCAATCCACCCCAGTCTTCCCCAAGTATGTTAGTTACTGCATCAGATTTTTAATAGGGAATAGAGGGAGTATTTTACTTGTTTCCTACTCTGTAGTTTTCCTTTAATAAACTTCTACAAAATGTTATACTCTTGTTGCATGATCCTTCCTTTTATTAGCCATATTTAGTCGATGCTTTAACCAAATGTGTGAAAGGGAAATAATACAAAGAATGAATGTCAATTAAATCTACATTGTGCGTTTGATCTGCTAAAAAATAAGGGACTGGACAGGAGAACTCCTGCTGTACTGTGTTTGATTTTAAAAGTGTTTCTGGTACTGGACAAACTGGAGCCAAGGGACGGGACAAAAACTGAAATTTTTGTCCTCTACAGAACCACAGGACAACTTTTTGTCCTCAGCACAAGTTGTCTAAAATACCAAAATAACCTTTTGTACACCAAATATCGTACAATACAAAGTTTGTTCAATATCTTAAACGTTTGTCCTGTGCTGTTCTGTCTTGTAATGTACTGTTATAAATATCAGAGAAATACTAAGTTCCAGCTCCACGACATGTTCCCATTTTTGCTGCGCGTCTTGTGTCAGAACTTTGCATTGTCTTATCATGTTTATTTTAGAATGAATTTGTTTAGTAACTGTAGTTGATGTCACAATTATTCTGCTCTTTTTTGGATTGTATCTCATGTCAAACTGTCATTTGAAATGTGAGTGTGCAATTAATTTGAAGCCTTAATGCTGATTTTTTGCATAATGATACACTCACTAAGCATTGATTATATGCATGTTATTACTTGAACAGTATACGTTAGCAGATTCACTAGTCATTGAATTTTGAAATTTGAATTGTTTCTGCATAAAGTAGAAAGTAATTTTTGCTTGATTAATACTATAAAAGGCACTTTTATATATTAAAGTAAATATGATTATAGTTGTCCTCTCTAAATCACATCCAATACAAGGAGATGTGATTATTAGCTGAAACTCTCCTTTGATGGCAGACATTCGCTATCACAGTGGTTGGATCAAGTCCATTTGAAGTTCACAGAAGAGATATATATATTTATAGGTTCCTGAATTTATTGGTTCATTGATCCTTATTGTTGAGTTTGTTTCTCCACAATTGATTTCTAGTCCAACTAGTATGATGCATGAATTTATTAATTGGTTCATGTATTCTAACCATACTGTGTTACGAACTTTATTTATAGGGACGTGCTTGTATTAGCAGAGCATCAAGATGGCGAAATTCAGTTGGGAAGTAAGCTAAAAACATCCAGGTAAAGCTTCTCCATCTTATGTTCAATTACTGAAATGTGTTTTAAATGTGCTCTTTTTTATTATTTTGTTTATACATATAGGTTACAGAGCAATTAAGTGATTCAAATTAATGTGAGTTGGAGAACAAATCTACTCCTTGGTTTGCAAGTATGAAGGTAATGGACAGACCTAATCTATAGGTCAAGTTTCTTAAAGGTTGTGGTATGATTATTATTTGACTATGATATGATTTGAATATTATACCTTATACTTTTTCTTTGGTTATCAGTAATAAATTGCAAGTTACATTTATTTGAGTAGTTACACTTCCATGATATGTAAAGAATGCTTTTTCAGTTGCAATTTAGACTAGCTTGTTATTTTAGTTCATTTTTTACTAGCTGGTTATTTTGGTTTGACACAACCGTCATTTACATCATTTTGATGAATAAATGGGATTTCCTAGTGGTTTTGTGGGGAATGATTAAATAGGTGAAGAAATTGGTTCATGAATATGTGTAGGAGAAATCAATTACATGTATGCTATAGTTTTTTTATTTATTAATTTGGAGTCTTTTTGCATTATGGAGTATTAGCATCTATATAGGAATGATGATGATTCATTCAAAGTTTACAATCCAGCCTAATCAGTTTTGAATAGAAAGGCATTTTATAAATATTAAAAAAAAAATCTAAAAAGCTTGGATATAGCTGCGAAATTGCTAGGGAACGTGTAGCTAGAGATTTATTGCGAAATTGATGTGACAATATCCTAGCGATTTAGTTATGAAACACAAACTTTTGAACATTATTTAACTAGGTATTAATTGGGAACTAACTAAGATTCTCTTTATATTAGTTTCAAATTAACTAGCAAATTTTTTGATAGATGATATGCCGCCCAATCCATGCTACGACTTATAAGACAGCTAATTCACAACAAATCTGTAGTAACTCTGTTTTACTAGAGATTAGCTACGAATTAGCCACAAAATAAGTCGCAGCAAATCTGGTATTTTCTTGTAGTGTTAGGTCTCTCTTTCACAACATGTGCATGGTTGCCAACATTGATTGAAGTTTAACCAATGCCTTCTTTTTTGGTCACTAGACAAAATGCCTTAATAGACTAGAATTTAAGTCACCTGAATATATATTGTCAAAAAAAAAAAAGTCACCGGAATATATATATATAAAATATATAGTGTTTAATAATCTGTTTTAAAATGAAAATGAGTATAGAACTATACATATAAATACTCTGAACAAAACCAAAATTTAACATGTAGTGATCAGAAGCCCCACTGTTGTATTCACCAATGGCTTGGGTTGATGATAACTACGATTAAATTAGTTAAAATTTGCCTTTACCAAAAAAAAAATAAAAAATAAAATAGTTAAAATTTGCTTACATTTGAGTTTACAAATTTTTTTTTTTACTAGAAGAATTTTTGTAATCCTTATGAATTTTTTTTTTTTGAACAATCCTTATGAAAATTAATATTAAACACCTTATTCTAAACTGGAAAGACTATTATGGAAGTCGGGGAACTAACGACTTCATGACACCAATTTTACAAGTCCTTTTGGTTACGGGTGATTGCTTTTCTAAGTGATTACAACAATGCCATAGCAAAAGGGGAATAACTTGCATGTGATATCCAAACATTATGTTCATGTATCATGGAAGGCGCCTCTATGCAGAGATGGCTGTCTCTAAACATTATTGATGGTGCTGCGAATTGGATGATACTCGAAGTGCAGGTTGTGGTGGTCTGCTTCGTGATGAACATGGTTGCCGGATTAATAGCATTGAAAAAAATATTACGTGTCACAATGACATATATGGCAAAACTAATTTAGGGAGTTATGTATGGCAGCGAGACAACATGAAATTTTGAAACCGGAGAATCAAGATCCAGTTGTGATTGTCCAAAGTTTGTGCGATGGAAAAATTGGAAGTGCCAATGGTTGGAACATTTTGACGAAGATTAAGGCATAAAACATTGCTCGCTTTGGAGTGGGAGATTAGAATAATTTTTGTTTACCAAGAAGTGAATAAATTTGCGGATATCCTTGTTAATATGGAGAAATTCTTAGGTGAAATGGTTAGGTGATGACTCACCTAAGAATTTCTGTTGGATATGAGTTTAATTTGTGCACCAGTTTTTACAATTACCTCCCAAATAAGTGGTTCAGGATGTAGCTGACGACATTAGGGATGTATCTACAATCTACACCTTGATGAGTTGCTTTGTAATTTATTTAGAATTTTTCTCTTCCCATCTTCCGTGTTTCTTTTTTATCCCCTATTTTTTCATTTTTCTTTTTGGTAAAAACTTCGAAACGTGTTTTTCGAAAAAAAATTTAGTTCAAATTCGGGAAAAATTAGAAAAATACATTCCAATTTTTTTCCAAGACAAATAAAAAACCTTTTTTTATGGCTCGTAACAAAAAAAAAAAGGCCTTTTTATTGCTTGAGTTGTTTTTTAGTCTCAGGGTTGGTTTTAATTAGAGTGTAATTTGATATTTCATGATCTATGTTCTTTTTTTAAAAAAAAATCGGCATCCGACCTAAGGACCAACTAATTCAAGAGACCAATCGATCTCACCAATCACTTATGTGGTCCTATCAAATCCGGAATTTTTTAGCCCTATATAGAATAACTCACTAAGAGGGAATTAAACATGAGATGAGACCTTGAGAGGAGAACACTCCAAGTTTTCAAGTCAATACCGATGTACCAACATGATCTTGCTCACAAAGTGGCACAAAGAGTGGGATTGGAAAACGAGTAATAAGGACTACAACTTCTTTCTACAATTTGAAGAAGATGATGTGGAACCAGAGGAATCAAGAGAAGATCTTGCTACTCCGCCGGCTTCACCAACCCCGAGTTCTGAAGAAGGAGAAAGCTCAAGTGAAAAGACTCCTCACTTTAGAAGTTTGCAAGAGATTTACGAGGTAACCGAAAATCAAGACAATCTTACTCTTTTTTGTCTATTTGCGGATTGCGAGCCCATGAACTTCCAAGAAGCATTCGAGAAGAAGACTTGGAGAACTGTCATGGACGAAGAGATCAAGGCGATAAAGAAGAATGAAACATGGGAGTTGGTCTTACTTCCAAAAGGGCACAAGGCGATTGGTGTGAAGTGGGTGTATAAAGCAAAGAAAAACTCCAAAGGAGAAGTTGAAAGATACAAGGCAAGATTGGTGGCAAAAGGATACAGTCAAAGAGCCGGCATCGACTATGACGAGGTATTCGCTCCAGTTGCTCGATTAGAAACTGTTAGACTAATCATTTCATTGGCAGCTCAAAACAAGTGGAAGATACATCAAATGGATGTCAAGTCAGCCTTCTTAAATGGGGTCCTTGACGAAGAAGTCTACATTGAGCAACCACAAGGCTACGAAGTCAAGGGAGAAGAAGAAAAAGTCTTGAAGCTAAAGAAGGCACTCTACGGGTTGAAACAGGCCCCAAGAGCTTGGAATGCTCGAATTGACAAGTATTTCCAAGATAAGAACTTCATCAAATGCCCATATGAGCACGCACTCTATATCAAAGCGCAAGGCGGAGATATTTTGATTGTGTGCTTATATGTAGATGACTTGATCTTCACGGGGAACAATCCAGCCATGTTTGAAGAGTTCAAGAAAGAGATGACAAAGGAGTTCGAGATGACCGACATTGGATTAATGTCTTACTACCTCGGCATTGAAGTGAAACAAGAGGATCATGGAATCCTAATCACTCAGGAAGGTTACGCTAAGGAGGTACTCAAGAAGTTCAAGATGGATGATGCAAACCCAGTTAGCACGCCAATGGAATGTGGAATCAAGCTATCAAAGCACGAGGAAGGTGAAACAGTGGATCCATCACTCTTTAAGAGCTTGGTTGGAAGCTTACGATATTTAACATGCACGAGGCCTGACATCTTGTATGCGGTCGGAGTTGTAAGTCGATACATGGAGCATCCAACAACAACTCATCTGAAGGCGGCAAAGAGGATTCTTCGCTACATCAAAGGTACAACAAACTTAGGCTTGTACTACTCTATTTCTGATGATTACAAGCTCGTTGGATATAGCGATAGTGATTGGGGAGGAGACGTGGATGACCGAAAAAGCACAAGCGGCTTTGTTTTCTACATTGGAAACACAGCTTTCACATGGATGTCAAAGAAACAATCGATTGTCACTCTTTCCACATGTGAGGCAGAGTATGTGGCGGCCACTTCATGTGTTTGTCATGCAATCTGGTTGAGAAACCTGTTAAAGGAGTTAAGTCTGCCGCAAAAGGAGCCGACCAAGATATTCGTGGACAACAAGTCAGCAATAGCTTTGGCAAAGAACCCAGTCTTCCATGATCGAAGTAAGCACATTGACACACGCTACCACTATATTAGAGAGTGTGTTTCTAACAATGATGTGAAGTTGGAGTACGTGAAGACAGATGACCAAGTAGCTGATATCTTCACCAAACCTCTCAAGCGTGAACACTTTGTCAAATTAAGATATTTACTTGGAGTAGCAAAATCAAGTTTAAGGGGGGTGTTGAATATGTAAATTGATTTTGGGTTTGTTTTGGGCCTTAGGAATTTTAAGCCCAAACTTAGTAATAAGTAGTAAGTCTAAAGAATGTTCTAGAGATATGTAGAAATAACTAGTAGAAGTTATAATATGTAGTAGTAGAGAGAAGTGTGTAGAACTCTCTCATAGAATTATGTAGAACTCTCTCTTAGAAGCATGTAGAAGAGTCTCTAGGAGTATGTAGAACTCTCCCTTGAAGACTATAAATAGGGGAGAGGTAGTCATTTGTAAACCAAGCCAAAAATTACAAACACTCAATAATATAAGTAGCATTCCCTTCCAACAAGTTTCATATCCTCTCTCAAATATTTAAACACATTCTCCACCTATTAAAGCTTCCTTCCAACAGATCTATGTTAGTTGCAATGTTGAGCGTTTGCCTGCAATATTCCTTTCCTATAAAGATTATCTTTCAGATTCGCTAGAAAACGCCAAGCAAAGACTGCTATTTTCAACCCGCCTCCATGCCATCTTCCTCCTCTCTACTAGTCTTATAGGCTTGTTTGATTGAAAAAGACTCTAAATGAGTGATCCTCTAAAATTAATAATTGTTAGAAACATTATTCTACAAAATAACAATATGTAACAGAGAACAATAACCCGCCAAGAATTCCTCTCCTCTCATATAAACAAGGATCTTCTCCAACTCCAGCCGCCCTTTCCCCATCGCAACCCCTGTGACATAACTCCGCCACTATTCCAATTCCAAAAATAAATCTGGTAAGCAAGTAAAATGCTCTATCAAAATGTGTCACGATTTTATGCGAGTCTTATCACTTGTCTAAAAAAATTGGTTTGATTGCAATTTTATTTTACCATTTTGCAAAATTTGTCCTCTTAGTTTAAAATTTGTCAATTTTGATTTCTCCATCAAATATTTAATCTAAAATACGGTGACATGAAATGTTTTGAATAAATTATTAAGGGAATTTTCTTAGAATTTTATCGATCTTCTTCTTTTTTTTTTTTTCAAGAAATATTGATCTTTTTCTATTGTTAGACTTAGACCCAGATATAATCAAATCATGGCATTTAAAATATATTAAAATAGACCCAGATTTCTAAATAAATTAGTAGTGGACATCTGGAACCAAAATTAATTACAAAGAGATTTTTGTTTACAAATTAAAGAGATTTTGTTTTGCTACAAATGAAGAGATTTCTTCAACATTAAGTCTTAAAAAAAAAAATCATTTGACCCTGAAAAACATAGTATAAATAAATGCTCCAAGCTTCCAACCAATAAACCTCTTGGTAAGTTAAAGTTGAAGAAGAATGGCAGCGTTTGAGGACCTGCCGGAAGGTTGCATTTCCACCATACTCTCTCGCACCACTCCGCTTGATGCTGGAAGGCTCTCCCTCATTTCCAAGACTTTCCATTCTGCCGCCGATTCCAATGCTGTTTGGGATCAATTTCTTCCTTCCGATACCAATTTCATTGACTCTATCATCTCACAATCTCCTTCACTTGCCAACATTCCAACCAAAAAGGCTCTCTATCTCGCTCTATCCGATCGACCTATCATCATTGACAACGGTAAAAAGGTATTCTTCTTTCTAATGGCTGATTTTTCGAATGTTAGGGTTTATCATTGATTTGATTGTTGTATAAAATGCTAATATATATTGGATAATTTTGAATATATAGAGCTTTCAATTAGATAGAAAGAGTGGAAAAAAGTGTATCATGCTTGCTGCTAGATCTCTCTCCATTGTTTGGGGTGATGATGAGCGCTATTGGAACTGGATTGCTTTGCCTGATTCTAGGTTTGCTAGCTCTTAACTTTTCAAATTGCTTTATTTAATTTTGTTCATTATAACGTAATTTACTGAGAGGTAATAACCAGGTAACATGTCATCATTAACTTAATTGGATATCTTGTTATGAAACACAGATTCTGACATAGACACAGACATGCGAATGACACTGTTAATTTAAAATACATAGGAAACCGGCACCGCTTCATATATGTGATCATTTTCAACCTTTTGTCAGTTCATCCACTCTTATCTTTTTATGAACAAATTTTGGACAGGTTCCCCGAAGTTGCTAAGCTTAATCATGTGTGGTGGCTTGAAATTCGTGGGATGATTAACACTCTTGCCTTGTCCCCAAATACTCGGTATGGGGCTTATCTTGTGTTCAAGATGATTGATGCTCATGGATTTAAGCACCTTCCTGTGGACTTATCTGTTGATGTCGAAGGTAGCAATCGCAGCACTAAAATTGTCTGTTTGGATCCAAACGTGGAACCTATGTGGCACATGTCAGGAAGACGGAACCGTCGTTGGAACCGTCATAATAGTAGGTTGCAGGACAGGGTTGTAGGATTGCCACGTCCCAATATAAGAAGTGATGAGTGGTTAGAGATTGAGATGGGAGAATTCTTCAATTCAGGCCTTGAACATGACCAAGTCCACATGAGTGTTATCGAGACAAAGGCTGGTGAGTTGAAGTTAAATTTCTTTGTTGAAGGAATAGAAATTAGGCCCAAGGAAGAAGGTTAAACAACATTCACCAAACTATAAAAAACCATAAGCTACAGCTTCCCCTGCCGGAAGGAACTTTTCAAGAGAGATATATTGTTCCAAATTGTCTCTTGACAAAGTGTATGAATAAATAATATTGCCTATTATAACTTGTGTTTTGGATGTTTCGTGTATATTTTAATGCAAATATTTATTTGCTGCCATTTTTTGATATGGGAAGGGAACTTCAACTATGAATGCTAGGTACTTGATCTTATATGATTCGCATTAGTTAGCTCTTTCTTTCATCCCGGAGTCCATTTGCTCCGAGGAAAGGAAGGAGTAATAAGGTTACCGGAAAATAGATAAAATGATATTTTAATAATAGGGAAATGATGTTTATCACGCCTTCTGTTGTATTTTACCAAGCTCGTTGATGATAACTATGATGAAATTTGTTTACATTTGAATTTACAAAGTATAAATTATTTTTCCTTTTATTCGAATCTAGAAGAATTTTTGTAAATCCCTCCCACTACAAAAAATTCTGGAGTTAGCCACAGATTTGTTGTGAATTAGTTGTCGTATAGGTCCTAACATGGATTGGGCGGCAAATCACCTAGTAAAATATTTTCTAGCTAACTTGCAACTAATATATAGAAAATCCTAGCTATAATTCCCAACTAATTCATAGTTAAATATTGTTGAAATCTTTATGTTTCCTAACTAAATTTCTAGGATATTGTCACAACGATTTCGCAATAAATCTCTAGCTACATATTCCTAGCGATTTCGCAGCCAAATTCAAGTTTTTTTTTTTATAAATAATTTATAAATATAAAATGTCAATTATGAAGCCATGCCCAAAACCAAGAAAATTATAAATTAATTATCATTCATTAAAAAATCGAAAAAAGTTAAATTAAATTTGCATGATATACACTCATTACATCTTATTATTGGCAAATATGCATCTTATACTTAAAGATATCTTATGTCTTAATATACCACTATAATCCTAGAGGAAATATTTAATTTAAAATACTAATTAAAGCTTCAATCCAAGAGATACAGTGGTTTTTATTCCTAAAATCAAATACAAAATGAGAAAGCAATGTTTTTGACATAAACATAAGAATGTACCTGTGCTTGAGTAAATAGGAATGACAATCGGTAGGGTACTATAGTACCCATCCACATACCCGCAGTTTGAAAAAATACTCGTACCCATCCCCATATCCGTGTGGGTAAAAAACTTTGTCTCCGTCCCCATACCCTATGGGTACCTAAGTACCCATATCCGTACCCGTTACCCGCAGTTTTGCTAAAAATAAATTGATCGATTATAAAATATCATATTGTTTTAATATAATTACTTTTTTTTTTAAGATTTTAATGTTGACTCATGAAAATTATAAACAAAAAATTTATCAACCTCATGTTAAAGTTCATTTCTTTGGTGACATATTCACATTGTGTTTGTATTATATTATAAATAAACATTTTTATTAAAAATGTCTAATAATTTAATAGTTGTTATATTTTTTAAAATTGGTATAAATATGTTATTATATAAAAATAAATACAAAATAAATAAATATATATTATGTGGGTATGGGGCGGAGTGGGTACTAAGGTACCCGTACCCGCACCCATACCCGTTTCATTTTTGTGGGTAATTACCCATACTCGTACTCGTACCCAAGATAAAAGTGCTTCTTTGTCTTGTACATAGTTGACTTAATGAAATAAGTACTTTTGCATTTATTCTTGTTCATGAGGAGAATGTTGCGTTTAAACCAGAGATCATTCTCAGACTGATCATGAAGCTTCTCTTTTTGCCAAAGCATAATGAATATCATTGATATTAGAAGCTTAATTGTTCCTAGCTAATTAAAACACTCAAGAGCACTTGTTAGATAACAATGAGATCAGAATTACATTTAAAATATAATTAAGATGTTTGTTATCTTTAAAACATCAAATTGGAATTTTGCCTCAACAACTCTCTCTTACTTCCAAACCACCATCGAAACTCATTTCTTCAACCTCACAAGAACCCAAACTTTAACCAAATTGACAGATTTTTGTTTATTACAAATTAAAGAGATGTTCTTTTTTTTCGTGAGCTTATCTCAGTTGGTAGGGATATTGGACCAAACTTTTTTGGCATATGTTTGTTACATGTTTTAAAAATAATCAGAAGCTAAAAATAATCAGAAAATAGCTAAAATTGGGAAGCTACTAAGAGTAGCTTATGAAATACTCCCTCCGGACCTATATATTGTAAGTTTAATTTGCAACCTAAGAGGGGGGGTGAATTAGGTATGATGACTTTTATTGGTTATTTTTGAGATGTTATGGTAAATTTATTTTTCTCGAAGGTTTAGATGAAAAATATGAATAAAAGTGCAGAAAAATAAAGAGTGCAGGGAAGAAAAGAAAGACACAGAAAACTTATAGTGGTTCCCCTATCGGTACGTCCACTCCCTTCACACCCTGTGAAGGAATTCACTATGTCAGAATCCTTGTTACAAGACAGCCTAATCCCAAGGCTTCCCTAACAATATCCCACAAAACAACACAAAGAGAAAACACTCACTTTCTCTCAAACACACTTGTTTCCACAAACCAGGAAAACAAGCAACAATACAGAGTTACAGAATTTGATTACAAGTTTGAGTATAAGAGAATTTTGATATAACAAAATTCTAACAATATAACAATCAGTATTATTAAACTCTAAGTGCTCAGGAAACTTTTAAAGAGTTTTTTGAAAGTTTTGATCAGAGAATTGTTATAATAATGATAATGAAAATGATGAGTAAGTTTCAAGAAAATTCTGATTGAATTTATATTGAATAAAGACACTTCTTAGCAAATAATATGACAATGTTTTGAAAGGATATAATTATGAAGAGGTGTGTTTTTACGTATCAGAATTTTTCAAAAAAACAGAGGTAAATCGATTTACCAAAAGAGGGAAATCGATTTCTCCTGTTATAACGTTAAAAAATTTCCAATTTACACTTAGGTAAATCGATTTCCTATATGGGTAAATCGATTTACCCTGTTGGTTTTCAGAAAGTTCATAAACGACAGAGTGTATGTAAATCGATTTCCATAGTTAAAAACTTGAAAATTTTCTAAGTTAAAAAATACTTAAGATTGAAAAGGTGTATCATTGTTATAACAACTTTTAACTTATTTAAATGAAAGTTTATGAGCACCTAAAGCTTATAACAATGAATTATATATATTGTACCTATGAAAATTCTTCATGAACTTGATCGCCATCTTCAATCTTGAACACTTGATCATGACCAATATTTTTCTTCTTTTCGCATGTTTGTCGTCATCAAAATAACTTCACTTTAGAAGCTTGTCTTCACATATATAAGAAAAGTTTTGATTTTTAGGTTCATTTTAAAATGGATATATCTAGACTATAATATAATCTAAATACATTCATTTTATAATTAATCTAAAAAGTCAAACTTTTCTTATATATAGGACCGGATGGAGTAATAGATTTTATTAGAGGAGAGAGAAAAGAAATGTTAAAAAAAAGGTTATTTGTAATTAAAAAAAATTAGTTTTATAAGTTGTATTCAAATAAACTAAAAATTATTTTATTTTAAAAAAATGATTTTTATTATTATAAACAAACAAAAAGTAAATTCAATTTTTCTAAAAATCTCTAAAAATTAATCTCTAAGAGACCGTTTGTTACGGATTAAAAAAATAGTGATTTTGATGTAAAATAATTTAGAGATTAGTTTTTAACGATTTTTTGAAAAGTTGAATTTACTTTGTGTTTGTTTATTATAGTAAAAATCACTTTTTTAAAATAAAATAATTTTTAGTTTGTTTGGATAGAACTTATAAAAGTGAATTTTTTTTTGTCAAGTAGCTTAGTGGCTAGAAAATCCACCTTAAAGGTGAATTATTGGAGTGTCCCGGGTTCGAACCCGTGCTCCTGCACATATTGCGCGATATCCCTACCAATTGAGCTAAGCTCACAGGGATAAAAGTGATTTTTTTTAATTATAAATAACTTTCTTCTTTTAACATTTCTTTTCTTTCTCCTCTAAAAAAAATCTATTATTTATTAAGCTACTCTTAGTAGCTTCTTATTTTTAGCTGTTTTCTGATTATTTTTAGCTTCTGATTATTTTAAATATCGGTAACAAACAGATGCAAAACAATTAAAAGTGATTATTTTTATAAAAAAAATAGTTTTTTTATCTAAAATAAGCTATAACAAACCGCCTCTAAATTATTTTACAACAAAATCACTATTTTTTTTCAATGCGTAACAAATATATGGTAAGTCTTTAAAAAAAAATCATTTAACTCTAAAAAACAATAGTATAAATAAATGGTCAAACTTATATATCTCTTTCTAAGTTAAAGTTGAAGAAGAATGGCAGCATTTGACGACTTGCCGGAAGGGTGCATTGCCACCATACTCTCTCGTACGACTCCGCTTGACGCCGGAAGGCTCTCCCTCATTTCCAAGACTTTCCGTTCTGCCGCCGATTCCGATGCTGTCTGGGATCAATTTCTCCCTTCCGATCCCAATTTCATCGACTCTATCATCTCACACTCTCCTTCCCTTGCCAACATTCAAACCAAAAAGGCTCTCTATCTCGCTCTATCCGATCGACCTATCATCATCGACAATGGTAAAAAGGTATTCTTCTTTCTAACCGCCTATTTATCGAATGTTAGGGTTTATCATTGATTTGACTGTTGTATAAAATCTAATGTCAATTGGATATGTTGTAATGTAGAGCTTTCAATTAGATAGAAGGAGTGGGAAAAAGTGTATCATGCTTGCTGCTAGATCTTTCGCCATTTCTTGGGGTGATGATGAGCGCTATTGGAACTGGATTGCTATGCCTGAATCCAGGTTTGCTAACATATCATCATTAACTTAATTGGATATCTTGGTTATGAAACACGGACTCCGACAAGGACGTAGATATGGCGACACTGTTAACTTAAAATACGGACACCGACACTTCTACATATATGTTGATTTATTTATTATAATTAAATAAAATATTAATATTATTTATTATTTATATATCTAAATTGATAATCAAAATATCTACATGTGCATCTTAATTGAACAATTTATTTTATTTGAAAGATGTTCTGAAATACTAAGATAAAATAGTACAATGTCTGGTCGTTATTTGAAAGATGTTCTGAAATACTAAGATACAATAGTATACTTGTTGATGTATCCAATGAGTGTCTAAGGAGGTGTGTTGATGCAAATAAAAATAATTTATTTTGGGACACTTGTCTAAGTTGAGTGTCATATTTTGGGACACTTGTCTAAGTTGATCATGTCATACACATGTTGGACACTGATTCAAGGAGTGTTGAAACAAAGGAAAAAGCAAAAAAAAATTGTGAATTATCTGACATGTGTCGTACGAGTGTCATACAAGTGTCAGACACCGTGACACGCTTAATCTTAAATGTGTCCATGCTTCATAGCTTAGTTGTCTTTCTACCAAATGTTGTAATTTGTGAATGTCCATTCAAAATAGCTTAAGTCGTAAACGACGACTATGTATAAAATGAGTACATACAATATGTTTTCAAATAAGAACCCACATATAAGCAAAAATAACTACTTTCACATATTTTCAACCGGATCTTTCTGTAAATATGCTCTTCCCTCTTGTACTGATATCAACTGGCTTTTGCTTCCATATTATCAACTTTTGGTGATGATTATTCTAAATCAATGTTAGTAAAGAAGGTTTGGCCAATAGGTGCTTAATGTGGTGTTCTACTCCAAGACCATGCCATAAATAAGTAAATGTTTCAAAATCCATAGCTTCTACAGATTGTACTAGTTATATGAAAGATCATTTTTATCATTTCAGAAGTTGAATGAAGATATTTTCTATTTTCAGTCTCATTTTCTCAGCGTGTTTTCTTTTAGGTGAATACTTCTTGTTAGATTATTTAATCCCAAATTTAACTGATACCCAAATCGGAACCTCAATAACAGTGATGATGGTGGTCCATTGTCTGAAAATTTCTCTTTATGGATAAAAAACAAATATACTTAACTTATTAACTGAGAGCTTTATCATTATCTAGTTACACTTAAAATAAATTTTGTTATGCTTGTTTTCCAGCTTCCAAATTTTAGTTTATGAGCCTGGCAGCCTGCATTGTTAGTATATATACTCCTTATGTGATGTTAATGATCATTTTCAACCTTTTTCTTAGTTCACGCACTGTTATCTTTTTGTTCACAAATTTTGGACAGGTTCCCTGAAGTTGCTAAGCTTGATCTTGTGTGGTGGCTTGAAATTCGTGGGATTATTAACACCCATGCCTTGTCTGCAAATACTCAGTATGGGGCTTATCTTGTGTTCAAGTTGATTGATCCCAGGGGATTGGAGAACCTTCCTATCGACTTATCTGTTGGTGTCGAAGGTGGCAATAACAACACTAAAATTGTCTGTTTGGATCCAAACTTGGAACCTATGTGGCAAATGGCAGGAAGACGGAACCGTCATATGAGTAGGTTGCAGAACAGGGTTGTAGGATTGCCACGTCCCAATATAAGAAGTGATGAGTGGTTAGAGATTGAGATGGGAGAATTCTTCAATTCAAGCATTGAACATGAAGAAATCCACATGAGTGTTATTGAGACAAAGTCCAATCAGTTGAAGTGTAATTTCTTATTTGAAGGAATAGAAATCAGGCCCAAGTACACAGAGAAAAAGAAAATTATGACATTCACGTTCACATCAAGTGCCTTTCAACCACCAATAGAGACAATCATACCACCAAAACCTCCAGATGGTGACAATGCTAATAGAAAAGGTGCTAAAGAGATGATCTCTTTTAGAGACAAAGTGTTGGGAAACCATATTTTAATGGAAAGAGAAAAAGTGGATCTTTTAGCAACAAACAAGGCTAAGGTTGAGCTTGTTCAAGGAAATCGGCTTATGCCTATGCTTCATGTTGAAAAATCTGTAATTGCTGAACTGAGTGTGCCATGGAAGGATACTCTTGTTGTTAAATTGCTGGGAAAATCTTTGGGTTACAATACCATGAAGGCTAAACTTGAGAATGTGTGGAAACTCACAGGAGGATTTGAATTATTGAATGTTGGTAAATCTTATTATATGGTCAAGTTTGATGGGGTGGAAGACAAGAACAAAGTCATCAATGGAGGTCCTTGGATCATCTATGATCATATATTGGCGGTCAGTCAATGGTCTCCAACGTTCAATGCCACGACCGCAACGATAGATAAAACTATGGTATGGATCCGAATACCGAGTCTAAATCTAGTGTATTATGATGAGAGCCTTCTATGGGCGCTGGCTTCTATGGTCGGTACCCCTGTCAAAGTTGATATGCATACACTGAGAGTGGCTCGAGGAAGATTTGCTAGAATATGCGTTGAAATTGATCTCACGAAGCCGGTGGTCGGGCGTGTCGGAATTAATGGAGATTGGTACCATGTGCAATACGAAGGTCTCCATATCATATGTACTCAGTGTGGATGTTATGGCCACGTCCTAAAAGATTGTGGAATGAAAAAAAACTGTGTTTCAATAGAGAAAAAGAATAATTCCGGTGAAAACAACGGCGACAAGACTGATTCCGGCGCCGGAGAAAAAATCATGGAAAATCAAAACGTAAATCAAGGGGTGAATAATGATGAGAATCCTTCAAAATCGGTACAAGCCGTTGGAGAATTAACTCCTGATTTATTGCATGGGGAATGGATTAAAGTGGAGAGAAGAAACAAAAACAAGAAAGTTCCTAAAAATGGATTTAATGGGCAACCTGTTAATGGAAATAATCAACATTCCAATAATACTTTCCTTAATATGGTGGAGAAGTTAAATAGAAAATATCCCCTCCATCAAGGCCACGTAAATGATGCTACCCCACCTAGTAGTAGAAACAAAAATAGGTCCAAGAAAAAAAGGCAAAGAAATGATTTTGTTGGCCCAAGCAAAAATATTCCTATTGGAATACAAAATAAAATGGGTGATGAGAAGGCTTATGTGGAGCGGCCAATTGCAAAAGAAAATAGAGCTCAACATGACTTTGAGCTCAAACATCTTGAACAACCTGAGATGCATTCCTCTATGGACAAGACACAACACAACACGCACAACAACACAGTTGGAACATTCATTCATGGAATGGAGTCAAACAACACGGTCAATGTGGAAAGTCAATCAACATCTAATGGAGATGAACACATGACCATGGCTCAAAGAAGTGGAGATAATAGTGTGGGAACAACCCATGACACTACTATGTTTCTTAATTAATGTATCCTTTTATTAGGAGTAGTTTGTTTCTTATATCATATTATTTTAATGATTATTATTAATTGGAATTGTAGAGGAGCTCAAAGTTTAAATTTTCGGCGAGCTCTTAATAATTTCTGCAGGAAAAATAAAGTTGATATAGTGGCCTTACAAGAGCCACGCTGTAGTGGGAGTACCGCAAGAAAAACTATCAAGAAGCTAGGTTTCAAAAATTATGTTATGGCCGAAGCTAGGGGTTTTTCTGGTGGTATTTGGCTGATGTGGAACAGGGCAGACATTCAAATTCAATTAATTCAAAATAACTTTCACTTTCTTCATGTGCAGGTTAGCGAGAAAGGTATGGAACCTTGGCTTCTCACTGTGATTTATGCTAGCCCTCGAGAGAATGAGAGACATGATACTTGGCAATTATTGAGACACCTTGCTACTTCAATTAACAAACCGTGGCTTGTGATGGGAGATTTTAATGAAATTGCTTATCCAGATGAGAAGAAAGGAGGTGCCCCAGTAGATGTTAAAAAATGTCAAATTTTTAACAGTTGGATCAATGATTGTAACCTCCTAGAAGTCACTACCGCAGGAACACGCTTTACTTGGAGAGGTCCTAAGTGGAATGGAAGGGATAGAGTTTTCAAGAAACTAGACCGTGTCCTATGTAATGTTGATTGGAGAATTAAATACCATGAAGGGTTTGCTAAGGTCCTTCCAAGGGTTCAATCTGATCATCATCCCATTATTGTATCACTAGAGGGGCATGCCACTTCAAGCAGAAACCGTCCTTTTCGTTTTGAGGCAGCATGGAATTCTCATGTTGATTTTAAGGACTTTCTGAATTCCAACTGGGAGAAGGACACAAATATCGTTCAAAGTCTTCACAATCTTACAATTCAACTCAAAAAGTGGAATAAAGATATCTTTGGGGACATATTTAAAAGAAAGAAGGAGATTTTGGATAGACTTAATGGTATCCAAAATAGCTCTAACTACGGACATAGCATATTTCTTGAGAATTTGGAAAAAGAGTTACAAGATCAACTTCTTGTCACCCTTTATCAGGAAGAGTGCTTCTGGTTTCAAAAATCTAGGAGTCAATGGATTAATGATGGAGACCGAAATACAAAGTATTATCATTCTAAAACCATTGTTAGAAGGAGACGCAACAAAATCATTTCTTTGCGCAAAGAGGATAGAACATGGGTGGATGAACCAGAAAGCCTTAAAGACTTGGTACGAGAATTCTATATCAATCTTTTTAAAGAAGATAAAGAAGTTCGTGATCCGATTATTTCTTGGACTACCTGTTGGAACAAAATTGATTTAAAAATGTTTGCCCCTAAATCTATTAAAGTTTTGATGATAACAAAGTATTAATAAACAATTGGAAGGACTAAAAATTTAATTGAAGTGTGCAGGACTTAGATTCAATTAAGCTATGATTGAAGATCAGAAGATAAGGACCTCAGAAGTTTGTAAGCACTCAGAAGATCGTATAACTCAGAAGTTGTACTTCTCAGACGATGAAGTCTTCAGAACTTCTTAAGGTCTTAGCTTCATCAAACTCTGATGATCTTCTTGAAGTTTGTAAAGATTCTCTTTTGCAAGTCAACTCTTCTACCAATGAAGAAAATGACCTTTCAAGCCTGATCAGAACAACTAATCTCTTTCTGTCTGTTCTCTTTTGAGAACGTGGGTCATCAGTTGTGTTAGCTGAATAAGGAAAGTCTTCTCTGCAGTAGTCAAAGTACCTGAAACTCTTACTTAGTTTTGGATACAACCAAACTGTATCAAGACAGGCTGCTTGAAGACAAAAGGTTATCTACTTCAACGGTCATCTTTGCAACGACTCTTTCCTAGTCGTATATATACTAAAGGAATCAGTTGTAATTATAATTATCAAGGATTATTATCACGCACGAACAAACTCTGAATTCCTCATACAAAGCTCTGAACCTCTGAACTGTGTTGTTGCACATTTAGTTCAAATATTTAGTATTTGTTCTTCTAGGTTCTGACTAAGAGCTGTTGTATACTTTTCATTACTTTATTATATCTAGTACTTGAGGTAACTTAAGCTTGTGTGCTTAATTGTGAAGTCTTAAGCTTGTGTGCTTGAGCATTGTTGAGAAGTCTCTTGCTTGTGTGCTTGAGCAATTGTAATCTTGTGTGTTTATAGTGAAATCCCTTGGAAGTGCAAGGGGACTGGACTACTCTCGTTTTGTGAGAGGAACCAGTATAAATTGCTTGTGTGATCTCTCTCTCTCAACTTGTTTTATTGTGTTATTTATCCGCTGCTGTTGTAGTTAAGTTAAGAACTTGAAAAAGTTTTAAACTTGACTAAAACACAATTCAACCCCCCCTTCTTGTGTTTTCACACCTTCAATTGGTATCTAGAGCTCTGGTCTGTTACTTTCACTTAACAGTGAGACAGTAAAGATCTTGTGAGAACACTATGTCTGGAGGAGACGATAGTAGCACTAGAACAACCGGTGAAGTCGGTGATGCCAGTGGTGCTGGTGGTGGTCCTAGAAATGCTTTTGGTTTTGACTACTTAAGTAATGAATCACATGAACATAGTGGCAACAGGAAAGCCCCTATATTCAATGGTGATGCATCATTATTTGAGTGGTGGAAGGAAAGACTGTATAGCAATATTACTGCTATTGATCATGAGTTGTGGGATTTGATTGAGCTGGGAGTAACTTTTGAAAACTTAAATGAACATGGAAGATTGTCCATTGAGCATAGAAAATTACTCACACCAGCTAACTTAAAAACCTACACTAAGCATCATAGAGTAAAGGACATTGTTGTTGGTGCTATTAGGCATGAGGATTATGTCAGAATAGAAAACAAGTCTACTGCTAAATCTATCTTTGATTCTATGTGTGCTACCTATGATGGTAATGAAAAGGTTCAAGAGGCTAAGGCTAGTCTCTTGATAAGGCAATATGAACTATTCACTATGCAACAAGATGAAAACATTGAGACTATGTTTACAAGGTTTCAAATCCTTGTATCTGGTCTTAAAGCTCTTAAGAGAAGTTATTCCACCTATGACCATGTTCAGAAGATTCTGAGAAGTCTTCCTATTGCTTGGAGACCTAAGGTCACTGCAATAGAGGAAGCTCAAAATCTCAAGACTCTGAGTCTTGAGGCTCTGATAAGCAATCTCAGAAGCCATGAGATGGTTCTGAATGCTGATTCAGAAGCTAAGAAGAAGTCCAAGTCTGTGGCTTTACAGTCAACTAGGACTCCTTCTAAAGCTCTTAAGACTCAGCTTCTTGACTTTGAAGAGGAATCTTCTGCAGATGGTCAAGAGGAGGAAATGGGTGAAGATGAGTTTGCTTTATTCACCAAGTTTCAGCAATGGAACAGATTTAACAAAAGAAACTTCAGAGGTAACAGCTCCAGAAATTTTGTCAGCAAAAAGGATGATCAGAAGAACTGCTTCAACTGTAAGAAGCCAGGACACTTTATTGCTGACTGTCCAGAAATGTCTGCCAAAGACAAAAACAAAAGATACAGCTCAAAGAAGCAACAATTCAAGAGCAAATTGAAGAAGAGTCTGATGGCTACTTTTGAAGAGCTATCATCTGAGGAAGAAGCTAAGGAAGAAGAAGAGGCAAATCTAGCCCTGATGGCTTCAACTGACTCAGATGCAGACTCAGAGGATGAATCAGAATCAGATTCAGAAGTAACAGATGAGGTATTTTCTGACTGTTCTAAATCTCAACTTATAACTGCACTTAACAAGGTCATTGAGAAACATCTCAGAGTGTTAAGTAAACAAAAAGTTTTACAAGAAAAGCTTAACACTCTGACTGAGCAAGCAGAACATTTTCAAGGTCTATATCAAGAAACTCTGAATAGAGTAAATGACTTTGAAAAGGGTTGTGCTGTCTGTCACAAACCTATTGATGAGCAGGAAATAGCTCTTCAGCAGTTTGTGCATCTCAACCTTGGGAAGAGCAAAGCTGCTATTAGAATTTATAATGTTTTGAGACATAGAGGAGAGGGACTTGGCTATGAATATGGTAGAACATATTCAAAGCTGAAGACCTTTGCCAAAAAGGTTGGAAAATCTTCGGTTTATTATGTTGTTCCACCAAGTGAAGAGGGAAAGAATCCTGGTATTGTTGAAAATGACAATGATGATCTGAGTGATTTAGAAGCTGACAGCTCAGAGGAACCAAGTGCCTCAGGATCTGGAAAGAAAAGTTCAAAAGATAGAAGTTGTTCAGAACCTGAGAACATTAGTTCAGATGTTCTGAAAGCTTCAACATCTGAGACTTCAAATTCTGGATCCAAAGGAACTTCAGTACCTGATGCTAGTCAATCTAAAAGATCAGAAGTTTTTAAAAGAAAAAATTCAAACTCCAAACCTCAGATGCAGTACAGGACTCAGATTATTTATGATTCTAGAGTCAGTAGATATAATCAATCAGAACATGGGATTGATGATAAATACAAACCCTGGAATCATAAACAATCCAAATCTTGGAACAATAACAGATTTCAAACAAAGAAAAGGTTTCAAAAAGGTTATTATTCCAAACCTAGATCTTTCTCTAACACTAGACAACATAGTAAGCATTTGTGGACTAACAAGCGTGGACCCAGAAGATGGGTACCAAAAGCTGAAATAATGTATCATTCAGATTTACCAACTAGGAAAGGATATGTCCTACCTAAAGTATGGAAACAAGTCCTATGCAAAGGAAGAAGGGCTTATGTCCTAGACAAATGGCTGACAAGTTCTCAAGATAACAATCAGAACTTGAGAAATGAAGAGGAAGAATACTGGGATGACTTTATCATTAACTGTGATGAAGAGTTTTACCGCAATGATTAAAGTTGTTTCTCATACAGCCTGCCACTCAAAGAAGTATCATGAATCATTCATGGTATCTGGATAGTGGATGTTCAAGGCATATGACTGGTGACAAACAACTATTTTCTAAGCTGACTATGAAAGAAGGAGGATCTGTTGGCTTTGGAGGTAATCAAAAAGGAAAGATAATAGGTACAGGTACAGTAGGTAATTCTTCCCTATCTATTAATGATGTTTGGTTAGTAGATGGACTCAAACATAACTTATTGAGCATAAGTCAATTTTGCGACAATGGTTATGTAGTTGTCTTTAATAAGGAATCATGTACTGTATCTAAACAATCTGATAACTCCATTATATTCAAAGGTCTGAGAAAGAACAATGTTTATAAAATTAATCTTTCTGATTTGAATGAACAAAAAGTGATGTGTCTTTTGACCTTGAGTGAAGAAAAATGGATCTGGCATAAGAGGTTAGACCATACTAACTGGAGGTTAATCTCTAAGCTTAGTAAGCTTGACCTTGTCAGAGGTTTACCTAAAATCAAATATCACTCAAACACACTTTGTGGTTCATGTCAAAAAGGAAAGATTACAAAATCATCTTTTAAACCTAAGAACATTGTTTCTACCTCAAGACCATTGGAACTTCTTCACATTGATCTTTTTGGGCCAGTTCACACTGCCTCTATCAATGGAAAGAAGTATGGATTAGTAATTGTTGATGATTACAGTAGATGGACTTGGGTAAAATTCCTAAGAACAAAAGATGAAGCTTATGATGAGTTTAGCATCTTCTACAAACAAATTCAAAATGAAAAAGGCTACACTATTTTAAAAGTTAGAAGTGATCATGGTGGAGAATTTGAAAATGAACCTTTTGAAAACTTTTGTGAAAAATATGGCATCTTGCATGAATTCTCTTCTCCTAGTCCTCAACAAAATGGGGTTGTAGAAAGGAAGAATAGAACTCTGCAAGAAATGGCCAGAACCATGATGCATGAAACTAATGTAGCAAAATTTTTATGGGCAGAAGCTGTAAACACAGCATGTTATTTTCAAAATAGAATCTATATCAGATCTAAATTAAACAAAACTGCTTATGAATTGTTCAAAGGAAGAAAGCCTGACATTTCTTATTTTAATCAGTTTGGATGTACTTGTTATATCTTAAACAACAAAGTCCATCTAAAGAAATTTGATGCTAGAGGTTATAAGGGTATCTTTATAGGATATTCTGAACGCTCAAAAGCATACAGACTGTATATTTCTGAAACACACACTGTGGAAGAAACTATGCATGTCAAAATTGATGACAAAGAGCCTGACCAAGTGTCAGAGCTTGTGGAAGGTTTGTCTAGATTTCAGGTATCAGAGGATCAATATTCAGATATTCCAAACTACTTAGAACATTCATTCTCTGAAGAACCTCTGAACATAACAGTTCCTACAGACTCTGAACAACAAAGAATTGAAGCAACTGCTGAACCTGCTGTTGATGAGTCTGAAGATGATGAGCCCCCAAGAAACACTTTCAAATACAAATCATCACATCCAGAGGAACTGATCTTAGGCAACAAAGATAGTCCAATGAAGACAAGATCTCAACTGAGAAATGAGGAATCTTTAGTTGGTCTTATCTCAATGATGGAACCTTCAAAGATTGATGAAGCTCTAAAAGATGATGCTTGGATTGTAGCAATGCAAGAAGAGCTGAATCAATTTCACAGGAATGATGTATGGACTCTAGTGCCCAAACCTTCACACAAGAACATTATTGGAACAAAATGGGTATTCAGAAACAAGCTAAATGAACAAGGTGAAGTGGTAAGAAACAAGGCTAGATTGGTTGCACAAGGTTATAGTCAGCAAGAGGGGATTGGCTATACTGAAACCTTTGCACCAGTTGCTAGACTTGAAGCAATCAGGTTACTTCTATCTTATGCTGTTAATCATGGAATAACTTTGTATCAGATGGATGTTAAGAGTGCCTTCTTAAATGGTTTTATTTCTGAAGAAGTGTATGTTAAGCAACCTCCTGGTTTTGAAGAAGTCTCAAACCCAGAACATGTTTTCAAATTGAAGAAATCACTGTATGGTCTGAAACAAGCTCCAAGAGCTTGGTATGATAGACTCAGTAATTTCCTTCTTGAAAAGGGTTTTGAGAAAGGGAAGGTTGACTGCACACTCTTTAGAAAAACAACCAAAGAAGACATTTTAATCATTCAAATTTATGTTGATGATATTATCTTTGGTTCAACTAATACTTCCTTGTGCAAGAATTTTTCTAAGATAATGCAGGATGAATTTGAAATGAGCATGATGGGAGAATTGAAATTCTTTCTTGGAATTCAAATCAATCAGAAGAAGGAAGGAACTTATGTTCATCAATCAAAATATACCAAGGAACTTCTGAAGAAATTCAACCTAGATGACTGCAAGATAATGAACACTCCTATGCATTCAACTACCAACATGAGCAAGTCAGAAGATGAAGGAAAAGTAGATCAAAAGGTCTACAGAGGTATGATTGGTTCCTTACTCTATCTGACAGCCTCTAGACCAAATATTTTATTCAGTGTTTGCTTATGTGCAAGATTCCAGTCAGATCCTAGAGAATCTCATCTTACTGCTGTAAAGAGAATCTTTAGGTATCTGAAAGGAACAACTAATCTTGGACTTCTCTATAAGAAATCCAATGATTATGTGCTAAATGGATTCTGTGATGCTGACTATGCTGGAGATAAAATTGAAAGAAAATCCACAAGTGGCAATTGTCAATTTGTTGGTGAAAACCTTATCTCCTGGGCTAGTAAGAGACAAACTACTATAGCTTTGTCTACAGCAGAAGCAGAATACATTTCAGCAGCTAAGTGTTGCACACAACTACTCTGGCTAAAATATCAGTTAGAAGATTATCAGGTAAGCAGTCACAATATTCCTTTATATTGTGATAATACTGCAGCCATTCATTTATCTAAAAATCCTATCCTACACTCTAGAGCCAAACATATTGAAATTAAACACCATTTTATCAGAGATTATGTTCAGAGAGGCATTATAGATATTAAGTTTGTTGATACTAAAAATCAATGGGCTGACATATTTACTAAAGCCTTACCTGTTGAAAGATTTGATTTTATAAAGAAACATCTGAACATGTTTTCAATCTCTGAATGAAAATTTTTTTTGGGCAATTAAAGTGTAAGAGGTTATGTATATCAGAACTTATGATTCAGAACATCTGAAACACAAGCTCTGAAGTACTTAACTCTGATAGAGAATTTTAAATATCTCAGAGGCTCTGAACTATTTAAGTGGGAAACGTTTAGTATTCGCTACTGAACAGTTGTCCATTAAAATAGCAGTTACCGAGTAAATTTCTGCACGTGGTCTACGTGTGTCAGGTAGTGGGTGGTTAATGATGATTTTTGGTATTCAACTTTCTGTCAATTAGCGTAACTTCCCAAATTTGCTATTTTCGTGTTAACTATGTGCATTTAAATAAAACTTACACAATACACTTGCACACTTCTCACTTTCACAACCTACACTTTCTTTTCTCTCTAAACCTTCAACAAAATTTTCTTTCTCTCTCATTAGTTCCTACCCTTACCCAAACTCCATCATGGCTGGTTCTTCATCTTCTTCAACAACAAAGATCCCTCCGTTTATGTTCAGACACCTTCAGATTGTTGGGAACGAGATGGAATTCCCAGAATCTCAACTGACGTTACTACCTGAGAAGATGGTCGATTTTGAAAGTCTAAAGGAAAATGGGTATGATGTGAAGCCGTACTTCTCTGCTCAAGGATGGAATAAGTATTTTGATATGCTGAATGGTCCCATTTATCCAGATCTTTTGAAGAAATTCTGGATGAAAGCAAGAGTATTTACAAAGTTTGAAGCTAAGCAAGAAGAACTTGCAGCAATCGAAAGAGATCCTAGTCTGAAAGGAAAAACTAGGAAGGAGATGGGTCTTTTGGAGTTCACTGGTACACAGATTAGGTCTAACATCTGTGGTATCAATCTTACCTTCTCTCCAATTCACTTCAATGCTTTGTTGGGTTTGGACAACTCTGGTTTGGTGCTGGATGATTTTGAAAAGGATACAAGATTCAGAGACGAACTTCTGCACAGGATGTGCATTGATATGAAGTTGAAGGGAAAGGTTAAAGGATTGACAGATGAGTGCAGGGTTCTATTCAAGATTATTTTGTCAACTATCAGTCCAAGAGTTGGTGGTACTGATACTATTTCATGGCCTCATCGTCATTTAATTTACTTTCTTCTGACTGAAAGGAAAGTAAATCTGGGTAAATATTTCTTTGAGAGGATCTGTGAAGCCATCTTCTCAAGCAAGTCTCAGAGGAAAACAACCATTGTTTATTCTAGACTACTTTCAGATCTTCTCTTCCAAGGTCACATTGTTCAGAATCTGAAGAAGTTCTATCCAGAACTTATGGCTCAGAAGCTCTCGCCAGAAGTTCTGAATGCAAGCTTCTTAACAAAGATGCACTTAATCGACACCAAGCTGGTTCAACCTAAACAAGCATTTAGAGTTAGTCTGGAAGATCGCTTGTATGTGGATGGATATCCAGTAATCTCTGAAATGGATGTTGAGCACATCATTCAAGATTACCTGAAAGTTCTTAAGGATGAAGGTTATAATGTTGATAGGAGTATGGTCCCTCCAGCTCCTGTAAACATGTATAATCCTAAGAGGAAACCTAAGAGGAAAGCTGAACAAGTTAAACCAGATCTTCTTGCTCAGAAGAAGGTTAAAGTAGAAGAAGCTGTTGCTGAGCAAAGAACAAAAAGGAAACATGAAGCTTTGTCTGGAAAAGCTGCTGCAACTTCATCAAAGAAGCCAATTGTTGTTGATGATGAAGAGGAAAGTGAAGAAAGTGACTCCTCTGAATCTCAGTCTGATTCAGAAACTGAGTCTGATGAAGAAACTCTGAATCCTAGGATGCATCAGAAACATGTCCCTGATCCTAAAGGTAAATCTCCTCAGTACATCTTTAATGAAGCTGAAATTGGAATAGGGTTTACCAAACCACTTAGAACTATTCTTCCTGACATTTCACCTTCTGATAACCCTCTTTCTGAACTAGAAAAACACCTGAGCCCTGACCCCCTCAATAATCAGCCTCTCACTCATGAAACCCACAAATCTTCCTCATCTCCTAAACCAAAATCACCTCTACCTCAACCTCAACCACAAAAACAATCACCTGACATTCCACCATCTGAACCTCAACCAGATATTCCAACTGCTGAACAAACATCTCCCACCAAACAACTCTCTCCACATAAATCTCCTGATCCAACCCCTGAACACAAATCTCCTGAACCATCACCTGAACACATTTATCCTGAATCAACATCTGACATCTCTTCCTCTGAATCAACCCCTGAACCTAATCCTAATCCACGCATTCATACTTGTGCCCCTAACACTTCAGAAGCAGAAGTTGTTATCATTGACAACCCTGCTAATGAACCAACAAAACTCTCTACCATTCCCAATATCTCACCCTCATCCTCTGACCCTTTTGGTAACCTCTCCAATCAGCTGTATGATGATTTACTTAGGTTATCCCATATTCAGGACAAGTTTTTGGTGTGTCCCTCTGATGTGGATCTGGAGGTGTCACTAATCAAAGCTAGGATCTGCAATGCTCTGGATGCAATGGGTGATGAAATCAAGACCGTGATTGGGAAACGGGATTTGGATTTGGTACATCTGCTGAAGGTCAGCTTAGCAAGAGCTAGTTTGAAACGACTGATTGGGTTTAATCATGAAGAGCATGAGCGTGCTAAGCTTGCTGCTATTGCTGCTACTGCAAGGCATATGTCTGCTTTTAAGGAATGCTGGGTGGATTCTAAGCTTTTCAAGAGTCTTGAGGATCAAAGGATTGAGAATGAACGTCTAGCTGAAGCTGCTGCAAGACTTGCTGAAGAAATCCCTGAGCTGAACCAAGAGGATGATCAAGATGCTGATATTCTGATGATTGATTATCCAGAGGAAGGTGAACCCTCCTCTGATAAAGGCAAGGCACCTTTGGTTGAAGATCAAGCACCTGTGGTTGTTGATCAGCTGCAGATTTTTCAAGAAGCTCTGAGGGAACAACAAGAAGGTTTGGAAAGGCAAAGGACAGCTCACCTCAATTTGGAATCTAAAGTGGATGGTCTTGTTTCCAACGTGGGGTCTCTGAATGACAAATTTGACCAGCTCTTAGCCTTTCTCAAGAAACCTTAGGATTCTTTGCACTTTATGTCTTTCATGATATTTATATTCTGAACTTGATATTCATATTTTTTTTTACTTTATTTTTATATTGTCTGAACAATTTTTATTTTGCTTTTAACTTAGTTATGTGGTTTGTTATTTTTTTTGTGTGCTAATTTTCTTTGATAAACAAGAACATAAGAACACAAGATGAATTTAAAAGAAAATTTTTATTAATGATCTAACAATGTTGAGTACATTGGTAAAAAGAAAAAGACGACCTAATCCTAGTCAGATGGATAATACTCAGAAGAAATCTCAGATTTCTCCTCAGCATCCTCTGATGAAATTTCTATGGGATCTGGGTTCTGCTCTTCTTCTTCTTCTTGTTCTTCTTCTGGAACATAGCCAGCCAAGAACTCAACATAGTCAGCATCATCTTCATTTTCTTCAGCTTCAGAATCTGATGAAATGATTATAATCTCAGCATCTTGTGGTTTCTTGTCGTCTTCTTTATCTTTCTCATCTTTTTCGCGTTTTTCTTCTTCTTTCTTTCTCCGAAACTCTGCAATACGTGAACTAAACCTTCTCATTCTTCTTGATCTTTCTTGATATACTCGTTTATTATTGTTTTTATGTGAAGAAGGTATGTTAACTCGTTCACCTTTTATAAACTTTTTAGCGCGTTGTTTTTTGTTTTTGAAATAAATTCACCTTTGTAACAACCACTCTTCTTCTTTGACTGTCTTGGTTATCTAAATTTTTTTTTACTTTTTGATAATGACAAAAGGGGGAGTAGTTACGCATTAATTGATAAGTGATAAGTTTCAAAGCTGAAACCACGCTCTCGTTTTTATCTATTAAGCTTACGCTTTTATCCATTAAGTTAAAAGTTGTTACTTTTAAGTTGTTTTTCATATTTCAGTGTGGAGACTAAGTTAGTTGAAACTGAAATAAATTTCATAAGTAAGGATAAGTTAAGAGTGCAATTTTAACTTAGCCTTATGAGACTTAGGGGGAGAGCTTGCAAACCTCTCACTCTGAAGAAAGATATGAAATTTGTTTTATTCCAAATTATCTTAATCTTATACTAAATTAAAATGTCATGGATAAAACTTAAAGCTCAGGCTTTAAGGAGTATCAATCTTAGGGGGAGCTTGCAAACCTCATAAACCTAAGAGAAACATGATAAGTTAATTTAACAACAATTGTCAATTAATACTTATGTTTGTCATCATCAAAAAGGGGGAGATTGTTGGAACAAAATTGATTTAAAAATGTTTGCCCCTAAATCTATTAAAGTTTTGATGATAACAAAGTATTAATAAACAATTGGAAGGACTAAAAATTTAATTTAAGTGTGCAGGACTTAGATTCAATTAAGCTCTGATTGAAGATCAGAAGATAAGGACTTCAGAAGTTTGTAAGCACTCAGAAGATCGTATAACTCAGAAGTTGTACTTCTCAGACGATGAAGTCTTCAGAACTTCTTAAGGTCTTAGCTTCATCAAACTCTGATGATCTTCTTGAAGTTTGTAAAGATTCTCTTTTGCAAGTCAACTCTTCTACCAATGAAGAAAATGACCTTTCAAGCCTGATCAGAACAGCTAATCTCTTTCTGTCTGTTCTCTTTTGAGAACGTGGGTCATCAGTTGTGTTAGCTGAATAAGGAAAGTCTTCTCTGCAGTAGTCAAAGTACCTGAAACTCTTACTTAGTTTTGGATACAACCAAACTGTATCAAGACAGGCTGCTTGAAGACAAAAGGTTATCTACTTCAACGGTCATCTTTGCAACGACTCTTTCCTAGTCGTATATATACTAAAGGAATCAGTTGTAATTATAATTATCAAGGATTATTATCACGCACGAACAAACTCTGAATTCCTCATACAAAGCTCTGAACCTCTGAACTGTGTTGTTGCACATTTAGTTCAAATATTTAGTATTTGTTCTTCTAGGTTCTGACTAAGAGTTGTTGTATACTTTCCATTACTTTATTATATCTAGTACTTGAGGTAACTTAAGCTTGTGTGCTTAAGTGTGAAGTCTTAAGCTTGTGTGCTTGAGCATTGTTGAGAAGTCTCTTGCTTGTGTGCTTGAGCAATTGTAATCTTGTGTGTTTATAGTGAAATCCCTTGGAAGTGCAAGGGGACTGGACTACTCTCGTTTTGTGAGAGGAACCAGTATAAATTGCTTGTGTGATCTCTCTCTCTCTCTCAACTTGTTTTATTGTGTTATTTATCCGCTGCTGTTGTAGTTAAGTTAAGAACTTGAAAAAGTTTTAAACTTGACTAAAACACAATTCAACCCCCCCCCCCCCCCCCCCCCCCCCCCCCCCCCCCTTCTTGTGTTTTCACACCTTCACTACCTATCCAAATAACATGGAAGAACATCAAAATGTTTTAAATGCTACTCCCTCCGGTCCTTATTATAAGGAACAATTTGGAAAAAACACACATACCAAGAAATCTTATCTTTCTTAATAAAAATTCTAAAATTTTACAATCTATTCCAAAACTAACCTTGGTGTATTAATTTATCCTTAGGGAATATATCACTCTAATTAATGCATAACTTTGGAATGAATACAATTTAATAAGGGTAAAAATGGAATTGTAAGAATAAATTTAATGATTGTTTCTTATAAAAAGGACCAAATTTTTTTTCCAAATTGTTCCTTATAAAAAGGACCGGAGGGAGTATAATTCAGTTTGATGAATGCAAGAAAGCCCTTTTTGATATGGGGCCTCTGAAATCACCTGGGGAAGATGGATATCCTGCTCTCTTTTTTCAACAAAATTGGGACATTATTGCTGACTCTCTTTTTCAATATGTTAACCAGGTTTGGCGTAATCCTTCTCTCATCTCTTCTATCAATAATACTTTACTTGTGTTAATTCCTAAAGTTGACAGACCTGAATTTGTTTCTCAATTTCGTCCTATAGCTTTGTGTAATGTTGTCTACAAAATTATCACTAAGGTTATTGTGAATAGAATTAAGCCTGTGTTGGATGGGATCATATCTCCCTATCAATCTAGTTTCATCCCAGGGCGCACTATACATCATAATATCATAGTGGCACAGGAAATGGTGCATTCTATGGCTAGGATGAAAGGTAGTAAAATGTTTATGTCCATTAAAATTGATCTTGAAAAAGCTTATGATCGTCTAAATTGGAAATTTGTGGAAAATTGTCTGAATGAATGTAAGTTTCCGCCTAACCTCATTAACATTATTCAACATTGTATTTCTTCCCCCTCTTTTAAAATTTTATGGAATGGTGAGAAAACAGATATGTTTACTCCTTCGAGAGGCATTAGACAAGGAGACCCTCTGTCTCCTTACCTTTTCGTCATTTGTATGGAACGACTGTCTCATATTATAGCTGATCAGGTGGATGCCCAGTATTGGAAACCAATGCGTGCAGGTAGGTATGGCCCTCAAATATCTCATCTTCTTTTTGCTGATGATCTTCTTTTGTTTGCAGAGGCTTCTATCGAGCAAGCACATTGTATTATGCATTGCCTCGATATTTTTTGTCAAGCTTCTGGACAAAAAATCAATAGTCAAAAAACAGAAATCTACTTCTCTAAAAATGTCGATCAACAGGTCAGGGAGGACATTTTACATCACACGGGTTATAAACAAATCAATAACATGGACAGGTATTTGGGGGCAAATATTAGTCCAGGCAGAGCTTCTAGGGGAAAGTTTAATAACATCATTGACAAAATACAAAACAAGTTGAGTGGATGGAAGCAACAATGTTTGAGCTTTGCAGGCAGACTTACTCTATCTAAATCAGTTTTGAGCTCTATACCATACTATCATATGCAGTATGCCAAGCTCCCAAAAAACCTCTGTAATGAGATGGAAAAAATTCAAAGGAGTTTTTTATGGGGAGATACTGACCAATCTCGTAAACCCCATCTAGTTGGATGGGACATTTGTTGTCTCCCAAAGAATGAGGGTGGTCTAGGCATTAAGAGACCTCAACATATAAATGACGCTTTTCTTATGAAAATGCTTTGGAATCTGATCAACAAACCAGATGACCTTTGGTGTAAGGTTCTTTATAATAAGTATGGAAGAAATAAGGACTTGAGAGTAACAATAAGCTCTCAACCCTATGACTCTCCTTTGTGGAAAGCTTTGACAGGTATTTGGGAAAAATTCCAGCAGAATATTGTGTGGCAGTTGGGAGATGGAAACAATATCAACTTTTGGCTGGATAAATGGACCCCGAGTGGAACTTCTTTGCTCTCTGTTACTAATCAAATTATTATTGACACGACTCTTTCTGTGAGGGATGTGCTTACCCCCTCAGGAGAGTGGGATTTTGATTTCCTTACTTCTAATTTACCATCTAATTTTTCTTTTCAGGTTCTTGCTATCCCAGCACCTATGGACATAGACGGGAAAGACACAATTGGTTGGGGAGGGACCAACACTAGGAATTTCACAGTTAAAAGTGCTTATGAGAATCAAAACATTAGAGCTCAACCTATTGAGGGAGATTGTGTAACGACCCATTTTTCGTATTCGTATATTTTATTAAATGTTATTTTATTTATTAATTGGCTTTTATTATTTTAGTGAGCGACGAATAATTATTTAGCCGATCGTAAGTTATTAGGCGCGAGAACCTTGTTTTGGGCTTAAAGGGGCGTGAGAGGCATGGGCCTAAGCCATTTGGGCTTGGTTCATGACAAATGAGAAGTAGTATAAGTAGCAATTTCAACCTTGAATAGTATCATAACTTCATTTCTTTGAGTTTGAGTGAGTAGAAGCAAGATAGAGCAAGAGCTAGGGTTTTGGCTAAGAGAAAGCTTGAGCAAGAGAAGGCTTGAATCATCATCTTTGCTTAAGGTAAGAGATTAGAATTCATGATTCTTGAGTGGTAAGGAGAGGGGAGATTGTCTATGTCTCCGTTCCCGAACTCTCCCACTCAATTTCTTTTAGATTTTGATTAAGCTTTTGTATGTGAGTATGATGTTCTTCATCATCACTTTGTATGTGTTAATCACTAGCTTGATTCCATGATAAATATGTATGTGTTTGGATCATTTTTGGAAAGTTTATGAAAGTTACTTAAAACCCAAGAAATTGCCATGATTTTGATTATTAGAGGTATTTGGATGTTTGGAAGGGATGATTAATGTTCCTTGATACCATATATGTTTGAAATGACTGTTTATATGAATTTATAACATGTTTGGATGAATTTTTGAGTTGATTTGAGGTTAAACCGCCTTAGATAACTCAAGAACAGATATTCTGTTCTGGTGTGGTTCGCTAAGCGACCAGGAGTTCGCTGTAGCGAACATGTTCGCTGAAGCTCGCCAAGTCTCGCCATGAGCAGGTGATTCTCTGGTGATGTTCGCGTAGGCTCGCTAAGCCTTCGCTCAGCGAATAGTTCGTTGAAGCTCGCCAATGCTCGCCATGAGCAGGTTACTTCCTGGTGTGGTTCGCCATGTCTCGCTAAGGCTTCGCTTAGCGAAGGCCTCTGTGACAGCAATTCTTGTTGATGTTTGTAAGTGTGGTTAGGCACTTGTAACATGGTTTAAAAGTATCCTTACATGATTGTTGATACATGTTGATACTGTTAATGCTTATTGCTAATCGTTATATGAATGATAAACGTGTATGCAGTAAGTTGTAGCTTAAAGTGAGCAATGTTATATTTTGGCATTAATTTGCAATGTTAAGTGAATGTGTTAGGATTGTGTTCCCGCATTCATAAAAGAGTAGCTTCGAGCTAGAGAATATCATATGGTTGATATGTGTATGCATACATGCATTCATGATTGTATGTGAACATTGGAAACTTGGGTTCCAATAACGAAAATGGATTATGTGTCCATAATGAAGCCGAGGATCGGATTAGATGAATCCATGAGTCCAGAGCTGCTATCCAACAGGATATAAAACTGTTTTGGCTTATCCAAGGGAGATAAGATGGTTCGGTAAGTTCCGACATATCCAGCATGATATAAAACTGTTCTTGGTCCACCGTTGGTGAGACATCTTGGTACCACATGCATTTAGTTATGTCTAGGGATGGCATGACAGTGAATTAATTGGCATTAGATACCTTAGGGTAAATGCGCATATATTTGATAAATGGTAAGTGACATTATTTGGTTGAATGGTGTTGAACCTTATTAATTGATAATTGTTTAGTGCGATGTTTTGACGTGAGTTAGAATATGTATGATGTAGTTCGAAAGTGTAAGGTCTTTCTTATGCTCGTATGATATGCGATTATGTTTTCTAACTCTCTGCTTTGTGTTACTTGCTGGACCTTTGGGGGTTCAGATATTCAGGCTGAGGATTGTGCCGACGTTTAGACTGCTGTTCTAGCGTGGTGTTGAAGTACCTTTTGGTGAGGAGACTTAGCATAGATTACTCCTCTTAGTACTAGCTTTTGACTAGAGTTTGTAAATAGTGAATGCTCTGGTAATGTAACATCGAGTCGGGGATTACGCTTGGATTTCATCGTATATCGGTGTTACCTTTTTGTTATGCTAGTTCTTGTATAAGTGACATCCTTAGGGATGAATATGGCTTATGTATATATATATATGTATATATATATGCATGCTTGGTTTGATTGGAATCCGCTGTTGCTTTTCATGTTAAATTTCATGATGCTCTGTGTGTATGCATGTGTTTTAATTACCGCGTGGCACTCTGCCTTTACACTTGTTGAAAAGTTTTTAAAATTACGTTTTTAAGGGTAGTATGGGTTAGGGTGTTACAATAGTGGTATCAGAGCAGGTCGGTTCGTGTGAACCAATTAGGACTTTTCTTTTCCCCGTATGAGCATGTGTAGGGAACACTGTTAGTACTTTCTAACGTCTAGTTGTGATTCGTTCAGGAATCATGGCTGCTGCGAGAACGAATGCTCAGATTGCGGAGGCTTTGGCCGCACTCACCAACATTGTGGTTAGAGATCATCAACCTGGAAGAGAGGTAGAGATGAGGTTGGAACGGTTCATGAAGCAGAAACCGCCAACATTTACCGGAGGTTACAACCCGGATGGAGCTCACAAGTGGCTGGAGGAACTTGAGATAATTTTTGAAGCAATGGATTGTTCCGAGGAAGGGAAGACAACCCTTGGGACATATGTGTTGCGTGAGGAAGCGAACGTGTGGTGGAAGAACGCCAAGTTGAGGCTAGGACCCGGTGGTATGGCTATACCATGGGCAATGTTTAAAAGAGAATTTTTGGTTAAGTATTTTCCTGTGGATGTGAAGAATAAGAAGGTGGTGGAATTCATGGAGTTGAAGCAGGGAAATATGACGGTAGCTGACTATGCCGTCAAGTTTGAGACTTTGTGTGCGTTTAGCCCGCATTACAACACTTTGGAAGCGGAGAACGACAAGTGTGTGAAGTTTGAAAGTGGTCTACGTCCAGACATCAAGCATATGATTGGATTTTCGCAGATAAGGGATTTTGCGACCCTTGTGAACAAGAGTAGGATCTGTGATGAAGATGGTATGGCAAAGGTGAACTACTACAAGGCTGTGAATGACCGAAAAGGGAAAGGACAAGAGCGCGGAAAACCTTATGATAACCGCGGTAGGGGTAATACAAGTGGTGGTAAGAAGCCGATGAATGGAAGTTGTTACAACTGTGGAGAAAGGGGTCATGTGTCTTATGATTGCCCGAAGAGAGGAGATAGGTGTAAGAATTGTGGAAAACTGGGCCACAAGACCGAAGTGTGTAGGACAAAAGTGGTGTGTTTCAATTGTGGAGATGAAGGCCACAAGAGTCTGACTTGTAAGAAGCCCAAGAAGGTGATGGGCAAGGTGTTTGCTTTGAGTGGAGAGGATGCTAGCCTTGAGGACAATCTTATTAGAGGTACGTGTTTCATCTATGACACTCCTTTAATTGCGATTATAGATACGGGAGCGACGCATTCTTTTATTTCTTTGGATTGTGCGAAGCGTCTTAGTATTCCTTTAACGGATATGATGGGTAGGATGGAAATAGAAACTCCTGCTAATGGTTCAGTGATTACCCGACAAGTATGTCGTAACTGCCCCGTAACCATTTTTGGTAGGCATTTTGGTATGGATTTAGTGTGTATTCCACTTAGTGGTATGGATGTGATTTTTGGTATGAATTGGTTAATCTTCAACCGAATTCATATCAACTGTCGTGAGAAGGCCGTTGTTTTTCCGAAGCCGGAGGAGAACTTGCATTTGATGAACGGGAAGGAAGTATCGGAAGCGTTGAAAGAACATGCCGAGATGTTCATGATGTTTGCATCATTGAAACTCGAAGGAGGAGTTAAGATAGAAGAGTTACCGATTGTTTGTGAATTCCCAGATGTGTTTCCGGATGATATATCTGACGTGCCTCCGAAGCGAGAGGTAGAGTTTTCTATCGACCTAGTACCTGGAACTAGTCCGATATCTATGGCGCCGTATCGAATGTCAGCGTCTGAGTTGAATGAATTGAAGAAGCAACTTGAAGAGCTGCTTGAGAAGAGGTTTGTTCGACCGAGTGTTTCGCCATGGGGAGCGCCGGTGTTGCTTGTGAAGAAGAAAGATGGAAGCATGAGATTACGTATAGACTATCGTCAGTTGAACAAAGTGACGATCAAGAATAAATATCCACTTCTGAGGATAGATGATTTGATGGATCAACTAGTCGGAGCTTGTGTGTTTAGTAAGATCGATTTGAGATCTGGATACCATCAGATTAGAGTGAAGACGGAAGACATACCTAAGACTGCATTTAGGACGAGGTATGGGCACTACGAGTATTCAGTTATGCCGTTTGGTGTGACTAATGCACCTGGAGTTTTCATGGAGTATATGAACAGAATTTTCCATTCATTTTTGGATAGATTCGTGGTGGTGTTCATCGACGACATTTTGATTTACTCAAAATCCGAGGAAGAGCACGAGGAGCACTTGAGGATTGTTTTGCAAGTCTTGAAGGAGAAGAAGTTGTATGCCAAGTTGTCGAAGTGTGAGTTTTGGATGAAAGAGGTGAGTTTCTTAGGGCATATAATTTCAAGTGGAGGAATCGCGGTAGATCCTGCGAAGGTTGACGCTGTGTCACAGTGGGGAACGCCGGAATCTGTTTCAGAGATTAGAAGTTTCCTTGGTTTAGCCGGTTATTATAGAAGATTCATCGAAGGTTTTTCGAAGTTGGCTTTACCGTTAACCAAGTTGACGAGGAAAGATCAAGCGTTTGTTTGGGATGGTATTTGTGAGGAGAGCTTCCAAGAGCTCAAGAGAAGATTGACTACTGCACCCGTGTTGATTTTACCCGATGCCAAAGAGTCGTTCATCGTGTATTGCGATGCTTCGAAGTTAGGACTTGGTGGAGTGCTTATGCAAGGGGGTAATGTGGTAGCATATGTTTCAAGACAACTGAAGGTTCACGAGAGGAACTATCCAACGCATGATTTGGAGTTAGCCGCAGTGGTGTTTGCTTTGAAAGTGTGGAGACACTACTTGTATGGATCGAGGTTTGAAGTGTTTAGTGATAACAAGAGTCTGAAGTACTTATTCGACCAGAAGGAGTTGAATATGAGGCAACGTAGATGGCTCGAATTCTTAAAGGACTACGATTTTGAATTGAGTTATCACCCCGGAAAAGCCAATGTGGTGGCCGATGCATTAAGTAGGAAAACTTTGCATATGTCATCATTGATGGTGAAAGAGTTAGAGTTGATTGAAGAATTCCGAGACTTGAGTCTTGTGTGTGAGGTTACTTCTACAAGTGTGAAGATTGGAATGTTAAGATTGACGAATCCTTTTCTTGAAGGTATTAAAGAACGTCAGAAATCGGATAAGAAATTGATGGAGAAGATGGTACTCATCAATGAAGGCAAGGAGACCAATATCAAGATTGACGAGAGTGGAGTCATGAGATTTCACGGAAGAGTTTGTGTACCGGATGTACCCGAATTGAAAAGAATGATCATGGAAGAAGGTCACAGAAGTGGTTTGAGTATTCATCCTGGAGTAACCAAGATGTATCAGGATTTGAGGAAGTTGTTTTGGTGGCCGGGAATGAAGAGACAAATTTCTGAATTTGTTTATTCATGCTTAACTTGTCAGAAATCGAAGATTGAGCATCAGAAGCCGTTTGGTTTGTTACAACCAATGTTTATACCCGAATGGAAATGGGATAGCATTGCAATGGATTTTGTGGGAGGTTTACCGAAGACCAAGAAAAGTAACGAGGTGATTTGGGTAGTAGTAGATCGTTTGACGAAGTGTGCTCACTTCATTGCTATCAGGAAAGGTACTTTGGTGCCTAAGTTGGCCGAGATTTATGTGGAGCAGATTGTGAAGCTTCATGGTATTCCAACAAGTATTATTTCGGATAGAGATCCGAGATTTACTTCTAGATTTTGGGAAAGCTTGCAAGAAGCTTTAGGAACGAGGTTAAGGTTGAGTTCAGCGTATCATCCTCAGACAGATGGTCAGTCGGAGAGAACGATACAATCCTTAGAGGATTTGTTGAGAGCTTGTGTTTTGGAGCAAAACGTGAATTGGGATTCTTGTTTGCCGTTGGTAGAGTTTACATACAACAACAGTTACCATTCTAGTATCGGAATGGCACCGTTTGAGGCTTTGTATGGGAGAAGGTGTAGGACACCTCTGTGTTGGTATGAAACTGGAGAAGGTGCAATTCTTGGACCAGAGATTGTACAAGAGACAACAGAGAAGATTCGGATGATTCGTGAGAAGATGAAAGCGTCTCAGAGTCGACAGAAGAGTTATCATGATAAGAGGAGGAAGGACATTGAATTCCAAGAAGGGGATCATGTGTTCCTACGAGTTAAATCGACTACTGGAGTAGGACGTGCGTTGAAGTCAAGGAAGTTGACATCGAGGTTTATTGGACCGTTTGAGATTTTGAAGCGAGTTGGGAAAGTTGCATATAGGATTGCATTGCCGCCATCATTGGCGAATTTGCACGATGTTTTCCATGTATCACAGTTGCGCAAGTATGTGTCTGATCCGACACACGTGATTGAATCGGACGATGTTCAAGTGAGGGATGACTTGACCATTGAGACTGTGCCTTTGAGAATCGAAGGAAGAGAAGTGAAGAGGTTGAGGAACAAAGAGATTGCATCCGTGAAAGTCGTGTGGGGAGGACCGGCTGGTGAGAATGCGACGTGGGAGTTGGAAAGCAAGATGAGAGATTCTTATCCCGATCTGTTTCTAGGTAATTTCGAGGGCGAAATTCTTTTAAGGGGGGTAGGATTGTAACGACCCATTTTTCGTATTCGTATATTTTATTAAATGTTATTTTATTTATTAATTGGCTTTTATTATTTTAGTGAGCGACGAATAATTATTTAGCCGATCGTAAGTTATTAGGCGCAAGAACCTTGTTTTGGGCTTAAAGGGGCGTGAGAGGCATGGGCCTAAGCCATTTGGGCTTGGTTCATGACAAATGAGAAGTAGTATAAGTAGCAATTTCAACCTTGAATAGTATCATAACTTCATTTCTTTGAGTTTGAGTGAGTAGAAGCAAGATAGAGCAAGAGCTAGGGTTTTGGCTAAGAGAAAGCTTGAGCAAGAGAAGGCTTGAATCATCATCTTTGCTTAAGGTAAGAGATTAGAATTCATGATTCTTGAGTGGTAAGGAGAGGAGAGATTGTCTATGTCTCCGTTCCCGAACTCTCCCACTCAATTTCTTTTAGATTTTGATTAAGCTTTTGTATGTGAGTATGATGTTCTTCATCATCACTTTGTATGTGTTAATCACTAGCTTGATTCCATGATAAATATGTATGTGTTTGGATCATTTTTGGAAAGTTTATGAAAGTTACTTAAAACCCAAGAAATTGCCATGATTTTGATTATTAGAGGTATTTGGATGTTTGGAAGGGATGATTAATGTTCCTTGATACCATATATGTTTGAAATGACTGTTTATATGAATTTATAACATGTTTGGATGAATTTTTGAGTTGATTTGAGGTTAAACCGCCTTAGATAACTCAAGAACAGATATTCTGTTCTGGTGTGGTTCGCTAAGCGACCAGGAGTTCGCTGTAGCGAACATGTTCGCTGAAGCTCGCCAAGTCTCGCCATGAGCAGGTGATTCTCTGGTGATGTTCGCGTAGGCTCGCTAAGCCTTCGCTCAGCGAATAGTTCGTTGAAGCTCGCCAATGCTCGCCATGAGCAGGTTACTTCCTGGTGTGGTTCACCATGTCTCGCTAAGGCTTCGCTTAGCGAAGGCCTCTGTGACAGCAATTCTTGTTGATGTTTGTAAGTGTGGTTAGGCACTTGTAACATGGTTTAAAAGTATCCTTACATGATTGTTGATACATGTTGATACTGTTAATGCTTATTGCTAATCGTTATATGAATGATAAACGTGTATGCAGTAAGTTGTAGCTTAAAGTGAGCAATGTTATATTTTGGCATTAATTTGCAATGTTAAGTGAATGTGTTAGGATTGTGTTCCCGCATTCATAAAAGAGTAGCTTCGAGCTAGAGAATATCATATGGTTGATATGTGTATGCATACATGCATTCATGATTGTATGTGAACATTGGAAACTTGGGTTCCAATAACGAAAATGGATTATGTGTCCATAATGAAGCCGAGGATCGGATTAGATGAATCCATGAGTCCAGAGCTGCTATCCAACAGGATATAAAATTGTTTTGGCTTATCCAAGGGAGATAAGATGGTTCGGTAAGTTCCGACATATCCAGCATGATATAAAACTGTTCTTGGTCCACCGTTGGTGAGACATCTTGGTACCACATGCATTTAGTTATGTCTAGGGATGGCATGACAGTGAATTAATTGGCATTAGATACCTTAGGGTAAATGCGCATATATTTGATAAATGGTAAGTGACATTATTTGGTTGAATGGTGTTGAACCTTATTAATTGATAATTGTTTAGTGCGATGTTTTGACGTGAGTTAGAATATGTATGATGTAGTTCGAAAGTGTAAGGTCTTTCTTATGCTCGTATGATATGCGATTATGTTTTCTAACTCTCTGCTTTGTGTTACTTGCTGGACCTTTGGGGGTTCAGATATTCAGGCTGAGGATTGTGCCGACGTTTAGACTGCTGTTCTAGCGTGGTGTTGAAGTACCTTTTGGTGAGGAGACTTAGCATAGATTACTCCTCTTAGTACTAGCTTTTGACTAGAGTTTGTAAATAGTGAATGCTCTGGTAATGTAACATCGAGTCGGGGATTACGCTTGGATTTCATCGTATATCGGTGTTACCTTTTTGTTATGCTAGTTCTTGTATAAGTGACATCCTTAGGGATGAATATGGCTTATGTATATATATATGTATATATATATGCATGTTTGGTTTGATTGGAATCCGCTGTTGCTTTTCATGTTAAATTTCATGATGCTCTGTGTGTATGCATGTGTTTTAATTACCGCGTGGCACTCTGCCTTTACACTTGTTGAAAAGTTTTTAAAATTACGTTTTTAAGGGTAGTATGGGTTAGGGTGTTACAGATTGGAAGGCCGTGTGGAGTTGGAAAGGACCTCATAGAATTCAAACTTTTATGTGGATGGCTGCTCATGATCGGTTGCTCACTAATTTTCGTAGGAGTAAATGGGGTGTTGGAGCTTCTCCCACATGCTCTAGATGTGACAGAGTCAATGAAACACTTATTCATGTTTTGAGGGATTGCCCTGTTGCAACCCAAACCTGGATAAGGTTAGTCCCTTCAAATCAAATCATTAATTTTTTTCTTCTTCTAATTGCAGTGAATGGATCTTCAAAAACATCAACCTTCAACTGCAAGATATCCAGAATAGGAAGTGGAAAACAATTTTTATGGTGGCGTGCTGGCACATGTGGAAGTGGAGAAACCAAACGATTTTTGAAGATGACTTTCAACGTCCGACTGACCCAACCTACATGATTATCAAGATGGCTGAAGACATAGACAAGTGCATCCACCATCCTCTGAATATTCGCCAATGTGACACTATTTTCATTGGATGGAAAAAACCCCGAGAAGGGTGGATTAAGCTTAACTGTGATGGAGCCTACAAGGATTCTTTGGGTTTAGCTGGTTGTGGTGGACTCTTTCGAAATTCAGATGGCAGATGGATTAAAGGATACTCGCGTAAAATAGGAACTTGTGACGCTCTCTCCGCTGAAATGTGGGGAATGTACTTGGGAATGCAACTTGGTTGGAGACAAGGTTTCTACCATCTTCAGGTGGAAAGTGACTCAAAAAGTCTGGTTGATATGATCACGGGGAAAGTTAAATTCAATGGTAATCCGCCGACCTTGGTGCGTCGTATACAAGAGCTTTTAAAGTTGGATTGGCAGGTGCAATTCAATCATACTTGGCGAGAGGGAAATAGAAGTGCTGATTGGCTGGCTAATTTCAGCTTTTCTCTAAATTCTTTTAATATTCATGTTATGGAGACTCCTCCAAATGAGGTTTCGAGTCTTCTTTTTGATGACTTTTCTGGGGCTTGCATGCCTAGAAATTTTCATGTAACTCTATAGTTGTTTTCTTTTTGGGCGTTAGCCCTCTTTTACTACCAAAAAAAAAAAAAAAAAGAAATCAGGCCCAAGTAAGACAGTTAAACAACATTCACTAAACTATACAAAGCCATAAGCTACAGCTTCTCCTGTCGGAACTTTTGACACACATAGATACTACAGTGTGTGTGTGTGTGTGTGACACACATAATAACTGTGTTTTGGATGTTTCAACCGTGTATATATTTTGAATGCAATATTTATTTGCTGCCATTTTTTGATTTGGGATCAACTGTGTATGAATGCAATATTTATTTGCTGCCATTTTTTGATTTGGGAACCTCAACTGTGAAAGCTAGGTACTTGACCCTCTATGATTGACGACATTAGTTCTCTCTTTCACCCTGGAGTCCATTTACTCCTAGCCGAGAAGGTAGGATCAGTAAAGACATGTGCATGGTTACCAACACTGATTGAAGTTTAACCAATGCCTTCTTTTTTGGTCACTAGACAACCAATGCCTTAATAGACTAGAATTTAAGTCACCGGAAAATATATATATATATATATATATATATATATATATATTAATCTGTTTTAAAATGAAATTAATGAGTATAGAACTATACATATAAATACTCTGAACTAAACCAAAATTTAACATGTAGTGATCAGAAGCCCCACTGTTGTATTTACCAATAGCTTGGGTTGATGATAACTACGATGAAATTAGTTAAAATTTGCTTACATTTGAGTTTACAAATTTTTTTTTGGTTTACTAGAAGAATTTTTGGAATCCTTATGAAAATTAATATTAAACACCTTATTCTAAACTGGAAAGACTATTATGGAAGTCGGGGAACTAATGACTTCATGACACCAATTTTTTAAGTCCTATACGGGTGATTGCTTTTCTAAGCGATTACCACAATGCCATGGCAAATGGAATTTTGAAACTGGAGAATTAAGTAGATCCATTGCGATTGTCCAAAGTTTGTGCGATATGGTGGAATTGGTAGTGCTAATGGTTGGAACATTTTGACGACGATTAAGGCATAAAGCATTGCTTGCATTGGAGTGGGAAATTAGAATAATAGGAAGCGAATAAATGTGCGGATATCCTTATTAATATGGGATATGAGTTTAATTTGTGCATCAGTTTTTATAATCACCTCCCCAATAGGTGGTTCAGGAGATGTAGCTGACGACGTTAGGGGTGTATCTACACCTTGATTAGTTGCTTTGTAATTTATTTATTTGTTGGTTACTATATAGCCAACTAAGGACTTTTTATAGCTTGAGTTGATTTTTTTGTCTAAGAGTTGGTTTTAATTAGAGTGTAATTTGATATTTCATGATCTATGTTAGTTGCTGGTTTTATTCGAATAAGTACACAAGTGCCAAACTGTGGAATTTTAATGTGTCTATTAAAGAATCCTGGTAAGAAATGCTCTAACGTGCTGCAGCATGATGGTAAATATAGTCGATGATGAGAAATTGTTGATGTACTTATTTGTAACTTGTAAGGTTGCTCAATTGGTCGTGTTGATGCAGATTAAGGCAGCGTATGACGGTGACCAGCAAAAATAATTTGCTCCAAGTTTTGAAAGTACAAACTCTATTCACAACAATATCAAATTTTAAATTTATGGCTCATAGTTTATAAGCTCGCATTGAAGAGAAAAAAAATACATATTTATTAATATTTTTTTATGAGCTTATAGTTTACTCTGATAAGCTAATTCAATTAGTTTATAATTTATTTATTTTTATTTCAATTTTACTTTTATTATCTTATTTGAAAAAAATTAAATATTGTCCACAAATTCTAGCTCAACCGGTAGAAATGTTAAAATTGCTAGTGTCGAACGTCAGGATCGGGGTTTGAACCCCTATCACTCCACTTTGTATGTGTAAGTTTTCAACGGCTTTGTCATTTCGTCTATCAACAAAAAAAATTAAATATTAACCAATTGTAATGCGATTAGCATATTAATTACCAATTGGTAGGGACATATTAATTAATATGCTTAATATTAATTTTTTTTGTCAACCGCTAAGGACCTCATAATAATTTTACCTCTATTATCAATTGAGCTAAACTCACATAAACTTTTTTTTTATTAATATTAATTAAATCTAAATACCTATTTTTATAAGAAAAATGTATATGTTGTTGTTATAAACTAAATTATTTGGATAAACTAGTTTTACATTGTCATTATTTTAAAAATTGTGGTTACAATGTCGGCTTACATATCGTAAAACTATTTTATCTAGACATTGTTATTCTTATTTTATATAGACGAAATGACAAATTATTATAAACTCACATACACAAAATAAGTGAACTAAAGTTCAAACTTTGTTTATGATAACAATTTCAGTATTTTACCAGTTAAGCTAGGATGATTTAAGATGATTTATAGACATAGGCATTGTTATGCTATTAGGCTACGTTTAGATTTTTAGAAAAAAAACAAAATAAAATAGAGTGATAAATAATTAGGTTTCATTGTTCGAGTTCGTAAAAAATAGTTAAGATAGAGTAAAATATTGTGGAATTAATCTCATTACATACCATCCAATCCTCCAATTTTGTTATATTTTGGATACAAAAGGAGCCGAAACCAAAAGGAAAAAGAGACTACAGAGAGATGACTCCAGGGACGAATCCAGAAATTGATGAGACAGAGGGCCGAAAAATGTAATATTAAATGTTAAATAAGTAAGGTCTGAATTCAGTAGAAAGATGATTAAGTAAAGTCTAACAAAAAAAATTTCCTTCAAAAAATTGATAGTATAATTTTAAAAGTAGTGCATTTCATTTTTATTTCCTTAATCATTGTCCTAAAAACACTATTTAACATGACTAAGAAAGGAGGGAGTATAATCATTTTATTTAATATGACTACACATATATTATTAGTATTGTAAGACAATGAACAAGAGGGAGGAAGGGGCCCAAGCACCTAGAGCTGTAAAAAGGGCCTTAAGGGGCCGGCCCTTTAAGGGGCGGACCCACTTATTCCTGATTATTAATTTTATTTAAATTTTAAACAATTTTTCTAGTGTCGTGAACTTATTCTCGTTTTCTTCAATCAGCACTGTCCACGATCGGCACCCTAAAAAAACTGTGTTTAAAATTTAAATAAAATTAATAATCAGGAATAAGTGGGTCCGCCCCTTAAAGGGCCGGCCCCTTAAGGCCCTTTTTACAGCTCTACAAGCACCTGCTTGCCGCTGCCCAAGTCCGTCCCTGGATGACTCTGGGTTTTTTTTTTTACTAGATTCTGGGGTAGTTACCCCCATAACATAAGAGCTCAAACTCACGTGATATTGCTCATACACACACATGTCCGACTCATCTTAACTTCCCAATCCATAGACCTACCTATAAGATAAACCAAAACACTTAATGCAGCAACCGTAAGTCTAGAACTGGTTTTCTTCTTTCTTCTTGTAAAAAAACCTAAAATAATGGCAGCTTTTGAAGAATTGCCGGAAGGATGCATTGCCGCCATACTCTCACGTACAACTCCGCTTGACGCAGGCAGACTTTCCCTCGTATCCAAGAGTTTCCTATCTGCTGCCTATTCCGATGCTGTATGGAATCAATCTCTCCCTTCCGATCCCCAATTCATCGACTCCATCATCTCACAGTCTCCTTCCCTCGCTAACACTCCTACCAAAAAGGCGCTCTATCTCGCTCTCTCTGATCGCCCTATCATCGTCGACAACGGTAAAAAGGTCTTCATCTTCCTAACCTCCAATTTCTCGCATATTTGGGATTATTAATATAGTGAAAGTGATATCAACCTTTTGATTATTTAAGATGTTTAGTTTAGAATATGCTAATTAATAAGCCTTGGATGGATATTTTGAAATTCAGAGTTTTCAATTGGATAGTGTTCTGGACTGGGCCAAGGGCTGGCCCAATCCCTTCTGCCCGACATTTGGGGCACAACCTAATAAGGGGAGACTTCCCCGACACGTCAGCCAATGACGTGTCCTGCTCGACATAACGGATAGGCAGCACGTTAAACACGTGCTCATCTACCCATGCATGTTGATCCACTCCGTCATAGCTTAACTGCTAAGCAGCACGTTTAACACGTGCTCATTCACCCAACCATATCCGTCACGGAGCTTATCCCTTACCCGCGAATAGCGGAACGACTCCAACCAAGATAGAGGCAAATAACGGCCTTCCCCTACGATACAGGGACTATCTTGGCAGTTGAGTCTATTGGGCCGGTTATCCCGGCCCAATAGACCAACCTTTGGCCCAGCGCTGAGGGCACTATATAAGCTCTCCTAGACAGGAGAGCCAGGTATTCTGAATCATTCTGCATTCTACTTTCTCTCTCTTCTCTTGTATCTCTCATTAGTTCCTACCCTTACCCAAACTCCATCATGGCTGGTTCTTCATCTTCTTCAACAACAAAGATCCCTCTGTTTATGTTCAGACACCTTCAGATTGTTGGGAACGAGATGGAATTCCCAGAATCTCAACTGACGTTACTACCTGAGAAGATGGTCGATTTTGAAAGTCTAAAGGAAAATGGGTATGATGTGAAGCCGTACTTCTCTGCTCAAGGATGGAATAAGTATTTTGATATGCTGAATGGTCCCATTTATCCCGATCTTTTGAAGAAATTCTGGATGAAAGCAAGAGTATTTACAAAGTTTGAAGCTAAGCAAGAAGAACTTGCAGCAATCGAAAGAGATCCTAGTCTGAAAAGAAAAACTAGGAAGGAGATGGGTCTTTTGGAGTTCACTGGTACACAGATTAGGTCTAACATCTGTGGTATCAATCTTACCTTCTCTCCAATTCACTTCAATGCTTTGTTGGGTTTGGACAACTCTGGTTTGGTGCTGGATGATTTTGAAAAGGATACAAGATTCAGAGACGAACTTCTGCACAGGATGTGCATTGATATGAAGTTGAAGGGAAAGGTTAAAGGATTGACAGATGAGTGCAGGGTTCTATTCAAGATTATTTTGTCAACTATCAGTCCAAGAGTTGGTGGTACTGATACTATTTCATGGCCTCATCGTCATTTAATTTACTTTCTTCTGACTGAAAGGAAAGTAAATCTGGGTAAATATTTCTTTGAGAGGATCTGTGAAGCCATCTTCTCAAGCAAGTCTCAGAGGAAAACAACCATTGTTTATCCTAGACTACTTTCAGATCTTCTCTTCCAAGGTCACATTGTTCAGAATCTGAAGAAGTTCTATCCAGAACTTATGGCTCAGAAGCTCTCGCCAGAAGTTCTGAATGCAAGCTTCTTAACAAAGATGCACTTAATCGACACCAAGCTGGTTCAACCTAAACAAGCATTTAGAGTTAGTCTGGAAGATCGCTTGTATGTGGATGGATATCCAGTAATCTCTGAAATGGATGCTGAGCACATCATTCAAGATTACCTGAAAGTTCTTAAGGATGAAGGTTATAATGTTGATAGGAGTATGGTCCCTCCAGCTCCTGTAAACATGTATAATCCTAAGAGGAAACCTAAGAGGAAAGCTGAACAAGTTAAACCAGATCTTCTTGCTCAGAAGAAGGTTAAAGTAGAAGAAGCTGTTGCTGAGCAAAGAACAAAAAGGAAACATGAAGCTTTGTCTGGAAAAGCTGCTGCAACTTCATCAAAGAAGCCAATTGTTGTTGATGATGAAGAGGAAAGTGAAGAAAGTGACTCCTCTGAATCTCAGTCTGATTCAGAAACTGAGTCTGATGAAGAAACTCTGAATCCTAGGATGCATCAGAAACATGTCCCTGATCCTAAAGGTAAATCTCCTCAGTACATCTTTAATGAAGCTGAAATTGGAATAGGGTTTACCAAACCACTTAGAACTATTCTTCCTGACATTTCACCTTCTGATAACCCTCTTTCTGAACTAGAAAAACACCTGAGCCCTGACCCCCTCAATAATCAGCCTCTCACTCATGAAACCCACAAATCTTCCTCATCTCCTAAACCAAAATCACCTCTACCTCAACCTCAACCACAAAAACAATCACCTGACATTCCACCATCTGAACCTCAACCAGATATTCCAACTGCTGAACAAACATCTCCCACCAAACAACCCTCTCCACATAAATCTCCTGATCCAACCCCTGAACACAAATCTCCTGAACCATCACCTGAACACATTTATCCTGAATCAACATCTGACATCTCTTCCTCTGAATCAACCCCTGAACCTAATCCTAATCCACGCATTCATACTTGTGCCCCTAACACTTCAGAAGCAGAAGTTGTTATCATTGACAACCCTGCTAATGAACCAACAAAACTCTCTACCATTCCCAATATCTCACCCTCATCCTCTGACCCTTTTGGTAACCTCTCCAATCAGCTGTATGATGATTTACTTAGGTTATCCCATATTCAGGACAAGTTTTTGGTGTGTCCCTCTGATGTGGATCTGGAGGTGTCACTAATCAAAGCTAGGATCTGCAATGCTCTGGATGCAATGGGTGATGAAATCAAGACCGTGATTGGGAAACGGGATTTGGATTTGGTACATCTGCTGAAGGTCAGCTTAGCAAGAGCTAGTTTGAAACGACTGACTGGGTTTAATCATGAAGAGCATGAGCGTGCTAAGCTTGCTGCTATTGCTGCTACTGCAAGGCATATGTCTGCTTTTAAGGAATGCTGGGTGGATTCTAAGCTTTTCAAGAGTCTTGAGGATCAAAGGATTGAGAATGAACGTCTAGCTGAAGCTGCTGCAAGACTTGCTGAAGAAATCCCTGAGCTGAACCAAGAGGATGATCAAGATGCTGATATTCTGATGATTGATTATCCAGAGGAAGGTGAACCCTCCTCTGATAAAGGCAAGGCACCTTTGGTTGAAGATCAAGCACCTGTGGTTGTTGATCAGCTGCAGATTTTTCAAGAAGCTCTGAGGGAACAACAAGAAGGTTTGGAAAGGCAAAGGACAGCTCACCTCAATTTGGAATCTAAAGTGGATGGTCTTGTTTCCAACGTGGGGTCTCTGAATGACAAATTTGACCAGCTCTTAGCCTTTCTCAACAAACCTTAGGATTCTTTGCACTTTATGTCTTTCATGATATTTATATTCTGAACTTGATATTCATATTTTTTTTTACTTTATTTTTATATTGTCTGAACAATTTTTATTTTGCTTTTAACTTAGTTATGTGGTTTGTTATTTTTTTTTTGTGCTAATTTTCTTTGATAAACAAGAACATAAGAACACAAGATGAATTTAAAAGAAAATTTTTATTAATGATCTAACAATGTTGAGTACATTGGTAAAAAGAAAAAGACGACCTAATCCTAGTCAGATGGATAATACTCAGAAGAAATCTCAGATTTCTCCTCAGCATCCTCTGATGAAATTTCTATGAGATCTGGGTTCTGCTCTTCTTCTTCTTCTTGTTCTTCTTCTGGAACATAGCCAGCCAAGAACTCAACATAGTCAGCATCATCTTCATTTTCTTCAGCTTCAGAATCTGATGAAATGATTATAATCTCAGCATCTTGTGGTTTCTTGTCGTCTTCTTTATCTTTCTCATCTTTTTCGCGTTTTTCTTCTTATTTCTTTCTCCGAAACTCTGCAATACGTGAACTAAACCTTCTCATTCTTCTTGATCTTTCTTGATATACTCGTTTATTATTGTTTTTATGTGAAGAAGGTATGTTAACTCGTTCACCTTTTATAAACTTTTTAGCGCGTTGTTTTTTGTTTTTGAAATAAATTCACCTTTGTAACAACCACTCTTCTTCTTTGACTGTCTTGGTTATCTAAATTTTTTTTTACTTTTTGATAATGACAAAAGGGGGAGTAGTTACGCATTAATTGATAAGTGATAAGTTTCAAAGCTGAAACCACGCTCTCGTTTTTATCTATTAAGCTTACGCTTTTATCCATTAAGTTAAAAGTTGTTACTTTTAAGTTGTTTTTCGTATTTCAATGTGGAGACTAAGTTAGTTGAAACTGAAATAAATTTCATAAGTAAGGATAAGTTAAGAGTGCAATTTTAACTTAGCCTTATGAGACTTAGGGGGAGAGCTTGCAAACCTCTCACTCTGAAGAAAGATATGAAATTTGTTTTATTCCAAATTATCTTAATCTTATACTAAATTAAAATGTCATGGATAAAACTTAAAGCTCAGGCTTTAAGGAGTATCAATCTTAGGGGGAGCTTGCAAACCTCATAAACCTAAGAGAAACATGATAAGTTAATTTAACAACAATTGTCAATTAATACTTATGTTTGTCATCATCAAAAAGGGGGAGATTGTTGGAACAAAATTGATTTAAAAATGTTTGCCCCTAAATCTATTAAAGTTTTGATGATAACAAAGTATTAATAAACAATTGGAAGGACTAAAAATTTAATTTAAGTGTGCAGGACTTAGATTCAATTAAGCTCTGATTGAAGATCAGAAGATAAGGACTTCAGAAGTTTGTAAGCACTCAGAAGATCGTATAACTCAGAAGTTGTACTTCTCAGACGATGAAGTCTTCAGAACTTCTTAAGGTCTTAGCTTCATCAAACTCTGATGATCTTCTTGAAGTTTGTAAAGATTCTCTTTTGCAAGTCAACTCTTCTACCAATGAAGAAAAGGACCTTTCAAGCCTGATCAGAACAGCTAATCTCTTTCTGTCTGTTCTCTTTTGAGAACGTGGGTCATCAGTTGTGTTAGCTGAATAAGGAAAGTCTTCTCTGCAGTAGTCAAAGTACCTGAAACTCTTACTTAGTTTTGGATACAACCAAACTGTATCAAGACAGGCTGCTTGAAGACAAAAGGTTATCTACTTCAACGGTCATCTTTGCAACGACTCTTTCCTAGTCGTATATATACTAAAGGAATCAGTTGTAATTATAATTATCAAGGATTATTATCACGCACGAACAAACTCTGAATTCCTCATACAAAGCTCTGAACCTCTGAACTGTGTTGTTGCACATTTAGTTCAAATATTTAGTATTTGTTCTTCTAGGTTCTGACTAAGAGTTGTTGTATACTTTCCATTACTTTATTATATCTAGTACTTGAGGTAACTTAAGCTTGTGTGCTTAAGTGTGAAGTCTTAAGCTTGTGTGCTTGAGCATTGTTGAGAAGTCTCTTGCTTGTGTGCTTGAGCAATTGTAATCTTGTGTGTTTATAGTGAAATCCCTTGGAAGTGCAAGGGGACTGGACTACTCTCGTTTTGTGAGAGGAACCAGTATAAATTGCTTGTGTGATCTCTCTCTCTCTCAACTTGTTTTATTGTGTTATTTATCCGCTGCTGTTGTAGTTAAGTTAAGAACTTGAAAAAGTTTTAAACTTGACTAAAACACAATTCAACCCCCCCCCTCCCCCCCCCCCCTTCTTGTGTTTTCACACCTTCACTACCTATCCAAATAACATGGAAGAACATCAAAATGTTTTAAATGCTATAATTCAGTTTGATGAATGCAAGAAAGCCCTTTTTGATATGGGGCCTCTGAAATCACCTGGGGAAGATGGATATCCTGCTCTCTTTTTTCAACAAAATTGGGACATTATTGCTGACTCTCTTTTTCAATATGTTAACCAGGTTTGGCGTAATCCTTCTCTCATCTCTTCTATCAATAATACTTTACTTGTGTTAATTCCTAAAGTTGACAGACCTGAATTTGTTTCTCAATTTCGTCCTATAGCTTTGTGTAATGTTGTCTACAAAATTATCACTAAGGTTATTGTGAATAGAATTAAGCCTGTGTTGGATGGGATCATATCTCCCTATCAATCTAGTTTCATCCCAGGGCGCACTATACATCATAATATCATAGTGGCACAGGAAATGGTGCATTCTATGGCTAGGATGAAAGGTAGTAAAATGTTTATGTCCATTAAAATTGATCTTGAAAAAGCTTATGATCGTCTAAATTGGAAATTTGTGGAAAATTGTCTGAATGAATGTAAGTTTCCGCCTAACCTCATTAACATTATTCAACATTGTATTTCTTCCCCCTCTTTTAAAATTTTATGGAATGGTGAGAAAACAGATATGTTTACTCCTTCGAGAGGCATTAGACAAGGAGACCCTCTGTCTCCTTACCTTTTCGTCATTTGTATGGAACGACTGTCTCATATTATAGCTGATCAGGTGGATGCCCAGTATTGGAAACCAATGCGTGCAGGTAGGTATGGCCCTCAAATATCTCATCTTCTTTTTGCTGATGATCTTCTTTTGTTTGCAGAGGCTTCTATCGAGCAAGCACATTGTATTATGCATTGCCTCGATATTTTTTGTCAAGCTTCTGGACAAAAAATCAATAGTCAAAAAACAGAAATCTACTTCTCTAAAAATGTCGATCAACAGGTCAGGGAGGACATTTTACATCACACGGGTTATAAACAAATCAATAACATGGACAGGTATTTGGGGGCAAATATTAGTCCAGGCAGAGCTTCTAGGGGAAAGTTTAATAACATCATTGACAAAATACAAAACAAGTTGAGTGGATGGAAGCAACAATGTTTGAGCTTTGCAGGCAGACTTACTCTATCTAAATCAGTTTTGAGCTCTATACCATACTATCATATGCAGTATGCCAAGCTCCCAAAAAACCTCTGTAATGAGATGGAAAAAATTCAAAGGAGTTTTTTATGGGGAGATACTGACCAATCTCGTAAACCCCATCTAGTTGGATGGGACATTTGTTGTCTCCCAAAGAATGAGGGTGGTCTAGGCATTAAGAGACCTCAACATATAAATGACGCTTTTCTTATGAAAATGCTTTGGAATCTGATCAACAAACCAGATGACCTTTGGTGTAAGGTTCTTTATAATAAGTATGGAAGAAATAAGGACTTGAGAGTAACAATAAGCTCTCAACCCTATGACTCTCCTTTGTGGAAAGCTTTGACAGGTATTTGGGAAAAATTCCAGCAGAATATTGTGTGGCAGTTGGGAGATGGAAACAATATCAACTTTTGGTTGGATAAATGGACCCCGAGTGGAACTTCTTTGCTCTCTGTTACTAATCAAATTATTATTGACACGACTCTTTCTGTGAGGGATGTGCTTACCCCCTCAGGAGAGTGGGATTTTGATTTCCTTACTTCTAATTTACCATCTAATTTTTCTTTTCAGGTTCTTGCTATCCCAGCACCTATGGACATAGACGGGAAAGACACAATTGGTTGGGGAGGGACCAACACTAGGAATTTCACAGTTAAAAGTGCTTATGAGAATCAAAACATTAGAGCTCAACCTATTGAGGGAGATTGGAAGGCCGTGTGGAGTTGGAAAGGACCTCATAGAATTCAAACTTTTATGTGGATGGCTGCTCATGATCGGTTGCTCACTAATTTTCGTAGGAGTAAATGGGGTGTTGGAGCTTCTCCCACATGCTCTAGATGTGACAGAGTCAATGAAACACTTATTCATGTTTTGAGGGATTGCCCTGTTGCAACCCAAACCTGGATAAGGTTAGTCCCTTCAAATCAAATCATTAATTTTTTTTCTTCTTCTAATTGCAGTGAATGGATCTTCAAAAACATCAACCTTCAACTGCAAGATATCCAGAATAGAAAGTGGAAAACAATTTTTATGGTGGCGTGCTGGCACATGTGGAAGTGGAGAAACCAAACGATTTTTGAAGATAACTTTCAACGTCCGACTGACCCAACCTACATGATTATCAAGATGGCTGAAGACATAGACAAGTGCATCCACCATCCTCTGAATATTCGCCAATGTGACACTATTTTCATTGGATGGAAAAAACCCCGAGAAGGGTGGATTAAGCTTAACTGTGATGGAGCCTACAAGGATTCTTTGGGTTTAGCTGGTTGTGGTGGACTCTTTCGAAATTCAGATGGCAGATGGATTAAAGGATACTCGCGTAAAATAAGAACTTGTGACGCTCTCTCCGCTGAAATGTGGGGAATGTACTTGGGAATGCAACTTGGTTGGAGACAAGGTTTCTACCATCTTCAGGTGGAAAGTGACTCAAAAAGTCTGGTTGATATGATCACGGGGAAAGTTAAATTCAATGGTAATCCGCCTACCTAGGTGCGTCGTATACAAGAGCTTTTAAAGTTGGATTGGCAGGTGCAATTCAATCATACTTGGCGAGAGGGAAATAGAAGTGCTGATTGGCTGGCTAATTTCAGCTTTTCTCTAAATTCTTTTAATATTCATGTTATGGAGACTCCTCCAAATGAGGTTTCGAGTCTTCTTTTTGATGACTTTTCTGGGGCTTGCATGCCTAGAAATTTTCATGTAACTCTATAGTTGTTTTCTTTTTGGGCGTTAGCCCTCTTTTACTACCAAAAAAAAAAAAAAAAAAAAGAAATCAGGCCCAAGTAAGACAGTTAAACAACATTCACTAAACTATACAAAGCCATAAGCTACAGCTTCTCCTGTCGGAACTTTTGACACACATAGATACTACAGTGTGTGTGTGTGTGTGTGTGACACACATAATAACTGTGTTTTGGATGTTTCAACCGTGTATATATTGTGAATGCAATATTTATTTGCTGCCATTTTTTGATTTGGGATCAACTGTGTATGAATGCAATATTTATTTGCTGCCATTTTTTGATTTGGGAACCTCAACTGTGAAAGCTAGGTACTTGACCCTCTATGATTGACGACATTAGTTCTCTCTTTCACCCTGGAGTCCATTTACTCCTAGCCGAGAAGGTAGGATCAGTAAAGACATGTGCATGGTTACCAACACTGATTGAAGTTTAACCAATGCCTTCTTTTTTGGTCACTAGACAACCAATGCCTTAATAGACTAGAATTTAAGTCACCGGAATATATATATATATATATATATATATATATATATATATATATATATATATATATATATATATATATTAATCTGTTTTAAAATGAAATTAATGAGTATAGAACTATACATATAAATACTCTGAACTAAACCAAAATTTAACATGTAGTGATCAGAAGCCCCACTGTTGTATTTACCAATAGCTTGGGTTGATGATAACTACGATGAAATTAGTTAAAATTTGCTTACATTTGAGTTTACAAATTTTTTTTTGGTTTACTAGAAGAAGTTTTGGAATCCTTATGAAAATTAATATTAAACACCTTATTCTAAACTGGAAAGACTATTATGGAAGTCGGGGAACTAATGACTTCATGACACCAATTTTTTAAGTCCTATACGGGTGATTGCTTTTCTAAGCGATTACCACAATGCCATGGCAAATGGAATTTTGAAACTGGAGAATTAAGTAGATCCATTGCGATTGTCCAAAGTTTGTGCGATATGGTGGAATTGGTAGTGCTAATGGTTGGAACATTTTGACGACGATTAAGGCATAAAGCATTGCTTGCATTGGAGTGGGAAATTAGAATAATAGGAAGCGAATAAATGTGCGGATATCCTTATTAATATGGGATATGAGTTTAATTTGTGCATCAGTTTTTATAATCACCTCCCCAATAGGTGGTTCAGGAGATGTAGCTGACGACGTTAGGGGTGTATCTACACCTTGATTAGTTGCTTTGTAATTTATTTATTTGTTGGTTACTATATAGCCAACTAAGGACTTTTTATAGCTTGAGTTGATTTTTTTGTCTAAGAGTTGGTTTTAATTAGAGTGTAATTTGATATTTCATGATCTATGTTAGTTGCTGGTTTTATTCGAATAAGTACACAAGTGCCAAACTGTGGAATTTTAATGTGTCTATTAAAGAATCCTGGTAAGAAATGCTCTAACGTGCTGCAGCATGATGGTAAATATAGTCGATGATGAGAAATTGTTGATGTACTTATTTGTAACTTGTAAGGTTGCTCAATTGGTCGTGTTGATGCAGATTAAGGCAGCGTATGACGGTGACCAGCAAAAATAATTTGCTCCAAGTTTTGAAAGTACAAACTCTATTCACAACAATATCAAATTTTAAATTTATGGCTCATAGTTTATAAGCTCGCATTGAAGAGAAAAAAAATACATATTTATTAATATTTTTTTATGAGCTTATAGTTTACTCTGATAAGCTAATTCAATTAGTTTATAATTTATTTATTTTTATTTCAATTTTACTTTTATTATCTTATTTGAAAAAAATTAAATATTGTCCACAAATTCTAGCTCAACCGGTAGAAATGTTAAAATTGCTAGTGTCGAACGTCAGGATCGGGGTTTGAACCCCTATCACTCCACTTTGTATGTGTAAGTTTTCAACGGCTTTGTCATTTCGTCTATCAACAAAAAAAATTAAATATTAACCAATTGTAATGCGATTAGCATATTAATTACCAATTGGTAGGGACATATTAATTAATATGCTTAATATTAATTTTTTTTGTCAACCGCTAAGGACCTCATAATAATTTTACCTCTATTATCAATTGAGCTAAACTCACATAAACTTTTTTTTTTATTAATATTAATTAAATCTAAATACCTATTTTTATAAGAAAAATGTATATGTTGTTGTTATAAACTAAATAATTTGGATAAACTAGTTTTACATTGTCATTATTTTAAAAATTGTGGTTACAATGTCGGCTTACATATCGTAAAACTATTTTATCTAGACATTGTTATTCTTATTTTATATAGACGAAATGACAAATTATTATAAACTCACATACACAAAATAAGTGAACTAAAGTTCAAACTTTGTTTATGATAACAATTTCAGTATTTTACCAGTTAAGCTAGGATGATTTAAGATGATTTATAGACATATGCATTGTTATGCTATTAGGCTACGTTTAGATTTTTAGAAAAAAAACAAAATAAAATAGAGTGATAAATAATTAGGTTTCATTGTTCGAGTTCGTAAAAAATAGTTAAGATAGAGTAAAATATTGTGGAATTAATCTCATTACATACCATCCAATCCTCCAATTTTGTTATATTTTGGATACAAAAGGAGCCGAAACCAAAAGGAAAAAGAGACTACAGAGAGATGACTCCAGGGACGAATCCAGAAATTGATGAGACAGAGGGCCGAAAAATGTAATATTAAATGTTAAATAAGTAAAGTCTGAATTCAGTAGAAAGATGATTAAGTAAAGTCTAACAAAAAAAATTTCCTTCAAAAAATTGATAGTATAATTTTAAAAGTAGTGCATTTCATTTTTATTTCCTTAATCATTGTCCTAAAAACACTATTTAACATGACTAAGAAAGGAGGGAGTATAATCATTTTATTTAATATGACTACACATATATTATTAGTATTGTAAGACAATGAACAAGAGGGAGGAAGGGGCCCAAGCACCTAGAGCTGTAAAAAGGGCCTTAAGGGGCCGGCCCTTTAAGGGGCGGACCCACTTATTCCTGATTATTAATTTTATTTAAATTTTAAACAATTTTTCTAGTGTCGTGAACTTATTCTCGTTTTCTTCAATCAGCACTGTCCACGATCGGCACCCTAAAAAAACTGTGTTTAAAATTTAAATAAAATTAATAATCAGGAATAAGTGGGTCCGCCCCTTAAAGGGCCGGCCCCTTAAGGCCCTTTTTACAGCTCTACAAGCACCTGCTTGCCGCTGCCCAAGTCCGTCCCTGGATGACTCTGGGTTTTTTTTTTTTTTTACTAGATTCTGGGGTAGTTACCCCCATAACATAAGAGCTCAAACTCACGTGATATTGCTCATACACACACATGTCCGACTCATCTTAACTTCCCAATCCATAGACCTACCTATAAGATAAACCAAAACACTTAATGCAGCAACCGTAAGTCTAGAACTGGTTTTCTTCTTTCTTCTTGTAAAAAAACCTAAAATAATGGCAGCTTTTGAAGAATTGCCGGAAGGATGCATTGCCGCCATACTCTCACGTACAACTCCGCTTGACGCAGGCAGACTTTCCCTCGTATCCAAGAGTTTCCTATCTGCTGCCTATTCCGATGCTGTATGGAATCAATCTCTCCCTTCCGATCCCCAATTCATCGACTCCATCATCTCACAGTCTCCTTCCCTCGCTAACACTCCTACCAAAAAGGCGCTCTATCTCGCTCTCTCTGATCGCCCTATCATCGTCGACAACGGTAAAAAGGTCTTCATCTTCCTAACCTCCAATTTCTCGCATATTTGGGATTATTAATATAGTGAAAGTGATATCAACCTTTTGATTATTTAAGATGTTTAGTTTAGAATATGCTAATTAATAAGCCTTGGATGGATATTTTGAAATTCAGAGTTTTCAATTGGATAGTGTTCTGGACTGGGCCAAGGGCTGGCCCAATCCCTTCTGCCCGACATTTGGGGCACAACCTAATAAGGGGAGACTTCCCCGACACGTCAGCCAATGACGTGTCCTGCTCGACATAACGGATAGGCAGCACGTTAAACACGTGCTCATCTACCCATGCATGTTGATCCACTCCGTCATAGCTTAACTGCTAAGCAGCACGTTTAACACGTGCTCATTCACCCAACCATATCCGTCACGGAGCTTATCCCTTACCCGCGAATAGCGGAACGGCTCCAACCAAGATAGAGGCAAATAACGGCCTTCCCCTACGATATAGGGACTATCTTGGCAGTTGAGTCTATTGGGCCGGTTATCCCGGCCCAATAGACCAACCTTTGGCCCAGCGCTGGGGGCACTATATAAGCTCTCCTAGACAGGAGAGCCAGGTATTCTGAATCATTCTGCATTCTACTTTCTCTCTCTTCTCTTGTATCTCTCATTAGTTCCTACCCTTACCCAAACTCCATCATGGCTGGTTCTTCATCTTCTTCAACAACAAAGATCCCTCCGTTTATGTTCAGACACCTTCAGATTGTTGGGAACGAGATGAAATTCCCAGAATCTCAACTGACGTTACTACCTGAGAAGATGGTCGATTTTGAAAGTCTAAAGGAAAATGGGTATGATGTGAAGCCGTACTTCTCTGCTCAAGGATGGAATAAGTATTTTGATATGCTGAATGGTCCCATTTATCCAGATCTTTTGAAGAAATTCTGGATGAAAGCAAGAGTATTTACAAAGTTTGAAGCTAAGCAAGAAGAACTTGCAGCAATCGAAAGAGATCCTAGTCTGAAAGGAAAAACTAGGAAGGAGATGGGTCTTTTGGAGTTCACTGGTACACAGATTAGGTCTAACATCTGTGGTATCAATCTTACCTTCTCTCCAATTCACTTCAATGCTTTGTTGGGTTTGGACAACTCTGGTTTGGTGCTGGATGATTTTGAAAAGGATACAAGATTCAGAGACGAACTTCTGCACAGGATGTGCATTGATATGAAGTTGAAGGGAAAGGTTAAAGGATTGACAGATGAGTGCAGGGTTCTATTCAAGATTATTTTGTCAACTATCAGTCCAAGAGTTGGTGGTACTGATACTATTTCATGGCCTCATCGTCATTTAATTTACTTTCTTCTGACTGAAAGGAAAGTAAATCTGGGTAAATATTTCTTTGAGAGGATCTGTGAAGCCATCTTCTCAAGCAAGTCTCAGAGGAAAACAACCATTGTTTATCCTAGACTACTTTCAGATCTTCTCTTCCAAGGTCACATTGTTCAGAATCTGAAGAAGTTCTATCCAGAACTTATGGCTCAGAAGCTCTCGCCAGAAGTTCTGAATGCAAGCTTCTTAACAAAGATGCACTTAATCGACACCAAGCTGGTTCAACCTAAACAAGCATTTAGAGTTAGTCTGGAAGATCGCTTGTATGTGGATGGATATCCAGTAATCTCTGAAATGGATGCTGAGCACATCATTCAAGATTACCTGAAAGTTCTTAAGGATGAAGGTTATAATGTTGATAGGAGTATGGTCCCTCCAGCTCCTGTAAACATGTATAATCCTAAGAGGAAACCTAAGAGGAAAGCTGAACAAGTTAAACCAGATCTTCTTGCTCAGAAGAAGGTTAAAGTAGAAGAAGCTGTTGCTGAGCAAAGAACAAAAAGGAAACATGAAGCTTTGTCTGGAAAAGCTACTGCAACTTCATCAAAGAAGCCAATTGTTGTTGATGATGAAGAGGAAAGTGAAGAAAGTGACTCCTCTGAATCTCAGTCTGATTCAGAAACTGAGTCTGATGAAGAAACTCTGAATCCTAGGATGCATCAGAAACATGTCCCTGATCCTAAAGGTAAATCTCCTCAGTACATCTTTAATGAAGCTGAAATTGGAATAGGGTTTACCAAACCACTTAGAACTATTCTTCCTGACATTTCACCTTCTGATAACCCTCTTTCTGAACTAGAAAAACACCTGAGCCCTGACCCCCTCAATAATCAGCCTCTCACTCATGAAACCCACAAATCTTCCTCATCTCCTAAACCAAAATCACCTCTACCTCAACCTCAACCACAAAAACAATCACCTGACATTCCACCATCTGAACCTCAACCAGATATTCCAACTGCTGAACAAACATCTCCCACCAAACAACTCTCTCCACATAAATCTCCTGATCCAACCCCTGAACACAAATCTCCTGAACCATCACCTGAACACATTTATCCTGAATCAACATCTGACATCTCTTCCTCTGAATCAACCCCTGAACCTAATCCTAATCCACGCATTCATACTTGTGCCCCTAACACTTCAGAAGCAGAAGTTGTTATCATTGACAACCCTGCTAATGAACCAACAAAACTCTCTACCATTCCCAATATCTCACCCTCATCCTCTGACCCTTTTGGTAACCTCTCCAATCAGCTGTATGATGATTTACTTAGGTTATCCCATATTCAGGACAAGTTTTTGGTGTGTCCCTCTGATGTGGATCTGGAGGTGTCACTAATCAAAGCTAGGATCTGCAATGCTCTGGATGCAATGGGTGATGAAATCAAGACCGTGATTGGGAAACGGGATTTGGATTTGGTACATCTGCTGAAGGTCAGCTTAGCAAGAGCTAGTTTGAAACGACTGACTGGGTTTAATCATGAAGAGCATGAGCGTGCTAAGCTTGCTGCTATTGCTGCTACTGCAAGGCATATGTCTGCTTTTAAGGAATGCTGGGTGGATTCTAAGCTTTTCAAGAGTCTTGAGGATCAAAGGATTGAGAATGAACGTCTAGCTGAAGCTGCTGCAAGACTTGCTGAAGAAATCCCTGAGCTGAACCAAGAGGATGATCAAGATGCTGATATTCTGATGATTGATTATCCAGAGGAAGGTGAACCCTCCTCTGATAAAGGCAAGGCACCTTTGGTTGAAGATCAAGCACCTGTGGTTGTTGATCAGCTGCAGATTTTTCAAGAAGCTCTGAGGGAACAACAAGAAGGTTTGGAAAGGCAAAGGACAGCTCACCTCAATTTGGAATCTAAAGTGGATGGTCTTGTTTCCAACGTGGGGTCTCTGAATGACAAATTTGACCAGCTCTTAGCCTTTCTCAACAAACCTTAGGATTCTTTGCACTTTATGTCTTTCATGATATTTATATTCTGAACTTGATATTCATATTTTTTTTTACTTTATTTTTATATTGTCTGAACAATTTTTATTTTGCTTTTAACTTAGTTATGTGGTTTGTTATTTTTTTTGTGTGCTAATTTTCTTTGATAAACAAGAACATAAGAACACAAGATGAATTTAAAAGAAAATTTTTATTAATGATCTAACAATGTTGAGTACATTGGTAAAAAGAAAAAGACGACCTAATCCTAGTCAGATGGATAATACTCAGAAGAAATCTCAGATTTCTCCTCAGCATCCTCTGATGAAATTTCTATGGGATCTGGGTTCTGCTCTTCTTCTTCTTCTTGTTCTTCTTCTGGAACATAGCCAGCCAAGAACTCAACATAGTCAGCATCATCTTCATTTTCTTCAGCTTCAGAATCTGATGAAATGATTATAATCTCAGCATCTTGTGGTTTCTTGTCGTCTTCTTTATCTTTCTCATCTTTTTCGCGTTTTTCTTCTTATTTCTTTCTCCGAAACTCTGCAATACGTGAACTAAACCTTCTCATTCTTCTTGATCTTTCTTGATATACTCGTTTATTATTGTTTTTATGTGAAGAAGGTATGTTAACTCGTTCACCTTTTATAAACTTTTTAGCGCGTTGTTTTTTGTTTTTGAAATAAATTCACCTTTGTAACAACCACTCTTCTTCTTTGACTGTCTTGGTTATCTAAATTTTTTTTTTACTTTTTGATAATGACAAAAGGGGGAGTAGTTACGCATTAATTGATAAGTGATAAGTTTCAAAGCTGAAACCACGCTCTCGTTTTTATCTATTAAGCTTACGCTTTTATCCATTAAGTTAAAAGTTGTTACTTTTAAGTTGTTTTTCGTATTTCAATGTGGAGACTAAGTTAGTTGAAACTGAAATAAATTTCATAAGTAAGGATAAGTTAAGAGTGCAATTTTAACTTAGCCTTATGAGACTTAGGGGGAGAGCTTGCAAACCTCTCACTCTGAAGAAAGATATGAAATTTGTTTTATTCCAAATTATCTTAATCTTATACTAAATTAAAATGTCATGGATAAAACTTAAAGCTCAGGCTTTAAGGAGTATCAATCTTAGGGGGAGCTTGCAAACCTCATAAACCTAAGAGAAACATGATAAGTTAATTTAACAACAATTGTCAATTAATACTTATGTTTGTCATCATCAAAAAGGGGGAGATTGTTGGAACAAAATTGATTTAAAAATGTTTGCCCCTAAATCTATTAAAGTTTTGATGATAACAAAGTATTAATAAACAATTGGAAGGACTAAAAATTTAATTTAAGTGTGCAGGACTTAGATTCAATTAAGCTCTGATTGAAGATCAGAAGATAAGGACTTCAGAAGTTTGTAAGCACTCAGAAGATCGTATAACTCAGAAGTTGTACTTCTCAGACGATGAAGTCTTCAGAACTTCTTAAGGTCTTAGCTTCATCAAACTCTGATGATCTTCTTGAAGTTTGTAAAGATTCTCTTTTGCAAGTCAACTCTTCTACCAATGAAGAAAAGGACCTTTCAAGCCTGATCAGAACAGCTAATCTCTTTCTGTCTGTTCTCTTTTGAGAACGTGGGTCATCAGTTGTGTTAGCTGAATAAGGAAAGTCTTCTCTGCAGTAGTCAAAGTACCTGAAACTCTTACTTAGTTTTGGATACAACCAAACTGTATCAAGACAGGCTGCTTGAAGACAAAAGGTTATCTACTTCAACGGTCATCTTTGCAACGACTCTTTCCTAGTCGTATATATACTAAAGGAATCAGTTGTAATTATAATTATCAAGGATTATTATCACGCACGAACAAACTCTGAATTCCTCATACAAAGCTCTGAACCTCTGAACTGTGTTGTTGCACATTTAGTTCAAATATTTAGTATTTGTTCTTCTAGGTTCTGACTAAGAGTTGTTGTATACTTTCCATTACTTTATTATATCTAGTACTTGAGGTAACTTAAGCTTGTGTGCTTAAGTGTGAAGTCTTAAGCTTGTGTGCTTGAGCATTGTTGAGAAGTCTCTTGCTTGTGTGCTTGAGCAATTGTAATCTTGTGTGTTTATAGTGAAATCCCTTGGAAGTGCAAGGGGACTGGACTACTCTCGTTTTGTGAGAGGAACCAGTATAAATTGCTTGTGTGATCTCTCTCTCTCTCAACTTGTTTTATTGTGTTATTTATCCGCTGCTGTTGTAGTTAAGTTAAGAACTTGAAAAAGTTTTAAACTTGACTAAAACACAATTCAACCCCCCCCCCTCCCCCCCCCCTTCTTGTGTTTTCACACCTTCACTACCTATCCAAATAACATGGAAGAACATCAAAATGTTTTAAATGCTATAATTCAGTTTGATGAATGCAAGAAAGCCCTTTTTGATATGGGGCCTCTGAAATCACCTGGGGAAGATGGATATCCTGCTCTCTTTTTTCAACAAAATTGGGACATTATTGCTGACTCTCTTTTTCAATATGTTAACCAGGTTTGGCGTAATCCTTCTCTCATCTCTTCTATCAATAATACTTTACTTGTGTTAATTCCTAAAGTTGACAGACCTGAATTTGTTTCTCAATTTCGTCCTATAGCTTTGTGTAATGTTGTCTACAAAATTATCACTAAGGTTATTGTGAATAGAATTAAGCCTGTGTTGGATGGGATCATATCTCCCTATCAATCTAGTTTCATCCCAGGGCGCACTATACATCATAATATCATAGTGGCACAGGAAATGGTGCATTCTATGGCTAGGATGAAAGGTAGTAAAATGTTTATGTCCATTAAAATTGATCTTGAAAAAGCTTATGATCGTCTAAATTGGAAATTTGTGGAAAATTGTCTGAATGAATGTAAGTTTCCGCCTAACCTCATTAACATTATTCAACATTGTATTTCTTCCCCCTCTTTTAAAATTTTATGGAATGGTGAGAAAACAGATATGTTTACTCCTTCGAGAGGCATTAGACAAGGAGACCCTCTGTCTCCTTACCTTTTCGTCATTTGTATGGAACGACTGTCTCATATTATAGCTGATCAGGTGGATGCCCAGTATTGGAAACCAATGCGTGCAGGTAGGTATGGCCCTCAAATATCTCATCTTCTTTTTGCTGATGATCTTCTTTTGTTTGCAGAGGCTTCTATCGAGCAAGCACATTGTATTATGCATTGCCTCGATATTTTTTGTCAAGCTTCTGGACAAAAAATCAATAGTCAAAAAACAGAAATCTACTTCTCTAAAAATGTCGATCAACAGGTCAGGGAGGACATTTTACATCACACGGGTTATAAACAAATCAATAACATGGACAGGTATTTGGGGGCAAATATTAGTCCAGGCAGAGCTTCTAGGGGAAAGTTTAATAACATCATTGACAAAATACAAAACAAGTTGAGTGGATGGAAGCAACAATGTTTGAGCTTTGCAGGCAGACTTACTCTATCTAAATCAGTTTTGAGCTCTATACCATACTATCATATGCAGTATGCCAAGCTCCCAAAAAACCTCTGTAATGAGATGGAAAAAATTCAAAGGAGTTTTTTATGGGGAGATACTGACCAATCTCGTAAACCCCATCTAGTTGGATGGGACATTTGTTGTCTCCCAAAGAATGAGGGTGGTCTAGGCATTAAGAGACCTCAACATATAAATGACGCTTTTCTTATGAAAATGCTTTGGAATCTGATCAACAAACCAGATGACCTTTGGTGTAAGGTTCTTTATAATAAGTATGGAAGAAATAAGGACTTGAGAGTAACAATAAGCTCTCAACCCTATGACTCTCCTTTGTGGAAAGCTTTGACAGGTATTTGGGAAAAATTCCAGCAGAATATTGTGTGGCAGTTGGGAGATGGAAACAATATCAACTTTTGGCTGGATAAATGGACCCCGAGTGGAACTTCTTTGCTCTCTGTTACTAATCAAATTATTATTGACACGACTCTTTCTGTGAGGGATGTGCTTACCCCCTCAGGAGAGTGGGATTTTGATTTCCTTACTTCTAATTTACCATCTAATTTTTCTTTTCAGGTTCTTGCTATCCCAGCACCTATGGACATAGACGGGAAAGACACAATTGGTTGGGGAGGGACCAACACTAGGAATTTCACAGTTAAAAGTGCTTATGAGAATCAAAACATTAGAGCTCAACCTATTGAGGGAGATTGGAAGGCCGTGTGGAGTTGGAAAGGACCTCATAGAATTCAAACTTTTATGTGGATGGCTGCTCATGATCGGTTGCTCACTAATTTTCGTAGGAGTAAATGGGGTGTTGGAGCTTCTCCCACATGCTCTAGATGTGACAGAGTCAATGAAACACTTATTCATGTTTTGAGGGATTGCCCTGTTGCAACCCAAACCTGGATAAGGTTAGTCCCTTCAAATCAAATCATTAATTTTTTTTCTTCTTCTAATTGCAGTGAATGGATCTTCAAAAACATCAACCTTCAACTGCAAGATATCCAGAATAGGAAGTGGAAAACAATTTTTATGGTGGCGTGCTGGCACATGTGGAAGTGGAGAAACCAAACGATTTTTGAAGATGACTTTCAACGCCCGACTGACCCAACCTACATGATTATCAAGATGGCTGAAGACATAGACAAGTGCATCCACCATCCTCTGAATATTCGCCAATGTGACACTATTTTCATTGGATGGAAAAAACCCCGAGAAGGGTGGATTAAGCTTAACTGTGATGGAGCCTACAAGGATTCTTTGGGTTTAGCTGGTTGTGGTGGACTCTTTCGAAATTCAGATGGCAGATGGATTAAAGGATACTCGCGTAAAATAGGAACTTGTGACGCTCTCTCCGCTGAAATGTGGGGAATGTACTTGGGAATGCAACTTGGTTGGAGACAAGGTTTCTACCATCTTCAGGTGGAAAGTGACTCAAAAAGTCTGGTTGATATGATCACGGGGAAAGTTAAATTCAATGGTAATCCGCCTACCTTGGTGCGTCGTATACAAGAGCTTTTAAAGTTGGATTGGCAGGTGCAATTCAATCATACTTGGCGAGAGGGAAATAGAAGTGCTGATTGGCTGGCTAATTTCAGCTTTTCTCTAAATTCTTTTAATATTCATGTTATGGAGACTCCTCCAAATGAGGTTTCGAGTCTTCTTTTTGATGACTTTTCTGGGGCTTGCATGCCTAGAAATTTTCATGTAACTCTATAGTTGTTTTCTTTTTGGGCGTTAGCCCTCTTTTACTACCAAAAAAAAAAAAAAAAGAAAAGAAATCAGGCCCAAGTAAGACAGTTAAACAACATTCACTAAACTATACAAAGCCATAAGCTACAGCTTCTCCTGTCGGAACTTTTGACACACATAGATACTACAGTGTGTGTGTGTGTGTGTGACACACATAATAACTGTGTTTTGGATGTTTCAACCGTGTATATATTGTGAATGCAATATTTATTTGCTGCCATTTTTTGATTTGGGATCAACTGTGTATGAATGCAATATTTATTTGCTGCCATTTTTTGATTTGGGAACCTCAACTGTGAAAGCTAGGTACTTGACCCTCTATGATTGACGACATTAGTTCTCTCTTTCACCCTGGAGTCCATTTACTCCTAGCCGAGAAGGTAGGATCAGTAAAGACATGTGCATGGTTACCAACACTGATTGAAGTTTAACCAATGCCTTCTTTTTTGGTCACTAGACAACCAATGCCTTAATAGACTAGAATTTAAGTCACCGGAATATATATATATATATATATATATATATATATATATATATATATATATATATATATATATATATATATATTAATCTGTTTTAAAATGAAATTAATGAGTATAGAACTATACATATAAATACTCTGAACTAAACCAAAATTTAACATGTAGTGATCAGAAGCCCCACTGTTGTATTTACCAATAGCTTGGGTTGATGATAACTACGATGAAATTAGTTAAAATTTGCTTACATTTGAGTTTACAAATTTTTTTTTGGTTTACTAGAAGAAGTTTTGGAATCCTTATGAAAATTAATATTAAACACCTTATTCTAAACTGGAAAGACTATTATGGAAGTCGGGGAACTAATGACTTCATGACACCAATTTTTTAAGTCCTATACGGGTGATTGCTTTTCTAAGCGATTACCACAATGCCATGGCAAATGGAATTTTGAAACTGGAGAATTAAGTAGATCCATTGCGATTGTCCAAAGTTTGTGCGATATGGTGGAATTGGTAGTGCTAATGGTTGGAACATTTTGACGACGATTAAGGCATAAAGCATTGCTTGCATTGGAGTGGGAAATTAGAATAATAGGAAGCGAATAAATGTGCGGATATCCTTATTAATATGGGATATGAGTTTAATTTGTGCATCAGTTTTTATAATCACCTCCCCAATAGGTGGTTCAGGAGATGTAGCTGACGACGTTAGGGGTGTATCTACACCTTGATTAGTTGCTTTGTAATTTATTTATTTGTTGGTTACTATATAGCCAACTAAGGACTTTTTATAGCTTGAGTTGATTTTTTTGTCTAAGAGTTGGTTTTAATTAGAGTGTAATTTGATATTTCATGATCTATGTTAGTTGCTGGTTTTATTCGAATAAGTACACAAGTGCCAAACTGTGGAATTTTAATGTGTCTATTAAAGAATCCTGGTAAGAAATGCTCTAACGTGCTGCAGCATGATGGTAAATATAGTCGATGATGAGAAATTGTTGATGTACTTATTTGTAACTTGTAAGGTTGCTCAATTGGTCGTGTTGATGCAGATTAAGGCAGCGTATGACGGTGACCAGCAAAAATAATTTGCTCCAAGTTTTGAAAGTACAAACTCTATTCACAACAATATCAAATTTTAAATTTATGGCTCATAGTTTATAAGCTCGCATTGAAGAGAAAAAAAATACATATTTATTAATATTTTTTTATGAGCTTATAGTTTACTCTGATAAGCTAATTCAATTAGTTTATAATTTATTTATTTTTATTTCAATTTTACTTTTATTATCTTATTTGAAAAAAATTAAATATTGTCCACAAATTCTAGCTCAACCGGTAGAAATGTTAAAATTGCTAGTGTCGAACGTCAGGATCGGGGTTTGAACCCCTATCACTCCACTTTGTATGTGTAAGTTTTCAACGGCTTTGTCATTTCGTCTATCAACAAAAAAAATTAAATATTAACCAATTGTAATGCGATTAGCATATTAATTACCAATTGGTAGGGACATATTAATTAATATGCTTAATATTAATTTTTTTTGTCAACCGCTAAGGACCTCATAATAATTTTACCTCTATTATCAATTGAGCTAAACTCACATAAACTTTTTTTTTTATTAATATTAATTAAATCTAAATACCTATTTTTATAAGAAAAATGTATATGTTGTTGTTATAAACTAAATTATTTGGATAAACTAGTTTTACATTGTCATTATTTTAAAAATTGTGGTTACAATGTCGGCTTACATATCGTAAAACTATTTTATCTAGACATTGTTATTCTTATTTTATATAGACGAAATGACAAATTATTATAAACTCACATACACAAAATAAGTGAACTAAAGTTCAAACTTTGTTTATGATAACAATTTCAGTATTTTACCAGTTAAGCTAGGATGATTTAAGATGATTTATAGACATAGGCATTGTTATGCTATTAGGCTACGTTTAGATTTTTAGAAAAAAAACAAAATAAAATAGAGTGATAAATAATTAGGTTTCATTGTTCGAGTTCGTAAAAAATAGTTAAGATAGAGTAAAATATTGTGGAATTAATCTCATTACATACCATCCAATCCTCCAATTTTGTTATATTTTGGATACAAAAGGAGCCGAAACCAAAAGGAAAAAGAGACTACAGAGAGATGACTCCAGGGACGAATCCAGAAATTGATGAGACAGAGGGCCGAAAAATGTAATATTAAATGTTAAATAAGTAAAGTCTGAATTCAGTAGAAAGATGATTAAGTAAAGTCTAACAAAAAAAATTTCCTTCAAAAAATTGATAGTATAATTTTAAAAGTAGTGCATTTCATTTTTATTTCCTTAATCATTGTCCTAAAAACACTATTTAACATGACTAAGAAAGGAGGGAGTATAATCATTTTATTTAATATGACTACACATATATTATTAGTATTGTAAGACAATGAACAAGAGGGAGGAAGGGGCCCAAGCACCCGCTGCCCAAGTCCGTCCCTGGATGACTCTGGGTTTTTTTTTTTTTACTAGATTCTGGGGTAGTTACCCCCATAACATAAGAGCTCAAACTCACGTGATATTGCTCATACACACACATGTCCGACTCATCTTAACTTCCCAATCCATAGACCTACCTATAAGATAAACCAAAACACTTAATGCAGCAACCGTAAGTCTAGAACTGGTTTTCTTCTTTCTTCTTGTAAAAAAACCTAAAATAATGGCAGCTTTTGAAGAATTGCCGGAAGGATGCATTGCCGCCATACTCTCACGTACAACTCCGCTTGACGCAGGCAGACTTTCCCTCGTATCCAAGAGTTTCCTATCTGCTGCCTATTCCGATGCTGTATGGAATCAATCTCTCCCTTCCGATCCCCAATTCATCGACTCCATCATCTCACAGTCTCCTTCCCTCGCTAACACTCCTACCAAAAAGGCGCTCTATCTCGCTCTCTCTGATCGCCCTATCATCGTCGACAACGGTAAAAAGGTCTTCATCTTCCTAACCTCCAATTTCTCGCATATTTGGGATTATTAATATAGTGAAAGTGATATCAACCTTTTGATTATTTAAGATGTTTAGTTTAGAATATGCTAATTAATAAGCCTTGGATGGATATTTTGAAATTCAGAGTTTTCAATTGGATAGTGTTCTGGACTGGGCCAAGGGCTGGCCCAATCCCTTCTGCCCGACATTTGGGGCACAACCTAATAAGGGGAGACTTCCCCGACACGTCAGCCAATGACGTGTCCTGCTCGACATTACGGATAGGCAGCACGTTAAACACGTGCTCATCTACCCATGCATGTTGATCCACTCCGTCATAGCTTAACTGCTAAGCAGCACGTTTAACACGTGCTCATTCACCCAACCATATCCGTCACGGAGCTTATCCCTTACCCGCGAATAGCGGAACGGCTCCAACCAAGATAGAGGCAAATAACGGCCTTCCCCTACGATACAGGGACTATCTTGGCAGTTGAGTCTATTGGGCCGGTTATCCCGGCCCAATAGACCAACCTTTGGCCCAGCGCTGGGGGCACTATATAAGCTCTCCTAGACAGGAGAGCCAGGTATTCTGAATCATTCTGCATTCTACTTTCTCTCTCTTCTCTTGTATCTCTCTTGTTCTCTTTGCTGACTTAGGCATCGGAGCACCTGCAGGTACAAACCCCCCCTTCGGTGTGGAAGCTTGCTCAACGGACCGGCCTCAACCTTTCTGATCAACAGGTTAGATCAGTGGCGCCGTCTGTGGGGACTGAGTTCCTCCCCATCTTTTGTCTTCATTCAAGACTCTAAAGATCAAAACCGAATCTCTCAACAAACTTCATCATGGCTAGTTCATCACAGCAACTCAACACCGATACCAGCGATGAGAACGTGCTCAACGTTCCACCCTCTCCGCCGCCGCAGCATAACACCGTCCTATCACCGGTGCGTGACGATACCACCGTAACACGCGGTCCAGAAACCGACCCCCGCGACGGACGGGAAACCTCACTCTCGTCCGATGAAGAAGACGTCGAGGTCCTAACCGATCGTCGGATGGGCAAACGCCCGCAATTCAAACAAGAAACTCCGGCAAACAACGCTGGACAGCCCGCCACCTTGGCCAATTCCGAGATCACGGCCTTGATCGCTGCCCTAAAACAAACAACGGAGGCCATGCAGGCTCAAGGTCGTCGACTGGACGAGCAAAGTGAAAGAATCGCCGCGCTGGAAAGGAGCTGGCGCCGCAGAAAGACCAACTCTCCCCCGCGGAGACACCAGGCTACTCCTTCCCCTCCCCGTCCGGCGGCCGTCAAACATCGACGCCCCGACCTAGAGAGGGTCGAAGTTACTCCTCGGAAGAGGGATCGTACTCCTCCACATCGCGAGGGTAGACTCTCCCCGGGCAAGAAAGGGAAACATGAAGCTCCGCGCCACCATTCACCTCAAGGGTTGGCGCTGATGTCCAAGCAGGGCTCGTCGGGCAGCTACCGCCCTCGCAAATCTCGTAGTCCGACGCCGATGCCCGGCGATTATTCTCCCCGGTCTTCCGAGGACCATTCTCCCAACGGAAGCGACGAGGGCGATCCCCGATGCCCTCTTTCCAGAGACATCTTGAGGAAGCACATTCCAAAGGGTTTCGAGAGACCTCCTACGCTCCTCGCGTACGATGGATTAACCGACCCTGACGATCTCATAGCTAATGTCAACGCAAACCTGGATTTCAGGAATATTAGCGGTGCCATTAGGTGCAGACTGTTCCCAACCACACTGCGAAAGGGAGCGATGGCGTGGTACCAAAGCCTTCCCCCTCAATCTATCCACTCGTGGAGGGACCTTACGGAGCAGTTCTGCAGACACTTCACTGCTTCCCGCAAGCACCCAAAAACTGTGCACGCCTTGGAAGCCATATACCAAGCCGAGGATGAAACTCTCCGCAATTTCGTCGAGAGGTTCAATAAGGAGGCTGTGCAGGTCGAGACAACCGACGATATGAAGAAGTATTTGTTGCAGAGGGGCCTTCGCCCGGGCAGCGATTTTGCCAAGGCTGTTGGCATAGAAAAACCACCCACCTGGGACGACCTCCTCCTAAAAGCTCAAAAGTACATTGAGTACGAGGAAGTCCAGGCAGCTGATGTCGCCCGCCTTGCCCGACATGGAAGCAGCCACCCTGCCCGCGAGTCCTCCCATAGGAACGATGACAGGGGTGGCGACAGGGGAAGCGACAGAGGCGGCGATAGGGGTGGCGACAGGGGCAGAGACAGAAGGAGGGGCGAAAGACAAGAGCCCCGCGGCCCTCCAAGCACATTCAGCACCTACACCCCCCTCGTCAAATCTCGGGGAGAAATATTTGCTGAAGTTCACATCTCCGAGTTCAACAGAGCAGGTGTGAAGCAACCAAAGCCAACCCCTCTGAAGCCTGGCCAGGACAAGAATAGGTATTGCAGATACCACAAGAGCTATGGTCACAGGACCGACGACTGCATCCAGCTGAAGGATGCTATTGAAATAATGATAAGGAGCGGACACCTGCGAGAGTTCGTCAAAAGAAACAACAACCCTCGACCAGAGGCCGCGGAGACACGCGCGGTCGAGGAGGTACCTCCACAACCAGCCGGGCAGAACAACGCCAAGCAGATAGCTATGAGCGTATCCCGGCCAGAAGATTTTGCTATCCCCAGCGGTTTTGGGGACACCTATACTGGTCCTACGCTCAGCACGTGGGACTATTTCACAGACTCATTCGTCATATCCGGTGGTCGTATGGACAAGCACACCGTCGGATCAATAAAAAGAAAATTCGAGGATCTCATCAACACGTCCTCGAATATGAACGCTACGCTGGACAAGGCGAAGGGGCGGTCAATGCCTTTAGCCTTCTATCGCGAGGAGCTGCCCGGTGGGTCAGCCAATTTCCAAATTCCCCTCCTCGTCCGGGCAGACATGGCCAACATGGACGTTCGTCGGGTCCTCATCGATCCGGGGAGCTCCTGCGACATTATGTACGCCAGTTTGTTCAGGACCTTACAGCTGGACGAGACACACCTCACCCCGTACTTGGGCTCAGATCTCACAGGATTCAACGGGGCAACCACTAGGCCTTGGGGCTATGTCAACCTCATAGTCACTTTTGGCTCCGAGGAAACTGCCAAGTCGATCAGGGTCAAATTCTTGGTCGTAGACTGCCCCTGCCTCTACCAGTGCATCATCGGCAGGACGGCCATAGCAGACCTGATCGCTGTCCCCTCCACCGCCCACCTGAAGATGAAGTATTACACTCATAAGGGGCAGGTTGCTACTTTACACGAGGACATTGAAGCCGCGAGGAGGTGCTTTGACGCAGCATCCAAAGGCAACAATTTCATTGGCAAAGCTCCTGAACCAAAGAAGCCAAAGCCTTCCTCGGAAACACCACCAAAGCCATCCCCAGAAGCACCACCAAGTCTGCCCGGTCCAAGTGTGAGCTCTGTTGATCTTGACAGCCGCACCTCCAAGAAAGAACACAAGGAGGAGAAAAAGCTGAGGAAGGAGGAGAAGGAGGACGACGAGGCGAGAAAAGAGCATTATCGCCCCATCCCAGATGGAGACTTTGAGATAGTCCAGTTTGGCGAGGATCCAGAAAAAGGAGTCAAGATTGGTACGGGGCTCCCCGAGTTGGCGAGGAAGCAGCTGAAAGCCTGCCTAAGAGAAAATGTTGACCTATTCGCATGGCACGCTGCTGATATGTCCGGGCTGGATCCAAACATCGCTTGTGATCAACTTACGGTCGACCCACTTGCTAGTGCCGTAGTGCAACGTAGGCGTAGGCAGTCTCCCGAAAAAGAGGAGGCTGCTGAAAAAGCTGTAAAAGACCTCCTAGAGGCAAATTTTATTTCTGAAGCCAGATACACTACCTGGTTGTCAAACGTTGTACTAGTTAAAAAATCTAATGGAAAATGGAGAATGTGTGTTGACTATACCAATCTCAATAGGGCCTGCCCTAAAGATTCTTATCCTTTACCTTGCATTGATAAACTAGTCGATAATTCTTCTGGATTTAAATTATTGTCTTTTATGGATGCATATTCAGGATACAATCAAATCCCAATGGCTGTGGCCGACAGGGGAAAAACAGCTTTCATGACCGAGTCGGGCAACTATTACTACAACGTAATGCCCTTCGGTCTAAAAAACGCTGGCGCTACATACCAGCGGATGATGAACAGGGTATTCCGGGGAGAAATAGGCGACATGCTCGAAGTCTACATGGACGACATGATCGTAAAATCCCATGAGGAAATCGACCATACCGCCCACCTACGTAAGGTCTTCGAGCAGGCCAGAAGACACAACATGCGATTCAACCCAAAAAAGTGCACCTTCGGGGTACGGGCAGGAAAGTTCCTCGGATTCTACCTAACAGAACGAGGAATCGAAGCCAACCCCGACAAATGTCGTGCCTTTACGGAGCTCCCAACTCCGAACAACAAGAAATCCATACAAACCCTGAACGGAATGCTGACCTCATTATCCCGCTTTGTAGCAAAATTTGCTCAACACGCACTACCCCTATTCAAACTACTCAGGAAGGAAGCTGTGTTCGAATGGACGGACGAGTGCGAGCAGGCCCTCCAACATCTAAAGAAGGCCCTGTCCGAACCCCCAGTCCTCTCACGCCCGGATGTCGAGGAAGTGTTATACATTTACCTCTCTGTCGCGTCTGAGGCCGTTAGCGCAGCTCTTGTCCGTGAGACAACGCAAGGACAAAAACCGGTGTACTTTACGAGCAAGGCTCTCCAGGGGCCCGAACTCAGATATACTCAAATCGAGAAGGTGGCCCTCGCCTTGATCAACGCAGCAAGAAGACTACGTCACTACTTCCTAGCACACACAATCGTAGTCCGAACCGACCAACCCATCAAGTCGTTGCTTGGTCGGCCAGATATGGCGGGCAGGATGCTCAAATGGTCCCTCGAGCTTTCCGAATTCGACATTCGTTACGAAAGCAGGAAAGCGCTAAAATCACAAGTCCTAGCAGACTTTGTGGCCGAAATGACGAATCCATCCTCCACGACAAGCGAGGCAAACAAATGGACAATATTCGTCGACGGAGCATCGAGCGCCACGGGAGTAGGAGCAGGAATTATCCTGGAAAACGAGAACGGGATCATCATCGAGGTATCCGTAGCACTATCCTTCCCGACATCAAACAACCAGGCAGAATACGAAGCCTTCCTAGCAGGACTACGGTTGGCCGAGGACATGGAGGCAAAAGAAATTAAAATCTTCACAGATTCACAACTTGTTGCCTCACAAGTATTAGGAGAGTATCAAGCCAAAAATGATAACCTCTCCAAGTATTTAGCATTAGTGAAGGAAAAAATCACTAAGTTCGAGTCCGTGGAGGTGCAACACGTTCCGCGCGAGCATAACAAACGGGCAGATATCCTGTCCAAACTGGCGAGCACAAAAAAGAAAGGCGGAAATAAATCCGTCATTCAGGAAATACTCCCTCGACCAAGCATCGAGAAGACGACCAACGTCCTCGACATAAATGTCATCGGCGACAAAAACTGCTGGATGACCCCCGTATATAACTTCCTCGCGAATGGAACCCTCCCCGACGATCAGAAAGAAGCAGCCATAATTAGACGTCGAGCATGCGCATACGTCATCCTCGACGGAAAGTTATACAGACGAGGGTTCTCAATCCCGCTCTTAAAATGTGTCGACGAGGAAACAGTCGACTACATCCTGCGCGAGGTACACGAGGGGATCAACGCCCAGCACCTGGGAGGAAGATCGCTGGCCAGGAAAGCTCTTCGAGCAGGATACTACTGGCCCACCATGCAGCAAGACGCTAAGGACCATGTGAAAAAATGCGACAAATGTCAACGACATGGGGACATGCACCTGGCTCCTCCCCACGAACTCAAATCTTTGTCGTCACCATGGCCCTTCGCCTGGTGGGGCATGGACATACTTGGCCCCTTCACAAAGGGACTCTACCAAAATAAATTTTTAATAGTCGCCGTGGACTACTTCACCAAGTGGGTAGAGGCAGAACCCCTCTCCGACATAACGTCGTTTAGGATACTCCGTTTCTTCAAACGCGACGTACTCTGCCGATTTGGGATACCACAAGCCGTCGTCACGGACAACGGGACACAATTCACGGACAAAGGATTCCAAGACTTCCTCGCTGCCCTGGGGACTAAGCAGCATTTCACTTCCGTGGAACATCCCCAAACTAACGGGCAAGCCGAGGCCGCCAACAGAGTAATCCTGCGCGGCCTACGACGAAGATTGGACCAAAATAAAAAGAAATGGGTCGAGGAGCTCGAAAGCGTCCTTGGGCCTATCGCACAACACCACACTCCACAACCGGGGAGACTCCATTTAGAATGGTCTATGGAACAGAAGCAGTCATCCCCGTGGAGGTGGGCGAGCCATCTCGCCGAACCGAGCAACCGCTCGAAGAGGAAATGAACGACGAAGCTCTCCGTGAAGAGCTTGATCTCGTCGAAGAGATCCGCACGGGGGCATCCCTTCGGGAAGCCACCCTTAAACAAAAAATAGCTGCCCGACATGACGTCAAAGTCATCAAAAGAGAATTTGAAGTGGGCAGCCTCGTCTTAAGACGAAATGCTAAGGACTCCAGGATGGCAAACTGGCGGCCAACTGGGAAGGACCATATCGCGTCATTGACAAAACTGAAAATGGCGCGTATTATCTCGAGGATCTTCGAGGAAAGAAACTTCCTCGACCTTGGAACGCCCAAAAATTAAAACAATATTATAGCTAAGTTATTGCCAAAGTAAAAAACACTTCTAAAAGGCTGCTCGGATCCTCCAGCAACGAGCCCGACACCTCGACAACGGAAAGCACGCGGGCACACGTGCTCGATCCAATAATTGAAAAGGAGATACTCTGGCTCAGGAAGGGCAGAGCGTCTCCCCGACGAGGATGACCTTTGAGACAAGCTCCTCGTCTTCGTGCCAAGGCTTAACGCCCAGCTCGCGATGGGAAGTTCAAGCCGCGGGGGCGGGCACAAGAACGTGTCGGCGCCCGTATTAGCCTCAGAAACAACTCTAGGCGCTTAGACAGTTCCCTAAACTGTCTAAGTTAAATCCGAGGACGACCTCCTCGACGAAACGCGCTCGAAAGAAAAAACTTGCAAATAAAGAAAAAGGTTTTGTCGAGCAGGCATACAACAATGTCGAGCAAATACACAAACACCAAAACCAAAAATTTGTTAAGTTAAAAACGAGCAAGCATAAAGACATGCATAACACATTTCAAACAGGCATAACTTAGCAAAAACAAAAAGCAATAATTTAAACATACACACGAGGAGAATGAGATAGACGAGCAGGATCAATAAAACGGGCACTGTCATAAAAATACCGGGCATAAAAACCCACTTGTTCAAATATTACAAAACCGGGCACGCAGGCCCCCAAATATTGTTCAAAATAAAACAAAGAAAATTACAAGTTAATGGCGCAGGCCCAAATAAAAGAGTCGAGGAGGATCAGGTGCTCTCATCGTGACCCTCTGGGTTATCATCTGGTGCCTTCTCCTCCCCGACGGCTTCCTCCTCAGCTTCCCCCTCCTCCTCGTCATCATCATCACCATCCTCATCATACTTCTCCTCCTCAGCTTCCTCTCCGGAATGACTATCTGCCCATTCTCAACCCTTTTGAGCTTGTGAATGCCATCAGTGATCAAACCATGCTCGGCATTCACAATCCTAAGTTGGGCGATCGCATTCTTCCACCCATGCACCATGCTCTCCAACATCATGCCCCCGAGCCTCTTGATTTCCTTAACCAGGTCTGCTCGACTTACCAGCCTGGAAGTTTCAATTGCCTCATCAGCAGCAGGAGCAAGCTTGGACTGCAGGTCGCCTATAACCTCCTCCAGTTTCTTCTTCTCCTCGGCACCCTGAGTCTTTACCTCCTCGAGCTCTTTCTTAGTTTTCTCCAACTCCTCTCGAGTTACCCGAACATCTTCCAACAGCTGGCCATAATTCTCCTGCTTGCCCCTAAGGTCGATCAGCTCACCCTCCATCTGCACAATGCTCACCTCCAGCCTGGCATTCTGGGCAGCCAACTTCTCCATCTCACGAGTTGGCCCCCCCTCATTTAATACCAAGGCTGTCTCCGCCAGCCGGATGACAGCAGCAATTCTTGGGTGAGCTGATTTTGTCGAGCAACTGCGGAAACCCCCAGAACATAATCCCTCTCCGAGACGGGCACCTGAGGAGGGTTGTTGTTAAAAAAATCCTTGTTGCTCAAACAAGCAGGGAGAACAAATCCCCCATCACCCTCAGACAAGTCGACGATGGTCTTCATCGGCTCCTCCCTCTGCCTCTTCACCCGACCTCCCGGGGTTCCCGCTGAACTTCCCACCGGCGAAGATTGGCTGATGCTCCCCGAAGCAGTCTGTTCGGCAATCAAAGTGTGAGGCTTGGATCTCCTCGCTTTCTTCTTTGACTTCTCCCCTTTTTGCTCAGCAGCTATCCTCATCAGCTCGGAAGCAAGATCAGCCATTATACCTGCAAAGTCAAAAACATGGTCAGAAACACGGGGAGAAACTCAAAACATCAAAAATGCTGAATATAAAACAAAGTAAAAAACGGGCAGGAATCAAAGTAAAATACCCAGCAAAGTATTCTCAGCTGCAGCAGTCTTGCACGACAACAACAATTTTGTATTCACAAAACGAGGTTCGATCCTCGGTTTACCATGCTTGTCTAGTGCAGCATCTCCTAAACTGGTTATAACCCTACAAGGCTTAAAGCCATCCACGTAAACCTTCAGCTTCTCAAAACCTGCCATCTCCGTCGGGGTCAGGTCCTCGGCAGCCGTCAGATATTCATCGGTTCGCATTACAAAATGCTCCGACGACCACGACAGCGGGAAACGAAGGACCCACTCCGTTACCTGCTCCCCCTCATCGTCCAATTGAGGAGACCCGTCCTCGAGGAATACCGGCTTGTCCATATAAAGAGAGTTTAAGGCAAACTCCGTCACCGGTTTCACCACGTAATATCTCTCCTTGAAGCCCCGGGCAGACTCCACAAACATCTTGAATATCTTGCTCGACTGGTGCTTCAAAGACACCCAACCTTGCTGGTCCCCGACTTTCTGTCGTTGGATCTTGAAGATATAGAAGAATAAAGAGACGGTGGCCTCCACCTCCAGATACCGACAAAGAATCTGGTACGCCCGGATGAACGCCAACGCGTTTGGATGAAGCTGGGAGGGAGCTACCTTTAACCGGCCAAAAATCTCGGCTTCGAGGTTGTTGAAGGGCAATCGATATCCCATCTCCTTGAACGCCATTTCGTACATGGTAAATCCACCTTCAGTGTACGGCGAACAAATCCGCTCCCCTTCAGCAGGCATATGGACCTCCCAGTTGACCACGCCAGCCTCCTCGACGATAGTAAAAAGCCGGGGATCCTGAGTAGTAATTGTCGAAGCAATGCCCCGAGGCTCGGGCGCAACCCAGGCCAGCTCTGGATCTGTTATGGTGTCGACCAGCTTATGTTTTGACGCCGCTTGGCTCCCCGTAGCCTCCTCTGTGTCTGACATTTCGAATACCTGAAAAGCAGCGAAGATAAAGTGAATTCGACAGTATATCAAATCCACCCTTTCACCGCAATTCAAGTGAAAGGGCGTGAAATAGGGCGAGGACGCTGTCCCCGACCAAAAGCCCTTATCAAAATGGCAAACAAAGAAAACAGAGGAAACGAGGAGAACCATTAAACAAAGCCTAAAAATGGGGAGAAGGTCCCCGACACAAGCTATCAACATTGCTCGACGCCCAGAAGCAAACGTAGTTTTGCATAAAATCTAAAGTTAAAAACGAGGAGAAGCTCCCCGACACAGAGTTTTCACAAACTCATTTATCTACACATTTCTCAAGGAAATAACGGGGAGAAAGGTCCCCGACACAGAGTTTCTACAAACTCATTTTCTCAAAGAAAAGCGGGGAGAAGGTCCCCGACATTCATACAAGTCACAAAGACACTTAAAATATTCGCGAAGGCGAAAACGGGGAGAAGCTCCCCGACTAAAGGTTCAGCTAACCTAGCTTTTTGCTACAATAAACGGGGAGAGGAAACAACATCCTCCTCCCCGACACAAAACGCATGGGATTCCCAGAAATCTGAATGATATTCAACAAGTTCATCATGTTCATCAGTTTTTCCAGCAACATTCATCAACATTCATACATCACAGATTCCCAGAAAAGGGATGAAACACCCATGTTACACCAGAAATCGTAACATAGAGTTGGCATTTGGGGGAGATTTCACCACAAATAAACACCAAATCCCACCAAAAAACAGTGATCTAAAACACTAACAAAGGGAATTCAAACCAAAATCCAACGAAAAATAGGCCTGAATCTAACACAAAGAGATCAAGGATTTAAGGCACCAACACACAATGCAAAATGGGTACAAAACAGACCCAAAACAACATGAACAAAAAGGATGTTCAAAGATAATGTTCAAAAGGCTAACACGCATGAAAATGCAAACACAAACATGTTTTGAAACAAGCCAAAGCAAAGACAGTTGAAGAAATTACCTTAAATCAAGCAAAGATTGAAGCTTTAAGCAAAGAAAAGGAGCGCAAACCCTGACTTGAGAACTTGGAGTTTCCTAAACTTTCAACTGAGAAAGCAGCAGTAGCAGCAACGATGGGAAGGAGAAGAGAAAAGTTCCAAATGATTCTCCTCTTTCCTATTTATAGACTGTGATCTCCTCGCACCGTGCATCGCGAAGCAACGCGCCAATCGCGTCACATCCGTTGATCAAATCCTACGGTCAAGATTAAAATGCATCAAAGGGCCCTGATGTGATCTGATGGAAAACGAAAAGACGTGATGAATCCAACGGCTCACATGGCTCCTCGTAGAACGAGGCAATTAGTACCTATTTCCTAGGTCATGATTACAGCCTTTAATAGCTGTAACACATGGCAAACAGCAGACGAAACGTCTGTCCTTTCGCATCCCATCGAACAGACGACGCGACCCTCGAGGGACTCATCGTCATCCTCAACGTAAATGTCTCCTCGACACGGGGAGCAAGCGTGAATTATGGGCAAGTCAAACAAACATCACAAATAAACTTGCCCGTAATAAGGAGCAGCATTAACAAACGTGCAACTAACGTAATGCTTCCTCGACAGTCAGTCGAGGAACTAGAAAGCCAATGACTTTCAAAGACAAAGTCTCCTCCCCGTAAGTTCCTCCACGAACATCGTGGCACGTGCTACGAGAAAAGGGAAACTTCCCCCCTGGAAAATCCTCCTCGACATGCCACAGAGGAATTTACGGCAACATATATACTCTCCTCGCGCAAACGAGCAACAATCATAATCAATGAATTATGAACTCCTCCAAGGATTGACGGGGAAAACAACTCCTCGACATGCGGGCCTGGACCTTAAGTCATTACTCCTATGCCTAGGAGCAACGACTTGGGGGGCTCCTGTTCTGGACTGGGCCAAGGGCTGGCCCAATCCCTTCTGCCTGACATTTGGGGCACAACCCAATAAGGGGAGACTTCCCCGACACGTCAGCCAATGACGTGTCCTGCTCGACTTAACGGATTAGTACCACGTTAACCACGTGCTCATACATCCGCGCATGTTGATCCACTCCTATGTAGCTTAACAGCTAAGCAGCACGTTTAACACGTGCTCCTTTATCCAACCACAGCTGTCACGGAGCTTATCCCTTACCCGCGAATAGCGGAACGGCTCCAACCAAGATAGAGGCAAATAACGGCCTTCCCCTACGATACAGGGACTATCTTGGCAGTTGAGTCTATTGGGCCGGTTATCCCGGCCCAATAGACCAACCTTTGGCCCAGCGCTGGGGGCACTATATAAGCTCTCCTAGACAGGAGAGCCAGGTATTCTTGTTGGGTTTTTGTATGATTGGCTACATTTTGCAAAAACATATTTTAGCCAAGTGTTAAGACAAGTGTGCTGACCCCAAGTGTTGTGACAAATGTTGTGACACTTTGGAACAACACCTGACTCTGTTCTGCGCGCGCCAGCTGGATGTTTTTATTTTCTACTCAATCTTTTGAAGATCTGTTTGAAGAATTGTTTCAAGGTTTCTTACAGAGGAAGGCGCACGTGTTTAATGTGTTTCAGAAGGCAGCTAAACCCTAGTTTTATTTTCCAAAGGAATTATATTTTTGGAAAATATATTTTTGCGGTTTCAAAAATATAACTATTATTTTCAGAAATATATCACTGCTGCCGCAATTCTAGAAGCCCTAATTTTGTCTTGAAGCCCAAGTCGTTCTACTACTATAAATACGAAGGCAAGCATATGGTTTCAAGTATCTAAAATCGTGTTCTTACAAAGCGTGTGTTTTAGGATTTTAGAGTGTTAATTGTGAGCCTATCTTGTGTCTCATTGATGCAAGCTTAGGACCTGAGTGTTATTGAGTTGTAAGTGTGAACTTCTCCTAAGCTTTGAAGTACGGAGATTGTTCTATTGTGTTGTGTGGTTTACTCGCAAGCTTTTAAGCAAGAGTGAATCCTAGTTTTTAGGAGTGTGTCTCCAATCGTTGTAATCGTCTGAGTTGAATAGCAGCGCTGTCTGTGTTGCTAAGGTGGGAATTGGGACGGGGTCTCATATCTAGGAGTTCCTAGGTAGAAGGGTCATTGGGTAGTGATTAAGTGAGAAGTTGTAAACGGGTGAGTTTAGCTTCGAAGTAATACTGCTGATAGTGGACTTCATTCCTGGATTGGTATCCCCCAGAGTAGGCTTTAGGCTGAACTGGGTTAACAACTCTCGTGTGTTATTTACTTTACTGTTTGTATTGTTTTATGTTATTTGCTCTGTTTATAGACAAGTGTTGGCGCACCAGTGACAACATCTGTCTACAACAGACAAGTGTTGCTACACCTTGAGCAACACCTGTCCACTGTGTGCCAGGAATTTCAATTGGCATCAGAGCAGGCACCCTGTTCTGAATTTTAGGGTGAGCTCCAGGGAAATCGTTTCTGGCAAGGATGGACAAAGAAGGAGGTTTTGTTACCAGACCACCTCTCTTGGTTGGCGCTTCAAACTATGATTATTGGAAGTCCCGCATGATGGCCTTCCTAAAACAAATTGATAGCAAGACATGGAAGGCAATTCTGAGAGGATGGACTCCACCTGTGAAGATGGACAAAGATGGTAAACCAACTCTTGAGTTAAAATCTGCTGAAGAATGGTCCAAAGAAGAAGATGAGCTTGCTCTTGCAAACTCAAAAGCATTATATGCGCTATATAATGGTGTTGACAAGCATATATTCAGACTCATCAAAAAGTGTGTCTGTGCTAAGGAAGCTTGGACAATTCTTGAGACTGTTCATGAAGGTACCTCTAAAGTGAAGCTGTCTAAGCTACAACTCTTAACAACTAAGTTTGAGAATCTAAGAATGAATGATGATGAAACCATTCAGGATTTTCACATGACCATACTTGATTTTGACAATCAATTTGATGCCTTGGGTGAAAAGATACCTGAAGAAAAGCTGGTAAGAAAAATGCTCAGGTCTCTACCTAAGAAGTTTGACATGAAAGTCACAGCTATAGAAGAAGCAAAGGACATCACAGATATGAAGCTAGATGAACTGGTTGGTTCACTACAAACCTATGAGGTAGCTACAAATGAAAAGATGGATAAGAAAAACAAAAGTATTGCTTTTGTTTCAAATGCTGAGGAAGAAGATCAACTGAGTGATACAGAGTCTGAACAAAGCATCTCTGATGCAATGGTTCTTTTGGGAAAACAATTTAATAAGGTGCTAAAGAGAATGGACAAACGATCTAAGACAGGTGCAGCTGACATTGGTCGCAATACTTACAGGAATTTCAGAAAACCTGTAACAGATGAGAAATCAGCTCCAAATAAAGGTGTTCAATGCCATGAATGTGAGGGTTTTGGTCACATTAGAAGTGAATGTGGAACCTTTCTGAAGAAACAAAAGAAGGGGTTAACTGTAACTTGGTCAGATGAAGATTCTGAAGGAGAAACTGATACTGCAAAGGCTATACATGTATTGACAAGTGTTTGCACATCTGACACTGAATCATGTGAAGAAGAGCTGACCTTTGATGAGCTTGCTGAATCATATAAAAAGCTGTGTCTGAAGAGTGCAGAAGTCTGCAGAGTCTCTGAAGAGCAAAAAGAGACAATCACTAAGTTGCAAACTGAGAAAGCTGCTAATTTGTCAAGAATCTCTGAATTTGGTACTAAATGGGAAGATAGTTTAAAGATCATTGAGCAACAGAAGGCAACTATCATCAACTTAGAAGCTGACAAGATCAAACAACTGACTGAGATAGCCCATCTGAATGAAGAGGTAACTGAATTAAACTCTCATCTTGAGAATTTAAAGAAGCATGTTCTTAGGCTATTCAAAGGAAGTGATCTAGATGAAATCCTGGAAACTTTGCCTGCCCCCAGTAGATCCAAAACAGGCATTGGGTATGAATACAAAAATGTTAATAGGATTATGGATTACAACAAAGAAGGGAAATTTTTGCCTGAGTTGAGTAAACAACCGTCTCCAAAAATGCATGACAGGATGTCGCCACACCTGTCTCCTAGACAACAGAGACAAGTGTTGCCACATGTGGCACCACATCAGCAAAGATGGCAGAGACCTAGGTTTATACCTAGACCAAGAAGCAGGTACCATTCATGGAGATGTCATCACTGTGGAAGAAAGGGGCACATAAGGCCTTATTGCTACAAACTGTATGGTTATCCAAGTGAAATTCCACAAGAACCTGATCAAACCATCACTAAAACAAAGATGGAATGGAAGCAAAAAGATGATGCAACCAATACCAAGGAGTATACAGCTGAAAGCAGTGGGAAAGGTTTGATTGCCCATACGTCTCTCAGAGCCTCATCAAAAGAAGATTGGTACTTTGATAGTGGTTGCTCTAGACACATGACTGGTGTTGAAAAATATTTAAAGGAAGTAAAATCCTATGCCACAAGTTTTGTGACATTTGGAGATGGAGCAAAGGGGGAAATCAAAGGTATTGGAAGACTTATTGACCATGGTCTACCAAAACTTGAAAATGTTCTCCTTGTAAAAGGACTAACTGCCAATCTAATCAGTATAAGCCAACTATGTGATCAAGGCATGAAAGTCAACTTTACAAAAAATGAATGTCTGGTCAGCAATAATGAAGGAGACATCCTTATGAGGGGTGTTAGATCAAAAGACAACTGCTACTTGTGGATCCCTTTTGAAGAAGGTAATGTATCTACATGTCTCTTAACTAAAAATGAAGAGGTTAAGCTGTGGCATCAAAAATTAGGACATCTTAACCTGAAGAGCATGAAGAGAGTCATATCAGAAGAAGCTGTCAGAGGACTACCATTCTTGCAGATACAGGAAGGCAATATCTGTGGTGAATGTCAGATTGGGAAGCAAACCAAAGTGTCGCACCAAAAGTTGCAACACTTGTCCACCTCTAGAGTTCTTGAGTTACTACATATGGATCTGATGGGGCCCATACAAGTTGAGAGTCTTGGAGGTAAGAAATATGTTCTTGTTATTGTTGATGACTTCTCTAGGTATACTTGGGTGAATTTCATTAGGGAAAAATCTGAAACTTTTGAAGAATTCAAAAACCTTTGTGTACAACTTCAAAAAGAGAAAGACTGTGGTATTGTAAGAATCAGAAGTGACCATGGTAAGGAATTTGAAAACTCTAAATTTGCTGATTTTTGTGCTGCTGAAGGAATAATTCATGAATTCTCTTCACCAATTACACCTCAACAAAATGGTGTGGTTGAAAGAAAGAATAGAACCTTACAAGAATCTGCTAGAGTAATGTTGCATGCCAAAAATGTTCCTTACAAGTTCTGGGCTGAAGCCATGAATACAGCATGTTACATTCACAATAGAGTAACATTAAGGAAAGGAACTGCTACAACATTGTATGAACTATGGAAGAATAGGAAGCCTACTGTGAAGTACTTCCATGTGTTTGGGTCAAAATGTTATATTTTGGCAGATAGAGAACCTAGGAGAAAATTGGATCCCAAAAGTGATGAGGGGATATTTTTAGGTTACTCAACCAACAGCAGAGCGTACAGGGTTTTTAACTCCAGAACAAGAACTATGATGGAATCAATTAATGTTGTTGTTGATGACAGTGATACAACAAGTGCAGATCCAGCTGAAGAGACAGATGTCATAACACCTGTCCCAACACCTGATGATGATCAAACTGAACCTGAACCTGATCAACATTCTGAGTCTACTACAGAGGTTCCTAGACCAAACAAGGGACCATCTACTAGAACACAGAAGAATCATCCTCTGGAACTTGTCATTGGAAATCCAAATCAAGGAATTGCAACAAGAAGATCAAAAGAAGCAATCTCCAATTCATGTTTCATATCAAAGATTGAACCAAAGAATGTTAAAGAAGCTTTGACTGATGAATACTGGATCAATGCTATGCAGGAGGAACTAACTCAGTTCAAAAGAAGTGAGGTATGGGATCTAGTACCTAGACCAGATGGTATAAATGTTATTGGTACAAAGTGGGTGTACAAGAACAAAACTGATGAAAATGGTGATATTACTAGAAATAAAGCCAGACTTGTAGCACAAGGATACACCCAGATAGAAGGAGTAGATTTTGATGAGACTTTTGCTCCAGTTGCTCGCTTGGAGTCCATAAGATTACTCTTGGCTGTGGCATGCATTTTGAAATTCAAGCTATATCAAATGGATGTAAAAAGTGCATTCCTAAATGGCTATCTAAATGAAGAGGTATATGTTGAGCAACCAAAAGGGTTTGTAGATCCAAGCTTTCCTAACCATGTTTACAAACTAAAGAAAGCACTCTATGGATTGAAACAAGCCCCTAGAGCATGGTATGAAAGACTGACTGAATTCCTTGTCAGCCATGGATACAAGAAGGGTGGTAATGATAAAACCTTGTTTGTAAGAGAAGAGAAAGGGAAGCTAATGATAGCTCAGATATATGTGGATGATATTGTATTTGGTGGAATGTCGCGACAAATGGTGGAACATTTTGTGCATCAAATGCAATCTGAATTTGAAATGAGTCTTGTAGGTGAGCTAACTTATTTTTTAGGTCTTCAGGTCAAACAAATGGAAGACACCATATTTATCTCTCAAGAAAAATATGCAAGAAACATTGTGAAGAAATTTGGTATGGAAGGTGGTAGTCACAAAAGAACACCTGCTCCTACACACTTGAAGCTTACCAAAGATGAGAAAGGGGTTGATGTGGATCAAAGTCTCTATAGAAGTATGATTGGAAGCCTACTATATCTCACAGCTAGCAGGCCTGATATCATGTTTGCAGTTGGAGTTTGTGCTAGATACCAATCTGAACCCAAGATGAGTCATCTGACTCAAGTAAAGAGGATCTTCAAATATGTCAATGGCACATGTGGCTATGGAATTCTATACTCTCATGGTAATGATTCTACCTTAATTGGATATTGTGATGCAGATTGGGCTGGAAGTGCTGATGATAGAAAGAGCACCTCTGGTGCATGTTTCTTCTTGGGAAACAATCTAGTATCTTGGTTTAGTAAGAAGCAAAATAGCGTGTCTCTATCAACAGCTGAGGCAGAATATATAGCAGCTGGGAGTAGTTGCTCTCAATTGTTATGGATGAAACAAATGTTGAAAGAGTATAGTGTGGAGCAAGATGTCATGACACTTTACTGTGACAATCTTAGTGCCATAAACATTTCTAAAAATCCTATTCAACATAGTAGGACTAAGCACATTGATATACGTCATCATTTTATAAGGGAGCTTGTAGAAGAAAAAATTGTTACACTTGAGCACATTGCATCGGAAGAACAATTAGCAGACATTTTTACTAAAGCGTTGGATGCAAGTCAATTTGAAAATTTAAGAGGCAAACTTGGAATTTGCCTTTTTGAAGACAAATAGCAGTTACAGCAGGCAATGCGTGTAACTACCTCTCATCACTTTAAGTTACACGCAAATCAAGGAAGTTCTCATTCAACTTCCCACAACCTCCATCAACCACAATCATTACTCCTCATTCATTCTCTCTCTCACGCTCAAAAACTATCCATCTTCCGCATCAACATTTCTCCAACCTTGTCTTTTCTCAGAAAACTTCAATTCCAAATCATGTCGAACTCTGTCAAATCTTCACCAACAAAGTCAGACGCTACTCCATCACTACAAAAGGTGGTAATCGATGCTGTTCCTCTAACCACCATACCTTCCACAAGTCCAACAATGAGGAGAAAATCTGTTGCAAAGAAGGATAAGTCATCGCGAACGAATACAAATCCTTCCTCTCCTGCTGCAATTAAAAGTTCAAAGCGTAAGAGCAAGAAATCGAAGTCTGAATCAAGGAGAAGTTTTACAATGTCTGAACTGCATGTTGATCCACTTCCATCGAGTGGTGTTGCTACTCCTGTCGTAAAAGCTGCAGAGGTTAATGTCGACGCATCTGGTAAGAATTCTCTTAATCAAAACCTTAATATTCCAAATCCTGGTGAAACCCTAGGTGTAGAGACCCCTGAGATGTCTGGAAATTTGGGGAAAAGTGTTCCTAACTCCCCTGTTGCTGCTGATGATAATATTGGTGCTTCTACTGAGATCAATAATGATGTTGCTAATGAGTCCATTAAGAAAACTGCTCCTGAGACTCATGTTGCGCCAAGTGTTGCAACACATGGCGCTGCGCCAAATGTGGTGCCAGATGTTACCACATCTTTGGCACAAGAAAATCTGGTGGACTATTCTGAGTCAGATGAGAGTCCCCCACCTAAGGATGCTGATAAAGAAGCTGATCCTGATAAAGTTGTGAAAGAAACTCCTGAGGTTATAATTGTCAATGAAACTGAAACTACTGTTAGTGATAAGGCTATTCCTGCACATTCTGAAGCTAGTGTAGCTAGGAGGACTAGAAGTAGGGCTGGTAAAGCTGTAGAAACACCTGTCCAAACACCCAAACCCTCTAAGGCTGGAAAAGCTACTGGTAAAAAGCCTGTGTATGGACCTCCAAAACCTGTAAGTAAGGTGGTTCCTAGAACTGAGACTAGAAAAAGGAAAGCTCCACCAACAAGTGATTCTGAGTTTGAGCCTGAGACAGATGTTGCTGCATCTGGCAGCACATCTAGAAAGAGTATAGGAAGGAAGAAGATTCCTCAAACTGTTCCCTATGCTCCTTTAGATAATGTTTCATTTCATCTGGAAAATGGGTCTGCAAGGTGGAAGTTTGTATATCATAGAAGGTTAGCTCTGGAAAGAAATTTGAAAGCTGATATTCTTGAATGTCCTTGTTGTTGAAGCTCTTGAGTATGCAGGGTTGATGAAAACTGTGGTTAGTCTGGACAAGTGCTATGACAGGCTTGTCAAGGAATTTTTGATTAATGTGGCTGCAGACTGTAATGATCCTGCAAGTCCTGAATACAGGCAAGTGTTTGTTCGTGGAAAGTGTGTTCAATTCTCCCCTACTGTGATAAACCAACATCTCCAAAGAAGTTCTGATGAAGAGGCTCCTCTGAAAGCCACAGATAATGAAATCTGCAAGGTCCTCACTGGAGGAAGAATTAAAGCATGGCCAAGCAAGGCTAAGTTGTCTGCAACTTCCCTCTCTCCATTTTATGCTGTTCTGAATAGGATTGCTGCACATAATTGGGTGCCTACAACCCACTCAGGTGATGTGGCAAGAGGATTGGGTAGGTTTATCTATGCTGTGGGTACCAAGGCCAAGTTTGATTATGGATCTTATTTCTTTCAAGAAACCTTAAGCCATGCCCTGACTTATGCTGTTGAGAAACCAGTTGCTCTCCCTACTCTGCTGTGCAATATAATTCTTGAGCAACACCCAGATATACTAAGGAGTACTGATGTTCCTTGTAAAAGGAAAGGGGTGTTGGTGATTGAGCAGAGGCTGCTGGATGGGACAAATGCTGCAGCAGGTGTTGGCACATCTGTCCAGGCTGGAGCACTTTCAAGAAAGCAGATAATTGCAGACTTGACTGAGACCAGCAGAGCTCTTGAGGCCAGGAAGCTGAAAATAGACCGTGTGATTGAGGCACTCAAGGCTGAGGAAGCTGCTGAGATGGCTGAGGGTGAGCCAAATGGACAAGAAGGAGAAGAGGCTAGTGAGTCTGAGGATGGTTCTGAGGATGTGATGGAGGACTCTGATGAAAGTTCTTCAATCTGATCTCTGATGTTTTTCTTATGATTTTTCTGATGTACTTTTGTTGTTTTTCTTGGTGTTTCTTTTATGGGCAAGGTCCTGAATTTCTAGCACCTGTGTGTGCTCTATGGTCTGTAATAACTGCACACTGATGTTTGTCTATGCTCTGGTACACTACTATTTCCTATGCATGATGTTTGTCTAAATTGTGGCTAAAAAGGGGGAGTAGTGTGTGTGTGTGTGACAAGTGTGAAGACAGATGTTCTCACATCTGGTGACAATTGTTCGTATGCTCGTATTGAGGGGGAGTGTGAGTAATATGCATGTACTGAGGGGGAGTAGTGAATATTCTTTCTCTATCTGGTGTGTGTATGTATGAATTCAGGGGGAGTGCGAGTGATATTATCTCTTGATCGCCTGAATGTTTGATGACAAATGTTGTGCCAAGTGTTATGGCACCTGACTATTAAGTCCACTATCCACTATGACTGAGAATTCATTTTTCTCAGATGTTTATGGGAATTTATTTTTCCCTGATGTTCTTATGATGAATGGATGCGCGTTAAACTATTAGGAGTTTATTTCTCCTACTTCTTAGCATCTACTATGGGAGTTTATTTCTCCCTTGTGTTGTTCCATGAGGCTAGTTGTCTCTATTCCGCTGTTGCATTGCCTCTGATGCTACTTGACTATCATGGAAGTATTGTTTATTATGTGTTACTTTCTTTCCTAGTTGTGTGATCATGTTGACTCGAAGGAAAGGTAATACTGTATCTCTATATACTGGTCTAATATTGTTTTAGCCAAAATTTGCCAAAGGGGGAGATTGTTGGGTTTTTGTATGATTGGCTACATTTTGCAAAAACATATTTTAGCCAAGTGTTAAGACAAGTGTGCTGACCCCAAGTGTTGTGACAAATGTTGTGACACTTTGGAACAACACCTGACTCTGTTCTGCGCGCGCCAGCTGGATGTTTTTATTTTCTACTCAATCTTTTGAAGATCTGTTTGAAGAATTGTTTCAAGGTTTCTTACAGAGGAAGGCGCACGTGTTTAATGTGTTTCAGAAGGCAGCTAAACCCTAGTTTTATTTTCCAAAGGAATTATATTTTTGGAAAATATATTTTTGCGGTTTCAAAAATATAACTATTATTTTCAGAAATATATCACTGCTGCCGCAATTCTAGAAGCCCTAATTTTGTCTTGAAGCCCAAGTCGTTCTACTACTATAAATACGAAGGCAAGCATATGGTTTCAAGTATCTAAAATCGTGTTCTTACAAAGCGTGTGTTTTAGGATTTTAGAGTGTTAATTGTGAGCCTATCTTGTGTCTCATTGATGCAAGCTTAGGACCTGAGTGTTATTGAGTTGTAAGTGTGAACTTCTCCTAAGCTTTGAAGTACGGAGATTGTTCTATTGTGTTGTGTGGTTTACTCGCAAGCTTTTAAGCAAGAGTGAATCCTAGTTTTTAGGAGTGTGTCTCCAATCGTTGTAATCGTCTGAGTTGAATAGCAGCGCTGTCTGTGTTGCTAAGGTGGGAATTGGGACGGGGTCTCATATCTAGGAGTTCCTAGGTAGAAGGGTCATTGGGTAGTGATTAAGTGAGAAGTTGTAAACGGGTGAGTTTAGCTTCGAAGTAATACTGCTGATAGTGGACTTCATTCCTGGATTGGTATCCCCCAGAGTAGGCTTTAGGCTGAACTGGGTTAACAACTCTCGTGTGTTATTTACTTTACTGTTTGTATTGTTTTATGTTATTTGCTCTGTTTATAGACAAGTGTTGGCGCACCAGTGACAACATCTGTCTACAACAGACAAGTGTTGCTACACCTTGAGCAACACCTGTCCACTGTGTGCCAGGAATTTCAATTCTAAACCATTCGACACTTTCTTTCTCTCTCTTCTTTGTATCTCTTGTCCTCTTTGCTGACTTAGGCATCGGAGCACCTGCGGGTACAAACCCCCCCTTCGGTGTGGAAGCTTTCTCAACGGACCGGCCTCAACCTTTCTGATCAACAGGTTAGATCAGATAGAAAGAGTGGGAAAAGGTGTTACATGCTTGCTGCTAGATCTCTCACCATTGCTTGGGGTGATGATCGGCGCTATTGGAACTGGATTGCTATGTCTGATTCCAGGTTAGCTTAGCTGTTTAGGTTTTTTTTTTCTTTTTCTGAGAGAGTTCATCCGCAAATCAAGAATCGAACATGGGTTGTCCCGAACAATTTGTCCCACAGAGAACTGATTCACGAGTCACGACTTGAGCCCAATTACTTAGTTATACTAGCGATTTGTATTAAGTGCAGTCATTTGCTTCGTGCAGTAGGTTGCAGGTCATCAAGACTGTCCGATTAAGATCGAACGGTTCATTGCTCACTGCATGCAGTCATTTATTTGTGATTGCACAATATTACCTCCCCAATATGTCTATTAACTTAATGAGAAATGCTAAACTGTACCCTGGGAATCTTGTTAAGCATGTCAAAAAAGAAAATTAAAGACAAAATTAATGTTGAAAATATACCTTTTTACATTTTTAAAGTATTAGATGCACAAATTCGATGATGCTTAACAAGTACCTCAGGGACACTGTTTAGCATGACCCTAACTTAATTAACTCTTAATTATCAGTTATCTATGCCTTTGGGTTAACTAACTCTTAACTCTAAATCTGTGAATCAATTTTATGATACATTTGGGTCAATACGCTTGGCTGGCATAACAGATTTAGTTGTGACTAATGATCCTAAAAGGAGGGGTAAGAGAGAAATTCCTTGGATTGTGCATAAATATAGCAAGGATTTTCAGTTATTGGTTTGCAGAAAATTTATGAAAATTTCTTGTCTCCCTTTTGTACTCTCCAGTAGAGTAATGACCTTAAGTACTTGTATTTGGTTCTTCTTTTCCCTTCGAGTACTTTTCTGCTTTCCATATAAATGTTGTAGTTTGTTTATGTACTTGTGGATATTCCTTTATCAATACAGAGAGATTCCAATTTCATTTAAGTTTTGTTTCTGTGTTAATTCACAAGGTGTCAAGACCTTACAATCAATCAGTTACATAACATTTTTTAATGTCTGTTCTGTTTCTCTCTTGCAATTTTCTTCATTTTCTGGTTCCTTTATTTTTTTTCTAGGTTGCTCCTTTTTTTTGTTCATTATCTCACTTTTATTGGTTTCTTCTTCAACTTCTCCATTGTATGTCAGTTCTCTGTGAATTGTTAATGCCATTCCTCCGAATCTTACATTATTAATTCATTGAAGATTCCTCAAGCCCTCCCTTTATTCACCAATCTCCATAAATTGCCTTTGGAATTTTCAGCGGCACAAGGAATTGATTTTATAGCGTTGTAGTAGCGTCTTGGCCTTTCCATCTTCATCACAAATCCTACTCTTAGCCACTAGAGTTGCAAAGTCCCAGATTTCTGAAAATCCAATGAGATGCTTAATGCCGGGATGCAATCCGCTCTCAAACTTAACATACTTTTCATTCTCAGCTTCCACGGTGTTGTAGTGTGGACTAAAAGCACAAAGACTCAAACTTGACAGTGTACTCCGCAACAGATATGTTTCCTTGTTTGAGCTCCATAAACTCAACAACCTTCTTGTTCTTAACATTAGCTGAAAAGTACTTTCTCAAGAACTCCACCTTGAACATCTCCCAAGTGATTATGTCACCACCGGCTCCCATCATTAGCTTGGCATTCTTCCACCATTGATTAGGTTCCTCTCTTAGCACATAAGTCCCCAAGGTTGTCTTGTTCACCTCGGAACATCCCATAGTCTCGAAGATAATCTCAACTTCCTCCATACACTTGATAGCACCATCTGGAGCATACCCTCCAGTAAAGTACGTTGGTTTGTGCCTCGTGAACAGCTCCAATCTCAACTCAACTTCTCTTCCGGGTTGATTGTCCCTTGCAATGAGGTTAGCCATAGTAGCCTGATGAGTTCTCATTAGTCACTATTTTTAGAGTCTTTTTAATAAGTTTTAATATCATTTTATTAGTTTAATGTTTAATTTAGAGTCATTTTAAAATAAATTACAATTTTTGGTGTATTGAGTCAATTAAGTGTTTTTTCTCTATAAAAATAATATTTTGCGTCGTTTTTATTATCTTGGTTCAACTTAACATGTTTATGTTTGAATGCAAAAATTATTATTATAAGTATTTTAGTGTATGAGCTGGTGTGAATAGAAAAAGATCAAACTTTGACCAAGCTGGCCCAATCAAAAGCAAAGTGGGCCTTATGCCATGATGTGACCCAATCCTAGAAGAAGAAGAAGGGGCACACTAGAAGAAAAGGGAGAAGCTGCGGAGAAGAAAAGGAGATACGACGGAAACACGAAGAAGGAACCCAAAAAGCTGCGCTATGGTGCAAGGAAAGGAAAATTGAAGGAAAGAGGAATGCAATGAAAGAAGCCAAGTGACGCAGGCACTGTTTCATGGTTTTAATTTCTTTTTCCTTTGTTTTATTCTATTTTACTATGTGTAGCTAAACTCATAGATTAGGTCTTTTAGATGAATTTAATTCAATGTTGCTTGAACCATGTAGTATTTGAGTACTGTTTTGATTAATTACGAAGTTAGTATAATTTAATCATGCTTGTTCTTAATGCTTTTCATGTCTTGATCACATGTGAAATGATTCTAGATAGAGATTCACTACTAGCACTAGGTTTTGATATTTGATCTAGCACGATTATTCAATTGGCAATTGTTTTAGAGATATCGAATTGTTAATTGTGATTTAGGGAATTAACGTGCAATCAAACGTTCCTCAATTATGATTTCGCCTAAGAGATTAAGGCATTATAATTGAAGAAGAGGATTATGAGCCAAGAGATTGGTCATAACTATTTTGTTAATTCATCATGATATTAAGGGAATAATTAATTGAAATAGACCTTACTTCCAAGCAAGTTGAATTAGATGATTCGAAGCGACCTAATCATTTTTACCTTTGTTGAATTAAACCTATTTTAATTTCTAGTTTAAACTCAATTGCAATGCAAACCCCCCAAATGTCATTTAATTTCCTCTTAAGTTGTTTTGCTTTAGATTAATCTCAATCCCTGAGGATCAATCCTCGATGATCGATAATTTTTACTACTTGACGACTATATAATTCACTTGCTATAAAATTTCTATCATAGCCAATGCCTCCGCGATCTGAGCGTGTTCTCTCTACACAGGTTGAATATATGGGTAACAAATCCTAATTGGTTCCACATGAACCGACCTTGCTCTGATACCAGTTTGTAACAGTCTAACCCCTTAACGTGTATTTATTGAATATAAATAAATAAAACATTAAACAAATTAAGGCGTTACATGTTATTAAAAACGGACATACAAGGCAAAAGGAGATTCAACATACTTATAACATACTTGCGACAACGGAAATGAAATTTAAAGATAATCATTCCTTTTAACACATTGATCATCAAAGCTAACTAATTATCCAAAGGCCTCAAAATATATATTAAGCCATATCATCATCATGGATGTCATATTACACAAGTTAGCAAGGTCAAATAGGTAAATATAGTCATAATACAAGTTTAAGCGAATACTCGACTCGATGTTACAACTATCAGAGCAACACTAAATTACAACCCATCAAAAGCTAACTAAAGGAATTTAGCCGTTCAAAAAAAAAAAACTAACTAAAGGAGTAGCCTAGTTAAACTCCTCACCAAAAAGTGTGCTAGGATATGCACAAGCAAGCTCTCTAGTTTCGAGCGGGATCCTCAACCTAGTTATCTGAACCCCCAAAGGTTCAGCACATAACATAAAACAGAGAGTTAGAAATCATAATCAATAAATACAAGTGTAAGAATATACTTAACACTTCAAGTTATTATCATGCATATCTATCTCACAACATACATTCTCAATCTTAATTTAATTATAAGATTATGAGGTATCAACAAATAGAAGCATCGTTTAGAGTTAATAAATATCTAACACTTCAATCAATTATCGAGTGGTGTTGGCTTGGGCCCTTGGAGTATGCTCCTCTCAAGGTCTCAGGTTCGATTCCCACTGGTGCCAATTTCGGTGGGCTAAGTCCATACAGAGCAAAAAAAAACTCTGGCTTTAAATGGGGCCCCCACAAGTGGGCGGTGGGATTGGTCCCCTTGGATTAGTCGGTCCTAAGGCCGGATACCAAGTTTTCAAACATTTCAATCAATTATTAACACGCATAAAAAATTTATCAAGTCAATCCAAGTAATGTCACATATCATTTATCACATAATATCCACATAATCCTAATGCATTCTAATACCACAACTCATACTATGTCACCCTGGAGATGTCTAATGCATGAAGTACCTTCTTCTTTATCGGATAAATATAATCTGATATACGTCTTTATTAGAATTACATAATTCTAAGATCCAAACTCAATTCATGAATGCATGTATGTTTCATGAATACTCTCACATAATTAATATACATACCTTAATATACTTCTTTGATATTTAAACAAACATCATCAATAGTCATCAACAATCATCAACAATTCTTAAAAATACAATTAATTCATGTTATAAATCATTAATTGCACTTAGAACATCAACAAAATAAAATTATGGTCTGGCTCCTTTGCTTAGCAAGAGCCATCGACGGTTGGCGAACAGAAACAGAAAGTTTTCAGGGTACCGACGAGACTTAGCGAGCACTCTTGCTACGTCTCGCTTTGGCTCGCTCAGCGAACCTCAAGAACATGCATGCTCGCTACGTTTCGCGGCAAGGCTCGTTCAGTGAACGCGTCTTGTCATGGATGCTCTGCTACGGGTTTGAACATAAATCCACCCAAACATCCCATTTTTCATGTTTCAGACCCCAAAAGACATTGTTTTCACGTATATAACATAAACATACACATGAAAGTACAGTTTATTTCATAAATCTACATCAAACACATCAAAATCATGAGATTTATACACTTTTACTCAAAAACTCATAAACACACATGTCCTTGAACAAACATCTACAAATTCCCGTTTTTAACCCATTAAATTTGTTCATGATATTTGTTAAGAGTTTTACAACATCATGAGATCAAAAGATGATCATCTCTTTCAAACAAGCAAGCTTAAATGCCTAATGCATTTTATTAATTACCAAAAGTTCAATACATGAAAGAATAATCTCAAATCTATGAAAACTACTAGTATAAGAATTGACCGTCCTAGCTAAATTATGATATAATAATATATTCCTTCCGTTCCTTTTTACTTGTCGTTTTAGGAAAAAAAAAATTGTTTCAAATTACTTGTCGTTTTGATAATTTAAAGTTATATTTTGTCTATTATACCCTCCTTCCAAATATTTAGGACTATTTGTTGAAACCCGAAAAGCTTTAATATATATTTGGAAAACTAAATTTTTAATTTTTTTTGGGTACATAATATTAAATTTTTTTTTGTACATAATATACTAAATTTATTGGGTGTGTGATAAAAAAAAATATTGGTGAATTAAAATAAGAGTATAATAGAAAGATAAGGTGCAAAAATACACTTTGTTAATTTTTTTTTTTTTTTGGTTACAATAGAGAAAACAAAACAAAAAGACTAAACAAAAGTGAAAGCTACTCCCGGATGAAGCCTATCCCATGCGCGTCAGCGAGCAAGATCATAGAGAGGTCACTTGGGGGCGTAGAGATTTTCACTAAAGATGAGTCAGATAACGCACCCATCTTTGCTAAGGCATCCGCACACGCATTACCTTCCCGTAGCGTATGGTTAATCGCAACCTCCCAATCTCTAGCGAGGAGTTGACGAATACTAAAGACTTCATTAGCGAATCTGTGGTGAGCACCAGGGGCGTCTTCGAGTTTTAGGAGACTCTGTGCAAAATATAAAAATGACCCCTTAATAAAAAAAATATAATTTAAAAAAAAATTGTTGATTTAAATTGCATATAATATAAAAAAAAAAAAATCAATCTTATAAACATATTCTCAATATTAAATCAATTGCATTAAATTAAATGGAACAAAAAATACAAAATAATTATCTTTGTATATAACGTCAAAAAGGAACATCCTAATCTAAGATCAAATTGTATGCAAAGATTAAAATGGACTAAAACTATATTTACGATTATAGATAACTAATCTATTGATACATATGATATTTTATGAACATTAACAATATATAACTATTATTTTATGGCTTAAAAGTTAATCTATTAATATACATTTGATATTTTATAGGTATAAATAATATATATGTAAGATTATAGGACCTCAAAATTTTGAGTTGAGGCCCGATGCCATCGCACACCTCGCACATGTGTGCGAGACGCCTCTGGTGAGCAGACACACCGTCCAGAATAAGGTTAACTGACTGAAGCGAGTCTGAGTAACATGTAACCCGACGGAACCCACTTTCCCAACATATGTGTAAACCATGTAACACAGCCATGAGTTCTACGAATAAGATACTTCGAACATTAGCAGCTCCGTAGAAACCCGAAATAAAAACACCGTTATGATCCCGAATCAGACCACCGTAACCAGCTGAACTTGTAGCGCCGAAAAGGCTTCCATCAACATTGAGACACACGGTACCTTCCATAGGCGGGGACAAAGATACTAAACGCGGGTTAACGGGCGTAACTGCTACCGAATGCGGAGGCATAAAAGCAGCTTCACATGATTTTAGCAAGGAATAAATCTTTCCCATACTAGTGTGAGTATTTTCTCTATGGTTATTGAAGACAATCTCATTCCTCCCACACCAAATCACCCAGAGAGCAATGAAGAAGAGAGATCCATGAATCTTACCCATATTCTTATACCATGTGAACGTGTCAGCCCCTTGGGAAGAGTTGCGATTAAAAACCAAACCAGTCAGATTCCACACTCGTGCTGCATCCGGACACGAGAATAGGCAGTGATCGATGTTCTCAGAGGTTCCTGCACAACGAGGACAGATATCGGTGTTGCAGACCCGACGGTGTTGCAGAACTGCGCGCACAGGAATGGATTCATGAATGAGTTGCCAGACAAAAAATTGAATATTTGCTGGGAGATTCAGCTGCCAAATCCACTTCCAGTTGACATGATCATTAAGTGGTGTTGGGTTCAAAAGCCAATTATAAGCATCCTTGACGGAGTACATACCCGAACTCGAGTTACTCCAAGTCCAAACATCAGGCAAATTCTGCACTATTCTAGGTTGGGTTGCTGTGATAGCATTGACAACATTGTCTGGAAGATTAGTATACGAAAAATTAAAATTCCACTTACCGTCAAACCAAACATCTTTAATCCTTGCGGAAGTATCCTGAATTGCTACATAGGGTACAACCGTACATAACTTTTCTTTAAGAATCCAAGGGTCATACCAAAAGCTTGTCTCGCCATTACCAACTTTGAATGTGAACCCATCTTTCAGCATTTGCACGACATACACTTTGTTAATTTGGTGTTACTATTCTAAAACTACCGGTAAAAAGGGATGGAGAGAGTAATATAATATAATTATATTATTAGAGTAAAATTACATAGAAGATATGAAATCTAGAATATTATTAAAAGAAATGAGGATAAATTAGGAAATTTGATAGTAGATGAAAAGTGATAGTACATTGGGGACTAGACCAATACCCAAAACAGATACAATAGGAGTTGTCACATTAAAAACCTTACCCAAAAAATCCAAAGTACCGATAAACAGGGTGAAGGAAAAGAGTGCAGCAACAAACAAAACAAAAACGATAATCTGGATTGACTTATTTTAATATATAGAATAACTTATTTGATGTTATTAGATTTAAGGTTTGTTTGGATTGACTTATTTTTTAACTTATGTGAAACAACTTATGCAAATAAGTTTTTGAGCTCATTTGGATTATCTTATTTTTGAGTTTATGTGAAACGGCTTATGCAAATAAATATCTTTTATGTGTTATTATAAATTTTTTAAGGTAGCTTATGAGAAAAACAACTTATAAAATTACAAATTTTTATTAGGGAAAATTTTATAAATTAACATAAAACTTTATTTATTTGTATAAGATGAAAAGTGATACTACATTGGGGGGACTATGCCAATACCCAAAACAAATACAATAAAAGCTTCCTCATTAAAAACCTTACCCAAAAAATCCAAAGTTAAAGCATGGTGAAGGAAAAGAGTGCAGCAACAAACAAAACAAAACAAAAAAGATAATCCGGAAAAGATAGCCTTCTATTCTAGACAGTAATGGATACTACAAACAAGAGAAAATCAACTACCTTTGATAACCACGAGTTCCATTTAATTTTCTGGAGTTTCAATAATAACTTGTTTGATGTGTGATATCTTGGGCCAATCCTTTCCAACATTTGGTTGGTATCCTCTACATAATTCAGGACAACCTTCCATTTTCAAATATTCAAGGCTTCGGAGGTGATGCACACCATCCGGGAGCGAAAACAATGCTGGACAATTTTCAATTGAAAATGTTTTGAGATAAATCAGAGTTGACAGCCACTCAGGAAGCTCCTCAAGATAGTCACAATCAACAATTACCAAGGATTGTAATGTTTTCGCACATCCTCGTAGCCACTCAGGAAAAGTCTTCAGTTGTAGCAAAGATTCAAGATACAATAACTTTAACTTTAACTTGGGAATTTGGTTGTCATGGCCCATCGACAAATTCAGCTTGTTGCAACCATCAATAGACAAACTCTCTAAGTTTGGAACAACATGAAGAGACACAGACCTTAGACTCCTACAAGAATTAATATCCAAAAACGTAAGACTAGGAAGTTCTATTCCTAATTCAAACAATGACTCCAAGTTGTCACAAGAAACAAGAGTTAATATTTCTAGACATGTCAATTTTTCAATCTCTTTGTTTGGAAATTTAGACTGCCTTGTGGTTATATGTAGTTGTTGAAGGCTGATTAAGTTTCCAATTCCATATGGCAATTTTTTTAGCTTTGTGCATCCACTGAGATTCAAATTTATTAAATTTTGGAGTTCGCAAACTGAATTAGGTAGGCTCTTGAGTTCTTCATTATCTTCAAGATTGAGATATCTTAAGTGTTTTAATCTACCAATGGAGCGAGGCAAACTCTTATATCCAGAATTATTTATTTGCAAAGCCCGAAAGTATTTGCACCTGGACACCGAAGTATTTAAGAAAGCTTCATTGTTGACTCCGGTAGGGAAAAGTATGGTTCTCAAACGAAGGGGAAGTGGAGTTTGTCCAAACAAATTATCATTATTATTATCAAATGATAAATGTAAGGCATTTTCGGACATATTTTTATTGTGGGGGCTCAACAATTGAAACTCATCTCTTGAAACATACAGTGCAAGAGCACGCATTAAATCGTGCAATTTGAATTTGTAAGCACCGCCATAGTCAACAAAATCTTGAAGAAAAGATCTTGACCGTAGCTCCTGTAAATACTGATTGCCAATATCTTTCAACTTTTCACCTTGGCTTGGTGATGGAAGAAAACCAAGAGCCTCCCAAAGTATAATTGTATGACAACTGTTGAAATGGAAGTCCTCTTCAAAGAGAGAGAAGCAAGCAAAACATCGTTTTAAATAAGAAGGTAATTGATCATAACTTAATTTGATAGCTGGTAAAATGTCCTCAGCTCTTTGTGGTAAATTCCAAATCTCATTGTCCTTAACAATGATCCATTTTTGTATCTGATCAACTTCTGAGAACAACGAACTCCCCAATGTCCTTAGGGCCAATGGAACCCCTCCACATTTAGGCACAATTTCTTTTGCAATCTCCATTAGTTCAGGATATTTTCTCTCTTCTCCTTCTTTAAAAGCCCATTTTACAAACACAGACAATGAGTCCTCTCCAGAAAGCCCTTGCAAATTGCAAGAAGAGTAAGTGCCCATCACATTAGCCACCTTGTCGCTACGTGTAGTCACTAGTACTTTACTTCCTTGAGCACCTGCTTGTATGAAACCCCTCAATTCTTCCCACTTGACACGATCCTCATTCCATACATCGTCCAGTACAAGTAAGAACTTTTGACCAGCAAGTGCATTTCTTAGATGATTTTGCAATTGCTCCATATTAAAGTTTTTAATGTTCGTCTCATGGTGATTTTGTTTAGGAGCAGAATTGATGATCTTAAGAAGCAGATTCCTAAGTTCGAAATCATTGGAGACACATACCCACATCTTTAATGGAAAAGACTCAACTACACTCTTATCATTGAACACGGTTTTTGCAAGTGTAGTCTTTCCCAAACCCCCAATTCCCACAATAGCAATAACAGATAGACTTTTATCACCACCATCACCCAATAAGAGCTTTACAATTTTCTGTTTATCATGTTCTCTTCCTATCACATCAGAATCATTTACATGAGAATAAGTTTCCCGCCTTTGCACAACACGATTATCACTGTCAATAATTTGAAGGCCAAATTTATCTCTAGTTTCTGCAACCTTGTCAAATTTTTCTTTGATATCTTTGATATGATGTGCCATTCTAAAGGGGTAAACCAGAGGATTAGAACTTGATGAAAAGAAAAGCCGTACCTGTTGAGAAATTGATTCCTTAAGTTTAGGGATCTGTTTTATGTTAAGCAGTGCCACTCTTTAGCATTTTCCTTATGTTAATAGGGAATCATATATTTCAGATATTTCATGCTTATTTGTAGGCAATAATTATGTATAGACTAATTGCCTAAACTGTTATCAATAGGCTATATATATATATATATATATATATATATATATATATATATATATATATATATGGGGGCTGCTAATTTAGACCCAGTTGGGTCTAAATTAGCAAGGTGCACCTTTTGAGTTGGACAAAAATACCCTTTCTTTTTTTTAAAAAAAAAAAAAAAAACATATTGGCGCTGATCCAGTATCGCGCGCCTACCGCAGGACCACCGTTACAGACCGTTGATTTCCATCATACGACCAAGAGATGATCTCATCATGGCTGTCGGATCAATCAGACAGTCCAGATCATCCATCTCCATGATAAGCCAGCGCGTGCACCACACTAGATCTGCGCCTGGAGAGAGAAAATTTCATTTTAAAAAAGCAGGACACGTGTCAACTGCTGGGTGGTTGGCGTGTTTTTTTTTTCATTTAATACTTTAAACTCAATTATTTCGTTGTAAATTAATTTTTTATTTTTTTATTTTTATACCAAAATTCATAATTTTTTTTTGTCTACAAATAGAGACTTGGTTCGTTTGATTTGGACACAAAAAAAAAAACTCAATTTTTCACTACCTTTAATTATCTTTATATAATACTGTGAAACCATTTAGCTGGTAGAATGGTTTCACAGTATAACTCTCTGAAACCATTTTACTGGTAGAATGGTTTCAGTGAGTAATTTCTTAATTGTTTGCTTCTGAAACCATTTAGCTGGTACAATGGTTTCAGAGCGTTGTACTTTGAAACCATTTCACTGATAGAATGGTTTCAGGGGAGTTGATTTTTAATTGTTTGCTTCTGAAACCATTTTACTGCTAGAATGGTTTCACAGTATAACTCTCTGAAACCATTCTTCCAGCTAAATGGTTTCAGAAGCAAACAATAGTTTTTAATTACCGTTTTATCTCATTTAATTAACGAAAAATAGTTTCAGGTCTCAAAAAATTTCATAAAATATACCAAAAATTCCAGAATATTATCTAATATTTTATTAGAAACAAATAAAAAAACAATTGGTTTCAGAGTACAAATCTATGAAATTATTATTATTATTTGTTAAATGGTTTTAAATAATCAGCGGAATTTGTGAAAATAATTTCATGACTTGAACTAGGGAGAGTGAGGTACACAAGAGGGTTCTAAATAATTCATAGTACTTTACATAAAATTTTGGAATTTTTTTATGGAATTATATTATTTTTAATTACCTTTTTACTCATTTAATTAACTAAAAATAGTTTCGGGTCTCCAAAAATTTCATACAATATACCAAAATTTCCAGAATATTATCTACTATTTTATTATGAAAAAATAAAAAAAAATAGAGCCTCCCTGAGGCCGCACGCGCCCCCACGCGCCGCCGGTGAGAGTGGGCGTGGGCGACGCGCACTGTTCATCGTCCATCCACCCGTTTTATGCAGAAACGGGTCGTGCGACCCGGTTTTTGACCCGGTTCGATCTCCCTCAATACTCAACGAAACTCGACGTTCCTTATATGGATTTTGATCATTTTTCAATTTTACAAAGGTTTCCGGTATTAGTTTTTGAAATCGGCGTTCGATTCGCACGTAAAATGAGGTCGAAATTTGGAAGAAATTTAAAAAATGTAATAGTTGTTCTATTGTTTTAAAAAAAAAAAAGGGTATTTTTATGATGCAAATTACATACATGCCCCAGTTGCTCTATTGTTTCAAAAAAAAAAAAAATGGGTATTTTTGTCCAACTCAAAAGGTGCACCTTGCTAACTTAGACCTAACTAGGGTCTAAGTTAGAAAACCCCTATATATATATATATATATATATATATAGGGGAGGGATCAAATTACACCGGTGTAACATTTGAGTAATGTTACACCGCTCAATAACGCTTCAACGAATACAAATTTTACAAAATCCCCCGTTGGATTGAAAGTTTATATCATTTAGATCATCCATGTTCAATTTTACAAAAATCTAAAATCGTTTGATATGTTATTGAGACCGATCAAGCTTAACGGTATTCAATAAAAACACATAAAGCGTTAATCTTGATCGGTCTCAATAACATATCAAACGATTTTAGATTTTTGTAAAATTGAACATGGATGATCTAAATGATATAAACTTTCAATCCAACGGTGGATTTTGTAAAATTTGTATTCGTTGAAGCATTATTGAGCGGTGTAACATTACTCAAATGTTACACCGGTGTAATTTGATCCCTCCGCATATATATATATATATGGGTTTTGCTAACGTACACCCGCTTATTTTTAAGAAGGTGTGTGTTAGCAAGTTATAACTAAAAAGTAGTTAAATACACCTTAAGGTGCATGTTGCTAATGCACACATTCTAAAAAATAAGTGGGTGTACGTTAGCAACTCCTATAGGCATTTGCTGTAATACACCTACTTAATTTTTAGAATGTGTGTGTTAGCAAATGATAACTAAAAAATAGTTAAATACACCTTAAGGTGTATGTTGCTAATGCACACCTTCATAAAAAACAGTGGGTGTGCATTAGCAAATCCCTATATATATATATATATGAATGAGAAAATATTCTTCTCTAAAGTTAAACTTGCTACCAGAGCAGGTTTAGATCTAAACTTAGCCCTAACCTAAACCTAGAGCCATGAGTAAATCAGATTCTGAATCACCAAAAAAGGCGACTGAAGCCAATGGGAATATGTTTGCTCCTGCGCCAATTATTATTCATTCAGAGAGTTCATCCTTCAATGCGGGGATTATACTCGACGAAACAAATTATGATATGTGGTGTCAGATTATGGAGATGCATCTTGCTGAAAAAGGAGAAACTCTCATTTATTCGTGGTAATAAACCACCACCTACCGAAGTTGATGATGGGTACGAGAAGTGGTACAGTACAGTGATAATCAGAAAGTTAAGTTATGGTTATTGATGGCCATGACACCGGATATTATGAAGCTTTATATTCGTCTAAAATCTGCTCGGGATATTTGGAAAGCTTTATCAAAAGCTTTTTATGATGGAGCAGATGAATTGCAAGTTTTTACATTGAATCAGAGGGTCTTTTATGCAAAACAGAATGGTAAATAACTTTTTGTTTATTACGGAGAATTAACTGAAATTTTCAGTGAGTTGGATCATCGAGACAAAGTGATTATGGAATGTGAGAAGGATGTTGCTGCTTATCACAAGTCAGTTCAATGACAAAGGGTGCATATTTTCCTGACTGGTTTGAATGGCGAGTTCGAACAAGTCCGTCGTGAAATTTTGAGCAAAGATCTCATTCCTGAATTTGAAGAATGTTACTCAATGGTTCGCCATGAGTTGGTTCAACAAATCCATGGAAAAATAGTAGTTTTTAGTTTAAAAAATAGTGTTAAGTTGACAAGGGAGGTTTTTATCCATTTTAAGATATCTAAGGGAGGTTAGTGTCTAGTTTAAAATTAGATGAATGGTTAACGGATAGTTAACAGTGTTAAGTTGATAAAGGAGAGGTTTTTATCTATTTTTAGAGACTCAAGAGAGGTCAGTGTCAAATTTAAAAATAGAGTGGGTGTCTGTGTCATTTAAAGAGACATCGGGGGGGGGGAGGTAATTGAAATTGATCATAACTTAATTTGAAGGTAAATGTTTTTATTTACTTACTTCCACCGTACTCTCTCCGGACATAAATATAAGCAAAAAATACTTCAAATTTTGGTCATTATTATAAGCAAAAATTAACTACTTTTAAACTAATTAATACTACAATTTTGAAATTGATCATAACTTAATTTGAAGGTAAATGTTTTTATTTACTTACTTCCACCGTACTCTCTCCGGACATAAATATAAGCAAAAAATACTTCAAATTTTGGTCATTATTATAAGCAAAAATTAACTACTTTTAAACTAATTAATACTACAATTTCTAATATACCCCTATTTAATTTTTATTTTATGTTAGATATTTATTTCACTTTTACACTTTTCAAAATAAATAATACAGTTGCATTAAATCAAGAAAATTAACTACACTTAACTAAATTTCTTAAATATCACATTAACAATTATTTTTTCTAATATTTGTGCAAGGAGTAACTACCTTTCTTTTCTCTACCACTATTCATGTTACTTTTCCCAATTCTTCTCGAAACAAAAGACTGAGAAAACGAAGGAAGGCAAATCCCAATCACTCTCCAGTCTCCACTCTGGAGACCCTCTCATCACCGGCTACTAGGGGTTACAAAAAATTTGGCTATCCTTAACCAAATTACTAACTAATTCATATCCAATTTTAGTTTGCAAAATCCATTTAAAAAAAAAAACCACACCACTCCAATAAAAAAACACCAATTATAAACCATAACCACATTTTGTAATTTGGTTTGAAATTGGTTTGAAAATTTAGGCCCAATAGCTAATTCAGACCCAATCTTCAATTTTTTAAAATTCTTTATTATATAATAAAATAATTAATTAAAAGAGGAGGTGGAGGACTGGTGGTCAACCGGTGGTCAACGCCGGACCACCGCCGGCCGGCGCGGCGGCGCTCCAACCGAGACGGCGGACGGCAGTTTTCCATCGGACCTCCGGCGACTTTCACGGCGGTCGGTGGTGGTACTCCGGCGGCCGGTGGTGGTGCTCCGGCGGCCGGCCACCACCAACCACCCATATTATTTTATTATTATTTTATTTTAAAAATCAGATTTTTAATAATTATTTTAAAAATAATTAAAAAATTCAGTTTTTTTTTTAAAATAATTAAAAAATCAGTTTTTAATGTTTTTAGTTTTTCAAAAATTTAGTATTTTAATTTTTTTCCTATTTATTAGTTTTTTTTTTTGTATTTAAAAATCAGATTTTTTAATTTTAAAAATTACTCTTTTTTTAAATAATAAAAAATATTTTTAAAACAATATAAAAAACAAGTTTTCGGCTAAGTAAAAAATAATTTGGGTTTAAAAAAAATATTTTGTGGGTTGATTATAAACCAATTCAATCATAAAATTAATGAAAAATTATGTTTTTAAAATAATTAATAAATCTATTTTTTTTAATCAACTAATAAAAAAATTAGTTTAAGTAAAAAACCTATTTAAAATTGGATCATGTGAATAACTTAAATTTTATTACAAACCGGTTATAAGTTGGTTTGATCCGGTTAATAACCAAATCCAAATTAGTTTTAAAAAATAACCGGTTTGTTATTGAAATGGTTTTGGTTAACCAAAACCATCAATTAGGTGTGGTGTGGTTTCCAAACCATGCACACCCCTACCGGCTACCATCTTCGTTCTGGCGACCCTATCCACTCTAGAGAGCATCTCCACTTTCTCCGTTCCCAGCTGCGTTCTCTCTGTTCGTCCCCCCTCCACCGGAACAGTGAGTATAATCCTTGCAACTCAATCTTTATGTTTTGCTAATTAATCGATATAATCTTGTTGTGTGAAGCTGAGAATTGATTGTGCTGTTGTTGGGAAACTGAGAATTTGACGAGAATCGATCTTAGTTACTATATGTGTGTATTGGTTACTTCAATATCATTTTTTATCTTTGTTCTTCTAGGGATCGCTTGCTCATTTGGAAATTACAATTGAAATGTTCAATTTCCTTGTTGGTTGATTTACATTTTGTAGTGAAAACCCTAAATTTAATTTTCATATGATTTGAACTTTATATTTTTTTCCTATAAAAGTTCTTTCTGTTATGTGGGTTCCTGATATGAATAAAATTCCCAAATATAAAAGTTAATGGTTACCTTTGTGATTTCTGGTTAGTGACTACTTAACCATTGTTTTGAGCTGTGGAAAAATAGAGGTACATTTAAACTGTAGATTTGTCCCAAAGTTTCTTCAATGGGTAATTGCTTCCTAACACAACCAGCTAAGTGGAATGAAATACAAATAAAATCCTTTGTTAACAAACAATTTCGTGAATCATTCAGATGGCTAAGGTTATAGAGATTGCTCCTATTCGGGTATACGAGGTTGCCACATTTTACTCAATGTTCATTCGATCTAAGGTGAAAGTCATATATCTTGCGGCATTACTTTCATTCTTGCTAATTCACACTAGTACAGGCCAAACCATGTTGGATCAACCACCTTTGAATTTTCAGGTTGAAAATATCATCTATTGGTCTGTGGAACAACACCTTGTCTGATATGAGGTTCACGGGAAATTGAAGAAGCTTTATTGAAACACTTGGGAGTGAAACGAAATGGTTAGTTCACTTGTATTAATTTCTCCCATTACCTACCACTGAACTTGGTTTTGTTCTTGATAAATTTGAACCATATGTTTTTCCTCCTAAGAATTAGTTTCTTTTTACCTTTGATTTGCAGAAATAACACAAGATGGTTTCTTTTCTGTTGGAGAAATGGAATGCATGGTGAGTTTTTCTATGAACAATAACTTGTTTTAATTTCAGCATGTTCCTAATATTCAATGTTTTATTCTTGTATGATTTGCTCTGATGGTCAAAAGTTACATTAAGGACAAAATTGGACTTTCTGATGGTCATTGTTTCAATAACTTTGGATATCTTAGATATTTGATATGGAGTGTGTAATTTTTAGTATTTTTCCTGTTTCTGTTTTATGAAGTTATAATGCAGCGGGCCGAGCTGGTTGGCTTTAGTATTTGCCAGCCAGGAAGTTTAAACTGCTGCTAAAATAAGACAGGGCACAATACCAGCTCTAGGCTGCATAAGTTTTCTTGGTGCAAGATAGATTGTGCCGTACATTTTTCTTAAAAAAAGTTATATGAAGTTATCCAAATAATCCCTTAGATATTTACCAGAAGAAAATGACCTTTATGTGACATTAGTATATAACTGAGATGAGAATGACCTATCATGGTGGTTGGCAGGTTGTTTATGTTATTTAGAGAAATTAAAATACAAGAGAAGATGTGTACTTATCTTCTGCGTTTGTTTGTGACACAATTACAGTCCTATATGAAGTTTGAAGTCCAAGGACTGCCAATGTGAAGTCCTGCATGATTGAAGTTGTTGGTGTTATGCAGGGATGCTGTGTGAATGCTCTCAGGATTACAGTGGCTGATTACTCCAATGGATCAGAAGGATATACTTATAACTACTATGTACCCATTTCCTCTTTTCACTATATTTTTTTGGGGGAAGGGTTTATTATTAATGTGCTTGTAGTTCTGAAACACTCTTAATATGTCATATTGATGTTCGATTCCAGGAAGATGTAACCCCATAGAAAGTAGTTGAGATAGTGGAAAAGCTGAGAAAGGGCGAGAAGCCACCGGTAAGGATATTGCCATGATATATTTTATTATTGTCAATGTTTTAGATACTTAGCTTCTCTTTGTTGAGAAAATGGCCTTTTTCTTTTTATTTAGCTGCAAAATTGTTCATCTTTTCACCTTATTTTTTGTTTTCAAAGATCAAAATCTTTTCTAAAATCAAACTGATTCTACATTCGCTTAATTTTTTGTTGTTATTGTTGTTGTATTTAGCACGGCATACTAAATCCACAGCGGATTAGGAGTGGACCTGCAGGAAGGGAATACTACATAGTCCTTGAGTATCAGTATTATGACTACATATTTTTTCCAAATTGTTAGTATCTTATCTGTTTATTTTGACACTTATAATAGTGTCAATTTTTGTTAACACTGTATATACTTTAGTTTGAGTAAGTGCTTTTTTGATGACATGACTCAATTTGCTTAGTTTTAAATTTAGTTATTGTTTAGTTTGTGTTTGTTTAGTATTGTTTATCTTTTTGACGTGATAGTAACATAAAATTGCTACCAGCAGTTTATGAATGTAAAAAAAAAAAAAAATGATCTTACCCACGGCAATACAGTAGGTAATATGTTTCCATGGCAAAGCCGTGGGTAAGTATTTAGAAATGTTTCTATGGCAAAGTCGTGGGTAAGCTCTACTCATGGTATTACCATGGGTAATTAATCACGGCAAAATTCTGGATAATAACGTAGGGAAGGCCGTAAGTAATCTTACCCAAGGCATTTTCTTGGGTAATGAGTTACCAACGAGGCAAAATGCCACGGACCAGTGCCGTGGGTAAATCACATGTACTCATGGTGAAGCCGTGAGTAATAGCAAAAATGGCCGTGGGTATAGACTGATTTTCTTATAGTGGACAATAAGGCAGCATATGACATAGCTCATAACCCGGTTCATCATGATCATACCAGGCATGTGGAAGTAGACAGATTCTTCATCATGGAGAAATTGGATGAGAATATGTTGGAATTACCTAGGATCCGATCAGAGGACCAATTGGCTGATATTCTAACTAAAGTTGTCTCAAGTCGAGTGTTCTCAAACGTTGTTAGCAAGTTGGGCATGTGGAATATCTATGCACCAACTTGGGGGGACGTGTTGATAAATTGATTCCTTAAGTTTAGGGATCTGTTTTATGTTAATAGGGAATCACATATTTGAGATATTTCATGCTTATTGGTAGGCAATAATTATGTATAAACTAATTGCCTAAACTGCTATCAATAGGCTATATATATATATATATACTTTGCACCGATTCATTGAATATATGAATGAGAAAATATTCTTCTCTAAAATTAAACTTTACCTTCTTTCTGATGCTGCCAGAAGCGACTTGTTTTCGTAGTCGCTCGCACTCAAAATCATCAATCACGTTTTCGGCATCGGAGAAGATAGGCTTAATCTGTTTCAGCCATTCATGAAGCTCGTTGTTTTGATGCTGCTTTTGCTCAGCATCCAGCAGCACAGCTTTGATGAATAAAACATTGTTTTTGATATCCTCCAATTCTTTGGAGACGCCAAGCGCAAGAGAAGCTTCTTTGACAGCTTGAGAAGCAAGTTTAGTGATGAACGACTCTGCAAGGGCGAAGAGGAGTGGTTCAGCCATGTTTTCGTAGAAGAAGATCACACAACAGAAGAATGAATGAATGATTTCACTTTTCAGATCTCCGGTGAAGAAAAATTGTGGACATGGTTCCGGCGGACCGCGGTTCTGTCGGATGGGTCTATACGGTTCTCCTCTCTTTACTCACAGATATTTATTTCCCTGTCATTTTTTTTTCTCTAAGCTTCTGTGTTTTTCACGGTATTTTGCAAACATGAATATGAAAGAGAAGCAAGGAATAAGAAGATGAATTGTACTGGTAGATTTGTAGCCTATCAGAACTTTTGTAATAAATAAATAAAATATGGTTTAGAAAGTGGAGATTGGAAAGAAGTGACTACACCTAAACAAACTCTGCACCCTTTTATTTCATAGTTTTAATACTAATAATTAATGGGTGATGTTAACATGTGCATAAAGGGCACATGTTAAGCTTCTATGACCATCTCCAATGGTGTAGTACCTATTAGGTACTCATGGTACTACTATTGGAGCACAACACATTTTAGTACTTAATATGTACCAATTCAAATATAAGAACTCTCTCTTCTTTTTATGGGACCCACTTTATTTAATATATTCAAAAAATAAAAAAATCACAACTTTTAAATTGGCATAAAAATTAATTGTCAACCATATATAGACGTTGGTAGTCATTGTTTGTTTCTTTTTACCGTTGGAAAAAAAATAAAAACTTCTATCATATAAATCAAAACCAAATTGAAGGATTCTACTCCTCTCAAAATTACCATTTTATTAATTATTTTAAATTATTTTTTAATTATGTAATTCTTAAAATTTGACAATATTATTTTAAATTAAATTTCGAATTTTAATTATTTTTTTGAATTATAAAAAAAATAGTCCATACTAATTTTGTAATTTTATCATTAATTCAATCAATTTATATTATAAAATAGATAATTAAATATATTGTAATGATGTGAAGTTATTGATGGGACCCATTTTAGAACTTTTTAAGAAATGCTCCATTGGAGGGGTTGAGTACCTATTAGGTACTATTATTAAAAAAATAATAAATTGATGATGTGTCCATGTGGGACCATTTAAGTACTAAAAAATGAAGTGCTCCATTGTGGATGCTCTAAATATAGAAAATAGCATTTAATGTTCGAAAAAAATTTAATGTTTAAAAAGCTAAATGCACAAATTTTAATATATTATTTCTACTTTTGGTTCCTTAACATGTGCCTTTGGTGCACATGTTAACATTTTCCATAATTAATATTCCATAAAAAGAATTAATTACTCTGCCATTTGTCAGTTATTATAAAAAAAAAGTTGAGCTACATCTGTCACCTAATTACTAGAGGGGGTTCAGATATGTTCCATTAGCTTATCCTCCATTAGTTTTCATTACATTGCTCATATCGTGACATGTGGATACAAATTTATCGATGGTCCAGATAGTCTCGTAAAGTCACGGTTCATCTGTCCTCCTCTAGAGTTCACACAGATGAACCGTGACTTTACAAGACTAAAAAGCCTAGTTTTTCTTTTGCAATGTTGTAATTAGGTGACAAATCATTTTTTTTATAATGTGAAAAATCAATTAAATAGGTTTATAGGCTGATTTCGTCGGTTCTAATAATTGAATACTGTGTGTGTCAAAAAAATTTGAATACCGCATGAAATTAATTGACTAGACGGGGTCTTACATACTATAGTTTTTTTTCTTTTCTACAAACTACAAAGTACTATTAGTACAGTATTGTCAGTGGCGGAGCCAGAAAAATAATATTGGGTGGGCCGATAAAAATATTACAACATATAAATTAAATACGAAAATTATATTGTATATAACAATTGAATTTGTAATTAGTATAAAGTTAACGTAAAAAAAAGTATAAAGTTAATCACTCAAAATGAAATACCATAAGATTGCTCGAATAAAAAAACAGTTGGTCCCTAAAAAATTAAACTGCATACTTTAAAATAATATTTACGTTTACAAGTGACTCGGAATAATAAATAATTAACTTTGAACTAATACTTGCATAAAATTGATCATAAAAAATTATATTTTTTATTATATTACAGATATATATTCAAAAGAGAATAATTGTTTTTAATTGATTAAAAATTGTGTTTATTCATACAAAAAGTTAGTAAAAAAGATAATAGTATATGTAGATACATAATTAAAAATTGTGAAACCCACTTTACACAACAATGAAAGTTGATTTATTTAAAAAAAACCAAAATAGAAAAATTAAAGAATCACAATGAAAAAGATTTGTTTAAAAAAAAGATAGAAAAATTTAAAAAATCTACAAGCAGGAGTCGAACCTGCAAGCTAACCGGAAATATATAAGCAGCATATCCGCTTGGCCAACGACTATTTTATGATAATATTGCGCATTAACCAATATATCTATCATACAGATGTAATTTTATATACTAATAGGGGTATCCAAGTAATTTCCATTTTTTTTGGGGTGGGCTGCGGCCCGGCCGGGCCACCCCTAGCTCCGCTACTGAGTATTGTGTTGATAAGTTGGCATTCAGCAAATCAGGCTGGCAAACTGCATACTCCCTTCGGCCTTATTATAGGCAAATTTTTCTTGTTTCATGCATATTAAGAAAATTGTTGTTGTTTACTAAACTACCCCTTACAAATATATTAAATTTGCATTGGAATTATACAAACATGTTAAAAGTATAACAATTAATTATGGTACTTTTGGAAAAATAGCATTAAATACAGTTGCTTTTAGTAACTTTTGCTGATATTTGAGGTCAAACTTTTTTGTTGATTTTTGCTTATAAATAAGACCGGAGGGAGTACACTATTGTAGCCTATCATAACTTTTATAATAAATAATGAATCATTTTTTTTTTTACTAAAAAAATGTATTCACTATTCATTCAAATTGAAAATACATAGATCATTATAAAATCAAGATTGCTAAAAACTGAAAAAGGTGAATCTACAAAACAAACTTGCTTGCAGCACCTAATCTAACAACATACAACGGCATCATGAAAGTGTCTACAAACAGGGACGGACATAAGGGGGGGCAAGTAGGGGCTGAGGCCCCCCCTCTTGTCATATTTTTTTTCTTTATAATATACTTGTTATTGATACATATTACATAAATTGATATTTGAGAGATGTGGTAAAAGATTAGTGATCGTGCCTGGTGATCAGAATAGATTGATGGCCGGTCCGTTGAGCGAGCGTCTACACCGAAAGGGGGGTTGGTACCTGCAGGTGCTCCGATGCCTAAGTCAGCAAAGTGAACAGAGAGATACAAAAGAAGAGAGAGAAAGTGTATTGAATAATGATTCAGAATACCTGGCTCTCCTGTCTAGGAGAGCTTATATAGTGCCCCCAGCGCTGGGCCAAAGGTTGGTCTATTGGGCCGGGATAACCGGCCCAATAGACTCAACTGCCAAGATAGTCCCTGTATCGTAGGGGAAGGCCGTTATTTGCCTCTATCTTGGTTGGAGCCGTTCCGCTATTCGCGGGTAAGGGATAGGCTCAATGACAGCTGTGGCTGGATAGAGGAGCACGTGTTAAACGTGCTGCTTAGCTGTTAAGCTAAGGCGGAATGAGTCATCGTGCATGGATAAACGAGCACGTGATTAGCGTGGAGCTAATCCGTTATGTCGAGCAGGACACGTCATTGGTTGACATGTCGGGGAAGTCCCCCTTATTGGGCCGTGCCCTAAATGTCGGGCAGAAGGGATTGGGCCAGCCCTTGGCCCAGTCCAGAACAGGAGCCCCCCAAGTCGTTGCTCCTAGGCATAGGAGTAATGACTTAAGGTTCAGGCCCGCATGTCGAGGAGTTGTTTTCCCCGGCAATCCTAGGAGGAGTTCATAAGTCATTGATTATGATTGTCGCTTGTTTGCGCGAGGAGCGCATTTGTATGTTGCTCGTAAATTCCTCCTTGGCACGACGAGGAGAATTATCAAAAGGTGGAAGCTTCCTTTTGCTCGTGACACGTGCCAGGATGTTCGTGGAGGAAATTACGGGGAAGGAATTTGCCTTTGAGAGTCGTTGGCTTTTTTGTTCCTCGACGGGTTGTCGAGGAGGTGTTGTGTTAAGTGCATCTTGTCGATGCTGCCTGTTTTAGCGGGCACGTTCACTTATGTTTGTTTGGCTTGCCCGTAATTCGCGCTTGTCCGTTACGTCGAGGAGACGTTTTCGTTGGGGGTAACGATGAGTCCCTAGAGGATCGTGTCGTCAATTCGATGGGACATGAAGAGATGGGTTTTCTCGCCTTCCAGCGCCACGTGTGTGGGCTAGGAATAGGCGTAATAATTGCTTTGGGAAAACGCGCTTTAATTGCGTTGGTTTACGAGGAGGCTTATTAGCCATTGGATTGATCGTGCCTCTTCGTTTTCCGTAGAGTGAATCAGAGCCATATGATGGCTTTTGATCAGGATCGTTGGATCTTGATCAACGGTTATGATGTGCTGTGGCGCACAGGTTCGTGATAGAGGTGCATTGATGGGGAGTCTATAAATAGAGGAGGAAAGGTTCATTTTGAACTTTTCACTTCCTTTTCTCCTGCGCTGTTGCTGCTACTACCTGCAATTCAAAAGCTTTCAGCATCCCTCAAGTTCCCATCTTTGCTATCCAAGTTTGAATCTTTCGCAACACAAGGTAACACAGTTCTTTCTTTGATTTGATTTCCTCCCTTGTGCTTATTTTGAATGTGTTTTGAGTTTTTTAGTTTGTACCCATTTTGGTTTTGGGTTGAGCCTTCTTCGATTGTGTGTTGGTGGTTTTGGCCACTACTTCTAGTGAGATTTGGTGTTTGGTGGTAGTAGTTTCACTTTCAAACGCCATTTATATGTGTTCTAGCGCTTTTAGGCTTGAAACTCTGGGTTCTGCGAAGAACACCATGAGTGTTGTTTTGAGCAATTTTTCTGGAAAATGATGGATATGTATGAAGGTTGTTGAATTTCTGGAGAAATAGCGAAGAACATTGGTGAATGTTCATCAGTTTCTGGGAATCTGATGAGTTTTGTGTCGGGGAGGAAAGTGTTGTTTCTTCTCCCCGTTACGACTATTACTTTGTTGGAGAGAATTGGATCGCTATTTCTCCCCGTTAATAGTAGCAACAAAATAGGTTAGTTAAACCTTGTGTCGGGGAGTATTTCCCCGTTTTTGTCTTGGCGAAGTTTGTATGAATGTCGGGGACATTCTCCCCGCCTTTTCTTTGAGAAAATGAGTTTGCTGAAACTCTGTGTCGGGGATCTTCTCCCCGTTTTTAACTATAGGTTTTTATGCAAAACTAAAGTTTGGTTTTAAGTGTCGAGGCATGTCCTGTGTCGGGGATCTTCTCCCCGTTTTTAGGCTTTGTTGAATAGTTCTCCCCGGTTCCTCTGTTTTTTTTTTTGCCATTTTGATAAGGGCTTTTGGTCGGGGACAGCGTCCTCGTCCTAACTTACGCCCTTTCACTTGATTTGCGGTGAAAGGGTGGATTTGATTACTGTCGAATTCACTTTATTTTCGCTGCTTTTCAGGTACTCAAAATGTCCGATGTGGAGGAAGTAACGGGGAGCCAAGCTACGTCGAAACACAAGTTGGTCGACACTATTACTGACCCAGAGCTGGCTTGGGTTGCGCCCGAGCCCCGGGGGATTGCTTCGACGATTACCGCGCAGGATCCGCGGCTTTTTACCATCGTCGAGGAAGCTGGTTCGGAGAACTGGGAGGTTTGTACGCCTGCTGAGGGGGAGCGGGTTTGCTCGTCGTACACGGGATGCAGCTTCACCATGTACGAGATGGCGTTCAAGGAGTTGGGATTTCGGCTGCCCTTCAACGATCTCGAAGCCGGAATTTTTGGCCGGCTAAGAGTGGCTCCTTCCCAGCTTCACCCGAATTCATTGGCATTCATCCGGGCATACCAGATCCTATGTCGGTATCTGGAGGTAGAGGCTACCGTTGCCTTATTTTTCTATATCTTTCAAATCCAACGTCAGAGAGTCGGGGATCGGCAGGGTTGGATTTCCTTAAAGCATCAGTCGAGCAAGATTTTTAGGATGTTCGTTGAGTCTGCTCGGGGCTTCAAGGAGAGATATTATGTGGTGAGGGCATTGACGGAGTTTGCCGAAGATTCCCTCCACATGGAGAAGCCTGTATTCAACGAGGACGGGACTCCTCAGTTGGACGAGGAGGGGGGACAGGTAACAGAGTGGGTTCTCCGGTTTCCATTATCGTGGTCGTCAGAGCATTTTGATTTGCGGACCGACGAGTATCTAACTGCTGCCGAGGATCTTACCCCGGCCGAAATGGCGGGCTTTCAAAAGCTCCAAACATATGTGGATGGCTTTAAGCCTTGCAAGGTCATGACCAGCTTAGGGGAGGTTGCATTGGACAAGCATGGTAAACCGAGGATCGAGCCTCGTTTTGTTAATACCAAACTGTTGTTGTCGTGCAAGACTGTTTCAGCCGAGGACACTCTGCTGGGTATCCGCTTTTCTGCCTGCCCGTCTTTTACTTGTAATAAATTTGAATATTTTTATGTTTGATTTCTCCCCGTGATTCTGACCACGTTTTTAACTTTGCAGGTAGGATGGCAGATCTTGCTAGTGAGCTTGTCAGGATAGCTGCTGAACAGAAGGGAGAGAAGGCTAGGAAAAAGGCGAGGAGGGCCAAGCCAACCATTTTGATGGGCGATCAGGGTGCTTCGGGGAGCGTCTCCCAATCTTCCCCGGTAGGCAGTTCAGCCGGGACTCCGGGTGGTCGTTCGAAGAGGCAGCGGGAGGAGCAGATGACGCCCATCGTCGACTTGTCAGAGGGGGACGGTGGCTTCGTTCTCCCCGCATGTTTGAGCGACCAGAAATACTTCGACAAGAATCCCCTCCAGGTGCCCGCTTCAGAGAAGGCTTTTATACTGGGCGCTTCTGCATCTGCCCGACAGAAGCAGCTTAATGAAGATGTTGCTGCTGTCATCCGTCTGGCGGAGACAGCCTTGGTGCTGAATGAAGGGGGACCAACTCATGAGGTGGAGAAGTTGGCTGCTCGGAATGCCAAGCTGGAGGGAAAAATTGTGCTGATGGAGGGTGAGCTGATCGATCTGAGGGGGAAGCAGGAGAATTATGGCCAGCTGCTGAAAGATGTCAGGGAGAGCCGGGATGAACTGGAACTTGTGAAGAAAAATCTTGAGGGAGTGGAGGCCCGGAGTGCCGAGGAGAAGAGACAGTTGGAAGGGGTGATAGCTGACCTACAGTCCAAGCTGGCTCCTGCTGCCGATGAGGGTGCTGAGATTTCCAAGATGGTAAGCCGGGCTGACCTAGTCAAGGAGATCAAGAGGCAGCGTGGTCTGATGTTGGCGAGCATGATCCATGGATGGAAGAATGCGATCGCCCAACTTAAGGTTGTGAATGCCGAGCGTGGCTTGACCACTGAAGGTATTCACAAACTCAAACGAGTTGAGAACGGGCAGATCATCATTCCCGAAGAGTACAGGGAAATGGAGCTCGAGGAGGAGAAGCTGGATGAGGAGGCGGTTGATGATGAGGACGAGGAGGATGAGGAAGTCGAAGAGGAGGTTGTCGGGGAGGAGAGGGCACCAGAGGGCAACCCAGAGGGTCATGATGAAAGCTCCTGATCTTCCCCGGTTTTTTATTTGGGCCTGCGCGCCAATGACTTGTAATTTATTTGTCTTAGTTTGTTTCATGACAATTTATTTTTGGGGGCCTGCGTGCTCGGTTTTTGTAACACCTGAACAAATGGGTTTTTATGCCCGGTATCTATAACAATGATCGTTTTATTCATCCTGCTCGTCTATTTCATCTCCTCGTTTGTATGTTTAAATTACCGTTTTGGTTTTGCTAAGTTATGCCTGTTTGTGATATATGCATGTCTTTATGCTTTATGCTTGCTCGTTTTTGACTTAACAAAATTTTGGTTTTGATATTCGTATACTTGCTCGACATTGTTGTATGCCTGCTCGACAAAACCATTTTTTCTATTTGTAAGTTTATTGTTCCGAGCGCGTTTCGTCGAGGAGGTCGTCCTCGGATTTAACTTAGAAAGTTTAGGGAACTAACTAAGCGCCTAGAGTTGTTTTCTGAGGCTAATACGGACGCCGACACGTTGTTGTGTTCGCCCCCGCGGCTTGAACTTCCCATCGCGAGCTGGGCGTTAAGCCTTGGCACGAAGACGAGGAGCTTGTCTCAAAGGTTATCCTCGTCGGGGAGATGCTCTGCCCTTCCTGAGCCAGAGTATCTCCTTTTCAATTATTGGATCGAGCACGTGTGCCCGCGTGCTTTCCGTTGTCGAGGTGTCGGGCTCGTTGCTAGAGGGTCCGAGCAGCCTTTTAGAATTGTTTTTAGTTTGGCAATAACTTAGCTATAATATTGTTTTAACTTTTGGGCGTTCCAAGGTCGAGGAAGTTTCTTTCCTCGAAGATCCTCGAGATAATATGCGCCATTATCTGTTTTGTCAATGACGCGATATGGTCCTTCCCAGTTGGCCGCCAGTTTACCATCCTGGGAGTCCTTAGCATTTCGTCTTAAGACGAGGCTGCCCACTTCAAATTCTCTTTTGATGACTTTGACGTCATGTCGGGCAGCTATTTTTTGTTTAAGGGTGGCTTCCCGAAGGGATGCCCCCGTGCGGATCTCTTCGACGAGATCAAGCTCTTCACGGAGAGCTTCATCGTTCATTTCCTCTTCGAGCGGCTGCTCGGTTCGGCGAGATGGTTCGCCCACTTCCACGGGGATGACTGCTTCTGTTCCATATACCATTCTAAATGGAGTCTCCCCGGTTGTGGAGTGTGGTGTTGTGCGATAGGCCCAAAGGACGCTTTCGAGCTCCTCGACCCATTTCTTTTTGTTTTGATCCAATCTTCGTCGTAGGCCGCGTAGGATTACTCTGTTGGCGGCCTCGGCTTGCCCGTTAGTTTGGGGATGTTCCACGGAAGTGAAATGTTGCTTAGTCCCCAGGGCAGCGAGGAAATCTTGGAATCCTTTGTCCGTGAATTGTGTCCCGTTGTCTGTGACGACGGCTTGTGGTATTCCAAATCGGCAGAGTACGTCGCGTTTGAAGAAACGGAGTATCCTGAACGACGTTATGTCGGAGAGGGGTTCAGCCTCTACCCATTTGGTGAAGTAGTCCACGGCGACTATCAAGAATTTATTTTGGTGAAGTCCCTTTGTGAAGGGGCCAAGTATGTCCATGCCCCACCAAGCGAAGGGCCATGGCGACGACATAGATTTGAGCTCGTGGGGAGGAGCTAGGTGCATGTCACCATGTCGTTGACATTTGTCGCATTTTTTCACATGGTCCTTTGCGTCTTGCTGCATGGTGGGCCAGTAGTATCCTGCTCGGAGAGCTTTTCTGGCCAGCGATCTTCCTCCCAGATGCTGGGCGTTGATTCCCTCGTGTACCTCGCGCAAGATATAGTCGACCGTTTCCTCGTCGATACATTTGAGGAGTGGGATTGAGAATCCTCTTCTATATAACTTTCCGTCGAGGACGACATATGCGCATGCTCGACGTCTAATTATTGCTGCCTCTTTCTGATCGTCAGGGAGGGTTCCATTCGCGAGGAAGTTGTACACGGGGGTCATCCAGCAATTTTGGTCGCCAATGACATTTATGTCGAGGACGTTGCTCGCCTTCTCGATGCTTGGTCGGGGGAGTACTTCCTGAATGACGGATTTGTTTCCGCCTTTCTTTTTCGTGCTCGCCAGTTTGGACAGGATATCTGCCCGTTTGTTGTGCTCGCGTGGAACGTGTTGCACCTCCACGGATTCGAACTTAGTGATTTTTTTCTTCACTAATGCTAGATATTCAGAGAGATTATCATTTTTGGCTTGATATTCTCCCAATACTTGTGAGGCAACAAGTTGTGAATCTGTGAAAATTTTTACTTCTTTTGCCTCCATGTCCTCGGCCAACCGTAGCCCTGCTAGGAAGGCTTCGTATTCTGCTTGGTTATTTGATGTCGGGAAGGATAGTGCTAGGGATACTTCAATGATGATCCCATTTTCGTTTTCCAGGATAATTCCTGCTCCTGCTCCCGTGGAGCTTGACGCTCCGTCGACGAATATTGTCCATTTGTCTGCCTCGCTTGTCGAGGAGGCTGGACTCGTCATTTCGGCCACAAAGTCTGCTAGGACTTGTGATTTTAGCGCTTTCCTGCTTTCGTAACGAATGTCGAATTCGGAAAGCTCGAGGGACCACTTGAGCATCCTGCCCGCCATGTCTGGTCGACCAAGCAATGATTTGATGGGTTGGTCGGTTCGTACTATGATTGTGTGCGCTAGGAAGTAGTGACGTAGTCTTCTTGCTGCGTTGATCAAGGCGAGGGCCACCTTTTCGATTTGTGTATATCTGAGTTCGGGCCCCTGTAGAGCCTTGCTCGTGAAGTACACTGGTTTTTGTCCTTCCGTTGTTTCGCGGACAAGGGCTGCGCTGACGGCCTCGGATGTGACGGAGAGGTAGATGTATAAGACTTCCTCGACATCCGGGCGTGAGAGGACTGGAGGTTCGGAGAGGGCCCTCTTAAGGTGTTGAAGGGCCTGCTCGCACTCGTCCGTCCATTCGAACACAGCTTCTTTCCTAAGTAATTTGAAAAGCGGTAATGCGTGTTGAGCAGATTTTGCTACGAAGCGGGATAACGAGGTTAGCATTCCGTTCAGGGTTTGTATGGATTTCTTGTTGTTCGGAGTTGGGAGCTCCGTAAAGGCACGACATTTGTCGGGGTTGGCTTCGATTCCTCGTTCTGTTAGGTAGAAACCGAGGAACTTTCCTGCTCGTACCGCGAAGGTGCACTTTTCTGGGTTGAATCGCATGTTGTGTTTTCTGGCCTGCTCGAAGACCTTACGTAAGTGGGCGGTATGGTCGATTTCGTCATGGGATTTTACGATCATGTCGTCCATGTAGACTTCGAGCATGTCGCCTATTTCTGCCCGGAATACTTTGTTCATCATCCGCTGGTATGTAGCACCAGCGTTTTTTAGACCGAAGGGCATTACGTTGTAGTAATAGTTGCCCGACTCGGTCATGAAAGCTGTTTTTCCCCTGTCGGCCACAGCCATTGGGATTTGGTTGTATCCTGAATATGCATCCATAAAAGACAATAATTTAAAGCCAGAAGAATTATCGACTAATTTATCAATGCAAGGTAAAGGATAGGAATCTTTAGGGCACGCCCTATTGAGATCGGTATAGTCAACACACATGCGCCATTTTCCATTAGATTTTTTAACTAGTACAACGTTTGACAACCAGGTAGTGTATCTGGCTTCAGAAATAAAATTTGCCTCTAGGAGGTCTTTTACAGCTTTTTCAGCAGCCTCCGCTTTTTCGGGAGACTGCCTACGCCTACGTTGCACTACGGCACTAGCAAGTGGGTCGACAGTAAGTTGATGACAAGCGATGTTTGGATCCAGCCCGGGCATGTCGGCAGCGTGCCATGCGAACAAGTCAGCGTTTTCTCTAAGGCAGGCTTTCAGCTGCTTCCTCGCCAACTCGGGGAGCCCTGTCCCAATCTTGACTCCTTTTTCTGGATCCTCGCCAAACTGGACTATCTCGAAATCTCCATCTGGAATGGGGCGATAATGTTCTTTGCTCGCCTCGTCGTCCTCTTTTTCCTCCTTCTTTAGCTTTTTCTCCTCCTTGTGCTCTTTCTTGGAGGTGCGGCTGTCGAGGTCAACAGAGCTCACATTTGGGGCGGGCAGACTTGATGATGCTTCCGGGGAAGGCTTTGGTGGTGCTTCCGAGGAAGGCTTTTGCTTCTTTGGGTCAGGAGCCTTGCCAATGAAATTGTTGCCTTTGGACGCTGCGTCAAAGCATCTTCTTGCAGCTTCAATGTCCCCGTGTAGAGTAGCAACCTACCCCTTATGAGTATAGTACTTCATCTTCAGGTGGGCAGTAGAAGGGACAGCAACCAGGTCTGCTATGGCCGTCCTGCCGATGATGCACTGGTAGAGGCAAGGGCAGTCCACGACCAAGAATTTCACCCTGATCGACTTAGCAGTCTCTTCGGAGCCAAAGGTGACGATTAGGTCGACATAACCCCAAGGCCTAGTAGTTGCTCCATTGAATCCTGTGAGGTCTGAGCCCATGTATGGGGTGAGGTGTGTCTCGTCCAGCTGTAATGTTCTGAATAAACTGGCGTACATGATGTCGCATGAGCTCCCCGGATCTATGAGCACCCGGCGAACGTCCATGTTGGCCATATCTGCCCGGACAAGGAGAGGAATCTGATAATTGGCCGTCCCACCGGGCAGCTCTTCGAGATAGAAAGCTAAAGGCATTGATCGCCCTTTCGCCTTGTCCAGCGTCGCGTTCATATTCGAGGACGTGTTGATGAGATCCTCGAATTTTCTTTTTATTGATCCGACGGTGTGCTTGTCCATGTGACCGCCGGATATGACGAGTGAGTCTGTGAAGTAGTCCCCCGTGGTAAGCGTAGGACTAGTATGGGTGTCCCCAAAACCGCTGGGGATAGCAAAATCTTCTGGCCGGGAGACGCTCATAGCTATCTGCTTGGCGTTGTTCTTCCCGGCTGGTTGGGGAGGTACTTCCTCGACCGCGCGTGTCTCCGCGGCCTCTGGTCGAGGGTCGTTGTTTCTTTTCACGAACTGTCTTAGTTGTCCGTTTCTGATCATGATTTCAATAGCATCCTTCAGTTGGATGCAGTCGTCGGTCCTGTGACCATAACTTTTGTGGTATCTGCAATACCTATTTTTGTCTTGGCCGGGCTTCAGGGGGGTTGGCTTTGGTTGCTTCACATTTGCTCTGTCGAACTCAGAGATGTGAACCTCAGCGAATATCTCTCCCCGTGATTTGACGAGGGGGGTGTAGGTGGCGAATGTGCTTGGAGGGCCACGAGGCTCTCGTCTTTCGCCCCTCCTTCTGTCTCTGCCCCTCTCGCCACCCCTGTCGCCGCCTCTATCGCTTCCCTTGTCGCCACCCCTGTCATCGTTCCTATGGGAGGACTCGCGGGCAGGGTGGCTGCTTCCAGGTCGGGCAAGGCGGGCGACATCAGCTGCCTGGACTTCCTCGTAATCAATGTACTTTTGAGCTTTTAGGAGGAGGTCGTCCCAGGTGGGTGGCTTTTCTATGCCCACAGCTTTGGCAAAATCGCTGCCCGGGCGAAGGCCCCTCTGCAGCAAGTATTTTTTCATGTCGTCGGTCGTTTCGACCTGCACAGCCTCTTTGTTGAATCTTTCGACGAAGTTGCGGAGAGTTTCGTCTTCAGCTTGATATATGGCCTCCAAGGCATGCACAGTCTTTGGGTGCTTTCGGGAAGCAGTGAAGTGTCTGCAAAACTGTTCAGTAAGATCCCTCCATGAATGGATGGATTGAGGGGGCAGGCTTTGGTACCATGCCATTGCTCCCTTCCTCAGCGTGGTTGGGAACAGTCTGCACCTAATGGCCCCGCTAATGTTCCTGAAATCTAGGTTAGCGTTGACATTAGCTATGTGGTCGTCGGGGTCGGTCAAACCATCGTACGCGGGGAGCGTAGGAGGTCTCTCGAAGCCCTTTGGGACACGCTTCCTCAGAATGTCTGCGGTCAGGGGACATCGGGGATCACCCTCGTCGCTCCCGTTAGGAGAATGGTCCTCGGAAGACCGGGGAGAATCACCGGGCATCGGTGTTGGACTACGAGACTTGTATCCGCGGGGACGATAGCTGCTCGACATGCCCTGTTTGGACATCAGTGCCAACCCTTGCGGTGAATGGCGGCGAGGGGCTTCGTGCTTCCCTTTCTTGCCCGGAGGGGACCTACCCTCGCGATGAGGTGGAGTGCGGTCCTTCTTCCGAGGAGTAACTTCTACCCTCTCTAGGTCGGGGCGTCGATGTTTGACGGCCGCCGGACGGGGAGGGGAAGGATCAGCTTGGCGTCTCCGCGGGGGAGAGTTGGTCTTTCTAGGTGGCCGGCTTTTCTCCAGCGCGGCAATCCTTTCGCTCTGCTCGTCCAGTCGACGATTTTGAGCCTGCATGGCCTCCGTTGTTTGTTTGAGGGCAGCGATCAAGGCTGCGATCTCAGAGTTGGCCAAGACGGCGGGCTGTTCGGCGTTGTTTGCCGGAGCTTCTTGTTTCAATTGCGGGCGTTTGCCCATCTGACGATCGGTTAGGATCTCGACGTCCTCTTCATCGGACGAGAGTGAAGTTTCTCGTCCGTCGCGAGAGTCGGTTTCAGGACCGCGAGATACGGTGGTATTGTCACGCACCGGTGATAGCACGGTGTTATGCTGCGGCGGCGGAGAGGACGGAACGTTGAGCACGCTGTCGTCGCCGGCGTCGGTGTTGAGTGGCTGCGAAGAACTGGCCATAATGAAGTTTCTTGAGAGGTTTGGTTTTTTATCTTTGTTTCTTTGAGGAAAGATTAAAGAATGGGGAAGAACTCAGTTCCCACAGACGGCGCCACTGATCGTGCCTGGTGATCAGAATAGATTGATGGCCGGTCCGTTGAGCGAGCGTCTACACCGAAAGGGGGGTTGGTACCTGCAGGTGCTCCGATGCCTAAGTCAGCAAAGTGAACAGAGAGATACAAAAGAAGAGAGAGAAAGTGTATTGAATAATGATTCAGAATACCTGGCTCTCCTGTCTAGGAGAGCTTATATAGTGCCCCCAGCGCTGGGCCAAAGGTTGGTCTATTGGGCCGGGATAACCGGCCCAATAGACTCAACTGCCAAGATAGTCCCTGTATCGTAGGGGAAGGCCGTTATTTGCCTATATCTTGGTTGGAGCCGTTCCGCTATTCGCGGGTAAGGGATAGGCTCCATGACAGCTGTGGCTGGATAGAGGAGCACGTGTTAAACGTGCTGCTTAGCTGTTAAGCTAAGGCGGAATGAGTCATCGTGCATGGATAAACGAGCACGTGATTAGCGTGGAGCTAATCCGTTATGTCGAGCAGGACACGTCATTGGTTGACATGTCGGGGAAGTCCCCCTTATTGGGCCGTGCCCTAAATGTCGGGCAGAAGGGATTGGGCCAGCCCTTGGCCCAGTCCAGAACAATTAGTAACGACCGTTTGGTGCAAAACATGCACCCACAATATAGCAATTGTAACAATTTACTTTAAAATATTTTGATAATATATATTATACACTATTAAAGTCCAAATTCAATTCTTCACCCAAAAAAAAGTCCAAATTCAATTAAGTTAATTCTGATTGTTTGCTATAAGTAAAAAACTATTTTCTTGCTATACGAAGATTGTGAAAAATAGGTTGAGAAATAAGATAGAAAATGAATTTCAAACTAATTAATACGGTTCAGTTGTTGATGAATTTTATAATATAGAACAATATCGTGTACAATTTAGATAAACAATGTAGTGTATTTTTTATTTTTTATTAAGCATATTTAAGTACTATTATAATTATTATGATTTATTTAATTTTTATTATTTAATTATTTCGGCCCCCCGTTTTATAGATTCCTGGATCCGTCCCTGTCTACAAATATGACAAAATAAAAGTAACCGGAATATTCATACTTCCGAATCTACAACGTTGACGTCCAAGTCTTCATCAGATCTATAATGAGTTGATGTAGATATGTCAATTTGAATCAACGAAACACCTTACTAAAATGAAAAACCAACAAACGCCGCACAAGACGACCACAAACACAACGTCGCACAAGACGACCACAAACTTAAATAGCAAAAAATGAAGAAGCAAATCTGTGTGAATAATCATTTATTTAAATAAAAAATGGACTTAAATATGAAAACGGTACCTGCAATTACGGCTTGTTTTGATTTTAGCCCCTGCAAAAAAAAAAATTGATTTTAGTCCCTGCAAAATACCAAAACTTTTAAAAAGGTCATTGAGGTGAATTTTTTGCTGACATGTCAAGTAATTGATGATTTGGAAGATGCTGACTATGATTTTTGACGACGTGAAATTAACATGTCATTTTCATTTTAAAAAAATTGAAAAATAGAAATAGAAACTTAATATACTTACCCAAAAAAATAATTAATATATTAGATTTATAAATATATTAGACCCTCTCTCTCAGCCGCCAGCTTTTCTTTTGTTGATTTTTCTTGGTTTATCAATTAGAGAGGGGTGGTTTAGGATCAATTTTGATCCGGAATCACTCCTCTTGATTGTTTTTTTATTTCATTTTATTTAAATAAGTGATATCCACATACTTTTTGAATTTTATTCGAGTTTTTCTTCTGATTTGTTTCATCTGGTGTTGTTTTAATCCCGTCTTAGTGCGGAGTTTAGTTTTGTTTATCCCGTCTTTGTACGGTGTTTGTCCCGTCTTGGTATGCTATTTTTTTGTTCAGATTTGCAAGTTTGTGTCGATCACAATTCAGTGCAGATTCAATGACTTTAGCATCATCAACGTTGCAGATATGGATACATGATTACTCCGGACATTTGAAGTTTATCATATCAATTGTAGGATTTGTCTTAGACATTAGGTTGTTTTATGCTATTAACTCGGATGCTGTGAACCTGTTTGCAGATTCATCCTTATTAGTTTTTAGCGAAATTGAATTTGTAACGATTTTGATTGATGTATTCCCTATAAATTTGAATGAATGAATATCGTTGTTTTTTAGTAAAAAAAAAATTAGATTTTTTTAAAAAAATTATCAAGTAGAAGAAATAAATCACGTAAATAAGAAAAAAGCAATTAATGTTCATCTTCTTCAAATCGCAGAGTTCTTTTTCGTGAGTTCTTCTACTGCTTGTTTTTGTTCATCTTTCTCAATTTCGTTTTCGTAATTTCGTGTACTGTTTCGTGTAGGAGTCAACGACTGCGAGTGAATCTGCTATTCGCGTAGGGTTTCGTGTAGGAATCGACGACTGAGATTGTTTCTTGAAGAAGACGAACCACCTCTACTACCACCTTTGCTACTCGACATCTTCTATCTTCTTTGCGTGATTTTTCCTTCAATCTTAGCTTTGATTCAGGAACCCTAATTTTTTTCCCTTTCTTCTTTGTGTTTTTCTTCTTTACGAGATTTCTTTCTTTTGATAATTTTTTAAAATCTAATATATTTTTAAATCGACTATATTAATTTTTTTTTGGTTAGTATATTAATTTTCTATTTCTATTTTTCAATTTTTTTATTTTTAAATGAAACTGACATGTTAATTCCACCTCGTCAAAAATTCTAGTCAGCATCTTCCAAATCATCAATTACTTGACATGTCGGCCAAAATTTTTTAAAAATTTTGGTATTTTGCAGGACTAAAATCAAACTTTTTTTTCAGGGGCTAAAAGCAAAACAAGTCATAAATTACAGGGACCGTTTTCATCTTTTAGCCATAAAAAATGGTTTAGAAAGTGGAGATCGAAAAGAAGTGACTACACCTCAACAAACTCTGCACCCTTTCATTTGATAGTTTTAATAATAATTAAATTCCATAAAAATAATTAATTACTCTGTCATTTATCAATTATTATAAGAAAAAGTTGAGCAATATCTGTCACCTAATTACTAGAGGTGGACTGATGAACCGTGACTTTACGAGACTAAAAAGCCTAATTTTTCTTCTGCAGTGTTGTATTATCTCTGTCCCAAAATATAAGTAAGAAAAAATATTTCACATTTATTAAGAAAAGTGAAATACGATAATTTGAAGTACGATTTTTTTTGTGTTTTCATTGAAATAACTTTTATGGGAAGTTGTAAAAAGAATTTTTATTGGTTATTGATTATTGGGAAAAGAAGAGAGAGAGAGAGTAAATTAAATGCAATTTGCATTTAATTTTATAAGAATAAGTAAAAGTAAATCTTGAAAACGATAAAAGTTAATTTTTTTTGCTTATAATTTAGGACATGAAATAGTAAAAATTTTTTTGCTTAGAATATGGGACGGAGGGAGTAATTAGGTGACAAATCATTTTTTTTTTTGATAATGTGTAAAATCAATTAATTAGGCTTATATGCTTTTTTTTCACTCTTTGGTTCCTAGGGAAAGAGGACCCTAGTAGTCCAGACATATAGGCTAATTTTGTCGGTTCTAATAATTGAATACCGCGTGTGTTCTAAAAAAAATTGAATACCACGTGAAATTAATTGACTAGACACGGTCTTACTCTTACATACTACATTTTTTTTTACAAAGTACTACTATTACACTATTGTGTTGATAAGTTGGCATTCAACAAGACCAAGCTGACATACACCTTCAGATCTTATTTATAGGTGAATTTCTATGAGTTTCACCCATATTAAGAAAGTTGTTATTTTTACTAAACTTCCGTTTACAAATACACTAGCATGACACCCGTGCGTCCGCACGGGAGTCGCGGCGTTGCCGCTCCTTATTTGGTAAGATGAAATTTATTGGAAAGTTGATTAAAATATAAAAAAATAGAAGGGATATAATATTTGGTAAAAAATTCGAAAAAGAACAATGGTAAAATCATTACCAAAAAACCTTAGGTCTCCATATTAATATAGGAATATAAATAAGGATAATGTAAAAATTATGAAAAAAAATAGGCTATCTTATTAATATATTAGTAAAAACATAGGTCTTGGAAAAATCACCAAAAAACTTATGTCAATGTATTAATATATGAGTATAAATATAGTCACTAAAAATTATTAAAAAATAGGCAATCATATGTGAAAATATAGGTCTCACAATAATCATAAAAATAATTAGGTCACCGTATTAAATATGAGTATAACCTGTAAAATTGTAAAAAAAAATAAAAATAGACAACTTAATTTTTATTTTATTTTTGTTACAAACAACTTAATTAATATATAATTAAAAGTATAAGTCCCGTAGAAACCACGCAAACAAAAAAGTTTCCATATAAATATATGAGTATAAATATAGGTCCCGCAAATATTATAAAAGATGGGCAAGCTTATTAATATCAGTAAAACACATAGGTCCCCAAAAATCACACAAAAGATTAGGTTCTCGTATTAATATATGATTATAAATATAGCTCTAAAAAAAATAGTAAAAAATTAAAACAAAAATTTATTTGAAAAAGTGCAAAAAAATAGGAATTTATTCTTGGATTAAGATGAGGGTATAATAGGAAGATAATGTGCAAAAATCCACTTTATTAATTAAGTGTTATCATTCTAACTGAACACTTATAAAAAAACGGAAGGAGTAAAATATTAAGATGGAATTAACCACCTCAAGAAAATTTTTAAAATGTTGAAATTATTTACTAACTTTCAAATATGACACAAAATATTCATGAAAGTGATGATGTGTCAAATTATTAAGTAGGGGTAACATGAGATTTTCACATGTATCTTATTTTCTTAGGTCCTTGTAATAAATATATATATGAGTATGAATATAGTCCCGTAAAAATTATTAAAAAATAAGCAATCTTATTAATATGCTAGTAAAAATATAGGTCTCGCAACAATCATCAAAATAATTAGGTCACCGTATTAAATATGAGTATAAATTTAGGTTCTACATAAATTATTAAAGATCAGGAAACCTTATTAATAAGAGGATAAATATAGGTCCCCCATAAATATATGAGTATAACTCGTAAAATTATAAATAAAAAAAACAAACAACTTTATTAATATAGGAGTAAAAATATAAGGCTCGTAGATATAACAAAAAAAAAAGAGGTTCCCGTATTAATATAAATATAGCCCGTAAAATTATTAAAAAAAATAGACAACATAATATATTTGTAAAAACACAAGTTCTTTGAGAATCACAAAAAATAGTAGATTTTCGTATTAATATATGAGTATAAATATAGGTCTCACAAAAAATAGTAAAAAACTGAAAACTTCATTAATAAGAGTAAAAACACATGCCTCGCAGAAATCCCACAAAAAATTAGATCCTTGTATTATTAAAATATTGAAATTAGTTATTAACTTTCAAATATGACACAAAATACCCTTGAAAATGATTATGTGTCAAAAAATGAAAAGGGGAAAATTTGTGATTTCATATGTATCTTCTTTTTTCCTTCAAAAAAAAATGTATCTTCTTTTCATATATTGTAGATGTGTCATTATATTCATTCATCGGTCATAATTATTAATTTTATGCGGATTTCTATATGTTATTTATTTTATTTTTTTAAAGGTAAAGAAACGTTTTAAATTGAGTAAGCAAAACAAAATTAATACTGCATATATTAATTCGCCTATATAGTAGATTGTATAGGATTTATCGATGCCCAGTTAATTGATATGTATCTTCTTTTTTCCTTCAAAAAAATATGTATCTTCTTTTCATATATTGTAGATGTGTCATTATATTCATTCATCGGTCATAAATTAATACTATAAATATATTAATTCGCCTATATAGTATTAATTTGTTTTATTTTATTCTCACATAAAATGTCCATTCTACAAAATGATTTCATATTTTATTTAATAATTTAAGTTGAATATATAATAAATTTTTTATTTAATTGTTTGGCTAAAACTAAGCATGTGAACTTAATGATATCTCATATAGACTATTCAAAGATATCCGTTCAAAAAAAAAAAAGACTATTCAAAGAGTATTATATCGTAATTTAATTGTAAAAAAAATGTCCTAAAATTTTATAAAACAAAAAAGGATTAATAGAAATGCAAATGGAACGTGAACGGATCCAGAAATTTTGAATAGTGGGTCAGAATATATAATAAATATTTATTAAATAAATTTATAAGTCATAATTACCGTGAAGGGGAAAGATATTGTTGGACTTGGACCAAAGAAATTACAAAGAAGAAAGGAACAAAGAAACATACGGTAGGATATTTATACAGCGAAAGACAATTTTTTATTTTTTTAAAAAGAAAATCCTAATTATTCAGAAAATAAACCAAAAACCATGTTTGTTTTTTGCAATGTTTTCATTGTCATGCCAAAGGTGCAAAGTTCAAACACGGCTTAGGAAAATTGACAGGAGAAAAAGACATCTACACTAAGAAAAATCAAAGTTATAATATTGATTCTTTTTCCGTGTTCTTGTCATCGGTTTCGTTTATAAGGTGTTTAGATGATGAAATTTAAAGACCATATACTGATTATCCTTTACACCTAAAGTTAGTTTTTACAATTTTATTATAAATATAAAATTCCAATTGAGACATTGAGTCACACCTTAAGAAAGCAATTTTGTAATTTAAGTTGAATATATAATAAATTTTTTATTTAATTGTTTGGCTAAAACTAAGCATGTGAACTTAATGATATCTCATATAGACTATTCAAAGATATCCGTTCAAAAAAAAAAAGACTATTCAAAGAGTATTATATCGTAATTTAATTGTAAAAAAAATGTCCTAAAATTTTATAAAACAAAAAAGGATTAATAGAAATGCAAATGGAACGTGAACGGATCCAGAAATTTTGAATAGTGGGTCAGAATATATAATAAATATTTATTAAATAAATTTATAAGTCATAATTACCGTGAAGGGGAAAGATATTGTTGGACTTGGACCAAAGAAATTACAAAGAAGAAAGGAACAAAGAAACATACGGTAGGATATTTATACAGCGAAAGACAATTTTTTATTTTTTTAAAAAGAAAATCCTAATTATTCAGAAAAGAAACCAAAAACCATGTTTGTTTTTTGCAATGTTTTCATTGTCATGCCAAAGGTGCAAAGTTCAAACACGGCTTAGGAAAATTGACAGGAGAAAAAGACATCTACACTAAGAAAAATCAAAGTTATAATATTGATTCTTTTTCCGTGTTCTTGTTATCGGTTTCGTTTATAAGGTGTTTAGATGATGAAATTTAAAGACCATATACTGATTATCCTTTACACCTAAAGTTAGTTTTTACAATTTTATTATAAATATAAAATTCCAATTGAGACATTGAGTCACACCTTAAGAAAGCAATTTTGTAATTTAAGTTGAATATATAATAAATTTTTTATTTAATTGTTTGGCTAAAACTAAGCATGTGAACTTAATGATATCTCATATAGACTATTCAAAGATATCCGTTCAAAAAAAAAAAGACTATTCAAAGAGTATTATATCGTAATTTAATTGTAAAAAAAATGTCCTAAAATTTTATAAAACAAAAAAGGATTAATAGAAATGCAAATGGAACGTGAACGGATCCAGAAATTTTGAATAGTGGGTCAGAATATATAATAAATATTTATTAAATAAATTTATAAGTCATAATTACCGTGAAGGGGAAAGATATTGTTGGACTTGGACCAAAGAAATTACAAAGAAGAAAGGAACAAAGAAACATACGGTAGGATATTTATACAGCGAAAGACAATTTTTTATTTTTTTAAAAAGAAAATCCTAATTATTCAGAAAAGAAACCAAAAACCATGTTTGTTTTTTGCAATGTTTTCATTGTCATGCCAAAGGTGCAAAGTTCAAACACGGCTTAGGAAAATTGACAGGAGAAAAAGACATCTACACTAAGAAAAATCAAAGTTATAATATTGATTCTTTTTCCGTGTTCTTGTCATCGGTTTCGTTTATAAGGTGTTTAGATGATGAAATTTAAAGACCATATACTGATTATCCTTTACACCTAAAGTTAGTTTTTACAATTTTATTATAAATATAAAATTCCAATTGAGACATTGAGTCACACCTTAAGAAAGCAATTTTGTAATTTAAGTTGAATATATAATAAATTTTTTATTTAATTGTTTGGCTAAAACTAAGCATGTGAACTTAATGATATCTCATATAGACTATTCAAAGATATCCGTTCAAAAAAAAAAAAAAAGACTATTCAAAGAGTATTATATCGTAATTTAATTGTAAAAAAAATGTCCTAAAATTTTATAAAACAAAAAAGGATTAATAGAAATGCAAATGGAACGTGAACGGATCCAGAAATTTTGAATAGTGGGTCAGAATATATAATAAATATTTATTAAATAAATTTATAAGTCATAATTACCGTGAAGGGGAAAGATATTGTTGGACTTGGACCAAAGAAATTACAAAGAAGAAAGGAACAAAGAAACATACGGTAGGATATTTATACAGCGAAAGACAATTTTTTATTTTTTTAAAAAGAAAATCCTAATTATTCAGAAAAGAAACCAAAAACCATGTTTGTTTTTTGCAATGTTTTCATTGTCATGCCAAAGGTGCAAAGTTCAAACACGGCTTAGGAAAATTGACAGGAGAAAAAGACATCTACACTAAGAAAAATCAAAGTTATAATATTGATTCTTTTTTCGTGTTCTTGTCATCGGTTTCGTTTATAAGGTGTTTAGATGATGAAATTTAAAGACCATATACTGATTATCCTTTACACCTAAAGTTAGTTTTTACAATTTTATTATAAATATAAAATTCCAATTGAGACATTGAGTCACACCTTAAGAAAGCAATTTTGTAATTTAAGTTGAATATATAATAAATTTTTTATTTAATTGTTTGGCTAAAACTAAGCATGTGAACTTAATGATATCTCATATAGACTATTCAAAGATATCCGTTCAAAAAAAAAAAAGACTATTCAAAGAGTATTATATCGTAATTTAATTGTAAAAAAAATGTCCTAAAATTTTATAAAACAAAAAAGGATTAATAGAAATGCAAATGGAACGTGAACGGATCCAGAAATTTTGAATAGTGGGTCAGAATATATAATAAATATTTATTAAATAAATTTATAAGTCATAATTACCGTGAAGGGGAAAGATATTGTTGGACTTGGACCAAAGAAATTACAAAGAAGAAAGGAACAAAGAAACATACGGTAGGATATTTATACAGCGAAAGACAATTTTTTATTTTTTTAAAAAGAAAATCCTAATTATTCAGAAAAGAAACCAAAAACCATGTTTGTTTTTTGCAATGTTTTCATTGTCATGCCAAAGGTGCAAAGTTCAAACACGGCTTAGGAAAATTGACAGGAGAAAAAGACATCTACACTAAGAAAAATCAAAGTTATAATATTGATTCTTTTTCCGTGTTCTTGTCATCGGTTTCGTTTATAAGGTGTTTAGATGATGAAATTTAAAGACCATATACTGATTATCCTTTACACCTAAAGTTAGTTTTTACAATTTTATTATAAATATAAAATTCCAATTGAGACATTGAGTCACACCTTAAGAAAGCAATTTTGTAATTTAAGTTGAATATATAATAAATTTTTTATTTAATTGTTTGGCTAAAACTAAGCATGTGAACTTAATGATATCTCATATAGACTATTCAAAGATATCCGTTAAAAAAAAAAAAAAGACTATTCAAAGAGTATTATATCGTAATTTAATTGTAAAAAAAATGTCCTAAAATTTTATAAAACAAAAAAGGATTAATATAAATGCAAATGGAACGTGAACGGATCCAGAAATTTTGAATAGTGGGTCAGAATATATAATAAATATTTATTAAATAAATTTATAAGTCATAATTACCGTGAAGGGGAAAGATATTGTTGGACTTGGACCAAAGAAATTACAAAGAAGAAAGGAACAAAGAAACATACGGTAGGATATTTATACAGCGAAAGACAATTTTTTATTTTTTTAAAAAGAAAATCCTAATTATTCAGAAAAGAAACCAAAAACCATGTTTGTTTTTTGCAATGTTTTCATTGTCATGCCAAAGGTGCAAAGTTCAAACACGGCTTAGGAAAATTGACAGGAGAAAAAGACATCTACACTAAGAAAAATCAAAGTTATAATATTGATTCTTTTTCCGTGTTCTTGTCATCGGTTTCGTTTATAAGGTGTTTAGATGATGAAATTTAAAGACCATATACTGATTATCCTTTACACCTAAAGTTAGTTTTTACAATTTTATTATAAATATAAAATTCCAATTGAGACATTGAGTCACACCTTAAGAAAGCAATTTTGTAATTTAAGTTGAATATATAATAAATTTTTTATTTAATTGTTTGGCTAAAACTAAGCATGTGAACTTAATGATATCTCATATAGACTATTCAAAGATATCCGTTCAAAAAAAAAAAAAGACTATTCAAAGAGTATTATATCGTAATTTAATTGTAAAAAAAATGTCCTAAAATTTTATAAAACAAAAAAGGATTAATAGAAATGCAAATGGAACGTGAACGGATCCAGAAATTTTGAATAGTGGGTCAGAATATATAATAAATATTTATTAAATAAATTTATAAGTCATAATTACCGTGAAGGGGAAAGATATTGTTGGACTTGGACCAAAGAAATTACAAAGAAGAAAGGAACAAAGAAACATACGGTAGGATATTTATACAGCGAAAGACAATTTTTTATTTTTTTAAAAAGAAAATCCTAATTATTCAGAAAAGAAACCAAAAACCATGTTTGTTTTTTGCAATGTTTTCATTGTCATGCCAAAGGTGCAAAGTTCAAACACGGCTTAGGAAAATTGACAGGAGAAAAAGACATCTACACTAAGAAAAATCAAAGTTATAATATTGATTCTTTTTCCGTGTTCTTGTCATCGGTTTCGTTTATAAGGTGTTTAGATGATGAAATTTAAAGACCATATACTGATTATCCTTTACACCTAAAGTTAGTTTTTACAATTTTATTATAAATATAAAATTCCAATTGAGACATTGAGTCACACCTTAAGAAAGCAATTTTGTAATTTAAGTTGAATATATAATAAATTTTTTATTTAATTGTTTGGCTAAAACTAAGCATGTGAACTTAATGATATCTCATATAGACTATTCAAAGATATCCGTTCAAAAAAAAAAAAGACTATTCAAAGAGTATTATATCGTAATTTAATTGTAAAAAAAATGTCCTAAAATTTTATAAAACAAAAAAGGATTAATAGAAATGCAAATGGAACGTGAACGGATCCAGAAATTTTGAATAGTGGGTCAGAATATATAATAAATATTTATTAAATAAATTTATAAGTCATAATTACCGTGAAGGGGAAAGATATTGTTGGACTTGGACCAAAGAAATTACAAAGAAGAAAGGAACAAAGAAACATACGGTAGGATATTTATACAGCGAAAGACAATTTTTTATTTTTTTAAAAAGAAAATCCTAATTATTCAGAAAAGAAACCAAAAACCATGTTTGTTTTTTGCAATGTTTTCATTGTCATGCCAAAGGTGCAAAGTTCAAACACGGCTTAGGAAAATTGACAGGAGAAAAAGACATCTACACTAAGAAAAATCAAAGTTATAATATTGATTCTTTTTCCGTGTTCTTGTTATCGGTTTCGTTTATAAGGTGTTTAGATGATGAAATTTAAAGACCATATACTGATTATCCTTTACACCTAAAGTTAGTTTTTACAATTTTATTATAAATATAAAATTCCAATTGAGACATTGAGTCACACCTTAAGAAAGCAATTTTGTAATTTAAGTTGAATATATAATAAATTTTTTATTTAATTGTTTGGCTAAAACTAAGCATGTGAACTTAATGATATCTCATATAGACTATTCAAAGATATCCGTTAAAAAAAAAAAAAAGACTATTCAAAGAGTATTATATCGTAATTTAATTGTAAAAAAAATGTCCTAAAATTTTATAAAACAAAAAAGGATTAATAGAAATGCAAATGGAACGTGAACGGATCCAGAAATTTTGAATAGTGGGTCAGAATATATAATAAATATTTATTAAATAAATTTATAAGTCATAATTACCGTGAAGGGGAAAGATATTGTTGGACTTGGACCAAAGAAATTACAAAGAAGAAAGGAACAAAGAAACATACGGTAGGATATTTATACAGCGAAAGACAATTTTTTATTTTTTTAAAAAGAAAATCCTAATTATTCAGAAAAGAAACCAAAAACCATGTTTGTTTTTTGCAATGTTTTCATTGTCATGCCAAAGGTGCAAAGTTCAAACACGGCTTAGGAAAATTGACAGGAGAAAAAGACATCTACACTAAGAAAAATCAAAGTTATAATATTGATTCTTTTTCCGTGTTCTTGTCATCGGTTTCGTTTATAAGGTGTTTAGATGATGAAATTTAAAGACCATATACTGATTATCCTTTACACCTAAAGTTAGTTTTTACAATTTTATTATAAATATAAAATTCCAATTGAGACATTGAGTCACACCTTAAGAAAGCAATTTTGTAACAAGTTGGTCACCGTAAAGGCATTAAATATCCAAACTTTACACCATTAATATATATAATTTAGGCTTCAGGTGGGTGAAAATTATAATTTTAGGGTAATTACTAATGTTCACGTGGTGGAGAGAAAAAGGAACGATGAAAAAAAAAAAAAAAGTGCACGAAAGGGAGAGAGAATGAGATTGGCTAGGGAGGGCGATTAATTTTTTTTTCTTTTTGAAATATACCTTTAACAAACAAAAATCCTATTTTTCGAAATATAACCCTATTTTTTTTTCTTTTCTAAATGTAACAAAAAAAAATGCCCTACTTTTCGTTGTGAGGGAAAACACCTTGAAGGACGTGTCATCCATAGCACACATCCATAGGTAGGACGTGCCTTATGCGTTGCAACGTTGAACCTTGATTTTTTTTTTCCTCTTGTTTTTACGGACCAAAGGCTTAAGGGTTAGAAGGGTTTATGAGGGCTTTGTTCTTTTCTTGGTAGGAGTGTAACCATTGTGTGGATGAATTCCTTTTGTTCTTCTTGTGCCTATAATAAAAGTTTGCAGTTTAAAAATTTTTTAAGACTGATCTGTTTTTTTTTATTTGTCGTTTTAGATTTCTGTACATATGGGCAATGCACAACTTTGATTAACACTACTAGAAAATTGCTATTTAGAGAGGCAGAAATCCGTCGCAAAATAAAGAAAATTCTGTCACAAACATAATTAGCGACATAATTTGTGACAACCCATAATCCGTAGCTAAAATTGGCGTCGCAAACTGCTTGTGAGGGCTAAGTTTCCGTCACAGCTCTTTCTAACCCGGGTCACGACGTCCGGTCTAACAATTTCGGCATTTTTTGCCAGTTGAGCTAGGACTTATGAGACGATTAAAATATCAATTTAAAACAGCTATTTCGTCGCTGACAGTGACAAATTTGGAAATTCCTCACAAACAGCCGCAAGAGGACCTGATTTAGCGACGGTTTATTCCATCACAAACAGAGATTTTTTATTTTTGCCAAAAATAAATAGATTAGCATTAATTAAAATTAAAATTAATCTAAAAAATCTAATTTAATTACTTACCCTTCTCTTTTTTTTTTTGACTAATACTTACCCTTCTCTTAAAATGCGTAGTTGTTGAAATTGACCCTCCAGTAAGATACAAGTATACAAGTTAGTCTAGAATTAGAGGAAAAAGCTTATAAAAATCTTACGTTAATTTTGGTCTTGGACGGATCCATATACACCAATCAGAACTATCTTTACTCCTAATTTTTGGATATGAATCATCACGGGATGATGATGCATGCAAATCATCCGTTCATCACCAATAAAGTTTGCGTCTCAGGAGTAATATGAAACTTATAATGTGATTAATGAATCATAATTTTCAACTATTTAGACAACATAGAGAACATAATATATTTGTAAAAACACAAGTTCTTTGAGAATCACAAAAAATAGTAGATTTTCGTATTAATATATGAGTATAAATATAGGTCTCACAAAAAATAGTAAAAAACTGAAAACTTCATTAATAAGAGTAAAAACACATGCCTCGCAGAAATCCCACAAAAAATTAGATCCTTGTATTATTAAAATATTGAAATTAGTTATTAACTTTCAAATATGACACAAAATACCCTTGAAAATGATTATGTGTCAAAAAATGAAAAGGGAAAAATTTGTGATTTCATATGTATCTTCTTTTTTCCTTCAAAAAAAATGTATCTTCTTTTCATATATTGTAGATGTGTCATTATATTCATTCATCGGTCATAATTATTAATTTTATGCGGATTTCTATATGTTATTTATTTTATTTTTTTTAAGGTAAAGAAACGTTTTAAATTGAGTAAGCAAAACAAAATTAATACTGCATATATTAATTCGCCTATATAGTAGATTGTATATGATTTATCGATGCCCAGTTAATTGATATGTATCTTCTTTTTTCCTTCAAAAAAATATGTATCTTCTTTTCATATATTGTAGATGTGTCATTATATTCATTCATCGGTCATAATTATTAATTTTATGTGGATTTCTATATGTTATTTATTTTATTTTTTTAAGGTAAAGAAACATTTTAAATTGAGTAAGTAAAAGAAAATTAATACCGCATATATTAATTCGCCTATATAGTAAATTGTATAGGATTTATCGATGCCCAGTTAATTGATTTTTGTTTAATAAAAAAATTGAATTTGTATAAAATGAGGTAATTTGAATTTGGGTTACATACAAAAAATTGGAGTTTTAGATAAAAAAAAAAAATTCGTGGGAGAAGTAACAAATAAAGTGGAGTTTTATGGTTATAATTGGGTATTTAACTCATATTGGTTCCAAAAATATAACAAATTAATTCATATGGCTTAGTAGTAAATATAATAAGAAGTGTAACTAAAAGGTTAAAGGCTCAAATCCTGCTGAGAAATGTTAGAAATGTTTTAGCATTTTTCTACTAACTTTTTTTAATAAAGACACAAAATACCCTTGAAAATGATTATGTGTCAAAAAATGAAATAGGGGCAAATTGGTGATTTCTTCTTTTAATGTATTGTAGATGGTTCCAAAAATATAACAAATTAATTCATATGGCTTAGTGATAAATATAATAAGAAGTGTAACTAAAAGGTTAAGGGCTCAAATCTTGCTGAGAAATGTTAGAAATGTTTTAGCATTTTTCTACTAACTTTTTTTAATAAAGACACAAAATACCCTTGAAAATGATTATGTGTCAAAAAATAAAATAGGGGCATTATGTGTCAAAAAATGAAATAGGGGCAAATTGGTGATTTCTTCTTTTAATGTATTGTAGATGGTTCCAAAAATATAACAAATTAATTCATATGGCTTAGTGATAAATATAATAAGAAGTGTAACTAAAAGGTTAAGGGCTCAAATCCTGCTGAGAAATGTTAGAAATTTTTTAGCATTTTTCTACTAACTTTTTTCAATAAAGACACAAAATACCCTTGAAAATGATTATGTGTCAAAAAATGAAATAGGGGCAAATTGGTGATTTCATATGTGCAGTGTTGTAATTAGGTGACAAATCATTTTTTGTTTGTTTTGATAATGTGAAAAATCAATTAAATAGGCTTATAGGCTGATTTCGCTGGTTCTAATAATTGAATACCGGGCTGAATATTCATTTTGGGATTTCCCGAATAAGTTGCGGATTGCAAAGGATGTGTGGATTTTTCAAAGGAGACAGGCAAAAGGTATTAACATTCTTCTTAACCCATTATTTAAATAATATTAGGGCTTATTATGATCGACTACTTAGTGATTAATTGTTGTACATAAAACTGTTGATTGCCGAGCCACTAGGTTTGGTCTAGTGGTGAGAGATTTGAGTAGTACGTTATAGGTCTTGGGTTCGAACATCAGCTCATTGTAAACAAATAAAACTGTTGATTGTCTAGTTTAGAGACGATTTCAATAATATTAGTGATTATTATGATTTACTACTTACTGATAATTGTTGTCAGAAAGCTGTTGATTTTTTAAATGTTTAGTTTAAAATATGCTAATAAAGGCGTTGGGTATCTTGAAATGCAGAGAAAGGGTGGGAAAATGTCTTGCATGATTCCTGCTAGAAAACTCAGCATTGCTTGGGGTGATGATAAGCGCTATTGGATGTGGACTACTATGCCTGACTCCAGGTACCACCCATTAACTTAGTTATATTATATACACTTGGTTTGGTATAACAGATTTAGGGGAATTTGTTGATGCTTTAAAATAAATGATGATTTAGGTTTTGATAGCAGAAAAAATATATTTAGGTTTGAAAAAATCTAGAGATATTTTAAAAAATCAAAAGCTACTTTTCATTTGTTTACTATCATAAAAATCATTTTTTTTAAGATGTGAAGCTAATAATACAGGTTCCTTAGTTTTTAAAAAAATAGATTCTAAAAAAGCTAGTAGCTTTTCATTTTGGGGTTAAAAATTATTTTTTTTACAAAATAATTTTCTAAGAAATCTATAACAAACACTATTAAAATGATAAAATAGATTTTTTTTTTCTTAAAAAAACTCAAACAAACGGATCCATAGTTGTGCTTCTGTGTGAGAAAATATTCTCTCAATGTCCTTTTCTTCTTGGTTGTTTGTAGAGATAAACACAATGACGGCTAGGGTTTCAATAATATCAAGATAACATTACTTAACAAAATAAGGATTATAAGATAATTTATAATAATTCTTAATGGCTTACTAGACTATTAATATATAAAGCCCAATACTTAAAACCCTAATAATATTATTATCTAACACTTCCCCTCAAACTCACGATGCATTAACAGATAATCATCGAGAATTTGTCAGACAAAAAACGAAATCATACTAACTCTAACTAAATATTTAATTTCTAATACTACCCCTCAAGCTAAAATTTACTAAGCTTGGAGCTTGTCACAAAATCAACCCTAAAAATAAACTAAATTAACTAATTGCATTAACCGAAGTAGGGAACCAGATTCGACTTCAGCTTCGGACTTCAGGCTTCAGATTTCAGGCTTCAAAGTTTCAGAGTTTCAAATAGTCATATTGTGAGTATTTCCTCACCGAATTCAGATATTCAGATTGTGAGTATTCTCTCACCATACAGATTACGAGCTTTCGCTCACTAGACAGATTGCGAGTTTTCGCTCACCAGACAGATTGTGAGTATTCCCTCACCAGACAGCTAGATTGCGAGCTTTCGCTCACCAGACAGACAGATTGTGAGTACTATCTTAACTCATCAGACAGAACCAGACAGAACCAGGCAGAACAAAACAAAACAAACTGCAAGAAATTAAACTAAACTAGGCATAACCAAATGAAATGGAACCAACCAACTGAAACGAAACAAACCACATTAAACCAATCAAAATTTTACCCGAGAACAAGCTTTCATCACAGTTCTAGAATTTGGTGCAATATGTGTTGTTATTTTTTGGTTTTGAAAATCGTTTTTGAAAATAATAGCAACTGTGAATTTATCGGCCGAGTCGCGGTTCGATACGCTCTCTTTAAGACGTTTCACGGCACTACCCAAATTGTGCAAGGTAGACTATCAACCGTGAAGTCCCCAAGATAAAACAGCCAATTCAAGCGAAATACCGTTAACTACTGCACTGTAGAAAACGGCCAGAAAAACACCTCCGATGGTTACTACGAACCAGTCTAGATTGATATGCAAATATCAATTCGAAGTGGTAAACCACTTTCTCTGAAACAACAAGAAAAAATAATTTGAAGTAAGAATATTGAGAGAGAGAAGAGAGAGTTGCAGTTTTTGAACGTGAAAAAATAATTGTGAGAACTGATGTGTATTTATAGGGAAAGAATGCAACTGATGTGGAGCAAGAAGTGGGAGAGAATCAAGGCCAGCACATCAAAACGTGGCCACGATTTCAGGAATCTCAGTTATGACTGAGTTCAAATTAATAACGGTAATAATTCCGTTTGACTTGACATTAAGCACAAAAAACATGTGCGTTTTTGAAGCCCAAGCCCAAGCCCAAGCCCAAGCCCAAGCCCGGCCCGGACCGAGCCTGTTGGATATTTGAATTGGCTTAATTTTGCTAAAACAAATATACTAACAAGATGTTGGAAAACATGTTACAACATCATATTTATTCAAGGAAATCTCGCGCATTTATGAGAGCATCTGCTATATATGGAAATCCACTTAAAGAGCACGCTTAATGGAGATTTGATCTGATCAGGAGCTTTAAGGATAAGACAAACTTAATGGAATAGCTGGATGACTTATCCTATCTTATAAAGTCCTTTAAACACTTTTGGAAAGTCTTGATATATCCTTAATGAAGATTGAAAAAGTATCAGATCATTCTTTATGATTCTCAAGGAGCGTCTGAGCATTTGTGAAGAAAGAGGAGCGTGCCTAATCATTATATATACGAAGACCAAGCTCAAGACTAAGTATCTCATTGAAAAATATTAGTTCACATATTGAGTCTTTGTTGAGTCTTTTATTGTTTGATTGTAATTCTTGCTTGTGGATTCTATAACACGAGTTAAGAAGTAAGTTTAGTATTTTAAGGTTACTCCTAAGCTTTGAAGTACGAAGTTTACCGTGTGTGATTCACTTGAAGATTTTAAGCAAGAGTGAAGTGTTGTCTTGGCAAGTTGTCGCCACATCATTCTTAACATTGTATAATCAACACAGGGTGTGTTGTGTGAGTGGAAGTGAGATGGGATCTCATGTCTAGGAGTTCCTAGGCAGAAGTTGCATGAGTAGTGTCGAGGTTATAAGGCGTAAACTAGGGGTTTGCTGGAGGTCTTAGTGTAAGACGTAAATCCTAGGGTTTGCTGGAGGTCTTAGTAACTAGAGCTATTAGTGGATTTCCTTCCTGGATTGGTATCCCCCAGAGTAGGCAGTTGGCTGAACTGGGTTAACAATTACTTGTGTCATTTATTTATTTTCTGTCAGTTTTTATATGTTATATAAGATGTGCCAACAATAGAAACAACGTTAATCATAAAATAGTTGTTGGGACATCTTAGACAACATCATTCTAGTGATACCAGAATTTCAATTGGTATCAGAGCAGGCACCCTGTTCTGTTATTTTGGGTGAGCTCCAGGGAAAGTACTTTCTGGTACAATGGATAAAGAAGGAGGGTCAGTGTCTAAACCTCCTTTACTGACAGGTCCTGAGAACTATGATTATTGGAAATCTCGTATGGAGGCTTTCATAAAATCAATTGACAGCAGGACATGGAAGGCTGTGTTACGTGGATGGGAACCACCAATGGTTCTTGACAAAGATGGCAATAAAACTGATGTCAAGAAGCCACATGATGAATGGACTAAAGATGAGGATGATCTGGCACTTGGCAACTCCAAAGCCTTGTATGCAATTTTCAATGGTGTGGATGCAAACATGTTCAGGCTTGTTAAGAGATGTATTACTGCTAAGCATGCCTGGGAAATCCTGAGAAAAGCTCATGAAGGAACATCAAAAGTTAAGCTATCTAAGCTTCAGATGCTCAAAACCAATTTTGAGAATCTCAGAATGAAGGAGGAAGAAACCATTCATGACTTTCAGATGAATGTGCTTGACTTTGCAAATTCGTTTGATGCACTTGTAAAACCTATCTCAGATGAGGAGCTAGTTGGAAAAATACTCAGATCTTTACCTAAAAGATTTGATATGAAGGTGACAGCCATTGAAGAGGCTCATGATCTCTCAAGCCTAAATTTAGATGAACTCATAGGATCTCTTCAGACCTATGAAATTGGTTTGAACAGAAGAAATGAAAAGAAAGATAAGAATCTAGCCTTTGCTTCAAAAAGTGCTGCTGATGATTTACAAATTGAATCTGAAGGTGAAGAAAGCTTAGCTGAGTCTATGGCTATGCTTGGGAGACAGTTCAACAAGTTGATGAAGAAAGTGGATCAAAGGTCCAAGCCAAATGGTCGATTCAACAACAACAAACAATCTAGCTTTCAGAAAAAGACAAGTGAAGATGAAAAAGGAGTGAGATGCCATGAATGTGAAGGTTTTGGCCATATCAGAACTGAATGTCCAACCTTTCTAAAAAGGCAAAAGAAAAGTCTTGTGGTTTCATGGTCTGACACAGATTCAGAGGAGGAAGAATCTGCCAAATTTGTTAATGCTTTAACAGGAGTTTGTGTATCTGACTCAGAATCATGTGATGAGGAAGTAACTTATGAGGCACTAGCTGCTACTTACAAAGATCTTCATAATAGAAGTATAGAAGTATGCAAAGCATTGGAGAAACAAAAGAAGATCAATGGCAAATTGCAAGCTGAGAGAAATGACTTACTCATGAACATTAATAATCTCAACATTAAGGTTGAAGATCAGAGTAGTCAAATTCGACAGTTGGAAATGGAGAAGTCTAACCTCCTGTGTAAAGTTGCTGAACAAGGTGAAGAAGTGATCAAGTTAAATGCTGACTTGGATCAAGTCACAAAAGTGGCTAAAATGATGACCAAAGGTACTGATGCCTTTGAGGAGATGTTACAGAGACAAAACTACGGGAAACCTAAGCCCATTGGTTTTGAACATGAAAGAGTAAAGCAGCAGATGAAGTTCAACAATGCCACTATACATACTCCAATCAACAACACGTTTGTGTCAGGAGGATTGTCGCAACATCTTATGGAACATCCTGTGCCCAGGTTCTATAACTCAATGTTTTAAGAACCGGACCGGAGGTCGAACCGTTGTGACAACTGGTTCAAGGGTCAACCGGTCGGATCGGTTCAACCGTTATTGAACCGTTTATATTGAACCGTTCATATAATTTTTTCACGTGTTTGAGTCTATGGTTGGAAAGGAAAGATTTTTGATTTTTTAACCTTTCAATTTCAATCCATCGTTTTTTTTAATTAAAAAATCAGTTTTTTTTTTTTTTTTTTTTTTAAGTGAGAGAAAAACCGGCCGGTTTTCCGGTTCACCGGTTCACCGGTTCACACCGGTTCACACCGGTTCATACCGGTTCACACCGGTTTTTGACCGGTTCCACTGACTAGCGGTTCTTGCTAGTCGACCGGACCGCCGAGGGCACCGGTTCGTGGTCGAACCGGTCGGACCGGCCGGTCCGGTCCGGTTTTCAAAACATTGCTATAACTGGACATGTCATCATTGTGGAAGGAAAGGACATATTAGGCCTTTCTGCTATAGGCTGTACGGATATCCAAGGAGAGTTCATCAAGAACTCTATACTCCTGTCTTTCCTAATGTTGCAACAAGACAGGAATGGAGAGAAAAGAAGAAGATCACAGGTCTGATAGCTCATACATCCTTGAGAGCTTCTTCAAGAGAAACCTGGTATTTTGATAGTGGCTGTTCTAGACACATGACAGGTGTTGAACACTATCTGGAAGACTTGAAGTCATATGCTACCAGCTTTGTGACCTTTGGAGATGGAGCCAAAGGAGAGATCAAGGGAGTTGGTAAACTTGCAAACCAGGGCTTACCAAAGCTAGATAATGTGCTGCTTGTAAAAGGTCTTAAAGCAAATCTAATCAGCATAAGCCAACTTTGTGATCAAGGCATGAAAGTTAACTTCACAAAAGCTGAATGCCTAGTTACAAATGAGCAAGGAGAGCTGTTGATGAAAGGAGTAAGGTCAAGAGACAACTGCTACCTCTGGATCCCTAAAGAAGAAGATGTACCAACATGTCTTATTAGCAAAGAAGATGAGGTAAAGTTGTGGCACCAAAAACTTGGCCACCTGCACCTCAAAGACATGAAGAAGGCAATAGCTAAAGAGGCTATCAGAGGACTTCCAAAGCTCAAAATAGAGGAAGGAAGTATATGTGGAGAATGTCAAATAGGGAAGCAGACAAAGATGTCGCATCCAAAGTTGCAACATCTTACCACAACAAGGGTACTAGAATTGCTGCACATAGACCTGATGGGGCCAATGCAAGTGGAGAGCCTTGGAGGAAAAAGGTACGCGTTCGTCATGGTAGATGATTTTTCAAGGTTCACATAGATTGAATTCCTAAAAGACAAATCTGAAAGTTTTGATGCATTCAAAGAACTTTGTCTTCAACTCCAAAGAGAAAAGAACTCTGCTATTGTAAGGATACGAAGTGATCATGGTAAAGAGTTTGAGAATGCAAGCTTTCTTGAATTCTGCATCTCTGAAGGAATCAAGCATGAATTCTCAGCTCCAATCACACCTCAACAAAATGGTGTTGTTGAGAGGAAGAACAGGACAATACAAGAGTCAGCCAGAGTGATGTTGCATGCAAAACATCTTCCATATCAATTCTGGGCTGAGGCCATGCATACTGCCTGTTATATTCACAATCGTGTCACACTCAGAACTGGAACTTCTACTACACTATATGAACTGTGGAAAGGCAGAAAACCAACTGTCAAACACTTTCATGTGTTTGGAAGTAAGTGCTATATCCTATCTGATAGAGAGCACAGAAGAAAAATGGATCCTAAAAGTGAAGAAGGATTGTTTCTTGGGTACTCAACAAACAGCAGGGCCTACAGAGTTTACAACCAGAGAACTAAGGTAATAGTAGAATCTATCAATGTTGTGATAGATGATTTGACACCTGCTAAAACATCTGATACTGAAGATGATGTTGCAACAACTTTGCCAACATCTGAAGAAGCTGTAGCAGAAAAGGAATCAGATTCAGATGATGAATCAACCATTCCTACACCTCGACCTGTGAGTAAAGTTCCTTCAATAAGAATACAGAAGAACCATCCCAAGGATCTCATCATAGGAAATCCTAACCAGGGAATTGCTACAAGAAGGACAAATGAAGTGGTTACTAATTCATGTTTTGTCTCAAAGGTTGAGCCTAAAAATGTAAAAGAGGCTCTCATTGATGAGTTCTGGATAGAAGCCATGCAAGATGAATTAACTCAGTTTAGAAGAAGTGATGTGTGGGATCTTGTTCCTAGACCCAATGATGTTAATGTCATAGGCACAAAATGGGTGTACAAGAACAAGTCAGATGAAAATGGTGTTGTAACAAGAAACAAGGCAAGGTTAGTGGCTCAAGGGTACACTCAGGTTGAAGGACTTGATTTTGATGAAACATTTGCGCCTGTAGCAAGACTAGAATCTATTAGGCTACTCCTTGGTATAGCATGCATCTTCAAATTTAAGCTGTACCAAATGGATGTCAAGAGTGCCTTTCTAAATGGGTACTTGCATGAAGAGGTTTATGTGGAGCAGCCAAAAGGTTTTGTAGATCCTGCCAATCCTGATCATGTGTACAAGCTGAAGAAGGCGCTTTATGGACTGAAACAAGCTCCAAGGGCTTGGTATGAGAGGCTGACAAATTTCCTTGTTAGTCAAGGATACAGAAAAGGAGGCCATGACAAAACCTTGTTTGTCAAAGAACAGGAAGAGAAGTTGATGATTGCCCAAATTTATGTTGATGACATAGTATTTGGAGGAATGTCTGAAAAGATGGTGCAACATTTTGTACAACAGATGCAATCAGAGTTTGAAATGAGTTTGGTGGGTGAGCTAACATACTTCCTTGGTCTGCAAGTCAAACAAATGGAAGACACCATATTTGTCTCTCAAAGCAAGTATGCGAAGAACATGATCAAAAAGTTTGGAATGGACACTGCAGCACACAAGAGAACACCAGCTGCTACTCATCTAAAGCTAACCAAAGATGAAAATGGCATTGATGTTGATCAAAGCCTATACAGGAGCATGATTGGCAGTCTACTGTATCTTACAGCCAGTAGACCAGACATCACCTTTGCTGTGGGTGTTTGTGCAAGATATCAAGCCAAGCCAAAGATGAGCCATCTTGTACAAGTCAAAAGGATTCTGAAGTATATAAAGGGCACCAGTGATTATGGGATTCTGTACTTCCAGACAAAGAATTCAACTTTGGTAGGGTATTGTGATGCAGATTGGGCAGGAAGTGCTGATGATAGAAAGAGCACTTCAGGAGGTTGCTTCTTTTTGGGTGATAATTTAATCTCATGGTTCAGCAAGAAGCAGAATTGTGTGTCTCTATCTACTGCAGAGGCTGAATACATAGCTGTAGGAAGCAGTTGTTCCCAGCTGATGTGGATGAAACAGATGCTGAAAGAATATAATGTCGACCAAGATGTCATGACATTATATTGTGACAACTTGAGTGCGATCAATATATCAAAGAATCCAGTTCAACACTCAAGAACCAAACACATAGACATCAGGCATCATTTCATCAGAGATCTTGTTGAAGAAAATTGTGTGGAACTCAAGCACATTGGTACAAGTGAACAGCTAGCTGACATTTTTACAAAGGCGCTTGATGCTAATCAGTTTGAATTTTTAAGGGGCAAATTGGGAATTTGCCTGCATGAAGAAGCATAGCAGTTACAGCAGTTGAGGCGTGCAAAAGGAAACCGTTTTCTCTCCCATCAATCAATGCACGCTAATTTAGGGAAATCATTACAAACTTCCCTTAAATGTGTCTGTACACGCAATCAATACACTTCCTCCCAAATCCTAATTTTTTATCGTGAACCCTATTCTTCCACTTCCAACTTCAACTTTCATCCATTCAACTTCCTGAACCTCAAAAAACATAATCCAAACATGTCTGAATCTTCCCAAACTACAAAGTCCGGTCGTTCTACTCGATCAAAAGCAAAGATCGAACCCTCAAAAATCATCAAGGATGCTGTACCGGTTACAACTGTTCGTGCTTCCAAACCCAAAGTTCAATCATGTGTTGCTGAGAAGAAAGGGAAGGGAAAATCGGTTGAAAAGAAGAAAACTTCAAAAGTAAGTGATGCTATCTCTCCATCTGATAATAAATCTGAAAAAGGAACTTCTAAAAGGAATAGAATGGATTATAAATCTAAGTTTGCTCTCTCTATGTCTGATTTGGTTTTTGAGTCGAATGTTAACACATCCGAGAAAACAACTGAAGTAGAATCTCAGAACCCTAAATCTGTGTCTGAAGTTGTTGAAACACTTATTTCAATTGCTGGTAACCCTAATCAAGATAATTTGGGATCTGATGCTGAGAAGAGAGATCTGAATGATTTGCCTGTTGATACTGAGATGGAAGACACTACTACAGAGGTTGAACCTAATATTGCTGATAAATCACCAACAATTGCTGAGATGGTGGCTGAAAAATCAACCCCTGTTGTTACAGAAGAAGTTGTCATGAAGGATGTTGAAACATTCTTGAATGTGAATGAAGAAGTTGAAACTGCAACTGCTTAGGAAGAACCTGTGAAGGAAACTGCTGCTGAAAAGGATGTTGAGACAACTGTCACAACATCTGAGTCCACAGATGAAGAAACTGGAACTGCTGATGAGGGTACTTCTGATGATGAAGGGGACACTCAATCTGAAGAGAGCAACCAGTCCATCCCCACAGAAGAACCAGAAATTGAAGCTGACAAATCTGCAGAAGCTGAGAAGGAAAAAGAAAAGGATGTAGTAGATGTTGATGACTATGTCACCACCAAGACTGCTGTAAAACCAACTGGTGGAATAACAAAAAGGTTGAGAAGCTGTACAGGGAAGGCTGTGGCCACTGCAAGCAAGACTCCTGCACCAAGAGTGAAAACAAAAGGTGTTGGACCTATAAAAAGTTGGAGTAAGGTTCTCTCCCCTCCTGCCAAGAAGAAGGAGACACTGAAGAGAAAGAAGGAGTCATCCAGTGACTCAGATTATGATGCTGCTGAAGATGTTGCTAACATCTCATCTCCAAACCCTAAGAAGGCTACTGCAAAGAAGGTTCCTCAAGGTATTGAAGAAGCCCCATGTGATAACATATCTTTCCATCGTGCTGCCTTTGCACTGAGATGGGACTACATCTACCAAAGGAGATTGGCTGTTGAGAGGGAATTGGGCAAAGATGCTCTAAAATGTCAAGACATCTTTGACAACATCAAGGAAGCTGGTTTGATGAAGACAGTCTGTGACTTCAGTCCCTGCTATGAGCTGCTGGTGAAAGAGTTTCTTGTAAACATCCCTGAAGAATGTGATAATCCACTGAGCAAGGACTACCACAAAGTTTTTGTCAGAGGTAAATGTATCAATTTTTCTCCTGTTGTGATCAATAATTACTTAGGAAGATCTGTAGAACCTAAGGCTGAATTAGAGGTTGCTAATGATGTTGTGAGTGCTGAAATAACTGCTGGTAAGGTTAAGGTCTGGCCCACAAAGAAGCTGATACCCACTAGTAAATTGAATGTCAAGTATGTCATCCTCAATAGGATAGGGTCAACAAATTGGGTGCCAACCAAGCATGCAACCAATGTTGCTACAAACCTGGGTAGATTTATATATGCTGTAGGAACCAAGTTTGACTATGACTATGGGACCTTTATTTTTTATCAAACCATTAAGCATATTAGATCAACTGCTGTGAAGATGCCAATAGCATTTCCATCTTTGCTATGTGGAATTATCTTAGCCCAATATCCAGACATCAAGGTTGTGACTGACACACCAAAGAAGAGAGAATCTGGTTTTACTTTTCATCATAAGCTTTTTGGTAATCATAATGTTACTGATCATGTTGGGACATCTGCTGCTGGAGCTGGTGTTATGACCAAAAAGGCGATTCTTGCTGGTTTAAAGGTTCAATGTCAGGAGATAGATAAACAGCAGGCTGAGCTTGAGGAAAGAAAGAAAATGTTCCTGAAGATGATTGAAGGACTGGAAGCTGATGAAGTACCTGTCAAAGCTAGTGCAAATGTGGCTGCTGCAGGTGAACAAAACAATGCAGATGAGGATGAAGGATATGATACTGCTACATATGAGGATGAAGCTTCTGATAGCAGTGATGATGAATGATCTTGTAATTTTTTTATGTTTTGCTGAACTTTGTTATTTGGTTTGTGGGTTGTTTTGAGCCCTGGATTTAGCACCTTCTGAGTGCATGGTCTGTACTTTAAATTCTGCACTTTGGATATTTTACTTTCCTATTTTGGCACATTTTGTGGCTAAAAAGGGGGAGTAGCATTTTGGTTTGTTTGGTTTATTTGTTTCTGCTACATGTTGTTCTGTCTTTTGTTATGACATGTTTTAAGTAGCAGTAAGCAAGTATTCAGGGGGAGTAAAATTTGTTACCCTGAGATGATGCACAAGCTGATAAAGTCAGGGGGAGTTTGCTGCTGAATGGATGCTGCCCTGATCGGACGAACATGTGCTAGAAGATGTGCTCCCATATGTCACAACAACTTTGATGACATATGACATATGATATGATTAATAATTTGCTCTAAAACCACGTTTTATTTTGCTCGAGGCTATTTGATGATAACTCCGCTGCTGCTGCCTCTGATGCATATATTTTGTTTAAATGATGCTCTAACATTCCTTCTTTTGTGTGATCATGGTGATTTGAAGGATTGCGCTTTTTATATCTCTCAAAGGTAATGGCCTGAAATTGTTTTAGCCAAAAATTGCCAAAGGGGGAGATTGTTGGATATTTGAATTGGCTTAATTTTGCTAAAACAAATATACTAACAAGATGTTGGAAAACATGTTACAACATCATATTTATTCAAGGAAATCTCGCGCATTTATGAGAGCATCTGCTATATATGGAAATCCACTTAAAGAGCACGCTTAATGGAGATTTGATCTGATCAGGAGCTTTAAGGATAAGACAAACTTAATGGAATAGCTGGATGACTTATCCTATCTTATAAAGTCCTTTAAACACTTTTGGAAAGTCTTGATATATCCTTAATGAAGATTGAAAAAGTATCAGATCATTCTTTATGATTCTCAAGGAGCGTCTGAGCATTTGTGAAGAAAGAGGAGCGTGCCTAATCATTATATATACGAAGACCAAGCTCAAGACTAAGTATCTCATTGAAAAATATTAGTTCACATATTGAGTCTTTGTTGAGTCTTTTATTGTTTGATTGTAATTCTTGCTTGTGGATTCTATAACACGAGTTAAGAAGTAAGTTTAGTATTTTAAGGTTACTCCTAAGCTTTGAAGTACGGAGTTTACCGTGTGTGATTCACTTGAAGCTTTTAAGCAAGAGTGAAGTGTTGTCTTGGCAAGTTGTCGCCACATCATTCTTAACATTGTATAATCAACACAGGGTGTGTTGTGTGAGTGAAAGTGAGATGGGATCTCATGTCTAGGAGTTCCTAGGCAGAAGTTGCATGAGTAGTGTCGAGGTTATAAGGCGTAAACTAGGGGTTTGCTGGAGGTCTTAGTGTAAGACGTAAATCCTAGGGTTTGCTGGAGGTCTTAGTAACTAGAGCTATTAGTGGATTTCCTTCCTGGATTGGTATCCCCCAGAGTAGGCAGTTGGCTGAACTGGGTTAACAATTACTTGTGTCATTTATTTATTTTCTGTCAGTTTTTATATGTTATATAAGATGTGCCAACAATAGAAACAACGTTAATCATAAAATAGTTGTTGGGACATCTTAGACAACATCATTCTAGTGATACCAGAATTTCAGAGCCGAGCCGGCCGGACGGACGGCGGCGGCGCGCGCGATATTCGACATTGTGTGCGGTCTCCCTTTCTTACAAAAGTGGGTACCCCAAGGGCACACCCTTGGTTGCCACTTTGTGGTATATAAACACTACTAAAGGTAGTGACCCATCCAATGTGGGACTTAAATGTGAACTTTTTCAAATTCACACCTTTAGTTCTTTCACTTGTGTTTACATCTATGCCAAGTTCATCATACAAGTAGCTAAGTTGCTAACTTGTTCAACAATGTTCCAACAATCCCCCACTTGAATTTAAAAAAGTTGTCTCAGAAGTAACGATAAACGTTTCTTTAAGATTATGCATAAGCAAAGGTGACGCTTGTCTTGAACCTTTACATAGCGAGTAAGAGCCTGATTTAACAAGAGTGACGCTTGTCTTGAACTCTATCTCAGATTTTTCTCAAACCCGCACATAACCTTTTCCTAAGGTGTTTTCTCAGCCCGTGCATTTCTGGCCCTGCACGTATATCCCAGTTTCATGAACGTTCTAGGAGTTCGCCCCATAAACTCCATAGGAACCGGCCTCAGTTCCACATTCATATAGGTGAGTCTATCTAAAGTACCCCTGAAGTGTGGTACTCCTCTGACACAGAGTATAGATTTCATTAAGAGTTTTATTAACTCATCCTTTTTCACTTCAGGATACATGCTTCTTATACTTGCATGTTCATTCCCTATTACTCATGACTTGTTGTTTACCCATTGAAACCTAATTCTTGGGATCTCCAGTCTTTTAGGTTGGGTTACCATCATAAGTAATTCACAGTAGGCATTAGTCCCATCTTAACAGATGTATTGTAGACTTTCTCTCTAGCTAGTCCTTTCGTCAAAGGATCGGCTAAGTTATCATCAGTGCGTACATGATCCACTCTAACAGCATCTTTAGTGAGCAAGTCTCTCACGGTGCTGTGCTTTCGTCTTATTTGACGTCTTTTACCGTTGTAAAAACGGTTCTCAATTTTTGCGATAGCCGCGGTACTATCACAATGGATCAACACAGCTGGCATTGGCTTTTCCCATAGGGGAATCTCGGATAGCAAGCATCTCAACCAGCTTGCTTCTTCACTAGCAGTTGCTAGTGCTATCATCTCAGACTCTATAGTGGACTGTGCCAAGATGGTCTGTTTCTTAGACTTCCATGATACAGCTCCTCCGGCTATACTAAAAATGAAGCCACTCGTTGCTTTGGAATCATCTGACAAGGTGTTCCAATCAGCATCACTGTACCCTTCAAGTACAGCAGGAAATCTCAGATAATGTAATCCGAGGTTCATGGTCTTTTTAAGATATCCCATGACTCTATTTATAGCTTCCCAGTGCTCATTACCAGGTCTACTGGTAAACCGGCAAAGCTGTCCCACGGCATATGCAATGTCGGGTCTAGTGCAATCAGTGACATATCTAAGACTGCCAATGACGCTCGCATACTCAGACTGTCTAATACTATCACCAGTGTTCTTAAATAATTTTACACTGGCGTCACAAGGAGTATTCGCAGTTTTACAGTCGAAGTATCCATATTTCTTTAGAACCTTTTCCACATAGTGAGATTGGTCTAAGGAAATCCCTTTTTCAGAACGAGTGATTTTGATTCCTAGAATCACACTCGCTTCACCAAGGTCTTTCATATCAAAGTTGTTGCACAATAGTGATTTCACAGCATTTACGGCAGAAAGGTTTGATCCAAAGATGAGCATGTCGTCCACATAGAGACATATCATAGTGCAAATGTTGTTATCTGACTTGTAATAAATACATTTGTCACTTTCGTTGAGTTTAAACCCATTTGATACCATTAAATTATCAAACTTTTCATGCCATTGCTTCGGTGCTTGCTTGAGACCATAAAGAGATTTTTCTAATTTACAGACCTTAGTTTCTTGGCCATGTACTACAAACCCTTCAGGTTGTTCCATATAGATTTCTTCTTCCAAGTCACCATTTAAAAAAGCAGTTTTAACATCCATTTGATGTACTTCTAAGTTATAAATCGCAGCAATTGAGATAAGTACTCGAATGGATGTAATTCTCGTGACAGGAGAAAAAGTGTCGAAGAAATCTATATTTTCTCTTTGTCTAAAACCCTTGGCTACAAGGCGAGCCTTGTATTTATCAACAGTACCATCAAGTTTTAGTTTCTTTTTCAAAATCCATTTACAACCAATTGGTTTGCAGCCTGGTGGCAAGTCTACTAAGTGCCATGTCTTGTTGGATTCAAGAGAATCCATCTCATCATTTATAGCTTCTTGCCAAAGATCAGCATCCATCGATGACAAGGCTTCTTGAAGATTTGTAGGATCTTCATCTAATGTATAGGCCGCATAGTTCGGCCCATAATCTTTAGCAACTCTTACTCGTTTACTCCTTCGGAGTTCTGTTTCTACTTCATCATTGCTATCCATATTCGGTATCACAGGAATGTGATTCTGTTTAGGAATATTACTCTGTTCGGTGCCCCCACTATTTCTCGATTTGAAGGGAAATTTATTTTCATAGAAATATGCGTCAACAGATTCTATGACCACTTTTGCATTCAGGTCGTAAAACCTATATGCTTTACTGTTTGCCGCATAACCAATGAATACACATTCATAGGCTCTACTAGCAAGTTTAACTCGCTTCGGATCCGGTATACGGACATATGCTAGACATCCCCAAGTTCTCAAATAAGACAAGTTTGGTTGCCTTTTCTTTAATGTCTCATATGGAGAGATCATTTCTTTAGACTTGGGGACTCTATTCAATACAAAGCAAACAGTCAAAATAATTTCCCCCCACCAATGGGCAGCGGCACCAGAGTTCAACATAATAGCAACGACAAGTTCAGTAAGAGTCCTATTCTTTCTTTCTGCTTTACCATTCATTTCAGGGGAATATGGTGCAGTCGTTTCATGTATAATTCCATGTTGTTTATAAAATTCATTATATAAACTAGAATTATATTCAGTTCCCCTATCACTTCGAAATCTTTTGATTTTTGTATTAAATTGATTTTCAACTTCGTTAACAAACACTTTAAACATATCAAATGCATCACTTTTATTCTTCATTAAATAAACAAATGTATAATCAGAACAGTCATCTATAAAAGTGATAAAATAGCGTTTGTTATTTCTAGTTAAAGTTCCATCTAATTCACATATATCAGAATGTATAAGTTCCATAGGTTCAGATTGTCTAATTACTGATTTATGTGAGCTTTTAGTAATTTTAGCTTGACTGCAAAATTGACATTTTTCTACATTATCAAAATTTAATTTTGGAATTAATCCTAAGTGACTTAAATTTGAAATAGAGCGAATATTAACATGACATAGTCTAGAATGCCAAACATTAAAATCACACAAGGAATAAACGGAAGTAGAAATTTTATTCAAATTCAAATCAACATTCAATTTAAACATGCCATCAGTGGCGTACCCTTTCCCAATAAAAGTACCATTCTTAGTGATGGTATACAAGTCTGCCCCAATAGTCTGACTAAACCCAGCCTTATTCAAAAGAAAACCAGAAACAAGATTCTTTTTCATCTCAGGAACATGTAAAACTTCTTTCAGAATCAAAGTCTTTCCTGAGGTGAAATTCAGCTGAACTTCTCCAACACCAGCAACATCAGAAGTGTGGGCATTGCCCATCTGCACTTTCTTGTTCTCAGCACTCGTGTATGTTTTAAACATAGCACGTTCATAACAGACATGGCGAGTGGCGCCAGTATCTATCCACCATCCATCAGTTACACCGACCATATAAATTTCGGTGATCATAGCAGTATATGCTTCATCAGTAGCATTTACCTGAGCATTCAAAGCAGCAGGTCTAGGCCTTTTCTTGCCTCTACATTTTCTTGCTACATGACCTGGTTTCCAGCAATTGAAACAGAGGAATTCACCAGATTCATTCACAGGAGGAGGTGGAGGCTGTTGCTGCCTTACAGATGGGGCCCTAGGTGGGTTCCCATTCTTAATCCGGTTTTGATTGCGGTTCTGATTCTTAAGAGGTTTGCCCGTAGGCTTCAGAGCCGCACCGAATTTCTTTTTGTTGTTGGAGACAACGAGAATTTTTTCTTCTTCTTTCTGATCTTGTTTTCGAGCCTCTTCTTCAATGCGAAGACGAGTAATCAGACTCTCGATGGAAAATTCTTTTGTTTTATGACGAAGCTTATTTTTAAAATCTTTCCAACCAGGGGGCAGCTTGTCTATTATCACAGCAATCTGAAATTGTTCATCTAAAGGCATACCTTCTGTTATTATCTCATGAGCTATTTTCTGGAGTTCATGAGACTGCACCTCTACAGACCTTTCATCCACCATCTGGTACTTCAGGTACCGACTCACAGCATATTTTTTCACACCAGCCTCTTCAGTATCATATTTCTTTGACAATGCTTCCCAAACATCACGAGCAGTACTGTATGTTCTATAGTAATCATACAGGTCATCTTCCAGTCCATTAATTATGTAGTTTTTGCAAACATAATCATGACTGATCCAAATTTGTTTTTCCTTTTCAGCTTGCAAAGCCTGGGCTCTTATCTGGTCTGTGTCACTATCTTTTTCACCAGACATAGATTTTTCACCGTTGGTAACCGTTTGTTCCTTTGTTCCTGAACCAGAAGCAGCAGGGATTTCAGGAACAACAGGAATAGGCTCTTTCAGAACGTAGGCACATTTTTTCAAAGTTAGAAAGAAAAACATTTTTTGTTGCCAACGTTTGAAATGAAGACCTTCAAAAATAAACGGTTTCTCAGTATTACCAACAGCAGAATTACCGATAACTTCTTCAGTTGCCATGATAGTTTGAAACGTCTTAAAATTGTTATTTTTCGGTTTTGAAAATCGTTTTTGAAAATAATAGCAACTGTGAATTTATCGGCCGAGTCGCGGTTCGATACGCTCTCTTTAAGACGTTTCACGGCACTACCCAAATTGTGCAAGGTAGACTATCAACCGTGAAGTCCCCATGATAAAACAACCAATTCAAGCGAAATACCGTTAACTACTGCACTGTAGAAAACGGCCAGAAAAACACCTCCGATGGTTACTACGAACCAGTCTAGATTGATATGCAAATATCAATTCGAAGTGGTAAACCACTTTCTCTGAAACAACAAGAAAAAATAATTTGAAGTAAGAATATTGAGAGAGAGAAGAGAGAGTTGCAAACGTGGCCACGATTTCAGGAATCTCAGTTATGACTGAGTTCAAATTAATAACGGTATGTGCGTTTTTGAACCGGTCACACTTAGTGAAAATTAATTAATTTTTTCTTTCACTTCTGAGTATTAAAAATTAAGATATCACCAAGCCCAAGCCCGGACGGACGGACGGCGGCGGCGGCGCGCGCGCGTGTGATATTCGACATTGTGTGCGGTCTCCCTTTCTTACAAAAGTGGGTACCCCAAGGGCACACCCTTGGTTGCCACTTTGTGGTATATAAACACTACTAAAGGTAGTGACCCATCCAATGTGGGACTTAAATGTGAACTTTTTCAAATTCACACCTTTAGTTCTTTCACTTGTGTTTACATCTATGCCAAGTTCATCATACAAGTAGCTAAGTTGCTAACTTGTTCAACAATGTTCCAACATGTGTTCTACCACATCAATTTATTGGACACAAAAAGCAAATCAATTACTTACCAATAATTGATATCATTGTTCTTAATATCAATTACGTACCAACACGAACAAAAGCAAATCAAACCGAGAAGAACACCATCCCAAAAGAACCTTTGAACCAATGGGATGCGAAAACAAAACAGTCTACAAGATTCTAATCGAATCAACCAAATGACTAACAAAAATAAAACAAACCAAAAGGACTAACCAGATCACTAATCATCAAAGAGCAGAGCAAACATATTCCCAAACTTTTGGGAACTCACAGCGGAAGCCAACATATGTGGTTCAAGGCGGATCGAAACAAGCTCTCGATACCATGTTAAAGTTTAAAGATAAACACAACGACGGCTAAAGTTTCAATAATATCAAGATAACTGTTGAATATTGCCTTGAAATAATGTAAAAATCAGAAAATCATGTTTTGGTAGATTCTGCCTGCTCACGCCCAGGCGTGGGAGCTGACGCCCAGGCGTGAAAAACTGGGCTGAACACTGCCTGCTCACGCCCAGGCGTGGGAGGCTGCGCCCAGGCGTAGTGCCTGCGGGCCTATATATATGTTATGCGTTTTCTGACTTTTTTAAGGTGATTTTAGAGTTTCTAAAGCCAACAAAAGACTAGGGTTTATTAGAGAACTTCTCTTGGGCATACTCTAGGGTTGGGGATTGATTCATCACCTTGTAAACACTTATTGATTGAATCTCTTGGTCATGGGGAGAGATTCGGGAAAATGGTAGAATTTAGGATCAAGGCTAAATTCTTGCAACTCTTGTATTGAATCTTTGTAATCAAGTTTTTCATTGATAGTGGAATGGAGAGTCTCTCTCCCCCAGACTAGGTTGTTATAACCGAACTGGGTAAACAATATCTCGTGTTCTTTACGTTTTCGCGGTTTATCTTTTGTTATTGTTATTATTGTTATTCTCGCTTGTTGATTGCTTTAATCCATTTGCTCCACACACGGTATTGGTGTGATTCAATCCGAATTCACAACAATAACATTACTTAACAAAATAAGGATTATAAGATAATTTATAATAATTCTTAATGGACTACTATACTATTAATATATAAAGCCCAATACTTAAAACCCTAATAATATTATTATCTAACATTTCCTCTCAAACTCACGATGCATTAACAGATAATTATCGAGAATTTGTCAGACAAAAAATGAAATCATACTAACTCTAACTAAATATTTTATTTCTAATAAAAACAAATGCGTTGAATAAGCTATTCCCACTTCTGCTAAGATTCAACTGTCTTTTGCTATCATATTTTCAACTGACTGTTGGTGAATCTTCTATTCCAAACTAGTGAAAATGATTGACTAGAAGGTGCCTGTGTTGTGTTCTAGACTCCACATCATATATCCACATCCATAGCTACCCATTTGATTCATACTAAAATTCAAAGCACATTCTATCAAACCAGTACTTGGACAAGTTTCTGACGTCCTTGTTTGATAACATAGAGTCCAGGAACCGAGGCAGGAATTAGGTTTAGGGGGATCGGAGTTAAAAGTATTATTTAATAAATAAAAATTAAAATTTTAAAAACACTAGAACTTTGACCCATGTTGTGCATGAGTAATTAGGTGTAATATGTAATAATAAAAAATAAAATACAAAAATTCTAAGAGCATTTTCAATAAGAGTAGTATAGGGAATTTCATGGACTAATTATTCTATATTTGTTTATGTGCTTATTTTATATTTTATATATTTTTTAAATAATTTTGGAACCCCATCGTGTTGTTTACTTATTAAAAAAAATTGCTGATAACTAAAGGTTAAAAAATTGATGATAATTAAAGGTTAAAAAAAAAAATTAAAGACATAATCAAAAACATAAACTTAAGTAGACATCCATAAATAAATAAAAATTGTGATTAATTCCGCCGTTCAAATTTATTGAAAACAGGGTTAACATATTAGAATTCCTAAATTCTTTCATAATTGAAGCACATGTTTTAGCGGTTGAAAGGTTTTATTGTAAGTAAGGGATGCAGGTTCGATGACAAATATGTATTTTTTTAATATAAAGCTGCAATAAAAAGAAAGAGAAAATGAGAGGGGAAAAAATTTGGTTTAGGGTTAGCTTATGTTAGCAAGCTTATAATATAAGAGATTATCAGTTTTTAATTGTTTAAATTGTGCAATGAAAATTGATGGTGCTTAATTGTTATATGAAATCTTTCCTATGAAAGTTGATGGAGCTTAACACTTTGTGGACATAATTTAAATCACAATTGGTCTGCTAGTGCATATTGTATCAATTGATCATCGGTTAATATTAAATCTGCAATGTTAAAATCAAAATAATGAATGTGATTAGTGACATGACTATGGTTGTGTTTGGTTGTATTGCAAAAAAAATTGATTTAGCAGAATTGAGTTTGATAATAACTTTCTAAATTACACGTGATAATAACTTTCCAAATCTCACATGATAATTATTCTCTAAATTTATGATCCGGTAGAAAAAAAAAATTATTGATCAGGAAAGACATAAAAATATTTCGTGATGAATAATATAGTCAACAATAATTTTGATATGATATACTTTCAAAATTGATGGTGCTTATCAATTATTGCACATAATTTTAATAACAATTGATATACTTGTCATAATGGTTGGAAATATTGTCTTGTACTGGAGTGTTGCGGGTTCGAATCATAGTCAAGACAAAATTGTATTATTTTTTAATAAAAATTTCAAGACAAAATGGAGGGAAAACAGGGAAAACAAATTAGGGTTTAGAATTTGCTTGTGTATACAAGCTTATAATATAAAAGATAACATATAACATATATAAGAAATTATAAGATAAATTCAAATTTAATATTGTTTTTGTGTATCTCCATTTTTATGGGCTACTTTTTTTAAGTTAAGCTTTTTGCCCATCTATTTTCACACTTATTGAAATTTTGATCTCAACTCATGCATTTTTCATAAAAATTGTGACTTTTACGTATAAAAAAAGGTCAATTTTAGTTTTAAAAGAGATATTTTATCTTTAAATTCAATATTAGTGTCCTTATTGGTACAAAAAATACGATTTTTAAGGTAGAAATCATCCTCTGAAATCAAATTTACAACAAATGTATAAATAGAGTTTAAAAAGCTGAATTAAAAAAGGGAACATTTTCGTGATGAGTTTGATAAAATAGAGGGGCCAAAAGAAAAATTAAACCAATAATATAATAATATATTAGTATAAAAAATAAATAAAAATAAAAATTAGTGGGGACCGTGGCCTCTCTCACACACAGCTTCGAAAACAAGGATTTTTTTCCCGTGGGACAGGGATGGAGGCAAAAACTCCTCCGCGGGAACTTCGGGGCGGGGATTAAGGAAGAACCATCCGTCCCCGCGGATTCCCCGAATTCATCCATTACACTTAACTATATATATTATTACTATATTAACATAAATATAACATAATTTTAGTAACTGAGGAGTCAATGTCCATTATTTTCTCTACTGTTCGTTAAGAATTTTGATAGTTCATTTCGTTACCTTAGTCAAGTCCCAAGACTTACCAACTCTAGAAAAGTGCCTACTTTCTCTAGACTCTTCCACTCCTGTACGTTGTTCTAGTGAACTCTACCCTCACTCCTTGGTTATTGATGCATTATTTGTTGTTTTTATTTTACAAAAAAAAAAAAAAAACTGACATATAAATTTTTTACCGAAAAGTATAAAAATTTGCTAAAATTCGATGTATGTGGATCTCCGCGGATACCTTGGGGATCTGTGCGTATGGGGATGAGGACAAATATTCCGGCCCCATGGCTGGGGACGGGGAATAAAATGGGGCGGGGCGGGGGACGGGGAAGCTGCCTTCGCACATTCCCTGCCCCATTGACATTCCTAATGACAACAAGCCACATAAGTGGATTTGCATGTGGTGCCCACAACTAACTTGTAACAAACTTTTGGATTTGCATATGGTTTGTTCTCATTGAGTGATGAGTGAATATACCCTCAAATTATGAAGGGGTAAATTAGAAAAATCATTTTCCGCATTTGGGTCCTAACATTGTGGCTTAAAATTAGGAGTCTGTTCCTCTGTATCAATCACTTCCTGTTTTATCAAATATCTACTATGGTGGATTTTTTGACAACCCCTATGGCTAATTTGTGAAGGATAGCAGTAACATGGCATTTTATGGTGGAGATTTTCTTCCATCCGTCATTGATAACACTTCACTTCAGCAAAGTATCAACAGCACATATCCATGCTCTTCACTTATCTGTCTCTTCCATCAAAGTTCAGCTTGAAGCACCAAATGCCTTCATCTATAATACTGCAGTTATTTTCACTTCACCTGCACAGGTTCCCTTTTTGATCTTAATTGCTACGACAACCAATCCTATTTATTTTTCAATTTAGCACTTACTAAAGAGGTCAATAAGAAAATACTATATAACAACTAGTTACTTATATTTGCCTATCCCAAATAAAAATATAGACATATAATGCATCACTTTCAGCTTTTCTGTTTGTTCGTATATTCTAATCTTTGGAGAACTACTACTTTTGGACAGGTTCCCTGAAGTTGCTAAGCTTCTTGAAGTGTGGTGGTTTGATATTTATGGGATGATAAACACCATTCAGCTGTCCCCAAATACTCAATATGCAGCTTATTTTGTGTTTCAGATGATTAATGCGTCGGGATTTCGGGACCTTCCTGTGGAGTTATCTGTTGGTGTCAAAGGTGGCCGCAATAGTACTAAAATTGTCTGTTTGGATTCAAATATGGAAGGTTGGCAGTACCACACAGTAGGATTGCAACGTCCTAATGTGCGAAGTGATGGGTGGTTGGAGATTGAGATGGGGGAATTCTTCAATTCAGGCCTAGAAGTTGAAGAAGTCCAGATGAATGTTAAGGAGCTAAGGAAATTGAAGAAGGGTATCTTTATTGAAGGAATTGAAGTTAGGCCTAAGTAAAACTATTAAGCAACATTCCGTGAACTATGCAAGGGGTCTTGCGTCTTGATGGCAGAATATGTTTGAGGATTTTCAACATATTATATATGGTAGTACACATATTTTTGTGTAACAAACCGTTTCTTCGTAATGTATGATGTATATGTACTAGTTTTATTACTTGCCATGGTTCCCTATATTGGGATATTTGTGTTTATATTTGTGTTTTGGGTATGAGCTTACTACTGATTGTGATGTAATACGAATTTGCTTCCGTTTATTGATTTGTGATTTGGAGCCCTCAAGCTCTGAACGCTGGGGACTGAATTAATTCTGATTTGCTGAGAACATAAAATGAAGAGGGAATGACTCTCCTTCCACAGCCCTCGCTAGTCTGATACTTTAAGTTGAAGTTAAATCAATGCAAAATATAAGAATTAGAGTTTTTTTTTTTTTTTTTTGTGGTGAGGTATGAATTTGAATTTAAATGATATGAATCAATTATTAGTAAAAAAAAAAAATTAATTATTGAAATCTATTTTACCCTCACGGTCAATATTAATGGTTTAACAATACTAATGATTATATAAAACCATTTAACAATACTAATGGTTTCAGCTATAACAACTTGAAACCATTTAACAATACTAATGGTTTCAGTAACACATCACACTTCATAATCATTCCAAATACACAATATAATTATGAAGGTATAAACTAGGGGTATACATGAATCGGGCAAATCCGGTTGACCCGGTCAAACCCACCGAATCCAACCCAAAAAAGTGGGTTGGGTCGGGCAAGTGGGTGAATACAGATTTCAAAAATGAAAAACCCATAAAAAAAAAAGTCGGGTTCCGGGTAAAACCAGACCCAACCCAAAAACCCCACTTACCTATTAGTGTTATGTTTTTTGAAATATTTTTTATGAAAATACTAAAGATTTTTCCATTTGATCATTAAATATTTTTATATTGAAAATAAGTTATACTATTTTTTAAGAAAATAGAAAGATTGAATAATTTTTAAAAATAAATATGATAATTTATCGCACTATTTAAAAAATAAAATGAAAAGCTTGAATAATTTTCATAAACATATATTATAATTCTTCGTTTAGTCATTTGATATTAAAAAAAAGAAGAAAAAAAATTATTTGGATAACAAACTATCTAACCCGTAAATTAGTTGGTTTACACGAAAAATAGGTGATTATATTTTATAGTGAAAAAAATACACTATTTTTCAAGAAAATATAATGGTTGAGTTATTTTTATTAAAAATATATGATGATTGATATTTAATATAAAAAAATAGGAAAATAATTTGGGTAACCTAGTACCTAACCCAAGCCGAAAATTAGTTGATTTACCCAATCCGGCCCAATGTTATAACGGATGGTTATTTTCCTCGACCAAATCTTGAGTATCCTATGTGATTCGGGTTTTAGTTTTGGTTAAACTCAACCCAATCTGGCCCACGTCCACTACCGTAATAAACTCAAAGCAACATGAAAGCAATAATCCAAAATAACTGACTCATGCTTCCATTTCCAAACTAGCTGAGCATTCAAAACACCAGTCTTGAGTTCAGGTAACCATTTAAAACCGATGATGCAGAACAAGAACCATATCCAAAATCCTGGAACTGGAATCACAAGAATCCAACATCGAATCAACTATTCTCTGCAACGATATCGAAAATGAATCGGAATTGAAGCAGTGATCTCGGCAACAATCTTCATACATCATCGATGATGAACCGTATGGATTCACGCGACAGTGACGAAACACGCGCATGAAGAAGAAATTGCCAAAAAAAGGAAAAAATTGAACAGTAGAGAACATTGAAATCGGAACAGAGAATCATTCTCCTAACTCATCAATTGCAATGAAACTGAAATGCAATCCAAATTGAAATCGCAAATCCTAGAATTTGGGGAAATGGATGAAGAATTGCAATTAAGAGGAAATCGCAGAATGAAAATGAAACAGAAATCGATCGGAACAGAAACAAGTAGCAATGATATTTGAACAAATTAGGATTAAACTCAATCTGACTATAATTTAGGATTAAAGAAGGATTAAACTCACAGTTCCTTGAGATGAAGTATGAATAGTGACGACGACGGCGAACGGCGGCGATGATGAAGTGAGTGGCAGAGGTAGCTGAACGAGATGATGTGTACTGCTACGTTTTTGGTGGGGGTTCGAGATGATGCGTGATGCTTAGAACTGAGAAGAAGAGTTTTCGCACGTGAATTTGTTGTAGGATTATTACACGTGTAAATGGATTTGAGGGTTCACGCGTAAGGAAAAGACTTATGCATAATAACTTTTGTCAACGTGGTGTGCTTATTTTTATTTTTTTGACTAAAAATAAATGATATTTATTCATTTAAATTGATATGGGAAAAAATCACACTTATTTAATATAAGTGGAAAGAAAAAACAATTTGGGGGTGATTTCGAGTCAAGATAAACTAAAAAGAAGAGAAAAAATAGTGAGAAGCTAGGATTAGAATGTAGGAGAGAAAAAGAGAAATAATACTATCTCGTGTATTCAGACGATTTAAATTTAAAGTTGTTATCGATGAGGCTTTACCGAATGCTTCCCAATTAGTAGATGATATTAAAGCTTTTTCTTGATTTTGGTTTAGTGGTGACTCTGGCCGTAAGTCCTCCATCACTTTTTCTAATCGGTGTATTGATCCTCTTGTATGTCTCTAAAACATATATATATATAATAACTTACTTTATACTGTATGTAAGGGATTGAATACCCAGTGCTCCCTTATAATGTATATTTTCTTATAAAAGAGAAACCCTAATTATGAGCACTAAAGTACTAAAATTCCCGTGTTATAAGTAGGCATGGCAATGAGGCGGGGCGGGGACGGGTTTTGCCCTCCTCAAACCCAACCCCATAAAGTTTGGGTTTCCCCAAACCCATCCCAAATTCTAGTGGGGATAAAAATGATAACCACAAACTCATACCCAACGGGGATCGGGTATCCCCATCGGGTTTCGGTTATCCCCATTACGCCTCTTTCCACATGAATTTAGATTGTATTTTAGTATTTTTTTATTAAAAAAAAATTAAATGTCCAAAATTATTTTCTCTCAACAATATTTTTTAAAATAAAGAAAAAAATAGAGAAAATAGTTTGTTTAATACTCTAATTAAAAATAAAAAATAAATATATGAACGTAATATAAGAGATTGCTTAAACGTTTCTAATTTAAAAGAGATGAAATCTAATTTTTAGTATAAGCGGGGCGGGTTCAGGGATGGATTCGGGTGGGTATCAATGTACCCATTACCCGCCCCAAACTCATCTTTTGAAATCGGAAAAAACTCAAACCCGAACTCAAACTCAATCAACTCGAGTTTTCCCCGTCAAAGCGGGTATAGTTTGAGCGGGTACCCGCGAGTATGAGTTTTATTGCCATGCCTAGTTATAAGAAATAAAGTACAAAAAATCATAAATTTTGTTTGTCAACAAACAATCCTTATCCTAAAAAGAAAAAAAATCCTTAATTTACTCACTTTACTCATTTTAAAAATCTAAACCCTGGTATCCAAAAAAAATAAAAAAATCTAAACCCTAATTTTTGTAAAAAATAAATAAATCTAAAGCCATACTCCAAAGACCAATATTCACATTTATTCTTCGTTGGAAAAAAGAAACGGCAAAAAAAAATCATAAATTTTGTTTGTCAACAAACAATCCTTATCCTAAAAAGAAAAAAAAAATCCTTAATTTACTCACTTTACTCGGCAATAGTTAATATGCATAAGCCTTTTCTTATGTATGGTGCATAAGTCATTCACAGTCATCAGATGATTTTACACATGTAATAATCATAACTAAAGAACTTTCTATTTTTGCTTCCTCAATTTCGGCCACATTTTACATGCGATTCGATCACCGATTTCGAAAACTAATACCGAAAACATTGATAAAATCGAACGACGATCAAAACGGTATAAAGAACGTCGAGTTTCGTTGATTATTGAGGGAGAACGAACCGGGTCGACGAACCGGGTCGTCGTGACCCGTTTCTGCAGAAAATGGGTGAGGAAGATGATGAATAGTGACGCGCGTCCACACCCACTCTCACTGGTGGCGCGTGGGGGCGCGTGCGGTGCCAAGGAGACTCCAATTTTTTTTATTATTTTTACATAAAAATAGTAAATAATTTTCTGAGAATTTTGGGTTTATATGAGCATTAGTGTCAAGATGTTATACACTGAAACCATTAGTCTTGTTAATTGGTTTCAAGATGTTATACACTGAAACCATTTGTCTAGTTAAATGGTTTGATACTGTTATACACTGAAACCATTATTATAGTTAAATGGTTTTATATGATCATTAGTGCCAAGATGTTATACATTGAAACCATTAGTCCTTTTAATTGGTTTCAAGATGTTATACACTGAAACCATTTGTCTAGTTAAATGGTTTCATACTGTTATACACTGAGACCATTATTTTAGTTAAATGGTTTCATAGCGTTATACACTGAAACCATTAGTCTTGTTATTTGGTTTCAAGATGTTATACACTGAAACCATTAGTCTAGTTAAATGGTTTCATAGCGTTATACACTGAAACCATTATTTTAGTTAAATGGTTTCATATGGGCATTAGTGCCAAGATGTTATACACTGAAACCATTGTTATTAAGTAAAACATCACATAACCATTTTACAAAACCATGCTACATAAAGCAAAAAATCATATAAAGCAATTAGGGTTAGTTTAGTTGAAAAAAAATTGGATAGTATGCATGAGATATTGGATTCGATCATTTTTTTATTGTAAAGAAAAATCGATATATATATATATATAATTAATGTATGAAATTTTATTTATATTGTGATTATGATTGATAAAACTTAAAATTAAATTGTATGTTTGACAAGTATGCTTTATATATACATGAACCATTCGTTATTATGTTGGGCTTCGAGGGGGTGTATGACGAAAATTAATTAAAAATGGATTTTTATAATATATACTGTTGGAACAAAATTGATTTAAAAATGTTGCCCCTAAATCTATTAAGGTTTTGATGATAACAAAGTATTAATAAACAATTGGAAGGACTAAAAATTTAATTTAAGTGTGCAGATATTAGCTTCAGATAAGCTCTGAATGAAGCTCAGAAGATATGTATTCAGAAGTTCACAAGCGCTCAGAAGATGTTGAACTTCAGAGGTTACATTCTTCAGATGATGAAGTCGTCAGAACTTCTTAAGGTCTAAGCTTCATCAAACTCTGAAGATCTTCTTGAAGTTTGTAAAGATTCTCTTTTGCAAGTCAACTCTTCTACCAATGAAGAAAAGGACCTTTCAAGCTTGATCAGAACAGCTACTCTCATTTTGTCTGTCCACTCTTGAGAACGTGGGACATCAGACTTGTTAGCTGAATAAGGAAAGTCTTCTCTGCACATGGTCAAAGTGTCTGAAACTCTTACTCAGTTTTAGAAACAACCAACTGCATCAAGACAAGCTGCTTGAAGACAAAAGGTTATCTACTTCAACGGTCATCTCTGCAACGACTCTTTTCTGGTTATATATATACTAGAAGAATCAGTTGCAAAATTATCAAGGATTAAACACGCGCTCGAACAAACTCTGAATTTTGTATACAAGCTCTGAACCTCTGAACTAGTGTTTTTGCACTCTTAGTCCAAATACTTTGTATTCATTGTATTTGCTCTTTAAGGTTCTTTTAAGAGCAGTTGTATACTTTCAACTACTTTATTATCTCTGGTACTTGAGAAAACTTAAGCTTGTGTGCTTAAGTGAAAAGTCTTAAGCTTGTGTGCTTGAGCATTGTTGTGAAGTCTCTTGCTTGTGTGCTTGAGCATTTGTAATCTTGTGTGATTATAGTGAAATCCCTTGGAAGTGCAAGGGGACTGGACTACTCTCGTTTTGTGAGAGGAACCAGTATAAATTGCTTGTGTGCTTTCTCTCTCTCTTATCTTGTTATTATTTGTGTTACTTATCCGCTGCTAACTTAGTTAAGTTAAGAACTTGGGAAAAGTTTTAACTTGGCTAAAACACAATTCAACCCCCCCTTCTTGTGTTTTCACACCTTCATATACTTCAAATGAACAAAAGTTATTATTTAATTGGAAACGGGGGGCGCGCTAGAAATTTGGGGGGTGTGCTAGAAGTTTGGAGGAGGGAAAAAAATTGGGGGCGCGCTAGAAATCTAGGGGAGGAAAAAAAAATTGGGGGGCTCACAAGAAATCTAGGAGAAAAAGGAAAAAAAATTGGGGGTGTGCTAAGCAAAAGGGCGGGGGCGCAAGTAATGGGGTAGTATATGGGGGGCGCGCGAGTAATGGATGCCTAATTTTGGGCTTGAGCTGACCTTTGGTTGACTTTTAGTGTAAGAAGCAAATATGATGGGTGTAGGAAACAAGTTTATGCATGGTGCATAAGTTTGGGCTTATGCACCATAACCACACCCATTTAACTAAAATTGGGGGCGCGCTAGAAATCTAGGGGAGGAAAAAAAATTTGGGGGCTCACAAGAAATCTAGGAGAAAAAGGAAAAAAAAATTGGGGGGTGTGTTAAGCAAAAGGGGGGGCGCAAGTAATGGGGTAGTATATGGGGGGCGCGCGAGTAATGGATGCCTAATTTTGGGCTTGAGCTGACCTTTGGTTGACTTTTAGTGTAAGAAGCAAATATGATGGGTGTAGAAAACAAGTTTATGCATGGTGCATAAGTTTGGGCTTATGCACCATAACCACACCCACTTTACTCATTCTAAAAATCTAAACCCTGGTATCCAAAAAAATAAAATCTAAACCCTAATCATATCATATTCATATTATACTAAAAGATGGTGGACTTTGAGACTCAAATCTAAAACCCTAATGAAACCCTAATTGAATTGGCCAATTGGTGATCAACAACTTTGCATAATGTCCAATCATGTTATGCCAATTTCATCCACTTATATGTTGCCAATTTCCATCCAATGATCATGTTCCACTTGCCTATAGGTAATCCAATTAGCACTTGACATATTTGAATGATGAGGTGACAAATGGAAAACTAGAAACACATGCATTGGTGCTCAATTTCCTGGTTAATGAAAACAATGGGCTGTTTGATGGTTTACCCAAAGAATGAGTTTGATACCAGATTAATAAAAGCTTACATTAGGAGCTGCTTTTTCTCAAAAATTTTTCATTTCTCAACTTTCTTTCTCTCTCTTCTATCTTTTCTCTCTCTGTTACTCTCTTTCGCCTCTTCATGAAGAACAGCAAGAACATCACCGTCTCGTCCCTAGATTCCGGCGGCTGGCCATCGCGAATCCCATACTCCGGCGAGCCACCACACCATCTCGTCCTTCACCGCCACATCCACCACCATCACACCTACAATCACTCGAAATTGTCCGCCGCCTCTATTCCTCCGCCTCGCCGATTTCATTCTTTCGATTTCAAAAGCCTCTCTGGTAATCTTTCGATTTCATTCTTTTTTCTTCTCACCGATTTCATAAGCTGCTTGCATTACTTCTCACTGATTTTGATTTCTTCATTTCTTCTTCGTCTTAGGTGGGTTCAATTCCTCAAATTTTGATCTTGCATGTTTGAAATCTTCCCTGAAATTGGATCTTTGGATGTCAATCAGGTACCTAGAATAATCTCATCTCTCTTTCATACTGTTTTTCGTTTTTTATTTTATTTTAATTTTTGCAGAATGCATTCCAGTGATAAAATTGAATTTTTATCAATTGGTTCAGATTAATCAAGCCTCATATGAATTTTGTGTTATTTTGTGCAAAACAAAGTTAAAGCTTTGATTTTTAATGATTTATGTTTTGTGGGGTTTGTTTGTTTAAAGACATATAGAGAAAGCTGTTGTTGGAGAATGTCATGTTTCAAAAGATTTAGTTGAAAAGTTACCACATAATCTTGTGGTAATTGCTTCACACACAACTGAGATGGACAAGGAGAAAGGGATGGAGGTACTATATATATTTGATCATTGTATTTTGCTATGATTTTAGAAAAGTTATTGACTCCAACTGTATTTTATGTTTTCAGATCCAACCTGATAGAAATAATGGGGAGTCAACATCACTCATAACTCAGGTAGTATTATTTTAAAAAATTAGATAAATTTTGTTGGTTTGGTTGGTTCCTTCATGAATAAATATTGATCACTAATCTAATAATACTTTCCCTTTATTATTTAGGAGAAGCCTACTAGACAGCCTGATCATGGAAGCAAAATCCCCTCTGAACTTATGAAGCAAATTATTAGCCTTTTCCCCCAACAAGTTAACCATATTGCTGCCTAAGGTATTGTCTTTTACTAATTTAAAATTCATTCATTATCATGTATTGTTACTTTATCCTATGATGTGTATATTTTCTTTTTAATAGTATGAGGTGACTTTATATGAATATATTTTGTATGATATTTGGGGTAGGGTTATGGAGCAAAGTCTGCTGAAGAGAAGCAGAGGCTTTTGAAGTTAATGAGAAACTTAAATTTTAATGGGAAATCTGGTTCGGAATTGTATATGCCCAATGCTCAAACTTTTGTTGGAGTGGCTGCATCAGATGGATTTTATACTCCTGATTTCAAAGGGGATTTCTCCCTTTCAATAAACTTATATAAGGAAGAATTTTAAAGTTGTTGAATAATTGGTAAAATGTCTCCACTCTTTTGGTATTGTTGAATAGTTTGAATTGTGAATTTTTTGTGAAGTTGTTATTGATGCATTATATCTTTGTGGTTTGGATGACATATTTTACATCTATCGAAGTATTCTATTGGACAAATCTCCTTTATGTCCATGTTTTCTCAGTCTCTTTTTTCTTTTCCACTTCTTTTCTATATGATTGAGTAATATATAAGAGTGAAATTTTAAATAAAATAGATTGAAATTTCATGGACTTCTTTTTCCCTTTTCAAGAAAGCTATTAGGATAGAGTTTGAAGCTTAGAATTTGAAAGCATTTGAAGCTTATAACTTCAAGCTTGTGGGTATGTGTGTCTCCAAAATATGTAGGCCAGTGTCTGTAATGGATTGTAGTGTACTCCTAGCGTGTGTTGTTTCGATTATGCATTGACAGAAAAAACATTCCTCCTGCATAGCCTACAAAAGATGTTACTGACATGAATGTCTGATCCGCCGAAATCATATTGGTGACTGGGGCACTCAGGTAGATTTAATCTCTAAAGTAAACTATGCTATTTTGTGCTCTGTGTTATAGATCATTTTTTTTTTTGAAGAATCACATTTTGGTACTGGAGCATATGGCTTAAAATCCATGCATTGATTTTGCAGTTCGAAATGCTGATTCAATACCTCCTTTTTATTTTTATTTTTTTAATAAGCAACTTTTTATTCCTTTTTTTACGTATGCAGATAAATTTGGAACATGTTGGTGAATCATAACTGCTACTTTGTAGGGGAGGGGGGATAGGTATTTATGGTTATTACTATTTTATAGGGATGACTACATCATCATTGCTACTTTTTAGGAAGTATTGAGTATCCAACCCTATATTTTTGCATAACTCCTTCACTAATCCACACATATTTTCTCATTGATCAAATACACCACTCTTCTAATTTTCTTTTCTATTCATCTCCTATGTGTTTTGTCTATCTTATTTCAACAACATCTTCCTCTAACCCTTCATTTCCCATATGGCATCCTATCTCACATAATTAAACGACTGTTATAAAACCCAATCTAGGAAAGAGAAAAAAAGTCACACTCTTATCTTTCTTGCTTTAGATGGCTGGCTTTGAAAACAGAGATATGATGACATGCTTTGTTGTAATTTTGAATGCTTTAATATACAGTACTTAAATGCTTCAATCTTTGCTTATGATACTAAGTAAAAAAAAGTTCTCAATCTTCTTCTTCTTCAAAAAAAAAAAGTTCTCAACAACTTAAATTAGGGATAAGTATGAAGTTTTGAACTTGGAGAGATTGATATGTTTCAACCAATGTGAAGTCCAAGATCTTATATCTCACAATGCTTTCGATCTTTATTAGATTGCAAACTCTGTGAATGTTGGTGGCTCAAATTATGTTGAAAGATTCCTACTTTAATAGGTTGGCTCGAATTTTTGGTGGATGGATATATTATGAAGATGAAATTAGTTGTCATCCAAGCATAGACTTTGCAGCAAAGAAAATAACTGTTGTTGGAGTGTAATGGCAAGCATAACAAAGGTGAAGACTACATAAATATGGCCAGAATTTGCTTCACCAATTGGAGTTACAAGTGGTGCTCCTGAATAAAGGAAATAGACTATAGGTGTTTTCGTATGCTTTGAGTCTGTATTAGGTGGTAGTTTAGTGGTAGTTTAATTAGTGTAAATGAGAATGTTAGCAAGTGAAGTTGTGGCTTTGAAGAGATATTAGTAGTTTATTTAGAAGGAGCTTTATCTTTGCATAAGGATCGACTATTGAAACCGATTTTCATAATGAGTAGTGGATCATATAAGTAAAGATTTATTTTTTAAATTCATTGAGTCTTTGGTTAAAAGTCACTTATGAATTATCAATTTTGTCAATTTTATTTTTATTTTTGCTGGATGAGAATTTCAAAATATGATACAACTTTCACAACATGGAATTAATGACACAATATTATTATAAGAATATCCATGGAATAATGGCCATAGTTTTGATCAACCTTAAAGTTTGAAAATCCTTCCAAGTTATATATATTTTTTTAAGGCTCACTCACGGATCTTTGAAAGCTCCAATATAATCATTGATAATTTGGTGTTGATAATTTTTACCTAAAAAATTGTAGACCTTTTTATAAGTAGGGCGTAAAAATTATGAATCTCTCGAAAAAGTTATAAACCTTTCTATAAGTAGAGGTTGAAGTGTGAACCTTTCTATTAAAATTTATTAATGTCACTCACGGGTCATTGAAAGCTCAACTATAAAATTTGATGTGACTGAGCCATCTAACAATAGGGTGATTCACGGGTCTTTGAAGGCTCTACTATAAGGAAAGATAGTCGACAATAAAAAGAATGTCCGGGTTGGTTCTAACCCGAATGATCCAATTGAGCTTTGATTTGTTTGGTAATGATATTACAATTAAATTACTTAATTCTCATATGTTTATGACTAATTTCATTTGCTCATGGTATCCATGATTGGTATATATAATGATGCTCCCCCGAAATAATTTCCGCATGCTTATGACTAATTTCATTGGCACGTTGCATCCATGATTGATATACACATGACTTCAAATTTTGTTACCCATGGTTGTTCTTCGCAAGGTCTGCAACTATTACTCATTGTATATATTTGATTATACCAGTTTATTCGAAATTGTCCTTTTCATAATTTTTAGCACTTTATTTGTTGATCTTTCTTTGTGTTGATTATTTTTTGATGGATTGTTCGGGCTCTGCAATCTAAACTATGTAGTCCATTCATTTCATATATAATACTCAAACCATCTAATCTTTATTTTTATTTTTTTTTGTTTAATTTGATTTGCTATAGGTGCTTTTAATGCTGATGTGAAAATTGAGAAAAAGCGAGTACGAAAACCGGTCGCAAAGACTAATTTGTTTACGATTCCTCAAATCAACTACATGCCTGATTTTATGCATCCTTATATTGAGCATATTGTTGACGTAAAACGTGACGGTAATTGTGGGTATCGTGTCATTGCGTTAGATGACAAGAACGATGAAGATGATTATGAGCTTATCAAAGAGAGTATGGTTAATGAGTTGAACCTCTATAAGAGCATCTATTTGGAATTGTATGGTGGTGAAGATCGTTTGGCTTATATCACAAATGCACTCTTGCCATCAAAGAGAAGATCCAGGAGACATAGTGTTGCGTTAATCGAAAAATGGTTGACATTTCCGGATATGGGGCATATTGTAGCAACTATTTTAGGGAAAGTTGTCGTGAAATTGACCGAGACATTCTTTCCATTGCGTGGCATACCACCATCTAATCCTTCTTCGTTAATTGTTTGTATTGGGGCTATCCCCGGTCATTATGTCTACGTCAAGTTGAAAGATAATTGTCCCATACCTCCAACATGTATTCAGTGGAAGAGGTATTGTTCTCCGGATGCTATTGCTTGGGAGTCTTTTTTTGTTGCTCGACAAGCCAAGTTTGATAAACTCATGAAGGAAATAATAGTTGATAATAATAAGAAGATTCGAGTTGGTTCCAATTCCAATGTTCCAATTGAACTTTGATTTGAATGTTAGTTAAATTATGTAATTCGCGTGTGTTTATGAATATCCAATTAAACTTTGATTTGAATGGCAGTTAAATTACGCAATTCCCATAAGTTTTTGAATAATTTCATTTGCGGATAATATCCATGATTGGTATGTGTAATGATACTCTCTCTGATAATTTCCGTGTGCTTATGATTAATTTCACTACGAGGTTGCGTCCATGATTGATATACGAATGGTATTCCGCCAAACCCGTGCAACGCACGGGTGGCCATCTAGTTTTTGTAAAAAATAAATAAATCTAAACCCATACTCCAAAGACCACAATATTCACATTTATTCTTCGTTGGAAAAAAGAAACGGCAAAAAAAATGGCAAAGAAAAGCAAAAGAATGGTAGAATTTGAAGAATTACCAGAACCATGTATCGCTACGATACTCTCTCACACGACTCCCATTGACACTTGTAGGCTCTCCGTTGTTTCTAAAACATTCCATTCTGCCTCCGATTCCGATGACGTCTGGAATCGATTTCTCCCTTCCGATTCCAATCTCATCGACTCTATCTTCTCACGGTATCCTCACCTTGCCAACCCTCCTTCTAAAAAGGCTCTGTTTCGTGCTCTCTCTGATTCTGATCTTATGATCATTGACGATGGTAAAAAGGTATTTTTCTTTCTAACCGCCGATTCTCTTTAAGATGTTTAGTTCAGAATGCTAATAATTAACTTTTGGATGTGTTGAAATGTAGAGCTTTCAATTGGATAAGAAGAGTGGAAAAATATTTTACATGCTTTCTGCTAGATCACTCACCACCACTGATTGCAAAAGCAGTGCACGTCGTAAGAAAAAGTGGATTTCTGTGCGAGAGTCCAGGTTATTAGCTCTTAAGTTTCTATAATAATAGTAATAATTACTCCCCCTCCTTCACAAAATATAAGCAAAAGTTAGTCAAAAAAAAAAAATGTATTTGACCCAAATCTTTAACGAAATATATCAAGTTTTTTTTGACTCATTTTTCTTATATTTTGGGACGGAGGGAGTATCTTTCTAACAAACATGTATCAAGACTCCGTGTGCTATTTATTTAGTGCGTAGCTGATAAGTAAGTTATCTTAGAATAACTTATAAGCTACTATCTTTTAACTTACAAGGAATAAGTCATTTGTTTGAATTTGTAGTGTTTTGTTAAAATTAGCATTTTTATAAGTATGAAATAACATAAAAAGATATGTTTAATTAAATTTTTTTTAAGTAAGATGGCATGGCTAAAATTAAAAGAAAATATCATAGCTTATAAGCTACTTGAACTAACATTTGAAAAATAAGCTAGCTATAAGCTAGTAAAATAAGCTATAAACTTTTTTAAAAAATGTTTACCCAACAGATTTTTTTTTGTCATATGAGCTTATAAACTATATAAGCTCAAAATCCGTAAGTATCACAGTTTGATCATGTGGAAGTAATATATTAATATCGAATTTTTCCATATGAATTGATAATCTTTTTCTCGCTTTTCTTATTTGTAATTTGATAGTTTTATTTATTTATTTTTTAACATCTCTTTCCGGTTCCAATATTCTTATGATCTTATCTTTTCAATTTTTTACACGAATTTTGACAGGTTCCCTAAAGTTCTTAAGCTTGGTCTTGTTTCCCGACTCGAGATTCATGGGATGATTAGCTCTCTATCCTTGTCCCCAAATACCGAATATGTGGCTTATCTCGTGTTCAAGATGAGTGGTGGCCTCTGGATTAGAGAAAGAGCCTGCGAAGTTATCCATTGGTGTTGAAGGTGAAGGAAAATTGATACGATAAAAGCAGCGGAATTTTAAAATTTTCCTTTTGTGATCCTTACGAATGGTCATGAATTGTGTTTAGAGTTTTACCTTTTGGTTCGAAAACTCCCTTTAAATCACGAACGGCTATCGAACACTTCGAATCACGAACAAGGTCACGAACAAGAACCTCGAATCGTCACGAACAAGGTCACCACCAAGTCACCAACGAATTTGATCACAAGCGTTAAAGGTATAACGCCTCTAGCCAGTCCACACGAACAACAACCTTCAATGGAGTGCTAGCTCCAATGGTTTGAAGGGTTAGGAGAAAGGAGGCACAAAATAAGGATTAGGGTTTTTCACAAAAACTCTAGAAAGGTGATTAGGGTTTCTCAAGAGAGGAGAGAACAAAGGCTCATGAGAATGAGTAACAAAAGTGTGTAACTATTTCTCCTTACCACAAGGGTTCTATTTATAGAACCACTTGCCATGGCAAAATTACACTAAAGCCCTTTTAACTAAATGGGCTATAGTGGGCGCCATTCTCATGTAAATATGTCTAGTACATATTTGCACCCCCTTCTTGCTACATCATACCATATGATGTAATGCTCATTTTAATTACCATAATACCCTTATCATATTTCCTTATTTCTCCAAGGTGCACCGTACCTTACGGTGTTCCAATCTCACTAGATTGTTCTTATGTGTGTGACCCTGTAGGTTTCCGTAACATTGACAATTATAATAAATCTCTATTTATTACAATAAACAGTGAGCGGTATCTAGCAACACATCACTGCTACTCAAGTTACGAGAAATTAACATGTGATCTAAACATAACCTCTTGTGATAATATCAGTGTGTATAATTACCCCTTTGCCCTTTATGTCTATATTGAACACAAAACATACTTGGTGTCATCTTTGTCCAGTTCAATATTGGGCCCATGACATTTATCCTGTTATGCAGGATTGGCAAATTCCATCTAGGTCACTACTGTCCCTCAGCATGCTTTGTGAAGTACCCATCAACTGCCTTTATGGTTATCCTGTTACGGATAACGTTAGATCAGCAACAAAGTACTTGACTCCACATCTAGGGTACAAAGTGGTTTCAGGTCTAAGGGCGGTTTACACCATTATCACCATGAGAGTAACTTATGACACTTTGCATAACTTTGCATGTAGTACTCTCATAGCGGGTCAATCCAGTATAAATATTACTCCTAATATTTATACCTACGTCAAGACTTGATAACTCCTTATCCCATGATCCATGAGATGTGATCATCAGTCTATCTTCATAATAGTCTTTATGCTTTTAAGGTTATCCCCTTTACCTTAAAGCTCGACTACAGATACTTTAAGAATAGTGTCCTTATGTTTAATATTATCTCATGATTAAGTCACACTTAATTATTAAACGGACTTTCTATTCTAGGGACTTCATTATTTTGCAACCTTACAAATATAATAAAGAAATGCCATATTTATATTCAAACTCCTAAAGCAAATACTATGAAAATAGATTGGCTCTTAGGGCTTACTCCAACAATCTCCCACTAGCACTAAAGCCAATCTAGGTTTCTCTTAATACCTATAGACTTAGTATGCCCATCACGCTTCAACTGCGCAAGAGGCTTTGTTAGTGGATAAGGAACTATTTCCTATGTTGGTATCTTACGTATCTTTCAACGTTCTATTTCGATCTCTATCGAAATATATAAGTGTCTAAGTATATTCATGAATCGTCGGTGAGATCTATTTTCAAGTGTTCTTGCAAGATTAAACTATTACCATCACTAATGTGATTAATGTGACTTGTAACACCGGAAACATATCTTTAGCTCAATCATGAGCCAAACGATCCAATCTTAAATACTCAACTTATTTAACTGAAACAAACATATTACGAAGCTTATCTTATAGCTTTCAATGCTTGTATTCAGCCATGATATACAATACATTGGTATGGAAACTTCCTTCATTATAACTTCCTTATAATGATCCTTCCCATACCTATCTATTTCAAGAAATAGGCCTTAGTTCCTTTAAGGTCCTTAGGGATATTCTTGAAGGTAAGTTAGTGTCAAACACTAATTTCAATTTTGGTACATAGGTTATTCCTAACTCTTTAGGAATTCTTGCCTAAGTGTTTCATCAAGAGTTATTTTCTTAGTCATGTCTCACATGTATAAGAAAAATGTCTTGATGATTAATATGATATCAGATATTATCACTCCCACTAAAACTTTGTATGCACAAGATTTATATTTGTCCTTCATTTGTTTTCCACAAAACTTTCAAAAGGAACAAATATTCAAATTTATTCGATCTAATCAAAGTTAGATAGGTTTGTCCTTGTTAATTTGTTTTTCATAAAACTTCATAAAAGGAACAAACAATAATTTAATTTTCTGAGAACTCTATCTAATCAAAATTAGATAGCTACAAGTTATATACCTTTCTAGCATCATTTGGATCAACAAAACCCTTACGTATATGTCCAACGCATATATATGAGGTCATTCCAATTAAGGAATGCAACTTTGTTATCCATCTACCAAAACATGTAGTACAACATTTAGCAGAAGCAATCAAATATTATAAGGTATTCTTAATACCATCCATATCAGTGTTCAAAAAGAATACTCACTTTCATCGTATGAGTCTTACTCATCTTGAAGACATAACCATTATCTACATAAGGTTAGTGTATATGGATTCTGTATGAGATTTCATGGCATTTAGCCACTTCTCATAATCTAGATCGTCTTACGACCTTTTAGAAAGTCAAAGACTCATCTTCCATGAGAATCATATCACATTGCTGAGTCATGATAAAACCATACCTTGTAGCCATATGTGATATGTTAGACTTATCTTGGATTTGTGCAACTTTAAAACAATGGTTCTTCAACAACCTTGAGGAACCGGTTTGCATTCCCTTTTAAATAAATATGTTTTGTGGTACTTGAATTTATTCAAGTTCTATATCACTCCCACTGTCTCTTTTAGAGACACACTCCCACTAGAGGAATGTTTCAAACCTAGCAACAAAACAACCTTTTGTCCTTAAGAGTGATATAGGACCAATATCCCTTTCTTTAGGATATTTCCACTTATTCATTCATTCATTTGGAATTAGATTTATCTAATAAATTTTAATCCAAAATTCTCATAAAGACAAACTTGGTACTCTTACCTCCATATCGCATATGGTGTCTTTATGATCATTTTAAAAGGGAACTAATTGTGGGTGAAGATTAATTATAAGTAAAGAGATTTATAGAAAGAGTCAATATATAATTAAACTATCCTTAAATCATGTCAAACATGATGTGATAAAATAGTTATTATAGTCTTTTAATTAAGTATTTACTGATATGACTCATTCATATAACTTAAATACTTTTGTCGAGTTCTATTTTCTTCATTGTTGAATTTCTTTGACAAATTCAAAGATTTCTAATTGGTGTCATACACCTACCAACATCTAATGATTTTAATCATCAATGTTAATGAAGTAAAATAAACTCAATATACAAAATATGTTTAGTGGTCGACATACATCTCATGTATATTGTTCAAATAGGTCATGCGTTATTTTATTGACACATCGAATATTTGTACTAAACAACAATGCTCTTGATATATTTAAGGTCCAAATCATATTTGGCTCTTATCACGATTGTTATAGATAACCCTATCAAGACCATGGAACCCTAGTCCATTACTTGACTTGGAGTAATAGTATAGAAAACTTTGCTTAAATGATAGGACCATTACTTGTCTTATCATTTAAGGCTACAATTCATATATTGTCAATACAAGATATACAATTGCTACTTCTATTATTACTAGATGGAATTCAATAACAATTATTGTGTTCCATTTCAAACTCGATTTTAAGTCATTGCATAAGCTCTCATTATCAATGAAACAATTTTCATTCTAGATATGGGTTGACTTAAAATTATAGCCAATGTTCTAATTCTTTAAGCATCTCTATTTTCGAAAAATTGAGATTCAACATCTTGTATCATATACTTTTGATGTAGAAATAGAAATTTTGACTTTCTATAACAATATGTGCATTATTGAAGTCTCACTTCATACTTTTGGTTTGACTCTTCCAAGAACTATTTACGTCATTTTTATTTAATGGTCTAACCATAGCCGTTCTACTTTGACAACCATTTTGTACTATTCAAATAAGAGGAATATAAATCTTATTTATATTATATCTCAAATCTTTGATAGTGCAAATTAATTCTCATTCAACTCAACAAATTCCGGTAGATATTCAAAACAATTTTGTCTATATCTATTCCATTATAATTTGTTAGATTGATCCTATGACCAACTTTTGATCCATTGAGAAATTTATCATACTCTAAAGTTCTTTCAAAAGGATCTTACTTGAGATTAAATGATCACATCATTTATTATATATTCTATATCTAGACGTCAACTTGATGCTTCTAACAAGTATCCCTTTTCAATCTAGTTATGGTAGGTTGTTCACAGTTTATAGTTCAAGACTTATAGTTTTCTCGCATTTGAGAACAATTCTCAATTTGTACCAATACAGAAACTCCTTTCTGAAAATCTTGTCCTTCATAAGGACAACTTAATATGTATTGCATTTCGAAATTCTAATTACAAAGATATGTAAGATATTATGACTAAATCATATTTAATTTGGTCTTTAATTAAATACGCTCTCTCACTATTTTACTCAAAACAAATGACCCTCGACATTTGATTCGGAAAATCCCGTTGGAAGATTTTCTAGTGAGAATGAGATCCATATTTCACTTCGTTTTAAGTCAGCGTTGGGCTGATTACACAAAACTTAGTTATTTAGGTAGGAAACTCCTTTCCAATTGTATCTCATACAACTCTCATATCCTTTCTATTGGGTGAATAACACTTATTCTAATCCATCACATGGAATGACCCAATACTTGCTTCTAAAGTCATATAATCTTATTATATTTTCTTTAGTTAAGTTAGACCCATTAAATAGCGATCGGATAAATAAATTACCTCACCGCAACTTATCAATATTGACAATGCACTTCGCGTTGGCAAAACCTACATTGATCGATATTGATCTTGAAGGGCGCTATTCGTTGGAAAGCAATAAAACTTAATATTAATTCCTTTGAGGGCTTTTATAATTAATTTGATCTCACCTTACCACGACTTACATACAATGACGTCACTCCATTCATAACATGCATCAACATACATAATATAATAAAATGAAACAGTTATGGCCCATAGCGCATTTGTTCTCCCAAGCCAATGAGAGAACCTAATCTAACCTAAAACGATCTATACTTCTCCAAGCATGATCTCCAAGGTTGACCTCCATTGTTCTTCTTCTTCATAATATTACATAATAATATAAAAGAATACTCGTTTTACATACGAGGGAGTGGATGAGAAGAGAATATAGAGAATAGAGATAAGGCACGACACGCAGGCCGTATTTAAAACCCAAATGCAATAAAATAAATAAACTAAGGCCATAACCGATCATCAAATATAATAATAACAAACAAACTTTATTATTATTAAAGTCTCATAATTAATTAAATCCGGCGATTGATCAAATCAGGTAAGTTTGATTCAAATATTTAATTCACAATTAAATATTTCGAATCAAAATTTGCTAAAATAAATAACATTATTTTAAAGTAGAATTAAATCTTTTGACAATTCTCCAAATATGGAAAATTATTTAATCAAAACCTTTTTGAATAAAATATTTCCAAAATTGGTAATATTATCTTTTAAAACAATTTTAAAAGATATTTCTAGAGATTTGAAACGATTTCATAATTAAATATATTTGTCAAATATGGAAAATTATTTAATCAAAACCCTTTTGAATAAAATATTTCCAAAATTGATGATATTATCTTTTAAAACAATTTTAAAAGATATTTCTAGAATTTTGAAACGATTTCAAAATTAAATATATTTATCATCTACTTTTCGCATCAACACTTGATACGTTTTGCAAATCCTAATTTTAATGACACAACATTTGTGCAACCCTTTCATGCCGTCAAAATTCCTTATGACCAAATTCAATCCAATTGATCAACATGTCATTGTTTCACCATACAAATGTCGGATTCCGAAACAAATGAACACGGCTCGCTTTAATTGAATAACTTTCATAATAATTTTAACGAAATTACTAACGGTATATCACATACACCATTTTGCATTACGGTTACTTATATCATATATAAGTTTATGGCCGTTCTTGATTGTGTAACCTTAGGACAATTAACATATCGCATGCTTCACCATACAAGTGTCGGATTCCGAAGCCGTTTCAATGTTAATTACCCAATTCATACACAAAACTTACATCACATGTAAGTATTGACCGTTCTTGTTCGTGTAACCTTAGGACAATCAACATATCGCATGCTCCACCATACAAGTGTCGGATTCCGGAGCCGTTTCAATGTTAATCATCCAATTTATACACAAACAACCGTCAAATTTTAATTACTCGATTTTAATCTTTTATTAACTGTTTTAATCATATTAAAACTGAATTCATGAATTTAAACAAACATCAATTCATGGTTTCGTAAGTGGCTCTGATACCACTGAAGGAAAATTGATACGATAAAAGCAGCGGAATTTTAAAATTTTCCTTTTGTGATCCTTACGAATGGTCATGAATTGTGTTTAGAGTTTTACCTTTTGGTTCGAAAACTCCCTTTAAATCACGAACGGCTATCGAACACTTCGAATCACGAACAAGGTCACGAACAAGAACCTCGAATCGTCACGAACAAGGTCACCACCAAGTCACCAACGAATTTGATCACAAGCGTTAAAGGTATAACGCCTCTAGCCAGTCCACACGAACAACAACCTTCAATGGAGTGCTAGCTCCAATGGTTTGAAGGGTTAGGAGAAAGGAGGCACAAAATAAGGATTAGGGTTTTTCACAAAAACTCTAGAAAGGTGATTAGGGTTTCTCAAGAGAGGAGAGAACAAAGGCTCATGAGAATGAGTAACAAAAGTGTGTAACTATTTCTCCTTACCACAAGGGTTCTATTTATAGAACCACTTGCCATGGCAAAATTACACTAAAGCCCTTTTAACTAAATGGGCTATAGTGGGCGCCATTCTCATGTAAATATGTCTAGTACATATTTGCACCCCCTTCTTGCTACATCATACCATATGATGTAATGCTCATTTTAATTACCATAATACCCTTATCATATTTCCTTATTTCTCCAAGGTGCACCGTACCTTACGGTGTTCCAATCTCACTAGATTGTTCTTATGTGTGTGACCCTGTAGGTTTCCGTAACATTGACAATTATAATAAATCTCTATTTATTACAATAAACAGTGAGCGGTATCTAGCAACACATCACTGCTACTCAAGTTACGAGAAATTAACATGTGATCTAAACATAACCTCTTGTGATAATATCAGTGTGTATAATTACCCCTTTGCCCTTTATGTCTATATTGAACACAAAACATACTTGGTGTCATCTTTGTCCAGTTCAATATTGGGCCCATGACATTTATCCTGTTATGCAGGATTGGCAAATTCCATCTAGGTCACTACTGTCCCTCAGCATGCTTTGTGAAGTACCCATCAACTGCCTTTATGGTTATCCTGTTACGGATAACGTTAGATCAGCAACAAAGTACTTGACTCCACATCTAGGGTACAAAGTGGTTTCAGGTCTAAGGGCGGTTTACACCATTATCACCATGAGAGTAACTTATGACACTTTGCATAACTTTGCATGTAGTACTCTCATAGCGGGTCAATCCAGTATAAATATTACTCCTAATATTTATACCTACGTCAAGACTTGATAACTCCTTATCCCATGATCCATGAGATGTGATCATCAGTCTATCTTCATAATAGTCTTTATGCTTTTAAGGTTATCCCCTTTACCTTAAAGCTCGACTACAGATACTTTAAGAATAGTGTCCTTATGTTTAATATTATCTCATGATTAAGTCACACTTAATTATTAAACGGACTTTCTATTCTAGGGACTTCATTATTTTGCAACCTTACAAATATAATAAAGAAATGCCATATTTATATTCAAACTCCTAAAGCAAATACTATGAAAATAGATTGGCTCTTAGGGCTTACTCCAACAGAAGGTGGCCCTTGCATCACTAAATCTGTCTGTTTGGATCCCGACGTCGAGCGTCGTCATACTCATACCCATACTCGTACACGGAGATGCAAGTGTCGTGTATTGAGGCCGCCGCCCAAGAGGGTGCCCAAGAGAATAGCAAGACTGCAACATCCTTTTGAGAGAAACGATGGGTGGTTGGAGATTGAGATAGGAACATTCTTCAATTCAAGTCTCAAAGATAAGGAAGTCCGGATGAGTCTTATCCAGGAAAACAGTGGTTTGTCGATCATAAATTTCTTACTTGAAGGAATAGAAGTTAGGCCTACATATTATGCAGGGTCTTGTGTTTTGGATAACTAAATACTGCTTAAAGATTTGAAGTCTCTACTTTTCAACATATTATGTGACATATATGCTTATTTAAAAACGTCTCTTTGTTAAGTATATGAATAATTTATTGTTTATTACAATTATTATATTATCAATATTGTTCAACATACACTAGTTTAATTGTGTTTTGGATGTTTTTAAACTTTAAACCATATATACTTTAATCAAGCAATACAGTGCGGCAATGTACTAGATCAGTTGTAAATCTAAAAAAATGTCCAGATAATAGACTCCTCAATCTCATATTCATATAGTCTATTATCTGTTCAAGATATTTGAAAGGCATGCATGGCTATTGTCTCCTATTTTCTGCAATTTCATTCTTACACTTGCAGTTGCATGCTTATGCAGAAGTTAACTCGGCCACATGTGTAGACACTGGACAGAGAATAGACATGTAATTAACCACTTTCAGATTTCCTCTCGGTTCCTATATTATAACCTTTACAACTTTTGGAAAGGTTTCCCGAAGTCGCTGTGCTTCTTAGTGTTTGTTGGTTTCATATATGTGGGATGATAAACTTGCTTGCATTGTGTTTGTCCCCAAATACTCAATATGGGGCTTATTTTGTGTTTAAGATGATTGATGCCTATGGATTTCAGAATCAGGACTATCCTGTGGAGTTATCAATTGGTTGCGAAGGTGGCCATGACAGTACCAAAATTGTGTATTTGGATTCAGATGTGGATGGTAGGCAGCACAACAGAGTAGTATAATTTCCACGTTCTATTGTGAGAAGCGATGGGTGGTTGGAGATTGAAATCAGAGAGTTCAGGTTTTAAATTGCGGTCGTGGATGCGGTTGCGGTTGCAGTTGTTGCGAATGCGGTCATTGCGGTTGCTGCAACAACAATGCGGTTGTTGCAGCGTGAAATCATTTTGAAATTTCACAAGCTATATAAAATGAAACTAGTATGTAACTACACTATTTATCCACCATTACATAGTCTTAGTTTATTCCATAAACAATAATTTGAATGTATTGAAAATACCCGGTTGATAGATTGTTAAAAGTAAGATTTTTCATTAATTTGACACAAATTAGGATTTGAAGTTCATAAATTTTATTTTTTGGTGAGAAAATTTGAACGAACATCGCCGAAAACATCTGATGCGGCTTCCGATGCGGTTGTGATGCAGCCGTATGATAGTTATGACAGATTTTATAAAAGGAAACGTGGGCAGAATGATACAGCTAATCATTCCCTTATAGGAATGTTTCCTTATTCAGCGAGGGAAGAGAAAGTAAATCTAGACCTGATTGATTAAATAGGAGAATGTTTTCCTGCCATTGTTTTTTATGCATGATTTGAGTGGTGAATTTTACCCTAGGAGAGCTAAGGCCTCTCGAAGTGCCTCATTTATCATTTACAGCTTATTTCCTTACATTTTAGTCTTCTGTTTGTATTGTGAGCTAGATCCTACATGAACTCTAGCTATTTCCAGCAATAAGAATTTCTATTCACTACTATATTCTACTGTTTTATTTTATTGATCAATGTTTAATCGTAATCGAGATCGAGTCCTATCAATTGGTATCCAGAGCCTTGGTTTGCGCTGCACACCAGAGAAAACGATGGATGCGAGATTTGATTCAATGGAACAAAAATTGGGAAACATCGAAACAAAGTTGCAACAAATTCATCAGATGTTGTTGGAACAACAATCAAGACCGCCAGTCACGGTGGAGCAGTTTCGCGAGCTCATTCAAGAGGAACGGGCTCGTCGTAACCGTCTTCGTGGGCGACCACGGGGAAGAGTGCACCACTATCACGAAGAGGAGGAATGGAGCGATAATAGTGCGTGGTTGTGGGACTCACCTCAACCACCGCAAACTGATGGTGGTAACCATAATTTCTACGACGTCAGAGAAGAAACTCACCTGAACAAATCTGAGTTTCAGCCGGAAACAATAGTGATGAAGGTGTCTGAAACTACAGTTAAGGTTGAGACCGAGAAAATAAGGGTGCTAAGTACGATGGCAGATAACGATTGTGTACATAGATCAGCGGTGCAGCCTTCGCCAACATGGCAGAATACCACTAGACCTGTGACGGCACCACCGCAGCGAGTTCTGCCGCTCAAACCGCTGAAATCGCCAAACGCAGAGTTGAACCACCATCGCAGTCAAACGCCACGACTTCCGTCAAAGCCTCTAGACACCGGCCGATCGGTGACAGTACTATCACAGCAATCTTCGCCGAACTATGATTTGCATGAACGAATCTCTGCAAACACAGATTTTCAAGAAAGAAAAGAGCAGGTGATTGTTATCAAACCACCACCGAAACCGCCAGACTTATATCGACTTGTGTTGGTTCCACCATGGCGAGAACCACCGGACATGGGAGTAGAGATTTCTTTAATGGAGAACGTGGAAGGTTTTGTCTTGTTGAAGAAAGAGAGAAGGGTAGTTTTGATATCTTACATGGTGGGTCTAGATCTTAACTCGGTTGATTTGACTTGGATTAGAAAAGAAGATCAAAGGGCAAATGGGTCAATTGGCAAGGTTGGTATCTCTTTTAACATAATGGGTCAGACCCAAATTAAATTTTGTTTGATTTTGAAGGAATTAGCAATGTGGGCAGGAATAGAGTTATTGAGCTTAGTTCAATTTAATGATAACAATTGGATTATGAAAAAGGAGGGGGTGGGTACAGTTGATTATATGAATCTGAAGGGGATAGAAACAGGTCAGTGCTTCGTTTTAGGTGAGTTGGGTCAAACTCTTGATCTCATGGACCTAGTCCAATGTTATCATATCACTAGTGTTCAGGAGAAAAGGTTTTGTAATGGTATGGCTTTGTGTTGGACAATTTTGACTCATCTTTTACCACCAAATGATGATTATTCGGTGCTACAAGGTGGGGGAAAATTACATGGGAATGCTCACTACGCTGAGAGAATGTATGAATACATGATTATGCTAACTATCCAAGTAGACGGTGATCTGGTAAGAGGGTACACAAAGGAGGTTGAAGTTATGCTCCATGAACAATTTCTCTTTGATAACCTGCTTGAATTCATTCGAAGTCTTAAAGAATTTGTGGATCCTAGGAATACTACCAAATTTTTGAAGTTCATCATTCTTGTTTTGAATGGAAGGAATATGAAAGAAGAAACAATATCAGTACACTTATTCATTCATACAATGAATTGTTACATGGAAGATACAGAAAGTGGTTTTCTTATGTTGTTGGAAAAGCCTATAGCATATGCCCTTGATCCTTTAGATACTTCAATGGAGGTTTTTATTTTCTTAGCTGGACTTATGATTGATCATGTCCGAGCTTCAGTGATTTTGAAAGAAAGCAACTGCAGGTCACCTAGAGACAGAGTGAGTGAAGTTGTCCTACAGATTCGATTGTTTGAAGCTGACTCGACAAGTTTTCAACAGTGGGACCCTGGGAAGGAACCAATTTTGGGAAGTGAATATGGAATAGATCAGTGGCCTTTCTGCATTGCATATGCACTTGTTCTTTGTTATATTTTAAGGCTCTCAAAGCATGAAAACTATAAGTTCTCAAAGATAATTGGAGGGTTAGGGGACATGTTGATCACTACCTTTGAATTCCAAGAAGGGGTCAACTTTTGCAATCAGAGTTGTCTCCAGAAATTTCTGGAAATAATAATATTCAGTTCAATATTGAAATTTTCAAAGAACACTACCCAAGTCATGGTTTCAAAGGAGGTACCAAGGTCACTAGCTTCAATCATAATTTGGAAGGATAAGTTTGTGCTTAAATTCCTTGATTTCTTGCAAGTTGTTCATGCCATGTTCATGAAATCCACAACAAGTGACAAATTTCTGACAACATTCTTAATGTTTACTTGGAATCTCCGTGTTTGCTACCTAGAGGGGTTGTTTCATTTAGCCATTGTGAAAATGGTGGTATTAAATTCATCAGTGAGGATAATACCATGGGATCCAGGAAAATTCAATGTTTTTATGGCTAAAGTTGCTTGTGAATGCTATTGGAGAAATTCTCTTTCAATCTATTGTTTGCTTAATTGGGTCTATGGAAGAAGGAATCATTTCCAACCTTTACCAACTGGTTTGAATGAAGAGTCGCAGCTGGAACCAGAACCTGAAGAAGCATTAGATACTCAAAGGAATGACCAAGGAGAAGTGGAAGTTTTGGTCAAATGGGAAGGATTGCCTGAATTTGAAAACTCTTGGGAGATAGCTGACAAGATGAGAAGAGTTTCCCAGATTCCTCCTTGAGGTCAAGGAGAATTTTGAAGGGGGAGGTATTGATAGTTATGACAGATTTTATAAAAGGAAACGTGGGCAGAATGATACAGCTAATCATTCCCTTATAGGAATGTTTCCTTATTCAGCGAGGGAAGAGAAAGTAAATCTAGACCTGATTGATTAAATAGGAGAATGTTTTCCTGCCATTGTTTTTTATGCATGATTTGAGTGGTGAATTTTACCCTAGGAGAGCTAAGGCCTCTCGAAGTGCCTCATTTATCATTTACAGCTTATTTCCTTACATTTTAGTCTTCTGTTTGTATTGTGAGCTAGATCCTACATGAACTCTAGCTATTTCCAGCAATAAGAATTTCTATTCACTACTATATTCTACTGTTTTATTTTATTGATCAATGTTTAATCGTAATCGAGATCGAGTCCTATCACCGTACACGTGAATTAAGATCACACCGCAATTGCGGCGTGATGCGGTTGCGGTGGCTACCGCATCAACAATACTGTGGCCGCAATTGAGGATGCGAACGCAATTTAAACCCTTGTTCTACAATTCAGGCCTTGAAGATGAAAAAGTAGAGATGAATATTAAAGAGGTACGTGGTCTCTTTTTTTTGAAGGATTTGATGTTAGGCATAAGTAAAACATTCCATGAATTAATAACTACCAAGGGGTCATGCACCTTGGTGGCAGAACATGTTTGTGGATGTTCAACATATTATGTTACATTTTGAGAAAGGCTAAAACATATTAATAAAAGAAATAAGGGGGAATAGTACAAGAAGTACCTAAAAGTCTAGAACTCCCACATAAAAAAAAAATTTAGAGAATTTCTTTTGTGACATTACGTGTTTCTCACGGTGGTCAAGTTTTCTGCATCGGTTCAAGGTTTGTCTAAATAGTAATCTTCAGAAAACTAAAGGCTCACACCTCTCCCTTATCTTCTTCTATTTCTTTTTCTTTTTTTTTTTCTCGTAAATTTAGTTTGTTTAGTTTTTGTAGTTTTGTGTGTAAAGCCGCAAAGTTCGTCGTTTGTCAGACATAACGATTGATTTGGTTTCCTTGAAAAAGAATATTTGGGATTGCTATACTCATCAACAAGGGACTTTTGTGTTCCAATTGGGTACAATATGATTAGCTGAAAGGTCCCTAACTGTTGAAGCAAAAACTGGCACTGGAGTAAACTTATCTTCTCGGATAGAGATGCCAATGGCGCGCCCTCGCCAACATGGAAATATTGCGCCCAAAGTCAAAGCCAACCCTGTTGCCCCTGTTGCATTTGTCAAAGGGCGATGGGTTCATATGGGCGTGCCTACAGTGACATCTTGAACGAATATGTCATTAGGTTATAGTATTTTTTTATGTAACTTTTCTTTGAGTAAGTGTTCAAGACCAACAAACCACTATAGAAACCGGCGATGTAACTTTTGTGTCTAACAAATATATTGTAATGCATTGTAATGAAAATTAATAATATTTTTCATATTTTTTGCATTCTGCCTGTCTGTGATTTTTTGGAAAACTAAGATAGAGTCATTCGCTACTTAATTAAAGGATATCCAACAAACGTTGTTGCATCTCCATTCTTACCCGTCGGACCACCTTTCTCAATCTATGGCACACATTATATTGTATATGTGCTTGATTGTCATCGAGCATCGTCGATAGAATATTTATTGGGAATGGGTTGTTATTTGACATCTCAGACGCCCACTACAAGAAAAAAGGAATATAGTGGCGGCCAACTAGCTGCAGTTGGCTAATATCCGTCGCCGCTTTCAACATTCACCGCAGTTCAAACCGGCAGTTCAAACCGCCCCTGTTTGCTTTTAAGAAAACATAAATCTGAATCACGTTTCCCTCTCAACGCAGGTTTTAGGGATTTAGCACTTCCTTGCCATCCGCCGCTTTTCCGGTCGTAGCTCCGATTACTCTCTCTCAACACAGGTTCCTATCTCCTCCTCTCCCTCTCTCTCTCTCTCTGTATCACTCTTTGTATCTCTCTCTATCTGCGATTACTTAATTGTTTGTTAACTCTGATTTGTTAATTTGTTAATTTCTTGGATTCTTTACAGTTTGATTTTAGGGTTTTTGAGTTTAGTGGTTTAATTTCTTGGATTGTTCTGTTGTTTGATTGTTAGGGTTTTGATAGTTTTGAAGATGGAATGTTAATTTTCCCTTTTGATTTTGCTTGAAGTTGTTCTGGTATGGTTAATGCTGATATTTCTTTGTATTTTTTTTCTTGTTCTTTATCTGTTGTATGTTAGTTTATGTTGTAAAATTACCTACCCATTCTTGCCACTTGAGTTTCATTCCTGATATTAATGGATCTGCAATTACACAATTTAAGCTGTTAAGGTTTATCAAAAATTAACATCACTAAATTGAACCCACACTGCAGTAATTAACCAGTTTGCAGATGTAGGGCTTATAATCAAAATTGGACAACATTTCCACAACCTCTGTACATTCTCAAGTGACTGAGATGAATATATATGTTGTTTTTAATTGGACAATGGTGAAAGATATTATGTGGAAAGATATTCTTCTAATTTCTATGAAGTGCTTATTTGCTTATTTCTATTTCAATTTATAGTTTTCATTATACAGGAGGAGTTAGAATTAGAAACACATCGCAAAGAAAATTCTTCTCTGACTGATGCTGCATACACAACAGTTTTTGGAAAAGAACATCCAGGACGTGTTCTAGGCGTGGGGTAAAGTGTTCTCCCATCTCAATACCTTGGAAGCTCACAAGAGCTCCATCCAGTTTCTAATAATTTTATAAAGAAGCATTTTCACTCGTATTCCTTATCTCTTATTGATATTTGTGTTGTATGTTTTTATAGACTTAATCTCTTATTGAAATTTACATTGAAGCTCCATGATAATAGAAACTAGAAAATAGAAAACTATCATTCAAACATGTTATACAATTAATCTATTTACTTGCATTTAGACTTAGATTATTTGCATTTAGACTTAGATGATTGTAATTAGTTAAACTTGTGAATTTTAAATTTAAGCTTAGTTTTAATATTTTAACTTTAGATGTTAATTTGCTTGTCTATGTTATGATATTTTTTACACTTCAAACGTTGTGGTAATGTATAGTTTTGGATATATAAGTTCTGCAAAATTGAAATCTAGTAGAAGGTGCTGACATGCATGTTCAACTCTTGGGTTTTATATCCTAAGTCGTGACTCTATTTTATCTATGAGATAACATAGCATCAACTAAATCTTGCAGCGTTCTTGTATCCTTGAATTCGATGGAGCATATAGTGGAAATCCTGGAAGGTCTGGAGCAGGAGTTGTGCTGCGTGATGGGAACCAGGTGTCTACTCTATGCATCAATATTCATATTTGTACTATAAAGCTATATGCTATATATCAAATGTAGTAATAACCCTTGGGTCACTTTACAGGTTCAGCGCTTCAGTCAAGGACTGGGCACTCAGACAAATAATTCTGCTGAATATCAAGGTTTAATTTTGTGATTGAAAGAAGTAGCCAACCAAGGATATGATCGTGTTTATGTTCGAGGTGACTCTCAGCTTGTTTGCAACCAGGTTAGTTCCCTTAGAGAGAGTATGCATTAACCAATCTTGGTCTATATTTCACTACTTAACTTGCATCTGAATGAAATGAATGATGATAAAAAGAAAAACATAATCCAATTGTTTCAAAAATATTGCATGTTGATTTGAAATTACAAGCAATTATATGGTTTCTACATTGGACAAGAGAAAATTATGGATTAGAGGATTGAGGAAATCATAGGTGGTTAAGTTAAAAATCATGTACAAAAATTTCATTAGTTTTGTTCTTCTACATTAAACACAATTTAAGGATTCATTTAATTCATATCATTCCCAATGGTTAGTTGAAGAAGATTATTACTACTGATCATTCTGCTTATTACTTATTAATAACCGTATTTTTCTAACGAATTTACCACATTTTTTATTGGTTTTGCATCAGTTTGAGGGTTCCTGGAAAGTGAACAACCAGAATTTAAGTGGCATGTGTAATGAGGCTCAGCAGCTGAGGGATAACTTTATTCAAATTGTGTTTTAATTGGCACATCTGTCTACTACTAAAGATCACTAGCATATATCTTTATTGAAAATCATATATGATTCAAATGTTTGAATGGTCAAAACCTGTATGATTTGAAATTAAAAATACTAGTTCCACTACTTTGAATAGAAAATCACTAGCATCAATGGCATTAGTCCATATAATTTTACCTCCTTGTTTCATGATTTTAACAAATGTCTGTTTTTTAATGTTTTAAGGGCCATAACACTGAAGCTGATGCTCAAGCAAGTCGGGGTAAATATCTCAGAGGTACGACTTCAAGATTTTTCTGACTTTTAATAACATTGTAGTTGATTTCTTGAGTAAGGTATGTCTTAGGAACAATATATAAGATCAGAAGTAGAGAATCAAAGGTCTTTATAAGTATAATGTTTTCATATGTCCTGAGGGTACTTGGTTTTTTTCCAGGTGGTACGAGAGTTTACTTGGTGTTTTCCTTTTCCTATGTCTCGATGTTACTTGTTTGATTAAGAGCATTATAGAGACTTTGGTGAAGATGTAAGGTTCATGGATTTATGTGTCAAAAGGTAATCAATCATCCCTCTTTATAGATTTACTAGTACTAATCTCATAAGTGAATAATCCATTGTTATTGTATTTTAATTGTTTCTTAGTTGATACTAATTCGCAAGTTGTATGCTTGTGCTTAACACATTTTATATTCATTGTTGTTTTGATATGTCTATCTGCTTTGTGCATTAATTTTTGAAATTGTTGTGACAGTAGTGTGTGCTCTATTTACTGTATTTTCTATTCAGGGTACAGGTAGTGTTTTTGTTCGTGGCAGGTCTGCAGTGGGGGTGGTGGTTTGTTGTTCTGTTTTGGCGCTCAAGCTGTTCTTTATTTGCCTTTCCTTTTGGTCCTACCTGATGGTGTTATGTTTTTTTTTTCTTTCTTCTTTCTATTTGTTGTTTGTAGTCTGTGTTGTTAAAAGGGCCTATTGTTCTAGGAGGACTTTTTCTTAATTTTGTTTTTTTGTTTCGGATGATAGTTCTGGTTCCTGCATTTTTATGTAGGTTGTATCTTTACTCTCCAATGTGTAATCCTTGTACATATAGATGAGTTATTTTAATAATGGGAAAGTAAGACTCATTTAGTTGGTGAGATTTGAGTAAATACCAATATAAGAAATAAAATAAAAAAGGAAAAAGAATTGAGGAAATACCCAATTTATTGTTGGGAATTTTTTTTTAAAACATATTTAAGTTTTGCGGCGGTTTAAAACCGCCACTATATTCTCAATATTTTTTAAAGTTTCAGTAAAAATAAAACGCCACAAAGCATACCAAACCGCCGGAAACTACCGTACTGGCGGTTATTCTAGCAGTTGCCAAAACTGCCGCTGGATGACCTAGCGACGCCGAAATCTGCGACGCCTGCGAAACTGCCGCAAACGCAAATAGCGGCAGTTCAAAACCGCCGCCGCTTGCCAAAGTCAGCTGCCGCTGCTTTTTCTTTTCCTTGTAGTGGCCAATATCCACTCCTCCGGTTTTAGCAGCTCGCCATATTTATGACCTTCAAACCTTTTTGTCATTTTGTGATTGTGTGTCCCGTCGATGACACTCACAAATACCTTCTAAGCTTAAATGAACAATTGCATTTTAATGTTTTCGTGACTTCCTGTTTCTTGTTGACGTATGCCTTATGGCTGTCAAATCATTGACAACCCATCATAACATAAACTTTTCTATTGTTACCCCCCATTAATGTCGGACTTCACAACCACCGCAACAAATCCCAACTTCGTTGCTTCACCACAAAGCCATTTTTGCATCTCTTTTTGCATGGTAAACTTTCTAGCCGTGGTGAATTGTAGGCAAAAATCAACCGCGGGTTCCACAATCATCGGTTTGTTGGTCGATTTCCCATCGCCTTTTTTCCATAACCTTAGAAGGCTTCGCATTAACCATGGAAGTGCTTGTTGATCCATAAAACAGTTAAACTATAAATACAGTTAGTTTCAGTTACAGAGTGATCCGTTATTAAGTAGCGCATCTGACCAGTTTATAGTGACTTTACGTGATCCAAACGAAATGCTTGCGAAATTGAATGAGGAAAGTTTAAGATACACATTACCTTTGTATTTAGCTTAGTGGGGTTTCTTTAGAGTTCCTTGATGCTTTGGTTGTGTGTTAGTAGCACATATTTCGTGGAAATGAAGTTTTTTTAAGGGTTTGCGAAAGTTGGTGTGAAGAAGAAATGTTTGTGACTAAAGGTCATTGACTATGAGGTCGTTTGAATTTGACTTATTTTTGAGCTTATGAAAATAACTTATGCAAATAAATAAATTTTTATGTTAATTCACAAGTTTTTACTAACAAAAATTGTATTTTTATAAGCTGTTTTTCTTCATAAACTACCTTGAAAAATTTATAATAATACATAAAAGCTTATTTATTAGCATAAGCTGTTTCGCTTAAGCTAAAAAATAAGTCAATCCAAACAAGCCTTATATATATAAATATCGTCCGCTACTTAAGTTGCAGAATATTGCAACGGTGCAAAAACGATTCAGTCGCTTAAATAACGAATGAATAAAATTAAAAATATTTATCAAGCCAAAACATATTAACAACAAAATTTTAGAGATTAGCAACAAAATTAAATTGATAATTTTTTTAGAGACAAAACATATTTATCATGCCATTCATTTAAGAGTATCAAATGAAAATAAATGAAATTTTCGTTCTCCGCAAAAAAAATGTTAGACATAATGTCCAAGAAAATGTGTAAAACAAATTAACATACAGTAGGAAATAAACTATAAAGCAATAATGAAAACACAGAATTGGTAATCCAATTCGATGCAATATCACCTATTCTGGGGGGCTTTTAACATGAAAAGGAAATCCACTCACACTGAGTCAATAGTCTACACTCACTAATGACCAAAACAAACAACAATTTAAAGAATGTTGAATTACAACTTAACTAACGAACCAACTCTATGCCTTTTGATGTTCAATAAGGGCGCAAAGTGGTGCACACAATAATAACACAAATAATGGACGCAAAGTAGAAATTCCAACACCAAAATCTTTAACAAAATCTTCAATTCTTGCTTCGTCCGTTGTTGTTAGGGTTGAGTCCCCTTGTATAGTAAATTATCTGCTGGATTTTTTCCAATGGGCAGGGACGGATTTACTGTGTGCTAAAGAGATGTAAGAGAGAACCAAAACAACTTTATCATCTTCTTTTCTCTTTTAACTTCTTCATCTCCTTTTTTCTTTTTCTTCTTTTCTTGTTGTAAATTGGATTTGGGAATAATTTGTCATATTCAGTTCTTTTACTCACCGGATCTCAATCTCTGTTTCTCTTTGTCCTTCCTACTTCTATTTTCGTTTTTTTTATTCTGATTCTGCTATAATTTGAAATTTTTCTCGTTAAAAAAAAACACAAAACACGTAAAAAAAAAAAAAATACAATCAAACCGCCGGTTTTCAAAACCGTCGGTTCACCGGTTTTTACCGGTTTTTTCCGGTTCTGTCCGGTTTGACTGCTTATCCGGTCCAGCAATCAGACCAAACCGCTGCACCTCCGGTTCCCGGTCCAACCGGTTCGACCGGCCGGTCCGGTCCGGTTTTTAAAACACTGCTAATGAGTATCTTATGAGTATTGACTAATAAACTAAAATAAGTAATTTTGTATAAGAAAATATTAAAATTATATAAATAACAATTTATATTTTTTTACGTTATAATTTCGACCTCACTTACTAAAATTCCTGGATCCGTCCCTGCCAATAGCTGCATGATTGAGAAAACCTAATTTTATTTGTTGCAGATTTGTTTAGCTGTCCACCAAAAAGATTTGATCTAAATCCGAATTAAATTTCCTTCAATTTATTCGAGCTCGTATTAAATTATTTGGTCATTGGACAAGCTTTAACAAATATTCCTAAGGTAAAACGGTATACTTCAACCTAGTTTAAACATATACAAAGTTCACAAAAGGCTTCTTGTAGCGCACGTAATATGTTTTAATACACCGAGTCCAGATAATGTACTCATGTTGGAGCATCTTGTCCCACGTACATGATGACTCTTCTCTTCCCAAATGTTCATGTTGTTTTACCCAGATGCAGCCAATCAAAAGAACATTAATATTAAATATTGTAGGTACATTATGTATTTATTAAAATAACAACATTAAAGGTTTATTAAAGTAAAAAAAGGTTTATTCAAAAAATAATAATATTCCTCTCATGAAAAAAAGTAAAAAAAAAAAAAAAACGGTTCTTATTTTTTCTTTTTGACGCAACAACAGGTCTTATAAAAAAAAACATAAATGTAGGTTTGGTTTTCTATTTTTAAAGTTTTGGTTTTCCTATTTTAAAAATTAGTTTTTGGTCATCCTATTTTAATTTTGTTTACTTTTGATCTCTTTGCCAATTTTGATGATGTGACAAACTCACTTATAATATCACAAATGGTACATGGATAAAACTGATACAAGTGCATTATTGTTTAATTTAATTTCAATAAATCTTATAAAAAATATTTTTATCAATTAAATAATAAAATAAGTTAAAATATATGGTACGTCAAAAATAAAATATAAAATATATGGATCCCTAATAATTAAATAAGTTAAACTGTCTATATAAAAAAAAAGTTAAACTAAACCTTTTTTGACAAAAAAAAAAATTAAGCCTAATATATGTTGTGTTCATTAAAAAAAAAGCCTAATATGTTGTGTTCCTTTTGCAAGAGGATGAGAGAGGGGTTGATGGAAAACCTCTGTTATAGAGTCGTCATGAAGAAACACAAGTTACACAACACCTCAGGGAAGCACAGCGCCGCTAGGAAGGAAAGAAAGCACGTTGAATTTTGGGCTCACATTTTTGTAGAAGAGCTATGCTATATAGTGCGAAGGTTTTGATCACGAAAGTCTCACGAAGCGTGTGGCACACATGGACCTGACAACTTTGTTACTATCTTAACTTTATTTACTCACAAACCCACAATTTATGGGTAACTTTTAATAGAATAAAAATATTTCATGCAAAATAAATACACTATCAGTTCATCGCTATTGCCATCACCATCGTCGATCTTTGCTACCAGGAATAGGATGTTTGTTAAATCGAAAATTGAAAGAGGAAAAAATTAGCAACTGGAAAAATAGAAATTTATGAGTTTGAATTGTACTGCAAAATCATGTATGCACACACTGTGGCTTTCACTTCAATTTTTAATTTTCAACCCTGTACCATACTGGTATTAGAGATTCAGAGTTTAATGACAGATAAAACGAGGAAGTTGATTGTTGAAACTTGAAACTTCTGTTGTCTTTCTCGAAAAGGTAGGATAATAAGAGATTTATGTTCTACTTTGATGAGATCCATGTTCTACTACCATGGAAGGTGTGAAGGAATTGTGGAAGAAGAACACGCAGGAGAGAGAAATAGAAGAACACGCAGTTACTGTTTGACATTTCATTCGCGAGCACTTTGTGAAACCAATTTTCGCTGCATATAGCATTTTTCTTTGTAGAAATTTAACTAGTTGAGAGAGGGACACGTCACCAGCCAATGTCATTTTTTTTTTTTTTGGTAAAGTGGTTGTGTATTTCGTGAATGGTAGTTTCGGATTCGTAGGATTAAGCATTATTCTAGTATTTTATTATTTAATTAATAATTTTTTTAATAAGATTATTGAAATTGGTTATAAAAAAAGATTTATTGAAATTATGTAAAATAATAATGTCACGTATGGGCAAATTACCCTCACAAAACTCACTAAAAATCTGTATTTTAAAAATAAACCCTTCATTTTCTCTTTGTCAATCAAGTCCTTAATTTACTCACTTTATTCATTTTAAAAATCCAAACCCTAACGTTTGTAAAATTCAATCTAAACCCATTGTCAAAAAAAAAAAATCAATTTAAACCCTAATAAATAAAATTAGTATAAATACTCAATACTCCAAGACCATTTTTCACATTTATTCTTTCTTGGCAAAACAAAACAAAAAACCAAAAGAATGGCGGCCAAAAAAAGCAAAAGATTGGGAGAATTAGAAGAATTACCGGAAGCATGTATTGCCACAATACTCTCTCATACGACTCCCACTGATGCTTGTAGGCTCTCCGTCGTTTCTAAAACTCTCCATTCTGCCTCCGATTCCGACGATGTTTGGAATTACTTTCTCCCTTCCGATTCCAATCTCATCAACTCTATCATCTCACAGTATCCTTCCCTTGCTAATGCTTCTACTAAAAAGGCTATGTTTCTCGCTCTCGCTCTCTCTGATCGCCGTTTCATCATTGACGATGGTAAAAAGGTACTTCTTCTTTTTATTTTTTTGCTGATGCCAAGTTTCGAACCAAGTACCTTTAAGTTGCAAAGTGACTCCTCAACCAAGTGGGCTACCTAGAAAACAGGCTGTATTTCTTCTTTGTAACCTCTGATATTCTTTATTAGGTTTAGGTCTTCTTATTAAATTGATTGTTGTTTAAAACAAAAGCTATTGATTTTTTGAGATGTTTAATTCAGAATGCTAATTATATGTTTCGGATGTGTTGAAATGCAGAGCTTTCAATTGCTTAAAGAGAGTGGAAAAATATGTTACATGCTTTCTGCTAGATCACTCACCATTGATTGCGAAAGCAGTGCAAGTCATAAGAAAATGTGGATTTCTAAGCCTAATTCCAGGTTATTAGCTCTTAAGTTTCTATTTTATTTTTTTGAGTTGATTATAGTGTACTATTTTATTTTCTACAGTGTTGTTATTACCAACATGTCTTCGTTAAACTCTCAAATCTTAACTGGTGTAGTCATTGTTGCTTAACATATTTGATAGTTGGGCTGGGGTTTGAATCTCAGACATCTCACTCATATATTTAAGAGTGGAATTTCTAACAAAAAAAAAAACTCTGCTTAAAAAGAGTGGAAAAATATGTTACATACTTTCTGCTAGGTCACTCACCATTGCTTCCGGTGCGCGTCTATTAGAAGTCTCACATCGGCTAGAGATATGTCATAGATAGTCTTTATAAGTGTAGTGCAAACCTCAACTCTCAAGCTAATTTTTGTGGTTCAGTATAAGCCTCCCAAATTCTAATAGCTTTGTAAGCAAAAATGAATTTCTATGCTTAATTCCAGGTTATCAGCTCTTAAGTAAAAAACAAAGTCATTTATGATCTGGATTATATTAAACTAATTCATTTATTGATTCATCGTATATTTGTATTGTCATGTGCAACTGATCTTCATTAATTTTCTTTGCAAATAAAGTCATTTGATGAAGATTTTATGATACCATATTCCATATATGATGCTATAAAATGAATCACTTTCAACTTTTTTCTCAGTTCGTATATTTAAGTTTTTGCACCAATTTTGACAGGTTCCCAGAAGTTGCTGAGCTTTGTAATGTTTCGCGGTTTGAGATTCATGGGACTATTAACACTCTTTCCTTGTCCCCAAATACTCAGTATGCGGCTTATCTCGTGTTTAAGATGAATGGTGCCTATGTATTTAAGAATGAACCTGCAAAGTTATCCGTTAGTGTTGAAGGTGGCCGTTACAAAACTAAATCTGTTTGTTTGGATCCCCAAATACTCAGTAGCGCGCACTTCCGTTATGTCAATCATCATCGCCATGTCTCAGGTGGTTACGGCCGTCGAAGGCAAACACACTGCAAATGCATTTCTTTGAGGCCGCCCGAAGTAGTTGGATTGCAACGTCCTTGTGTGAGAAGTGATAGGTGGTTCGAGATTGAGATGGGAATATTCTTCAATTCAAATCTCCAAAATAAAGAAGTTCGGATGAGTGTTATCCAGAAAAAGGGTGATGGAAAGATGGAAAGTTTCTTTCTTGAAGGAATAGAAGTTAGACCTAAAGATGATGATGATGATGATGATGATGACGACGATGACGATGACGATGACGATGACAACGACGGCGATGATGATGATGATGATGATGATGATGATGATGATGAGGACGACGATGATGATGATGATATGGATTAGTTTATTACTTGATGGTTAGATTTAGGTTTCATGCTTTCTATCGTTTCCATCAAACTCTCCTAGCAATTTCCCAATTCTTTTAGATTTAATGATTTATTTTGGTGGTTGTGTTTTTTTTTTTTTGGTACAATCTTTTGGTGGTTGTTATTTGGAACAGAGAATTTTTTTTATTTCATATTTGATTATTAATTAACTTATGCTGAAATTTGGGGAATATTAGCTTAAGTAAACATGAATAGGATGGTCAACTTTGGGAAAGATAAGTTTGAGTTTGAACATGAAAAATGTGATGTGAATCTTGAGTTTCGGGTTTGAGTAAAGAAGGAGATGGGTTAAAAAAATCTACTAATAAAAATGTGTTCTATATTTGATCTAAAGGTCAAAAATCAACTTGACCATGATTAACAAATTGTTCACTTCAGCATACTAAATGTTGCCACCATATAAGTTATGCAAACTATTAACGTTTTTATTTAAATAACTTAATTTTAATAGGTGTTAATAATATATTAAATGATTTTTAATTTTTCTAAATTTTCTTATGAATGATCTATATAATATGAACTTTCAATATAACAATAAATTTTGTAACATTTGCATTTGTTATAATAGTTTTAATTACTTGACCTCGGTGGAACTCTAGTACAGTAGCATTAGCTTGTATTATATTATACAAAGCGTTATTAACCCAAATATGGTTAACCTTTTATTTTTGAAGAGGGGTCAACTTATTCTAGATGTGTTTTTGTGCAGAGTTTGCTCCACTTAACAACTCGTGATAAATATTAAATTTCATTGATTTGACTATTTATTTAGAAGTTCTCAACAACCAATCGTGAAGACCTCAATTTAATTTCGATTATGATGATTGACACTGAACTTGGTTGGGAGGAATATAATTCGATCCTCCGTAATTGCAATTGGGAGGGGACTAGAACCGTCATGGACGAATCTATATATAGTTGCAGTGTGTAGAAATATATGTACTTTTATAAATATACGTTTATAAATATTATTTTAATAAAGTATTAGGGATAGAGTATTCGTGAGGCCAGAGATAAAATCTCGCGCCAAATTTTTGTTTTCTCTCTTGTAACAAAATAAAAAACCTGATGTTTGTAAAAAAAATCATTTTTTATAAGCAAAAAAGTGGATTATAAGGAGTACAAAGGTACTAAACTCTTACAATTCAGGAAAAGTCAGCTTAGATACATTGTAAACAGGCTAAAAGATTGTTACACCAATTAGAGAACACCAAATTAACATTGTTCTCTATACGGCCAATAAACCAGTACCACGAAAAGTATATAATTTGCTCCGCTAATGAGGAAATATCTATACAAGCTCTCCTCTAAATAATATATTAATTTACTCGTTTTAAAAATCTAAACCTTAGTTTGTCAAAAAAAAAAAAAACTAAACCCTAATGTTTGTAAAAAAAGAAAATCTAAACCCGTAGTATAAATCAATGTTTTAAAAACCGAACCGGACCGGCCGGTCCGACCGGTTCGGCCGCGAACCGGTGCCCTCGGCGGTCCGGACGACTAGCAAGAACCGCTAGTCAGTGGAACCGGTCAAGAACCGGTATGAACCGGTGTGAACCGGTGTGAACCGGTGAACCGGTGAACCGGAAAAACCGGCCGGTTTTTCTCTCACTTAAAAAAAAAAAAAAAAACTGATTTTTTAATAAAAAAAAACGATGGATTGAAAGGTTTTTTATTTTGACAACACGATGGATTGAAATTGAAAGGTTAAAAAATCAAAAATCTTTCCTTTCCAACCATAGACTCAAACACGTGAAAAAATTATATGAACGGTTCAATATAAACGGTTCAATAACGGTTGAACCGATCCGACCGGTTGACCCTTGAACCAGTTGTCACAACGGTTCGACCTCCGGTCCGGTTCTTAAAACATTGGTATAAATACTCCAATACCAACATTGACAATTAGTCTTAAGCTGGAAAAAAGAAACAGCAAAAAAAATGGCAAAGAAAAGCAAAAGAATGGTAGAATTTGAAGAATTACCAGAATCATGTATCGCTACAATACTCTCTCATACGACTCCCATTGATACTTGTAGGCTCTCCGTCGTTTCTAAAACATTCCATTCTGCCTCCAATTCCGATGACGTCTGGAATCGATTTCTCCCTTCCGATTCCAATCTCATCGACGCTATCTTCTCATGGTATCCTTACCTTGCCAACCTTCCTTCTAAAAAGGCTATGTTTCTCGCTCTCCCTAATCCCCCTATAATCATCGACAACGGCAAAAAGGTATTCTTCTTTATTAGGGCTTATCATTGATTTTTTAAGATGTTTAATTAGTTCAGAATGTTAATTAAGTTTTGTATGTGTTTATATATGTAGAGCTTTCAATTAGATAAAAAGAGTGGAAAAATGTTTTACATGCTTTCTGCTAGATCACTCACCATTGCTTGCAGTGCCCGTGTGAAAAAATGGAATACTAAGCTTAATTCCAGGTTATTAGCTCTTAAGTTCTATTCAGTTTATGTCTTAAATTCTTTATCGTAACAATATTCTTTTCGTTGGTTATATGAACTGTTTTTGTGAAGGAGTGATTTTGATGCTTATTTTAATTTTTTTCTTCTGTTCGATTTTTTCAGAGTTTAATTAGAAGGTTATGTTACCTTTGGAACATTCTCGTTTATGGCTATGTTTTGTAAAATTAAATTATAATAGCTGATAAGCTAGCTTTTCGATGATAGTTGAAAAGCTAATAGAATGAAATTAAATATTTAGTAAATTTAATTGTTGTAAGTATAAAATGACATAAAAATATATGTTAATCGATGGGAGCGGGCAACTATTTTCGAATGCTTCCCTTTCATACTAGTTGTTATATTTCCCCTAGTTAGCGATCTTATTTTTTATGATTGTTTTCCTCTTTGTGGGTGCAACATCAATAAATTCGCTCATGATCATGTTAAAAAATAAATAAAGAAATAAATAATAAAATTAAAATAATAAGGTTAGAATTGGAATTAAAAAAACATCTGAAAAAAACTATAAGACAGTCAAAAAAGATTATGAGTATTATCAAACACATCAAATTTGATGAAACAAATTTATAATGTTACAAAATAGATATTATATCTATACAAAGTCATATCAAGACATCAATTTTTTCTCAGTTCCTATATTCTTATCTTTGCAACTTCTTGCACTAATTTTGACAGGTTCCCTAAAGTTGCCGAGCTTTGTAATGTTTCGTGGTTTGAGATTCGTGGGACTATTAACAGTCTCTCCTTGTCCCCAAATACTCACTATGCGGCTTATCTCGTGTTCAAGATGAACGGTGCCCATGGATTTGAGAATGAACCTGCGGAGTTATCCGTTGGTGTTGAAGATGGCCGTTGCATCACTAAATTTGTTTGTTTGGATCCATACTTCCTCTACGAAACAAATCATCGCCCCCATCGTGCTTCGGTAATTTACGGCGGTTGTGTCCTAAATAAAAAATGCAAATGCGGGAAGCGGCCGACGCCTAAAGTAGTTGGATTGCAACGTCCTAGTGTGAGAAGTGATGGGTGGTTTGAGATTGAGATGGGAAAATTCTTCAATTCAAGTCTTGAAGATAAAGTAGTACGGATGAGTGTTATCCAGAAAAAGGGTCATGGAAAGATGGAAAATTTCTTTCTTGAAGGAATAGAAGTTAGGCCTAAAGAAGCATATATGTCACATAGTATGTTGAGGGAGAAGGAGAAGATTTGGGATTTCTTCCTAATTTAGCCCTAAATTAGGTTTAAATCAAATTTTTCTATTTTATTTTTGTTTTTATAATAATTCATATTTTGTTATTTTAATTTTGAGTTTTATTCTGGTGTTTTTACAAATTAAAAAAAACGACTTGTCACGATCCATTGGTTCATGTAAAATCCATGTCTTAGGTGTATCAAAAAATATTATTTTCGCTAAGCGTATATAATAAAATAGAGTGAAAGGTCCTAACCAAAACAAAAATAGAGTGAAAGGTCCACCCCGAAAGGGGTACTAACTATCACTTGAGTCCTCTCCGAACCGCAAGAGATAGTTACCTATCATACGACTCACCAACTTCAGACAGGTTCGGATTACAATACACGGCTCTACAAAATATGCAATTAGTGACATTGTAAAAGTTAGTACACGTGGACTTACACGTCTGCGAGTTCTTTGTCATATCATTAAAAATATGACACATGTGATCATAATTATGTGAGAGGAACTAAAACCGGTGGAAATTGATAGGAAGACCACTTTATTTTATTTTTTTATTAAAACAAAATATTCATTCATTCAAATTCAAATTAAAATAATACATCAGATACAAGCACAAAATATAATAGAGGAACTAAAATTGTAATTAAACCAACAATATTCACCGAACTATACAAGCTCTTGTATTCTTGTGTTTCTGCTGTTTACATGTAGACATCAAGGAACAAAGCAGGTTTCGCCTCATCCTTTTATTATTGTAAATGTTTTTTTTTTTAAACCAAATGTCTCAATTTTAAGTAGATGCATAACTTTTATTGTTTATTATAATTTTTTCCTGTTAAAGCAAATGGAAAAAAGACCATCCATAGGTTTTTTCCTGTTTATTATAATTGTTACAACTGGTTATTAGAACACCGTCGGGAAGAGTTTTTGAACCCCGACGTGTTGTTTGGGATAATAAATTATGGAGGAATTTTGTACCATCCAAGGTAAAGATGTTCGGTTGGCGGCTGTTATTAGAACGATTACCAACAAGATCAGCGCTCAACTATAGAGGTATTTTGCATAATTCGTATGATTTACCTTGCATTTTTTGCTTTAATGATAATGAGGATTGTTCCCATCTATTTTTTCTTTGCCCGTTTAGTAAAGGAGTATGGGAAGCGGTTTTTAATTGAGTTGGAAAGAGTATTCCAGCTGGTTCACAAGGATGGAATCACTTTGAGTTGTTTGGCGACATGGTAAAAGCAAAGAACGGCGGATGTGTTAGACATTTAATTTGGTTGGCCACTACGTGGAACATATGGAAACTAAGAAACAAAGTGATTTTTGAGGGAACAATTCCAAATGCTTCTTTCATTATGGATGATATTAAGCTCTTGGATGTGGTTTAGTGGTCACTTTGGCCGAAGTTTAACCTTTTCTTTTTCGGAGTGGTGCCTTGACCCTATGAGTTGTTTTCAAATCTTATGATTTTTGGCTTTGCATTGTAAATGCAATATTTATTTGCTTTCAATTTTAATTTGGAACCCTCACCTAATAAAAATATGATGAATCTAATACATAAAAATTAAAAACACGGCCTCTGGTTCTTGTGGTGGTTTGTATTCAATTTATGTTTGTGTTTGTGTTCTTTTTTGAGTTCGTGTTGTTCAATTTATGGATTTGTGTTGTTGTTCGTGTTTAAATCTTCTGTCCAATTAATTTGTTGTTTGTGTTTTTGTGTTTTTCAATTTCTGATTGAGATGGTACATGTTGAGGTTTGCGAGATTGTTCAATTTCAATTTAGGTTTAAGTTTATTGTTATGAAGATTTGTTCTTCTTGTTCTTGGTATTGTTCTGGATGATATTATCGTTCTTTATTGTTGATGATGATGTTGTTCTTGGAGTTCTTAATGATGGTGGCGGTGGATGAATGGTGGTGTCGGTGGTGGTGTGGTGGCGGTGGAGAAATGACGGTGGTTGTGATGATGAAGATGACGATGGTTGTGGTGATAAAAAAAATTACACCTATTAACTGACATGACATAAAAATTAAATAAAAAATAAAGAAATTACACATATGTATGTCACGTCAAGATTTTGACTTTGTCATTTGCCTTGTTGTACAAACAGAGCTAAAAGCAAATAATTTTCAGATTGCAAGGATGAAATTGCAAATAAATAAATAAATAAATAAAATACGGTAATGTAAAAACCTATTTACTTTTTAAAAATATAACAATCCTAGTTTAATTTTGAGCAATAAACTACAAAAGTAAATCCTTAATTTTCTATTTGTCAACAAACAATCCGTAATTTACTCACTTTAATCATTTTTAAAATCCAAATCCTAATGTTGGTAAAAGTATATTGAATTGAGATTTCAAAGGATTTTAAAAGATTTTTTATGATAAAAAAAATCTTGTGATATTTAATCAAAACTTTTACAAAAATTAAATAAATATTGTGGTATTGACAACTATAATAATAAAGGAAATGAAAATAATGAGAAATGGAGAGGATGTAACTCCCGGAAACATGATGCACTCTTGGGTCTTGACACTTGAAGTTCAAATAGCTTTTGATTCACTCTATAATTTACATAGTTCATATAATCATACAATATAGTAGGTAATGTTGAATGAGGTAAAATTGTCCAACATAGTGTGACCAAAATCATCAACGGAAACATCATCATCATCATTGAAGCACTTCTCAACGATCTTGCCGTAGGGATCTAAATAATGAAGATGAATTTGCAGCAGCAATGTTGACGACCGGGAACAAATCAAGGTGTGAGGCTTCTTAGACTTCTGTTTTGAATTTGAGGTTTTTTTTAGGATTTATTGAAAATTTATGGGTTTTGATTTTTGTGTTCAGAAGAAGATTGATGTGAACATAAGATAAATTTATGATATTTGAAGCTATATTTAAGTAGACATTGTTTGATTCCTAGGAAGCACCGACACTCCTCAGACTTAGTCATATAATTGGATTACACTTTTCTTCTTATTCCTATATTAATTAACTCAAATGAGTTGTTGCTACTTGATTACTATGTTACCGTTTTCTAATGCTAATTAATAGGAATATTATTGTTTTAATTGAGATAAATAACTTGTAACGTTCGGATAATGAAGGGAATGCATTGCTCATATAATGAATCCAATGCATTGCTCTTATATATGTAGTGGTACGGCCTATCATTCCTTGACACAAAAAATTGACTTTATTTTCATGGCTATGACTATGGTTTTCTTGTGAACAAAACTAAAAACATAATTTCACTAAGTGCCTGATTTACCTCCTTGTTGATATTCTCGTGTCTTGATAGCCTCGGTATGTTTATCACTGAGAAGAACTGGTTGTATTCTGGGGGAGTTGCGCAATATCTTGCGGATAATTCCTTAGTTCAGTGACTACACGCCTCCGGTTATTTGTATTCCAGCTATCCGCGCCAACAGATTCATCATTTTTCTGGATTTATTTATTTACAATAAAAATATTCTTAAAAAATAAAATTAAAGTGTTTTTTTTCAATTTGAAAGCGATTTTTAATTGTTGGTAGATGCGATCTGATTGAAAAAAGAGGCAACTTTGAATTATTTTGTTTACATGTACAGCACTCGAGCATTTTCTAATTCGTTAAGAGGTGAGGGAAGCTCCTACAACTTACAAGGTCGATTACTTAAAAAGGGTTGAATGACACGACACTACACACGTGGAAATACGATGCTAGAGTAGTAGAGTGCTAATGATAAATAGAAAAAATAAAATTTATATATAATTTTATTCCATGAGATTATATTATTGTTCAAGTCTTTCCACCCTCTAGTTTCTATATAGGGGAATGGGACCTTAGTAGTCCAGAGTTCGGGACGAGTTCTGACATCGAGTGATTACAGTTTCCTCTCAAATACAATTGTGGAAGATCGAACTGTGGTCCTCCCTATCAAATCTAGTGTCAGTCCCACTACTAAACCAACTATCATTTGATAGTCTTGTAAGCTTTTATTTATTAGGGGTTATATTTTTTTCTCTGAAAGAAATTGGGTTAGAGAAGAAACTATTTGTGTGTCCTACGAGAGTAACAATTAAGAGATCTATTTCCGCTTTTCCACCAAGCTAAACCACAACTCTGATATCACTTGTTGGAAAATCTGAAAAAACACAGGAGTAATAAGAAGTTAATATGCTCCAATACCACAAGAGAAAGAGACATCATTTCTTCACCCAAAATTTTAAATATTAGAATAACGAGTCATCTCTCTTACAAATCTAATTCAACATTCCTCCCATTCAAAATTATTATGAGACTTAACCACTCACAGTTAAAATTCAACCATGAAAACCAATTTTATTTTGTTTTTAGTCTCAATATTATTTTATTGGCCACATAACTCATATATAATTATGTTAGATCATGAGACTAAGATTTTTTGACAATAGATCATGAAACTAAGATTGAAAAATGTTAAATACTCTTTCCTTTTTTTTTTACTAAAGTTAAATACTCTTTCCTATCATTTTTATAAAATACATATTTATATATTTAGTCCATACTATGAATTAAATGCATAAACTTTTTGTTAATTTATATATATTTTGATTTTGTAAATAGGACCAAAGGTGGTAATTACTTGTACTAAAATCAAACTTTGTCCAATGTGCAAAAATAAATTTGTGTTTCACTACATACAAGTTATTTTTTATCATTTAGATCATATCACATTTGATTCAATAATAAGAGTTATACAGGTTCAGCCATGTACAAGGACATCATGACCCTCCACACTACGTTAAAAATAGGGGGCTTCAGATTTTGGATTTGTTTGGTTATTTCCAAAATATATTTGTTAGAAAGGTTTAAGTATCAGTTAATATAACATAATATATCTAATTGCTTATTGTGTTATTTTTGTCAATGCAAGTATGTACTTTAGGTTCAAGTCTCTCCTATGGCATTTTTTTGTTTGGTTTTTGTACTACTAACAAAAATTAAATAGTTGTGTCAATTAAAAATCAACCGCATTTCATATATTTATTCGAACGATGATTTAGGTAGTATGCATGAGGTTTTAGGTTCGATTATCATTGCCAACATTGAAAAGAAGAATAAAAAAAAAAGTTTCAAATATACTGTTATTCAATCATAAAAAGTTGTCTCATTTCACCAACCGACATGCATTTCTTTATAAAAAAAATAACTCTTTTAAATATATTTGTATTTTTTTTTTATTAGCTAGAGATTCAAAATTTCAAATTTTAACATTAAGACTGATTGTAAAAAAAAAAACATTAAGACGGGATCTTCAAATTATTTGAAACGACCATCAATTATTAATCTAACGATAAAAATAAATTATACTTAATAATATAACATTTATCTCACTTATACATCATAAATTGTAAAAATTCTAATATGGACCACCTCTTCAAGTGGTTATGGTGGTACAGTCATGAATAACATTATTGTTCTGGTAAAAAACAAGGGGGTTTGTATTATTGATCAAATGGTGTGATTACACTCAGTTCAATCCCAACAACCCTGGGAGTTTAATAAGTCAAAATTCGATCCCTTTACAAATGAGAATATGGAACTATTTATAGAGCTTCTAGTCTTCTTCTCCAAGCAAGGGTTCCTAAAAATCCGGTCCTTAGCATCTTCTTCGGTGGTATGGCGTGAAAATAGGGACGAGAACCTTGGTCTCCAAGCTATGGCAGTTGCGAGAAGTTTATTTCTTCCTTCTTAAGGTAGCGGTTGATACAAGGAAGGAGAAGATATTTTCAGTAACACAGAATCCACCCTTTTTGGCGTTGCCTTAGAGTTGCAGGTCACCCCCTAGCTTCTAGTCGCCTATTGGGTATTTTAGGGTTTACTTGATTTGGGCTCATCATCCTCTTTTACTCTAATTGGGCTTACTGGATATTTACTTAAGCCCATTGCCCAGTCCACAGCCCCCCAAGCACGAGGTCCAAAGGAATGAAGTGCTTGAGTAGGGTTTGAATTTTCCCTCTAAAACCTGTAGCGCGGGAGGAGTTTCATCACGTTCCTTCCCATTTTCTGGTGCACGTTCTTGTACTCCTGGACCGTGTCTATCAACCGCTTCCCCATTCACTGATACCACGATGGGATATTTTTTCTATAAAATGGAGCATTTGATAGAATCAACTCGTCATATTCTCACCTGCTCTCTTGAAAGTTTTTCTTCTGCAGTATGTCTCCTAAAAGCCTTCCCTTTGAATGTGGTCAGTCCCCTGCTTCCCCCGTCATTAAACGACTTCGCCGTATGCTGAACCTGAGTACGGAGGACTTAATGGACGATTTTGGTGAATTCTCGGAGTTTGTCAAAGAACTTAATGATTATTGCTGGAGGTTGACCAAGGAAGAGAAACGTTTTCTTGACAGTGTGCTGCGTTTGGAGAAGGAACTGAAGGATAGTGCATCCTTCGTGATCGCTGTGGAAAATGTGAAGGAGTGCCACGCCGAAGTCACTGAAGCTGTTGACAGCCAGATAGAGATTACGAAGGAGACTATGGGTGTGCAAGAGGAAATCTTGGGGATATGCTTCAATGAGGAGCGCAGAGTGGATGATCGTCTGGCGATGCTGAATAAGGAGATGAAGCCGCTTGTGAAGAGAAAAAGGGCTCTTCAAGGCGAAATCAGGGACGATGTCACTAAGCTGATTTCTAGGCGTCACTCCCTGGTGGACCTATTGGACAAGCAGAACGAACTGAGAGAGGATTTGAAGCCTATTGAAGAAAACATGGTGAAGGCAAAAAGGGTGAAACGAGCGTTGGAGGAGATGCATCGTATCGCCGTCGCCGATGCCAGTGAATTGGGGGGTTCCACCATGCCATGAAGTTCCTGCTCGCCAGCTTTTCCCTTTATGCTTTTTTCTTTGCGTGTTTGTAATTTGCTTTTGCATTTAAGACATTCCTTGTTTGTTCTTCATACTTTTTGCTTTCGTTGTATTTCCTTTTAAGTAATTTGAATTTCAATCTTTCCTTTTCCGTTATACGCTGCTTTCTATTTCTGCTAGTATCGCCCTCCTCTAAAATCTCCATCAACTTAAATGGGTCAAACATTGACTTCTTGGAAAGATAAAAATAACGGTTCTCAAGATAGTCAAACCAAAGTAGTTGCGACCGTCCAAGCATTAATTACGACCGTTAATAACGATGTTAGGGTTGGGCAAGATTGGCTATAAATATCAACTGTTATTCTCATATTTCATCAACTTGTTTTGAATCTTTATTATGGAAAATAACAATGCGAAAAAACCTGTTGCCAGAAGCACCCCGCCTCAGCGAAGGAAGAAAAGGGTAGAGGTGTCTACCTCCAACTCCACTCGCTCCCGAAGGTCTAAGGATGTAAAAAAGGTGGAGGTTATCATTCTTTCTTCGGATACCTCCGATTCTGGTAGTGGCGATGAGGATTACGTTTCGTTTCTGGAGACCTACGTTCCTCCTGAGCTTCGTGCTTCTTCGTCCAGTGAAGAAGAAGGGTCCTGGGTCACCGTGGAATCCAAGATGACTTTCCCTGAGCCTGTGCAGAAGGATTCGGAATCTGATTGATAGGATTTTAGGATTTTTCCATGTAGCTTTGGTTTCTTCTCGTTGTACTTTTCATTTGCTGCTAATAATAAAGATTTTCTTTCTTGCTTTGAGTAGAATGCATTACTTTTATTTTTTCTCCTTGATTTTTTGGTTTCTTCTCGTTGGGCGTTGTTTTGGATATCTTCGCCGCGCCCGACGGGCGGATCAAACTTTGTCCTGGCGTGGCCCTCCCTTTAAAGGCGATATAGTTAGTCGTCTCGCCTATAGGCGTTGTAATTAAACATCTGACGATAAATCTTCTATGACTTACTCTTGGGATGTGCGCTTTGACACGTACTTGATCCGACGACTCGTATGACACTACTCGTTCGAACCTTATAACTTCGAATCGACGTTAGGACTGAGGTTTATAAATAGGGAGTTTTTGCTCTTTTCCTTCCTTCCACTCCTTTTGCAACTTCTAACCTAGTTCTACCCACTTGTCCTTCCTTTCGTAACTTCGGTATAGCTTCATTTCTTCCTCTTCAACCTTCGGTAGGGCTTCTCAATCGTTTTTAAAGGCGTCCGTTTCTCTCAGCTTTGAAGTGTTACCCGTAAGGTATTTTATTTCGTACCTTTATTCTTTTTCTTGATTTATTTTCGCTCAAAGGAGGAAAACCCTAATTCATAGGTTTAGAGAATGGTTATCCTGAGGGAGTTAGATGAGAATGAGGGGAGAATCTCGGCCTCTTCTCCTGGTTACTTTGAGTGGGCGCGACAAGTTCGCGCCCATTATACTAGGGCAAACGGCGTTCTTAATAGCCGGGGATTTTATTCGGAGTTGTGGGGTTTTGATGTTGGAAGCAGTAGCGATAGTGACAGTGATAGCGATAGTAGTAGCGGTAGTGATAGTGATTGTGTCATAATTTCCCCTTCCTCTTTCACAGGAAAGCGGAAAAACCCTTGCCGAGATTTGGTGGTTGCTGGCTATACTCCCGTCACCATGGAGGTTCCTTCAAAATACACTAGTGCGGAGATGGTGATGAGCTTTAGGAAAGCCGTCAGGCTTACAGAGTCCAGACATGAGGAGTCTATCATCACTGAGCCTGTCCGAGAAGATGAGTTTGTCTTTTTTAAGAACGGCACCCCGCCGGATTACTTTTATCTCTATACTGGCGTGATCCAACCTCTAAACCTCTGGCTTCCTTTTACTTCTTTCGAGGCGGAGATGTTGAGGGTTCTTAATGTCGCCCCCACTCAACTTCATCCTAACAGCTGGGCCTTCGTAAAAGCCTTCGAGGTGATGTGCCTAGGTTTTGAACTGGTACCCTCGATTGGTGTTTTCTTCTGTTTTTACCATATCAAGAACCTAAAACCCCAGACAATGGTTTCTCTTAGTAGTCAACCCAATCATCGCCTCATGAGTCTGTATGCCTCCAATTTCAAAGGCTTCAAGGACTCCTTCTTTAGGGTTCGCAGTAGCGACCAACTTCCTGATCTAATGTATGATGAGATAGGAGATCCCTTGTTCCCTTTCTACTGGACTGACAACCCTAGGCTTATAAAGGGAACCATCTTTGAGACTCTGAGTGACTTTGAGCAGGACATTGTCCACTTTCTTGATTCTTTTGCTCTTATGGACACTGCTGATATCCTTAGATGTGAGGGTAATAGCGAAGCTTTGACAGAGTATTTACGTAAGTGATGAACTTGGCATGTATGCATATTTCTTTTTATTTTAATGTTGATCTCGCCTTATTACTAACCTGTGTTTTTCTGATTCCTTTATTTTTCAGAAAGAATGAGGACCATTTCGAATGAAGAAAGACTGGCGTTCTTGGCGAAAGCTCGTCAACAAAAAACCAATCCTGCTGCTGGCGTTGCCGACCCTCTGAAGCAGTTACAAGTGGAAGAGGCTGGAGTTAAAGAGGGACGGAGCAAGAGAAAGCATGATGGGCGCATCCCTGTTGAGATCCCAGGAAAGGCTGCTGCTAAAGAGGGTGTCGTCCCGCCTCCTAAAAAACAAAAGACCGAGAAGACTAGCCAACCAGCTGGAGATGCTGACAAAGGCAAAGGCAGAGCTTCCAGTTCTACTCAGCCTTCTTCTGCTGATACTGAAGCCGCTGCTTCTCTTTCTTGGGCTTCCTTCGATCCCCTCGAGTTTATTGAGAGGGGGGTGACTATGGTTGGCGACATGACCCGATTTACTAACACTCCTACTGAAGACTTGAGGAGAAAAGCCTTGGAGTATGAGGTAAAGGGTACTCTTCTCAACTATTTGTTGACGAATCGGCAGGAGCAGGAGGTCCAAGAGGCGAAACGGAAGGTGAAAGTCGTTGATGACCATCTTGCTGACATTGAGAAGAAATATTCCGAGACCAAGACCAAGCTGGAGGAGGATATCAGGAAGCTGAAGGATAGCCAGGAGAGCGAGGCTGAGAGGTTGAAGAAGGAATATGAGGATAAGCTGGCGAAAGTGAAGGAAAGTTATGCCGCCTCCGAGACCAAGCTGAAAGAGAATGCTGCTGCTCAAGATGAGGTGATTTCTAAGCTTTCTAAAGAGAAAGATGCAGCGGTGTTCTCCGTGGGGACCTTGGGCGAAGAGAAGGAGAGGTTGGAAACTGACGTGAGGGAGCTTCAACTGTATGCTGCCAACCAGTACGAGGAAGGCTTCGCCTATGCCCTTGAGCAGGTCAAGCTTCTTTTCCCAGACCTCGACGCCAAGCGCCTAGCTGAAGCTGATGCGATGAACCAGATTATTGAAGGAAAGCTTATTCCCTATGTACCTCCCAGTGAATGATATGATCTTGTTTGTAATGATTTTTGTTCTTGCCCTTCTGTGGCTTTTTGTAACTATTTTGTATGCCCTCTTGTGGCTTTGAACAATTTGCCCCTTGGCTGGGTCCTTTATAAATTTCTTTATTTGCTTGATCTCTTCTCTTCATAACTTTATGAATTATTTTTGCATTACGTTGTGAGGTAACGCCTTCTGTCGTCTTCGTCTAGGAAACTTTGTCCTTGCGCCTGTGACATCTTCGACTTTCTACAATAATTGTAAATTGATACAAATAACTTTATACCTGTTGTCCTTTGGCGTTATAATGAATCGCCTGCTTTGGTTGTGTATACCATTCTTCCGGCGGTGTTGATAATCTCGCCTTTTTCTGCTGTTTCTTTTTCTGACGTACCCAACTCGTAAGACTTACAGGTAACGCCGAGGCCTTTCAACCTTTTTAACTTTTCTTTTTCTGACGTTCCCAACTCGTAAGACTTACAGGTAACGCCAAGGCCTTTCAACCTTTTTAATTTTTCTTTTTCTGACGTACCCAACTCGTAAGACTTACAGGTAACGCCAAGGCCTTTCAACCTTTTTAATTTTTCTTTTTCTGACGTACCCAACTCGTAAGACTTACAGGTAACGCCAAGGCCTTTCAACCTTTTTAATTTTTCTTTTTCTGACGTACCCAACTCGTAAGACTTACAGGTAACGCCAAGGCCTTTCAACCTTTTTAATTTTTCTTTTTCTGACGTACCCAACTCGTAAGACTTACAGGTAACGCCAAGGCCTTTCAACCTTTTTAATTTTTCTTTTTCTGACGTACCCAACTCGTAAGACTTACAGGTAACGCCAAGGCCTTTCAACCTTTTTAATTTTTCTTTTTCTGACGTACCCAACTCGTAAGACTTACAGGTAACGCCAAGGCCTTTTAACCTTTTTAATTTTTCTTTTTCTGACGTACCCAACTCGTAAGACTTACAGGTAACGCCAAGGCCTTTCAACCTTTTTAATTTTTCTTTTTCTGACGTACCCAACTCGTAAGACTTACAGGTAACGCCAAGGCCTTTCAACCTTTTTAATTTTTCTTTTTCTGACGTACCCAACTCGTAAGACTTACAGGTAACGCCAAGGCCTTTCAACCTTTTTAATTTTTCTTTTTCTGACGTACCCAACTCGTAAGACTTACAGGTAACGCCAAGGCCTTTCAACCTTTTTAATTTTTCTTTTTCTGACGTACCCAACTCGTAAGACTTACAGGTAACGCCAAGGCCTTTCAACCTTTTTAATTTTTCTTTTTCTGACGTACCCAACTCGTAAGACTTACAGGTAACGCCAAGGCCTTTCAACCTTTTTAATTTTTCTTTTTCTGACGTACCCAACTCGTAAGACTTACAGGTAACGCCAAGGCCTTTCAACCTTTTTAATTTTTCTTTTTCTGACGTACCCAACTCGTAAGACTTACAGGTAACGCCAAGGCCTTTCAACCTTTTTAATTTTTCTTTTTCTGACGTACCCAACTCGTAAGACTTACAGGTAACGCCAAGGCCTTTCAACCTTTTTAATTTTTCTTTTTCTGACGTACCCAACTCGTAAGACTTACAGGTAACGCCAAGGCCTTTCAACCTTTTTAATTTTTCTTTTTCTGACGTACCCAACTCGTAAGACTTACAGGTAACGCCAAGGCCTTTCAACCTTTTTAATTTTTCTTTTTCTGACGTACCCAACTCGTAAGACTTACAGGTAACGCCAAGGCCTTTCAACCTTTTTAATTTTTCTTTTTCTGACGTACCCAACTCGTAAGACTTACAGGTAACGCCAAGGCCTTTCAACCTTTTTAATTTTTCTTTTTCTGACGTACCCAACTCGTAAGACTTACAGGTAACGCCAAGGCCTTTCAACCTTTTTAATTTTTCTTTTTCTGACGTACCCAACTCGTAAGACTTACAGGTAACGCCAAGGCCTTTCAACCTTTTTAATTTTTCTTTTTCTGACGTACCCAACTCGTAAGACTTACAGGTAACGCCAAGGCCTTTCAACCTTTTTAATTTTTCTTTTTCTGACGTACCCAACTCGTAAGACTTACAGGTAACGCCAAGGCCTTTCAACCTTTTTAATTTTTCTTTTTCTGACGTACCCAACTCGTAAGACTTACAGGTAACGCCAAGGCCTTTCAACCTTGTTTTTGGTTCAGCGCTCACATCTGAGTTGATCTTTAATAAAGATTCAGAGCTCAAGTTTGAGATAACCATTTTTGTTGATTCAGATCCCGTAACTTAATCAGGTTGATGCAAATATTTTGAGATATGCAGGAAGATATAAACTACTAGAATTTTGAAATTCAATGAGCCTCGATAAAAACCCCAGTTAGAACAGGGGAAAAGAGTGTCTCATTGTTTTTTTATTCATTTATGAAAACGGTTCTTATACATCATTTAAAAATATTGCTAAAAGAAGAGAATGGTTTTACTTATTCTTCCACCAATAAAGTGATGCTCCGCGATTAGCTATAGTAGAACTTTAGGTTTGCTACGTTCCATGTCCTTGGGAGGATTTTTCCTTCCATGGTCTCTAGGCGATATGCTCCTCCTTCGAAAGCTTCTTGCACCCGAAAGGGGCCTTCCCAGTTTGCTGCGAACTTTCCTCCTTTATCCTTTCCCATAGGTCTTTTCAGCACCAGGTCGCCTTCTTGAAAACTCCTTTGTTTGACTCTCGTATTATAACGCCTAGCGGCTCTTTGCTTTATGGCGAATTCCCTGAAATGCGCTCTTTCTCTTCTTTCCTCGATCATGTCTAGGTTCTCTTCCAGAGCTCTATCGTTCTCTTCCTGCGTCGTGGTTTCTCTGCGCCAACTAGGAGGATTTATTTCCACCGGGATCATCGCGTCCGAACCATAGACCATTGTAAATGGCGCTTCTCCTGTCGAGGATTGGGGAGTGGTGTGATACGACCAGAGGATGGGTGAGATGTGGGCTACCCAAGCTTCGCCTTTACTATCTAGCCTTCTTTTTAAGGCTCTTAGTATCACCTTATTTGCTGACTCTGCTTGTCCGTTAGCTTGTGGATGCTCCACTGATATAAAGGTGTTTTTGATTCCTTTGCTTCGACAGAATTCAACGACCTTTTCGCTGGCGAACTGTGTACTGTTGTCGGATACGATGTATTTGGGCAATCCAAATCTGCAGATGATTTTCTTCCAATAAAAGATTTTTACCTGTTCCGCCGAGATGCTGGATACCGGCTCTGCTTCAATCCATTTTGTAAAGTAGTCTACGGCGACGATGATCCATCGCGCTTGTTTATAGCCAACCGGAAATGGACCAACGATATCTACACCCCACATGAAAAAGGGCCAAGGGGATAATACTGACTTTAGTGGCTCCCCCGGAACGTGATGCAGGTTGGCGTGTCTTTGACATTTGTCACAGTTTCTTACATACATGGCGGTATCATCATGTATATCTGGCCAATAAAATCCTGCTCTCAATATCTTTCCTGCTAATGCTCTTGAACCGATATGACTACCACATGATCCTTCGTGTACTTCATTCATGATGCGCTTGGCTTCTTCAGTACTGACGCATAAAAGGAGGGGGGACGCGAATCCCCTCTTATATAGCTTATCCCCTACCATTGAATACCATGCCGCCATTTTCCTCAGTTTAAAAGCCTTTTCCCTTTCTTTCGGGAGCTCATCCTTTTGGAGGTACCGGATAATGGGCGATCTCCAGTCTTCTTCTTCTATTACCATCATTACCTCTTCCCCGTTGATGCTGGGAGTTTTTATGGTTTCTTGGATAACGGTTCTATGGCTTCCTGGTTTTTTGATGCTCGCCAGCTTTGACAATAGATCTGCTCTCATGTTTTGTTCGCGGGGAACGTAAACTAACTCGAACGAATCGAAATGCTTAGCTAGGTTTTGCACCTTCTCCACGTATTTGATTAACTGCGGCTCCTTCGTTTGAAACTTCCCTGATACTTGGTTGGTTACCAGTTGGGAATCACTCATGGCCTTTAGCTCTTTTACCTCCATATCGCTTGCCAACTTCATTCCTGCTATCAAAGCCTCGTATTCCGCTTGGTTGTTGCTAGCTTTGAAGGCGAAACGTAGTGATTGTTCTATCATCACGCCATCCGGTCCTTCCAGTACTATTCCGGCTCCACTTCCTCGCACATTGGAGGCCCCGTCAACTGAGAGTGTCCAAAACGCCGTTTTTTCTGTTGTTGGCGGAGTAGACATCTCCAATACAAAATCAGCTAGTCTTTGTGACTTAATGGCCCCTCTAGGTGAGAAGGTGATGTCAAATTCCGATAATTCCACGGACCACGCCACCATCCTTCCTGCCAAGTCTGGCTTTCGGAGGACGTTCTTGATAGGGTAATCTGTTTTAACAACTACCTGGTGGCTTTGAAAATACTGCCTTAACTTTCTGGCTGTGACAACTACCGCGAGAGATAACCTCTCTATTCTTTGATACCTTGTTTCTGCTCCCCTTAAGGTTCTACTTACAAAATATATAGGTCTTTCTTCGCCCTCTATTTCTTGAACTAGAGCTGAACTCAAAGCTCTATCCGAAACTGCGAGATATAGGTAAAGGGTGTTACCTGGTAATGGGCGTGTCAAGATGGGCGGTGATGCCAGGAACTCTTTTAGTTGTTTGAAGGCTTCTTCGCATTCTGGCGTCCAGGAAAATCTCTCATTTTTCCTAAGAGATGCGAAGAAGTGGAAACCCTTTTCGCCCGCACATGATAGGAATCTGGATAGTGCCGCTATTCTGCCTGTCAAGGTCTGTACTTCTTTCACGGATGTAGGGCTCCTCATGTCTATGATGGCTTGGCATTTCTCGGGGTTAGCCTCTATTCCTCTGCTGGTGAGCATAAATCCTAAGAATTTTCCGGCTTGTACTCCAAAGGAACACTTCGCTGGGTTTAGTCTCATGTTGTACTTTCTTACTGACCCCATGATGTCCAACAGATCATCGTCATGGCGACTTCCCTCGGAAGTTTTTACTACCATGTCGTCGATATATACCTCTAAATTCTTCCCTATTTGCTCAGCAAAAACCCTGTCCATCAACCTTTGGTATGTTGCTCCCGCATTCTTCAATCCAAAAGGCATGACGTTGTAAAAATAGTTGCAGGTATTCGACATAAAGGCTGTATGGCAGGCGTCTGAGGGGTTCATCTTTATTTGATTGTACCCGGAGTAGGCGTCCATAAAACTCAGCATCTTGCACCCCGAGGCGCCATCGATTAACCTGTCTATGTTGGGTAGGGGATATGGATCTTTGGGACACGCCTTGTTTAAGTCTGTGAAGTCCACGCACATTCTCCACTTTCCGTTGGCCTTTTTCACCATGACGACATTTGCCAACCATGAGGGGTATTTTATTTCTTCGATGAATCCAGCCTCCTTTAGCTTCTCCACTTCTTCCGCTATAGCGACTCGTCTTTCTTCTCCTACCTTTCTCTTTCTTTGGGAGACTGGTTTTGTGTTGGGTGATATTGAAAGTTTATGTGTTATCACCTCTTCGTCAATCCCTGGCATATCTGAAGGCTTCCATGCGAATAGGTCAGCGTTATCCTTCAAGATTTTGATGATTCGTCTCCTCTCCTCGCTGGGCAACGCTGTTCCCAAGTTAGTTGTCTGGTGAGGGTGATCGCCAATTTGAACCTGCTCCAGGTCTTCTATAGGGCTTACCCTTCGATCTTGGAATTCCTCCCTTGGATCCATATCTGCGCTCTCTATGATGTTTATGCCGCCTGGAGTTGCGGCTTGTCTTCTTTCGAATTTCCCGCTTGCGCTGGAAGTTCGGTGTCGTATCTTTAAGCTAGACTCGTAGCACTTCTTGGCGAGAATCTGATCGCCCCTTACTGTTCCTACTCCCCCATTCTCGAGGGGGTATTTTATTGCTAGGTATAGAGTGGACATGGCCGCCCCTAATGCGTTAAAGGCGGGTCTTCCTATAATAATATTATAGGAGGTAAAAGGAGTTTTAACTACCAGATATCGCACCTTGATAGTTTTGGCGTTGCTGCCTTCTCCAAACGTGGTAAGAAGGGAGGCGTAACCCATTACGTCCACTTGTTCGCCAGAGAACCCAACCAGGGTTCCGGAGTATGGTTGCAATTGCTCTTCTGCTAATTGCATGGCCTTGAAAGCTTCCCAGTACATAATGTCCGCTGAACTCCCCGAATCTATCAGTACTCTTTTTACATCACAGTTCAAAATTTGGACTTGTATCACTAAAGGATCATCGTCATGGGGTGCTACCTCCAAACCATCCTTTGCCGTGAATGCCAAATCTGGTACGTCTAATGGCTGAGGCTGACTTACGAGGTATATCTCCGAGATGGCTCGGCGTACATACCTTTTCCTTGCTGAGCTTGATTCGCCCCCGCCTGAGAATCCTCCCGCTATTGTATTCACGGAGATTCTCCCCTTGGGAGGCTCTCTGCTTGGCCCAGGAGGGTCTCGTGGCTCCTGCCGGGGGACTTTTGGCACGACAACCCGCCCTTGGGCGGCGTCGTCAATAAATTTGCGAAGGTGTCCGCTTTTGATTAGTTCTTCGATTAAATCTCTTAAGCGGAAGCATTTCTCCGTGGAGTGACCTCTACACCTGTGATATGCGCACCAGGCGTTATCGTCCAGCCCCATGGGGATGTTACTGGTTCTCCTTGGGGGGAGGTTTGCCAAACCAATGGCCAGAATCTCATTTAAGACGTAAACCTTTGAGGCGTTTAATGGCGTGAGGTCTTCATTGGCGGGATGATTCCTGAATTCTCTTCTGGGCGGTTGGCGGTAGGGCTTCCCATGGTGCCTCTGCCATGGGTCCCCTTGGTGGCCTCCCGATTTTGGTCGTGGGTGTTCGGGCGCTCTAGTGGCACGGCCCACGTATTCCTTCTCCTTAACATCTCTTTGCCTTTTCTCGGCGTTACTTTCTTCGCCCTTTATATAACACTCCGCCCTCTTGTTCACCTCTTGCATTGACGAGGCTGGCTTTTGGGCTAAGGACTCATTGAAATGTCCCGCTCTTAGCCCATTGTGGAAGGCTGCCACGAACATCTCCTGATTTGGATTTGAGACTTTGATGGTGGCTTCGCTAAATCTGGCGAGGAAGTTACGTAATGACTCGCCATGGTTTTGGCGGATGGAGAAAAGACTGGTTGATGTGACTTTCACGTGTTTCGATCCAGCGAACTGGTGAATAAATTTTTTATGAAAGTCAGCATAACTCTCGATTGAGTTTCTTGGAAGGTTCGTGTACCAACGCAGGGCGACATCCTTGAAGGTGCCGGCTAGTAATTTACACTTCAGATGCTCCGGAGCATTGATTATGGCAGTTTGTGTCCCAATTGCCATCAAGTGCTCCCTTGGATCCGTCTTTCCGTCGAAGGTAGGAAGGTGAGGAACCTTGATTGTTTCCACTACTTGGGCATCCCACAAGTGTTGAGCTAAGGGTTGTACGTCCATGACGCCCTCTCCCTCCTCCTCCTCCAAAATCAATTTCGCTTTCTCTTTCTCATTAGTTCTTTCGGCTTCGATGGCCGCAATCTGAGTTTGTAAGCGCCGAATCTCTACGACGGCGGCTTGCAGGGTGTTAACGTTAGAGTTGTCGTTGTTTTCGTGTTCTCCAGCCATGTGAAGATGTTTGATTTTTCGTCTAGTTGCTTGTGATAGGCTGGGATCAAATGATTTTACCGCAGCCCCACGGTGGGCGCCAAAATGTTCTGGTAAAAAACAAGGGGGTTTGTATTATTGATCAAATGGTGTGATTACACTCAGTTCAATCCCAACAACCCTAGGAGTTTAATAAGTCAAAATTCGATCCCTTTACAAATGAGAATATGGAACTATTTATAGAGCTTCTAGTCTTCTTCTCCAAGCAAGGGTTCCTAAAAATCCGGTCCTTAGCATCTTCTTCGGTGGTATGGCGTGAAAATAGGGACGAGAACCTTGGTCTCCAAGCTATGGCAGTTGCGAGAAGTTTATTTCTTCCTTCTTAAGGTAGCGGTTGATACAAGGAAGGAGAAGATATTTTCAGTAACACAGAATCCACCCTTTTTGGCGTTGCCTTAGAGTTGCAGGTCACCCCCTAGCTTCTAGTCGCCTATTGGGTATTTTAGGGTTTACTTGATTTGGGCTCATCATCCTCTTTTACTCTAATTGGGCTTACTGGATATTTACTTAAGCCCATTGCCCAGTCCAATTATAAACAATACAAATTTTTATAAAATTCGCTTTTTTTTTAACTACCAAAAATGGAATATATATATTAAAAACAACAAGTCCTGACTAGCACAAGTAATGCCAAACAGACCTCAAGAGTTTACGAGCAGCATGAAAACAAACACACCTTAATCGATGTCCATACAAACAAAAGGGCTCGACCACCACATGTGAGAATTTAAACCGAGATTAACATTATAGGCTTGCATCCATCAAAACGAATATAATTTAACTTTATCTAGCATCTGGTGAACTGTGGACTCCTTAGCCTTGAAAATTATATTATTCCACACAACTCAAATTACATAACCAAATTAGCTGCAAGAATGAGCGGCGAGCTCGCAATCCTCTAGAAGAGTGAATAAACCGAACAAATTGACCATGTATCAAAAAAGGAACAACTGAGGATATAGCAATCCAAGATCTAACCAAACTCCACAAGGGTGCAAAGGACCGAGCAAGAGAGGAACACATGACGCGATGTTTTCAGTCCCCCGCATCCAGTCACACAAAATTGAGAGGAATGAGTAATAATGTTACGCCTCACCAAATTGTCTTTAGTAGGTAACCTGTTGCGAAATAGCCTGCAAGCCAAGACAGAAACCTTTAATGGAACCTGCTTATGTCATATTAGTCTGTTATAGTTTCCCCGTTTTGAAGTTCCCTCAAAAGTAAGCAAATTATACAAGCCCCGCACAGTGTAACCACCACCAAGATCATGCCTCCGTAACCACTTATCTCCGACGTTAGATTGCAAGACAATGTTAGAAAATAAACTCCTACATTCCTCTAATATCTCCTCCTCCCACACCCACAGTTGGCGGCACCACAACCAAGCCGCCCCTTCTTCCTCCCATCCTAACCGTGCTCGACTTATTAATAGACAAATCAAACAGACGCATATACTTCACACTCACGGAAACACCACCTAACCACATATCCGTCCAAAAAAAGGTGTCAAACTCCACTACCAACCCTCCTTACAATACTCTCCTCAAACCACCCTCCCCCACCCTCAGCGCTCTCGCCATCTCAGATTTTCGCAACCTCCCTCCACGAAGAACCACTCTGTCCCCCAATCGCCAACCTCCCGGCCACCTCACTGTAACAAGCAACCAGAACTCGATACCACAAACCTGTTTTATCCACTAACATCATCCAACACCATTTTCCTAACAAAGCGGTATTAAACTCCCTCATCTAAATAACCCTCAGCCCGCCAAACTCCTTTCCCAAACACACATTTCTCCAACTAATCCAAGAAATTTTCCTCATAGCCTCACATCCTTCCTGAAAAAAAATTCAATAAGGATTCAATGTAAGAGATTATACCTGACAAATATTTGAAGAAGGAAAGAACATAGACAGACAGAGAGTTAATGACAAACTTAAGCAAGATCAATCAGCCACCAAAAGGAAAAAAGTGGCTCTTCAAAATTAATGGTCTATGAGTTTTTATTAAAGACCGTTAATCTTGATAGGTCTTAATAATATATCAAATAATTTTTAAACTTTTTAAATTTTTTTATATGTGATCTACTACCTCCGGTCCTTTTCATAAGGAACACTTTGTGGAAAAAAAATAGGTCTTTTTTATAAGAAACTTTGACCAATTTTCAAATGTTTTAAATGTTCAATTTCACTTATGCCTTTTTTTATCATGACAGAGAATTTAAAAATAAGTAAGTTAGTTGAATCAAGAGTAATTAAATAAGGGTATAAATGGAATAAATTTAAATCTATAATAGTATTAAATGAAAATAACTATGTTAAATGTGTTTCCGTGATCCGTGTGATTTTTTCAAAGTGTTCCTTATAAAATTATATAAACTTTCAATTCAACAATAAAATTTATAAAATCTGTATTCGTTATAATAGTATTGATCACTTATCTGCTGTGGACCAATTGTACATAATATTAGCCCATAAATCGATCTTAACACTATGTTTGTTTTGATAGATTTATGAGAGAGATAAATAAAGAAGATAGAAATAGCAAAGAAATAAAGTATTTCTTTAGTTTGGATGAAGAGAGAAATAAGGAGAGAGAGAGAATTTTTTTTAGGTGTGTCCCGTACCAAAAGAAATCTCTCCTCAATATGTGAGATTTGTGAGTTGAAGGAATGAAAATATGTAGTTTCCAAAAATGTCCTTCTCCTTATTTTTATTTTTTTAAAATATGAAGGATAAATTAGTCTTTTTCATTTGTATTAATTTCTCTCTATCCATATTTCTACTCATCCTCTTCTCTATTTCTATTCATCCAAACAATATAGAATTTTCACCCAACTTCTCTCTTATTTCTCTCTTCACTATTTCTCTCTTTCCTATTTCTTTGAACATCCAAACACAGTGTAAAATATATATATATATATATATATATATATATATATATATATATATATATATATATATATATATATATATATATATATGAGTTTTGCTAACGTAACCCGTTTAGTTTTTTAAAAAGTGTGTGTTAGCAAGTTATAACTAAAAAGTAGTTAAATACACTCTAAGGTGCATGTTGCTAATGCACACCTTCTAAAAAATAAGTGGGTGTACGTTATCAACTCCTATAGGCATTTGCTATAATACACCTACTTAATTTTTAGGTGTGTGTTAGCAAATGATAACTAAAAAGTAGTTAAATACACCTTAAGGTGTACTCCCTCCGTCCCGTAATATAAGCAAAAAAAACATCTTTTTGATGTCCCAAAATATAAGCAAAAAACAACTTTTTTAATACTAAAGTTACAAAATTACCCTTAGTCATAATTCACTATTGTTTAGTTTCCCAATAAACTTTTGGGTAGTTAGCTTATTTCAATATGACTTTTTAGCTTTCATCATTCAAAAAGCTAATTTTTTCCATTAACAAGAAGTAATTATAACAAGGGTAATACGGGAAACTCAATTGTTTGTTTTGATAAAATTTAGAGTTTCTTAATAAGTGTGAAAACTTTTTTTTGCTTATATTACGAGACGGAGAGAGTATGTTGCTAATGCACACCTTCATAAAAAAAATCCTTTAATATATATATCTTACAAAAAGATAAAGATAAAGAAGCATCCGCATAAATATCCTTTTTACTAACTTTACTCGTGTACCGAGATTGTGATGTGTGGCACATATTATACACACTACGAAACTCCCAGACTTAACCGCTAAGCTTCCATTTCCATTTCCTATAAAAAAAACAACTTCATAACCATTTTTGAACACACTCATTTTTTCTATCATCATGGTGGTTATTATGCAAGAACAACAAGAAGCTGTTGAATTTCACGATCTACCTGAAGGTTGTATTGAAAACGTTCTCTCATTCACAACACCTCGTGATGTTGCTAGACTCTCTTTGGTTTCATCAACTTTCAGATCCGCCGCTCAATCTGATTCCGTTTGGGATAAATTCTTACCGTCTGATTATCGTTCCATAATTTCTCAATGTGATGAAGAAATTGATAATTCCTTATATGTTTTATCGAAGAAGGATCTTTATGTTAATCTTACTCAGAAACCGATTCTTATTGATGATGGTAAAAAGGTAATTTTGATTCCTCTGGTTAATTATTGTGTTTATTATCGTTAATTGTGTGTTAATTTTGTGTTATGTTGTGGAATTAGAGTTTTCAATTGGATAAAGTTGATGGGAAGAAATGCTATATGTTATCGGCGAGGAGTTTGTTTATTGTTTGGGGAGATACTCCTAGGTATTGGAAGTGGATTTCTGTTCCAGATTCAAGGTAAATAATGCATTCCAAATTCAATTATGAGTGTATTGTTGATTTTTTTGTTGAAATTGTAGGTATTTCTTAATTTGGTTTTAAAATACTAGATCATGTTAATGTTTTAGATATATTAATTTAGTTCTGAAATTGGCCTTGAAGATTAATGTGATTCATATTTTTCAAATTCTGAAATCATTTCTTCATATTTTAATGTGGACAAAAAGTTGTCTAGTGTCCAATCCCTTACTACATGTTTTGTCCGGTCCCTTACGAGTTTCTAAATCAAGCAGGGTACAAAAAAATTGTCGATTCCAGTTTGTTTTAGCAGATCAAGGGCACCCTATAAAACAATTTAATGTATTTTGAAGCTTATTTTCATAAGCTGAAAACATTAAGTTGTTTATAGGGGTGTGCAAAAAATTTGGTTATCCTTAACCAAATTACTAACCAATCCATATCTAATTTTACTTTGCAAAATCTATTTAAAAAAAAAACCACACCACTCCAATAAAAAACACCAATTATAAACCATAACCACATTTTGTAATTTGATTTGGAATTGGTTTGAAAATTTAGGCCCAATAGCTAATTCAGGCCTAATCTTCAATTTTTTAAAATTCTTTATTATATAATAAAATAATTAATTAAAAGAGGGGTGGAGGACCGGTGGTCAACCGGTGGTCAACGCCGGACCACCGGTGGCTGATGCGGCGGCGCTCCGGCCGGGACGGCGGTTTCCGGCGGACCTCCAGCGACTTTCACGGCGGCCGGTGGTGGTGGTCCAGTGGCCGGCCGCCACCAACCACCCATACTATTTTAATATTATTTTATTTTAAAAATCAGATTTTTAATAATTATTTTAAAAATAATTAAAAAAATCAGTTTTTAATGTTTTTAATTTTTAAAAATAATTAAAAAATTCAGTTTTTTTTTAAATAATTAAAAAATCAGTTTTTAATGTTTTTAGTTTTTCAAAAATTTAGTATTTTAATTTTTTTCCTATTTATTAGTTTTTTTTTGTATTTAAAAATCAGATTTTTTAATTTTAAAAATTACTCTTTTTTTAAATAATAAAAAATATTTTTAAAACAATATAAAAAATAAGTTTTCGGCTAAGTAAAAAATAATTTGGGTTTAAAAAAAATATTTTGTGGGTTGATTATAAACCAATTCAATCATAAAATTAATGAAAAATTATGTTTTTAAAATAATTAATAAATCTATTTTTTTTAATCAACTAATAAAAAAATTAGTTTAAGTAAAAAACCTATTTAAAATTGGATCATGTGAATAACTTAAATTTTATTACAAACCGGTTATAAATTGGTTCGATCCGGTTAATAACCAAATTCAAATTAGTTTTAAAAAATAACCGGTTTGTTATTGAAATGGTTTTGGTTTAGAACTAAAACCATCAATTAGGTGTGGTGTGGTGTGGTTTCCAAACCATGCACACCCCTAGTTGTTTATTCCAACATTACCAATCGTTGGTTGGTAGGGAGGACGGACGGCGGTTCGATCCCTCGCAACTTCCATCGGGAGGGGGGAGGGGGCTGAAACCACTTGATCCCATCGGGAGGGGCTCAAACCAGAACTGACCCCGAACCAGATTCAACTGGTGGTGAAAACCCCCCAAAAAAAAAAGAACCTGTGCTTATTAATTCTTTTAGACAATCCATTTGTCCCAAAATTGTCTTTAATGTGATTGATGAATTTTAATTCCAAAGGTCACTGCTTTAGATACTAAATTGACAAGTGCTATAATTTTAAAAACTAAACTTGGTGATTTATTCATTAGTTTGTTACGTATATATCTCAATTTGTGATTTGAACAGAATTTAAGCTGATTCGAAAAATGCAGGTTTTCTCAGGTGGCTGAACTGGTGAGTGTGTGTTGGTTTGAAATCCGGGGCTGGATCAACACTAGCATGCTATCTCCAAACACTTTGTATGGAGTATACCTTGTATTTAAGGCAAGTACTTCTCGTACCTATGGGTTTGAATATCAGCCATGTGAAGCCTCCATCCTCATTGCTGGAGGTGGAGGTGATCCTGTTGTTGAGAGAAATGTATTCTTGGATGCTGAAAGAGGAAGAAGGTTAAGATATCAGATTGTTCCTCGCCGCCGAACTGGGATATTCAGTCGTTATTTGGAACCGCCCCCGCCACCGCAGGTAGAACAAACTGAAAGTGTGGATGATCTCCAGAAGTATCCAAAGGAGAGAACAGATGGGTGGTTGGAGATGGAATTGGGAGAGTATTTCAACGAAGGAGGAGATGATAAAGAGGTGGAAATAAGTGTTTGTGAGGTTAAGGGTGGTGGTTGGAAGGGTGGCCTTGTTCTTCAAGGAATTGAAATAAAGCCTAAGCCTAAATCATGCTGAATTAACCACTAAACTAATTGTTGTCATCTCAATGAAAATATTTCTTTTGGGTTATGATCTGTTCCTTTGAAATGTCATCCTCATCTTCATGTGAGTATTAGACAGATTCATACTTCATCTTGTAGACATTACTATTTAGAGTATGTATGTATCTTCCATTATGCAGTCAAAGCGGGACATTAGCATCTCTGTTAAGAGGAATGTCACCCCAATGAAAGAGAATTGGGAGTGATGGTGTTGTTTGTGTCTTTGTTACCTAGTCATATTTAAATTAATTATAAATAAATTATATTGGTAATATGATTTGATGTTTTAATGCAATATTTTGATTTTCAAAGTACTTGTTTTTTATCATTTATCTTGGTCATATCAACTGGCATGAAATTTAAGTAGTAACATTTTTGTTTTACATGATGCGCCTAATGAGGCCTTATGCAAAATCTTATCAACAAAAATATTTGGTGTTATTGTAATCAACTTTAGATGATTATTGTCACTGAGAAAATACTCAGGAGATTGAGTTTGATCTTTTTTTAACGTCACTATAGACTTAGATGAAATCAACAATTTTCAATGCTGAGTTACTTACAGGAAACTTTCCTGTACGATTTACAACAAGTTTTTCAGGTTACTTTGGTACTTGCTCTTACAAAAATCATAAAGAACAGAACATAGCTAGGAGTGTTTGATTATGAGCAAGTCTTGCACACACAAATGACAAAAAGAATTTTAGTCACAACATTTAATCATTTACAGTAAAAAAAACATTTAATCATTTTTTTGTGTCCGAATGTTTTTGTTTTGGAATTGTGTCCAATTAAATATTTTTTAGTTGGTTCATGTTAGAGTGTGAGATATGAGATATGTAGCTCAACTAGTTTAACTACTCTTGAGTTAAGGGCTAAGAAATTAAGGTTCGGCATTTAAATCTTAACAAAGAGCAAAATTAACATAACATTATAATATTTTTTATGCATGCACTTTAGCTTTATCCCTTAAAAATATATACGGTGTCATGCATGCATCAATTTTTAGTTTTTTTAAATTTTCTGCTTATGGATCCGCTAAACTAAATTTAACACACCCGCACTAACATTTCAAATTCTCTTTTTACAAAACTAAAATCTCTGGAAACAAAATGAATCTTAAGATGCGCTGCAATAACTTCAACATTAAGTATGATAAAAGCAACAAAGAGAGAGACAAAAAGTCACTGGTTTGGATTAGTTTATTTTTGACTTTTTATAAACAATTTATAATATAAATTAGATTTTATGTTATTTTATAAGTTCATATTAGTGAAAATTGTATTTTTATAAATCATTTTATCATAAACTACCTTAACAAAATTATAATAATACATAAAAATTGCATAAACTGTTCGCATAAGCTCAAAAATAAGCTAATCCAAACGGATTCTAAGTTTAGTGGTGATGAATTTAGATAATATTCATAAGGTACGAGTTCGATCTTATGTTCTGTTGTAAAAAACAATCAAAAGAGAAAAAAAAAACCTTTTTTTATTAGGCAATTAAAAAATCGATAGTACCGTTGTTTTTTATAGAAAAAAAAACCTGCCATTTTAACCATAGGCAAAGTTAAAGACCCTGTTTGTAGTTGTATAATGTAGAAGGTTTTATTTGACAGTTAGAAGATGTAGTAAGTAGTGTCAGAGTTAGTATTGAAATATTTAATAACGTGAAATAAGATGGAGTAACACATTAGTAATCAAATTATTTAGGTGTTAGTAATCAAATTATTGCAAGTGATGGTAGGATTTTTGAATGTAAAAAATCTAAATTCGTAGGAAATTTGAATCTTCTAAAGTGTAAAGTTAAAAAATATAATGTTTAAAAATAGAAATTTACATTTAATAACATAAAAGAATTTAATGTTTAAAAAATATAATGCACAAGTTACAAGAGAATATTACTACATTTGTATTCTTAACATGTGTCTTTGGTGCACAATGGTTGTCAATTTTAATAATCCCAAGATTTCTTATGGTGTATAGGGGCAGATCCAAAATCAATAACATAGGTACTGATTTTTTTTAAAGATAATAAATAATAAGGTTAAATATATTTTTTGTCCGTATAAAATAACGAGTTTTTATTTTAGTCCTATTAAATTTTAATTGTAAATTTAATTCTCTAAAATATTGCAGTTTATAAGAATAATCCCTATTTTGATTTTTTTTTTTTACAAAGAATAAATACTTTTAGTCCTCAAAATAATTTCTATTCATATCAAATGCAAATGTCAACTAAAAGTAAATTTTTTGAGGGAAAAAACTCGTCATTTTATAGAGACTAAAAATCCCAAAATTATTAAATAAAATCGTAATAATTTATTTACATGTACCTAAAACAAGAGTGCTAAGTTAGGCGATGTCAAAAAAAAAAAAAAAAAACCCATATACATTAGGTTGGTAGTTGGAGCGCTGTTTGCCCTCTCATCAATCCGTCTCTGATGGTGCACTTATAATATTTAATTTTGACTTGTTGATAAATAATTAAGATTACTCACTTTTCTCTTTAAAGTGAATTACTCACTTTTAGATGAGTGAAATCCTATTTAACTTCAGTTCAACTTTTTTGTCGGTAAACGAAGTAATAAACTACTGAAATTTACAGATATACAACTGCAAAATTTTAGATTTTAAGTTTGAACTCCATAAAATATTCAAACTTAATATTTCTATATTGTCAGCTGAACTAGAACTTGTTTTACCATCTTTCATAAATACTTTCATGATTATTCACGACAAATTATGCCCAATTTCTTGTGCGCCCTAAAAACTTATCAAAATACTCTCGTCCGCTACTTAGTAGCAGATTTTACGTTTAAAATCTTAAAAATTTCATGGTAGGAGAGGGTTTTTCCTCCAACATCTCATTTTCGTAACGTTCACTACTTAAGTACCAGATATAATTGGAATTTTCATGTTAGGGGTTTTTTTTCCCTCAAATTTTTTATTTTTATAACGTCCGTTATTTAAGTAGAGAATACGTAAAAATCTTGAATGTCATGTAGGGTGTTTTTTCCTTAAAATTTATCATTTTTGTAACGTCTAGCAAAAGGTAAAAATAGAAACTCGTAGGGCGCGCGAAAAACCAATGTTGACAAAAATAAATCTCATATATACCTGGCACATTTTTTTTTTTTATAAGCATATATACCTGGGCACCTGGCACATTATTTTGGTGTTACGAAACGGGCCGGTAGGGATCTTTTTTTTTTTGTTGGTACATTGCTGCCGGTAGGGATCTTCTAATATCATCTTAATCGGTTTTGAATTGCCGTTATCTTCAATGAACTGGCCACTTATAATGGATATATATGCTGCGAAAGAAAAGTTCCAAAATTGATACTTTTTGCGTTACATACACAGTGTGTATGGTGTATGTAATTTGGCATAAAGTTCATCGAAGAATAATAAAAGAAGAGGAGGGATCCGTTGACTCCAGAATAAGTTTTTATTGTCTTACTCCGTTTAGTAACTCGATACTATATCATTTCAAAGGAAAATTCATGCTAGATTATTGTCAACAATAACTTAATTAGAGAATCACGGATACTTACTTAAGATGCTGTCGGAAATTAAAGTAAATAATTAAATAAGTATACTTGAAGGCTAGTTTGTTTAATGTAACTTGTAAGGGAAATGGATTTGATAATTTCAACACAAAATCTAGCAAAGAGGAAAACTTTATGTTTCTGATCTTGAGGCTATCATTAGTGATCGTAGGCTTTTATTAACCACAAATTTGGAGAATTCACGTGTTAAATTTATTAAGAAATAAGTTCATGAAGTTGCTTGATTATAGTCTTGTTCGGATGACTCTATCTTTTAATAGTGTCTGTATTTTAGCGATATTTTAACATATATACCCTCTTATTATGAATTAAATGAGATAAATTATTTGCCTTTTAGATTTCTTTTGTTTCGAAACAATGGAAAGTTTCTTTATGCCAATATTTTCTCTTCCTAGATTTTCTGTCCTCTTAATTTCATCTCAATCACACAATGTGTAAATGTCATTATAAATTAACAACATAATAGAAAACTTCATTTTTAGTGCTATACAAATCACACATTTCTTTCTATTTGCAACATCTTAGCTTCGCTTTGAACATATACAAAGCCAAACACTATATACACTAGCCTACACATGTATGTTTAGTATTACGGTGACTTTGTCAGAATCATGATGAGGTGAATTATTGTGATTCTGATAAGCCACCAAACATGCTGGTCTTTAAATCCTCAAAAAACTTGAATCACACTAAATAAATACTAGAGCATGCAAAAAATTCTCATTTCATAATATTACCAAAAACTATTCAAAGGCAACAAAAACAATGCACATATGACACTATTCAACAGACAACAACACCCATGTAGAAGCTAAAAATCACTTTCCATCAATCATCTAACAAAAAAACTTCAGTTAAGAAGTACTCTTTGACTTTATGATAATTTCCTTAAAAGTTGCCCATCACATGGTTTATGATAGGTTTAGAAAGTAAAAAATTTACCTTATAATCTTAAGTTATGGATATTTAATTGGCCTGCAATGTAAGTGTAATTTTTTTTTTTTTTGTGTCAATCAATTATAAACATTCATTAGATATGTTTGACTTTAATGATAATTTTGTTAAAAGTTACATACAAAATATTTTGGGATCGGATAAGATTGTAAACAATTTGACACAAAAAGTGGGATTAGGAATTGCTACAGTTAGAAAAGTCTGCAGTTTAACGCCGTAATTAATCCTGTTTATTGATTTTATATCGGATAGTTTAGATTTTATATACACTAATAAAATAATCTTGACTATTTATTAAAATCGGACGGTTCACACTATAACTGCGTGCAGTTACGGCAGCAAATCCTAGACCTGACTACATCTACAACTTGATCTTCAATATTTGATTGTATCTGATTTTTTTTTTTAAAAGACAAAATTATATCCTGAATTATTCACTAATTAAACTATGTTGAATGATATGATATAAGTTTGTTTGTTTGCCTTGGTTTTTTGGTGCATTATAGTGTTGTTTTGAGATACTACATTGTTTCTTTAAATTAATAATAAGCGAAAGAACCAAGATCCATGTTTGGTGCATAAAAACAACCAAATTAATTCATTGATACCAAAGTTTTTGTCCTTAATTAAAATTCTAAAACACTCACCAAATCCTTCTCAATGAGACAACCACCAATTTTATTAGTTATTTTGTGTAGTCCCAAAAAGGAGTACACTACAATATGATGGCAAATAAAAGTAACTAAACCACAAACACAGTCTCATAATAAGTATAGCTCAATTTGTAGCTACTAGAGACATTATTAGAAGAGTCGAGATTCAAATTCCAGATTTTTCACTTCTCTACACTTAAAGTGTCTGAATCTAACCACTGGAGTACAATCATAAAAAACTCATAATATCATTTGGTGCCACAACAATAGGACTCCTAACACTATGTGCACCACCCTCTTCAACCCAAACAATGTCACCAAATAACACATCATTTTCCTTCTTATTTTTCCTCTTATACTTTACAAGAACAGAGTAACTCTGCTTCTCATTCTTGTAACTAAATGTTAACTTCTCAGGTAACACAGTTACAACACAACCCTTTGGATTTGTCACCTTCACATTGTAACTAGCAGCACCATCTCCAACATTAGTCACTGTCCTCGAAAACTTTTGCACCATTGTCTTTGCTTTGTTACCATAAAAAGCTATAAAAGAAGGATAATTAAGATCGGGCGAAGGTTTATCGCAATTATATTTTTTCGATCTTGTAATCGTCAAGATTTGATTATGAGTATAACCAAAATCACAAAGGAGATTAACATAGTCTTGTGGTGTAGCATCGTATATTAAGCCAGGATCCAATGCTTTATTAGGATCAATCTCGCCGGCTCCCATAGCAAGAGGCGAAGCGAATTGAGATGGATTACCATTATCCATAATCTGATTTTGCGTATTATCCAATGGATTAGCTGTGGTAACTATTGCTGATCTTATAGCAGCTGCACTCCAATCAGGCTTTGCGGCTTTTAACAAAGCCGCAATGCCTGATGCATGAGGACATGCCATTGATGTACCTGAAAGAAGATTGTAATTACTTGATAAAAAAACGTTTCTTCCTATTGTAGCCGATGATAAAGTCGGAACATAAGCGGCTAAAACATTCGAGCCAGGTGCCATTACATCAGGCTTTAAGATTCTTGGATAACTTTTTGAAGGACCTCTTGAACTGTAATGAGCTGCAGCTGGTGCTGGCTTTATACCAACAAATGTTTGTTCAAAATTGATACTAGCAAATGGAAATTCAACACTCTTTATATATCGAATAAGCGCTTTTTTGTCTTTTGGATTAATCACAATACTTGGAGAAAAAACTCTTCCTAGGTCAATCAGTATTGGATTTTCTGAGATAAAAACAGCACCAACCACACTTGCTGAAGTAACATTGTTGATTTGGTTAAAAACTGAAACTGATTCCAATGCTTCACAGACAATAATCCCTCTTGTTGCAGCTTCACTTAAAAGACTAAATGAATTGCATGATGATAAAGTTTTGTTGTAAACAAGTGGAAGATTATGAACTAAAGCATTAGTAATAGGATACAAAGTCCAACCAACAATAGTTTCGCCGTTTCCAAGTATCAAACTCCCAAAAGTTCGGTCAATTGTGCCTGCGGCAACGGTCATAACCCAAGGGATTCCGTTGTGTAAAGTACTAAGTTTTGGACCTTCATTTCCGGCAGAAGACGAAACAATAACATTTTTCTCCATAGCTGCAAATGAAGCTATTGCAACTGGATCTTCATAAAGTGGAACATTATCAAAACCTAAAGAGATTGAAATAACATCAACATTATCATCAATAGCTTGGTCCATTCCGGCAAGAACATCAGAAGCCACTCGTCCCTCGTCCCAAAGGACTTTATACATTGCAAGTCTAGCTTTTGGTGCAATACCTCTAGCTACACCTTTAGCATAACCAAAATATGATGCATCATTGACATAGTTACCGGCAACTGTCGAAGATGTGTGACTTCCATGGCCTTGTGTGTCTCGAGGCGAGTTCATACTGATTTTGACATTTGGTTTTGATGCAATTACACCTCTGTTGAAATATCTAGCACCAATTAGTTTCAAGTTACACATTGAAGTGTTGAAATCTTGTCCTATTTCACATTTTCCTTTCCATTTTGTTGGGATGTTTTTCGACATTCCATCGTCTTTGAAACTTTCACTTTCTGGCCAAATACCGGTGTCAATAAGACCAACAATAACATTTTCACCTAAATTTGATGCATTCCATAGCCCTTTTGAAGGGTCTAATGAAAGAAACTCAAAGGTATGTGTTGTGTCTATTGTAGCTGTTCTATCAAGATAGGCTGAGACAAAACCATGAGAGTTTTTAAGATTGTTTAACTCATTTGGTGATAGTATTGCACTGAATCCATGCATGGCATGATTATAAGTGTAAACCAATTTCTTTGATGGATGAACATGATCATTAAATTGTGTTTTTGATGATTGAAGAATGGATTCATACCAATTATGATGGCTTGTGAAGACTTGAGGCATGAGGGATTTGTCCATGTGGACTATGTAGGTGGAGCTTTCAGCTTTGGCATGGAGAGATAGTAAAAGGAAAGTAGTAATAATTAGCAATATTAATGGAAGAGAACCATTAATGTGAGGCTCCATTATGAAGCTAAACAATAATGACTTATTTGGCTTTGAAATATAAGCAGCTTACTGATTTATATATAGGGAATAGGCTTTATTTTTTTGTCTTCCTAAGAAGATTTTTATTTTTTCGAACTCCGGTCATGCATATAAAATGTAGGTTTAATTAGTTTTTTGGTCCCTTAAAGATATTTTAGGTTTTATAATGGTCTCCTAAAAAAAAAAAAGACCAGGATTGGTCCCTTAAAGACACATTTGTTTCTTAATTGGTCCTTTCCGTCAATTTTTTACAAAAAACGTTAATTTTAGTAGACTGAATTGTGGATGTCATTAAGTGTAAGTGGTCCACCAAAAACCTTATTAATTTTTAAAATTTTAACCATTGGAATTTTTTGTTATATTTGGAGTTAAAATTTAACGGAAAGTACCAATATGGCAAAAATATATGTCTTTAAGGGACCAATCCGAACTTTTTTTTCTTTAAGGAACTGTTGTAAAACCTAAAATGTCTTTAAGGGACCAATAGACTAATTAAGCCTAAAATGTAATATCCTTATCAATTGAGCTATTCATGGGGGCTGAAATTACTTGATACCAAAACTGACTCTCGAAACAGATTAGACAACTCAGTAGACCGGATATTTGTGGTGGAAAAAAAAATATCTAGTTTCGTACTTTTGTAGTTTTGATCTTTGTATTTATTTATTTTTTTTGCATTAAGTTATAACAATCATATATTATTCCAAGTATACAAACAAATATTAACTGTCATTTGTGACTGCAATGCAACTTTGTAAATTAAACAAGAAAAGCATTGCTAATCAAGAACATATAAGCTTTTCATTTAAACAAGGCGGCCGGCCAAGAGTTTGTTAAGCTTTCTACTATTGTGTATGTCCAACACTATTAAGAAAATACTAGTACGATTATATAGCGATTATATGATGTAACAAGTGTATATGCTATGAAATTCGAATGCACCTAATCCAATTCCGTGAATAAGTGATGTAACAAGTGTATTGTGAAGTTGTAAAATACCTGACTTATTCCTTTGATGGTCCTAATTATTAAGGAGTCAATGTAGCATGATTGTATATGTGAGGCTAACAACCTAATTGTTCTGTAAGGTATGGTTTGATAACCTAGTGTTTGGGGAAGTCCAATAAAATATCCGATCTCTATTAGACGGCAACAAACAATGTAATTGCACGACTGCACAGAAAAAATAAATGCAATCTAAAGATACTAATTGTTGAATATGTTAGTTGTGATGATGGAGTTTGTTTGAAGTCTCACATTGCTTAGGTTCCCGGGATGTGAAGTGTATAAATATGTGAGGGCAACCTCACCCTTTGAGCTAGCTTTTGGGGTTGAGATCCAAGCATATTTAACATGGTATCAGAGCCGGGTTAATGACTGCAATGTGGGCATTTGACCCAGTACCACGCTAGGCGTGAGGGTGGGTGTTGAATGTGTTAGTTGTGATGTTGGAGTTTATTTGAAGTTTCACATTGCTTAGGTTCCCGGGATGTAAAGTGTATAAATATGTGAAGGCAACCTCACCCTTTGAGCTAGCTTTTAGAGTTGAAATCCAAGAATATTTAACTCTAACAACCATAAACACCAAGTATAGTTGCAAACTAAAATAAAATATGTCCAACTTTTTTTTATTCTCCTACCCGAACAATGCTTCTATAAATCATAAAAAAAATAGCCATATCATTATTATGCATTATTACCTCAAAACCCATATCCAACCATAAATCACACACCATACATAATAAATTACGAGATTATGTACTAAATATACTCAACAACACTAGCTTGCTCTCTCTATTTTCCTCTTTCAATGTATTTGAAAATTTTAAATACTACAACAAATTAATTCACACCCATGCACTTGTGATTTTGGTGATGAAATTTGAAAAAGATAAAAGCAAATTGACAATATTAAAAATTGATCACAAAAAAGACAGCAACAATTTATTTATTGTAGGTCCAAAGTTTCAAAACTAAAGGAAAATAAAAAAAAAAAACACAAGAGTAGCAAATTCAAAGCTAATGGCAAAGTTTCCAACTTGTAAATAAAATCATATAGAACTCTTAGCTAAAATATTAGCATTTAATTTCAAAATTTGTGCATAGGAAATGGCAGCATACACACTCCCATGATGAAGAGCACGCCATTACATTTAATCGATTCAATCATCCTTTAGTGATTTTATCTGCAGAGAAAAATATATATATATAGATAAAAAATTAATTAAATCCTTGAATTTAATTAGTTTTTACTAAAAATATATTTCTATATACAAACTAGAATAAAAGTATACCTTTATAAAGCAAAAAGCATCTCAGATGTGGATCAATAGGAAGACCCATCTCCTCATATCTAACATCATATACTAAGTTTGGTAAAGCTCTACATATAAAAAAAAAATATTATCTTTAAATTATATATTATATTGAAATTATAATTAATCAAAATGTGACCATGCATGTTATTGACATTACCTTGGCGGGTCACTTGATTGTTCGTTATTGCCTTCGAGTCCAAACATCTATATTCAAAGAGATCAAAGATGTTTACTATTTTATATATGATGACAAGGAAGCAAACGTTTTTTGACAAATATATATATATATAATTAAAATTTGTGAGATCAATTTGTAATGTTTTGTTTTTTAGAAATTAAATTAGTTCACTCAAATTGATATTAAGGGGAATCGATTTGTAATTAATGTTAATTAGTAAAGAAACCAATTTGTAACTTTAATTAGTTAAAAGATCTATATAATACCAATAAATAAGTTAAGAGACCAATTATTAATAAAAAAAACTGCCGATATATAGGAAAACAATATAGGCCAAGTATACATGAGAGGAACCAACCCAACCCACCATGAGCAAAATTGTAAGATAAGTGTTGAAAATGTTGAGAAATTAAATTTCAAGAAAATGTAAGCCTCTAACTTGGAACGTGTACTTGGTGATCCTTATATATGGTTTTGACTAATGTAATGTGTAATCCATATTTATGCTCTTGATTAAGTTTTGTTAACCAAGTTTTATATTCTTTTGATATTTCTCCTGTCTCAAGGCTTGCGGCCTCTGTTTGAAATGTCTACTTTCATCATCACTGCATTCTTGTGAAACCTTGATGAAGAAACTATATATATATATATTTAGTGCAGTGTCATATACAGAAGCAGATTAATCAGATTTAACCAAGTTTAAGAAATTAAGTAGTATGATATAAATATTGATCGTCTATTGTGCATCTTTGATTGAACTTAGGATCGAGGGGTGTTATTTTTCTTTAATTATTTGAAATATAAGCCAATAAAGTATGAGTCTTACCCTTTCTATAATGATTGTATTATCAGCCAATAATACATTTACATGATAATACAATCATCAAAGAAACGGTAATTAAGGTTCGTAATTTATTGGCTTAGATTTCAAATAATTAAAGAATAGATAAGATGTCTCCTAAATACAATCCAAGATGCACAAGAGATGATTAATATCACACTACTTAATTTCCTATACTTTCGCCAAATCTAGTTAACCTTCTTCTATATATATATATATGACATTGCGCTGAAATATAGTCACTTCATCAAAGATTTCACAAGAATTTAGTGATAATGAAAGTAGAGATGCATTTCAAACAGAGGCCGCCAAACCTTGAGGCGGGAAATATATCAAAAGAATATGAAACTCGGTTAACAAAACCTAATCAAGGGCAAGAATTAGGATTAGACATTACATTAGTCAAAACCATATATAAGGATCACCAAGTACACGTTCCAAGTTAGAGGCTTACATTTTCTTGCTATATTATAAGAGGGGTCAACAAGCTTCTACGTAGCTTTGATTTTTAGTTGCATTTCCTTCATACACAAATTATTACTAATATAGTAGTAAAATCAATTATATATGTTACTTGAATAAAGAAATTAGAAATAGACATATATACCTGTGGTGGTGTACTATTTGGGTATTGAGTTTGACTATTGAAGGACCTTCCACCAGGATAGCTACCAAATAATCCTTGGGATTGTATCATCTCCAGGTACTCCCTATTTTTCAAAATATAAGAAATGAAATACATATACTTAGTACTCATATTTTTTTTATAAAGAACAATTATTATATTATTGCATTAATTAATTTCTTACAAAAATATCACCGATTAATTTGTGGTGAGAATAATTTTTTACTTACCTTGTGGCCGAATTTTGAATTACCGGGCCAATTGAGAACTGAGGATATTGCTGCTTCAAATTGTGATTATCAGCTCCAAGTGGGTTCTAAATGGAAAACAATATGGTAATTAAAATGTGAATATTCCTAAAAAATATGAATAAAAAGTTAGAGCAAATGTACATGTACTAGGATATATTATTATTAGAATATGATATGATTGAATATTTTCATACGTACTTGTGGATATTGAGCAAATGATTGAGCAAAATTTGGTGTTGGATAATAGTTCTGCAACATATCATTAGACTAATTAATATCATCACAATGGCTCATGCATCTAGTGGAATAATAATACTAAAACATGAAATATTATACCGGTTGAGCTATGTCTTACGGACTAAACATAATTATTCACCAAATAGTTAAGGATTTAAATTTTAGGCACAATTTGTAAAATTATTTTATATATACATTCGATAATGTATTTTCATATTAATTATTTAATCATAAACAAACACATGCATATTAAACAAAAAAAAAAAACTATATATATACCTCAAGAGCATTAGTTCCTTCCTTTGACATGGTGAACTCGTATGCTGAAATTTCCTAATTAATAAAAAAAAATCAAATTATTGATAAACAAATTAATGGTATATTATTTCAATTATAATTAAGGATTTCAATCTAAGCTAAAATACAAAGTGATTTATCTCCTTCCTGAGAAAATATCTTAGATATCTTCATATATCTTCTGCTGGATGGAAATTCTGAACAATATTACCAATTTATAGCCCTACTTATTTTGATCCAATAATTTTAGCCAGCCCTAACTTTAAACTCCGTATTTGATAAATTGTTGTGCTATTCCACTTCTAGAGAAATTTTTAAAAAAGAAATTGCAATATTTAGTTAAATTATAGATTGTTTTTTAATGTTTTTCTTTGAGAAAAACTATTTATTATGTGTTTTTGGCTAACTTGTTTTGAAGATTATTCACCAAAAAAAGAAAACTTGTTTTGAAGAATTTTATGGTATTATGTTCAACAAAAGTGGTTAAAACATAAGCAAAAATAATACAAACCATGGATAATAAAATATCAATTTCAACAAAAAATTATAATAAAGAAATAAAAAGTAGATCAACTGAAAATTTTAGAATTCAGATTTTAGTCTTGGTTATTATTATCACAAGCAGAAAATGATGGAAAACTAATCAGATTGTTTTTCATCCTTATTTTATAATTTAATGTAGAGAGTCAAAATTAAAGTTTTTCTACTGTAAAATATATGCATATAGAGTGTAAACAAAAAATAATAAAATAATACAAAACAAATGTACCCTTTGGTCAAAAAATAAAATAAAACAAATGTACACCTTGTAGACCTTTGAAGAAATATTCTAATGGAGGGAGAAATTCTTCATTACCTACAAACACAAGAGGAAAACAAATAGTTTTAAGAATATTACTTAACCATATGAAATTATGAATGAATATGTGAAAGAAATTACTACATAAAAATTGGTAGCTTCTATGGTACAAATTAATGGGGGCAAATTGGAAAACAAATAAAAACTAGTGAAAGAGAGGGGACAAAACCTGGTGTTCAAACAATGTAAGTCTCTTCCTCACTGTTTTTTATTTTTATAACTACCCACCCATTGATGCCAATATATATGTAGAATAATAAAAACATAAATAAAATACTATCTTTGGTTCTTTCTATAAGAAATTGTTGACTTTTTAGATTCATCGAATAATTCATGTATTTAATATGTATTATAAACCATATACATCAGTTATTTAATGAATCTAAAAAGTTAGTTGTTTCTTATAAAAAAGACCAAATAAAGTATTTTAAAGAAAAATATTTGAAGTCGATTACCTTTCCGTTATTCCTAATTACAAAATGGTAACAAACAATCCGTAAGTAATCCGTGAGCATAACTCAGTTGGTAAAGACATTACATGTAATATATAAACATGAGAGTTTGAACTCCGGTACTTTCACCGTGAAATTTTAACCATTATAAACTACTTAAAAAAAAAATTAGGTACTTTCCACTAAGCTAGTACTTGGTTCATAGGTTTCTCCGCGAAGAACAATAAAAACATATATTATATCAAAGTAAATAGAAAATGATAAAATATTTTATAATATCTGTAATAAATTATTTATTTTATAATTATTAATTATTTATTTTAGTATATAATGGAAATATTTCATTTCAAAGGTATATATTAAAAATGAAATTAATTGCCATGTTTTTTATGTCTGTCTGCAATGTATTCAAAGATTCTTTTTTTGACTCAAAGCTGAGAGAACTATTTTTATATAAAGGAAATTTTTTTTTCATAAAATGTAACTTTTATTTTGACTAAATGAAATATTTCTTAAAAAACATGTAATCTCATTAAATTGACATGGTTTTGGTTTTGTATAAAAATAAAATGTGAACATCTTTGACCATAATCATGATTCTCAAAATTGGTACTTTATATAATAAATTCTGTCAAAAAATATAATAAATTCTGAAAAATTTCCATTTATTTCAATTTTGATCATTAGACAATATTGGGCAATACACTACAAGAATAATCAACATTGTTTGCAATAAAAAAAATTATTTATTTTCATGAACATAACTCAATTGGTAGCAACACGGGTTTTATGTTTTAATTTGCGGGGTTTTATAACCTCCCCAAAATAACTTTGGCAACCAAGTACATTTCTATAGGGGTCAAAATTTGACTCATGAAGGAACTCAGTGAATTGACATGATATTGTGAATAAAAATCAGATTCTTTTAATTGGATAAAATAAAACATAATATTGTGTTGATTTTAAAAATGTTATCCCTGCTAACTTTAATTTAAGTTGTGGGTCAAATGGATTGACTTTTTACATTTTGGCAGATGTGATTTTTTTTTTTTACGGAAAACATTATAGGCTTCCACTAAACTAATGAAGGCAGATGTGAATTGTTTAATATAAATGATATATTATCCAACTTTTATTTTTTTTAAAAAAAATATCAATATTCTTTAGCTATTGAAACATTTCAAATCTTATGGTGGTTTTATAAAATCTTAATATGAAATTGGAGTCTATCAATTTAGACCATGCACCATATTAATTATCACAAGGATAACAACCTCTGCCAAGTTACATCTTCAAGACATATATTTTCACTCCTAGCACCATATTATCCTGATAAAAAAATGTAAAAATGCAAATCCAAATTATTTTTTATGTTAATTGTAAATAAAATAAATAATATAAAAAATTGTTCCTCGTAACTAACGCCCGTAAAAAAAATACTAACATAAAAAAGTGTCTTATTAACAAATTAATTAATTGAGAATTTGACTTTTTTCACTTTTATTATTAATCTTAATAGGCCTAATACCATATAATTAAAATTTTGACACTATAAATTTGAGCGCATTTTACACTTGGCTTTGGCTGGCCTTCATAGCAACTACAATCGCGAACCTATAGAACAATATTACAAGTCAAATATTTTCACCACTAACATCACCCATGATAGCCACCACAATCACGAAACTATAGAACAATACTGCAAGTCAATTCGAGCAACTTTTTGCACTAATACTCCATAGCCACAAGAGAGGAAGACGTCACATTGCCACCAAAAACTTTGCATTGGGTTCATGGGTTATTCCAACATCCTATGTTAATCCAATATGATACACTCCAGCCCCCGACCAACAAGTTGAACTACTGCTCTAATACCACTTGTTGAATAATCCGTGAGAGCGTTGGAAGAATAACGAGTCAATATTTCGGGACCACAAAAGAAAAAGGACCACAAAAGAAAAAGGCATCGCATCTCCACTCAAAACTTTAAGGCGTTGGGTATATATAATATAGATCACCTCTCTCATATATCTAAGATTCTTCACATCATCACATAACAATCTACAACCATCAACTCATACATTTACTGATTCACGAGTAAAATGAAAATCATAGTCCAACAACATATATCTAACTTTGCATTAATTTATGAAATTAAAGAAAAACAATATACGTTTGTATCACATACTAGCACACTAAGGCACATTCGTCTTAATTCCGACTATGGACATGAGAAAGTGAAGCTTTTCATTGATTTCTGCAGGGTCAAAGGGGTTCTCCTTGACGAAAGTCGGAGGTTCAACTCCGGTGAAAATGTAGAGAGCCTTCAATTCATCAGCACATGATGCTTGGATTGTACATTCATATCCTATTATTTTTCGGATGGCATGGATCTGTTTCCATATGTTCTCCTCATTGAATAAAACCTGCAAAAGCTCGAGTTGTTAGAATTGCAACCCCGTTTAAAAGTAAAAGATACGAAAGATATTCAAACAGAGAACACAATATTTGATCAAAAGCGAAAATTGTAGTCCATAAGCTGTCATTGAGAATTCTAAGACAAGTCCTATTGAACTATTTCTTAACAAATTAAAAAATAATTATATTTAAGTCCCTAATGTATATTCATCATCTATATAACAAGGAGATTGTCCGAAAAATACACATAAATTAGGCCTTAACCTCTTCAGAAGGGCAAACAATTTCTTTTCCAGAGGAACATTGAGATGACCGCGACTCCAATTCTATAGACGAAACAAGAACCTCCATCGATTCTGTATGCACGTCAATTGTAACATTTGAAGATTCTGCGAGCAAATAAGTTAATTCAGATATTGGCCTAAAAATCAAATGGAATTCAGAATAGAAATGGCATACATATATAAATTTATGGCCTAACCTTCATGCAAATCAATTGTATATGAGTACGCATCAGAGTCTATTCTGTTTTCCTCAGACAAGTGAAGCTCACTTTCATCAGCAATTTTTCTAGCATCTGCATCTAATGAGTCCTTTCTTTTATTATATTCATGCAATTTTGTTTCTTGATTCACAAGGTTAGAAATGTTATCATCTGATTCCACTTTCTCTAATATGGTAGGCTCTAGTTCCTCTTTAAGATTTTCATGTGTATCAGCTTTATCATCGGTAATGTCAGACGAGTCCTCGGCTACCAAAATATTAAGAACCTGCGTTTCTATGAGCAAATCACCAATTGGTTCATCTTGAAAACCTCTACCATCCAGCATTTCAGATGTTTCATCCGCTGGCTTCTGTGAATCATTCAAACCATCAACCTCTAACTCTAAATTACCTCTTGCAGGTTCACATGATTCTACCTCATTGCAAACACTATCCTCATCCTCATTATCATCATTTGTTGACTTAACCGTCTCCTCGCATAGTCTCGAATCTTCTTGGTTTATCATTTCTCCACGAGTTCCCGAATCCTGTTTGTCTTCCTGTCCTACTTCCATATTTTCAACAACTCCACCAATATCTTGATGATTCTCACTTGTTTCACTAGAAATTCCTTTTGCATATTCTCCTCTCATATCATTCTTACCCTCATCTCTAATTTTTTCTAATAGCCCTTTTGTTTCTTTTTGCATCTCTTCTTCCTCTATATCACCCTCTTTCACTTCATCTTCACATTCCTCTAAAACAACGGTTGTGACACCAAATTCAAAGGGTGCTTTAAATTCTCCACTTTCATCAAAACCCTCCATAACTGTGCCTCCACTCATTGGATTCTCATCATCAAGCTTATCCGTTGAACGTTCCTCCTCCTCCTCCTCCTCTTCCTCCTGAGAGAAATAATCAGTACTATCTTTCTCAGAACCATTGCACTGGATGACATTGCTAGCATCACTCGAATTTGACAACTCAAACTCCTCGTTTACAACCCCTTGTCCATAATCATTATCCAATATCCCATTTTCCTCATTAACATCAACCATTTCAATATCTCTCTCTGCTTCATCCTCTTTACTTAAATGTGTAATATCAATATCTTGCTTAAAACAAACATCTTCTAGTCGAAGCGGAAGATGAAGGGGACCATGTCCTTGTTGAGTAGGATTAGGTTTAGGAAGCAACTTACTCATTAAATTCTGAGTACAACTATGACTAACCAAGAAAATAGCACAAGGCATTGAAACTGCAAGGCCAATAGCAGAAGCAACTACAAAACCAGGAAGAACAACAGGAACAGAAGTTGCTACAAAACCAAAAACTAATATCTTCTTTCCTACATTGATTCCTCTCTTGAACAAACAATTCAAGTTGTTACAACTATTGGCAGGTTCAGACCAGTGTTGACAAGTACTAGTAGTAATAATAGTATCCCTCTCTTCATCTTCTACTTCTTCCAAATCCATCTTATACTACCTATTAGGATAAATAACTTAATTAAACACTACACTAGCATAAATATTTATCATATAAGTGCTTATGTATAAGTTATTTCTGAAACAAAAAATAATCTAAGTTAAACTTTTTTCATATAAACTATAAACTGATTTTGTAAGCTATCCTATAGATCATATATAAATAAGCTGACCTATAGATTGAAAATAAGCTGAAAACAGCTTATGGACATGTCATAAATACATAAACTATCTAAAACAATCTTTCAATTGCTTGTGCAGTTGTGCCACTAGATAAGCTCAAAATATGTTCATTCAAACTTAACATTACCAATGAAAGAAGCTTTCACTGTGTATTCATGTCAATTACAACTAAACAACCGGTTCAGACCTCTGAAAGTGAATGGTGGGATTAGATCTCTCATATTAGTCTGTCTTTGACCGGATACCGAGTTTTAAAAAAAAAATAAAAATGTTTTCAAAATAAAATAAGAAGAGAAGAACAAGAAGGAAGATCAAAGTTTTAGCTGAAGTGAGTTATATAGTAAGTTTCAAAACTTCAAAGAGCTAGCTGTATTGTGGTTCATCAGTTTTTCAGTCTGAATTCTATGGCCAAATTCAGTTGGAGAAAGAAAGAAAGAATGTGTCTCTTCATCGTTCATATTTGTGTTTGTCTTAGACACGTGTAGGAACACAATGATGACAGGAGTAGGGGAAGGAGTATGCCACCTGCTTTTGCATGCAAAAGACTAGTTAATTTACAATTAAAGAAATAGTTAATTTTCTACATTAATACTCCTTCCGTCTTAAATTATAGGGAAAAAACTCTATTTTTTTCACAAATTATAAGGAAAAAATCATTTTTAAAAATGTTTTTTTCCTTGTTTTCATAAAATTAAATGCAAATTGCATTTAGGGCCTGTTTGTTATAGATTTTTTTAAAATAGATTCTTATAATGTTAAATAATTTTGAGTAAAAAAAATTTACAAATGAAATTTTTTATAAAAGTTTCAAATCAAAAATTTGGTTTTTTTTTTTGTTTTCACCCTCTCTGGTTCCTAGAGGAAGGGGACCCTAGTAATCCAGAGTTCGGGGCGAGTTCTGGCATCAAATGGTTCCAGTCCCCTCCCAAATGCAGTTGCGGGGGATCGAACTATGGTCCTCCCTACCAATTTCAGCGTCAATCACCACTGAACCAACTAACGTTTGGTAAATCAAAATTTGGTTTGAATAGTTATTCTTAAAATGTTATTTTAGGTGTTTGATCATTTTATTGAAAAATTTTTTAGATATAAAAATTTCGAAAAATCATTTAATTTTGAAGCTATTTCAAATAGATTTTCATAAAAATAATTTTTGAAATACAATTTTTTGAAAAAATTGTGATTTTGACTATGTTTTGGTCTTCAATAATGTGTGTTTATGTTATATGATATCAAAATTAGTGTTTCAATTTAGAAAAAACAAATATATAAAAACTTGTAATATTTTGAAAAACGATTTTAGAAAATCTATTTTCAAAAATACAAAAAAAAAAAATTATTTTTTTAAAGGTGAAACAAACAGGCCCTTAATTTTTTGTCTTTCCCTTTTTCCCAATAAACACCAATAAAAATTGTTTTCACATCATACTATGCAACTTATTCCAAGAAAAATCATAAAAAGATATTTCAAATTATAATTTTTTAATTTTTCTTAATAAATGTGATTTTTTTTCGTATAATTTATTTATTTTTTCCAAGGAAGTACCTTTTAACCTTTACATTTAGTTTGTGGTCTCCCTGTGTATTTTGTCTTTTACCTTGAAAAAATTGACTGGATGTATATGACATAAGAATGGAAATCATCCCATAATGATCGTTAGACATAAGAACAAAAGAAAGACATTGATTTGTTTTGGAGTGCCCATAATCACAACAAACCAAATATCCTTTGAATAATTTATCCAGAAAGTGTTAGAATACATGAGCTCTAGAGAGAGCCGTACTCCCTCAGTCAACAATTTGTTAGAAAATTGTTTATATTTTAAAAAATTAATGTTACCATTATAAATAGTATTAATATTGTGCCATTTAGATCTATAGATATAATTTTTTTAGGATTAATTTTATCATCCGAAAAACTTTAATGACGTAGTTTACTATCCGTTTATTTTTCATTTTTGTGTAATTATTTTGAATTTTTTTTGTCATGTTAAGAGTATTAACATGCACCGAGATCATAAGTTACATGCATGCTCATAATAGCATATTAAAAAAGAAAAAAATACAAAAACAAAAACAAATACTTATGGGACATACAGAGTGAATCCACACAAAGTGTAGATCAACCAACCTAAATGGGAATTTACAAACAATTGAAACAACACAAGTGGATTCTACCTCCAAAGGTCTATAGAATGGTGAATAGTGAGACCGTCAACACGAAACGATCCAAAAACCATCAAGCAAAACGACTCTTTCGAGTCAATTAGTCCAACATCAAATGATGTGGATATCAAGTTACTCGGTAATCAATCACAAGGACCGATACAGATAAAAGACAGTAACGCGCGAAACCCAAAGCATTTAAAACCTGCAGACTTCAACAAATTTGGAAACAAATTCAGAGATCCAAAAAGTGAGAGTCTGAACTGAAACTTAATCAGACCGACGAAGAACAACCACGACAACTTTAGTCAACAACGTAAAATCCCAACATGTTTGTCATCAGCGGCGGCGCGTCAAGCACAGATAGTGACGAGATGGAGACACTAATTGCTTTTAGTCTCTTCTCTTCCATTCACAAATTGTTTTTAGTATCTTCTCCTCCATTCACATCATATCGTCATACTTAACATTAAATGTTTTCAGTCTCTTCTCCTCCATTTGCATCATCATCAAATAACGTTTAGTAAAAAAAAATCAAATAACAATTTGTGAATGTGTGTCTAGTTAATTTATTCAAAAAATAAAATTTCATTATTGAGTACTTCTCCGATACACATCGGAAAGTATCCCAAACGTGTACGATATTTTTTTATTGAAAAATTAAATTTCACTGAATACTTCTTCAATACGTATTGGAAAGTATCAAACATGTATTGATGTTGGATACGTATCTGACATGATAGTTAAACAATTAGAACATCGGATTTTCCTAGAATGGCAGTCATAGGAAAACAGAAAAGTCAAAATAAAAACAAGATAAAAAGATAGCAACAAAATGATGTATATATTGTTATGATGAAGATAAACATTACTATTAAATTCTATAGTCAATTCATTCATTTGGATCTAGTGAACAAGCTGATAAATGAACCAAAACTAATTTCTATTTTGAACAACAATATTAATAATTTCTTCTTCTACTTGTTCTCTTTCACTTATTCCCCCATGTCAGCAATCATCAAATTGTGTGCAACTTTGATCCTATAAATATGGTAATGCAATAACTCATATTCATTCATCCTCTCCTTATTAGAAGTGTAGGTTAATTAATAATTAGAGCAATGGCTAAGATGATGGTGCTTGCGGTTTTAATGTTTGTTGTTTTCATAAATATTTCAAGTGTTCCATCATCTTCAGCTGCTCGGTTATTAGGGAACAATAATAAAACCAACATATCCAATATAGGAAATAAGGTTAAGAGTTATATGTTACAAAATGGACTTGGTCACACACCTCCCATGGGGTATGCTATACACCTCTTTATCTCTTTCATTCAGTTATATCTATTTAACTCAGTTGGTAGGAACATCACATTTTATATGCAGTGATTAAGGTTCAAACTTCTCCGGATACCCCATTTATCCATCTAAATGGTGGAATTTCTAGTCATTAAGCTAACTAACCAAAAAAAAATTCCTTTCTTTTTTGTTACGCACAAATAAATATAGACAATTTTTTATTCATAATTTGGTAATTAATTATACATATATAATGTGTAGATGGAATAGTTGGAACCATTTTGGCTGTGATATTAATGAAAGTTTAATCCGAGATACAGGTATATATATATTCATTATCATTATTAATTATGATGTGTCCAAGTTATTATTTTTACAAAATTATATATATAATTGTGTTCTAAATTAATTTATTGTTTTATTATTTCAGCTGATGCAATGGTGTCAACTGGTCTTGCTGCTTTGGGGTACAAATATATTAATTTAGGTAAGCAACAACTACGTCTCTACTACTATACTTACTCTTTATTTTTCTTTTTTTGACAAAAGGTACTCTTTATATTGGGTATATTTAGTTAATAATTACATAAATAAATAAAAAATTTACAATAGTTTTGTAATCCATATTAGAGGAAGAATAAAGAATTATAATATTTATTTGAATTTAATTGAGTATATATGTGCACAAACAATATATAATAGTCATATTCATAGTTTCTCGTCTAATATGTTTTTCTAAAATTTCCTATCAACATAATTTAATATATTTTTAAAATATTTCTTGTCAAAATATCATACGTAAAATATCATATAGACCTATAATTTTGAACAAGAAAAAACCATTTAAATAATATAAATTTGTATGTTTTCCAGATGATTGTTGGGCAGAACTTAATCGAGACTCAAAGGTATTTAATATTTATATCATGTTTCAATTTTCTTCTTTCCATTGATTTGCATTAGTTTTTTTCTTCCTATATTAATCCTTGTTTCTGTTTAAAAAGTATAGGTGAAGTGAATTTAAATATATAGAAACTATAATATTATATATTGTCTATATATATATCTCTCACAAATTTAAGATGTTAGGGAAATATGGTTCCCAAGGCATCAACATTTCCTTCAGGAATCAAAGCTCTAGCTCATTATGTTCATAGGAGAGGCTTGAAGTTGGGAATTTATTCAGATGCTGGGTAAAAAATTAAATTGTATTTGATAATCATGACTACGATCGATCGCAATTATTTTTACTGATCTCTATTTGTCTTATGCAGAGATTTGGTTAATAATATATTGTCCGTTAAAAAAAGATTATGACAACTTACCATTTTTGTGCAGAAATTTTACTTGTAGTAAACGTATGCCTGGATCGCTTGGCCATGAAATACAAGATGCCAAAACATTTGCTTCTTGGGTATATCATATATGCATACATAATTTAAGTTATTTTTAATCTCTATCAAAATTATATCATATGTATAAGCTTAAGTTGTTAACTAACATTGATTTAAATATTTTATAGGGAGTAGACTATTTGAAGTATGATAATTGTGAAAATAATGGTATAAGTGTTAGAGAAAGGTATTTAATTTATGGCCTTCAAATGCAAATAGGTATCCGCATACTTAATGTTTTATAAAATCAGTACTTACTCATTTCATATATTTTGTAAATCAGGTACCCGCCAATGAGTGAAGCCTTGTTAAAATCTGGAAGGCCAATTTTCTTCTCTATGTGTGAATGGTGAGTTGAGATGGTAGTGTATTTCGGGTCTGGATTAAACACAGTAACTGCATGTTCGATTTAAAAACGTTCGAGATCGTTTATAGTTAATTTTATTAATATGTAATCTGAGTCATCCAATCTAAAATCGACGATCAAGATTTATAACAACGTGTTGTTAAAACAGCAGGCAATCCTCGTCCGTGATGTTTTTCTCGTATATAAATAATATTCTATTTTCTATTTTCTTCTGAATGCTTTTCTAAATCATAGGGGATGGGAAGATCCAGCAACATGGGCAAAAAGTGTAGGAAATAGTTGGAGAACAACAGGAGATATTGAAGATAATTGGAATAGGTGAGAAATTAATTAATGCTTATGATAAATTATATATTGCAATGTTTTGTTGTTTTTCTTCATTTTTTATATTATGATCAAATCACTTTATTTCATCTGCAGCATGACTACTATAATAGATGCAAATGACAAATGGGCATCTTATGCTGGACCAGGAGCATGGAATGGTAATTTTTTTTTATTAGTAAATATAATATATAGAAAAATCAAAACGATCAGAGTACAAAGAACATGAAGAGTAAACTAAAAACATAAATATAAAATCAGCTATACGCAACAATAAAAGAAAATCTAAATCAGAGACAAGAAGACAGCTTCATACTAATAGTGAAATGTTATGCATATTAAACTTAAGATCGTTGTACAATTACATCAAACTCCAACATCTCATATTTATCATTGCTATTTGGATATTATTAGATCCTGATATGCTCGAAGTTGGAAATGGAGGCATGACTACAGAGGAATATCGTGCACATTTCAGCATTTGGGCATTAGCTAAGGTGCATGAAAAAAAAATTATATACCTATTGCGGGGATCGAACCGTGATCCTCCCTACCAAGTTCAGCGTCAATTACCATTGAACCAACTAACTTGGTATTATATACCTATTGTTGAAACATTGTAATATATCATGTATTTGTTGTTTAACTTTTTTATTGGATTTAAATAGGCTCCTTTATTAGTTGGTTGTGATATTCAAGCAATGGATAATACAACATATGAATTGATAACCAACTCTGAAGTTATTGCAGTAAACCAAGGTAAATAGACTTTTTTGAAAGATAAATGTGTTTATTTATTCAATAAAGGATGTTTTGAAATCCACATGCTTCTTTGGTCTTGTAGACAAACTTGGAGTTCAAGGAAAGAAAGTCAAAAGCAACAATGATTTAGAGGTAATATTATACTCTTTCCCTTAATGACCTCTTTTTTTTTTCACCACCAGTTTAATCTGGTTCGAGGGTCAGTTCTGATATCAAGTGATTCCAGCGTCCTTCCGATTGTAGTTGCGGGAGATCGAACCGTGGTCCTCCCCAACTAAAATGACCTCTTAATTGATGTTGCACTAAACTCGCATCGTGACTTTTCTTGAAAATTCATAATTAAAAAATAATAAACATACATATGTGATACAAATGCATGTGCAAATTGTGTCACATTTCTTGCACACAACTTCTTAATACAAAGTTATGGTGTCAGGTGTGGGCAGGTCCTCTAAGTAAAAATAAATTAGCAGTAGTCTTATGGAATAGAAGTTCATCAAATGCAACAGTGACTGCATCCTGGTCTGACATAGGCTTGGAACCAAACACTATAGTTGATGCAAGAGATTTATGGGAGGTAAGATAGTTACACTTGTTTTTCTCTTTATTGTGCAAATTAATTTAAATGCATATGGTTTTGATGAAACATATTGATTTTTGCAGCACTCAACACAATCATTGGTTTCGGGTGAAATCTCTGTTGAGTTAGATTCACATGCTTGTAAGATGTATGTTCTAACACGTAAAAAGATTTAAACTCGGGTGCAAAAGAAGAAAATAAACAAGCGCCGTCAGTTCTTGACTCGTACTATGTTGGCAAATCAATCACTTGTTTATTGCGAATAAAGGGGAGGGACAAATAAAGAAATATGTTAAACTATTTCATCTTGAAATGTAAGAATAAATGTACAAGTCATGTTGTCAATGAGCTTCTAAATGTATTTGCAGTTAGATGCAATGTGATCCATTTGATTTTGATGCAATAACGTTTTCAAATCTCGTTGACACTAAATAAAGAATTAAGTTATGGAAGGGCCACAAAATGTTGTGCAAATCATAACTGATAATGATCATGTTTTTGTAAGGCTGCTGGAACGTTGATTGAAGCTTAATTCAAACATATATTTTGGACTCACCTTGTATGGTCCATACATTGAATTTAGCATTGAAAAATATTTGAGCAACTAGGAATATTGATGGAAATGAAAATGAAAATGTTTATAATGAATGCAATTGGATCATCACATATGCGGTTGATGAAGCATCTTTTATCAAGACTTTCATAATAACTAACTCTATGGCATTGGCTATTTTCAATAAATTTTCCACTTTGAAAAACTTCTTTGCAAATAATGGTCATTAGTGATAGGTGGAATACTTATAGAGAAGATAACTAACCAAGAGCTACATATGTAAGAAATTAACGAAAAATGTTAGTTGTGTATCACATATTCACATATCAAAGGATTATGTTAAACATAATACATTACATAATATTTAGATGTCAAATATTATTTCAATTTTTTAAGTTATAGTAATTTTTCGTATGAATAAGAATTTTATGTATTGTGTAAATCAATATTTTGCATTAACGAGAAAATGTTAGTTGAACGCATTGTTCATGAAAAAATTTAGAATTAAATATATTTTGAGTAGTTTAGTGAAATTCCAATCATAAAGTGAATAAATGAAGTGTTCGAGTTTTAATTTCGACCCTTACTTACAGTGGTGAACCGGCGGAAGAAATATTATGAAATGGAGGTCGGGATCCGAGCAATGGATATGACCAGTCATGAAAAAATGGAGGTACATGCAGAAGATACTCGGACGCCCAAGTCAGTATAAGCTTGAGCTGGAAGTAGAGGTTAGAGTGAGACATATCTTGTGAGGTTTTGAAGGGTATATATAGATCAATGAATGTGGCATTGGGCCGGTGAATGTTGTGGCATTGGGCCGGTGAATGTGACATAAACCAATGAATGTGACATTAGACTTGATTCAGCCAAAAAAATTTAGTGGACGTTAAATACATTTTAAGTTCTTATAAATATGCGAACCTTTAAGTTTAGTCTCTACATTAGAAAAATGCTAATTTTAGTCCTTTAAAAACGATAGCTAGTACACTTTGTCCTTGGAGTAAATGGGTGATAATTAGGCTGCCGATATTATGAGTGTGCATGTAATGTGCATATTTTAATTGAATTGGCGTCCATGTGGCATGGTGATTCACATTTTTTAGTTATTTAAGATTATAAATTGATTTTTTTAAAAAAATAAATTTTGTTGACACAAAACAATAATTTAAATATTTTTTTTACTTAAATAATTTAAACAATATTAATCATATATAAATCACTAACGTAGTACGGAAGCGGGAAGGAATATCAAGCGTTAGCTCTTGAATCCACCACCAAACTTGAGAAAATTCACTATATTTTATTGAATGAAAAAAAATTTGTTACAATAGTTTATCTTAAATAGTAGAAAAAAAAAAACAAATCTACATAAAAGATACTAAAATAAAATAACAAATCTAGCTAAATAAAAATAACAAATCTCACTAAAACATAATAAAATAAAAATAACAAATCTATGGTAAAATTAAATCTTATCTATTTTCCAAGCGGCCTCCATCAATTAATTACCCGATTCCTTTTCTTAAGGTAAATCCCTAATTCCCAATTTATCTCTCAAATTCATCCATTCAAACCCAAAACCCTTTTCTTCTGCACCGCTGTCGTTTAGTAAAATAAAGGGTGCGAATAGCATTACTGTTTAGTAAGAACGTATTGAATAAAAAGAAAGAAAGAAATAGAAGTTAAACGAAGTAACAGAAAACAACAGATATGAAAATCGTTCGTAAAGACTTGGCGCGCAATGGCCCTGGATGCGTTAAGGTTCGTTACAAAGATGAATGAATTCAATTTAATCGTAAAATTTGTAACTAACTTTTTTCTGTTACACAGATGGTGCCAGTGGATTCAGATGATTTATGGTATGTATATAACTTGATAGCTCCTGGTGATTCAATCATGGCAGTTACTTTCAGGAAGGTTCTTAGAGGAGCTGATAATGGTGGAAGAGATGCTCATCGTTTTAAACTTAAATTGGAAATTGAAGTTGAAGATGTATGTACTTGTAATTTCACCCCAAGTGTTTTTACTTTTTAGAGTTTAAAGATATGCACATTAAATAATTTTATACCGACAACCAATTTTTCATGTCACATTAAGAAAGTATCAATCATTAGTTGGTTCAGTGGTGATTGACGCTAAACTTGGTAGGGAGGACCACGGTTCGATCCCCACAACTCCAATCGTGAGGGGGCTGGAACCACTTGATTTCAGAAGACCTCTAAAAACTTATGGTAAAAGCTAAAAAAAAAAAAAAAAAAAAATAGGGTGACTAGGTGTAATACATGGTGGTTGTTGTTATTGGTTGACTACTTGACTGTACTGAAATATTTTATTTCTTTCTTTTTTTCCATGTTTCTTATTAATTAAGATTTAATTTTTATGCATTGATACGTAAAACTTTTTTTAAGCATTATTTCAATTTCGTTAGTAGAGTAGTGTTTTATTGTGATTTAAGTAGATGCGTGTGTAAAAATGTTTTATACTTGTGGTTTGTGGTGCCTAGAAATTAATTGAGAAAAAAGGAATATGCACCGACGGTCTAATTTTACAATGTCAGCCAATAACAACCATATTTTCCACCCCATCATCTCATTTAACCCCACTTTCTTGATATGGCATGAAAAATTGATAATTTTTTATTGGATGACTGTGTAAAACTCTTTTACACTGTCAGTGCATCTCCGTTAAACTCAAATTAATATCTTATTTTTATTTTTTTGGTTAAAAGATTAATATATTTTTATGATGTAGCAAGAGTTGGGTTTTGAGTGACTTTTTAAGGTTTGTTTTGTCTGTGTTTTTTTGGTTCCAGGGTGTGGATTATGATAAAGAAGGTTCAGTTTTGCGTGTTCGAGGGAAGAACATTCTAGAGAACGAACATGTCAAGGTAGTTAGTTGGTTAGTTATAAGGAACTGTCAGTCTCAGTTTCAACTGATGGATTTGACTTTTTATATTTGATTATTGGATGCAGATAGGAGCATTCCATACTTTAGAACTTGAGTTACAGCGACCTTTTGTGATCAGGAAGGTAATTGTTGTGATTCTTGTTTTTTCGTGATGTAATTGTGTTATATTATATATCTGTTTTGTGTTCATATGAACTATATCTTTTTAGTTCGATATATCATCTTGTTTAAAATTATGAAAGTAATATCTCAATTCGGGGAGATTTATGACAATTTATTTTTTCTTTCAAAGAATCATGATTACGAAAGATTGTGTTTTGCATTTTGTAGGATGTCTGGGATTCATATGCTTTAGAGGTACTCCAGCAGGCCTCTGGTATGTTATCGTTTATTTGATGAATCTGTCAATTCTATAATAGGCGTTTATACTAATATGTGTTTGTGGGAACCATGGGAAATAATGGATCTGCTAGTTTATGTAATATATCTTTAACCCTGCACCCATTTAAAGTAGGGAAAAATGTGCAAAAGTGAAGTAATTAAGTAAATGTTTCATGTAGAATCACATTCATATTCTTCTTCAAAAAAAGAATCACATTCATATTCATTAAGGAAAATGGAAGTCATGTTCTTCATCTGGTCGGCTTGTAATATGATTGTTGGTGTAAACAATGTCAATATGGTAAACAATATTCCATGTTTATTTTTCAGATCCTGCTGCAAGTGCTGATCTAGCCGTGGTGTTAATGCAAGAAGGATTAGCCCATATCCTCCTTGTTGGTAGAAGGTACTATATTAGTAACATTCATTAAATAGGTTTCACTTATCATTTTTATATTAAGATGATATTTAGACTATTTGGTCAGCATTGGATAGAGTAGTAGGATTGTTGGTGTCTGGTGTGTTTGATTTCTGTGTGAAACCACATACCATGTATATTAAATACTTGTTCTTCTTGTTGATGTATTTATTCATCATCTTATGACTGACATAACAGTATGACTGTTACTCGTTCACGGATAGAAGCTTCAATTCCTCGCAAGCATGGGGCTGCAATTGCTAGTTATGAGAAAGTATGTTCTCTCTGTCTGCCTCTCTTTTAAAATGATAATAGTTACATACTTCTGTAAATGAATTCTATAACATGATTGCTCCAATTCTAAAGCATTGTCCTCCTTTTTGTAGGCTTTGAATAAGTTCTTTGAGAATGTTTTGCAGGTAAATTCTTCCCGAGTACTTGTATTTCTCATGCTTAGCATTTATTCTCATTCGTGATATATATATATATATATATATATATATATATAAAATTGAAAAATGGGTTGATTATGATTTATAGAACTTATTTTTCAATACAAAGGGGTTTGTTCAATTTAAAGAATATGTGCTAGTGATCTGCTGCGAGTTTGTATACTCAAATCTTTATAAGCTTATTTGTGCTGCACTAGATATAACTTATAAGTTGCCTGCTCATTCTTTATTCACCAGTGTTAAATATATTTATTCTTTTGCCAACAAAATTGAGAAAGGGGCACGCACAAGTTTAATTGATCCTGCTGATCTTTTTTAGGCATTCTTGAGACATATAGATTTCAACGTGGTTCGTTGTGCTGTAATTGCAAGTCCTGGATTTACAAAAGTATGTAACTATTCCCTATTCTTTCAATTTGGGCTTCTTCTTTCTTAGTGAGCATTTACAATTTGATACCACACATACATTTCTTAATGACAATGATATGCATGCATAAGCTCAGACAGATTTGATATAGTTTAGTGTGTTTGTTATGCTTATTATTTATCTTATATGTCTCTATTTCTGTTACAGGATCAGTTTCATCGTCACTTATTTTTGGAGGCAGAAAGAAGACAGCTGCGACCTATTATTGAAAACAAATCACGCATCATTCTCGCACACACAAGCTCAGGATACAAGTATGGTTGCTTTCTTCATTGCATCTTCTCTTCTCCTCTCTATTCCTATGTTTATATGAGTTTAAGAAAGCCTTGTTAGGTAACTAGCCTTAAGTAACATGAAAACTATAGTTAATTATATGAAAACCTTGTGACTTTTTATTGTTGTATGTTGTAACCCATAATTTTCCAGTATTTTAACACTTGATTCTACTCAAGTTGTACCGTTCCTTTTAGGCTGGCGTTTAAATTATGTTTTGTAGTTGTATCTGCTCTACATAGACATTTTAAGTGAATGCCAAATTTCATGTTTTTTCTCCTTAAAATGCGGAAACAAATGTTGGCAATCATAGATTCACACGCTGTTGTTTTAAGGATGGACTTTGCTGGTGGGTACCGCAGTATTTGATTTAACTTATCACTTTCACATTACAATTTCTTATCTGTAGGCATAGCTTAAAAGAGGTTCTGGATGCTCCAAATGTTATGAGTATGATAAAAGATACTAAGGCAGCACAAGAGGTACCATCAAAACCAAAGTACTAGACATTTTTTGCTGAGTTATTTCCTTATCCTGTTTAGTTGAGTCTGAAACAAGAGTTATTCTTTCGTTTTCTTCAGGTTCGAATTCTGAAGGAGTTTTACGACATGCTATCAAATGTCAGGTTCTATGCTTGAAATGCGTTTGTTTGCCTTGCCTATATTTATGGTTGAAATGTCATTTTCACTTTTTAAAATTTCTGCCGCCACTGATTTGAGAATTGGTTCATTTTTAAGATTTGATAGGGCAAGACACTCTAAGTTTGACTGGATCATTAGGGCAGAAGAGTGTTGATCTTTTAGTCTGTTGCATGATGAATTTTTATTATGAAGATGCTTACTTTATTGAAGCTACTCAAGAGTAGTACATCTTCCATGAAATTTCATTCTAATTTGTTTATACCTCAAGTTGCCCAATTTTTTTTATCAAAAAGACACATACTATCATAAAACTGTATTTTCCCCTTTATTAGTGCAGGGGAACTACTTCAGGTTCATTTAATTGTTTAATTTGAATATTTAATATAATTGATTACCTCTGTGATACAAGAATACAGATACAGGTAGGGTGAAAGTATCAGATACAACACCAGAGTTATACAAGGATAGAACTTTTGTTTAAAATTTGGCTACATAGCATATTATCAAATGATATTGCAAAATGCATAGAAAACATTACAACATCTCATGTAGGTCATAAATAAAACACATAGATGGGCTATTCCGTTGATTAAGGCAAAAGTTGAGAATAAATAAAATCAGCTTAGGCATGGGAAATACATTACAATCTAATATTTATCAAGTATTTGAGTATTAAGTACTGTATCAATATCTACACTGGAATTGGTAGTATGTATTGTGTGTGTGTGTGTGTGTGTGTGTGTGTGTGTGTGTGTGTGTGTGTGTTTGTTTTATTGGTTATTGGTTATCCTCTGTTTCTCCCTTAAACTAAATGTCACAAATCCTGATTGAATAATTTTTGGGTGGAACAGGATTCATCACGTGCTTGTTATGGAGCAAAACATGTTGAGGTTGCCCATGAACGTCTAGCTGTGCAAATGCTTCTCATTGCAGATTCTCTTTTCAGGTTTGTAAGATATTCTGAATCAAGCAACATGCTGGATTGTTTTATCTAATTAGTGAAAGTGGTGGCAACACCAACGCTCTCTAACACACGTCACAATCTACTCTTCAATAATAGTAGGTGAAATTCATTTGAATCTCACCAAACATACAGTGGAATGCACATGATTTAGTGAATCCTACATAAATAAGAGTGTGTTGAGAATTAAAAGGGTGTTTGAGTATGTTGCATTCACTTTGACAATGTGTATCCTGCATTTTCGTTTAGTTCAACCATGTATCTTATCTATTCACATTCTTGGAAATGGTTTAGATAAAAAGTCTTTGAATATGTTTTAGTTGTGAGTCGTTATATCATATGATAACTGGATTTTATCTCTGTGATTGTTTACGATTAGCTTGGGATATGTGATGTAATGCAACCCAGAAAATGTTCTTTTTGATGTTGCGATAGATAACTGTGGCTTAAATATAAATTTATCTGCACGATTTTGGTTACAGGAATGCAGATATACCAAAGAGGAAAAAGTATGTTAACTTGGTTAATTCAGTTAAGGATTCTGGAGGTTCTGTTCATGTATTTTCATCCATGCATGCCTCTGGAGAACGTAAGTTGTATTACTTTCTTTACTTTCTTTCTTTTTGGGTCTGTGGAGTGTGGGATATTGTTTAAGGATCCAATGAACTGAAAACCTCGGATAATGTGTGTTAGAGATAATATAAAATCATTGATGTGACCTTATCCAAACAGCTTAAGCTTTTGAGATAATCGGTTATTTGACATGGTATCAGAGCCTCTATGACTAAGTGGTCTAGAGTTCGATCCCCGCTCCCCTCACTTTCTAATTATAAAGTGGAATTTAAGCATATGGTAGGTGGGCCTATGCATTATCCACGCTTCAAGCCCAAGTGGGCTCTTGCATGAGGGGGCGTGTTAGAGATAATATAAAACCATTGATGTGACCTTATCCAAACAGCTTAAGCTTTTGGGATAATCGGTTATTTGACAATGTGGTAAAGACGGTACAAAGTATTAGGATAGCTAAACTAAAGATTTTCCAATTTTTTTCTTCCTCCCGCTTTTTATTAGAGATGCTGTTGTGTGAAAGTAAATGAAACTTCTAGTTAAGCATATACGATTGAATTTTCTATTTGTTTGATATTTCATTTTGCCAAATTTACTTTGATGAACAGAACTAGAGCAGATAAGTGGCATTGCTGCAATTCTTCGGTTTCCTCTCCCCGATCTTGAAGACATTGAGATGTAATAGACAGTGTTGGTCAAACAAGTTGGTACTATTCGTAAATACACAGCTGATGTTGCAACATCCCCCGACGACTCCTGGGGCGAGATGCTGAGTTTGCTAGATCTGATGAACCAGGGAGCTTGTAGTATAAAGTGTAAAGCAGGCAATGATAAGTAATAGTTTTTAGTTATATTTGATGCCAAGTATCTATTCTATGGGGTGGATACTTGTGCTACTGGGTATTTAAATGTAACATTTATACTTCCAAATTCCCATCACCAGTTGGGTAAAAATGAATTGATTATGATATTTGATGCCAAGTTATATTTTTTAGGAGATTCTTTTTTTACAGAATTAATTAAATTTTTGAGTTAATACTCCATTTTAGTGATATAAATAGAGCATTGCAATTGTACTAAAAAAAAGATAAGAGTATTGGCTTTGATCATAAAGTTCGATTAAATGTGTTAAAGAGTGGTGTGATAAAGGTGTGATAACAAGTTCGATTTTCATCTTCAACAAAAATTAGTAAGGGGGTCTATTGGATTGAGATTTCACAAGACTATTTTGACAAAAAAAAATTTGAAGATTTTAAAAAACTTTGTGAGATTGTATTGATTTTGTAAGATTTTAAATTATTTTTTACAATCAAGATTTTTAACACAAGAATCTGTGAAATTTTATATCATAGACTTTTGAGATTTCAAAGACTTTATAAACTTTTAAGATTTAAATGCCTCAATAAATTCAATACAAATTTCTTCTTAAAAAAAATAATGAATCAATCGATGAAAATGAATCATTCCTTTTTTTTTTTAACCAAAAATGAATCATTCCTTGAAAATATCAATCATCAATCAATCAATATCAAATTAAACCAATGAATCAATTTTATTTTTTTTAAAAAAAAAATAAACTATGAATGGTTGAAGAATCATGTTTTTTGTTGTAACAAGTTGCAGAATTTTTTTTTTTCAAAGTTGTATATATTATATATATAATGATCGAAATAAGGATCATGTTACAGAATATGTATTTGGCGTATACGAAGAATCATTCTGCAATCATATATGTTTTTTTTGGCATATAGATCGATGTATATGATCAACGATTTCAAATTAAAATTGTTGTATATGATAGTTATTCAAAAAGACAATTGAAAAGTACAGAAGGTTGTAAAAAATAGAACGTGAACACCAATTTTGTAAAAAGTCTTTGGAAGAAAAGAAAAGTCTTGAGGGTTGAAGTGGGATTGTTAGATGACAAAGGTATTTATATTTTCAACAAAAAAGTCCCTCAAAATCCATTCTACAAAAGAATCCATCAAAATCAATATATTTTTGAATACCTAGAGACATTTTTAAAGTCATACGAAATTTCAATCGAATACCCACTGATTTTGTTGCCTTGAAAAAAAAATCTTAATTATCTTAATTGAATACCACAAGATTTGTTTATATTTTATAAAAGTATTGATTGAATATCACAAGATTCTTTTTCTATAAAAAAGTCTTTAAAATCCTTTGAAATCTTAATTGAATACACCCTCCTAAATTAACATTTTAACAATAAAAAAACTCTCTTGGAATTTTTAATGTTATAATAAACTAATGATGCTAACCAATAGTTGGTTCAGTGGTGATTGGCGCTGAACTTGGTAGGGAGGACCATTTGATGCCAAAACTGTCTCCCGAACCAGATTAAACTGGTAGCGAAAGAAAAAAAAAAACTAATGATGCTAACTTGGAACCTAGAATAATGTTAGCGACTTGGATTTGGTGCAGTCGACACCCTTGACTACACATGCAGTCAATGAGATTAAGATCATTCGATCAAAATTGAACGATTGATATTTAAAGATAAGATTTTTATATTTTAACTGCACTGAATCCATGTGCTAATGTTAGTCGTGATATAAATTGGATATCGTAACTCTCCATATAAAAATATGGTCCATTTTTTTCCTTTTCCATGTCATAAATATAAAATACCCACCACCGTTTAGAATTGACAAATCTTTTTGTTATTTATGAAACATTAGAGATTAAAACTCATAAAATAAGGGGTGCGAATAGCATTACTCTTTAGGCTCTGTTTGGTAAAATTAAGCTATAAATTAGCTTATAGTTGAAAAGTTAGCTGATACTGATAGCTGAAAAGCTAGTTGATTGAAATTAAAGTGTTTGGTAAAATTAGCTTTTTAAGTGATTGATAAATATAAAAAGACATAAAAGGATATTTATATGTAGTGGGTAGTTTTTGTTTTAGTGGGTAGTTTTTTATTTTATAAAAAATAATAAAATTAAAGGTTAAAAATGGAAAAAACTGTAAAAAGCTATAAGTTATAAGCTCAAACGCTACTTGAAATAGCATCTCAAAAAAAGTTATAAGCTCGTGACAAAAGTTTTTTACCAAACACTTTATTTTTTTCAAACAAGCTTATAAGCTAGTCCAATAAACTATAAGCTAGCTTATTGGACTTACCAAACATACCTTAGTAAAAACGAATTGAATAAAAAGAAAAAAGAGAAGTAAAACGAAGTAACAGAAAACAGCAGATATGAAAATCGTTCGTAAAGACTTCGTGCGCAATGGACCTGGAAGCGTTAAGGTTCGTTCAATTTTCCCCAATTTTCACACAAGAATTCAATTTAATTGCAAAATTTGTAACTAACTTTTCTGTTACACAGATGGTTCCAGTGGATTCAGATGATTTATGGTATGTATATAACTTGATAGCTCCTGGTGATTCAATCATGGCAGTTACTATCAGGAAAGTTCTTAGAGAAGCTGCTAATGGTGGAAGAGATGCTGAACGTGTTAAAATGAAATTGGAAATTAAAGTTGAAGATGTATGTACTTGTTTTTTCGCCTCGAATGTGTTTATAGAGTTTAAAAGATATGCACCGTAAAATAATTTTACACAGACAACCAATCGTCCATATCATGTAAAGAAAGTGGTGTGACGTGGTGGAATATATGTTGTTGTTATTAGTTGACTGTATTATTTTACACTATCGGTGCATGTTACTTTTTTTTCGTGTTTTTATTAGGATTTAATTTTTATGTATTGGTACTGTAAAACTTTTTTACGCATGCATTCAATTTCGTTAATAGAGTAGTGTCTTATTGTGATTTAAATAGATGCCTGTGTAAAAATGTATATATTTTTATTATGTAGCAATAATTGGGTTTCGAGTGACATTTTAAGGTTTGTTTTGTCTGTGTTTTTTTGGTTCCAGGGTGTGGATTATGATAAAGAAGGTTCAGTTTTGCGTGTTCGGGGGAAGAACATTCTAGAGAATGAACATGTCAAGGTAGTTAGTTAGTTAGTTAGTTAGTTAGTTAGTTAGTTAGTTATTTACTGTCAGTCTCAGTTTCAACTAATAAATTGAACTTCTCATATTTGATTACTTGTTGCAGATAGGAGCATTCCATACTTTAGAACTTGAGTTACAGCGACCTTTTGTGATCAGGAAGGTAATTGTTATGATTCATGTTGTTGTTTCTTTCGTGTTGTAACTGTTGTTATATTATTTGTGTGCTTTGCATTCGTATGAACTAGATATTTTAAAATTATGAAAATAATATCTCAATTCGGGGAGATTTATGACAATTTGTTTTTCTTTTTGCCTTTTGTAGGATGTCTGGGATTCTTATGCTTTGGAGGTACTCCAGCAGGCATCTGGTATGTTATCGGTTATCTGATAAAACTGTCAATTTTACGATACATGTTTATATTAATATGTGTTTGTGGAAACCATGGAAACTCATGCAACTTCTATTTTATGTAATATATCTTTAATCCTGCACTGCACCCATTGAAGTAGGGAAAATGGTGAAAAAGTGAAATAATTAAGTAAATGCTTCATGTAGAATCACATTCATATTTAGTAAACAAAATGGAAGTCATAATCCTCATCTGGTTGGCTTGTAATATGACTGTTGGTGTAAATAATGTCAATATGGTAAACAAAATTCCATGTTGATTTTGCAGATCCTGCTGCAAGTGCTGATCTAGCTGTGGTGTTAATGCAAGAAGGATTAGCCCATATCCTCCTTGTTGGTAGAAGGTACTGTATTAGTAACATTCATTAAATAGGTTTCACTTATCATTTTTATATTAAGATTAAGATGACCATTCGATAGAGTAGTAGGATTGTTGGTGTTGGGTGTGTTTGATTTCTGTCTGGAACCACAGACCATGTATATTAAATACTTGTTCTTCTTGTTGATGTATTTATTCATCATGTTATGACTGATATAACAGTATGACTGTTACTCGTTCACGGATTGAAGCTTCAATTCCTCGCAAGCATGGGGCAGCTATTGCTGGTTATGAGAGAGTATGTTCTCTCTGTCTGCCTCTCTTTTAAAATGATCCTAGTGACATACATCTGTGAATGAATTCTATAACATGACTGTTCCAATTCTAAAGCATCGTCCTCCTTTTTGTAGGCTTTGAATAAGTTCTTTGAGAATGTTTTGCAGGTAAATTCTTCCTGAGTACTTGTATTTCTCATGCTTATATTCTCATCCGTGATATATATTCAATATATAAAATTGAAAACTGGGTTGATTTTGATTTATAGAACTTATTTTTCAATACAAAGAAATAAACTGGTCGGGTGGCTCTATATCTAAGTTGGCTGCTCATTCTTTACTCACTTCCTTATATTGCCATACCGTTGTAGCGTGAGATGACCATGCCAATATTATACCCGTGCACCTAACATGTGTGTCCCAAAGTCTCCAATATATCCAGGAACATGGTATGCCTGGACGAGAATGCCGTGTCTCAAACATCTTTTTATTATATTGATGACTTTGTCTTTGTTATGTTACTTTGTTACTTGCATAAGAGGATATCTTATAAAGGATAAGTTATCCTCATCTTTTGCTAATAATATATTTATTCTTCTGTCCAACAAAATTGAGAAAGGGGCACGCACAAGTTTAATTGATCCTGCTGATCTTTTTTAGGCATTCTTGAGACATATAGATTTCAACGTGGTTCGTTGTGCTGTAATTGCAAGTCCTGGATTTACAAAAGTATGTAACTATTCCCTATTCTTTCAATTTGGGCTTCTTCTTTCTTAGTGAGCATTTACAAATTTGATATCAGACTCACATTTCTTAATGACTATGATGTGCATGCATAAGCTCAGACCGGATTTGGTATAGTTTAGTGTGTGCTTATTATTTTTATGTCTCTATTTCTGTTACAGGATCAATTTCATCGTCACTTATTTTTGGAGGCAGAAAGAAGACAGCTGCGACCTATTATTGAAAACAAATCACGCATCATTCTCGCACACACAAGCTCAGGATACAAGTATGGTTGCTTTCTTCATTGCATCTTCTCCTCTCTATTCCTACTTTTATGAGTTTAAGAAAGCTTTGTTAGTAACTAGTAGCATTAAGTAACATATGAAAATTATAGTTAATTATATGAAAACCTTGTGACTTTTATTGTTGCAAGTTGTAACCCGTAATTTTCCAGTATTTTAACACTTGATTCTTCTCTAGTTGTACAGTTGTTTTTAGGGCTGGCGATTAAATTATGTTTTGTAGTTGTATCTGCTGCATATAGACATTTTAAGTGAATGCCAAATTTCATGTCTTCCTCCTTAAAATGCCGAAACAAATGTTGGCAATCATAGATTCACACACTGTTGTTTTAAGGATGGACTTTGCTAGTGGGTACTGTAGTATTTGATTTAACTAATCACTTTCACATTACAATTTCTTATCTGTAGGCATAGCTTAAAAGAGGTTCTCGATGCTCCAAATGTTATGAGTATGATAAAAGATACTAAGGCAGCACAAGAGGTACCATCAAAACCAAAGTACTACATTCGGAGTTATTTCCTTATCCTGTTTAATTGGGTCTGAAACAAGAGTTATTCTTTCTTTTTCTTCAGGTTCGAATTCTGAAGGAGTTTTACGACATGCTTTCAAATGTAAGGTTCTATGCTTGAAATGATTTTATGTGCCTTGTCTATATTTATGGTGGAAATGTCATTTTCCCTTTTTAAAATTTCTGCCGCCACTAATTTGAGAATTGGTTCATTTTTAAGATTTGATAGGGCAAGACCCTCTTAAGTTTGACTGGATCATTAGGAACTTTGTGTAACTTCATTTGCTTGTAATCATATCATGTCCAAAAGAAGAGTGTTGATCTTTTAGTCTGTTGCATGATGAATTTTTATGACTTTTAGATGCTTGCTTTATTGAAGCTACTCAAGAGTAGTACATCTTCCATGAAATTTCATTTTCATATTTTATTCTAATTTGTTTATAACTCAAGTTGGGTGCTGCAAATGATAGGTGATGATTATGGGGTGCCAACATAGTTGGGATGTCATAGTTATCATGTGATGCCTATGCACGCTAATGTTTTAAAAAAAAAATAGTTTATAACTCAAGTTGCTCAATTTTTTTTATCAAAGAAAAATACTATCATAAAACTGTATTTTCCCCTTTATTAGTGCAGGGGAACTACTTCAAGTTCATTTAATTGTTTATTTTGAATATGTAATATAATTGATTAGCTCTGTGATACAAGAATACAGATACAAGTATTGTGATAGCATCAGATACAACACCAGAGTTGTACAAGGATAGAACTGCTGTTTAAAATTTGGCTACATAGCATATTATGAAATGTTATTGCAAAATGCATAGAAAGCATTACAACATCTAATGTAGGTCATAAATAAAACACTATAGATGGGTTATTCCGTTGATTGAAAGCCAAAAGTTAGCATATAAAAAAAAATAAAAATTCAGCTTAGGCATGGGAAATACATCAAGTATCTGAGTATTAAGTACTGTATCAGTATCTAAACTGTAATTGGTAGTATATATATCAAATTCGAAACACCATCACAGGACATTGTAAAGCATCCATCCTCCTAGGTTTCCCTAAATGCTTGAAAATATGATATCTCGATGTTTTATTAGTTATCCTGTGTTTATCCCTTGAACTAAATGTCACATCAAAGTCGTGAGAATGGCTACCTAAATGTTGCATTTTCAATATCTTAGAAATCCTGATTGAATTTTTGTTGGGGTGGGACAGGATTCATCACGTGCTTGTTATGGAGCAAAACATGTTGAGGTTGCCCATGAACGTCTAGCTGTGCAAACGCTTCTCATTGCAGATTCTCTTTTCAGGTTTGTAAGATATTCTAAAACAAACAACGTGCCAGATTGTTTTATCTAATTGATGAAAGTGTTGGCAACACCAACACTCTCTAACACACATCACAATCTACTCTTTAATAGTAGGTGAAATTCATTTGAATCTCACCAAACATACAGTGGAATGCACATGATTTATTGGATCCTACATAAATAAGAGTGTGTTGAGAATTAAAAGGGTGTTTGAGTATGTTGCATTCACTTTGACATTGTGTATCCTGCATTTTTATTTAATTCAGCCATGTATCTTATCTGTTCACGTTCTTGGAAATGGTTTAAATAAAAAAAGTCTTCGAATATGTTTTAGTTGTGAGTCATTATATCATGATAGCTGGATTTTATCTCTGCGATTGTTTACGATTAGCTTGGGATTTGTGATGTAATGCAACCCAGAAAATGTTCTTTTTGATGTGTGATAGAAAGCTGTGGCTGAAATATAAATTTATCTGCACGATGTTGGTTATAGGAATGCAGATATACCAAAGAGGAAAAAGTATGTTAACTTGGTCAATTCAGTTAAAGATTCTGGAGGTTCTGTTCATGTATTTTCATCCATGCATGTCTCTGGAGAACGTAAGTTGTATTACTTTCACTTCTTTTTTTTCTTTTTTCTTGGGTGTGTGGAGGATTGTGGGATATTTATTTTAGAATCCAATGAACTGAAAACCTCGGATAATGGTAAAGACGGCATGGTACAAGTATTAGGATGTCAAAACTAAAGATTTTCCAATTTTTTTCTTCCTCCACTTTTTATTAGGGATGCTGCTGTGTGAAAGTAAATGAAACTTCTAGTTAAACATTTACGATTGAATTTTCTATTTGTTTGATATTTCATTTTTCCGAATTTACTTTGGTGAACAGAACTAGAGCAGATAAGTGGCATTGCTGCAATTCTTCGGTTTCCTCTCCCCGATCTTGAAGACATTGAGATGTAATAGACAGTGTTGGTCAATCAAGTTGGTGTTTATTTTTATTTTATACTATTCTTAAATACACAGCTGATGTCGCAACAGCCCCCCGAGGACTCCTAGGTTTGCGGGCTGCTGAGTTTGCAAGATCTGATGAACCAGGGGAATTGTAGTATAAAGTGTAAACCAGGCAATGTTAAGTTATAGTTGCTAGTTATATTTGATGCCAAGTATCTATACCATGGGGTGGATGCTTGTGCTCCTGGGTATTTAAATGTAATATTTATACTTCCAAATTCTCATCACCACACTTGCTTAGCATTCCATTTGTTTCTTTTCAAGATACAAATAATGTTTGTGTATATTAATAACATTTTTTGTTATCCTATTTATCTCAATAATTGATTGAGTGAAAACAGTTCTACAAGTTTGATTGTATTTTTTATTTCTATAATTTAAATTTAATATTTGCACTTTTGCTCTTCTAATTGCATGTATAAGATGAATCAATTTTAAGGTGATGCATCAATTGACCTATGAAGGTGGTCCATAAATAGACTTCAAAGTATATTTGATATCATACCCTCTTCTTCCTGGGTTAGGTTATTGTTGGTGTGGCTTTAAACTTTTGATAGACTCGCACAAACTCGTATAGACTTGCGAGTTTATGGCGAGTTTACGAGTCTATAAGTTTTTGAAAAAAACTCAAAATGAGCACAAATTCCCCAAACTTATTTTTTTTTGGAGACCTTAAACATTTTTTTTATTGCGTATGACAGTACACATTTGAAATTTGAAATGTTAAAGAACTTTCACTCTTCTAGTCTCCACCTTCAGCGATGATGACATATAAAGTGTCTTCTCCTTCATTGGCATTTTTCTACCCTTCAACGGCGGAGGCATGGTCCCATTTGTCTCTTGATTTGTTCACGATCGTTTCTCATACTTTATCAGTATTTTTTTCATACTTTATCAGTATTTTTTGGTTACTTTACTATTTTCTTTGTTTTATTATGGAGTGTTTTTGTTAACAATTTTGTGTGTGTGTGTGTGTGTGTGTGTTTGTGTCATTTACAATTGTATAATATATGTGTTACTTATAGGCTTTCAAAACTCATTTTTAATTTTCCATAAACTCGTACGAGTTTACGAGTCGAGTCTACGAGTCGAATTTATAGACCTTTACGAGTCTGAGTAGACTGGCGAGTCTGACAACCTTGGTTACTTGTAGAGTGTTGGCAGTGGCATGGCTTCTGCAGAATAGAGGTTGAATAGTGTGGTTATGTGTGGGGAGATGGAACCTTGATTTATTTTCATTACTTTAGCAAGTCAAAAGTTCACTTCTGAACTTCTTATCACTCTATTCATGACTCATTCACTATAGCCACCAAAATTATTCTTATATCTCTTCTGCTAAATATTAACTTGATGCTTTGAAATTTGACACTTGGCATGCAAATATAACTAAATGCTAAAAATTCTAACTTGAGTAGAAATTGCAAGGGACGAACGACGAAGGGTATTAAATCTTCAGCATAAATCCAATGATCTATATAAATCATAAGGTTCTCTCTTAAATTTCTTAAGAGATTTTTTTTTTACAGAATTGATTCAATTTTTAGAGTTAATGATCATAAAGTTCAATTATATGAGTTAAAGAGTTGAGTGATAAGGGTGGTATTAGGTTCAATTTTCATCAACAAAAATTAGTAAATTAACATTTTAACATTGACCTAGAATAAGGTTAGCTCTCGTGATATAAATTGGATATCACAACTCTCCATATAAGACTACATGGATAGTCCCTTTTTCTTTTTCCATGTTGTAAGTAAGAAGTACCCACCGCTATTTAGAAGTGACAGATCTTTGTTAGAGAATTTATGAAACACGTAAGGTTAGAGATCGAAACTCAAAACTACTTGCTTAAAGGATTCAAATCTCTTATCTTATGCATATGCTAATGTTATAAATGTTAACATATATACAAGGATCGAATAACTACTTTTGTTCTATGACTTGAAATAAGGAAATGAGTTTGAGATATGGAAAGTCCCTACAAATTATTTTAAAAATTTAGATGGTGAATTTAACAAGTACTCATTTGAATCATTATTATCACAAGGCACATCAAGATCAAATAGAAACTTTTAAAGAAATGAAATACAAAATTCCATTGCAGTTGTGATTACTTCGTAGTTATTTGTAATCTTTCTGAGAATACTCATTTGATTACAAAGCTCATGAACATCCTTTAAAGCTGTTTGATTAGCTTCTGTTCATCTTTGATTTACAAAAACAAATAATTTCATCACTTCTAAAATTCTGCAACCACTGGCAATTGTCACCGCGAAATGTAAAGAGAAAAACAAGCAGAAGAAATTAGGAACAAATTTTTGTATATATAACAATACAGCCCTTGATAGAATAGGGAAGTCATGTACTTTTTTCTCCCATAATGAAATCCAATATTCACACAAAATAAAATAAACACACTAGAATGAAACTAATACTGCAACCACCGAAGTTTAGCACAAGTGGTTGGTGCACAAAGTGTGCGAGTGTTTATAAACTTTAGGGGTAGAGTTCGATTCCTATTTTATATCGACATTTAAATAACACAACCAGTTCCCTCAGCTTCATCCAGCCCTCGAAACAAGTCAAACACGATTGAGGACTGTTCATTCAAGATACCTTTTGCTCCCTTCTCCACAATGAAATCCAATATTCACTCACAGAATAAAATAAACACACTAGAAAGAAACTGATACTGCAACCACCGGAGTTTAGCACAAGTGGTTGGTGTATGCGACTGTCAACTCCAGGCTACTGAGTTCAATTCCTATATATATAAAAAAAACTGGTACTGCATGTCTTATATCAACATTTAAATGAACACAACCTGCTCCCTCAGCTTCATCCAAACCACAAAAGAGGCCAAAGCCAAACACGACTCGGGATTGTTCGTTCAAGATGCCTTTTGACTTGGCTGCTAGTCAAGTTACTCCAACACAACCAAAGAACTAAGCAATTTGCATGAATCTTCTCAAATCAATGCATCACAATTTTGAGTAAAAGCATGTTCATTACTCATCTCCTTGATTGTGATTGAAACCTGGGAAGCACCTGCCAACGTCCATCCGGAGCAATAAATTACCATTTTGCTTTAAAGATCTCACACAACCTTCTGTTCTAATTCTTGTTGTTTTCTCCATTTCTACTTCTAGGAACAGAACTATCCTTACCAGAGTGTACTCCCAAAGCATGAGCAAACATTCTCTTTGCAGCTCCTAGGTGCTCCTTTTTCATGTACTCTTTGCTCACAGTTTCCCCTTGTTTTCCATCTCGAGACAATGGTGGTGAATCTTTGTTAACTGGTGTTTGATCATTCCTTTTATTGAGTGAGGCTGCATTAGAAGTAGAACTGCCGGTGTTTCTTGTTCTGCTGTGTCTTCTCAGTGGTGACGACTCTTCATAATCTTTGGTTGGATACGACTTTTCACTATTGTTATCTTGAGGATTTAATTCATCTGTGAGCACTCTATCCTTCGTACTATCACTAACCAACTCATTTGGATTCTTTGTGTTGATTCTTTGACCTAGTGCATGCGCAATCATTCGGCGGGCTACCACAGGCACGCTTCGTGGCTTTTGTTCTTCAGGTTCTTTTGCCTCTGCCAAATTCATAGAAAAAATCCGCTCACGAGCAAGTAAATAAGCCGTTTTTCTTTCCTCCAGTGTCTGCTGAATGGATGCTGTATTTGTCTGTGAGACTAAAAAATGCAATATAGATTAAGGCCTACACAAAAGTGCAAATATCCACTTCATTAAAATAACAAGCGGTTTATACAAGGGTTTTATTTACTTCTATATGAGAATTTAATTTCTATTCTGGCTTTACCCAAAGTTTAATAACTGATGCAGTGATGTTCACTTTTTTTTTTTTTTGCTTACTCGTTATGATTTCATTTTTCCATTATGGATTTGTGTAATCTGTTAGCATAATACAACCAATAGATCATAATTTTTTAAGAAAAATAATAGAAACATGTGCTTCTACAAGGACAATATCAATAATTCTCAGCTACAAAAATTATACTTATTAGCCAACAAATTTAATTTGTATAGTAAACTAACTTCAGCATACAAAATTTTCCAATCGTACAATCTCATTCACTATGTGTAAAATGCTTATCAAAAAAAAAAAAAAAAAACTATATGTGTTAAAAGTTATGTTCTTTTTATAACGGTGAATCAAAAGGCAGGACCAGTATTGTGTATGATGTATAATTGTAATCGACAGAGAAGAATTAATAGTGTCTTACCAGGAGAGGCTTCTTTTCTCCGTAATATTTGGTGTGATGCAATCAAAGATTGAGGTTCATCATATGTCCCTAGGATATCGCTAACAAGGATAGGAGGTCTGCGATCCAAATGTAATTGTTATTTTATAAAGAAAATCTCACAATAGTCGCTAAAATATTACAAAATAAAGTAATCAAATATAAAAGGGACCAGGAGAGTTATAAGAGTGTAGTTTTTACATAGATGTATCTGGACATCTCTCCAGAATCAAATGACGATCTTCTCCTTCACCAGCAGATTCATGTGCAAACCTGCCACCAGTTATATCAAATAAAGGATAAGTAGATGCCGATTTAAAATGAAACCAGAAAGAATCTTTGAAATGGGCTTGCAGACAAAAAAAACAATTACGAAAAATACCCAAATATCTCAGCAAGGCGATGTAAGAGAAGACGGTTGTAAGAGTTCATTGGCTCCAACTCCAAGATCCCATCTGAACTATATTCAATAAAAACAGATATTCAGAAACATCGTGTATGGTAAACTCTGAAGCATCGACAATCCTAGGTTTAGTTGTGTCTAGTGTTTGTGTCTGTGTTCGAAATCATAGATGGTACCAGGGAAACTTAAACAAGTACAGCAGCATGCAAATGATAAATTGGCACAAAAGGCAGCTACAAAATCATATGCGACAAATAACCAACCAAACTTAGAGCCGCACTCAAAAGGCCCGTATACAAATTAAACACAGTTGGCACATATAAGTAAACCCTTGTTTGTTAATGTTGGTTTATGGCAGAATAATATTGAAAACTAAAGTAAAGTACGTTGAAGAGAATAATACTGAGATGAAATAGGGAAATTCAGTTTATTAATGACTGCAGCAATACACTAAATAGTAAGTTCAAAATATCAAAACAGAACACAACCACATCACCATAGAATTAGGAATGTGGGATAATAAAAGCTACTTTCTCTCCTAAGATGTAGGAACCACTTATTGACTCAAATAAAAAACTGAAACAATAGAAAATAAAGATAAAACAGCCACGTAATGCAGTCCAAAAGCAATAATTAACACTCCTCCTTGCTTTAGGATCTGCAAACTCCAATTTTCTGCCTTAAAAACTCAAACTTGCTGACAGGAAGTGGCTTTGTAAACAAATCTGCCAATTGATCCTCTGACTTGCAATAAACCAAAGTCACTTCTCCATTTTGCTGCATTTCTCTTAAAAAATAGAGTTTGATGTTAAAATGTTTAGTCTTCCCATGACATACAGGATCCTTTGAAATTGCAATTGCTGCCTGGTTGTCAATAAATACCTCTATCTTATGATTTTGTTGGAGATGTAAATCAAATAAAATCTTTTTTAGCCACACAACTTGATTTACAGCTGCTGTTGCTGCTATGAATTCGGCTTCTGCAGTGGATTGTGCTACTGTCTCTTGCTTCTTTGTGCACCATGAAAAAACTCCTGAGCCTAGACTGAAACAATATCCAGAGGTACTCTTCATGTCATCAATGGATCCAGCCCAGTCACTATCAGAGAATCCACACAACTTGAATGTTGGACAGCTCTCAAATTTGACACCATAATCAACAGTGCCCTTAATATATCTCAGTATTCTTTTTGCTGCTTTTAAATGCATTTCACTAGCACAATGCATAAATCGAGAGAGAATACTTACAGCAAATAGAATGTCTGGCCTTGTTGCAGTGAGATACATTAAACATCCAATAAAGACTCCTATAGTATCCTTCATCAACTTTGTCAAACCCATCTTCCTTGCTCAACTTCTCCTTTTGGTTCATTGGTGTGCTAACTGTTTTGCACTCTTCCATCTGAAATTTTTTCAATATTTCCTTTGCATACTTCTTTTGGTAGATGAACACATCATTCTCATTTTGCTTGATCTCAATTCCAAGGAAAAATGTCATCAAACCAAGATCTGTCATTTCAAAAGCTTGCATCATTTCTTGTTTGAATTCCTCAACAAGCCTTGTATCATCTCCGGTTACTAAAAGATCATCAACATAGAGGGAAATTATGAGAGAATTTTTACCCTTATGTTTCACATAAAGAGTGGACTCAGATAAACTTTTTTCAAAACCTATGCTCAATATATCTTACTGTACCAAGCCCTTGGTGCTTGTTTTAAGCCATAAAGGGCCTTCTTAAGAAGATAGACTTTATCTTCTCCACCTTGCACCGCAAATCCCTCTGGCTGCTCCACATATATCTCTTCTTGTAAATCTCCATTTAAAAAAGCTGATTTAACATCTAACTGGAATACTTTCCAGCCTTTTTGTGCAGCAATTGCTAACACCAATCTAATTGTATCTAATCTTGATACAGGTGCAAAAGTGTCAGAATAATCAACACCAAAAATTTGTGCATACCCTTTAACTACGAGTCTGGCCTTGTATTTATTGATCGAGCAATCTGCATTAAGCTTTGTTCTGAAAACCCATTTAACTCTAATGATGTTTCTATCTTCAGGCTTGTCAACGAGTTCCCATGTCTTGTTTTTTTGAATCATTGACATCTCCTCCTCCATTGCATTTTTCCATTTTGGATCTTTTAGTGCTTCTTCACAGCAAGCAGGTTCACATACTGCAACATTGCATCTTTGATAGATATCTGACAGCAGCCTTGTGCCTCTAATGGGAGGATCATCTTCTAATTCGTTCTCACACAACTCTGTTGTTTGCTTTTCAAGATAATCATCTTCAATATCATTGAAAGATCCAATTGTTTTTTTAGGATTCTTCCAGTCCCATTGTTGATCTTCATTAAAATGCACATCTCTAGAGACAGTCATCTTTCCACTTTGAGGATGATACACCTTGTAGGCTTTTGAAACAGAACTATATCCCACAAAAATTCCTGGAATTGCTTTCTTGTCAAGTTTATCACGCTTAACTTGTGGAACATGTGCAAAACAAACACAACCAAACACTTTAAGAAAGGTTAGTGAAGGCTTATACCCATACCAAGCCTCAAAAGGAGTTTTATCTTTCAAAACCTTTGTGGGGAGTCGATTTTGAAGATAAACAGCCGTGTTGGCTGCTTCTGCCCAAAATTGTTTTGGCAAGTCTTTCTCATGCAACATGCATCTAGCCATCTCCATTATGGATCTATTTCTCCTTTCACTAACTCCATTTTGCTCCGGAGTGTATGGAGTTGTGAGTTGATGTACAATGCCAGCTTCTTCACAAAATAAATTAAACTGTGTTGATGTATACTCCTTCCCATTATCGGATCTTAGAAATTGAATCTTGCAGCCACTTTGAGTTTCAACCATATTCTTGAACTTTACAAATACTCCAGCCACTTCATGCTTAAATTTCAAGAAAAAAATCCAGCACATTCTTGTAAAATCATCTATGAAGAGAACAAAGTACAGACTACCTTGTAATGACGGTGTTCTTTGAGGTCCTGCCACATCAGTGTGAATGAGCTGCAGCTTTTGAGAGGCTCTCCAAACAGTTTTTGGAAATGGTTTTCTGATTTGTTTACCAAATTGACAAGCATTACAATTTGGCAAATGATTAGAAAGCACCGGTAGACCTCTTGTCATATCATTATTCTTCATGTTCATCATTCTTTGAATATGACAATGACCAAGTCGCTTATGCCACAGTTCAGTGGGACTGACTTCAGTGAAATAAGCACTCTGCTCCTCCTCAATTGGATCAAATGAGAAGCTTTTACCTCTCATCTTAACCCTTAGAATCTCCCGACCAGTGGTGTCGAAGATTAGACAAAGTTGATTTTCAAAAGATACTTTAAATCCTTTTTCAATCAATTGGCCTACACTAAGCAGATTTTGGTCAATATCAGGTACATAAAGAACATCTGAGATTGTCTTTATACCTGAACTCGTTGAAATTACCACAGTTCCTTTTCCTTTTGCAGAAATATAGCCACCGTTCCCAATTCTGACTTTTGAGATTTGAGTAGGCTTCAAATCTTTGAAGAGAGTTCTATCATATGTCATGTGGTTTGTACAACCACTATCAATCAGCCAGCATTCTGAACTACTTTTAGTTGAAAAGCACGTTGCCACAAAAATCTGATCTTCTTCATCTTGCTCTACAACCTGGGCATTGACTTCATGTTGTTGAATTTTGCTTTTGCAAATTATAGCTTCATGTCCAAGCTGATTGCACTTGCTGCACTTTGCGTCTAGTCTTCTCCAACATCTAAACGGTGGGTGACCGTCGAGGCCACAGTGCTTGCAAGAGGGATAACTTTTCTTTTTACCTTTGTCTTTTCTTGGGTTGTTTGCGGTACTTCCAACTTCATGATGCTTGGCTTGTAAAGCACCTTCCACCACATGATCCTGTCTCATAAGCCTTTGTTGCTCCTGGGCTTGCAAGGCGTGCAACACTGCTGCTAAAGTGATTGTGGACAGATCTTTTGTGTTCTCCAAAGCCGTTATTGATGCTTCGTATCTCTCCGGTACTGTAACCAAAATTTTTTCTACGATCCTCGAATCAGCAAATTGAGTTCCGAGTAACCTAACCTTGTTTGCAATGGAAACCAATCTATCTGAGTAATCTTTAACTGTCTCAGACTCTTTCATTTTCTGCAATTCGAATTCCCTCATCAAGTTCAGCACTTGCATGCCTCGAGTCCTCTCATCCCCTGCGTATTCTTCCTTCAAATAGTCCCAGATGGCCTTGGCTGTTTTGAGCGTCATGATTCTGGTGAAGACAGTTTGTGAAACACCGGCAAAAAGACATGATTTTGCCTTTGGCTTTCTAGTTTTTTTCTCCTTGTGATTTTTTAACTGAGCCATAGTTGGATTATTCGGCAGCGGAGGAACTTCATAATCCTCTTCCACGGCTTCCCAAAGGTCCAAAGCTTCTAGGTAAGACTCCATTCTTACTGCCCAAAGGTCATAGTTGTCCCCATCAAAGACAGGAGGAGCAACTTGTGAGAAACTTGTTTCAGTTTCCATTTTCACAGGTCCCGTAAGATGATAGCTCTGCTACCAATTTGTTGGTTTATGGCAGAATAATATTGAAAACTAAAGTAAAGTATGTTGAAGAGAATAATACTGAGATGAAATAGGGAAGTTCAGTTTATTAATGACTGCAGCAATACACTAAATAGTAAGTTCAAAATATCAAAACAGAACACAACCACATCACCATAGAATTAGGAATGTGGGATAATAAAAGCTACTTTCTCTCCTAAGATGTAGGAACCACTTATTGACTCAAATAAAAAACTGAAACAATAGAAAATAAAGATAAAACAGCCACGTAATGCAGTCCAAAAGCAATAATTAACAGTTAACAAGATTTATACAACTATATTACAAAAATCATTGCATTTAATTTAAAACCATGTAAGATTGTGGTGCTGTATTTTAAAGTTACAGTGTATTATACTAATTTATTTTACGAGCCACAAAAGTAAACACAGAGGACATGAAAAGTATAATTTCAGCTGATTACAGAAAGAAGCTTCGACAAAAACATAACAATATTGTTTAAAACCATCCCATGTCATTTGAAACCTAAAAGATAAAAACACAAGCATTGTAAGAAATAAAATAAAAGGAGCAAAAAAGCAAATTGTAAGGATCCATTGAGAGCTCGAATTTGTCCATAACAATGTTAGAGACAACTACATCATTAATAGTGAATTGGGATTCCTCATAATGAATTGTGTTTTAAGATTGGTTCCATATCTAATTTGATGCACACTATAGATTTGTATCGATTGAGTTAACTTAGCATTGAATCGAGATACAACTCACATGTATCATAAGATACTGATAATCATGGTTTCATTAACTAAACTTTTAACTTAACCCACATAGTAGTGATGGCTTGAAACAAGCCAGCTAGACAGTAAAAAAACACTCAAAACCCATCTCATAAAGGTTACCTTGTGTCCTCACCCTGAAGATAGTTAACTAAAAGTTCTTCCATTGTAAGAACTAGATGCTTACAGGGAAGATTGTCCTTCACAAGAAACGCCAACTCTTCAACCTGAAATATATACATTAGTATTAGAGAAAAGGCGACATGCACTAAGTTTGTCACTATAAACTATCTTTACACCAATGTCCAGCGAAAATCCAGAATTTTGCGGCTACTTTAGATTGCAGCTACCAAGTGGAATAAAAATAGCAATACCATGAGGCCGTTTGGATTGGCTTATTTTTTAGCTTATGAAAAATAGCTTATGCAAATAAACAAGCTTTTATGTTAATTCATAAGTTCTCACTAACGAAATTTGTATCGTTATAAGTTGTTTTTTCATAAACTACCTTGACAAACTTATAATAATACATAAAAGCTTATTTATTTGAATAAGCTAAAAAATAAGTCAATTCAAACGAGCCCTTAGTACTATCGGTAAAACTTATTTTGAAAGTTTAAACACATGGCATGAAAAAACCCTTCTAAGGAAAAAATGCTGTACAGTGGCATACCAGTTCAAATAACTTCAAAACAAAGCAAAATCATCATCTTCACACATGCTACCAAATTGACACAAAACATGGAATTTCATCACCAAACTTAGCTTAGGGTTCTAAAGTTTGAATCTTTACAGTAAATAATGCAATTGGGTATAATTAGAAGAAAATAGTAGACATAAACAATAAATTATGCAATTGAGTACAATTAACAGAACATAGTACAGAGCAAGAGAGAAAGCAAAATTGAAATTGATGAGAGTATGTATATTGGGGGAAGAGTGATAGGAAGAAAGAGAAGTGAGAAAGGATTAACATACCATGGCGAATTGGGTGATACTCATATTGAAGGAATTAGGGTTCTAAGTTCCCAAATTACTTTACTTGCTACAAAATTTGAAACATGTATCTAATTTTGCAATTTAGTTCGGATTCGATGTCTGCGTGCGTGTATAAGTTACCCACCACTTTTATCTTTTATTTATGATTTTATTTTTAGACATTATTTTTTTTTTAAGCAATTTTTAGACGAATTTAATTTATATGCACGGTGGGTGTAAAGTTATTTTACATACGCGTCTAATAATATACTGACATGATAATAAAAAACACATGATGTGTTACATTCATTAAATGATGTGGCAACACATATATGTGTAAAAAATCTTTACACTGAAAGTGCAAAACAATTAAACTCATTTTTAGACATTATTATACGATATTTATTTAGAATTAGATGCATGTGTAAAATAACTTTACAAGTGTATATAAATTCTTATTTAGATAGTCCTTAGTTTGAAACTTGAAAGAATAAATTTTTTTTGTGCAAAATCAGTTTATTTTTTCCTTAGTTGAAACTTGAAAGAATACTTTTTTTTTTGCTAAATCAGTTCATTTTTTATTTTTTTTAAGAAGCCAATAGAATTTTTCTTTTTTTGTCAAAGCCAACAAAATATAAATAGACATCAATTTTACTATATTCCGAAAACTTCAATATAGTCAAATATTAGGCTTATGCAATATGCTGTTTATGCTATTAATATAGATGTTGTGAGTTTGTTCGCAGATTCATCCTTTTTATTTTTAGCGATTTTGAATTTGTATTGCATTGATGTACTCTCATCAATTTGATGAATGAATACATTTTATTTAGTAAAAAAAAGTTTATTTATGACCAAAAAAAAAATTATATGTCTTTTTTTTGGGATACAATATTTTATGTCTTTTGAAGTCAAAAAGAAATATTTATTTTATAACTCTAAAAATTTGGTCTAGTGGTAGAAAGACATATCATGAATCCGAGAGGTCTCGGATTTGAGCCCCGCTAATGTCTTTAGAAGAGGTAAATGTAAACACTTTTGTAAGCACTCTTTGAGTCCTAAGATCTTTCCTGCATTGGACTGGAGCACTAGATTTTATGTTCTTCTGTAGTCAAAAAAAAATTATTATTTTATTTTACTTATGCTTGTTTTACTGTAAAATAAAAAAAAAATTTATTTATGCACCAAAGACATTGTTTTATTTATATTTTATGTCCTTTTTAGTTAAAAGAAAATTATTTTATATTATTTATGCTTTTTGTTAGAATTATCGCCTAAAAAGATATTATTTTATCTATTTAGATTTTATATCCTTTTTTAGTTAAAAAATATATATTTATTTTATCTATGTTTTTATGTTAGACAGTATTCTGTTCCCACACTACCAACTACCAGTACTACCGAGTACCAAACCCCCAAAATAATATAACGTACCGTACAATTTTACCTGTTGCACCAACCTCTTGTGACACAACATTTCTCCTTCGGTATACTTTATTATTTCTGTGATACATTCCTTCTCTGTAGAAATAAATCCTCGGCAATTGCCGTTTGGGAATCATTCATACTATTTATATAATCTACTTTGATTATAATTTTTTACTAATATATACAAATAAATATTAGCATATTAAAAGTTGTTCAATTTATTAGGATGAGTATTTTCAAAATATAAAATTTTCATAATTTTTTATAAAAAATAATTAAAGATATTAGTGATCAAAGTTGTACATTAGTATATGTGCAAAAATCTAAAACGACAAATAAAAACAAATGGATGGATGGATGGATGGAGTACTAAACATCTTACTTCAAACTCACTTTCCCAAAAACACTTAACACATGGTTTACTTCACATAGGAATATAGGATATGATACACATTAGATTAAAGCTTCATAAAACGTGAAAGCATATTAATGTATAATGTAGAATGACATGTGTTCTCTTTTGAAACCAAAGTTTTACATGCAAAGGTATGCTAATGCTTGCAAATCTGCATCCAAAACGACGCTTCAGGCATGTAACATGCTAGCCAAGCAGTGTTCACATACAACATGAGATGAAATCATGCATCCAAAATGGGAGCAGACAAGTTGCAAACTTAGAGCAAAGGTGATTGGAGAACAAAAAACTTAAGAACGGAGTAATCAGTTACTGATCACTATTGAATTCGGACATGGAGAGGGTCAAGAACTGTTTTTGCTTTTCCGAAGGGAAGCAATGCAAGAGGATCCCGCCAATCACATCCTGAATACTGTCACTGATTTCACCTGGAGAGATACAGAGAGAGAGAGAGAGAGAGAGAGAGAGAGAGATTTGAAGCTTAAATTAATATCCTGATAGAGTAGGATAGGAAAAAGCTTGTGCATCAGTACTCAACAAAATGCTAAATATAAAATCATGTACAACATGATATATATGGTGATCCTCGTCTATAAACTGACAGCCTTGTTCACCGAGAACTGCTTGTTTTCTGCTTAGCCTTCTCAATGAGGGGCTTCAACTGCTTCTTCTCAGCAAGAATCTTTAGAAAGTTAAACAAAAAGGGTATGTAATTGTGTTTCCTACAAATATTCTCTGTCTTCCATTTTTTGAATTTTTCTACTTCTAGGAACAGAACTATCCTTCCCAGAGTGTACTCCCAAAGCATGAGCAAACATTCTCTTTGCAGCTCCCAAGTGCTCCCTTTTCATGTATTCCTTACTCACACTTTCCCCTTGTTTCCCATCTCGAGACAATGGTGGCGAATCTTTGTTAACTGGTTTTTGATCACTTCCACTTTGCTCACACTTTTTCGGTGAGGCTGCAATAGAAGTAGAACTGCCAGTGTTTCTTGTTCTGCTTGTTTGTGAAGACTCTTCATAATCTTCGGTTGGATATGACTTTTCACTATTGTTATCTTGAGCATTTAATTCATTCGTGAGCATTCTATCCTTCATACTATCACTAACCAACTCATTCGGATTCTTTGTGTTGATTCTTTGACCTAGTGCATGCGTAATCATTCGGCGGGCTACCACAGACACGGTTCGTGGCTTTTGTTCACAAGGTTCTTTTGCCTCTTCCAAATTCATAGAAACAACCCGCTCACGAGCAAGTAAATAAGCCGCTTTTCGTTCCTCCAGTGTCTGCTGAATGGATGCTGTATTTGTCTGTGAAACTAAAAAATGCAATATAGATTAAGGCCTACACAAAAGTGCAAATATCCATTTCATTAAAATAACAAGCGGTTTATACAGGAATTTTATTTACTTCCATATGAGAATTTCATTTCTATTCTGGCTGTACCACAAGTTTAATAACTGATACAGTGATGTTTACTTTTTTATGCATAGTCGTTATTATTTCATTTTTCCATTATGGATTTGTGTAATCTGTTGGCATAATACCACCAATAGTTTATCATAATTTTTCAAGAATTAGGTTTGTTTATACATCTACATCACCAAACTTGTTTGTACCATTCCATGTTTCCTAGACAATAAAGGAAATAATTTTCAACCATCTAGATAGCTTATGCATTTTGATACTACAATGTATTAGCAAATAAAATCAGAAAAATAATAGAAACATGTGCTTCTACAGGGACAATAACAATAATTTTCATGTACAAAAACTATTCTTGATTAGCCAAGAAATTGAATTTGTAGAGTAAACTAACTTTAGCAGACACAACTTGCCAACAGTACCTTTCCAACTCTTTAATAAAATAGTAAATTAAACCATAAATCTCATTCACTATATTTATTAAATGTTATGTTCTTTTTATAACGGTGAATCAAAAGGCAGGACCAGTATTACGTATGATGCATAACTGTAATCGACATTCGACAGAGAAGAATTAATAGTGTGTCTTACCAGGAGAGGCTTCTTTTCTCCGTAATATTTGGTGTGATGTAACCAAAGATTGAGGTTCATCGTACGTCCCTAGGATATCGCTAACAAGGATAGGAGGTCTGCGATCCAAATGTAATCGATATTATTTCAGAAAGAAAATCTCACAATAGTCGCTAAAATATTACAAAATAAAGTAATCAAATAATAAAAGGGACCAGGAGAGTTATAAGAGTGTAGTTTTTACATAGATGTATCTGGACGTCTCTCCAGAATCAAATGACGATATTCTCCTCCACCAGCAGATTCATGTGCAAACCTGCCACCAGTTATATCAAATAAAGGAAAAGCAGAAGCAGATTTAAAATGAAACCAGGAAGAATTTTTTAAATGGGCTTGCAAGAAAAAAATCTTTTAAGGAAAATACCCAAATATCTCAGCAAGGCGATGTAAGAGAAGACGATTGTAAGAGTTCATTGATCTTCATCATCCACCAAGGAGGGGTGGTTTTTGGGTCAATTTTTGACCCAAAATCACCCCTCTAAGTTGTTTTTTTATTTTCTTTCCATTTAAATAAGTGATTTCACATAAATTAAGTTTTTTAGTTTTGTTTTTCTTGTTTTGTGATTTCGTCGTCTGAGTGCGGCGCTTTGTTGGTGGTCGTCATTGTTACGGCGTTTGTTTGTCCGTCTTGTTGCGGTGTTCGTTTGGTTTCATTTTGAAAGGTAGATTTCAATCAATTGCAGATTCGATCAATGATTTGGGCATCATCGTTGCAGATCCGGAAGCATGGACATTCTGGTGACTTTTATCATATTATATTATTTGTAGGCATATTGCAATTGCCGTTGTATGCTATTAACATGGATGCTGTGAGATTGTTTGCAGTTTCATCCTTTTTGTTTTTAGCTATGTTGAATTTGTATTTGCATGTGATGTACTGTATCAATTATTGGAATGAATGAATATCCTTATTTTGAGTCAAAAAAAAAAAAAAAATAAAAAACAGATATTAAGAAACATCCTGTATGGTAAACTCTGAAGCATTGACAATCCTAGGTTTAGTTGTGTCTAGTGTTTGTGTCTGTGTTGAAATCAAAGATGGTACCAGGGAAATTTAAACAACTACAGCAGCATGCAAATGATAAATGCCACAAACGGAAGCTGCAAAATCATACGCTACAAAGGACCAACCAAACTTAGAGCCGCATTCAAAAGGCCCTTATATACACTCAACACAGTTTATACAAGTGAAAATGAAAGAAGATATACTATAAGGTTTTATAATCAACAAGTGAGTTGTTATGTTACAACTATAATACAAAAATCATTGCATGTATTTTAAAGTTTCAGTGTATTAAACTACTTTATTTTATGAGCCACAAAGGTACACATAGATGACATGAAAATTATAATTTCAGCTGATTACAGAAAGAAACTTTGACAAAAACATAACAAAATTGTTTAAAACCATCCCTCCCGTGTCATTTCATTTGAAACCTAAAAGATAAAAATACAAAGATTGAACGAAATAAAGTAAAAGGAGCAAAAAGCAAATTGTACGGATCCATTGAGAGATAAAATTTGTCCGTAATAATGTTAGAGATAAGTACATCATTAATAGAGATTCGGGATTCCTCATAATGAATTGGGATTTAAGATTGGTTCCATATCTAACTAGATACACACTAAACATTTGTATCAATTGGGTTTAACTTAGGATTGAATCGAGATACGACTCATGTGTATCGTAAGATACTGATAACCATGGTCCCATTAACTAAACTTTTAACTTCCCTGACCCATATAGTGATAGCTTGAATTCATAAACAAGCCGGCTAAACAGTAAAAAAACACTCAAAACCCATCTCATAAAGCTTACCTTGTGTCCTCCTCAGTCTGAAGATAGTTAACTAAAAAATCTTCCATTGTAAGAACTAGATGCTTACAAGGAAGATTGTCCTTCACGAGAAAAGCTAACTCTTCAACCTGAAATATATATACACATATATACATTAGTATAAGAGAAAAGATGACATGCACTAAGTTTGTCACTATAAACTATCTTTACACTAACGTACAACGAAAATCCAGAATTTTGCGATTATTTTTAGATTGCAGCTACCAAGTTGAATTACATAGCAATATCATGAGTTCTCATTGGATGTCGGTGTAAACTATTTTACATCGACCTCCATTAAACTCCTAGTACTATGAGTAATACCTAATTTGAAAGTATAAACACATGGCATGAAAAAACCCTTCTAAAGAAAAATGCTGCACAGTGCCATACCAGTTCAAATAACTTCAAAACAAAGCAAAATCATCGTCTTCACACATGATACCAAATTGACACAAAACATGGAATTTCATCACCAAACTTAGCTTAGGGTTCTAAAGTTTGTAACTTTACAGTAAGTAATGCAATTGGGTATAATTAGAAGAAAATAGTAGACATAAAGTTTGTAACTTCACAATAAATTATGCAATTGAGTACAATTAAAAGAACATAGTACAGAGCAAGAGAGAAGCAAAATTGAAATTGATGAGAGTATGTATATTCAGTAAGGCTGCATTAGAAGTAGAACTGCCGGTGTTTCTTGTTCTACTGTGTCTTCTCAGTGGTGAAGACTCTTCATAATCTTTGGTTGGATACGACTTTTCACTATTATTATCTTGAGCATTTAATTCATCTGTGAGCACTCTATCCTTCGTACTAACACTAACCAACTCATTCGGATTCTTTGTGTTGATTCTTTGACCTAGGGCATGCACAATCAATTGGCGGGTTACCACAGGCACGCTCCGTGGCTTTTGTTGATCAGGTTCTTTTGCCTCTTCCAAATTCATAGGAAAAATCCGCTCACGAGCTAGTAAATAAGCCGCTTTTCTTTCCTCCTGTGTCTGCTGAATGGATGCTGTATTTGTCTGTGAGACTAAAAGATGCAATATAGATTAATGGCTACACAAAAGTGCAAATATCCACTTCATTAAAATAACAAGTGGTTTATAGGGGGGTTTTATTTACTTCTAAATGAGAATGTCATTTTTTTATTTTTTTTTTGTCAGGTAGCCTAGTGGCTAGAAATTCCACCTTTTTAAGATGGATAAGTGGAGTGTCCGGGGTTCGAACCCCGGCTCCTGCATATAAAATGTTGATGTCCCTACCAACTGAGCTAAGCTCACGGGGACATTCATTTCTATTCTGGTTTTACCACAAGTTTAATAACTGTTGCAGTGATGTTTACTTTTTTATGCATACTCGTTATTATTTCATTTTTCCATTATGGATTTGTGTAATCTGTTAGCATAATACCACCAATAGTTTATCATAATTTTTCAAGAATTAGGTTTGTTCATACATCTACATCATGTCATCACCAAACTTGTTTGTACAATATCCATGTTTCCTAGACAATAAAGTAAATAATTTTCAACCATCTAGATAGCTTATGCATTTTGTTAGGACCTCAATATAGGGCGTATTAGTAATAAATATTATGAGGAATCCTACTCTGGCCCTTACAAAAAACTATGCTCATTCCTTGCTCTAAAACCCTAAAACTTATTCTTAAATACTAATAAGAAAATAAAAGCACATAATATCTTTATTTAACCTACTAATTAAATATTCCTATCTTTACCAAAAAAAAAATATATTCCTATAACTAAGGATATATTATTGAAGAATATCTTTATTATAAATTACTAATATAATATTTATTACTAATAATACGCCCTATATTGAGGTCCTAACACATTTTGATACTACAGGACCAGTATATGTGTTAAATGTTATGTTCTTTTTATAAGGGTGAATCAAAAGGCAGGACCAGTATTGCGTATGATGTATAATCGTAATCGAAAGAGAAGAATTAATAGTGTGTCTTACCAGGAGAGGCTTCTTTTCTCCGTAATATTTGGTGTGATGCACTCAAAGATTGAGGTTCATCATACATCCCTAGGATATCGCTAACAAGGATAGGAGGTCTGCGATCCAAATGTAATTGTTATTTTATAAAGAAAATCTTACAAGAGTTGATAAGATATTACAAAATAAAGTAATCAAATATAAAAGGGACCAAGAGAGTTATAAGAGTGTAGTTTTTACATAGATGTATCTGGACATCTCTCCAGAATCAAATGACGATATTCTCCTTGACCAGCAGATTCATGTGCAAACCTGCCACCAGTTATATCAAATAAAGGATAAGTAGATGCAGATTTAAAATGAAACCAGAAAGAATCTTTATAAGAAAACATGTTATTCTTGACCAAACTTATTGAGGGCCAAAGGCCATCAGTAATGTATTTGTGAGTTATTGAAGGCTCCCAGCCGTCAATAATGTATAATGGCCGCCAGTAATGCATCTTGGAGGACGTAAAAATTCAAAACGGTCAAAATGAGCATTTGTGGCGGTCAAGGGCCGTCGGTAATGCTTCTTGAAAGACGGAAAAGGTGTGACACATTACGACGGCTGCAGGCCGTCAGTAATGAATGGACCGTTTGAAAATTGTGACGGTCAGGGGCCGTCAGTAACGCGTCTTGAAGGAAGGAAAAGTGGGAGCATTTACGACGGCTTCAGGCCGTCAGTAATGCATGACCGTTGGACATTTATGGCGGTCAGGGGCCGTCAGTAATGTTTGAAAATTGTGCGAAAATTAAATTTTTGACCGTTGGAGACAACATTAACTCACTTCTCCTATTTATAATTCTTCAACAAATCCATTCTACACTTCACTTCATTTTTACATTTCCATTCTCTCTCTAAATTTTCTCTAACTTCTCTCTTAAATTTCATACTTTTAACTCTCATATTTTCATCCAAAAAGTGGTAAGTGTTTGTGTTTTATTTTTACAAAGTTAAAATTTTTGCTTTGTTATTTAAATGTATATGTTCTAATATTTGTTGTTTACCGTTTTTATTAGCAAGTCTTATTCTCGTGGTCGTGGGTTAGGAGCGCGCCAAGTAAGAATCTACTCGGCACCCAAGTAAGTAACGTAATTTTAATTTATAATACTTAGTGATAGTTTTTTTTTACCGTATACTTAGTAATAGTTATTAATTAATACTTTGTAATTTGTTACTAATATTTTCTTATCACTAAGTATAAAAATTATTGTTTTTGTAAAAATAATTAAAAAAAATATATTTAATTTTGTTTATTTCGAAAACAGTAATATTTTTTTTTAAATAAGTATTTTTTTTTCAAAAAAACAGTATATTTATATTCTTTTTTTTAAAAACGAAATATTTAAAAAATTCTTTTTAAAAAAGAAAATTTTTAACAGTTTGTGTATTTTTAAAAAAGTAATGTAATTTTCATATCTCCATCCAAAAAGTGGTAAGTGTTTGTGTTTTACTTTTAAAGTTAAAATTTTTGCTTTGTTATTTAAATGTATATGTTCTAATATTTGTTGTTTACCATTTTTATTAGCAAATTCTCGTGGTCATCGGAGGTCGTGGGTTAGGAGCGGAGTTTGTGGGTTAGGAGCGCGCCAAGTAAGAATCTACTCGGCACCCAAGTAAGTAACGTAATTTTAATTTATAATACTTAGTGATAGTTTTTTTTACCGTATACTTAGTAATAGTTATTAATTAATACTTTGTAATTTGTTACTAATATTTTCTTATCACTATGTATAAAAATTATTGTTTTTGTAAAAAAAATTAAAAAAAAATATTTAATTTTGTTTATTTCGAAAACATTAATATTTTTTTTAAATAAGTTTTTTTTTCTTTCAAAAAACAGTATATTTATATTCTTTTTTTTAAAAACGAAATTTTTAAAAAATTCTTTTTAAAAAAGAAAATTTTTAACAGTTTGTGTATTTTTAAAAAAGTAATGTAATTTTCATATCTCCATCCAAAAAGTGGTAAGTGTTTGTGTTTTACTTTTAAAGTTAAAATTTTTACTTTGTTATTTAAATGTATATGTTCTAATATTTTGTTGTTTACCATTTTTATTAGCAAATTCTCGTTGTCATCGGAGGTCGTGGGTTAGGAGCGGAGTTTGTGGTTAGGAGCGCGCCAAGTAAGACTCTACCCGGCACCCAAGTAAGTAATATATGTAATTTTAATTTATAATACTTAGTGATAGTTTTTTTTTACCGTACACTTAGTAATAGTTATTTATTAGTATTTGGTAATTTGTTACTAACATTTTATTATTACTATGTATTTAAAAAAAGAAAAAAATTATATTTAAAAAAATTATAATATATATGTTAAAAGTCGGTAGTTTTGTCAACTAAAAAACTTAGTATTTTTTAGATTTAATAAACCATAAACTTTAAAAATAAAATGTTAAAAGTTTATAATTTGCGTCAAAAAATAAAAATAAAAAGTTAGTATTCTTTGAAATCATAAAACACAACGATAAATATGGGATTGGTTATTATACATAAGCTATCCTTATGCACCATGCATAAGTTACTTAGTACACCCCCCAAATTACTAGCACACCCCCAAATTTCTCATGCACCCCCCAAATTACTTGTGCACCCCCAAATTTCTCATGCACCCCCAAATTTCTCGCACACCCCCAATATGACTTTTGCCCCCCAATTTTATTTTTTTGGTCCCCTCCACATTTCTAGCCTAAACCATTTTGTTGTGGGAATGGTTTCAGAGATATGCACTCCAAAACCATTAAGTGTATAAGATGGTTTTAGAGTACAACCCTATAATTAGAATACAAACAATAATTGTGATTTGAAACCATTTAACCAACATAATGGTTTCCAGAATTTTTAAAACCATATAAACACACATAAAACCATTTTACAATACAAATGGTTTCAGTGTATAACTATCTGAAACCATTTAACCAACATAATGGTTTCCAGAATTTTTAAAACCATAAAAACACACATAAAACCATTTTACAATACAAATGGTTTCAGTGTATAACTATCTGAAACCATTTAACCAGCATAATGGTTTCCAGAATTTTTGAAACCATAAAAACACACATAAAACCATTTTACAATACAAATGGTTTTAGTGTATAACTATCTGAAACCATTTAACTGGTTTTAAATAATAATTATAATTGTACCAAAAAAAAAACAATTATGATTCTAATTATAGGTTGTACTTCAAAACCATCTTATGCACTTAATGGTTTTGGAGTGTATATTTTTGAAATCATTCCCACAGCAAAATGGTTTAGGCTTGAAATATGGGGGGTTAAAAAAAAATTGGGCGCACAAGTCATCTGGGGGTGCGTGAAAAATTTTGGGGGGTGCGCTAGAAATTTGGGGGTGCGCGAGAAATTGGGGGTGCATGAGAAATTTGGGGGGGGGTGCGCGAGTAATTTGGGGGGTACGTGAGAAATTTGGGGGGTGTGAGATTAGGTGTGAGTGTGTGAGTTGAGATTGGCTAGGATTATTACATGTGGATGCTCAATCTAATGGATGTTATTGACTTATGTACCATGCATAAGGATTACACTTATGTATAATAACTTCTCCCCGATAAATATATGTTATTGTTGAGTAGACATATATATGTCCAAAATACTTTTGAAAAATAAAGTAATAAATTTAATACATTGATCTAATTATATATTAATTAAACTACGCAGATATGGATTTTACCAATCGTAATTGGATGTACGATAGACATAATCCTGGAAAGAGGGGACGGGTTAAAGAGAAATTTAAAATAGGGGTCGAAATGTTTATCAATACAGTAAAATATAATGACATTGTGATACGTGAAGGGGGAATTAGATGTCCGTGTGTACTTTGTCGATGTACAAGAATACGTAGCGAAGATGAAATTAGGTCTCATTTATATAAAAAGGGATTCCAACCTAATTATTGGGTTTGGTCAAGTCATGGCGAGGGATGTTCCACGATTGTTCCCGTGAATCAAAATCATACTTCAAGCAGTGTTTTTCAGCCCGTTGTTGTTCCCGAATATTATCATCAGCATTATGATCCGTTTAATGAGATGGACAATATGATAACTAATGCCCTTGGGTTTAATACGCCGATTTATGTGCCAAATGATGTCGACGACCCTGCTGATGATGAATATGACGCTGATGTTAACGTCGAGCGACCAAATGAGGAAGCCCAGCGATTTTTTGATCTTTTGAAAGAGACAAATACACTGTTGTGTGAAGGCTCTCGAGACTCAAAGTTAACGGTGTGTATTAGACTTTTGGGTATCAAGTCTGAATGTCTTGTTTCATAATACACCATGGACTTGATAATGAAACTGATGTTGGATATAACAATAGACCGCCCTCTTGATTTGCCAAAAAATTATTATGAAGCAAGACAATTGGTTGCAAAGTTAGGACTCGGAGCGAAGAGAATTGACTGTTGTGTTAACGGGTGTATGTTGTACTATAACAACGAATTTGGTGTAGCTGACGGTGCATTACTTGAATGTAAATTTTGTCAAGAACCAAGATATCGTGTAACAAGAAATTCACGGTCAGTCAGAAGGAAGCAAATCCCAAGAAAGGCGATGTTCTATTTACCCATAATACCAAGGTTACAAAGGTTGTATGCATCGATGCAAACTGCCAGTAAAATGACATGGCATCGTGAAAACTATGAAAGGAGAAAAATGTCAGGTGAGTTGCGACATCCTTCTGATGGAATGGCTTGGAAGCATTTTGATCAAGTTTATCCCGAATTTGCTTCGGAGCCACGGAATGTCCGACTTGGGTTATGCTCAGATGGATTTACACCATATACTCAAGTATCAGCCACTCCATATTCATGTTGGTCTGTTCTGGTTACCCCGTACAATCTTCCTCCTGACATGTGCATGTCAAAGCCTTACATGTTTTTAGCCGCTGTAATACCAGGCCCATCTAGTCCAACTGTTGGTATTGATATCTATTTACAACCTTTGATTGATGATTTGAAAAGATTGTGGAACGGTGTTGCGACGTATGATATCAATCAAAAACGAAATTTCAATATGAGAGGACCATTAATGATTTTCCTGCATATGGGATGTTGTCTGGATGGGGGACACATGGTAAACTATGATGTCCTATTTGCATGATGGACACCAAAGCGTTTTGGTTACACAATGGTGGGAAGGCTACTTGGTTTGACTGTCATCGTCGGTTCTTGCCTACTGATCATCCGTTTAGAAAAAATAAAAATGCTTTTGATCATGGTGAGACCGAGACTCGTGATCCACCAGATTATTTGACATCCCGACAAGTCTGGAACAAAGTGAAAGATATTCCAAAGGTTGAGGTTGTAGGTGGTGTTGCCTCTAAACCGCGTGGTTATCACTCCAAGAAAACAAGGTATTACTGGCGGCCAAAAGCCCTCAATAATGCACAAATTTCGTCAAAATTGCATGCATTACTGACGGCCATGGGCCCTCTGCAATTAGCTCGCTGGTATTGTTTACTGGCGGCCCAGGATCGTCAATAACGTTATTAACGGCCTGGAGCCGCCAATAATGCCCAACGGTCAATTCAAAAGGCATGGTCATTTGTGACGGCCTGCAGCCGCCAATAACGGAATTCGAGGGTGAATTCCTGATGGACTGCAGCCGTCGGTAATGTTAAACGAATTAAAAAAAAATTAATAATTTAATTATTTAAAAATCAATATTAATATTGATTTTTATTTTTAAATAATTAAATTATTATTTTTTTTTTTAAATTCTAGTTTTAATAATTTAATTTTTTTAAAAAAAAAATACTGCATAATAAATAATTAAAAAATATTAAATATAATTTTATTTTTACAAAAAAATATTAAAATTTAATTAAAAGCATAATATAAATACTTAACATAATCATAATTAAACTTAACAATAATATTGTCATTACAAGCAAGCATAATTAAACATACCATCATAAAAAGAAAACAATTAAACATAATAAATTGTCGTTATGTTATACAAATAATTAAATCAACAACAGATAATTAAGATTACACATCAAGGTCGGTCAGGCGGCTGATCTAGTGGTCGCTTCCCCTTGCCACGGTATGTTGGCTCACGCTGCCTTCCTTGGCCTCGGCCTCTACCTCCCTCATTTATTCTGAATGGGGGGAGTGTCGCTCGCGGAGGTCGTGCCACAGGCCTATGAACGAAGTTGGCTTGATTCGGGAAGAAGTTGTCTTGGGGTTGTCATGTGGGATTATGAAGTCTTGTTGATATGGATTTGATGATCTCTGTCGATGGTATTCGGTGAAAGCAGTTTGTTGATTATTTCTACCGCTTCCGCCACTACTGCTTCCACTTGTTTGCCCAACAGGATCAAAAAATTGCAAATGAATTGGATCATTAAGCATTTGACTCATATCCTCTATGCTCATACTCAGTACTGGATCACCCTCTCGGTACTCCGGCAGCTGATTCAAATTGACCATGCTATTCAAATCCGGTCGATATTCTTGTTCACCGGCATTTTGATTTTGTCGTGCCGATCCCTGAGATGATGATCCAACCCCCGCCGCCGCCCTCTGCTGCGCAAAGTATTCCTGCAAACGAAGTTCAACCCGTTGGTCCACCCGCTGATCAAATGTTGCTTCGTACTCTTCGCGAAATTCTTCTCGATACGTGGCCCTCATTCGCGCTAGATACTCATCATCGGTTTCCTCTCTTTGAGCTGGCCGAGAGCGTCCTGTACTCATACTAGATGAAGATGTGTAACTGACATCTCTCAAACCAGTTGGGTCACTTTCATATAAAGAAGATGTACACCCAGCAGCGAATTTGCGACCTCGATTCGCACCACCAGCATTCTTAACAAAAGCCAACGACATCTTGTTTCGACGAACCTCATCATTATCTCGCCTATGAGGTGGTAGTCTTTGTTGGTTGGCATTATATTCTTCAGCCCAAATTTGCGTCAACCTCTACAATAAATTAAAAAATAATTATAATTAATTATAATATTTAAATATAATTATAATGTTTAAAAAATAATGTTATAAGAAATAAATAATATATATAAATACTTACCGAAACTTCTTGCACCCTTGCCCCCGTCCATTCACCGGATTCTGCATACTTGTGCATCAGGTCATTCATTTCCATAAAGGTGGGTGGACGACCAAATTGTTGAATGAACTCAAGGCGAAGTGTTCCGGCAGATTTCGAACCTCCAGAGTGTACGCATGCACGATTGGCTTCATCAGTATTTCTGTTGTTTTTGTTCTTCTGACACTTTGCCTTATACTCTTCCTCTTCCCATCTGAGGCACAACAGAGGGTATGAATTACCAGCGAGCCAGAGTGGTGGTTTTGAAGGATCCTTTTTAACCTTTTTCCGTGCTTCAAAAAATAAGGTCGACAGACGCTTGGTGACTTTTTTGTTGAATATAGCCTCAATAGTCGCTGTGTGGTGATTTAGCCAAGTTACTTGCGACTACGAAAAATAAAGAAAAATTGTTAATAAATTAGTAAATATATGTTTAGTAACAAAATTGATTGAATAAAAAAGTGATTATAAATAAAAACGTACTCTTAAGCCATTCCAAAATTGTTGATATCCACGTTCATCTGCCCTGACCTCCGTCCAGTTGAGATATGGAGCTTGGAATTTGGATTTCAATGCATTATTGATTGCCTTCGTCGCCGCATTTTGGGGTTGCAAACTGCACAAAAATGAATTAAAACAATATATATATATATATATATATATATATATATATATATATATATATATATATATATATATATATATATATATTAGTTAAGAATAATAATCATATATATCCAATTAATTTATTAAACACAAATTCTTAATAATAATTAACTTACTCTGTGGCGGTATATGGCATGATGATGAGTCTATCATACCGGTCAACCAACAATTCATTTTGAGGAGCTAGAAGTGCAATTTCGGCAATTTCCTCATCCTCGTGGTCATCATCGTCGTCGTAGGAGTCGTACTCCTCTTCCACACCATCTACAGTTCGAGACTTTGGCATACCCTCCAAGTATCGATTACGAACAACGCGGCGGGGTAAAGCACGTCTACGTCCTCCGCGTCCGCGTCCTCCGCGTCCGACGCCCGGTGGTGGTGGAATATCATCAATGTCATCATCAACATTGTCATCATCGAAATTTTCTTCATCTGGATTCATCTATAATAAAGAAATATATGACAAATATATATATATATAATTAATTAAGAAATACAAGACAAAAAATATATATATATATATATATATATATATATATATATATATATATATATATATATATATATATATATTGTTTTATAATTCATCATCATTAAACGATAAACAAATGCAACCAAAAACAAATATTCAAGTACAACGATTAATATTATTACAACGCGAGTAACTATATTATAAAATTAATTGTCATCCCAATCTGATACATCTTCATCATCACTGTCTTCATCATCACCATTAGCTTTGATGTCATTGCAGTTGAAACTTTTAATCAACTTTGTGTACAAGAAGCCGAAGAAGTACCTTCTGATGGTGATGTTGATGAAGAGGACGTCGAAGCTAATGGTGATGATGAAGGCAGTGATGATGAAGATGTATCAGATTGGGATGACAATTAATTTTATAATATAGTTACTCGCGTTGTAATAATATTAATCGTTGTACTTGAATATTTGTTTTTGGTTGCATTTGTTTATCGTTTAATGATGATGAATTATAAAACAATATATATATATATATATATATATATATATATATATATATATATATATATATATATATATATATATATATTTATCATGTATTTCTTAATTAATTATATATATATATATATATTTGTCATATATTTCTTTATTATAGATGAATCCAGATGAAGAAAATTTCGATGATGACAATGTTGATGATGACATTGATGATATTTCACCACCACCGGGCGTCGGACGCGGAGGACGCGGACGCGGAGGACGTAGACGTGCTTTATCCCGCCGCGTTGTTCGTAATCGATACTTGGAGGGTATGCCAAAGTCTCGAACTGTAGATGGTGTGGAAGAGGAGTACGACTCCTACGACGACGATGATGACCACGAGGATGAGGAAATTGCCGAAATTGCACTTCTAGCTCCTCAAAATGAATTGTTGGTTGACCGGTATGATAGACCCATCATCATGCCATATACCGCCACAGAGTAAGTTAATTATTATTAAGAATTTGTGTTTAATAAATTAATTGGATATATATGATTATTATTCTTAACTAATATATATATATATATATATATATATATATATATATATATATATATATATATATATATATATATATTGTTTTAATTCATTTTTGTGCAGTTTGCAACCCCAAAATGCGGCGACGAAGGCAATCAATAATGCATTGAAATCCAAATTCCAAGCTCCATATCTCAACTGGACGGAGGTCAGGGCAGATGAACGTGGATATCAACAATTTTGGAATGGCTTAAGAGTACGTTTTTATTTATAATCACTTTTTTATTCAATCAATTTTGTTACTAAACATATATTTACTAATTTATTAACAATTTTTCTTTATTTTTCGTAGTCGCAAGTAACTTGGCTAAATCACCACACAGCGACTATTGAGGCTATATTCAACAAAAAAGTCACCAAGCGTCTGTCGACCTTATTTTTTGAAGCACGGAAAAAGGTTAAAAAGGATCCTTCAAAACCACCACTCTGGCTCGCTGGTAATTCATACCCTCTGTTGTGCCTCAGATGGGAAGAGGAAGAGTATAAGGCAAAGTGTCAGAAGAACAAAAACAACAGAAATACTGATGAAGCCAATCGTGCATGCGTACACTCTGGAGGTTCGAAATCTGCCGGAACACTTCGCCTTGAGTTCATTCAACAATTTGGTCGTCCACCCACCTTTATGGAAATGAATGACCTGATGCACAAGTATGCAGAATCCGGTGAATGGACGGGGGCAAGGGTGCAAGAAGTTTCGGTAAGTATTTATATATATTATTTATTTCTTATAACATTATTTTTTAAACATTATAATTATATTTAAATATTATAATTAATTATAATTATTTTTTAATTTATTGTAGAGGTTGACGCAAATTTGGGCTGAAGAATATAATGCCAACCAACAAAGACTACCACCTCATAGGCGAGATAATGATGAGGTTCGTCGAAACAAGATGTCGTTGGCTTTTGTTAAGAATGCTGGTGGTGCGAATCGAGGTCGCAAATTCGCTGCTGGGTGTACATCTTCTTTATATGAAAGTGACCCAACTGGTTTGAGAGATGTCAGTTACACATCTTCATCTAGTATGAGTACAGGACGCTCTCGGCCAGCTCAAAGAGAGGAAACCGATGATGAGTATCTAGCGCGAATGAGGGCCACGTATCGAGAAGAATTTCGCGAAGAGTACGAAGCAACATTTGATCAGCGGGTGGACCAACGGGTTGAACTTCGTTTGCAGGAATACTTTGCGCAGCAGAGGGCGGCGGCGGGGGTTGGATCATCATCTCAGGGATCGGCACGACAAAATCAAAATGCCGGTGAACAAGAATATCGACCGGATTTGAATAGCATTGTCAATTTGAATCAGCTGCCGGAGTACCGAGAGGGTGATCCAGTACTGAGTATGAGCATAAAGGATATGAGTCAAATGCTTATTGATCCAATTCATTTGCAATTTTTTGATCCTGTTGGGCAAACAAGTGGAAGCAGTAGTGGCGGAAGCGGTAGAAATAATCAACAAACTGCTTTCACCGAATACCATCGACAGAGATCATCAAATCCATATCAACAAGACTTCATAATCCCACATGACAACCCCAATCAACCCCAAGACAACTTCTTCCCGAATCAAGCCAACTTCGTTCATAGGCCTGTGGCACGACCTCCGCGAGCGACACTCCCCCCATTCAGAATAAATGAGGGAGGTAGAGGCCGAGGCCAAGGAAGGCAGCGTGAGCCAACATACCGTGGCAAGGGGAAGCGACCACTAGATCAGCCGCCTGACCGACCTTGATGTGTAATCTTAATTATCTGTTGTTGATTTAATTATTTGTATAACATAACGACAATTTATTATGTTTAATTGTTTTCTTTTTATGATGGTATGTTTAATTATGCTTGCTTGTAATGACAATATTATTGTTAAGTTTAATTATGCTTATGTTAAGTATTTATATTATGCTTTTAATTAAATTTTAATATTTTTTTGTAAAAATAAAATTATATTTAATATTTTTTAATTATTTATTATGCAGTATATTTTTTTAAAAAAATTAAATTATTAAAACTAGAATTTTAAAAAAAAATTAATAATTTAATTATTTAAAAATCAATATTAATATTGATTTTTAAATAATTAAATTATTAATTTTTTTTTAATTCGTTTAACATTACCGACGGCTGCAGTCCGCCAGGAATTCACCCTCGAATTCCGTTATTGGCGGCTGCAGGCCGTCACAAATGACCATGCCTTTTGAATTGACCGTTGGGCATTATTGGCGGCTCCAGGCCGTCAGTAACGTTATTGACGGTCCTGGGCCGCCAGTAAACAATACCGGCGAGCTAATTGCAGAGGGCCCATGGCCGTCAGTAATGCATGCAATTTTGACGAAATTTGTGCATTATTGAGGGCTTTTGGCCGCCAGTAATACCTTGTTTTCTTGTAGTGTTAAAATGAAATCAAGAAAAATACCCAAATATCTCAGCAAGGCGATGCAAGAGATGACGGTTGTAAGAGTTCATCGGCTCCAACTCCAAGATCCCATCTGAACTATATTCAATAAACACAGATATTAAGAAACATCATGTATGGTAAACTCTGAAGCATCGACAGTCCTAGGTTTAGTTGTGTCCAGTGTTTGTGTCTGTGTTCGAAATCATAGATGGTACCAGGGAAACTTAAACAAGTACAGCAGCATGCAAATGATAAATTGGCACAAAAGGCAGCTACAAAATCATATGCTACAAATGACCAACCAAACTTAGAGCCGCACTCAAAAGGCCTGTATATACACTTAACGCAGTTTGCACATATAAGTCAACCCTTGTTTGCTAACAAGATTTATACAACTATATTACAAAAACCATTGCATTTAATTTAAAACCATGTAAGATTGTGGTGCTGTATTTTAAAGTTTCAGTGTATTAAACTACTTCATTTTATGAGCCACAAAGGTAAACATAGAGGACATGAAAAGTATAATTTCAGCTGATTACAGAAAGAAACTTTGACAAAAACATAACAATATTGTTTAAAACCATCTCTCCTATGTCTTTTGAAACCTAAAAGATAAAAACACAAAGATTGAAAGAAAGTAAAAGGAGCAAAAAGCAAATTGTAAGGATCCATTGAGAGCTAAAATTTGTCCGTAATAATGTTAGAGATAAGTACATCATTAATAGAGATTCGGGATTCCTCATAATGAATTGGGATTTAAGATTGGTTCCATATCTAAATAGATACACACTAAAGATTTGTATCGATTGGAGTTAACTTAGCATTGAATCGAGATATGACTCACATGTATCGTAAGATATTGATAACCATGGTTTCATTAACTAAACCTTTAACTTCCCTGACCCATATAGTGATGGCTTGAATTAATAAACAAGCCGCCTAAACAGTTAAAAAACACTCAAAACCCATCTCATAAAGGTTACCTTGTGTCCTCAGCCTGCAGATAGTTAACTAAACGTTCTTCCATTGTAAGAACTAGATGCTTACAAGGAAGATTGTCCTTCAGACCTTCACAAGAAAAGCCAACTCTTCAACCTAAAATATATACACATATATATACATTAGTATTAGAGAAAAGGCGACATGCACTAAGTTTGTGACTATAAACTATCGTTACACTATCGTCCAACGAAAAATCCAGAATTTTGCGGTTATTTTTAGATTGCAGCTACCAAGAGGAATTACGTAGTAGTATCATGAGTTCTCATCGGATGTCAGTGTAAAACTATTTTACACTGACCGCCATTAAACTCTTAGTCTTAGTACTATGAGTAAAACTTAATTTGAAAGTTTAAACACATGGCATGAAAAAACCCTTCTAAAGAAAAATGCTGCACAGTGCCATACAAGTTCAAATAACTTGAAAGACAAAGCAAAATCATCATCATCACACATGATACCAAATTGACACAAAACATGGAATTTCAATACCATCACCAAACTTAGCTTAGGGTTCTAAGGTTTGTAACTTTACAGTAAATAATGCAATTGGGTTTAATTAAAAGAACATAGTAGACAGAAAGTTTGTAACTTCACGGTAAATTATGCAATTGAGTACAATTAACAGAACATAGTACAGAGCAAGAGAGAAAGCAAAATTGAAATTGGGGGAAGAGTGAGAAAAGATTAACATACCATGGCGAATTGGGTGATACTCATATTGAAGGAGTTAGGGTTCTGAGTTCCCAATTACTTGCAACAAAATTTGAAACATGTATCTAAGTTACTTATTTGTGATATTTGTGATTTTATTGATGAGAAAAAAAATATGCACCTTTGACACTCTAAAATAATTTTACATGATTAATCAACATTAATCATGTTTTCCGCCACATCACCGCACTAAACCGCACTTTTTTATTATGATGTAGAGTTTAATTTAGTCTTTAAACTCTTTTTAGACATTATTATATTTATTTTTTGAGGGAAAAGGAAATTATTTTATTTAATTAGATTAGATTTTTCATTCGAAAAATAAATATAATAATGTCTAAAAATAAAATATAATAAATAAATAAAAGATTGTCTAAAAATAAATATAATAATGTCTAAAAATAAAATGGTAAATATAATAATGTCCATTCGAAAAAGGAAATCATAAATATAATAATGTCCACAACCTAGAGAAACTTGGTTCGAGACCCGGCACCGAGAGAGAAGAAGATTGTCCGTTCGAAAAAATAATTATTTTATTTATGTTTTTATAATAAACATCAGATTATTTATGCACAAAGAAAGTTATTTTATTTATTTAAAAAAAAATTGTCAAGTAATCTAGTGGCTAGAATTCCACCTTTTTAAAGATGAATAATTTGTAATATCCTGTCAATTGAGCTAAAATCACCGGACAAATTTTATGTGTTTTTAAGTAAAAAAAATATACTTCTCAAAACAAAACAAAAAAGTCAAAAAAATATATTTATTTATGTTAAACATTACTCAGTATTTTATTTGCACATAACGTACAACTTTCCCTGTTGCACTAACCTCTTCTATATGACAAAAACATTTCTTCTTCAGTATACTTTCTTCTTTCTCTGATACATTCCTTCTATGTAGAAATCCCCGGTAATTATCTTACTTAAAACTCACTTTCCCAAAAACACTTAACACATGGTTTACTTCACATAGGATAGGGTATGATCCATATTAGATTAAAGCTACAAAAAAACATGAAAGCATATTGGTGTATAAAGTAGAATAACATATGTTCTCTTTTGAAACCAAAGTTTTGCATGCAAGTGTATGCTTAAAAGGCTTGCAAAGCTGCATCCAAAACGCCGCATCAGGCATGTAACATGCTCATCAAGCAGTATTCACATACATCATGAGATGAAATCATGCATCCAAAATGAGAGCAGACAATTTACAGACTTAAAGCAAAGGTGATTGGAGAACAAAAAAACTTAAGAATGAAGGAGTTATCAGTTACTGATCACTATCCAATTCAGACATGAGAGGGTCAAGACTCAAGACCTCACATTATTTAATAAGTAGATAACACTATAGTTAGTCATATCCAGCAGATAAAGAAGCAATGCAAGAGGATCCCGCCAATCACATCCTGAATATTGTCACTGATTTCACCTGGAGAGAGAGAGAGAGAGAGAGAGTTTTGAAGCTTCAATTAATATCCTGATAAAGTATATTATTAAATCCAGACGAAAGATTCACTAGAATCTATACTAAACAGGGTAGAGTAACCTTGGATAGGAAAAAGCTTGTGCATCAGTACTCAACAAAATGCTAAATATAAAATCAAGTGCAACATGATATATATGGTGATCCTCGTCTATAAGCTGACAGCCTTGTTCACCGAGAACTGCTTGTTTTCTGCTTGGCCTTCTCAATGAGGGGCTTCAACTGCTTCTTCTCAGCAAGAATCTTTAGAAAGTTAAACAAAAAGGGTATGTAATTGTGTTTCCTACGAATATTCTCTGTCCTCCATTTTTTGAATTTTTCTTCCTCCATTAAGATCTTCTCAGTAGCAGCTTCAATCCCAGCATTCACCTCAGAGAGAGAGTTGTTCAGTAAATCAAAACTGCTATTGTCCACCAGTCTCTCAGACTTTGATGCAGCCAGCTGCTGCAAAATTCGCTCCCTTCTCTTCTGAAGTTCCTTCAGCTCGGAAGTATACACCTCTTTTCTGTTCTTGACGATTGCAAGGAGATTAAACCTTATCTCATTTTGCGAATACCTTTCAATGCGTTCCTGGATCACAGGTTGCACCATCTTAAGCCATTCCATATCACCTTGCCCACCAGCACACTGACCAAGGCTGATAGGACCCTCCTTCAATCCATCAAGCTCGTACAATACTCCATCAACGGGTAGATAGCTTATAAAGTGGTAAACATCATCATCTTTGCCAGCAGCCTTTTGCTCTTCAGGGACAAAAGGTTCTGGTCTTGCAAAGCTATTATGGGCTGTACGTATGGCCTCACTATTATTGATAGCCAAACCTTTGAGCTCAGGCGGAAAGTTCTTAGTAAATTCTTTCAATTTTGTCAACTCTGGACCAATGTCAATATCCGGTGAATTAATAAGAATAGACAAGATCGCCTGGGTAGCACAAGCATTATTAATTACCTACAAATGAATCCATAAGATTAGTTAAACCATAAAATTATACAGAAATGATGATTTTGGTATTTAATTCTTAAAAGATAGTAACCTGGCTAGCAAAAAATAAGTTAGGGTTGGGATCTTTGATTACAACACGGTCATCCTTTTCTCCTGGGCGCCACTTGAAAAGAAAAACCAACCCATATACAGGCCTGTAATTGAGTGTGAAATCCCCATAGAGAGAGCATAAAAATAGTCATTAATTAAATATCACACAACCAATAACTGTCGTTAAAAGTTCAAGGCCAACTGAGAAAGTACACTAACCTAAGGCTATTGAGAGCGTCGGGGTCCAATGAATACAGCTCCTCAACCTGCCATGACATATCTAGCATGAGGGTAGCATATACAAAAAAAATTAACTGGACTCAGATAAAGAAAAACTAATTTAACAAAAGACTGATATTTACAGAAGCATTTTGGATCACAAATTGAAATACTTTGTATGTCAATAAATTGAAAAAGAAAGAAATGTCAGTAGAACAGTTCAAATCAATAATTTTCAGATTTGGTTTGTAACTATCCCAGATTGGATTCAATGAATTGTATTCTGAATCAGCAAGAAATAGCAATCAACGGTGTACTTAACTCGTGCCCAAGAACTGCCATGCACAAGGTACAAGCGTTTCTGGAAAGCTGGAAGAGATGTAGATGGAAAGGTATGTTATATCCCCTTCTACATTTTAGGACTCGTTTACAGCAAGAAAATTTGTATTGAATTTTTGTTTCTTATGTTCTCTTTTATTTACGAAAGCATCAAGTTTTATTTCCTATTTTCATACATCTGTAACAAAACAATGAACGCAATTTTTTATTGTTTTAACTATTTCTCATGCAATTAATTCAAAACAAGAAACAAAATCAAAATGAAAATGTTTTCTCAAATAAATCAAACAGGCCCGTAATTTTCATTTTCTATCTATGCTTCATGCTTGAAGAGGAACTTTGGCAAAACAATAATAGTTGCAACTATGTGACGAATAATGCATGGGAACCTCTTGCAAATGCATTAGAGGTAAAGCTATCAACATACAATAGATCCATAAAAGGTCCAACCCTTCCATGAATTCCATCATGGCAGAAGATACATAGCGCCAAGCTGCCCTATTTTTATCTATTGATTACTTATCTAAAGAGGAACCACCAGTGAATAGCACTTCTATGAGAAATCTCATTGTATATAATTTCACCTCCTCCATCACTTCAGTTGTAAATTTAAATACACATTTTGGATCTATTACAAAATTACACTGCCATGCATCCGTGTATTGTTAAGAGTGAACTTTAAATTTGGTGCATAAACTATCACTCTCTCATTTGGTCCCTGAGCAATAGAAATGTAAGAAATAGTCCTAAACTATTCCAAATCTATCAAGTAAGTCCGTGAACTATCACTTTTTGTCCTTTTTATCTATTGAATAGTTTAGTGATTGATTATTATATTTCTATAGTTCAAGGACCGGATAGGAGAGTGATAATTTATGACCAGATTGAAGATTTACTCTTATTTAAATTCAAATTCAAATACCACAGGACTATCTTTGAAGACTTTCTGTGAACAGTGTATTGTGTTCTGTTTCAGAGGGGTTTCAAAAGGTTCGTTTATTAAGACTTTGTAGAAATCGAGGAGTCATACTTTAAACTTTAAAGACAAAGTGCTGTTTATCTTAATTATTTGGTGAACTTGATCAGATTAAAATGCTAGCATCTTCAAGGAAATAGCTTTTCTACAAAAATTTCCGTGGGGTGGTTGTTTAATTTCTTAAATCTGGTGTTTTGAACATGGCTAATTCAAGACAGTTACCATCTGAAAAGAGACTGTGCAGCCTTTGCTCTTATTCCTAGCCATATCCTCTTTTATTTCAAATATATTTTACAGGACATTTTACACTCTCCCTATTAGAGTATTCTCCTTTGTAGCATTGACACTTCTAATCCAAGTGTGTCCTCGTCTTATTCAAAACCCCAATTATCAAATCAAATCTCTCCCACTTCACACCTCAGAACGCACAATTCTTTTTCTTATAGAGAGAGGGGGCACTTTCACATCTTCTTAAACAAAAATTGCTAGGGAGAAGAAAGGTTTCATGTAAGGTACTCCGGGGAACAGGTCTAGTCGAGACAGGGTGGGGCCTGTAGCTCAGAGGATTAGAGCATGTGGCTACGAACCACGGTGTCGGGGGTTCGAATCCCTCCTCACCCACAACCGGCTAAAAGGGGTGTTCGACACGTGTCCGACACCGACAGTGTGATTACATTTAATTATTTCATTTCCCCAGATTATTACCAGTGTCATGTTCGTGTCTACATCAGTGTTTCATAAGTATTCTCTTTCTACTCTCCAACCAGTTATTTACTTTCTTTAGGAGTGTTATGAACTTATGATGCATCCTATGAAGTAGGGACACTACTCAGATTAGGCGTGTTCCCGTGTCTGACATGACACTGACATATATAGTTACGTTGAATTATGTCATTTTCTCAAATTATTATCGGTGTCGACATGTCATGTGTCACGTCAATCATACTTATAAATAACAATACCAAAAAAAAGTTAACCTAAAAAAAAATACCAAAAAAAAGTACTTTAATATCCCCTAATGTTGATTTTAAAAGTTCCCAATAAGCATACCAAGCAAATTAAATATCCTAAAGAGGAAACAAAAATAAACACTACACCAGAAAAAGGCTAAAAACAATGAGGAAAATTAAAAAAAAAAACAAAAAAATAAAGAAATATCCTACAAAATTACCTGCACCCCTTTCACTTGCATTTGCTGAATAAGTTCTGTAAATACACCTGAGAAGAAAATTAAAATTGAAATCAATAAAACCCTAAACCCTAGGCACAAAATTAATCAAAAATTTCAATTAAAAACACCAAAATTAATTGAGTGAGTGGGGTATACCAGGATCAGACTCAATGGTACACCAAGACATGATTCAAATTTGTAGGAAGAAACCTGCAACAACAAAAAAACGAAGAACACAAGCTTAAAGCAATTATTTGTGTATATCGGTGAAACAGTTGAGAAAGCGAAACTTTGTTCCAAATCTTATTATATTCTGAAACCAGAAATTGAATCTGTTTGGGCGAAGAAACGATAAGAAAAATAGAAAGAGTACCTTTGTGTGTGTGTGTGTTTGTGCCTCTCTCTGTGATTGTGTTAAAGTTCTCTTGGTTCACTCACTGTAACTGTAATTGTATAGTACTTTCTTCTCTCAAGGGTTTTATACACCATCATCATCCACTATTTTATACTTCTCTTTTCTTTTTACTTTTATTATTTTTAAAATTGTAATTTTTTTTTTCTTGTAAGATAATTCAACCTATGTGAATAGTGTTTGGGATTTATATACCGATGCATATATAAAATGAGATTTTCTAACCATGAACTCCTTTTCGATTCTTGGATTGAACAATTTCTTAGTCAGATTTTACTTACCTCGCAGCCGAACTTTGGACTACTAGAGCTTCTTTTCCCTAGGAACCAAAGGTTTATTATAAACAAAAAATAATAATATTCTTGTGTGATCAAATAATTTAGATTTGATTACACTCACAAAAGTGAAAAAAGTATTTAAAAAATAATTAAATAATATTTTCTTTTTAAATTGTTTTGTGAGTGTGACCAAATTCAAATTATTTGGTCACGTGAATACATAAGAGTATCTCAATTACAATTGTTACTACGAGGCAAAATTGGACCAGAGTAGACTTATGTGTGTTATATATCCAACTGATTTTGATCTGGATAATTAATAAATAAATATAGTGATATAGAATAAATAATAGTGATTAGTTTAAATATAATAATAGTCCTCGTAATTATAGTGTTGTTTGATTTAAGTTCCTAAAGTCACCTTATTAGACTACATGTCATGATTATATTGAGCCACATATGTCATGAGACACTAAAACCGTCAATTTTTTAAATTTGCAAAGACTAAAACCAAACAAAAAAATTTACATGGACTAAACCAAAAACTTTGCAGAGATGTTGTGTGTTTTGCTTCAAGGAGGTGGAAGACATCAACCACTTTTTCTTAATCAACCACTTTTTCTTTACATGTGATGTTGTTAAGATACGGAGTCTGATTTTCAATTGGATGGGAGCATCGGCCATTCCCTTTGCTGATAGTTCTAACCATTTTTCTCTTTTTGGCAAACTAGTAGCAGGATGTAAAAGCAAGTGGTTCAAGCACATTGGTTGGCAACAACACGGTGCTTATGGCGTAAACGCAACAATATTTTATTTAAAGGAGACTTTGTTCACATTCCTTCTTTAGTAAACCAAATTATTTATATTTCATGGTTTTGGTTTATAGGTCATATAGGGTGTGATAATAATGTTACTTTCCACGATTGGTGTAACAATCCATTAGCTTGTCTCAAATGTATCTAAGGTGTTTGTTTCTTGAATTGTAAGGGTTGAGTACCCTTTGTACTTCATATAATCCAAAATTTGCTTATAAAAAAAAATTGCGGAGGCTAAAATTATATTTAAATGATTAAATCACATGTTCCCCTAAAATTATAGCATTCTTTCTTTCAGGATTTTTAAGTTTGAATCTTCTTCATATCAATTTTTGTATCGGATCAGTCTATACAAAATAAAACTTATAATTAAATGAGATTTTCTTCAAAAGTATCCTATAAAGAAAGGTGAAAGATACAAAAATATTAGATTTTATAATGTTCGCATTATAGGATGCGAATTGCTTTTTCCCTTTTTTTTGCTATTTACACAGTCGCATTTTGCTTTGCGAGGGGGTAATATTGAAAAGCGTGTGAGACTAAGGTGAGAGAAGAATAAATCTAATTAAATTGGACCTTTGTTATTGTCAAAATAATTTGACCTTTGTTAATAAAGGGTGAGATTAGAGTCATGTGATTAGTCAATCTTTGGGCATGATACTTTCGAATATAATAACATGCATTGTTTTTATGTTCAATTTAGGGTAATAATATGTTTAAGAACCAGATATCAATCTTAAGGATTGTATTGACTATCAAATCACAAATAAAATAGCAACATTGTTAAAAAAAAGTTTAATTTTTATAGACAGTAAATGTTAAAAAAGATTACACTATTAATATATCACAACTAATAATATGTATGATAGTTTAAGGAGACATTTGTTTCAAGTTTACAAATGTTATATAATTGTATTCCCTTATCCGCACATCCATTATTTTTAAATATTGGATAGGGTATATATATATATATATATATATATATATATCTTAGATAGTTGTGGATTTGTCTATCTAAACCCTAATCCACAAACCAATGAAAATTTTTCATTTAGCCACATCATCCACTTACATCCATTTAATGTGGGGTACTAATTGTAATTATTATTATTATTATTATTATTATTATTATTATTATTATTATTATTATTATTATTATTATTATTATTATTATTGTGTTGTTGTTGTTTTGGGTTATTATTCATTTTATTATTTTGTGTATTTTATTGTTTTTTTTAAAAAAAATTTAATGTTTTTGCTAATAATCTTTTGTCCAATCTTTGTAAATATAAGGAGTTGGTCGATTGTCATGACTACTTTCTAATGTTAGTAAAAAAATAGATAAAATAAAATTTACTAATGGTTGTTATGCCCCATATGATTTTTATCATATTCGATATTTGAGTATGAGTTAAGTTGGTTTATATTTGCTCCAATAAGTTTCAAATTAATATAAATGTCAAATTCGATAATACAGTAGTTTTTTGGTAAGAGATAATGAAGTAGTTTATCCAACTCAGAATCCTCCAATGAGAAAAATAAGTTGAAATCATTTGATTGATTTGTGGAATTGATTTTTTTTTTAATGTTTATTTATTTTACGATGAAAGCAACCTGTATGCATGTATTAATAATAATAATATGTTAACATTATTTCTCTAAAAAATATATATTTGAAGTTTATATTGACGGTTGTTATTTTTTTTTTTATTTTGTGTCTTTCAAGTGTGCTTAATAATATGTAATGAGTTTTTTTTCTAAAAAAATAAAATGGATTGGTAAAAAAAAATAAATAATAAGAATTCATAATGATTGTAAAGAGAATTGGTAATGTTGTTAAAAAAAATTAAAACGTATTCGATTGTTTCATTTTGAATGATTATTTGTAAATTAGCATTAAATTTTGATTCAGAAAAAACACTAAAAAAAAATATTCCTTATATGAGTACCGCACATAAATTCTATTGAAGATGCTCTCTAAATTGCCATATAGAAAAGATGTTCTCAATTGTTGCCACATAGATTATGATGAATGAGAGGATAATGCCACATTGAATTAATAAAAATTAAAGTTCATAAGAAAGTGACACGTAAATTTGTTTCCTTGAGAAAAAAACTCTTAAACATATAAGTAATAGATAGATAACAATAATTCTTTGCTTCAACAATAAAAACACTTTTTCATTTTTCTTTTGGGTAAAAAAAAAAACACATTTACGGAACTAATAAGGCATATTTTCGGATCATTATCATTATCATTATAAGGCATATTTTCGGATCATTATAAGTTATAACTAAGGTAAGAATATGTATTTTTTTATTTTTTTTATCAATTTAAGGTAATATGTATAGTTTAAGAAAGAAAATATTCTTAATAAAATTGTTGATCATGACCTATCGTAATTTTTTCTTCACGCGGATCAGTATAGGCGTGGATCATTATAAGCTTGGATCAGTACAGATAATAATTCTTACTAAATTCACGCTGTACTGCATTAAAGACATATAATGAACAAATCAAGGAATTATATAAGGCAACCAATCAAGGAATTAATTTTTTTTTTTTTTTAACAAATTGAACGTGTACGTGCTATATTTATAATATTTATTTATATTTATAAGAGTTTAAATATGATAAGCAGTTAGGGAAATGAAAGTTTACAAAGACACCCAATGAGAAACCACAACTCTTCAATGTCATATAAGTAGTTTCAAAATAACAATACATGAGTGAAGTGATATGGAAGAAAGATAAAACACTATTGATTGCTTAAATTATTTTCATAAGCTCAAAAATAAAGCAAATCCAAATAGACCATTAGATTATTATAAAAAAAATTATTGAATTAGCTTTTTTTTTTTTTAAGGAAGCTTATTTTTGAGCTTATGCAAAATAACTTATGCAAATAAATTAATTTTTATGTATTACTATAAATTTGTCAAGGTAGTTTATGAAAAAGAACTTATAAATTATAAATAAACATAAAACCTTATTTGCATAGCTCAAAAATAAGTTAATTCAAACGGACCATAATTAAATTCATGTATAATTATCAATTAATCTCCTTATTATAAAGGTTTTTAAGAATATTTAAATTTAAATGTTAACCAAACATATTTTTTAAATAATTAGGAAAAATAAATAAAAAATTACTAGGAGAAAGTGTCATCTTTGTATTCCTGGGACAAATTATTAACGAAACATTTTTTCATGGGATTTTAAAAGACTTTTTTATGACAAAAAAATCTTGAGGTATTCAATCAAGACTTTTAAAAAAGTTAAATAAATCTTGTGGTATTCAATCAAGACAAATAAGATTTTTTTTCAGGGCAACAAAATCCGTTGGTATTCAATTGAGATTTGTTCCTACTTTTAAAATGTCCATTGGTATTCAAAAGTCTACCGATTTTGATGGATTCTTGTTTGAAATGGATTTTGAGAGACTTTTTAGTTGAAAATACACTTGACAAACTTTTTCAACAATCTCACCAAAAGCCTTGAGACTTTTTTGAACTCTCCAAGACTTTTTACTTTCATCTGTATAAAATTTCTTCTTCTTCTTTATTACTTTCACAGTTCATCATCACTGCACCCGATTTTTTCTTCTTTTCTTTGTTCACTTTTTCAACAATCTCTCCAAAAGTCTTGAGAATTTTTCAAACTCTTCAAGACTTTTTACTTTCATCATCATTATACCGGTTTTCTTCTTCTTCTTCTTTACCTATCAAATATATTTTTTTGCAAAAAAATATTTTAACAAATTCTACATCTTTTTTACAAAGTTTTGATTAATTACAACGGCAAACAAATTTTTTTCGTCACCCATTCATCTGCTATTTTCCATCAATGGTGGTGGTGGTGATAACCTTTTTATTGGTGATTAGAAACATATACATAAAAATGTACAAAAAAAAAAATCATATACGTAAAAAAAAATGTAAGGTTTTTTTTTAAATCTTTGGATTCCCAAAAAAATATAATTTCTTTTATTAAAATTTATTGATTCTTTTAAAATTTTCCTAATATACAAAAGTTTCCTAATATATAAAGTGTTATGAAATCTTGATTGTAAAAAAGTCTTTTGAAAAAATCTCTCAAAATTCATTCAAATCATGTGTTAAAAATCTTGATTGTAAAAAAGTCTTTGTAAAAAAGTCTTTAAAATCTCACAAAATCAATATAGTCCAACAAAATCTCATAAAATCATCAAGACTTTTTTTGCCAAAATTGTCTCATAAAATCTCAATCCAATACACCCTCCAAGATTACACTTTTTCCTAGTTATTATTATTTTTTTTTATAAAATAATTCCATAGCTAGAACTTTACTCCTTGAGGTAAATAATTGGAAAATACTATGTTCGAATAGTGACTCAAGCATATATAATATGATATCAACTAAACTATGTTATTAATGGTTAGTTGGTTTGGTGATGATTGACGCTGAACTTGGTAGGGAGAACCACAGTTCGATCCCCCGTAACTGCGATTGAGAGAGGGCTGGAACCACTTGACGCCAGAACTGATCCCGAACCAGATTAAACTGGTGGTGAAAACTAAAAAAACTAAACTAAACTATGCTGGACATAAACTTGCAAAAAGAATGTTTGGTTAATATTTTTTTTTACAAAATAATATACACAAATAAATAAGTGTTTTTTTTATTCATTCATTGACTAAATTTAATTTATTTTGTTTTGACTAACTAAATATGAAGTTTGAACACATGGTATCGTGCATCACCCCACCAATAGGAAATACTCCCATTATTTAAATGAAAAATATAAATAAAAAACTATTCAACGTGACGAATAATGCATAAATATAGTTCATTGTCATTGAATTTTAAATTAATTTCTAAGACTAAGCGGCAGAAGAATACATAACGGAAGAAGAAGTTAAGATTTGTGTTTATGAAAAAGAAGAGAAAATACGTGACGTAGTGTTTTTTTGAGGAACACACAACGTTGTATTTTGCTATAAAAACAGAGAAACAAAACACGTTTGTTTGTGGCATAGGTACTGCACTGCACTCCGCGATTTTCGCTTCCCGCTCCTTTCGTCAACTAATAACTCTCTAATCTTCATCAACAAAAAACACAAGGTGTTTATCTTTTATCTTTTTTTTTTCTTCGTTTTTTTATTTAATTTTAAACCTTACGAATTTGAATTATACGTTTATGAATCATGAATCTATGATCATTGATCATCACCGTCTTTGATTCTTCTTGTTGTTTATAATTCTAATATAATAACTGCATGTTGTTTATTTCGATTTTTTTGATTCACAAAACAGAACATCATCCTGTTTTTTCTGAATTTTGCAATGCCAGACATGAAGTCATCACCTGTTCGGGTAATGTTTTTTCCTTCAATTCTCTGTCTTTTTTTTTCTTTTTTTTTTGGTATAAGCCTGATATCTCCACACGCAACCGTGAGACTACTAATCCCTCGAGCCTGGTAGGATCCAAATTGGTAGCAAACTCTTCCTAAGAGTTTCAACGCTGCTGCTGTCTCAGACACGGCAGGAATTTCTTCAATTTTTATAACCGTCTTGTTTCTGAGTTCTGATTATTTAATCAATTAGTAAGAATATAGGAATCACAATTTTTTTGGATAAATAGATTCCTAATTTGATAAATAGTGTTTATTCAATTCTGCTATGATATCTGGTTCGTGAGGTTCAGTTCTGGAATCAAGTGGTTTCAGTCCCCTCCGATCGCAGTTGCGGAGATCGAACCGTGTCCTCGATCCCTATCAAGTTCCACCAATCACCACCGAACCAACTAACCATTGGTTTTCTGCTATGATATATAGGTTATGATTAATTATTAATTTATCTAATCTCGTGTTTATGTTTTCGAACAGACGGTTTTGGTTGCTGATTCAAAGAGTAAAAAATCATGTTTATATGCAATTTTTCCAGCGGCACTTTTAGCATTTGTTGTTTTGTTTTTGACAAGTTCATTATACTCACAAAACTACAAAGAGGTATATTAACATACATTTCATCTGGTTACAAATATAAGCAAAAAGCTGTTTAACAGATTCATTGAGACCAAATTTATTAATTATTCAATGAATCTGGAAAGCAATTTTTGCTTATATTTGAAACCGGAGGGTGTACATAGATCATTATTTCAAGATAAATTTCAGAAAACCATGAATTTGACTTTGACGGTGACCTTTCGTTCCACAGAAACTATCAAACTTCAAAATCGATGTAGATAATACTATGGAAACTCTTGTTCAAAAAAATACTATGGAAACTAATGATAAATGCAAGGTTTGTTTTCTTTTAATACTTTTGGTTGTTTTGTATGATTATGTATTATTTTGAATGTTTAGGTTTATTGCTTATATCTGTTTATCTTGTTTAGTAGAAGCAATGCAGGCCTAGTGGAAGTGAGGCTTTACCTGAAGGTATAATCTCAAGTACTTCTAGTTTCGAGATGAGAGCTTTATGGGAACTTGCAAGGTCGAAGAAGGTTCATAATGATGTCGTTGTGAGTTTCACTTAGCTTTCACCACTCATCTTTATGTCTATTAAGTGATTCATGAACAAAAACTTTTAGGACAGTGCGAGGAAATACCGTTTGAGTCGTTATTTATATTTCATTTTTTGTCTTAAACCTACTATTCCTACAGAAAAGGGCCCTGATAATCTGAAGTTCGGATGGGAGGTAAGTAAAGACCGAACAAGGATTGTTCAAGTCAGGATTCGAACTTGATTGAGTTCTCTCGAATGATTCATTCTTAACTCAAGCTCATTAATCACTTGTGTGTCTGAGTAGCCCATGTAGTTTCTTAATTTTCTTCTCATGTTTACTAATTTCTTATATTTAAACAGGTTAAGGTAAATGCATCATCGAACTTGTTTGCAATGGCGGTGGGGATAAAGCAGAAAGATCTAGTTAACAAGATGGTCAAGAAGGTCCCTTAATGATTTTTTATCAAGATGTTTCATTACTAATAATACTTTGTTTAATCCATGGATCATGACCCTCTTTCTACGCCAAATTGCAGTTTCTAGAAAGTAATTTCATTGTGATGCTTTTCCATTATGATGGGATGGTCGACGGATGGAAGATATTCGAATGGAGTCATCGTGTTATTCATATATCGGTACCTGACCAAACCAAATGGTAGATGTTGATATGATTTCACATTAATTTCTCATACTCATATTTCATTATTTTGAATAACTTTTCAGTTATCTTATATGCGTTGAATGCTGCATATGTTTTCAATGACTAGGTGGTTTGCGAAGCGTTTCTTACACCCCGACATAGTTGCAGAATATGATTATATTTTCCTTTGGGACGAGGACCTAGGAGTTGAAAATTTCCACCCTGATAAGTATGTACAATATCTTTTTAGTTTTGCACTTTTGCTTAATTGCAATCATAAAGCTTTGGATTTTAATCGATCAAAAACATTATGGACTAGTGTTTGACATTTTTCCTTTATGATTTTCAAGGTATATATCGATTGTTAAAGAAGAAGGGCTTGAGATATCACAACCAGCACTTGATCCAAAACTTTCAGAAGTTCATCATCAGATTACTGCGCGTGGTAGGAGATCAATAGTGCACAGGTTGTCCATAATCACATTTCTTCATTTGATGAAGATTAATATTAATGTTACTATTAGATATAAAATATGAAGCACGGTCACTCCTTAGATTAGGCGTGTCTTGGTGTAGGATGTGTTAATGTCTGTGTCGTGTCTGGTGCCTGCCTGGTGTCTGTGCTTCTTAGGATATAAGTGTTCTTACTCATGCTTATGTTGTACATACTTTTGGTTATTGTGCTCACAGGAGAACATATAAACCGGCTAATGGTGGGAAAGGCTGTGACGAAAGTAGCACTGCTCCTCCATGCACAGGGTAAAGAATGTTTATTTTTGGCAAATTCAACATAGATTTCCATTTATTTTATGCAGTTGTTGAAATATCGGCTTATTTGTTTCAGGTGGATCGAAGTGATGGCTCCTGTTTTTTCAAAAGCTGCATGGCGTTGTGTTTGGTACATGATTCAGGTGCGCACCAAATTGTTGTTCCATTAATGTTGTTGCCAAAGCAGTATTGTCAAACAGCAACTATAGCGCTACATTATAGCAGAATTTGCATTTAGTAAAAAATGTTGTCAAATAGTAGCTGCTATAGCGGCTACTATTTGAAAACATTGAAGCATAGCAGAATTTGATAAAACTGCTATTTTCTGCAATTCCGTTGACAACATTGCGAAAGCATTACTTTGTAAAACACTATTTTTGCTCACCGTTTGTGGTTTGTTTTACAGAATGACTTGGTTCATGCATGGGGTCTAGATATGCAGCTCGGTTACTGCTCTCAGGCAAGTTATATATGCTCATTACGGCATTATGCTATGTGCCTATGTCAAATAGTGGCTATATCGTAGCAGAATTTGAACGAATTCTTATTATTCTATGATACACTGTTTAGTACAAAATGTTTTCAAATAGCGGCAGTATATTGTGTAGTGAAATTTCAACAAACTGCTATTTTCCGCGATCCACAATTGATAACACTTCTGACTTTGTTTATGTATAATGAATAGGGCGATCGAACAAAAAATGTTGGTGTTGTTGATGCTGAATACATTGTCCACTACAATCGTCCTACTCTTGGAGGCATAGATAAGAAGACTGCGGAAGAAAATGTACTATCTTTATCATAGATTTTAACTATGCAGAACTGCTTAAGTTATTATAAGATTATAATTTCATAACATGGTTATTATTTAGAATGTGTATCTTTCATTCTATCTAACTTGAAAGTTGAAACCGAGACTTATAAATTGTTACTTGCATTGCAGGTTTCAGTTTCATCTCAGGAAAAAGAGGATCACAGAGTTGATGTAAGTTTTACTAAAAGTGATTATGAGGACTTAAAATTGATTTTATGCTTTTGGAGATTCTAGATTAGAAATCGATTGTTTCACTCAAATTTATTGTTCAACTCACTTTCACGTGAATGTATCCAAACATAATAATTTTACTGAAAACTCACTTAACTAAAACCAATTCAGTCGAAACCAATTTTCGTCACTGTAGAACTAAATACACAATCCTATGTCAAAAGCAAATTCATTTTGCTGTTTCACACCTTCTAATACTCAATCCTCAATTAGTCCAATTTAGAATCATAGCGCCACATACATCCAAATCATATTCTCTTTGAAATTTTTGTTTTTTTAGGTGGCTTGTGCTTATTACAATAACCAACACAATTTAATCATTTAAGAGTTTGAAAATGACTTATGACCATCAATGATAATGACTAATAGCTTATCCAATTAGCATACCATTACATATAATATTGATAAGATTCTTCTTGTATATGAAAAAAATTGTGCCATACAATTAATTTATAAGTATAAATTGTCACTTTCTTCATTTAGTGTCTTGACATTATATTAATTATATATCTCAATAATTTTGTTTATCTGACTAATATATTATTTTTGAGGGGGTGTAGGTAAGGAGGCTATCATACCATGAATTAGATATTTTCAAAAAACGTTGGGAAAAGGCAGTTGAGGAGGATAAATGTTGGGTGGATCCATTTGAACAGCATTGATAGATGATATAGTCAAAGTTGTGTAAAATTGTATATAAAAAAAAGAAAAGACAAAAACACATCATTTATGTGAAGTGAAGAAAATGCATGCAACTCACAGCTACAGCAATTGATCATAGTTGAGATAGAGAGACTTTGGAGGGTACCTCAAGGGTGGATTTGTTCAATATTTGGTCACCTTTTTATTCAATAAGGTTTGAAGCAAAATAAATTAAGAGATGGTTAGATATGATTAGAGATGGTTAGAAAGTTAAAAGTGAGGTTCTTTTAAGTTGTTTTTTTCTTTTGAGAAAAAAACAGCTTAGAGTCATCTAATTATTTTATTTGATAAACTAGTTGATGTCAAGGACAGCTCAAATGAATATGAAGATTGTGATTATTGGTTTCATTACTTTATTTATTTTCTTGGCGTCTGGTCACTTATGTGTTGGGTTAGTCTATACAGCATAAAATTCTTGATTTAGTCGGTTTTTAGGCTTTATATCCGAGTCTTCAAGAAATATACTAAGATAGCTCCCATCATGAAGAGCAAAGAAAACACCAATATGAGAAGCATAACGACATAAAAAGTTAGCTTGATAGTTTCTGAACACTCCTCCACAACATGCAATGTCAGGACTACCATGAACTGCTCCATCTGATTTGCTTTTTATCCAAGATATTATACGAGGATGTCGCAAGATCTCTTTGATTAGGAGCCTTAGGAGGATGAATCTTCACATAAAAGCTTTAAGAATCACAAATTTGCCATATTAAAAGCATAAAAATTGTTAGTATATAATTTCCACATAGGAAAACATTAGATATAATAAAAGCCACTTTGGATGACAAACTTGCATTGGTTAGACCAAGATTTGTTCTAAGAGTTTAGGATATGCTCCAAAGAACTAGTATCAATAGGGATACCAATGGTATTCTGCAACCAACTCCAAAGTTGTTGAGCAAAATGACACAAACAAAAGAGATGTAAAGATGAGTCCATGCTAGTACCACAAATATCACGTTTGGAAACAATGACACAATCTCTAGAGCATAAGTTGTCATCAATAAATTACTTATTATAATGAATATCCAAACAATGACAATTTTCGAGTAACTGCATATTTTTTTACAATAAATTATTGTTCCAGCATTTGACGAAAATCACATGTCAATATCCGGTAAGATATTCGTAGTATTTCGTGACAAGTCTTATTTCCCACGTTTCACTTTTTGTGGAAGTTTTCTTTTTGAAGCAACTTTTTGTGAAAGTTGACCATATATGCATTGCCATGTGAAATTGTGAATGTTTCTCTTTGCTTCTCTGTAATTTAATTTGTGGACTTGCATCTAGGGTGCTCGCGGTGCGGTTTGGTTCGGTTTTGAGCATAAAAGTCATCCTAACCGCGAGCTAAAAATACATGCTTTGGTTTTGTTCGGTTGGTTTTTGAAAAGTCATCCAAACCAAACCAAACCAATGCAGTTAGGGTTGGTTTGGTTTGTGCGGTTTATCACAATTTAAAAAACATGACAATATTTCCAACTTGTTACAAAATAAACATAGAAAATTTTAATTTATTTTATTGTTTACATGATATAATATGCATATACAGAAATTGCATACACATAATAACTTATTTTTAATACAAACAATATAGTTTTGGATCGCGTGAAATTATATGTTTTGAGTACCTATTATTTTATGGACTCAATTTGGGTTGATTGCTAATAGTTGATAAAACAAAGTTAAGTATTGCGGTTTGATTTGGTTTGGTTTGGTTTTCCGAAATGAAAACCGCAAACCAAACGAAACTGTGCGGTTTAAAAGGAAAATGATTTGTGCGGTTAAAACTAAATGCGGTTTTTTGTGATTTCAATTTGGATTGGTTCGGTTTGCAATTTTACTTTTAGATTGATTCAGATACGATCACAATAACATCAAGGCATAGTAGTCCCGGCTAATATTTGAACATAATAAGGTCATAAGGCCAAGACATTTTATAGCACCCTTATATAATATAAAAATACAATAAAAAAAAGGTAGGTGTTGAGTATATTTTAAAATTTCTCACATTATTTGGAATGATAACTTGAAAGTAGTTTATATATAACACACATTTCTCACTTAATAAGATATTGTTTAAAACTTCCTTAAAAAAAATATTTAAAAAAAAAATGCGGTCTTATGGTTATAATATTGAACAAACCCTCTAACTTTCCTAGTTTCAATTGGGAGTCAATTGTTCCGATGTATTTTGAAGTTTCACATTTTCCTGAGAATTGATGCCCCTTTTTTTTGGTTTATAATAAAAGCTTAAAATTGAACTCAAATCACTATTATACAATTTAAACCCCTCATCATCACACTAAACTTAGTGGCTTGAAATGTTGCCCCTTTTACAAAGGATAAAATCTCGAGACTCGCAAAATTCGCACCTCAGAAATGCAATGTTGTAGATTTGAAATCAAAATAACAAATAAAGTTTTTTATAGAAAAAAAAATTAACCATATAAAAATACGGTGTCGATTATCTAGATATTGAAATACATATTATTTTTTAAAAAATACAGGGAGAAGAGAAACCCACCATCTCTTCTTCTCCCTAGTCCCTACCCTGAAAGAGATGGATGAGGAGGAGAGTGATGCAAAAACACAGAGGCACAGGTTGTCATTCAATTATGAATTATAGAGCATGTTGGGCTCTGTTTAAAGAAAATGATATTGTTATAACTTTTATTAAATTAGAGCAGTGTAATTGTTTAATCTTTTCCCTCAATCACTATATGCATAGTCTATATTGTTGAGTACAAGTCTTGTATTGCACAGTTTTTTTTATAGACAATGTTATATAATGTATATGGTTCTTGCCGTTCATTTTTGGATAAAATATGTTTTCGGTCAATACTTTTATAATGAGTTTTGATTTTCGTCTTGTAAAATAAAACCATTTGTTTTTATTCATAATTTTTTTTTTTATTTTGTTTTCATATTTCTTTCGTTTTAGTCCCTACTCTGGCCATGTAACACAAATATGCTAACATGACAAGAATCTCATGACTGGATTAATGCCACATGTTCAGGAGGCACCGACTTGGCATGTATTGAGAACGAAAACCAAAATTCGCTCAAATTATAGGGATAGAAATCAAAATTCGCTCAAATTATAGCGACGAAAACCAAAATTCACTCAAATTATAGGGACGGAAAACAAATTTTCCCAGGGACCAAATTTAAAATTCAGAAATATGAAAACTCATTCTCCAATTCTTCATCTTCTACCATATGAGTTTCAATAAAAGTTTACACTAACATAAAAAAAAATTGAAATGCTTAAGAAATTCAAAAAATGAACGGTTTAAATCACACATTACCAGTTCTTTGATGGCAAATGAGTGCAAAAACCCTCTATGAGTGAAGAAATGTTGTTTTCATGCCTCAAAAATGTCAAAAAGTAGCTTCTTTCTCATAACAATGGAGGTGAAGTGTGTGAATGGAAATGAAAGTGCAATTTTCCAACAACTGGCATAAAAAAGACCCTTTCGAAAATTCTGCTTCGAAACGTAGCGCGTTTGGAAGATAAGATAACTTCCAAAACCCAAAAAAAATAATAAAAAAGAAAAGAAATTTCACTTTGGACCATTTCAGAATATACTTATTGAGGTTGGATTTGAACCGTATCTTCTAAGCCTTCATTGAAGGTAATCTCGAACGTTTTCGGGACCTGTGAGCAATTGGGGGGCCAGAAAAGCAAAATTCTAACCTAAGCAGAACAAAGGCCTTTAAGGCCCAATGAACTAAGTTAATAAGGCCCAAACTATGTAATGGCCCCTTTAACTATACACAATATAAACTTTTTTTTTTAAGAAACTAAAATGGGATATATATATATATATATATATATATATATATATATATATATATATATATATATATATATATATATATATATAATATAATATAATGAAAGACGAGTCAGATAATGTCCTCAGCACAAGGTGTGCCAGGGGAGACTACCAAAGATACAAGTCAAAGAGTTAAAAACCATAAAAGCAAATTATAAAAGGTCCAAACAAAACAATAAACTAGACCACCAGCTATGGTAGTTAGAAGTTAAAGTAACACCTGTCGCCTTTAACTACCTAAAGGAGTTAATCTTGATCTTGTCCAACAAATGATGTAAGGAGTTTTTTGAGCCTTTGAATAATTGATGGTTTCTTTCGCTCCACACAATCCAAACGCAAACAAGCCAGATCACCCCATTACTTTCTCGCATGTCGCTTGGTTTTTCAAAATTGTCTCTCTCACATTCTATAAATTGAAATCTCAAATTCATTTTTCACCACTCATCCTCTTATTCTGATCTCCTCTCTTCTCTCTTTTTTTCTTTTGTTTTTGGTTATTTTTCATCATTTTATGTATAAATAACCGCCTAGTCCGTCATCAATTAGTCATAATATTTTTAGTGATGTATTTTGATGATGATGATTGAGAATGTTATGCTAATTAACGAGAAACATTTTAGGGCCATCAACATTGAGAACGTCATGACTAATAAAGATATTTGCAACACAATAAATTAATTTAAGTGCTAATAGGCTTTATGTATTATGCAGATTTCTCGGCAGAAATTAGTCACTAATAATTGAAAGTGAAATTTTGTACCTATACTATAAAATGTAAGTCACAGTCTGCTTCAAAAAAAAAAAAAATGTAACTCATAGTCGTATCAAGAGAAATTCTATTTTGCTTCTTTGTATCTCGGTGGTCTCAGTAGTATTATTGGTCTGTTTTCTTTTTGACAAGATATTAACATTTGTCTATCTAAAAGAAGAGTCAGGATCCGTTGACACCAAGTAGTTTGACACCAAATGTTACACCTCTCAATAACGTTTTAACCGATATAAATTTTATAAAATCCACCGTTGGATTGAAAGTTTACATCATATAGATCATTTGTGTAAAATTTCAGACAAATCCAAAATCATTTGATATGCTATTGAGACACATAAAGATTAACGGCATTTAAAAAAATACAAAAACCGTTAATTTTGATGTATCTCAATAACATATCAAATGATTTTGGATTTATTTGAAATTTTACACAAATGATCTATATGATGTAAACTTTCAATCCAACGGTGAATTTTATAAAATTTATATCGGTTAAAACGTTATTGAGAGGTGTAACATTTGGTGTCAAACTACTTGGTGTCAACGGATCCTGACTCCTAAAAGAATTAGTATTATTTTAATATAATCTTTTTCTTGATAATAGCTAAATCATACTTAACTATTTGTATATCAACTATTTTTTTTCTAAATACACCGAAGACAATGAATACAACTCATAATAAAAAATAATTATAATTTTATACACAGATTTCATTTACTTTTACTGAAGACTAAAACACTATAAAAACACATGTTTTTTTTTTTTTTTTAGACAGTACTACCTTCCTGTATTTCATTTCTTCTTTTCATTATCACTAAACCATAAACTTTATCTACTCTGGTGGTTATGATCGTTCTCTTTTTGATAAGATTAATTATTAAAGGTTAATGATTCTTTTTGTTAAAACTATATAAGAAGTGCATAAAGCTAATATTGCATTTTGTTTGCTATTGCTATTAATATAATATCAACAAACAAGTTAACTTTTTGTACACATTGATATTTGAGGGGTTAAATTCCATCCACTTGTATTGAAAACTAAAACACATGTAAATACACTTATGAATGATTTTGTGGTTAATTGTATATGTAGTGTTCAGGTAAGTATTGCTTCAACCAAATGATTCTAGTCTGAAGAAATTATCCCAACAAGAAACAGTTGAATATATAGTACTCATCTACAACATCTCATTGGCTTATAAATCAACATAGATGAAACAAGAAATATATAGCTTACCAAAATTTGAAGGCAAGAGACACATTACCAGGAAGATGATTTTGGTAATTCGAAGTTCGATTGAGAGTTAAGTAATGTTTTACTGAAGATTGTTCTAAATAGAATTCAAATTCAGGTTCTCGCTAACTATAATTTATTAACCAATAGAGCATAATCACTTTATATTACTAATTTAGTATGAAAATAAACTTCATAAAAAGAAACAATAATGTAAAGACCAAGTCTCATTACATTATACATCATACATTACATATGACCAATTGTGAAATAAATAGCCAAAAGCCAAAGGCTTGATTCACTTAATAATTCCCACCCCACCCTATATAACATCTGAATTCATATATATGGATTGAAATGCATACAAATTAATGTCAAGGCCCAATATTCTTGAATTGACTTTAAAAATAAGACTAGGAAGTTGAAACAACTAAGTATGGCGAGTTGGGCGATCCTCTCCATTTTCAATTATTTCAATTTCTTTCATTACTAAATTTTTTAAATAATTGAAAATGGAGAGGAACCCGGTTCAAGTATGGCATCCAAAGCAATTACAAGTCCTAGGGATAAAGGAACAAAACCCAAAAGGCCTATTAGGAAGGTTGCATTTGAGGGCATAGCAACAAGGAGAAGGCAAGCACATCCCTTTAGCACCACCGCAGCAAGTGCATAGTGCACATATTTGGAAGCCTCCCAATTTCCTCATGTTATCACTCATCGCCATCATTTGCATGGAAACTTCAGCCCCATTTACCTCCTAATAATAAAAAATAATAAATTTAAACTAAAAAAAATGGAAAAATTATTATTAATTAAAGTAAGACTAATAACCTTTTTACAACTATTTCAGAAAGATTTACGTCAAGTAGTCAGCGGCTAGAATTTCACTTTTTAAGATAAATAAGTGGAAGTACCAGAGTTTGAATCCCAGTCCATGCATATTACTTGCAGTATCCCTAGCTACCAACTGAGTTATGCTTACCGGGACAACTTTTATCACTAAGTTGAAAACTCGTGGACGAGAACAAAGAGAATAGAAAACTCACATTGACATTGGGTGAGGAAATTGACACAAACATGAGAGATACGATGATGAGGCCATGAGAAAGAGTAGAAGGAGGCATCTTGATAAGTGTTTCTTTGGTTTGTACTAGTTATGGAGAGTGAAGAGTTTTTCTATTATTTGTTAACTAGAAAATGAAGTACTAATAATAACTAGCTTTGGAGATTCTTGAGTTGGAATCTGAAAAAGACCGAAGATGAAGGACAAAGGACAATGACAATTGTTTGCTTTGAAATTAGAGACTATGGAGAGTGACCCATCTTGTCTCTATTTTCTTCCCTTATTGCTGCTGGCATAGAAATTCTAATGCATTTTATTAAAGTTTAAATTATCAAATATGTCAATATAGAAAAATGAGTGGAAACAGACAAACACTATGAATGTACATTTGCCAAGTTATGACCAACCTATAGAAATGTAGTACGGTTCCTACATAATGGCCCTAAATTCTATAGCATTCTCACATAAGTTTTTATCCCAATCCACATGCTTAGGGTAAAAAATCTTCAAGGCTAAAAAAGTTGACACTAAAAGCCGGGCCACAGGTCTTAAAAGAATTCACATTTTTCTTTTCTTATTTTGTCAAAAAAAAAACAAATTACCTCAAAATATTATGGGGATTTTTGAATGGTTAAATCTATATTTTGATATTTAAAAGAAAAATTAAAAGAACAACATTAGATGATATGATATTATTTGTCGAGTTGTTCTTTCATTTTTTTTAAAATATCAAATATATATTAAAATATAAGTTCAGTCCTCTAAAGTCTTTCTCTTTTACAACTCTCTAAAGTTCAACTCACAAACGCAGTCAAAGATGTCACCTCTTTCTTGTTGGGTCATGAGGGGATCCAAGAATTATCAAATTGAGCTTTGAACAATCAACATTAAGTATATAGGTCACCATTTTTATTCAATGCATGACTCTTACTTTTATTCACACACTTAAAATATCAATAATTTTTCTCTCATGTTAAATGTGAGTTCATCCGCTACACATGTATGCCCCCTCAAACAGACACTTTTTCAGCCTTGCCTACTTATATCGTTGTTGCTTTCGCTCATCATGAGGTGCTGCCTTGACAAGAAGACTCTTGATACATCAAACCATCAACTTTGATATCATTGTTAGGTGAACATCATCTACATTGGACCAAGAGCAGCTCCACTTTCACCACCAAAAACACCTCCCCCAACAAGTTGAATTGGGCTATGATGCCACTGTTAGGAGAGCCTCCAGGAGAGCCTCCATTCGGGTGGATTGTCACATTGGACAAAAAACAATCACACAATTGAGTTTCGACATCACATCTTTACTCAAAATTTTAAGCCATTAGATATATATATGAGTCTCTCAAATATAACGCTCAACATCCAGTTTTCCATCCAATATATACATCATTCACAATTAGGAGTGAGAATAAATTAGGCCAAGTTTTACTTTACCAAGTTTGAATCTGATCTTTCAAAAAATTGAAGGCCTAATGCTATTAAACTTCCTTTTGATATATAGGCCAAGTTAATTATTTTTTTATAGTAAAAGACTAGTTAATTATTTTTTTTTGACACACTAGTTAATTAATTATTATTAACCAATGATTGCGCTTTTCTTTTTTAGCTAATTCACAATAAAAAGAATCTATTTTTAGAAAGAAAAGAAAAAGACAAGGTTTACCTTGGATAATTTTCAATTTGCTGTCACTTTCGTTTTGACTAGTAGTGTAGTTGTCGGTTATACACAGAGGTTTTTGTCTTGTTAACCGGTTTCCTTCATCACAACACTATGTGTTTTCGTCGGCACATGGACATATTGCAACTATGTTTTTTATTAAGGGGTCACTTTTATATTTTGCACAGAACCTTTTAAAACTCGGAAACGCCTTTAGGTAATATAAAATAAAGATGTAAATCAGATATATCTAACAAAATACTTCCTCCGTAACATTTTATAAGCAAAAATACACTTTCTAGGTTTATTGTATATTTAATGTATACAATAAACCTAAAAAATATATTTTTGCTTATAAAGTGTTACAGAGTAACTATAATATAATGAATTATGTCAGCTCAACACTCTAGTTGTTAATTTGGTAAATCATAATTTGATATATAGACTCAAATGTTGAAAAAATAGTGTTAGACTGTTGAAATATTAGAAAATGAGAAATGAATATGTTATGGATCATACTAACTTGTGTTCTTTCTTTGATTGATTCAAAAAAAAAAAAAACTTAGTGTTCTTAATTAGAGTATTAGTTAAGAAATTCTCGTCAAATAGTTTCAATTTGAGACGGGAAAATAGATTTTAGAGATGAATCGAGAAAATTCATGTCTTAAAAGAATTCTAATAATTTAGAATAGAATTCATTATCAAAGAGAAAATGGGGCCAAAACCTTCTTAAATACATCCAAAAGGACTAAAAAGATAAAATGATATAATATAAAACTAATATTTAAAATAAACTAATATTCTAATAGATATCTTCTGATACAATACCCTCCCTTTAAACATCCTTATCCTCGAGGAGGATGAATAATCACAAGTGCTTTGTTTTAAGTGGTAGAGTCTTCCATTTGAGTAGGATTATTGGAACATAAACACTTTCTCTATTGACACAAACTGGAAATGCAGGCATGATATAGTTGGAATTCCAATTTAGGTTCCTTATTATAGCCTTGTAAATCATTATTTTCTGTTTCTCCCTTGGACCAAAGTCAAATACTGTGATCTTGTAATATCTGAACTTAGCAGTAACATATGCATGAGCAGAATTTTCAGTATCAAGATCAAGTGTAATAGTGTTGTGCGGGAGAGGTGTTTCATTAGATGTCAGATGACTTAACATAAATTTATAACTGACTGCAAATCTTACCTTACAAGTCAGGTTTGTAGAGTTGAATTAAAGTCGTTCCTAAATTCTAACAATAACAACCTTGTAACTTCCATTTGCTGAATTGGCACTCTTTAGTGGTATCATTACAATAGCCTCAATTAAAAATTAAAAATTAAAATTCCAGACTAAAAGTACAAAAGGTATTTATACAGATATAATAAATCATTGTCAACATTTAATTTCTGTTAGGAAGGTACAAGTACAAGAACATGAAAAAGTACAAATGTGTTGAATTTTGATGATACTGCCGCTGAAAAACAGACTCTATACACACACAGCAGAAACCATCACCAAAGTGTATTGAAAAATTAGAGGCTTTGAAATGAATTTCAAATCTGCACCCAAAAAATACTCAATTTACAGATTATTCATTTTTCCACTGACCCTAAACAAAATTGTAAAAGCCAAATGATCCATATCCAAAAGACATCATCTATCTTCATCAATGTCTACGTCATCATCGTCATCGTCAGAAGGAACCTGTCTTGTCTCTGATATTGAAAGCCTCGTCGGTTTTGATGAGCTTGACTCTTCATGTAATGTAGCAGTTGCCGATGAAGATCCTAATAGACGTCTGTCAGTGGCGTCATCAACGGAAGGAGATGCAGATATATTATAGCTAAAAATTCCCATTGGGTGGTTAAACTTGCAACTTGGTCCAAATTTGCATATGCCGTAGCGCGAATAGAAAACACACATAGGTTCTCCCTGTAGGACATTAGATAGGATACAACCTCTATCAGCTTCTACTTCTAATTCAATGAAAGTACTAAAATAATTCACCTATTTCAAAAAGAGTTAAATTTTGATACAATGTCATCTAAAAAAGTTTTACACTGTCAACAAATCACGGGTCATGAGTAATTATATGTATGACTTTATAAGTAGTTTATGGGACTCACAGGACGTAAAGGAAGGCCCATGGGACTCAAGAGACAGTCAGGAGAAGCAGGAATTAGTAGTCTTTGACGCGGGTGATGGAACCGGCAGCCTGCACCAAACTTACAATCTCCCGTTTTCATGTAGAATTGGCATTCGGGCTGACCTGGTCTCTCTGGAAATATGTTCCCCCTCTGCAATGGACTGGCTGGAGGTGTAGAGATCATTGATCCCATTTGACCCTGCAAAAAATATTTAATACTGTTCCATTAGCTAGAATGTACACATATTGCAGGACAGGTTCTAGCAGTTACATGTCATGTTTCATGATCATAGTCACCAATTTTCCGCACATTGGTTCGTGCTATACTTATGCAAATTGGTTTGTACTAATTTGTCTATAATTCATTGTGTTGTAACTATTAGTAATTTAGTATTAAGTTGGAATTGTTTATAAGTAGATACAAGTTGGTTAGTATTTGTTCTAGACTTGGCCTAAGGCCCAATAACCGAGGATCTCTTCCTTTCATGCACCAAACTCGGTCCAACTCACGTCCTCCTGCCTAACGGTCAAGGAAGTCAGCCTTCTGTAACGGCCGACATCTGAATGATTGACATTTACTTCAAATAACCAACTCAAACTAATTCTATCAGAGTACTATTATGGTCTATAAGAAAGAACGAATAATTACGCTTACTCTGTATGCACTCCATCCGGGCATAATTAAAGGGGTATAACTTGAAGGAAGATAGGATGAAGTTGGAGAATGAAGAGTAGGGTAAATAGGAGAACTCCTTAATGAAAGCATCATATTACTTGGTTGAGGATGGTGGAATTTACAAGTGTTACCAAATTGACATTCTCCTGTTCTCAAATAATAGCTGCATTCAGCTTCATTCTGCAGAAGAAGCAGAAAATTCAAATACTATTAAATCGCCCCGTGCAATAACACGGTTTTTTGGAAAATATATATATGAAAGATATTCAAGAACAACATCCACATTAATTGTTACCAAATGAACAAAGATTCATTAATAGATCTTTACGAAAAATAAACGAGGAGAGTATTAAAAACTAACGGGGCGGAGTGGATAGCCTAAAGTGTTTAAGGCAACTCTTCCAGAAATCTCAGCTTGGTCTCTAGGATGATGAAATTTGCATGTGACTCCAAATTTGCAAGTTCCTGTCTTCATATAGTACTGGAAAGCATAAAAAAGTTATATGTTTTTGTTAAGATCAATGTTTAAAATAAAAGAATACATAAATATAGATATTATATCTATGTCAAGATACAAATTATTGCATTAAGGATAATTCTTAATTAAGCAATTAATATGCATGTTATGTCTGCAGAGAAGCTGATATATATACATACCTGACATTCTGGTTGCCCTATTCTTTCCGGGAACTCGCCAATCGTTCTTGCAGACACAATAGCCTAATGATATTCATAATTAAACTTAATCAGATATTTATAATTTTGTAACCTCCAGATTTTACAGTAGTCTCAACAGAAAAAAGAACAAAGCAAATTGAACATTGTATATATAGGCCAACAATATAGGTCATTGTCATTGACACGCGTCAGACACTAGACAAACCTTCAATCTAAAGTGTCGGTGTTAAACATGTGTTCGATGGAGAATATTAAGAAGACAATAACAAATAGTTTCAACTGTTAATTGCTTCTGTTCTGTCACACAAAATATGAATGCTTTGAAACAATGAAGCACAAACACAAACACCGGGCACAACACAGACACGGCTAATCTGAAGAGTGGTCGTTCTTCATAGCAAACAAATCCATCCAAGGACAAATTATGTATCAAATCAACATATCCAATATTAGCATATGTTAAATATTTAGGAACAAAATTTATAAAAATGCATTATATGTAACTTATAACTTAATTATACCAGCTTTCTATTAGGAGGATGGTTAAATCGACACGTGGAACCGAATCTACAAAGGCCAGTTTTGATGTAATATGAACAATCTGGTTCCCCTGGACGTTGTGGATAAGATTCAGAATTCATTGTTTCACTTGGCCTCAATTTCATCATCCACATTGAACCTAAAACAATAACATCATCATGCAAATAATGAAAGTTTATAAGACTCACAAAAATCTAAAACCAATCTAATATAAAAATGATGATGTAATATGAATTAAGATTGATATTGAACCTTGAGATATGGGAATTATGGGGTGATATTCCATGAGAGAGGATGAAGAAGAGGTTGTTAAGACTCTCCATTCAAATTCTAATGCATCATCGTCATTGTCGTCGTCGTTGTTGTCATCATCATTATCAAAGCATCATATTCATTCTTCACTAACAATTTCATTCTCAATATTTCTTCTCATTTGTGATTAGCATCAACATGATTCATGACATACAAACCTTTTTTCTTTTATTATAATTACACAAAAATTGCATCAAATACTTCATCATAACTTTTTGTTTTTGTGTTTTTCTTTTCTTTTTCTTTCATGAATGATATTTAGACGCTGTTAATTTTCCAACGCTCATTTGACATCTCATTTTCTCTTTATCTATATTTTATTATCACATAATTTATGCTTATAACACCACTCTCACTATTTTTATCTATCCACCCATCTAGGGAAAAAGATTATAATGATGTTACTGCGTTAGTGCAGTAATCATTCTTGACCGTCTAATAAAAAAAATGAAGGGTTGAGATTAAAATTATGTTCAAACTACATTGATCAATCAGGACCGCCTAATCACTTTTGGACGGCCTGCGTAAAATAGTTACATCAGAAAATCCTAATCCTCTATCTAGTGGTGTGCAAAATATACAGTGAAATAAACCATAAAACAGAAGAAAAAGCTAAAATTTTGAAAAAGTTATAACATTCATATTAGTAAACTGAATTTTAGCTAATATGTTTATGAACTGAAGTACAAATTTTGAAAAGTTTAATTGAAAAAGCCATTTGATTTTTTTTAAAACTCTTAACAAAAATCATTACTTGTCTTTAATCAAAATCATAAGAGAAAAACTCTTATCTCTTGGTACATTGGTTCAACTTCCACCAAAGGCAAAAACTCGTTAACAATGAATTTCACTGACTCAACGGTTAATTTGAATTCTGTTTTTTTTAATCATGTTCATATAAAATTATTTAACGAAGTATCAAATAGTTTAAAACTTTGTATAAAATTTGTGGAGTTGACTTATACAATAGAAACTTTTGATTGACGGTTAATAAAATTTATTGTCTATAATGAATTACCAGGGTGCGTTTGATTCGTAAACCAACAAGAACTAGACAGAACAACACAGGACAGAACAAGATAATACAGGACAAGAAAAAACTGTACCGGAGAGATATAAGGCGATAATATTTTTATATTAAAAAATAAAATGGATATTTTAGTATTTTTTATAGTTGTACTGTGGACAAAAAGTTGTCTTTTGGTTTATTGAGGGACAAAAAATCTTGTTTTTGTCATGTCTCTTGCTACCTAATTTGTCCAGTCTCATAACTAGTTTCAAATCAAACAGTGTATAACAAAAGTTGTCTAGTTCAGTCCCTTGTTTTTTAGCAGATCAAACGCACCCTTAAACAGAGTAGCTCTTCTTAGAGTTGCTCCTTGAGTCAACGTATCGATGAGAATAATTATATCAATAATTTTTTTTGGTACATATATCAATAAAAATTTTAAATTACCAATATAATATAGATATAGATAACATAAATGACACCACTTACGGTAAAAAAAAACATCAATGACACCAAACAAAGTACATTAATTTGTCTTCAAAAAAAAAAGTACATTAATTGAAATAAGAAATACTAAACTTAAAGAAAATTGAATGTTTCCATGCCAAGTAAAACGGTAAATAAAAGACAATAATAAATATCATGTAGCCTAAACATCATTCATTGTTAGGAACATCATTAGCTTCCTCTTCCTCATCAGTTGGTGGTGCGGTACCTCTGAATGGAGCAGCAGCAATGTCATGCCCACCAATCCAAAGAAAACCACGACCATCAGATGGTGGAAGTGGTGGCGATAATGAAAATCCCGGAGAACTATTGTTCGGCTGAACAAAATCATAAGGCCTCGTATGAGGTATGTTCAAGAAACTATCGTTCGGCCGATCAAAATCCAAATTATAAGGTCTATAACCATGGATGAATTTGTTATTTGGATTGTTAAATGGAGTGAAAGAAAGAGTTACGGGTGTTGCCGATGGTGGTGGCGGGGGCATGTCAGCATATACTACCGGTACAGTTGGAGTAAAGGGAGTAAACGTCCGGCTTCTTTGTCTGGGGCCCGGAACCTTATGATTATGTCTCCCTTCATAAGAAACAATTACAAATTGTGGATAGCGTGCGTCCCTCTCTACTTGTTTTCTTATATCACAGGTTCGATGTGTGCACCTGTAATACGCCCTACATTCATGCATACACTATAAATTAATTATAGAATTATAATGATCAATATTTAGAGAATGATAAGAAACTTTGTATTGTATCTACTTAAAACATGTGCATAAATATATAAAAGTATAGTAAAAACTATTTAGCATAAAATGATAAATTAGATAAAAAAAAAATACATGTTTATATAACCCTCCAATTTAATATCAAAATTATAATACTTGCTAGCTAGGGACTGTTGACCAATTATAATACTTGAAAATCATCTCAAAATTTAACAATGATTCATGTTGGTTCTTAAACGTAGAAGTTTACAATTCTCTAAGTTGTAACATTTGAGATAATAACATTTACTAATATTTACATACTTGCATATTGACACACCAAGAAAAAAGATAACTCATTACCTTGGGTGATTAGGATTTCCTTTGACATACTTTCGTCCATACTTTTGCCAGTGATAACCATCGTCCAGAATGTCTTCCTCGCTTTCAACTCGGATCACTGATTTTGGCCCGATCCTAGCGCGAGGTGGTTTATAGTATTCAGAGAGATCCATATTCCTCTTCCTGCAATGCAAAATAATCAGGCAACACAAAAATCAAACAAAGTATATATATATATATATCTAAAAATGACGTGATTTAATCGGATGCATTTGTAAAAAAAAAAAATAAAATTATAAAACCTTTTTGGAGAAGCTCCACCAATGTGACTTTCTTCATCATCAGCAATTGCATTTGGAATTTCCTCATCAGTTGATACTTGATCATAAAATGCAACAGTTTTTTCGGCACAAACTCCTTCAGAATAATTCATTGGCATTTTTCCTTTCCTAGCCCTTTGAATTTCCAGCATTGCATTTGCATCATGATTCTGCATATCGACAACTTGTTCGTCTTGATTTGCATCATGTCCGTTAGGCAGAGGTGCATTTGGAACTTCATCATCAGCAACAGGAACAGTTTCTTCGGCGCAGACTCCTTCAGAATAAATCATTGGCATTTTTCCTTTCCTAGCCCTTTCAATATCCAGCATAGCATTTGCATCATTCTGCATGTTGAGAACTTGTTCATCTTGATTTGCATCATGTCCTTCAGGTGATTGTTGAACTTCAATGTCTGCATGGACTTCTGCATCTCCCCTTGTTGCCATATGGCAATCATCAGCAGAACCCTAATTGTTTTTTTCAATTCAAATACACCCACATTCATATTGGTGAATAATACTAATACTAATAATAACAATTACATTTTATTCTTATAACTACATCTTAAAATGGTGATATATATATATATATATATATATATATATATATATATATATATATATATATATATATATAACATATGATAAAATTGAGTACTCTTACACTATTATAAAAGTATTATTATATATTATTGCAATGAATACGAGATAGATTGAAGGCTAGATTAGCAAAATGTTTGTCGTGTTTAAATATTTCAAGTTTTAAGTTGTATTAATGAAACAAATTTGAGAATTGCATGTGTATTAATCACACAATCACACAATCGAATTGGTGATAAAATTATGTGAATCATACTGATTAATCTAGTTGAGCTAATGATCAAGGAATTTGAGGTCACGGCTCAAATCTTGGTAATAATGAAGAGCGTGAATACAAAAACAAAATCCAAAAAGTAAAAAAACGTGAATTTGGATTAGTTTATAAGTGGATAATAATGAAATTAATGTTATCCACTTTATACCTATCAGATATTAAATAAATATAAAAAAGGTCACGTATATTTAATCTAAACAAATTGGTCTTAAATAAAAGCAAAATATCAAATGTACTTGACTTAAAATTAGAGTAAATACATTTGACTTTTTTATGAGTGAAATGAGTGTACAAGCATACAAAACTTTATATGGTTATTTTTAATAAAAATAGTTAAATTGGGTAAATAAGGAAAATAAAATAGTTTAAATGAATATTATAATTGAAAGAAAAAGTGTAATATCAAAATTTGGTATCCCCTTTATATTTAGGTGTGTGTATATAGATATTTTTAAAATTAGTTATTTGATTGAATAAAAATGACTTCAAAGTTTGTACAAAAATAAAAAGTGACTTCAACGAATGGAGCTTTCATCTGTGTAATACGGAGTATTTGTAAAATGATTGATCATTCATTATATTAGTGACACCTTTTTATTAAAAAAATTAAAGAAGGACAAATAAACCCATTTAACTGAAGTGTAAAATAAGAAGATAAAATGCTAGATCAAAATTTGGTGCTACTTGTAGCATAGATAAACTAAATTTAATTTGTATGAATAGTTATATTGTTTTTTTAAAAAATTATGTATCATAATACGATGTTGTTAATAGAGGTATTTTTCTATGAGCACAACTCCAAATTAATTTTATTTGGGCACACACATCAATAAAAAAAAATCAAATGATAAACAATTTCATCACATCATCATATATGTGTGTGTGTGTCCAAGAATAAATAATTTAGGCTTGTGTGTGCCGATCTAAGTATTGCTCATTGTTTACATATAGTTCATAAATGCATATATATTAATCATTTTCTAGCCACTATGCTATTCGACAAAAAAAAGTAGAGAGAACATAGATATACCTGAAAATAATCGAGAGAAGGAGAAGGTTCAACATTTAAATCGAACAAATACATTTTCTCCCTTTGAATTTCATTGTTATTGTTGTTGTTTTCCATGGTATTAGACATATAGATGTTAGAGAGTATTTCAGTTCTCTTGTGTAGAGAATGCTAAAACTCAATGGATTAGAAATGATTTGAGTGATGAATATGACTTAGTGCAAAGGGTTTATAAAGGAAGAGGTTTACACAAAAACAATTGTACATAGAGGATAACAACAGTGTATAAGTTACCACGTCATATTAATTAATTGGGTTTGGTGGAAAAATAAAAAATAAGAGTAATTTTGATAAGTTTTTAGTGTAATTTTTTAACTTTATATTAATAAATTACGCTACCTCCAATTTTTTTTATAAGAAATAGTTAATTTTTAAAGTTCATTGAATTAGGGAGGTAAGCCCAAACCCCCGGGTCCATCTGAATCTGAGTCAACGGACAAAAACCTGAATTGATCGAGTTTGGGTTCAGATGACACCCGATACCACGGGTCCGTATTTGGGATCACTCGCACTCAAAATCACACTAGGTTAGATTTTAAATTACCTAATTACCAAAGGATGGGGTAGAAAAAATTTGGGATAGTGTAGCATTTTGGAGTGCGGGTTCGGATTTGGGTGGAAAAACTTGAACCCAATGGGTGTGGGTTTTATTTTGCCACCCAAACAACCTTTGAGTGTGGGTTCGGGTGGTGGTTTCAGGTGCGGGTCTGGGAAATGTAAAAGTCGCACCCGACCTTCATCGTTATCAACTTACCATCCCTACAGCGAATATATGATGTATCTGGTCTATATTATACATCATATACATTAATTAATTAATTAACTTTGGAAATTGTGTAATTATGACTAAAGTCATACTTTTTTAATAATTTAATGGTTACAATTAATTAATAATCTATATTATTATAATTAATTTCTTAAAAAAATAACTATAATTAAATTAAAATGATATATAATAAATATTTTTTATAAGCTACATATAATAATTTAATTAAGGCATTTATATGCTTCCAAATACACTTTCCCATATATGACACTACTATTAGAAATTTGGCTTAAATACGATTTTGGTCCCTGTAAATATGTCTTGTTTTGATTTTGGTCCTTGTAATATTTTTTTTTTAATTTTAGTCCCTGTAAAATCTCAAAAAGGTCCTTTTTTTTAATTTTAAGCCACAAAAAGGTAATTGTCTATTACCATATTGTTCCCAACCATGATGACTAAAGTCTAAAGAACACTAGTAGAAACAATATGAGTAACGACGACATACTATGCGGCCTTTACACACGATGTGACAAAAACTAACAATAACTAAACAAACAAAAAATTAGAGAAGATATATGAAAATGCGAAGATGAGAGGGAGTGAAGTGAGTAAGGAAGCAAAACAATTTATAGAACTTTTAGCTGCCTCCCATCGGCCAATGTCATTTAATGACCCCACAAGGGACCAATTAAAATTGGTCACTTGGTAGACCTTTAACTGGTGCGAAAGACTTGACCATTGACTAATCCTCTACTTAAATAGCAAACGGAATTTTCAAAATTGCTACAAAAATTCTCATTTTTATAAAGTTTACTAATTTAAGTAACAAAATGTAAAATTGAAAACTAGCAAGGCGTGAGAGAAACACGCGAGGCACCAAAAGAAATTCGACGAAATGATAAATTATTGAAAAGTCACACACAAAACTAAGAGAATGAAGTTCGAACCCCAATTATAGTGTCCGACTTAATAATTTTGACATTTTTGTGAATTGAACTATCATTTGTAGACTTTTTTTCCATTAACTTTAAATATGGCAAGATGGATATGCATTTTTTTTTAAAGTACTATAAAAAAAAATATATCATTAGTACTATTATCTCAAAAAAAATATTAATATATATTATCCTTAAAGAACATTATTAGTACTATACAAAAAGAGCATCATAGTCTAATATTCGGATTTGGATCCTCTCCAATATTTTCCTCATTGTTCATGTATGTAAACATAAAATACAAAGAGTGGGCTACTCTATGGAGCACGATAAGAGGAGCTCTAAGAATACTCTAAAGAGATTAAAGTAAAATATAATGTTTATCGTAGAATGGATCTCTCATTTTCCTTCTAAGTGCCTCCTTTTAGAGTTTTACTTTTGCCACCCTATCCATTTTTTCGCGCGCCCTACGAATTTACCAAAATACCCCTGTGCGCTACTTAAGTAGCGGACGCTATAAATGTAAGGTTTTTTGGGGGAGCGTCCGCTACTTAAGTAGAGGACGGCATTTTTTAGAAATTTTCATTTTTTTTAACGTAGGCTACTTAAGTATCGGAATGGTAAAAAGGGAAAGACGTAAGGCGCGTAAGTAACCGGTAGGGGTGACAAAAGGAGATCTCCTCCTTTTATAGTTTAATGGGCCTTATGCAAGATTTGGATATCTAGGACCAATAAGCTATAACTCTAATATCCATATGTAGCTCGTCTGTATAGGACACGTGGAGTTGAAGCACGCGTGACCCACATCACTCGTCCGTGCAAATCACATAGAACTGGAGCATGCTTAGCACACGTCACTATGTTCATAAAAAATGTGTGAAAGGCCAAGCCGCGGTCCAACTGACTTGCATAGTTAAACAAAGGATGGATCTCAACATGACCTGAATGACCACACTACATTTGTCATGATGAAGGATAGGTTCAATATGACATGGATGATCAAGCTGAGGTTGACATGTTGAAGGTAGAGCTCATGGTCGAGTTGAGCTTAGCATGCTGAAGGATGAGCTCGTGAGCGAGTTGAGCTAGGCATTTTGAAGGTGGATCTCATTGTCGAACTAAGCTGGACAAGTTGAAGTTGGAGCTCATGGTCGAGTTGAGCTAGACATGCTAAAAGTCGGGCTAAGTTGAGCATGCAGAAGGAGGAGCTCTTGCTCGAGCTGACATGTTGAATTTGAATCTCATGGTCGAGTTAAGCTAGTCGTGTTGAAGGTGGAGCTCTTGGTTAAGTTGAGCTATAGACATGTTAAAGGTGGAGCTCAAGGTCAAGTTAAGCTAGGCATGCTAAAGGTTGGGTTGAGATGAGCATGTTGCTTGAACTGAGTTGAGCATTCTGAATGTGGAGTTATTGGGCCTAAGCATCATCATATGGATTACAACATCAAACCGTTTTTATTAAAATAAAAATCCACAATTGATTAAAGCCCACGAAATATTAAAAAATATTCTAACATGTTCATCATCATGTCAACCTATATTGGTCCACTCACGTCATCTCTCTTTTTTTTTTATTCAATGGTATGTAAATTACAAAGAGTAGAAAACCATTTAAAAAGAGAGAGGGAAAAAGTGAATAAATAACTAAAATTATCATTTCGTTTAAAAAATACAAAATAAAACTAAGATTATCACAACATGAGAATTTTTTTTAGAGAATCCAAATCCGTAATATTCACTACTTAAGAGTTAACACTAATTGTTTCAGCTCTACTCCATTCACATCATCATAAAACAACGTATCGTTAACATATCTTATATATTTTTATTAAAAAATTTAATTATTGGATACTTCTCTAATACGCATCGAAAAGTATCGCAAATGTAACTAATCTATAAAATTTAATCGCTAGATACTTCTCCGATACATATCACGAAGTATCAGATACATATCGGTGTTAGATACATATCTAACACGATACCTAGGATTTTTCCCGCTCAATGGATGACTTTTTGTTCCCAATGTGAAAAGTCTTTTTCATCTTAAATTACAAATTAAGAGCAATTTTGGAGTATGGGGCTTCCTAGCTTTATACCAATAGTATTATAATCCAAAAAAAAAAGAACAAAAATGTCAAAAAAAATTATTTTTTATAAATAAATCGCCCCTTTCTCAATTACATCTATAGGAGAAATTTAAATTATACCATATCAACCACTCTGCACACCTTATCATTCAAAGAATTATGATACAACAACATCAAATGAATGGACGTGACTCATAAAAACCTAGTTAAAAAAACAGTTTAGCATGACAGTTAGCAGCAAAAAGAATGTCAATGTTCTACCATTTAGAAAGGTAGAAGCTGGAGAAAGATTGTGTGCACCCACTGTATGTACTGTTCCGGATGAATCCTTAACTTTAATGCTGGAAGAGCCTAATAAAGAAACAATGACACAATGTAAGCAAGTTTTTTTTAGCATTAGATAATTATCAACAAATTTAACCCTAAAAACCAGTAGAAATTAACCATAAGATGCATGTAGATTAGATAGCTACTACAACAGATGAGGCTTATTTTGGTCAATCTGTTTTTTAGTAATTAACCTTGCTTATTTTTCTAATACTAAAAAATGAAGCTGAAAAATATTTCAAACCGGAGTAGGTATAGACGAGGAATGATGAATTTTATTCAAATGAAGAGGAAATAATCTGAAGTGATTGGTGCAACCTTGGACTAATTTTGCATATTAACATTTAACTGCGGTTACTATGACCATACAACAAAATAGGAAACAAAATTATTGAAGGCTACTTGGTACTCACAATTGTAGTCAGTCCATCCAATGACCATATTCTCAAGATCATACAAGACTAGTTTGTTTGATAGTACCAAATCTGAAATTAAAAATAATTAAAGTTAATGAGGAATACAAAATGTCGAGTCTTATGAAGTATTTATAAGTGATATATAATTCTAAAGTGTACCTCCAAGAAGTGTCATATCCTTTCCGTCCTTAGTTTGTGGCACACTTCTCTGCCAGCCAATACACCGTTCACCATCCTAGGGAACAATAATAACAAGGCAAAATAAATATCAGTAACTTCATAACAAAATGAGGTATTCTAAAATAAATTTAGAATATACACAAGTATATCAGTAAAATTCTCCAGATCGCAATTTAAATCATCATTTAAACCAACAGATAACAAAGGATAGGATAGTTAATTAGACCTTTAATTTACAATCAATGTCCCTAAACATGTTATATATGGCATTTAATAACATGCATGATGAAAATACAAAAAACACCTGGGGACCTCTAGGTACAGTTCGGAGGGGGAGAAATCAATTCAGACATGTTAAGCTTACATAAAATTACTTATCATTTGAGTATCTAGTATCCACAAAGCTTCTCAATTTAGAATGGGTACATCTACAATGAATAATGAAGTTCATACTCACGCTGTATGGGAACAGGTACTCGTGAGGATAAACTGTCAGAGAAAGGGAGTCCTCAAAATGTAGCTTCACAACTGGAAATCCATCATCAACACTGCAAGGTTATAATGGTCAACGAATTAAGGGATTAAGCATATGCAATAGAATCAAGTGCACTTATTTCCTTCTTGAATTGAAAAAAACAAACAGCTTTCAAAAAGTAAATATTTAAGCATCATTTGAACAGTTCAAACCCAGTTAAAATTTTGGAGAACCATCTTGAACAGATGGCACTTTGGTAATATAAAATTATTTGCAAATGTACCAACAAAAAGTGTATATATTTATAGTCTACTTATAAAAAAGAAACATATATCCAAAATTATCTGCAGCAAAGTATTCAGCCCGCTCAACTGCTCCCTTCACAAACTAAAGAAAAGGATAGTGAAGCCCAAAAAAGAAAATGAGAAAGGACTGAGAAAAGGAATTAGCACTCTTTCTCTGTTTAATGAAGTTCTGATAGGACATAATACAGTCACTTCATCAAGAAGCTAATCAGGAATTAGCACTCTTTCTCGAGTGCAAAAGTTAGCTATATCTATAGTCTATGTCATCTTAACTGAATCCTACTAGCTACCGTAAATTGTCATATTCCTTTATTTTAAACTAATCTTTTTCCACCTGCAGGCTTCAGAATATTGGATTACTAATAGGGTCGTGCTAACAAGGGCAAGTGCCCTAAGAACATTTGTTAAGGAACTAAAAAAAGGAAGTTTTGTATTGAAAAAAAGTTTTTTTTTTAGACTTTTAAGGAGTTGTTCCACTAATATTATCAAAACAGCAAAATATGACATTTGGAAAGATATAATTAACTGAAATTGAAAATATGATGTTGTCACTTGTCACTTGTCACCATACCCAATGGGATAAACGACCAATAAAATAAATCTCTAGTATCTTGATAAATTATCTGATATCCTCAGTTGACAAAAAACAATGATGAATCAAACAAATAGATCTTTTCACAAAAATAATCAAACAAATAGATCACACCTTAATATTAGTAAACAATAATAATTCAGATATAACAGAGAAAATTGAAATTTCTATAAACAAATGTCAGAATGGTAAGTGGCGTACTTTCCAGCATAATGAAAACATTTAAATTGTCCCTCAACAAGCTCTAATTTCAAACCAGAGTGCCGAGCAAAAACCTGTCATAAAGAACAATCAGTGCCCCAGAAGAAATATTAATAGAATTATTTTTTTATAGATATACATACCTTTGACAGTAGTTCGTCATAAACTATGAGAGGAAGATAAGCCAAGGTTGTTCCACTATCAATAACTGTCCCCTTCGTATTTCCAGAATCAAATATATCTGAGGGAAGCTGTAGAATATCACCATCAACTTCAATATTCTTCAAAACCACATTGAAATGTGACCTGCAATAGTCAACAGGCTACAGTTATGGCATACTTACAATCACGAGCTAAACTGTAAATTAAATACATTATGAGTATCTGAAAGAACATTTCACGGAATGTTTTCAAAGCTTAAAAAAGAGGTCTAAGATGAATATACCATAATAAAAAATGAAAGGCTTAAATGCAACAAGAACAGTATAGGATGCGTCGGTTCATTCTTTGACCTATGGGACTTAATTGCCATTCTAGTGAACTGCAGAAAACCCAGGGAGCTATCATACATATAACTACTAGCTAGAATGATAGAAATGTAATTTCATATACCCAAAACTCTTTTTAGAATTACAAAATTGAAAGAAGCCCACAATATCCAATGGGGTTGACAATAAAAACTTGGAAAGGAGAATCACAAGAAACAACAGATGGATAAGCCATACCTATGAGGATTCCCATCAGAGATTAAAAAAATAAAAATAAATATCCAATACTCTAGCAAATTTCTTTTATTCAAGTACAGGTCCCTTCATCAATTGTATATCAACCTAGACAATATTATGATTATTTGATCATGAAATGAGGTTTCATTATTGATAATTTTGAGATTGTGTGTCTGCAAGTTTTACCCTTGAATGTATATGACAACCAATATCAAGGCATGAGATCAAAAGACAGTTAATGAACATACATATTTGGTACCAATGGAGTTGTACTGACTTTTGGTTCCACCAATTCCCCTATGGCAAATATTCCACCACCACGAATATTGTCAAGGCAGTGCGAAAATATTTTTTTCACCTTTCGTGATGCAGCAAGCTGTGAAAGCACAGAAGAATTTGCTTGTCCAAAACCAATTATTCCATCAAGGGCTCCTTCATTAGATGAACCCATAGATTGTACTGCGCCACACCTGTCAGCAAGTGAATACCACATAGAGATGCAAAAGAGGGGAATTAAAATGTTAAACCAGCAACTTTATTCTTTCATTCTTTATCAACCTATTCTTTCATTCTTTATCAACCTAGGAAGATGAATGTTTCTAAATAAAAATGGCCCACTGAAACTCCCACTTGGAAATATTCGAGTACCATAAAAGAGTTAACTCAAAAAGGCAATAAATTTTTTGCCTATGGCACTCTGATACAACAGACATGATTGCCCGAAAACTCAACAACATACAATACATTGTCCGTTTGTTTTTTACGGATACAATACAATGTGAATTGTGGGAGTATAAATAATAAAAATTCTCACCCAAAAATAATACTGCTATTTTGCGGTGCAGTATGGAGGTTTCCATCGACAAAGTCAAAAGTAAGATAATCCCTGACATAGTATCCAGCAGTTGAACTTCCATCTCCATAAGTTATGCTATAAGGGCAGGGTATTTCAGGCTTGCAACCAGAAATCGGACCATCAAATGTGGAAGAGCAAAAATCTTGGTCACAAGAAATTAACTCTGAAGTATGAGATCCCTTTGGGTCATAGAGGGTCAAGTCCATCTGTTGTAACATAACAACAACAATAATGAAAATAGGAAATTCAAAGGGTTCGTGTCAACATAACTTTGACTTGGAATCAAAATCATCTATTATATATGATAACGATTCTTTAATTGCAGATGCATACATACACCGATGTCGCTTTTCTTGGGACATTTTGAGCACTCAATACAATTCACCCACATAAGATCACTTCCTGTATCAACTTGAACATAGTAGTCCTTCTTTGGAGAACCAATCCCAAGTTTTGTGAAATACAACCTAAATCAAACAAACTAATTTAAGCATATAACAATAATAAGATAATAATTGCATGTTATAGTTTAGCTTAATATTTTTTACTTTTTCCAAACCTTAGTGTGAGGCTTATTAGAAGGCAAAACAAATAAATAAAGCAGCTCATAATTTAGCTCGGCGATCCCATTTATAGTTAGTCACCAAGATTTTTATCAAGTTCCACATTGTATTGCTTTTCTGATTTTTTATGAAATTACAGTCTGTTTGGATTGACTTATTGGAGTTCATCTACTGACATAATCACTTGCGAAACTATTTGGGAGAACTTATGAAATGTTTGTAAGCTGATTTCAACTTATTTCCACAAGCTCTGCATGATAGCTTAGGAAATGAAAACAACTTACAGCTTATACAAAAACAGTTCTATTTTTTATTTATTTTTTTGTTGGTACAAAAAAACAGTTGTATTTTATATTTGGTTATGAAAATAGCTTTATAATAAGCTCTTATATTTTATTTTTTGACTAAAATAATAAACTGTTATATATATAATAAGAGTTTATGCTATAAACAATAAATTAAGTTGTGGGTTAAATAGTGTTTACCCCTGCAATGTTAGCGAATTTTAGTTTATCCCCCCGTAATATATTTTTTATTTCACCTATTAATGTAAAGATTCCTCATAAATGATGATAAATGATGACGTAACATGCTTAGTGAGAGGGTAAACCGAAATTCACTAGAAAATTCATTGTCAATAGAAAATTCATAACTCATCCATAAGTATTAGTTCAACTAAAAAATGTTGAAATTATTAGTCCGAATGTGTTATTTACCATTCCATCTACAAACTAAAAATATCAACAAAAAAAATTCATAACTAATAATAATTAAACAAAATTAAGAATATAATTTGTAAAATTCATAATTAAATAAAATGATATCATATTTTGACCATCACTCAGCCATTTAAATCAGTAAAGCCTACAATATCTTGACAACTACTAGTTGAACTCTAAAATGAAACAAAATCAAAAGACGAACCCGGTTCGAGTCGGAAGACCATTACCACCAAGGTTGATATCAACATCTGAAAGAAATCTACCACGACGATGATCATCGTGATCTTTAATTCCACTCAAACTCGTTTTCCGACGTTCCACCTGAAACACTAAATCATTCCCATTCGCAATCGTAACACACACAATTTCCAAAACTATTAACAACAAAAATTTCAGATCCATTAATCAATCAATCAATCAATTTCACTATACTTTTTCTCCTTTCAATTCAGCTTCAACTACAATAATTCAAAATTAATCAAACAGTTACAGAACTTAAATTCGATTCAAAATTCAAATTCAACTATAAGTTTTGTAGATGGTGGTGATGATGATGATAAAGGTGAATGTAGAAACGGTGGTTACGAACAATCTAACCGACTTGGGGAGGAAAAAAACAGAATTGGAGTGAACTGAGTTATTTATGCGTTTTGATTTGGATATTTCAATTTAATTTCAACGGTGAACGACGCGTTTTTCACGTCGTTTGGAATTAGTAAAGTGTTATTAATGTGTCATGCACCTTATCTTTTTTCTTTTATTGGAAATTCTTTCTTTATTTTTTATTTTTTGACATATTGGAAATTCTTTTAGGTAACAAGTTTCTTTCGTCAACACTGGATCTACTATTTCAAAGTATTTTATTTATTATAATATATATACAGATAATATACAGATGTTTTTTTTGGTTAAAATGTCACTAATTTTTTGTTTTTTTGTCTTTTTAGTCTAATACTTCAATAATATAATGTGACTCTTTGTCTTAGTGCATCAATGGTGCTAAGTGGTCCCTTGCATGTTACTATCAACAATCTAATAAGCATTTATATTTATAAAAAAAATAATCTAATAAGCATTACAAATGTTTTTATTTTTTTTTTACTAAATAAGGATTGTAAATGTTATTAAATAAGTTTCACTAATCTAACAAAAAATAAAAATAAGTTTCACTATAGGTTATGTGTCCTCCTACGATGAATTGATTTTGACAGCTCCCGCACTCCACCTCGAGTTCCACGATGACGGTTACCACCGTCTCCACCATAAATATGAAGATTTTCGCGCAAAGGTACAATTCAATTACTTTTCAGCTTCCTTCCTCCTTTATTACATATATTGACTTGAACATTAGTGCTAACTTATTTTAGAAACACATTGTCCATTGTGAATCACCACTCCAAAGAACTAGGCCACGGTAATTGCATAAAATCTCACCACTAGGGTCTACCAATTATGTTATGGATATAGCAAAATGTAATAAGAAACATTGTTTAAATAATAAATATGTCTAAAATGTGTGTACCGGAAGTTATACATACATCAACTCAACAACTTGTCTAATTTTAGATAGATATATCTAAACCCTAAATGCCGATATTCCAGTCCTCCATATAGCACACATGATGATTTGATTCATTATATATATTTCAGTCCTCCATATATATAGCACACATTAAGGAAAACCTTATCAACCATATTGAGGTATCAAAATAATATCTTCAACCATGGGATTTGGAAATAACATATGGATATATATTTCTCATATGGGATTTGGAACTCTAATACCTCTTCCATTCCTTATTCTCATGTTGCATTCATTGGATTAAGATATGACGAGAGGACAAATGCTATGCGATGCATATAGGATTATGACCAAGCTTAAATTTAAGTAGCATAAGTAGCTCGCCCTAAGTAGTGTTGCCGTTCTTTGCTTAGCCAACATGGTTAGATTTGATTGAGATTTACTGCTGTCCAAATTTCCTGCTGTTCCCAAAGTTTACACACAAAACTACCCCTTTTATTTTTTTGTTAAAATTATATCTTCTCTCTCCTATAAAAAAAATCTTCTCTCTCACAAAATGTATTACTGCACCTTTACTGCAGTATTTTCAACTGCAGGAAATCCAAACTGGTTAGATTGAACATCTTTGTGTTGTCAAAACCCAATCCCTTTTGGACTTTGAACAAACAATTTTTTCCGGTGACAATAACTCGATACCTTTATTTTGGATTTCCGCTCCCCAACAAAAACTTATGTTTAGCATTCTTTCAATGTCATCAACGGCAAAAGTTATCATGCATAAGTGTTTTTCTTATGCATGGTGCATAAGGCATGGCGCTAATCCCCTATGCGCGCACATCGTTACTTCCACGCGCTATTTCATTTTAGCCTTTGATTCTTGATCAAGCAGCCTTAGTGCTTCCACCCTCCTGATCAAGCATGAGTCGTATGATTAATCAAACAGCTCGGATCATCCCCCTGTTTTTTTTTGTTTGTTGCTGCGCTGGACCTTCTTGTGGGTTGGGCCTGTATTTTTTCATGTTACATGCACCTCTTCCGCTTACTTTAATGAATGAATATTGTTTGTTGTTAGTCTAAAAAAAAAGGAAAAACATAGGTCCCGTAGAATTCACACGAAAAATTATGTCCTCATATTAATATATGACTATAACTCATAAAATTGTAAAAAAAATAAACAACTTTACTAATATATGAGTAAAAATATAAGACCCGTGGATATATCCAAAAAAATTAGGTTCCCGTATTAATATGAATATAAACCGTAAAATTATTAAAAAAAAATAGGCAACATAATATTTTAGTCCTATTTTTTCTCCAATAATTTTGTTCCGCATAGAAAAATCTCATAAGAACGAAAGTCATATCTTTCTTGTGTGATTTGTTTATGGTTTTGTTTCTCTGACTCTTTGTAAACTTTTGTAGTCTACCTCGGTACGTCTTGTGTTTGGGGAGGTTGTCTATGTTAATATATCTCATTTTGGTTTGTTAAAAAAAATATTAGTCCTTATATCAACAACAAAAAATCTTGAAAAAAAAAACTTCTAAAAAATGTCATTTATTTTTCAACTTTGTATTTAATTTTTACTGTTTTTTTTTAACTAAATGTATCATTCGCGCGCAACTGTAGAGAATAATTCTCTTGAGGTAACGGACAATTTTTATTGTTGTTGTCTCACCTTTTTTTTTTTTACGGGAGTTTTTCAGTTTTTCTCCCACCATATTCTTGTATTAAATTTATTGAGTTGAACTACAAATTGAAAATTAACTTAATTAAATAACCATACATTTGTTGTCTTATTTGGTATAATGCACTTATGACGTTGAAATAAAGAATTTCATTGAATCTCTCCTTTTATTTGTACATGAATTTTACTCTCTTATTATAAAAAAGAAAAAAAAAATAAACACTTCACCTTTGGTTCCAAAAATATAACAAATTAATTCATATGGCTTAGTGGTAATGTAATAAGAAGTGTAACTAAAAGGTTAAGTGTTCGAATCCTACTAAGAAATGTTTTAGCATTTTTCTACTAACTTTTTTTAATAAAGACACAAAATAACCTTGAATTGATTATGTGTCAAAAAATGAAAAAGGGGCAAATTGAGAATTTCATATGTATGTTCTTTTCTTATATAGTAGATTAATTCATATGGCTTAGTGGTAATGTAATAAGAAGTGTAACTAAAAGGTTAAGTGTTCGAATCCTACTAAGAAATGTTTTAGCATTTTTCAACTAACTTTTTTTAATAAAGACACAAAATAACCCTGAATTGATTATGTGTCAAAAAATGAAAAAGGGGCAAATTGGGAATTTCATATGTATGTTCTTTTCTTATATAGTAGATATAGTAGATTTGAATCAAAAAATTAGGATTATGCAATGGAACAAAATTTATTATTACAAAATTGGGAAAACGTGCTCTTGAAGGAAAAATTATTTCAAGAAGTAATATTGGTGATCAGGTTTTCATACCTAGATTTTCTTTGACACCATCTGACGTAAGAATTTTTTTAAATTTCAAAGAGACAACTTCCTTTAATGATTTCTTTTGCGATGATTATTAATAAGAGTCAGGGACAATTTTAAAGCATGTTGGGATATATCTTCCGTCGCTAGTGTTTTCACATGGTCAACTGTATGTTGCGATTTCAAGAGTTACTTCTAGAGAAGGATTAAAAATATTGATCATCGATGATGACAGCGAAGATACGACTAGGACTTCAAATATGGTCTATAAGGAAGTCTTCCGTAATATACCTTCCTTTGTATGAATATTTATCCAAACTTATTGTCGAACTATCGTTTAATGTTACTCAAAAATTTTCATATACCTTATATTATTGCAATTATCATATCGTAATTTATAATTACATATCTTCCAGCTAATTAGACCCGTGCACCGCACGGGTCGATGTTCTAGTTTGTATTATAAAATGGTTTTATGTGTTTACTGAAACAAATATTGTGTTTTTATGGTTTTAAAAATCCTGAAAACCATTATGCTGGTTAAATGGTTTCAGATAGTTACACACTGAAACCATGTGTATTGTAAAATAGTTTTACACTAAATGGTTTAATGATTTTAAATACTAGTTATTACTGAAACCATAAGTTTGGTTTAATGATTTTGATAGTTTTCTATGCGAAACCAAAATAATTGCATAATGGTTTTGTAATCAAACAAAAAACCAATGGTTTCGTCTAATGATTTATGTTAATTGTAATAAATTAAACCATAATTACAGTACATGTTTTAGTATGTAATTTTAAATTAAAATATGACTATGGCTCTGTTTGGTAACACAAATAAGCTAGCTTATAGCTTATTATATGAGCTTATAAGCTTGTTTCAAAAAATTAGAGGTGTTTGGTAACAAGCTTTTGGTACTAGCTTATAGCTTTTTTTCAGATGCTATTTCAAGTAGCATTTGAGCTTATAGCTTATAGCTTTTTACACTTTATTCCATTTTTACCCTTTAATTTAATAACTACCCACTCTAAAAAATAAACTACCCACTATCAATTATGTAATTTTATATTTAATAACCACTTTAAAAGCTAATTTTACCAAACACTTTAATTTCAATAAGCTAGCTTTTCAGCTATCAGCTATAAGCTAGCTTTTCAGCTATCAGCTAGCTTATCAGCTATCAGCTAGCTTATAGCTTATTTTTACCAAACAGACCCTATATAATCATCCAACACAATTAATTGAAAATATATTCTTATAATACGTACTTCAAAGGAACAAAACTTATTATTTAATTGGAAATGAGGGGCGCGTTAGAAATTTGGGGATGCGCTAGAAATCTGGAGGAGGAAAAAAAAAACTGGACGTGCGCTAGAAATTTGAGGGAGGAAAAAAACTGGGGGGCTCGTAAGAAATCTAGGGGAGAAAAGGAAAAAAATTGGGGGGTGCCCTAAGCAAATTGGGGGCGCACGAGTAATTAGGTATCATATGGGGGGTGCATAGTAAATTGGGGGCGCGCGAGTAATGGGGTAGCATATGGGGGTGCATGGAGTAAATGTGGGGTGCGTTGTGTAATTTTCATTGTTTATGCATGGTGCATGAGGAAGAAGCTTATGCAACATAACCACACCCGTAATCAACAATGGATGACGGTATAAGATAGATACTCACGACATAAGATGGTATGGATTTGAACATTGATTTTATCATGATATCCTTACAAGATTTGGACAAATTTTTAGCATTTTGTGAGTTTTTTCTCTTCCAAAATTTATTAATAAAGGAAAATGTTAATTAGTACTCTGGAACACTAGTTAAGGAACATCAATATAGTAAAAATATCTTGAAACTTGTGTAGTCAAAATTGGTAAAATATTAAAAGTCATATATTTCCAATATAAAACATTTTTTATATCCTTAACTAGTGTTCGTGACTCTATTTAGCATGACCCTTTAATAAAAGTGAATGTTACTTTTGTGTTGTGCTAAAACCATTGAAGTAAGCTTATATATGTTTGTGCCAGGTTAAATGATTAAGTTTTTAGTCCCTAAAAAATTATCAAATTGTTTGTTGTCCTTATAAAAATAATTGACGTATTTTCAATCCTACAAAAAATTTATGCATGCAGTTTTAATCTATATTGTTAAACAAATGCGTATTTTTGATTTTGAGTAATTATTTTGTAGCCATGTTTAGACGTTATAAAAATTTCCTCAAAAAAACAATTAAAAATTTGATTTTTATGTGATTTTTGTCACTTTCACTTATATCTTTTAAAATTTTAAAAATTCATATTTAATCCTTTTCATTTTAAAAAATTCTAAAATTTTGTAAAGAAACACTTAGTATACTAAACATCCTAGTAAAAAAATATATTTTTTAAAAGTTTAAAGATAATTAAGCAATGTTTAAAATTATGAAAAATAGTAAGGACTAAAATTACATGTATAGAAATTTTTAGGGTTAAATAAAGTTCCTATAAATATCTCAAATTTTATTTTAATACCTATAAAAATTTTCAGCAACATTTAATCCCTCAAATATTTTCTATCACAACTTTTAATCCATACTTTTAATCAAACATGTACAACTGCTAAGAACACCGAGAACCTGACTCAACTGCTAAGAACGTGTTTTCTTAAACCCAACATAAGTCCAACCACTACAATGGTTCGCTGGAATGCACATGGTGGTATCGGGATGATTCTGAATGTTGATAGGAGTAGCATTGGCAATCCAGGTATCTCTGGCTTCGGAGGTTTGATTCGGAACTTTGACGGGGCGTGGGTGCACGGTGTTGATTCCGAGGTTCAAAAATCGTTAAAAATAATTTTCAGTCATCGAAGAGATTACTGGATTGAGTCGCGGGTCGATACGCTCTCTTTAAGACGTTTCGCGGCACTGCCCAAAATTGTGCAAGGCAGACAATCAACCACGAAGTCCCCAGGATAAAACAGCCCAGTTCTACTAATACCGATAAATACTGCACTGTATATATCGGGCAAGAATTACACCCTCAAATATGGTACTAAAACCATTGCGCTATGGTTTTAAGTCCATTCTAATATGGTACTATGACCATTCTAATATGGTACTGAGACCACTCTCTTATGGTACTTGTACCATTCTTAAATCAAAGGGATTATGATACTATGACCATTCTTAACTTGAAGGAACTATGATATTATGATCACTCTCAAAACAAATGAATACTAATAATATAATTAGTATCGCACAACACATAAAATAAACATATTCATCTCTAAACAATTAGGAACACAGTTATTATGACTCTTCCTAACTCGCATAACCAAATAGAGAAACCAATTAATAATCTATCTAATTTGTTCAGTATAATTCTAATTTATAATATCTGTCTAACTGGTTCATTCTAAGTTTTGATAAATATTGCATAATTCCATGTTAATATATAATTGATAATGCTAGTGCACTTGGTAAGATTTTATCAAAAAGAAATTGCGTGACAATCCACCATGATTATTCCACTACGCTGTTTATGGAAACTTCGTAGCATTGATCACCTGTTAATTATTATAGAAGATGGCTCAAGGCTTGATCCTGGTTGTTATGTATTCCATTTCGCTCTGATGTATAATATATTATAGGTTGTACATTATGACAGTTTATTCAAGATTTTGTCAAGATTATGTATTGCCCGGCAAATTATCTTGTAATTGTACTATGTCGTACAAAAGTTATTCTGTAATTTTAATGTTTCCCGATTCAGTTATGTATGCTCCTATTGATATTCTAGATAAATCAATATGGGGTGTTATATAGGATGTTTTGAATTGTAATGACTTGTATTTTGCTTGAATGTAATTGTATTTTGGTTGAATGTTGAATTGTAATGCTATTTTGGTTTTTTTTAATTACAAAATAAGATTTAAACTATAAAAAAAAAAACGCAGGATTTTGAAAGAAAAAAAAATTAAATAAAGTTATTATTTCACATCTGGTGACTTGGTCAGATGTAAAAGGTTCAATTTAATTAAAAAAAAAAATTGGTCAGCTGAAACACGAGAACAGAGGTAAAAGGGGGTAATTTTACATCTGGCGAATGTCAGATGTAAAAAGCGTAAACTTACTACTTCTTGTACGTCTACCTCTGACTGGGGTCAGATGTAAAATGGGGTTTTGGCCAGATATAAAAAGTATTTTCTGTACTAGTGACTTGAGTATGGTAAATATATTTAGCTTCACTAGGAACCTAAAATATACGCTAGTGAGAACTCTAATTGAATTGCACTATCCATGATATATAGGAAATTTAACAGACACAAATAGTTTCTAGAAAACTTCATTATAACCGAGAACAATATAAGTGCTAATTCAATTTCTTTTCAACCGCACAATGCATTAAGGAAGACTTAAACACAGCTTACCGAGAATAAACCTCTGCATGTTAACCAACAACTTCCTCAGCCATACACACGGAACCTTAGTCACAAGAATGTGATTGCAAAGCAAAGAGAAGGACATGGCATGTACGAGTGAGAGTGTTAATTAAAGTTTTTAATGTATGCTGCCGTCTCTCACTAGGGTTTATTTCTTAAGAGACTTATCACTTATATAGCAAAGAAAAATAACTAATGTTATATAATAGGAACACATGCTTGACCTTTTCTACTACTATTCCTATTATTATTTTTATACTCAAAATACACACTAGTATATAATACATACTAGTATGTTCTTGTACCCGATTTGGGACTCAAACATTTTTATTTTCAATTCACACATAATGTGCTCTTTGTTCCAACACACGGTTTTGCTGGAAATATAGGCTTTTCGAATATCCTTCATGCGGAATTATTGGCAGTGTACCATGGTTTAGTTTTGGCGTGGGAGCTGGACATTAAGGATTTGTGGTGCTATTCTGACTCCAAAATCGTGATTAAGCTGTTATCTAATCATGTAAATGAGTGGCACCACTATGCAGCGATTATCTATAACATAAAAGATCTTCTCACTAGAAACTGAAGGGTTAGGTTGTTGCATACTCTTCGGGAGGGGAACACTTGTGCAGATTTCTTGGCCAAGTTTGGAGCTCGCAACCCTGAAGCTTATTCTCCTATAGCTGTTCCGCCGGATGGAATGAGTCTTCTCCGAGAACATACCTGATCTTAACTGTTGATCAGAACAGGTGGAAGGCCAGCTGGAAGTCCGTTGAGCAGATGATAGGGCAGCAGGTCCGAGCAGATGGTCCACGGAGGGGGGGGTTGTACCTGCAGGTGCTCCGATGCTTAAGTCAGTAAGAGAGCAAGAGGTACTTAGAGAGAAGTTAGAGAGAGATAGAGATTGTAGTAATGAATAGTGTCTACCTTGCTCTCCCAAGAGGGAGAGTATTTATAGCCCCCAGCTCTGGGCCAAAGGTCCTCTTAGTGGGCTGGACTAGCCAAGGCCCATTAAGAGGGACTGCCAAGATATTACCCTTAGATAGTGGGTGTGGATAGCAATTTTACCCTATCTTGGTTGAGAGGTTGTGTCATGCTGACATGGAGGTGATTGGACAAGCCACGTGGACTTGAGAGGGTCTAGGTGGACTAGCATTAGTCCAGTCCAGAACAGGAGCCCCCCAAGTCGTTGCTCCTAGTCATAGGAGTGATGACTTTAGATGTGTGCCCAAATGTAGAAGAAAATCTCCTTGCAACCTCTCTTGAACAGAGTAGATGAGGAAGTTGCTCATCTAGACCTTGCTCGTAGCAAGTGTTTGCTCGAATTGATTTTTCGAGGAGGTTGGTATCTTGCTCGTAATCATGGTTACGAGGAGGTGTGTGTTGCTCGTATCTCCTACGAGGAGATATTTATGAAAGACCAAGTGGTTGCTCGTTGTTACGACGAGGAGGTAACAACGAGGAGCATATGTTGCTCGTATCTCCTACGAGGCGATATTTATACACGGGCAAATAGTTGCTCGTTGTTGAGACGAGGAGGTATCATTGAGGAGCATATGTTGCTCGCTATTCTGATGAAGAAGTTAGCACCGAGGAGGTCTTCCTTGTGAAGTGCAGCTTTTTCTTGAAGGTTTGCTCGGGTGTGATTCGAGCAGCTTTTTGTTGGGGATGTGAAAGGGTGCATTTACTGCTTTGATTTTTACGAGGGGGTGTAATGACCCTTGGATCAAGGTGTCTCTTCATTTTCCTGGCTTGTTCTATAAATATGGGAGAGTGAATTTCATTCTCACTTTTCACTCTCTCTCTTCACTTGTGATTCCTGAAAGTTTTCTCTGAAGTTCAAACGTCCTAGTCACGTCATTCTTCAGATTTCCCTCATATTCAAGGTAATTTTTCTAAATTTTACTGCTTTAGATCCATCTTTTGCTGTTCTTGCCCAGTTTTGGGCGTTTTTTACATGAAGAATGTATGAATGTATGAATGTGCCGGGCACTATATGTATTTAGAGCCGGGCACCATTTAAATTTAGAGCCGGGGAGTTAGTCCCCTTTGAAACTTTAAGTTAGATGACTAGTGACGGGGAGCCTATCTCCTCGTCTCAATTTTTAGACAGTTTGTTTGCTAGTACCGGGGAGTCTATCTCCCCGTTTGAAACTTTAGTCAATTGATTTTGTGGCCGGGGAGGATATTTCCTCCCTTTTTAACTTAGAAAATTTCTCCATGAAATTCGTTGTTTGAATCTCGTACCGGGGAGGTTATCTCCTCGTCTTTCCCTTAGGAATTAATTGTTTGAATCTCGGGCCGGGGAGCTTATCTCCCCGGCTCTATTTAAGTCACCCTCCTCGGTTATTTTTGATTTGCCATTTGAAAAGGGCTTTTGGTCGAGGGCAGCGTCCTCGTCCTATCCTGCGCCCTTTCACTTGAATTGCAGTGAAAGGGTGGATTTGTTCGTCGAATTCACTTTGTTTTTGCTGCATTTCAGGTTGTAAAAATGTCAGAAGCCGAGGAGGTCGTGGAGACGCATGTTGTGGAGAAGCATGCTCTGGTTGACTGTATAACCGATCCTGCATTGGATTGGGTTGCTCCTGAGCCCCGGGGAATAGCCTCGACGCTCAACTCTCGGGACCCAAGAGTGTTCCTGACTGTCGAGCAGGAGAGGGGGGACGGGCACCAAAATTGGTCGACCCGTATACCCGGGGAGGATGAACGGGTGTGCTCGTCCTTTGGTGGACTTGACTTCGCAATGTACGAGTTTGTTTTTAAGGAGATGGGGCTCAGGTTGCCGTTCAGCCCCTTTGCGGCCAGCGTGCTTAAAGCGTTGCAGGTGGCTCCGTCACAGCTGCATCCAAATTCTTGGTCGTTCATCATGGGGTTCGAGCACCTCTGCTCGTATAGGGATGTTCGTCCCACTCTTCCCCTTTTCTTCAGAATATTTAAAATCCAACGCAAGCCGACGAGGGATGCCGGGCAAGAACCTCGCCAGAATTGGGTTTCTCTAAAGCATCACGAGGATGTTAAACTTTTCAAGATGTTCGTGGACTCCATCAAAGACTTCAAAGGGAGGTACTTTGTGGTCCGTCCGGAATCGGAATCTGCCCGGGAGAGTTTGTTAGAATGGGCAGAAGATAGGGACGAGCAGGGTGTTGCTCGGAAGGATGACAACGGGCAACCTATACTCCGAGCAGTCCCTAAGTTCCCATTAAGTTGGTCGTATGACCATTTTCAAAAGGAACCAAAGGAGTATACTTCCGGGGACGCGGATTTGTCTCCCGAGGAGATGGCTGCTTTTGAGGATTTAAAGGCGTTTGTGGCCGGTTTTACTCCGGGCATCTGGACGACTCGTAGGGGAGTCATAATAAGAGACGAGCATGGGAAGGCGAAGGTGTCTCCCCGCTTTATAAATACTAGAACCCTCCTTAAGTGTAAGAATGCCGGGGAGGTTAGGCTGTGCTTGGGTATTGCTTCTTTTCTATTTTTAACTTAGAAAAATTTTTTGCTTTTGTATGCATTCTTCGTTTTTATTAACCTGCTCGTTGTTTATTTGCAGACGAAATGGAGAGCATTGCTGAGCGCATGTTGAAGGCCAAGCAAGATGAAAGGGCGAGCAAGGCTGCTCGGGGAAAGAAGAAGGTTGTTGCTAGAGCTTCCCAGGAAGTGAGGCCGGGGACCCCTTCCGTGCAGGTTATTGGGTCCTCGGGTGTTGGTACGGGCACCCCTACCTCAGCTCCCCGGCCTCCTCCAGCGAAGAGGACAAGAGAAGAAGATCCCCCGGTTCAGGATGCGGGCATGGGAGGATGCAGCAAGTTTCCGGTTCCTCGGTGCTTTACCGTGGACAGATTTTTTGAGAAGTATCCCCCGGAGGTCTTTGAAACTGAAAGGGCTGCCATTCTTAACCAGGAACCAGAGGCCCGTAGGGAGCAGCATGCTCGAGACATGGCTGCTATGGTGCGGATGGTCTCGAGCTCCCTTGTCCTCGGTGACGAGCGGGAGTCTTTAGTCGAGCAGCTGAACACTGCCGAGGCCCGGCACGAGCGGTCCAAAAGTCGGATCAACCAACTCAAAATTGTTGTGGAAGATCTCCGGGAGAAGCAAAAACATTGGGGTGACCAGCTGGACGAGCACCGTAAAAGGGGAGAGGATTTGGATGCTGCTCGGGCTGAAATTGAAAGGCTTAATGCTGCCATGGCGCCGGGCGAGAACGAGCACAAGGCTGCCGAGGGGTTGACCACCCGAGCAGACTTGGTCAAGGTGATTGCTCAGCTGTCTCATGATTTTGTAGAGGGCACTGAGTACGCCTTTGAGAATGCCGTGCAGCAAATCAAGTGCCTCAATCCTGACGTGGAGCTGGTGACCCGGGGAATGCATGTGAACGGGCAGGTCAAGGATGGCCAAATTGTTATCCCGGCTGGCCTGGCCGACTCTGATGAAGAGGGGGAAGATGCTGAGGGGGTGTTCGAGGAGGGTCATGAAGACGAGCAGGATGATGTGACTGAGCAGGAAGATAGGTGCGAGGAGTAGATGTCCCCGGCCTTTCTAATGTAATTTATTTTTGTCTCTTTGATTTTTGGGGCCTTTGAGCCATGGTTTGTAATTTTGGAACAAGTGGGCTTTTGTCCCCGTTTGATATTTATGACAATTCCGGGCAGGTGCCCGTTTTATTTATCTATGCTTGTTTATAACTGCTCGTCCATATCTGCTCGCATGTATGTTGCCTCCTTTTTTAACTTAGAAAATTTTACAAAATTTCGTTGTTTAAAATTTCAACCGGGGAGCCTCCCCGTCTTTTTAACTTAGAAAATTTTGGAGAAATTTCGTTGTTTTAAAATTTCAACCGGGGAGCCTCCCCGTCCAAATAACTTAGAAAATTTTTACTTGAAATTTTGTTTAAAAATTTCAACCGGGGAGCCTCCCCGTCCAAATAACTTAGAAAATTTTTACTTGAAATTTTGTTTAAAAATTTCAACCGGGGAGCTTGGTCCCAATTTTTAATTTAATAATAATTAGGGCCGGGGAACTAGTCCCCTTTTCAACTTAATGAACATTCAAGCCAGGGGGTTGGTCCCCTTTTCTCAATTTAATGAAAATTAGTTGTTTAAACTTTGAGCTGGGGAGCTTATCTCCCCAGTATTAAGGTGCTCGTCTGGAATTCGAGCAGGTTGGTGTGCTAAGTTTTGCCTGTTTATTTATGCCTGTTTTGTACAATTGTTATTCTTTTTGCATGTATGAATGCTGTGCTCGTTGTTATTTTGCTGGGGAGGTTTCCCCTGCTTGACTTTGAGCATGTTCTATTGAGGGTAGTCTCCTCTGATTTGACTTAAACAGTTTAGGGAACTGTATAAGCACTTAGAGTTGTTTCTAAGTTACGCGAATACAGGCACGCTAGTGTACCCTTTTTCGCAACCTGAACTTCCCATCGCGAGCTGGGTGCTAGGTCGTGGCACTGGTGCGAAGAGCTCGTTTCAAGAGTTATCCTCGTCTAGCAGAAGTTCTATTTCCCTTAGGTGAATTAGTTCTCCTGCCATGGTTTTAGATGAGCACGTGTGCCATGGTGCCCTCCGTTGTTTAAGGTGCTCGACTCGTTGTGTTATGAAGTGCGAGCAGCCTTTTTTGGCGTGGCAATAACTTAGCTGTAATATTGTTTCAATTTTTGAGCATTCCAAGGTCGAGGAAGTTTCTTTCCTCGAAGGTCCTCGAGATAGTATGCACCATTTTCTGTTTTGCTAATGACGCGATATGGTCCTTCCCAATTTGGGGCAAGTTTGCCATCCTGGGAGTCTGCGTTGCGTCTTAGGACGAGGCTGCCCACCTCAAATTCTCTTTTGATGACTTTGGTGTCATGCCGGGCAGCTATTTTTTGTTTCAAGGTGGCTTCCTTTAATGAAGCTCCCGTTCGAATTTCTTCGACGAGGTCCAGCTCCTCTCGAAGTGCTTCGTCATTCTGCTCCTCGTCTAGAGGTTGCTCAGTCCGACGAGATGGTTCCCCAATCTCTACGGGGATGACTGCCTCCGTTCCGTATACCATTCGGAAGGGGGTTTCTCCAGTTGTGGAGTGTGGAGTTGTTCGATAGGCCCAAAGTACGTTGTCAAGTTCTTCGACCCATTTCTTTTTGTTTTGGTCGAGCCTTCTTCGTAGTCCTCTCAGGATTACTCTGTTGGCTGCCTCAGCCTGCCCATTAGTTTGGGGGTGCTCAACTGAGGTGAAGTGCTGCTTGGTGCCCAGGGCAACGAGAAATGCTTGAAACTCTTTGTCTGTAAATTGCGTTCCGTTGTCTGTGACTACCACCTGTGGTATTCCGAATCTTGCTAGCACGTTTCTTTTGAAGAAGCGCAGGACTCTGAACGACGTTATGTCGGAGAGGGGTTCGGCTTCAACCCACTTTGTGAAGTAGTCTACCGCTACTATTAAGTAACGGTTTTGGTAAAGTCCTTTGGTGAAAGGACCAAGTAGGTCCATGCCCCACCAGGCGAAGGGCCAGGGGGAAGACAAAGATTTTAGCTCTCGAGGGGGAGCTAAGTGCATGTCCCCATGCCTTTGGCATTTGTCGCATTTTTTCACATGGTCTTTGGCGTCCTGTTGCATGGTTGGCCAATAGTACCCTGCTCTTAGAGCTTTCCTGGCAAGTGATCTACCTCCCAGGTGCTGGGCATTGATGCCCTCGTGAACTTCGCGTAGGATGTAATCTGCTGTGTCCTCGTCCGCACATTTTAGGAGGGGAATGGAGAATCCTCTCCTGTATAATTTTCCATCTAGTATGACATAAGAGCAGGCTCTTCGTCTGATTACAGCTGCTTGTTTCTGGTCGTCCGGGAGAGTTCCGTGCTTGAGGAAATTGTATACTGGAGTCATCCAGCAGTTCTTGTCGCCTATGACGTTTATGTCCATGCCCTTGGTTGGTTTTTCTATGCTTGGACGAGGGAGTATCTCTTGGATGACGGATTTGTTTCCGCCTTTCCTTTTTGTGCTTGCAAGTTTGGACAGGATATCTGCCCTTTTGTTGTGTTCGCGGGGAACATGTAGTATTTCAACAGAGTTGAACTTAGTGATTTTTTCCTTTACTAGCAGCAGGTATTCAGAGAGGTTATCATTCTTGGTTTGATATTCTCCTAGCACCTGTGAGGCTACCAACTGTGAATCTGTATAGATTTTTACCTCCTTGGCTTCCAAGTCCTCGGCCAAACGTAGTCCGGCGAGGAATGCTTCGTATTCTGCTTGATTGTTCGAAGTTGGGAAAGATAGTGCTAAGGATACCTCGATTAGCAAGCCATTCTCATTTTCAAGAATGATGCCCGCACCTGCTCCTGTAGCGCTAGATGCTCCATCCACAAAGATTGTCCACTTATCTGCTCCGTCCACTGTTGGAAAGGAGCTGGTCATCTCTGCGACGAAGTCAGCTAGGACTTGGGCTTTTAAAGCTTTTCTGCTCTCGTAACGAATGTCGAATTCAGAGAGTTCGAGGGACCATTTGAGCATCCTGCCCGCCATATCTGGTCGGCCAAGCAGGGACTTGATTGGCTGGTCTGTTCGGACCACAATAGTATGAGCCAAGAAATAGTGTCTGAGTCTCCTTGCAGCATAAACTAATGCAAGGGCTATCTTTTCAATTTGTTGGTATCTTAGTTCAGGGCCTTGTAAGGCTTTGCTAGTAAAGTATACCGGTTTCTGCCCTTCGTTTGTTTCACGAATAAGGGCTGCACTTACCGCCTCTGAAGCGACGGAAAGGTACAAGTATAGTATCTCCTCGTCACTTGGTCGTGAGAGGACTGGTGGCTCTGACAAAGCCTTTTTTAGATGCTGGAGAGCTTGCTCGCATTCATCTGTCCATTCGAAGACTGCTTCTTTCTTTAGCAGTTTGAAAAAGGGAAGTGCGTGCTGTGCTGATTTGGATACAAACCTGGAAAGCGATGTTAGCATTCCATTGAGGGTTTGTATGGACTTCTTATCATTTGGAGTGGGGAGCTCGGCGAAAGCTCTGCACTTGTCGGGATTGGCTTCGATTCCTCGTTCGGTTAGGTAAAACCCCAGGAATTTACCTGCTCGGACCCCGAAGGTGCACTTTTCTGGATTGAACCTCATGTTGTATTTTCTGGCCTGCTCGAACACCTTTCGAAGGTGCACTACATGGTCTAGTTCCTCGGGGGACTTGACGATCATGTCGTCCATGTAGACTTCAAGCATGTCTCCTATTTGTGTTTGGAAGACTTTGTTCATCATCCTCTGATACGTAGCTCCTGCGTTTTTGAGACCGAAGGGCATTACGTTGTAGTAATAGTTGCCCGACTCAGTCATGAAGGCTGTTTTTGTTCTATCTGCTACGGCCATTGGAATTTGGTTATAACCTGAATAAGCATCCATGAAAGACAATAATTTAAAGCCAGAAGAATTATCAACTAGTCTATCTATGCTAGGTAAAGGATAAGAGTCTTTAGGGCAAGCCCTGTTAAGATCGGTATAGTCGCAACACATCCTCCATTTTCCATTAGATTTTTTCACTAATACAACATTGGACAGCCAGGTTGTATACCTGGCCTCCGAGATAAAATTTGCCTCTAGGAGGTCTTTTACACATTTTTCTGCAGCCTCCGATTTCTCGGGGGACTGCCTACGCCTTCGCTGAACTACAGGAAGTACAGTGGGGTCGATGGTCAGCTGGTGACATGCGACGTTGGGGTCCAGGCCAGGCATTTCAGAAGCGTGCCATGCAAACAGATCTGCGTTTTCTTTCAGGCAGGCCTCCAGTTGCTTCCTTGCCAGCTCGGGGAGCCCAGTCCCAATCTTGATTGCCCTGCTCGGGTCTTCACCGAAGGGCATGAGCTCGAACTCTCCATCCGGCACTGGGCGACGGTGTTCCTGACTTGCCTCGTCGTCCTCTTTCTTGTCCTTTCGGAGCTTCTTTTCGTCCTTGTTCTCTTGCTTGGAGAACCTGCTGTCCAGGTCAATAGAGCTAATCTCTGGCAATGGTAGAGAAGCTGCTGCCTTGGATTTTTTTGATTCGGGGAGCTGCCCGATGTACTCGTTTCCTTTTGAGGAGGCATTGAAGACTCTTCTGGCCGCTTCAATATCTCCGTGCAAAGTTGCCACTTGCCCCTTATGAGTGTAGTACTTCATTTTGAGATGAGCAGTGGAGGGGACGGCCATTAGGTCTGCAATGGCTGGCCGGCCCAATATGCATTGATAAAGAGATGGGCAATCCACCACCAAGAACTTGACTTTGATTGTTTTTGCTGTTTCTTCGGAGCCTACGGTGACGAGCAGGTCCACGTAGCCCCAAGGTTTTGTTGTTGCCCCATTGAACCCAGAGAGATCGGATCCGAAATAGGGAGTAAGGTATGTTTCATCCAATTGCAGAGTGTTAAAAAGCTGAGAATACATGATGTCGCAAGAGCTGCCCTGGTCGACCAGTACCCTTCTGACGTCCATGTTGGCCATGTCTACTCTAATGAGCAGGGGTATCTGGGAATTAGCTGCTCCTCCGGGCAGTTCTTCCATATAGAAAGATATGGGCTTTGACTGCCCTTTTGGTTTGTCTATACTTGCACTTCTGTTGGAGGAGCCATCTAATAGCTCTTCGAATTTCCTTTTGATTGATCCCACAGTCTGCTTGTCGAACCCACCACCGGAGATCACCATTGCTTGGGCGAGAGTGTCCCATTTGTTTAATGTAGGGGCAATGTAGGTGTCATCCAGATGGTCTGGGATGAGGAAATCTTCTGGTCGGGAGATAGCCAGGGCAACTGGCTTGTGCCCTGAGCTCTCTGGTGCAGCTTCCTCTGAATTGCTGGTTTCAACAGCATCTGTCCGGGGAGCACGGTCCCGCTTCACGTATTGCTTAATCTGTCCGTTCCTTATCAGAATCTCAATAGCATCCTTCAACTGGACACAGTCATCAGTGTAGTGGCCATAACCTTTATGGTACTTGCAGAACCTGGTCTTATCCTGGCCTGGCTTGGCAGGTTGTTGTCTTGGGAATTTAATCCCTGCCTTGCTAAACTCTGCTGAATTAACTTCCTTCCAAATTTCATCCCTTGTCCTGTTAAGGGGAGTGTAATTGCTAAAAGTGCTGGGGGGTCCTCGGGTTTCCCTAGGCCTTTCGCCTCTTCCTGGTCTTTCACTTCTTGGTCTTCCTCCTCCTCTACTGGACTGCTCAGCGTTAGAACGAGGGGCAGGTTGATTGTTTCCTGCTCGTCCGTAACGGGCAGCGTCTGCAGCTTGCTGCTCTTCGTACTGGATGTATGCCTGGGACTTGAGGAGAAGGTCACTGAATGTGCGTGGTTTTTCGATTCCCACGGCTTTTGCGAAATCGCTGTTTGGTCTGAGGCCCCTCTGGAGCAAGTATTTCTTCATATCATCTGTTGTCTCAACCTGGACGGCCTCCCTGTTGAACCTTTCTATAAAGCTGCGAAGAGGTTCATTTTCTGCCTGGAAGATGGCGTCCAGGACTGCCTCGGTCTTCGGCTGCTTGCGGGAAGCAGTGAAGTGTCTACGGAACTGGTCGGATAGGTCCATCCAGGATACTATGGAACGAGGGGGTAGGCTGTGGTACCAAGCCATTCCTCCTTTTCTGAGAGTAGTTGGAAAAATCCTGCACCTGATTGCTCCGCTAACCCTTAAGAAGTTAAGGGTAGCGTTAACTGAAGCAATGTGCTCGTCTGGGTCTGTCAGTCCATCGTATACAGGGAGAGCAGGTGGCCGCTCGAATCCCTTTGGCACAGGAGCCTGGAGAATATCATGAGATAGGGGGCAGCGAGGATCCTCCTCGTCACTCTCATGGGAGTTTAGGGGAGGTGAGTCCTCACGGTCCGGAGTTGGACTTCTGGAGAATTGATTGCGGCTTACAGGTTGCGCTTGCTTGGTCATCAAACTAAGTCCTTGAGGAGAATGACGACGGGGTGGTGTTCGGTCCACCGTTTTTCCTTTCTTTGAAACAGGGGAAGATACACCCTCGCGGGGAGGGGAGACGTGGTCTCTTTTCTTGTTTGGCTGCTCAATCCGCTCAAGTGCAGGTCGTCGTTGTTTGACAACCTCTTGACGAGGAGGGGATTGAGAGACAGGAGTCCTCCTCGGGGGAGAATTGTTCCTTGAAAATCGTTGGTTTCTCTCCAAGCGATCAAGTCTGGTGTTCTGCTCGTCCAAGCGGCGATTCTGGCCTTGGAGAGCCTCAGTGGTTTGCTTCAAAGCAGCTATGAGCGAAGCAAGCTCAGCGTTGGTAACTGATGCAGCGGACAAATCTGTCTCTGCTGACTTACCCTGCTCGGACTGGGGGCGCTTCCCAGCCTGCTTCTCCGTCAGGACGCCCAGGTCGCCGTCCTCCGAAGTCCAGGAAACTTCCTGCCCGTCTCTTGGGTCAGACTCGGGGAGGGCCTGGTGGTCTGGTACGAGAGCAGGAGACAGGCGGGGAGAAACGGGAGGAGCAGCGTCCTCGATGTCATTGTTAAAATGAGTTGAACTGGCCATGACAGAAGTGTGAATGATTGGTTTTGTTCTTTGTTTACTTGGTCGGCAATAAAGAAGGGGAGAACTCAGATCCCCACAGTCGGCGCCACTGATCTTAACTGTTGATCAGAACAGGTGGAAGGCCAGCTGGAAGTCCGTTGAGCAGATGATAGGGCAGCAGGTCCGAGCAGATGGTCCACGGAGGGGGGGGTTGTACCTGCAGGTGCTCCGATGCTTAAGTCAGTAAGAGAGCAAGAGGTACTTAGAGAGAAGTTAGAGAGAGATAGAGATTGTAGTAATGAATAGTGTCTACCTTGCTCTCCCAAGAGGGAGAGTATTTATAGCCCCCAGCTCTGGGCCAAAGGTCCTCTTAGTGGGCTGGACTAGCCAAGGCCCATTAAGAGGGACTGCCAAGATATTACCCTTAGATAGTGGGTGTGGATAGCAATTTTACCCTATCTTGGTTGAGAGGTTGTGTCATGCTGACATGGAGGTGATTGGACAAGCCACGTGGACTTGAGAGGGTCTAGGTGGACTAGCATTAGTCCAGTCCAGAACAATACCAACCAAGTTCTGTGAGATTTTCACCTGCGTAATGAGCTCGGTGGTTAGTTTGCGGAATTAAAGATGAAAGAAGAAGAGAGAGAAGTTACCGAGCGTGTACCGGAAGTAGGTTGCGGTTGATCGGTGCCATTTTCAGAATTCATTGATTTATTGGAACGGTTTCTGAGTTTGTTTGTGGTTTCTACAATGGCAACACAAATGAGGTTATGGTACAAACGAAAGACCGTAGTAGTTTCTAGAGAGAGCATAAAATTTGAGTTGGGAAATAAAAGGAAAAATAGTTTTTTTATACGCATAAATAATAATCCATGTTATATTAAAAAATTATGAATTTTTATTTACTCCTATAGTTGACTTTGAATTAGGATAAAATTCATCCCTAGCAAATCTAGCAAGTAAATTTGATTTCCCAACAGCTGAATCACCGATTAAAACAATTTTAAATAGGTAATCCTCAGTATTCTCTTCTTCATTAAAAGCCATCTGTGAGTCCCAAGGGTTGCCAGTGCGTAGATACAAATCAACAATAAAAACTCATAATGGATTCTGGCTCTCCAATACTAGAATGTCACCTAAGATGTGAACAAGGATCAGAAACAAAGGAACAAAAGCTAAGAACGAAATCTGGAAAACAAAACAGGTAAATTAGCTATGAAGCACAGACACTCATCAGATTAGCCATGTCCTGGTGTCGGACGCGCGTTGGTGTCAGACACCGACACTGACACTTATGATTACACTAAATTATGTCATTTTCTCAAATTATTATCGGTGTCGACGTGTCAGTGTCCATGTTTGTGTCTTTTCTTCGTAGTAAATTAGTGACATTGTATTTCCATTAAAAATCTTAAGATATATATGATATATACCTTATGAAGCAACAGTTGACTGTTTCTAGTGCACAGAACTGCATCCACCATCAAAATTCAGACTTCAGTCCGAATGAACGAAAATTTTGTAGGGTACCTAAAAGCATCAGTTTTCAATATACAACCTTAGTTAATTGAAGTATTATAAGCAGAAGGGAAAGAGGAATAGAAGAAGCATTTGCAAAGGTGCTGTTTATTCTATGAGTTTTATTAAAGCTAGTGTGCATTCCTGATGGCAAAATAATTCCATATAATTTTCCATATTGTTTCTGGAGAAAAAGGAATGATGTGCTAGTGAGAATCAACTCAAAGATAATTCTGCCATGAAAATACATTTCTATAAATTGTTACAATTGTCACCAATAAACTACAGATCTAGCAACATGACTAACAAGCGGATAGAGGATGACTAAGCTTACAATATCAAAATCATAGACAAAATTATCCCTTAATGCCAAAATGTGACTCACCTGATGACAATTGAACTGTACCATAATTTATGACAGGTGAATGAAACCAAAATTTAGTGCCCTTTTTGAATTATTTGTGATGAAAAATATATATCATATTATGGATGAGAAAGATACGATTACTTTCAGTGTTACCATTTTCTCCTTGTCATACGGATAACACCATAACATGTTACAGGATGACTTAGTAGCACCTATGGGTTCCTTGTGTGTCTTTCCACATTGGAGTTGGCATATGGGAAGGAAAAAAGGGGAACAAAGGCGAAAAGGTTTGATCAAAATATTTTTAAAAAGAAGCATATATTGATATGTATTCTCCTAGCATAACAAAGACAAAAGTATCGAATACTAAACTTGTTGATGAGATTTATGCATGAATAAATTGTCCAGAGTAAGGTGACCACTGAAAAATATTTGTTGGAAAACACAACTGTGACTTGTGAGTTTTATAATTCTTGAGGTGAATTTCTAAAGGGTGCTAAATCATTTGTGACAGTTATTTTTATAGATCTCTAAAGGGTGCAACAATATTTGTTGACGAACACAGCTGTGACTTGTGAGTTATAAAGTTCTGCAGGCAGTACAATCAAAATATGTAAATACCTTAAACAACTTCTCTCCTTGTTCCCTCGGTCCCTTGAACTCCAACTTTACGCTTCTACTCAGTCTTTATAATATCAAACCCTGTTAATATGTAAAATGTATCGAATCATTATTGCCAATAAATAAAAAAGGGTAAAATTTTAAGCATTAAATATGAAGTATCAAGTAGACCCATATATATAACCAAATGCAAGATGATATCAAGATTCAACGAAGATGATTTCTATGTTATCAGTAATCCATGTAGCTAACATAAATTGTGTCATGAGCCAAATAGCACAAAAGTTTACGATACTGGTGTAAAGCACCTCAAACGGTTTTCTTTCCGGCAAATCCCTGGACACGAAATCCCTTTGGGCTTGAAATTGGACAAGAAAGAGATCTTTGATCCTCATAATAAAATTTAGCTCAACAGACTAAAAAGGATGTAGCAACCTTTAACATCAAATAGCCAAATAACCTTAGGACGGCGGCATAGTTACGGAAGATATTATCAGAATCAAGAACAAGAAAATTACATGTCCAGCAAAACAAACGCACATTACGACTATAGCAATAGGAAGTCTTTCTTCTCATTAAGGTCAGCTATGTGGATCAAATGACACTAGTATCTTATTACAATCATATCCAAAAATAGACCATTTAAATCCAAACCTCTTTTAATGGTTTGGCTAATGTGATCTCCCTCTACCTCAAATTATCGAACTATCCTCTATCTTGTCTACTCTCCTAACTGAAGCTTCTATATGCCTTCTCGGTACATGATCAAACAACCTAAGACAAGACTTTACCATGTTTTCCACAACGGATGCTACCCCAACTTACTCGTTAATGCTTTCATTTCTAATCCTACATTGCCTCGTGTGACCAATCATTCATCATAATGTTCTATCTCTACAACACTTAGCATACGCTGTTGTTGACATTTTATTGCGAATATTCAGTCCAATATAACATTGCAAATTTTGCATCTGAACCTGAATGTCTGTTTGGCCCAACTTTTTTTTTTTTACTTTTTTTCTTCTCCTTAAAAGTAGTAAAGAGGTAAAAAATTGTGTTTGACCAAACTTCTCCTTATTTTCTACTTCTTCACTTTATTTCTCTAATTCTAAGGAGAAATAGGGTCATATACAATTTTCTACTTCTCTATTTCTTTTAAGGAGAAGTAGAAAAGTAGAAAATAAGTATGGCCAAATGGGGCCTGATACTTTCTATCCAATGTTATCGATGGTGGACTATGGAAGAGATCCAACATATGGCTCCGTGGCACTTTCATGGTTTACAAAATAGCCATATCGGTTTTCCAAAAATCTGTCACCAATATCTGCCATGGTCAATATTTGACAACACTGTTTCTGTCACAAGTTACACTAGATGCATTCATTCATCTCATGATCGTATATACTCTACTTGAATCCCATAGTAAATATCATTAACTATCTCCTCGTCATTTTGTACAATGGACACAAGATACCTAAATTGTCAGTATTATGTTGGGAGTGCGGATCGCACTCTCAACCTCCTTATCACTCCACTCTTTAACTCATCACCCCACTCACTAAGCTAACCTTATATCCCCAAATTGTCGGACTTACAGTATGGTTTTCACCTCTAAGCTATAATCAGTGCTCTTTCTACTGAAATTGTCTCCATCCAGAGCACATATACATAACAACACACACAAAAAAACGGTTTGTTTGGCAGAATAAGGAAGTATGCAATGCTGCATAAGTATAGGTACAGGTACGAGTATGAAATACGGCAAATTTTAAAGAAACGAGTACATTAATTTAAAATATAAAAAAATGAATTACTACTGTCATGCTTCGGTGATTTACTTTTTTATCCAATGTCTCTACTATTTCATCCTTATTCTGCCAAACAAACCGTTTTTTGTGTGTGTTGTTATGTATATGTGCTCTGGATGGAGACAATTTTAGTAGAAAGAACACTGATTATAGCTTAGAGGTGAAAACCATACTGTAAGTCTGACAATTTGGGCATATAAGGTTAGCTTGGTGAGTGGAGTGATAAGGATGTTGAGAGTTCGATCCGCACTCCCAACATAATATTGACAATTTAGGTATCTTGTGTCCATTGTACAAAATGACACTAGATCAAACCTACTGGTTTAGAAAAAATATTTTAATTTTTTTTTATAAATAATACTCCCTCCGTCCCAAAATATAAGGGAAAATTGGTCAACTAAAATTGATGTATTTAGTCCAAATTCTTAACCAAATTCATCAATTTTATTTGACCAATTTTCCCTTATATTTTGGGACGGAGGGAGTATATAATTTTATATGCATCCAAAATTCAAATGACTATGCAAGACCAATTCATTTCAATTTTGAAGAAGACAAACCATCACTCACCCAAAAAAATGATACTACTAGTTGGTGGAATTTTCTCCTCTTTTGTTGAGAACTTGCTGATTTTCCTCTGCTTGAAAGTTGAATCTAATATAATTGGTTGATGGTTTTCCATTTCATTTTATAAGCTGTTTGGCTTAGTATAGTCGCAATTGAAGGGGATATTATGGCTCTTGAACATGAAACAAGATATCTGGTTGGTAACTGTGGTGTGTCTATGAGTAGACAAGCTCTCAAGTTCAAATGAGTATCATTGGATGGAACTGTCGGGGAATAGGTCACCCGCGTATAGTTCCTGGTCTTAAGTACCTCGTCCGTGTGTATAAACCGGATGTCTTATTCTTAAGCGAAACTATATCCATATCTAGTAGAATGGAGGAATTGCGTTGTATGTTGGGTTTTGACTCTTGCATCTCTGTTGATCGTGAAGGTAGAGGGGGTGGATTAGCTCTTATGTGGCGGTCCTCTTTTCATTGTTCTGTCATTACTTATTCTTCGAATCATGTCGATGTGGAAGTGGAGGATAACATGAATGGTAATTGGAGGTTCACTGGCTTCTATGGTTTTCCCGGTAGTGGTAGAAGAAGGGATTCTTGGAATTTCTTGAGACAACTATCACAGAGCTCCAATCTCCCTTGGTGCATCCTTGGTGACTTTAATGACATTCTTTTACCGTCGGAGAAGAAAGGCAGGAATGACAGAGCTCCCTGGCTAATAAATGGTTTTCGATCCGCTGTTTTGGATTCAGGGTTAGTAGATATTCATATGGAAGGTTATCCCTTCACTTGGTTCAAGAGCCTTGGTACCTTTCGAGCAGTGGAGGAGAGGCTTGATAGAGCACTCGCCAATGACGCTTGGTTTCAAAAATTCCCTACTGCTATTCTAGAGAACTTGCCTGCTCCAGCCTCTGATCATTATCCCATTTTGTTAGTTCGTGAACCTGAAAATCGCATTAGTAGAATTCGTTCCCGTTTCAAGTTTGAGAATGCTTGGCTTGTTGATCCAGACTTCAGTGATTTTGTCTCTAATCGTTGGCTCTCTTATGGTGATCATCAAGTATTGAAGAAGCTGGATATGTGTGCGTCGGACCTTACAATTTGGAACAAGAATCATTTTCAGCGCCTCAGACGTGACATTGACACTTGCCGGAAGAAAATTGAACAGGTACGGAGTAAGGTGAATTCTGAAAATGTGAATTATTTTAATTCTTTGAGGCAGCGTATGTCTCAATTACTAGTCCAAGAAGATGCTTATTGGCGTCAGCGTGCGAAGACACATTGGTTACGTGATGGTGACTTGAATACAAAGTTCTTCCATGCGGCTGCAACGTCTAGGCGGAAAGTCAATCGTATTAACTCTTTGCTGGATTCATCAGGTAATCTGATCACAAATAATTCAGACTTGTGTGAGGTTGCTCGAGATTATTTTGTTGATATTTTTACCAAACAACATAGTACCATTGAGCCTGTTGTTAACATTATTGATGAATCTATTCTGTCTGAAGATAATACTTTATTGACTGAGCCTTTTACCTTAGAAGAGTTCAGAGAAGCTATGTTTTCTATGCATCCAGACAAATGTCCCGGACCTGATGGTTTTAATCCGGGGTTTTACCAGCACTTTTGGCACATTTGTGGGCAAGATATTTTCAATGAATGTTATATGTGGCTCACGACAGGTGTTTTTCCTTCAACACTGAATCTGACAAATATTGCTCTAATTCCTAAAGGAGATTCTCAACAATCTATGAAAGACTGGCGACCTATCTCTCTTTGTAATGTCATCTATAAATTAGTAGCAAAAGTTTTGGCAAACAGGTTGAAGTCTATTTTGAGCAAGTGCATTTCTAATAACCAGTCTGCTTTTGTTCCCGACCGTTCTATTTTAGATAATGCGATGGTAGCCATAGAAGTGGTGCATTATATGAAGACGAAGACAAAAGGTAAGATTGGTGAGGTGGCACTTAAACTTGATATCAGTAAAGCATATGACAGAATTGAGTGGGACTATTTATGTGGAGTTATGCAAAAGATGGGATTTTGTACTCAGTGGATTAAGTGGATTATGATGTGTGTAGAATCAGTTGATTATTCTGTTCTTGTGAATAATAATGTAGCAGGGCCTATCACACCGAGTAGAGGACTTCGACAAGGAGATCCGCTTTCCCCGTATCTTTTCATTATTTGTGCAGAAGGATTGTCAGCTCTGATTAGAAAGGCAGAGGCTCGAGGTGATATTCATGGCATCAAAATTTGTCGTAATGCGCCTATCATTTCTCATCTTTTATTTGCAGATGATTGTTTCTTATTTTTCCGAGCTAGTAGTAACGAAGCAGAGGCAATGAAAAACATTTTAGAAACTTATGAGGCAGCTTCTGGTCAAGCTATCAATTTTCAAAAATCTGAAATTTTCTGCAGCCGGAATGTGTTAGGAGGAGTCCGAGATTCTATTGCTAATTGTCTTGGGGTTCATGCTGTCCTCGGTACCGGTAAATACTTGGGGTTGTCATCCATGATTGGAAGAAGTAAAAAAGCTATCTTCAGCTTTATCAAGGATAGAGTGTGGAAGAAAATTAATTCCTGGAGTAGTAAAAGTTTGTCAAAAGCGGGGCGTGAAGTTCTTATCAAATCAGTCCTTCAGTCAATTCCAACTTATTTTATGAGTATTTTTACTATTCCTTCTTCCCTATGTGATGAAATTGAAAAAATGATGAACTCTTTTTGGTGGGGTCACTCAGGAGCTCGTAACAAAGGTATCCATTGGATGTCGTGGGATAAACTTTCCATGCATAAAAATGATGGCGGGATGGGTTTCAAAAACCTCACTGCTTTTAATCTAGCACTGTTGGGAAAACAAGGTTGGCGTATTATGTCAAATCCGGATATTTTGATTTATAAACTCTATAAAGCAAAATATTTTCCCGGTTGTGAGTTCTTTGAATCAAAGGTGGGTCACAATCCTAGTTTTGTCTGGAGGAGTATTTGTAACTCCAAATTTTTACTTAGAGCAGGTAGTCGATGGACGATTGGAAGTGGCAATAATATTCCACTACTTAATGAAAATTGGTTATTTGATGCATCGTCTTTACAGCTGCAGCAAACTGAAGTGTCTTTAGCAGGTCATTTAGTGGTGGCAGATGTGATTCTTCCTGATACAAAGGGTTGGAATCTTCCTCTTCTCACTACTCTACTTGATTCTAGTAGTATAGATAAAGTTTTACACACTCCTTTGTTCGATTCTGTGGTGGAGGAAAAATGTATTTGGCGCATGGAGAAAAACGGTGTGTACTCAGTTAGAAGTGCATATCGTTTGTGTGTGCAAGAACTATTAGATACATCCCATTTTAAGATGGACGACACTTGGAATTTGATTTGGAAGTTAAAAGCTCCGCCGCGAGTTAAAAATCTGTTATGGCGTATCTGTCGTCTGTGTGTCCCAACTCGTGTAAACCTTCGGAGTAGAGGTGTGAATTGCATAACTGTATGTTCTCTTTGCAATGATCATGATGAAGACAGCCGCCACGTTTTCTTTGATTGTCCGAGTAGCAGAAATGTTTGGAGTATGTGCAGTTTTGGAAATAAAATTATAGCAGCACTGCACAATAATTATGCAGCGTCAAATTTAATCTTTGATTTGCTGCAACAACTCTCTAATGAGGATGCTTCACTCATGGCATGTGTTATTTGGAGTATTTGGAAGCAAAGGAACAACCGTATTTGGAACAATGTGATTGACGCACAAAACTTTGTTTTTTCACGAGCTGCTGCCTTGATTAATGAATGGTGCGCTGTGCAGCAGGCTAGACCTGATGTGATGGGGCAGCGTACGACTACTGAGATTAAATGGACCAAGCCGGCCAATGGGCGAGTGAAATGTAATATTGATGCCTCGTTTTCATCGCATAATAATAGAGTTGGGATAGGTGTTTGTATTCGAGATGAGAAAGGCGCTTATGTGTTAGCGAAGCTTGATCAATTCTCACCAATTTGTGATGTTCGTGTCGGCGAAGCTCTTGGCTTCTTGTCAGCGCTATCTTGGGTTCATGAATTAAACTTAGGACCGGTGGATTTTGAACTTGACTCGAAGTTGGTGATAGATGGTTTCCATTCAAATAATCATGATGTTACCGAGTTTGGAGAAATCATCTCACATTGTAGAAGACTTTTTAAGGCTTTTTATGTTAACTCTAGTGTTGAGTTTATTAGGAGGCAAGCAAATGAGGTTGCTCATAGTTTAGCTAAAGTGGCCACATGTGTAGCTAGTCCCCAATTATTGGTTGACAAACCAAATTGTATTGAACACTTATTGATTAATGAAATGCTATGAACTCGTTGTTTTAAAAAAAAAAAAAAAACAGCTGCACAAGACAAGACGTACCAACACACTTCTACAAATAAAACCCATTTTTCGTTAAAAAAGAAAAGAAAAATTAAAACCCTAAAACAAGAAAACTCATCGATTTCACGAAATCAAAACCCTTCTTGCATCATAAACCAACTTAAATCGGAGTCACTTCAATTCAACTCAAAATCTCGCCGGAAAACGGAGCGGACTTCATCGTCGTCCGCCACAAACAGTGAGAAACTCCTCCACCATTTCATTTCATTTCAATTTCTATTTTTTTTTTTTTTTGAATTTACTGTCGCTGATAATCACTTCTGCAAAAGAGAATTGCTTCTGCACCTCGATTCCGTACTAACTGATTCATCTTGTTGTTCATTTCAGGAATTGTTTGTGAAATTTTGTTTAGATGGCAAATAATCCTCAACAACCTCCTTCTGGTATTCAGGTAACCTATTTCTTCATCAATTCTTATAATTTAATTCAATATAGTGTATCTTTGTAATTTCTTTTGCTTGATTATGAAATAATTGTGATAATGTTAACACTAAATTTTGATATTGGGATTAGCTAGTAGCTTACATTCTGAATATACAATCAATTTAATGGATGAACTATTACTCTTTCTTAATATTTGTTCCTAAGATATAGATAGTGTGTTAGCGGGGCATTTAATGCCGCTCAAAGTGACAGACGGACTAAATAAACAGATTGGAGAAGATGGATGAGGAATAGTTTAGGGACGGTTTAGTAGGTTTCTTTAAATTATAGGGTTCAATTTGGAGAGAGTGATAGTTTAGGGATCAAATTGACGATTTAATTTGCTGAATGTGGTAGCAAGTGTTATGGCATCATAATGTGTTATGCTAATTCAGTTCATTCTACTTCGGATTATGAACATTCATTTCTGTTATATAATCCGCTATGTATTCTGATGTGTATTTTGAATGACAATATTGGGATTTGGGATATGCACTATGTGATTAGATTTTTTTATTATGTTTTATACTTTTCATTATAAGTTATTAATTGCTAATTGCTACGTATACAAAATACATAAATGATTTGTTTGTGATTCTTATACATTATTGCTTGCCTGCCGCTTGATTTGTCTTCCATCTTTTGAACATACTTCCTCATCTTTATGAAACTAACTAGGGGTATAATATGAATAGTTGAATACCCAAACATGTATGACTCTTCTTGCAAAAGTCTCAATATATATATGATAAAATCTCCATGCTAGCTAGTATCTATATATACTTACTATGTCTATGGTTTCTTAATTTTATGAACGTATATGTTTATTATTGGAATTCTTTGAGTCACATAGCATAATAACCTCCCTAATTATATTTATTGACCTTACAAATATTTAAAATTAACATCCAATAAGAATCATCTAATTTAATGAAAAATAAAAAGAGAATACGAATTGGACTCAAATAAGTTAATAATAAGTTTTTTTTTTCTTTACGGTAAACTAAAAATCGAACCCAGAACCTATTACATACTACCCAAATCCACGCACCAAATTTAATAATAAGTTTCGACGGAAACACGTTGAAATGACATGGAAGTATAGAACGGTAGATCCCTTCTATCTCATCTCTTACTTTCTCTCTCTTAATTTGATTTGCTTCGTTCCCAAATTCTCAAACACAATCTCTATCTTCTTCTTCTTCTTCTTCTTCTTCTTCTTCTTCTTCTTCTTCTTCGATCATAGGTATATAATAATCATTTTAATATTACTTCTGCTAACTTCATTTCTTTTTTTCCTCATTTTCGCTCTTCAATTTTACATTTATTATTATTGTTTTCTTCATCATCATTATCGAAATGTGTTCCGTGTTTCATACCCCCAAATTTCATTCATTAATTTTCACTTTACATTGCAAACTTCTCTCAACTCGATTTTACTTTTTTAATTCATTATTGTCTGTTATTATATTATTGTATAATTTAGTTCCCTAACTTATTTTGAGTAATAATAATGTGAATAAGTAAAGTAGTTGGATTGGTTGGTTGATTTTATGTAACTGTTTGGGTGTAAATTCATAGTGTATGTATGTAACAATATTAACACATAGTATCGTATCTATGAACCACGAGTACTCCTAAAATGATGAAGTATTTGTACCAATATGTTGCCGGTATATCTATGCCCATATTTGATTGGTTGATTCATGGTGGTGAATACGGTAAAAATTTGTGGGCGGTGGGAAACTAGCGAAAAATATTTTGATTTTTTATTGCATTTCAATTCTCTCTTGATTTTGATGAAATAGTAGAGACATTGGATAAAAAAGTAAATCACCGAAGCATGACAGTAGTAATTCATTTTTTTATATTTTAAATTAATGTACTCGTTTCTTTAAAATTTGCCGTATTTCATACTCGTACCTGTACCTATACTTATGCAGCATTGCATACTTCCTTATTCTGCCAAACAAACCGTTTTTTGTGTGTGTTGTTATGTATATGTGCTCTGGATGGAGACAATTTTAGTAGAAAGAGCACTGATTATAGCTTAGAGGTGAAAACCATACTGTAAGTCTGACAATTTGGGCATATAAGGTTAGCTTGGTGAGTGGGGTGAGGAGTTAAAGAGTGGAGTGATAAGGATGTTGAGAGTTCGATCCGCACTCCCAACATAATACTGACAATTTAGGTATCTTGTGTCCATTGTACAAAATGACGAGGAGATAGATAATGATATTTACTATGGGATTCAAGTAGAGTGTATGCGATCATGAGATGAATGAATGCATCTAGTGTAACTTGTGACAGAAACAGTGTTGTCAAATATTGACCATGGCAGATATTGGTGACAGATTTTTGGAAAACCGATATGGCTATTTTGTAAACCATGAAAGTGCCACGGCGCCATATGTTGGATCTCTTCCATAGTCCACCATCGATAACATTGGATAGAAAGTATCAGGCCCCATTTGGCCATACTTATTTTCTACTTTTCTACTTCTCCTTAAAAGAAATAGAGAAGTAGAAAATTGTATATGACCCTATTTCTCCTTAGAATTAGAGAAATAAAGTGAAGAAGTAGAAAATAAGGAGAAGTTGGGTCAAACACAATTTTTTACCTCTTTACTACTTTTAAGGAGAAGAAAAAAAGTAAAAAAAAAAAAGTTGGGCCAAACAGACATTCAGGTTCAGATGCAAAATTTGCAATGTTATATTGGACTGAATATTCGCAATAAAATGTCAACAACAGCGTATGCTAAGTGTTGTAGAGATAGAACATTATGATGAATGATTGGTCACACGAGGCAGTGTAGGATTAGAAATGAAAGCATTAACGAGTAAGTTGGGGTAGCATCCGTTGTGGAAAACATGGTAAAGTCTTGTCTTAGGTTGTTTGATCATGTACCGAGAAGGCATATAGAAGCTTCAGTTAGGAGAGTAGACAAGATAGAGGATAGTTCGATAATTTGAGGTAGAGGGAGATCACATTAGCCAAACCATTAAAAGAGGTTTGGATTTAAATGGTCTATTTTTCGATATGATTGTAATAAGATACTAGTGTCATTTGATCCACATAGCTGACCTTAATGAGAAGAAAGACTTCCTATTGCTATAGTCGTAATGTGCGTTTGTTTTGCTGGACATGTAATTTTCTTGTTCTTGATTCTGATAATATCTTCCGTAACTATGCCGCCGTCCTAAGGTTATTTGGCTATTTGATGTTAAAGGTTGCTACATCCTTTTTAGTCTGTTGAGCTAAATTTTATTATGAGGATCAAAGATCTCTTTCTTGTCCAATTTCAAGCCCAAAGGGATTTCGTGTCCAGGGATTTGCCGGAAAGAAAACCGTTTGAGGTGCTTTACACCAGTATCGTAAACTTTTGTGCTATTTGGCTCGTGACACAATTTATGTTAGCTACATGGATTACTGATAACATAGAAATCATCTTCGTTGAATCTTGATATCATCTTGCATTTGGTTATATATATGGGTCTACTTGATACTTCATATTTAATGCTTAAAATTTTACCCTTTTTTATTTATTGGCAATAATGATTCGATACATTTTACATATTAACAGGGTTTGATATTATAAAGACTGAGTAGAAGCGTAAAGTTGGAGTTCAAGGGACCGAGGGAACAAGGAGAGAAGTTGTTTAAGGTATTTACATATTTTGATTGTACCGCCTGCAGAACTTTATAACTCACAAGTCACAGCTGTGTTCGTCAACAAATATTGTTGCACCCTTTAGAGATCTATAAAAATAACTGTCACAAATGATTTAGCACCCTTTAGAAATTCACCTCAAGAATTATAAAACTCACAAGTCACAGTTGTGTTTTCCAACAAATATTTTTCAGTGGTCACCTTACTCTGGACAATTTATTCATGCATAAATCTCATCAACAAGTTTAGTATTCGATACTTTTGTCTTTGTTATGCTAGGAGAATACATATCAATATATGCTTCTTTTTAAAAATATTTTGATCAAACCTTTTCGCCTTTGTTCCCCTTTTTTCCTTCCCATATGCCAACTCCAATGTGGAAAGGCACACAAGGAACCCAAAGGTGCTACTAAGTCATCCTGTAACATGTTATGGTGTTATCCGTATGACAAGGAGAAAATGGTAACACTGAAAGTAATCGTATCTTTCTCATCCATAATATGATATATATTTTTCATCACAAATAATTCAAAAAGGGCACTAAATTTTGGTTTCATTCACCTGTCATAAATTATGGTACAGTTCAATTGTCATCAGGTGAGTCACATTTTGGCATTAAGGGATAATTTTGTCTATGATTTTGATATTGTAAGCTTAGTCATCCTCTATCCGCTTGTTAGTCATGTTGCTAGATCTGTAGTTTATTGGTGACAATTGTAACAATTTATAGAAATGTATTTTCATGGCAGAATTATCTTTGAGTTGATTCTCACTAGCACAGCATTCCTTTTTCTCCAGAAACAATATGGAAAATTATATGGAATTATTTTGCCATCAGGAATGCACACTAGCTTTAATAAAACTCATAGAATAAACAGCACCTTTGCAAATGCTTCTTCTATTCCTCTTTCCCTTCTGCTTATAATACTTCAATTAACTAAGGTTGTATATTGAAAACTGATGCTTTTAGGTACCCTACAAAATTTTGGTTCATTCGGACTGAAGTCTGAATTTTGATGGTGGATGCAGTTCTGTGCACTAGAAACAGTCAACTGTTGCTTCATAAGGTATATATCATATATATCTTAAGATTTTTAATGGAAATACAATGTCACTAATTTACTACGAAGAAAAGACACAAACATGGACACTGACACGTTAATAATTTGAGAAAATGACATAATTTAGTGTAATCATAAGTGTCGGTGTCGGTGTCTGACACCAACGCGCGTCCGACACCAGGACATGGCTAATCTGAGGAGTGTCTGTGCTTCATAGCTAATTTACCTGTTTTGTTTTCCAGATTTCGTTCTTAGCTTTTGTTCCTTTGTTTCTGATCCTTGTTCACATCTTAGGTGACATTCTAGTATTGGAGAGCCAGAATCCATTATGAGTTTTTATTGTTGATTTGTATCTACGCACTGGCAACCCTTGGGACTCACAGATGGCTTTTAATAATGAAGAAGAGAATACTGAGGATTACCTGTTTAAAATTGTTTTAATCGGTGATTCAGCTGTTGGGAAATCAAATTTACTTGCTAGATTTGCTAGGGATGAATTTTATCCTAATTCAAAGTCAACTATAGGAGTAAATAAAAATTCATAATTTTTTAATATAACATGGATTATTATTTATGCGTATAAAAAAACTATTTTTCCTTTTATTTCCCAACTCAAATTTTATGCTCTCTCTAGAAACTACTACGGTCTTTCGTTTGTACCATAACCTCATTTGTGTTGCCATTGTAGAAACCACAAACAAACTCAGAAACCGTTCCAATAAATCAATGAATTCTGAAAATGGCACCGATCAACCGCAACCTACTTCCGGTACACGCTCGGTAACTTCTCTCTCTTCTTCTCTCATCTTTATTCCGCAAACTAACCACCGAGCTCATTACGCAGGTGAAAATCTCACAGAACTTGGTTGGTATGTTCTCGGAGAAAATCAACAACAAGTTGGTCCTTACGTCTTCTCAGAGGTGCGCGGTGAGTTCACTTCTCCGATTCTAACCCACAAAATGCTTCTGTTGTTTTGTCTATTTTGTGATTTTGCTGTTCATAGTAGTGAAAATTGAAATTGATTTTGTGTTGAAAATTAAAACTATTTTTACTTTGGTAATTTGCATTGTAGAGCATTTTTTAAATGGATATCTGTCAGAAAATACACTTTTGTGGTCTGAAGGAAGAACTGATTGGAAGCCTTTGTCTTCAATTTCTGAATTGTGGGATCAAATTAACCCTCAAAGACATGATTTTTCTTCAACTGCAGGTATAAATTTTGTTGAGTTTAATTTTTATACACTGTCAGTAAAATGTTTTACACTGTCAACATATCACATATGAAGCACGGACACTCCTCGGATTAGACGTGTCTGGGTGTCGGACAGTCATTTTCTCAAATTATTGTCGGTGTCGACGTGTCAGTGTCAGTGGCCGTGTCATGTCCGGTGTCCAGGGTTCATATATAACCATCCATGTGTGTGACTTTAGAATTAGTTATGATGAAAATCAAATGTTTTTATTGATCCACATTGTAAAAATTCTTTACACTAATGGTGCATATGAATTAAATTCTAAGGGTATGTTTGGGAGGGGAGGGTTTTGGAGGGCTAAGTCTATATTTTAAAATATATTTGATTTGATATTTTTAAAAAAATTCAAAGAACATGATAAATGATCTTATAATATTTCAATCACACTTCATTGATTTTAGAAAACATTTTATAGTCTCTGTAATTTAAAAGGAAAAAGTAAGCCCTCCCCTCCAAAAACCCTTTATCCAAACATACACTAACTATTTTTTTACTTCTATTGTTTTTTTCTAATTGATTTGCTTTAGGATTTTTCATCGTTATTATTAATTGTGGACTTGGATACAACATGACCGGTTATGTAGTGTCTGCTGATGCTGATGATGTAGATGAGTTTGAAAAATGGCAAAAGGAGATTAAGGAGGCAGAGGCACAAGTCGAAGCTTCAGAATTTGGGTCCTTTTCTGGTGATGTTGGTGTAGCAGGGGAAGAATCTGAGAGACCTTCGACACCGCCTGATGGTGAAGAAGAATTTACCGATGATGATGGGACTAAGTATAAGTGGGACAGGAATATTAGGGCTTGGGTTCCTCAGGTTGGTACACGATCTTTACATTATTGCTATTATGATAATTTTTCAATCTTTTACTCCTTGCAATTAATGATGTTCTTTGTTGTATTATGATTAAAATGACTAAATGTTGATGGATTTCGGGTTAGGTTTAATCATGTCGTTAAACTTAAAGTTTTAACTATTATTCTCAAAGCTTGGTCCTTGGTACATGTTATGGATACTATTGTGGATGTACTAACAACGTTGATATCATAAAGACCTATCTCGACATTGGCTTTGAAATGATAGGGTATTGTTGTTTTAGATTTTGCATAGGTAATAGGCATTTGAGTTCCAAGAATCAAACAGAGCTGTAATACTAATAGTTCATGTTTGGAATCTTGTCAAATTGGTTCTTTACACTCTGTAAAGCACACACAGTTCACTTGGCAGAATCAAAATAAAAAAAATGAAGCTTCTGCCTTGTTGATGGGAATTATGTTATCTCATGCTATTCATTTTTTTCTGCAGTTTTTGGTGATATTTCTCTTCACAAGCTGTTTTGCTTAAGAATATTACAACATGTATACATTTCCAAAATGATTCTTAAAAAATCTAAATCAAACAGACATTGTTATAAGGGGTTAATAGAAGTCTGAAACAATTTTTTAAGGAAATGTATCCATATGAAAGTATTTATTTTTCCTATCAACTTTATAACTAAAGCTTTGATGGATAAAATAAGAAGCACTTATTCAGAAAATAGATCGGTTGTTGCTTATATTGACCCCGAGTAGTAAATAATTATAGATGCAGTTGCCGTTCTTTTTTTTTAGTCTATTTAATGCTTAATTCCTGTATGTTGTGTCTGCTGTTCATAATGCAAGAGGCAGTTAGGCATGGTATTTCCATGGCTCCTGTTGGGTACTAATATAGACCCTGAAGATAATACTTTCTTGGAAACAACCTCCCTATACGTGCACAGATACATTTTTCTGAAGTTTAAATTGTTTGTTTTTAATATGTAAACCTGTTTTGAGTTGTGTGCAGTGCTAATCTAAATATATAGTCTAAAAGACAGAATCAAGCTGCAGAGCTTCTGTTCTGGATACTCTTTAGTCGTTTATTTCTTTTTTATCTTGCTTGTGCTAGATGTATTTTATTTCTTGTGATTAATTGGATACTCTTTAGTTGTTTATTTCTTTTTTATCTGGCTTGTGCTAGTACTCAATGTTTTCATTTTATTTTATATAGTCTATATACAACTCAAAATGTTTCCTTTTGAAGTTTGAACCTCGTGGCCCATTATGTTTAATTGTGTCTGCTTGTATCCATAGAGTTATGATCTGTATCAATCTCAACCGCCTAGGTTTTATTTTTTGGTCCATTGAAACCAAGGTTGTTTATTCTTTAAATGTATTTCTAGTTAAGCTGTTTTTATTTTTTCCTTTGGGTGGGATTAATGAAGTTGTTATGTCATAGGAGGAGTGCACGGCTGGCAGCGCTTTGCCTTATGGGGTTGAAGAGATGACCTTCTTGAAAGAGGAGGAAGTTTTTCCGATAGTAACTGATTCCGATGCCTCTAAAATTGTTGAAGATAGTTCAGAATTGAGTGTTCCTGCAACTTCCCTGAAGCAAGAAATAAATGAAGCAAATAATACCAGTGTGTTAGCCGATGGAAAGAGGAAACTTTCAGATAAACCAGAAGAAAAGAAGGTGTGCATTATCTGTTTATCTTGTTCATCTTACTTATATAACTGGTGTCACCCTACTTAAAATTTTTCTTATCTTTGTTGCTTTCACTTAGAAATGAGTACCTCTTTTGGGGAAAAACTGACATCCCTATTGACCTCATTCTGTTCCAGGAAGCTAATAAACCTCCTGACAGTTGGTTTGAATTAAAGGTTAATACACATGTTTATGTCACTGGGTTGCCTGAGGATGTTACTGTTGATGAAGTAAGCATTAACTTTTGTCTCACTTTACCTGAAAGTACTTATCTTCCTTGCAAAAACTAACATGGGCAAAAATATTGTAGGTTGTGGAAACATTTTCCAAGTATGGAATTATAAAAGAGGTACCTTTTTATTCCTATATTCTCTATTGAATTGTAAAATTAAGAATTATAGTTCATCAATAGGTATATATTGGTTTTTCGTGTTTAGGATTATCGTCCAAGTATCTGTTTTACCCCCTCTGTCTCATAAAAAGTGTCGCATACGTTTTTTGTCTCGAAATAATCATCACTTTAGAATATCAATGCAACATTTATTATTTTTTCATACTAATATACCCTCATTTATTGAATTTCACTCCACTGACTACAATTAATAAGGGTTTTTTAGTAAATGATACCAATTTTACCATTGAGTTCAACTAGTAATCATTTCCTTAAGAATTGTACACAACCCAAATGTGAGATTTAATCTAAGACTGGGGGAGTATTTAATTAAGGAAAACACAGCCGGCACTGTAAAATATATTGCCAAAAGTATGGATTAACATTTCTACATATGAAAACAAAGTACATTGCATATGCATATTATAATGTTTATCCTTTTAAATGCTTTCATGTGCTTTTTTTTATGATAAGCTGTATATTTTTTATGAGAGTTTGGAGAGCCTCTTCCCTTTTTTGGGCACATGTGCTCACCAATACACTGAGAAAAAATTAATAACACAAGGCCAAACAACTCTTTAGAACTAGGTCTTACCAAAAGTGCCATGCAAAAGTTTGTTATTTCAAAAATGTTCATTACAAGGTGATAATCTGTGAATGTTCTTGAAAATACCAGACTTTTGAGGTTTTGGTAGCTCATCTCAAGCTTCATACGAATTGCATGATTGAATTGACTGTTTGAAACAGGATCCAGAAACCAAAAAGCCCCGTGTCAAGCTCTATGTTGATAAAGAGACAGGGAAAAAAAAGGGAGATGCTCTAGTTACATATCTTAAGGTAATTCTTTCTCTAGTTTTGCCTGTGATATATAGCTTTGAATTTGTCAGGGTTTCCAATTTTATGTTTGTGTACATCAGGAACCATCAGTGGCTCTAGCAATCCAACTTTTGGATGGTGCGCTTTTTCGGCCTGGCGATAAGACTCATGAGATTCCAATGTCTGTCTCCCTGGCTAAATTTCAGCAGAAAGGTAGGCTTTACTTAATTTTTTATACTTCATTATCAGTGATTTTATAATTGTACTCGGCTATGGTAAATCCACATATCAAATTGATAGTTTAGTTATTTATCACTCCTGCTAGTGTTTGATGGAGCTTTCTTTAAATATGCAGGAGAGAAGTTTGTCTCCAAACAAGTGGACAAAGACAATAGAAAGAAAAAGAGATCAAAAAAGTTGGAAGAGAAAATGCTTGGATGGGGTATGCTTGGTTGCCAGCTTTATTCAAGTTGATCTTTCAGAAAATTGATTGATTGCTAATTCATCTAAATTTTATTTTTAGCCTAATTCCCCCTTTTCATTTTATATAGATTTAGCTTCTAGTAAATATGTTCCAATTTACCAGATGGTTTAAATGGACCAATACTTTCACCCATGTCTCCTGGAGTTCACTAAGTTCCTTTTGGAGCTAATTAATTAATCTTATTGAAGTTTATATATCTTAGAGCTAACTTGGATAAACTTTTCATTAAACACTAATAGGAGAAGAAAAATTGACATGTTCTTGTAATGACTACAAGTCTTCTAACTATTAGCGTCTCACATACCTCTATATCCGCTTTTGCATCTCAGCTTTTAAAGAAGAATACCCCATTTAACTTCTTTATAAGTAGCTTTAAATTTATAAATGTTTCATAAGTTAGGAAACAAATATTCATCTCGATTGAGAAACTTCCGTAAGCTAAAAGCTAATTCATACTGGGCCTTGTTCTTTGAATAGTAGAGATTGAAATTTGAGTTTTGTATAAAAAGATCTGTGCTAGAATCTATCTGTGTTTTCCAGTTTACTTCTGATGATTGTGAAGCATGAAAGCTTGCTGTGGTTACATCTTAGAAATCTTTTGATCTCAGTTGTATGTGCAGTTTAGAGTTTTTGGCTGATTTGGGTTTTCTGGTTCATTTGAATGTGATTTTCATTGAATTGCACAGGTGGTCGTGATGATTCAAAAGTTTCAATTCCAACAACTGTTGTCCTTCGCTATATGTTCACTCTTGCTGAAATGAGGGTTGGTTTACTTAATTTTTCTTGTATCCTAGACACAATTATCACACTAGTACATTGCTGCACATTTGACCATAGCTGCTCATCATTTTGGATATTGTTATATAGATTATTTTAGTCTTGTAGAAACAAAATATATATATATATATATATATATATATATATATATATATATATATGCATTGATATTTCACTATTAACAATTATACTAGGATTTCCTACTTCTCACATTACAGTCAATTTCAGTTTGCTCTCTCAGGGTTGCTATTTGTTGGTGCAATTTCTGATATTATACACTTTCTGATGTTGCCTAATCTGTTCAGGCTGATGAAAATTTGCGCTCAGAATTAGAGGAAGATGTTAAAGAGGAATGCTCAAAGCTTGGACCTATAGACGGAGTCAAGGTAATCAACTTTTATGCCTTGAAAGAATAATGTAATGGATACTTCTTTAAAATAAGATTAGATCCATGTAAATAGCTAGGATCCATGCAAATAAGAATATCATATCTTACTTTTCGACTTTAACTTTAGTTATTGGCTTTTTATTAATTTTGAAATTCCAAGTAATATATCCAAGTCATATTATATCATATCTCATCTTTTCGACTTTAACTTTACTTATTGGCTTTTTGCCACCTAAAATTCAGTTTTATACAACATTGCTGGTCTCATAATTGTGCAATAAAATTTTCCTTTAAACTGAGGTATTTTACTATCTGATAGCACACCCAAATTATTCCTCTATCCAACCTACTCGGTAAGAGCAATACCATCATTATTCTGAAAAATTGTTTCTTCCACTTCTCCATTGGTATAATGAGCTTTCATTTCTATCTTCATGTTGTTGCCCACATAACCCTCTGCCGTGCTAGGGGAAGGGAAACTAGAAGGTCTCAGTAATGTCCTCAAACCTTACTTTAGATCCATGTAATATGATGCATGGACATTCTTATACCATTAGTGAGTGTATATTCGGCACAAGTTCATTTCGGTAAAGCATGACAATGAGCTGATTCTGTACAAAATGCAAGCCTTTGCTATTAAATGAAAGTATTTGCTACTTCACCCCTTAAAATTATGTGTCTTCTGGTATATTTTACTTTTTGGATGTACTTCACGAGTTTATATAGTTTTGTTGATGATTTTTACTTAAATTGTATTTTTCATCTGGATCTTTTGCTTGATTATTTGTACTTACATATTTTTTATTTTTATATTTTTTATATAGCACAACTCCTGTACCCATATCCTGTTTTCAGGAATTTTGTTGTACCCATACCTGTACCAATGACAGTGCTACTATTTTTTGTACTCATCTGTGTAACATATTGTATTTGACTTTTAATTTTGCCTCTTTCAATGATTCTTGCAGGTATGTGAGAACCACCCTCAGGGTGTTGTTTTGGTTAAATTCAAGGATAGGAAGGGTGCTCATGCATGCATAGAATTGATGAATGGAAGATGGTAATTAAATCCTTGAAAGTTTATCTTTTTTTTTTCCTGTGCACTTTCGCTGTGATTTTTATGCTTTAACAAGTTACCTTGTCATATAAGTAGAATAGCCTACCTAGGCATGATTGATTTCTTTTGATGGCCATCTCTAGATCTTGTTTATTAAGCAACCAGTTAGGTTACTATTAAAATAGAACCCTAGCTTGTTTTGTTGACCAACTTTGGATATGCAAGACCTGTGAGCTTTTTTGAGGGTCATGCATTAATATCATAGACAAACTCTTCTTACTGTTGATACGGTGTTAAAATGAATATTGGAATTTAAAATTTACTGAAAATGTAGAAGAATTGCTTCAATTTTTAAATGCTTTCACTTTTCATTTTCACTTCATATTCAATTTTTATCTGCTTTTACCTTTGGTTTGGTTATTAACTTTTGTCATACCTTTCCTGATATATTTACCAGGTTTGGTGGCAGACAGATACATGCCAGTGAAGATGATGGTTTAATTAACCATGCCACAGTCCGGGATCTAGAAGAAGATGCTAAGCAATTGGAGAAATTCGGTGAGGAACTTGAAGGTGAATGAGTTAATGAGAATTGTATTGAACCAGTTTCACAGTTCCTAATAAGTCCAGGCCTTGAAATATTGCAAGAAGCCAAAGCTTGTAGATTACTATGTCAATGTCCGCACTTTTTGAAGTTTTGCAACTTGCAATGATATATAAGTTATCTTGTATCATTGAAAAAGAAAAAGCAAATGAAAGTAGGAAATAACTTACTAATTTAGCTACCACATCTTTTTTTTGTGACGTTTGGTAGGCGCAGCATCCAAATCATGCATACTGTGACACATGACAATGTAGTTAGATTTGTACTGTTTGATTAATTTATTAAGTTATTTTAGCTGCATGGTACTATAACATACTGAAAGAGTTGTTGCATTAGATTGTGTTATATTGTTGCATTGCATTGGACGATGTTAGTTGTTAGCAAAGAAGTTGCAACTTGCCATGGAGCATTTGCCGCGTGGCGATTCACCCTGTGATGTTAGATTGGTATTGATATGAGAAATAGATTCTCTGCAGTTTCAAATTTTGATCATCTGATGAAAATGAGTTGTGTTTAAAAGCTTATTTGTTGAAAATTGAATGAACCATATCCATGTGATCTTCATTGGACAGTTGAGGACAGAAGATTGTGCAACTGCAGATAGTTTGGGACCATTGATTTAATGACTGCAGTAAATTTTATAATTATCTTTTTGCACTAATATAAAATATAAACATATTAGATAAGAAAATGATTTATTTAGATGAATCCATTCTATGAAGCAGAGAAGATCCTATAAAGCATGGTTAATTCAAGTATGTTATCTAGTTCTACTAGACAAGTTCTAAAGCACTAGATGATCTTATCTTTATCAATGACAAACACACTGTGTGTTATACTTAATGCCATCATACAGTAAGTAACTCAGTAAGCACTAAATTATACTTAAATTAAATGCAATTACGAAACCTTTTTTTTTTTTGTTGATAAGAACAGTTACGAAACATAGTAACTCAATAAGGGTCAATAAATGCAGTTAATAAACCATTACGAAAGAGGAATGAATCAGTAATGTTACCTTTAAGGTGGATAGTTTCCCTACTTATTATTGACCCTTTTAAAAAAAAAGCTTAAATGCAGTTTTGGTATTCAAGTTTCACAATTACATGATTTTAGCCCCAAGTTTCAATTGTTTGAATTTAATCTCCTAAGTTTCACAATTCTTAATTGTGACTCCAAATTTTAATTGTTCGATTTTGACACCTCACATTAAACCCTTTTTTGCATTTTCTAGTCCTCGTTTACTTTTTGATTGAAAAAATATTTTATAAATAAATAAATAAATAAATGAAATGTGTTTTTTTAAAAAAATTTAAAAAAACTTTTCTTTAAGAAAGTTTATAAAATAAATAATTTTTAAAAAATAGTTCATAAAAATTTATAAACTATTTTTAAAAAATACATTTTTTCATTTATTTTAAAAGATCTTTTTTTATTTTTTTTTACTTTTTAAATTTTAAAATGTCGCATAATCCATCTTTAGTCAAAAAAATGATCGGGGACTCAAATGCAAAGGGGTAAAATTAATTTACGAACATATTCATTAAACGCTTTTTTTGGTAAGGATCCATTAAACTCTTTTAAAATGAGTTTAAGATTATGCATTGTCGACGGAAATTAATTTAAAATTAACATCCAATAAGAATCATCTAATTTAATGAAAAATAAAAAGAGAATACGAATTGGACTCAAATAAGTTAATAATAAGTTTTTTTTTTTTTGTTTACGGTAAACTAAAAATCGAACCCAGAACCTATTATATACTACCCAAATCCACGCACCAAATTTAATAATAAGTTTCGAAGGAAACACGTTGAAATGACATGGAAGTATAGAACGGTAGATCCCTTCTCTCTCATCTCTTACTTTCTCTCTCTTAATTTGATTTGCTTCGTTCCCAAATTCTCAAACCCAATCTCTATATTCTTCTTCTTCTTCTTCGATCATAGGTATATAATAATCATTTTAATATTACTTCTGCTAACTTCATTTCTTTTTTTCCTCATTTTCGCTCTTCAATTTTACATTTATTATTATTATTATTATTATTGTTTTCTTCATCATCATTATCGAAATGTGTTCGTGTTTCATACCCCTAAATTTCATTCATTAATTTTCACTTTACATTGCAAACTTCTCTCAACTCGATTTTGCTTTTTTTTAATTCATTATTGTCTGTTATTATATTATTGTATAATTTAGTTCCCTAACTTATTTTGAGTAATAATAATGTGAATAAGTAAAGTAGTTGGATTGGTTGGTTTGGTTGATTTTATGTAACTGTTTGGGTGTAAATTCATAGTGTATGTATGTAACAATATTAACACATAGTATCGTATCTATGAACCACGAGTACTCCTAAAATGATGAAGTATTTGTACCAATATGTTGCCGGTATATATATGCCCATATTTGATTGGTTGATTCATGGTGGTGAATACGGGAAAAATGTGTGGGCGGTGGGAAAATAGCGAAAAATATTTTGATTTTTTATTGCATTTCAATTCTCTCTTGATTTTGATGAAATAGTAGAGACAATGGATAAAAAAGTAAATCACTGAAGCATGACAGTAGTAATTCATTTTTTTATATTTGTAAATTAATGTACTCGTGCCTTCATTTGTTTAAATTTGCTGTATTTCGTACTCGTACCTGTACCTATACTTATGCAGCATTGCATACTTCCTTATTCTGCCAAACAAACCGTTTTTTGTGTGTTGTTATGTATATGTGCTCTGGATGGAGACAATTTCAGTAGAAAGAGCACTGATTATAGCTTAGAGGTGAAAACCATACTGTAAGTCCGACAATTTGGGGATATAAGGTTAGCTTGGTGAGTGGCGTGAGGAGTTAAAGAGTGGAGTGATAAGGAGGTTGAGAGTTCGATCTGCACTCCCAACATAATACTGACAATTTAGGTATCTTGTGTCCATTGTACAAAATGACGAGGAGATAGTTAATGATATTTACTATGGGATTCAAGTAGAGTATATGCGATCATGAGATGAATGAATGCATCTAGTGTAACTTGTGACAGAAACAGTGTTGTCAAATATTGACCATGGCAGATATTGGTGACAGATTTTTGGAAAACCGATATGGCTATTTTTTAAACGATGAAAGTGCCACGGCGCCATATGTTGGATCTCTTCCATAGTCCACCATCGATAACATTGGATAGAAAGTATCAGGCCCCGTTTGGCCCTACTTATTTTCTACTTTTCTACTTCTCCTTAAAAGAAATAGAGAAATAGAAAATTATATATGACCCTATTTCTCCTTAGAAATAGAGAAATAAAGTGAAGAAGTAGAAAATAAGGAGAAGTTGGGTCAAACACAATTTTTTACCTCTACTACTTTTATGGAGAAGAAAAAAAGTAAAAAAAAAAATGTAGGGCCAAACAGACATTCAGGTTCAGATGCAAAATTTGCAATGTTATATTGGACTGAATATTCACAATAAAATGTCAACAACAGCGTATGCTAAGTGTTGTAGAGATAGAACATTATGATGAATGATTGGTCACACGAGGCAATGTAGGATTAGAAATGAAAGCATTAACGAGTAAGTTGGGGTAGCATCCGTTGTGGAAAACATGGTAAAGTCTTGTCTTTGGTTGTTTGATCATGTACCGAGAAGGCATATAGAAGCTTCAGTTAGGAGAGTAGACAAGATAGAGGATAGTTCAATAATTTGAGGTAGAGGGAGGTCACATTAGCCAAACCATTAAAAGAGGTTTGGATTTAAATGGTCTATTTTTTGATATGATTGTAATAAGATACTAGTGTCATTTGATCCACATAGCTGACCTTAATGAGAAGAAAGACTTCCTATTGCTATAGTCGTAATGTGCGTTTGTTTTGCTGGACATAAAATTTTCTTGTTCTTGATTCTGATAATATCTTCCGTAACTATGCCGCCGTCCTAAGTTTATTTGGCTATTTGATGTTAAAGATCTCTTCCTTGTCCAATTTCAAGCCCAAAGGGATTTCGTGTCCAGGGATTTGCCGGAAAGAAAACCGTTTGAGGTGCTTTACACCAGTATCGTAAACTTTTGCTACATGGATTACTGATAACATAGAAATCATCTTCGTTGAATCTTGATATCATCTTGCATTTGGTTATATATATGGGTCTACTTGATACTTCATATTTAATGCTTAAAGTTTTACCCTTTTTTATTTATTGGCAATAATGATTCAATACATTTTACATATTAACAGGGTTTGCTATTATAAAGACTGGGTAGAAGCGTAAGTTGGAGTTCAAGGGACCGAGGGAACAAGGAGAGAAGTTGTTTAAGGTATTTACATATTTTGATTGTACTGCCTGCAGAACTTTATAACTCACAAGTCACAGCTGTGTTCGTCAACAAATATTGTTGCACCCTTTAGAGATCTATAAAAATAACTGTCACAAATGATTTAGCACCCTTTAGAAATTCACCTCAAGAATTATAAAACTCACAAGTCACAGTTGTGTTTTCCAACAAATATTTTTCAGTGGTCACCTTACTCTGGACAATTTATTCATGCATAAATCTCATCAACAAGTTTAGTATTCGATACTTTTGTCTTTGTTATGCTAGGAGAATACATATCAATATATGCTTCTTTTTAAAAATATTTTGATCAAACCTTTTCGCCTTTCTTCCCCTTTTTTTCCTTCCCATATGCCAACTCCAATGTGGAAAGGCACACAAGGAACCCATAGGTGCTACTAAGTCATCCTGTAACATGTTATGGTGTTATCCGTATGACAAGGAGAAAATGGTAACACTGAAAGTAGTCGTATCTTTCTCATCCATAATATGATATATACTTTCATCACAAATAATTCAAAAAGGGCTCTAAATTTTGGTTTCATTCACCTGTCATAAATTATGGTACAGTTCAATTGTCATCAGGTGAGTCACATTTTGGCATTAAGGGATAATTTTGTCTATGATTTTGATATTGTAAGCTTAGTCATCCTCTATCCGCTTGTTAGTCGTGTTGCTAGATCTGTAGTTTATTGGTGACAATTGTAACAATTTATAGAAATGTATTTTCATGGCAGAATTATCTTTGAGTTGATTCTCACTAGCACAACATTCCTTTTTCTCCAGAAACAATATGGAAAATTAAATGGAATTATTTTACCATCAGGAATGCACACTAGCTTTAATAACACTCATAGAATAAACAGCTATAAACAGCACCTTTGCAAATGCTTCTTCTATTCCTCTTTCCCTTCTGCTTATAATACTTCAATTAACTAAGGTTGTATATTGAAAACTGATGCTTTTAGGTACCCTACAAAATTTTGGTTCATTCGGACTGAGGTCTGAATTTTGATGGTGGATGCAATTCTGTGCACTAGAAACAGTCAACTGTTGCTTCATAAGGTATATATCATATATATCGTAAGATTTTTAATGGAAATACAATGTCACTAATTTACTACGAAGAAAAGACACAAACGTGGACACTGGACACGACATGGACACTGACACGTCAACACCGATAATAATTTGAGAAAATGACATAATTTAGTGTAATCATAAGTGTCGGTGTCGGTGTCGGTGTCTGACACCAACGCGTGTCCGACACCAGGACATGGCTAATCTGAGGAGTGCTGTGCTTCATAGCTAATTTAGCTGTTTTGTTTTCCAGATTTCGTTCTTAGCTTTTGTTCCTTTGTTTCTGATCCTTGTTCACATCTTAGGTGACATTCTAGTATTGGAGAGCCAGAATCCATTATGAGTTTTTATTGTTGATTTGTATCTACGCACTGGCAACCCTTGGGACTCACAGATGGCTTTTAATAATGAAGAAGAGAATACTGAGGATTACCTGTTTAAAATTGTTTTAATCGGTGATTCAGCTGTTGGGAAATCAAATTTACTTGCTAGATTTGCTAGGGATGAATTTTATCCTAATTCAAAGTCAACTATAGGAGTAGAGTTCCAAACTCAAAAAATGGAAATTAACGGAAAGGAAGTTAAAGCGCAGATATGGGATACGGCTGGGCAAGAGAGGTTCAGAGCTGTTACGTCTGCATATTATAGAGGTGCAGTGGGAGCACTTCTGGTATATGACGTTAGCAGGCGCCAAACGTTTGATAGCATTGGTCGATGGCTTAATGAACTGCACAGTAAGAATTATAATTATGTTTGAATCCATCTTTCCCTTGAAATTTTTCTCGTTCTTGCTATGTTTGTGTCTTTGTCAGATAAATGATCAGGAAACTGTTAAAATCTCAATAAATTTGACATTGGTACAATATAGGAAAACATTTATGATAAAGAAATTTAATTGCCTTTCGGTACTTAAATTGTCCGTAATCTAAATGAACAAAGATTATAGTTTTTTATTCTTTTCCTCAAGGTGATTTTGTTTTGTAAATGCTGAATTGAAAATTTTCATTTTTCATTTTAGGTTCTTAAGCTACTTCACTAAGAGGATGTAGTTTTAGTTTGTCTTTTCCTCATTCGAACTTCTGCATTTTTATATGCTAGTCTTGTTATTCTTTGACATTTATGTATGTGCACACATACTCCTCCTTCCTGCCTTGTGATAGACTGGTTTAAATATTAATTAGCAATAGGCGAGTGTGGTTTTAGTCTGGCACATATTGATGATTATTTGCCGCCTTTTTTGCTTTGCTTAAAAAACATATACTCATATGTTGGTGGTTGTTTTGAATATGATGAAATGAGGAATAAGTGTACTGGTGTATTATTTAACAGCTCACTCTGATATGAACGTTGTCACAATACTTGTCGGGAACAAATCAGATCTTAAGGATGCAAGGGAGGTACCTATGACGGAAGGCAAGGCCTTAGCTGAGGCACAAGGTTTGTTCTTTATGGAGACATCAGCACTAGATTCATCAAATGTATCTGCTGCTTTCCAAACAGTTGTAAAAGAAATCTACAACATATTAAGCCGGAAGGTTATGATGTCTCAAGAGCTCAACAAACAGGATGCTTCCTCCATTGAAAATGGAAAGACTGTTGTTCTAACAGAAGGAGGGGAGGATCAACAAGCAGCAGCAGCAGCAGCAGCAGATGGGGAGCCAAAAAAGGGTTGTTGTTAGTATTAGGTTTGATATTATAGTGACTCCAAAACTCTGTTCTTAGTTATTATTATTCAACCAAACCTGAAAATGCAACTAGGTTATTCAGGATTGATCTTAATGTTTGCTGAAAGGAATTTTGGAGTAGAATTTGTCAATGCATTGCAAGCACAATCAATTGGTTTCAAAACAAAAACGTAGCTCTGCAGTTTCATTAATTGAACATCTGGAAAAAAAAAGTAAGTAGATAGTAAAGTTGGAGTAGTTGCTCAGAAAGAATGAGATGAGATGAGACGAGACGCCAAAATGTCCCAAAAATAATTTTTTATAATGCTCATACAATTATTTTTCTACAATATGAACAGAAAAAAAGACATTGTTGTGACACAATTATAATACAATGACACACACACATATTATAAACCAACTACAAAATTGATTAAAATCACAAAACAAATTATGTAAATCACTGACTTCTATAAAAGTTGTATCACAATTGCATACCATAAACAGCATATATCTACTGCATATTTGTGATAGTAGATGCATTAATTAATCAATTAACACAAGATAAAAGTAGGAAAAAGAGGGAATATATAGAAACATACATTGTCCCGGAAATCAACAGAAAACAAATTGGCCTTATAAATCACTAGACACAATTTCTATGAAGGAAGGTTGGAGAGTAAGTGATCGATCAACTAACTCATACACCATTGAAGGTTGAAAAAGATGAGATACAAATTACCTTGAAGATTTGATGTTATACATTGTTCCTTGAATTTTGGATGTATTTTGCTGGTTCTACATCCAAAACAATTTGTCAACCTAGCTAATAGTAGCCTATTGTGGCATACTTAATAGACTAACAGTGTCCTAATTGTGTTTATCATTATATTAGCTTTGAATTCCCGTTCTAATCATTTTTTAAAACATAGCACAACATATCCTACTTTATTAATGTTTACTATCATCCAAAAAATGTGGAAAATTGAAATTACTAAAGATATTTAAAATCAAGAATAATAAAAATTAAAAAAGGAAAATCCAACAATTAAACATCTTGAAGAAACAAAATGAGTTCTAATTTACAATTCATTTTCTAAACTCTTGGTTGGTAAGACATGCTTAATCTATCAACCAACTCAAAAACTAAAGTAAAATTTAGAAAAACTAGATTTATCTTTTTCAACAGGTTAGTGTAGCAGTTATGGCCTAATTACACACTCTCAAGTACCAGGACTACCAAGAAAATGCATCTAACCTTTTTTTTTCAACCGGTTTGTGTAGCAACTATGTCCTTTCAGAGAAATCATGTTATAATTTTTCTTTTAATCTGCAATCAATATGGTAAACAATATTAGTAAACATGATAAGTTGTTTAATATACAAAATTAAATCAGATTTGAAAGTACACACCCCCGGTTTACTGACTTTACTAAATCGAAATATCATGTAATAGATTTCTTACTTGACAAACATTTCTCTCAATGTAATAAAAAGAACACAAAATAAAAAAGAAATAATGAACTTAAAAGTGATCTTACAAAAATAGCAAATATATGCATACTTATTTAGTTATAGGCTCTGTTGTTGCCTCTTCAATTCTAAGTTCCCCAAAGAAGCAAAAGACATTCAATGCTCATGTCATGGTCATCAGTCTCATCCATATTCAAAATCAAGCTTTGTAAAGATTTGACTTTGTACCATTTGTTGGAATTCTCATTTCAGGTGTCTTAGTTATAAAGGCGTGTCTGTTATCGTTGATCGTTCATATTTGTGGAATTCTTTTGAGAAAGTATTATTTATGAAATAATTGGAAAATTGGTGAAAGATTAAATCACATGTAAGAAGCTGTCGGCTTTTATCTGAAAACCTATTATTTTGGTGGTGATCATCACAAGAGTGGAAGTTCAAGGTCAACATATCGAACACTCCCGTGATATATTGACCCTGAACTTCCATTCCCGCGATGAACTTCACAGAGTGAGGTTTCTTCAAGATCGCATTTATTTATGTTTCATCTTGCAATTATAATACAATGACACACACACATAATATAAATTCAGATTTTCTTAGTAATACCCATTGTCCTTTTATATGTATATTGTATTGATTCGATGGTCACAAAATATAATATGAAGTAGGAAGTCATTAATGAAATGGACTTCCATTATACAAAAATTCCAAGCAAGTAATGAGATGCTAGAAACTATGAAGTTCAAAAATATTTGTTTGAAGCAACCTTAGTTCAAAAAACAAACTCAACAATAGTAGCTTCATTTGCCCTAGCATGCCATTGAATTTTCCCTTTCAATTGTAGCTTGCGCTGTTTTGTATGTAGATATACATTTACAGGTTAAAATAAGCTCCTTTTGGAATAATTGGTTTTGTCAAAGCTACTTTTTGCCTTGCATTTGCTTTCACTGTACAGATCAATCAGCTCCATGATTCAACTTCAATCACAAGCTCCCTATGAAAAAAAAAGTCATTACCAAACATAATCAAGATGCTTATTATTGCATGCATAAACAGGAACTTTTGTCCCTTACGAGATCGTCAATCAAGTAATAGAATTAAAAAAATAGTTGCATGCACATGCACTCACCTTAATTACTGATTTAAGGGCTATGCAATTTATGTAGCTGGTCAACCACATCAAAGGAACTACTTAAACGTTGGAAATCAGATCGGTGAAGTACACTTCCTTGGACATGCCTGGAGCCATTTGATTGAGGGTCCGTGAGTTGGTTTTTCTTGGATGAATAACAGTGGTGAACACGGACTCTGTGATTTCTTGTCTGGATAGTATAATTCCCATGCACCTTAACAATCAAAATTGCTTCCTTGTCCCTGGAATCTTCGCACCAAGAGTTTTGTACAACACCATCAACAAACTCTTCAAGAGTCTGAAATTCCTCATGATGCACTGATACCTCAACAATGTGATCTGGTCTTATAATACCAGTTGCAGGACTTACCTGAATCATAAAATGTGCAGATAATTAGTAATTACCATATGGTGCTTTGCAAAGGAGATGCCTTTTCTAAAGCAAAACAAGTTTGGTATCCATACACTCAAAATTTGGAAACTAATTTGTAGTACTAAAACCCACTTGGGTTGGTGCATTGGTATTGGCTTGGGACCTGGGAGTGTGCTCCTCTTGAGGTCTGAGGTTCGATTCTCTCTGGTGCCAATTTGGGTGGGCTAATTTAGCTTCTTCAAAAAAAAAAATTTGTAGTACTAAATCCAATTGTTGGAACTAGTTTTTTTTAGTTCACAAGGATATAAATTGCAGACTGTACCATATGATGACATCTCGACTATGATGGCCATACAATTGTATGATGTTTTGATTGCTGATCAAATTGGTCGGCATACTCCTAAACAGGACTATAACAGTGAGCTGACCATAACTACAAATTGAAACTTCTATATTTCACATTTTATTCGTTGAATAATTCTATCTATCACATTGACTCCCTGAAAATGGATTTTTTTGAAAATATTTGTTCCAAATGTAACATTTTCTATGTGCACTCATCTACGTCAGAATTCTTATCTCCGCTACTCACTCGTCAATCATCAATGTTTAGAATGGAACTATGTAGGGCTTCCCTAACTTTCTACTTTTAATGTGTAGATCTCATCTTAATTTATTCTCAATTATTATGTAGTATAAATACCATAATGTATAACTTTTGAGCATTAGATGTACATTGGCGAGTTCTACCTTTGGGAGAACATTAACAAACATAAATTGTTACTTGCTAAATATATGTATCTATGTGTGTGTGCGCGTGAAGCAAATTGTGGCATGGCAGCTACCTTGCTGCTTTTTTGTCACTTTATAAAGTTAAGAAACAAAATACTAGAAACAAAAATGCTTCTGTAACTATAAACAATTAAGTATTTATAAAATAATATTTTTAAAGAAAGAATATTACCTCAAGCCACCTAGGCAAGCCAAAGGAACCTTTCAACTGATGGTTTGTTGCCTTCTTCTTATTCTCCATAACAGTAGACTCCCCTTCGCAAATTATTTCAAACAAAGCATTGTCTTCTGTACATTTATTAGTAATACGCAAAATTAATGTGTCCTGGTTTTGAAGAATTATGTTGTTTGTACTTATAATAGTTTCAGGAATCTTGTACAATTCTTTCAGAAGACATTTTATTTTCTCATTTGACTCGAGAATTTCTCCGAACTCCTGTCTCCGTATTGGTTCATCTACCCGAGCAATATCTGTAGAAAAGATGCAGCGCACAGGCTTGTGGTCACTATCTGTGACATCCATGCAGGCTTCGTACCTATTGAAGGTGTAACAACCCAACATTAATTAATAAGAAGTAATATTAATTAGTGGTGTGTATTGATATGGAATTAAGGAAAAGTGGTAAGCATAAGAGAAATTAATGGAATTAAAGACAACTAGTAAGTGAGAGGAAGAGCTGGAGTGGCACTCTTGTGAATATAAACAAAAGCAAGGATTATTAATCTGTGTACACCAAAGGACATATAGAACCTTAATGCCTAAACTCTCCCATTTCTTCCTCTCACCTTGCAGTAACCAAACTCTCCTTTCACTCCCTTCCCCCTCACGCTGACAACAACAACACCTAACATCACCCATTTTTCTCCAACCAAGTGTTTCTACACAAGATTAAGCAACCCACACCATGTTCATTCATTCAATTTTAAAGAACTTGACTTTATTCTCATCTCTCAATCTCTCACACGAATTCATCATCATCAACCAAAAAATCCCAATCTTTCACCTAATTGGATTTAAGTTCTTGCATGTACAAACCTATACTTCAAATCATCAATTGGAGCTAAGGTAAGCCACCAAACACCTTTTCTTGTTTTCATTAAGATTCAAGTTCAAATTCAGCAAGTGGGTTGTGTTGTGTTGCATGTGAGTTTTGATGGAATCAAGGGCTGTTGAGTACCAATTGGAAGATTAGAACCAAGGTGTAGATGCTTGAAGGCTAAGGAAGCAAGAAATAAGGAGAATTGAATGATATAGCAAAAAGGTTTATGCATAAAAGGCGAGAAGCTTAGAGTATTCATTACTGAGTTCATCTTCAATTCAAGGTGGGTTTGTTTAACTAGAGACATGGCAACCATAAGTTCAAAGCATAGGAATTTATAATTACTATGTTAGAAAAATTGATGAATTAGCTTAGCTTAGAAATGATATCATTTGAAATGCTTGAGTATTTCCCTTCCCCGTGCTCAAATGTGCCGTGTTAAGAGTTGTTTTAAGAACTTAATTAAAAAATATGTTGTTTTAAGGCCCGGATGAATCCCGGCTCGTACGGCAAAGGTCCTTTGATTATTAAACATTTTCACACACCATTTCAACATCAATTTTAGGATGGTTTAATGATAGTTTAGAGCTTATGACTTGTGCGAGTTTTCCGTATATTTAGACACGTTAACGCCATATTCGATTGTGGTATTATATTGTGGTAATAATTTTTTATTTTTTTGGGGAGATTGTGGTAATAATTTAGAGTTGAATGATTTCATAACAATTTACTTACTATTGAACTCTAAGCAATTAGCACAATGTATATAAAACCTTCAGTCGTCTACTGTGAGTTACCGTGTAAAGATGCATGAGAACATAAGCTATATTAGTTCCCCGGGATTGGTTGTTAACTAAGAACGTTATAATTAATATAGCTGATTAAGTAGTGGTTGGTCCCGAACCACAGATTATGTAGCCTTGGGCTATGAGACTAGCATATGCTAGGAGAGATTGTACACTTTTAGTGAGAATCAGTTTAGTTAAATTGTGAGCTGAGGTGGTTCTCTGATCTACATTTAATATCAGGGACCATAGCACGGCCTTCGAGAACCGCTCACCTCGAAGTGGCTGTGAGTTGTAAAAACAACCAAGATAAGTTTGTGTGATACACCTATTTATATTATGCTATTCTTTAATGAATATGAGTTACTAGTGATCAACTATTTGCAGGACCCTGGTGTTAGTACACCAAGTGGAGGGTAGTAAGAAACTCACTGAGGCTTAGTAGTCTCACCCCACGATTATTTGATTATAGGTAACAGGTTGTTCGTTCAAGAAGTTAAGGATTGGACGAATCAGCGAGGCTAATGGAAGTCTGTTCGATGTTTAGCTGTTTCCAGCTTAAGAAACTCTTGTATAGGATAATGCCACGTATACATGTATTTATCAGTTATCTTGGCTCTGATGTAAAGTTTGTAACAGTTACATTATGACAGTTTATTCAGTTTAATTAAATCATGTATATTTGGTATTTCCTTCAGACTACCTTGTGTAAAAGATTAGTTTTATTTCCGCAATTTTAATGTTTCCCGATTCAGTTATGTGTGCTCCTATTGATATTCTAGATAAATCAATATGGGGTGTTATAGAAGGTAAGATGGTATGAATCAAAACAAAAGTTGGTACAAAAAGATGGTGCTTTCGCTCATGTTCGCTGAAATATTTTAGATAGTAATGCTACACAACCAGTAAAGGTTAAAATATATTTTAGCACTATATAAGACACTCATTTTCAATTGGATCACTAAATGTAAAAAGTTTTTCAATTTAGCCCCTATTTGTAATGTACAGTCATTTTCAATGTTGTCCTTAGCATCTATTGCCGCTTTGAAAATGTTACATTGACATGGGAGTTTTTGTGATGTCTAGGGTCAAGGTCGAATAGTGATGCATATCAGGACTAAATTTATTTATTTTTTATATAGGGGCCAATTTGAAAAAGTGTCACATATAGGGACCATAAATATATTTTACCCACAAGACAACTTGTCATGATGATGGGAACTTGTTCTAGAAATGTAAAGTTGCCAGTTTTAGAACTCTGTAATTCAATTGTGAATTGTTTCATAATTCTTATAATAAAGTTTCATGTCAATCCTCTGATATCAATAGAGGGGTCAGAAATCAGAACAGCATAATGAGTTAAGCAGATCATGCCAAGTAAAATGAGACTTAAATATGCACAAAGTCCTAATGGTAGAGTATTTTGATCTGTATACACAAATGCAATAAACATATAAACTAGAGCACTTACTGCAATATTGAAGAGACAACAGGGTACTCCAAACTGCATTCAGCACCCAGAGAAGAGCGACTATCACGATACAAAATTCTGTCACACCAGGCAGGAATGCGTTTCTTTTCACCAGAATCATACCCTTCAAAAAAACATTTCGTACAAATCCAATGTCATGCCCATATTAGAAACTCTAAAGCAGTTCTGATGACAGAGAATTCAAATATAAACAGCAGTTATTGTGGCTTAAAATGGTCTTTTCGCCTTTCAATTTATAATTATAAACAGCAATTAAATCCTATTATTCAGAGTCTCTGCTATTTTTTCTTCCCCTTCCCCTTCCCAGCCCTACAGTTTCAGCAATTGATATAATGGAACCCATGAAGAGAACAGCAAAAATCATTATGAAGTGTGGCTGGGATTTGTCGTTTCATAAAATTATGCTTCTCTCGTTCTTTGTTATATCGTAGGATGCATCCTGTGCATGTTATTGGAGCTGCATGATTTGCAGAAATGCTCTATTTGCCATAAATAGAGAAGAAATGCAACAGCCACGTTTTACGCTAGACTCTAATTTCTTTTTCACTTTTTGATGATAAAGTTTCCCTTCTAGTTCAGTTTTCAGAGACTATTTGTGTGTGTGTGTGTGTTGGGGTACCAACCTGCCAAACCAGCTTGGTGTCGTTCAAACTTGTATGTGGGAGGAAAGGTTATTATTGCTTCACGCATTCCTTGGAAGGCATTGCCAGCTTCCATTTCTGCTCGAAGTTGGTCCCTTTCTCTAAGCCAATCAAAGCATCTTTGAGAAACAAAATCTCTTGCTTCATCATACGAAATGTCATCAAGTCGATAATTAAAATCACCAAGAAATACAATCATGTCTGACTCAGATAACTCAGGCATCCCTTCTGCAGACTGGAAACCAATCTCAAGAATTAGTGCTTCATTCAACTATTTGAGTGCATAACTTAAAAAGAATAAAGTGCACAACATGTACATACATTTGCACCACGAAACATTGAAAAAGAAGATGAAGTTCCAACTGCAACATAAAGGACCAATGGCAAGCCAGATCTATAAACATGTCAAGATAAATACATGGATAAGGCAAGTGAGAAACAGTAATAGGCAAAGGCAAGGTACCAGGTGTTGCATTTAAAAGGTTTGTTGGCCGGCTGAAGGACATTGTCCGGTATACATGATCAAAATCTGAATTGCGACGACCAACTGCATCTAAATGTGCAGCAAAGTGACAATTAATAAAGCACATAATCCGACCATACACTCTAACCCTCAAACCAACAGCTCCCTGGTGAGACAGGCAATTCAGAAATAAATGGTCAGAATAACAAAAGATGGCAAAAAAAGATGAATACCTTTGAAATAAAATATACTTTTCTGAAAAGCAGATTATTAGGGACTAAAAGTAAAAACACTCTATTTTTGTTAAATGTATGGACTAAAAATTAAAAAAGTTGTTATAGGGACCAAAGTCATATTTGATAAATTTTATATGGACAAAAAACACATCTAACCCTTTTTCTGAAAACACAGAAAAAATTGCCAAATGTCTCAGTTTCTCTCTTACAGGTTTCTGTCATTCCTCTTCCAATACTTTTTTGATTATGTTCAGCTTTTCATAGTTCTATTATTAATATTATATTTTTTTTATTTGAACGAAATAGAATCCATGGTTCAATATGGCACAGCTGACATGCCATGTGCCACGGTATTTTCTGGAGTTGCTGCCATTGGCCACCGTATGTCGTTGAAAATAAAATAGTATAGATCATTGCTGAACAGGGATTTCCAATATTTGGAGCAAGCAAAATAATACCAAGTACACAGGAGCATATCATGTCATAACTGAGATATCTCACGAGTTGTGACTGAAGAAGTAATATGTTAGATCAATTATTAATAAGCAATATGAAAGAAGAACTAGGAGGGTTGGGTTTGTTTCTTAATTGTTAGAAGTTATGGCAGCTATATTTAAATTATGGCAGTCATTTTTATGTAATTAGAATAAATAGAGAAGTTGCTGAAAAGAATAGGAGATGGTTATTTGATTGGAAATTGGGAGGGAGAGACCAGGCTATTGAATTCTTGGAAGGGAGCGACCCAAGACTCGCAAATTTCTTGGGAACCCATTGTAATATTACTATTCTATAATCAATAAAAGTTATTTCTATTATATTTATATGTTTTGGTCTATCATAAATTAAAAATATACATATAGGATCTATTAGTCTTCTCACAGATATAGGAAGTATTATGTACTACCGATATCTGTGAGAAGACTAATAGATCCTATATGTGACTCAAAGTTTTATGTTGCATGAAATTCAAGCCAAGGCCTTCAACTAACATCATACTGAATTCCAATAAGTAGATACAAGTAGAGAGAACCCGTGAAGTTTTTATGGGTATCTGATATTTTACTAGCAGACCTATCTGATATCCTTTATTAACGAAAACCAAGAAGCCAAACTAGCAATCTAGCATGCCAAGCAAAGCAGCAGAGCAAACACACCTACCTTATTTCCAATAGCACGTCCAAAACCACATGGAACTGCTGCCGCATCAACATCCCCAACATGAACTCTAATGTTCGTTTTAACCCTGAAGAATACAAAACCAACTACTATCAATGAGCAGACAAGGAAGAATTTAGAAAACAATGATATAAGTTCATTTCAGGATACAATAAGAGCCCAACCTTTAATGATCCATCCATATATTTCAAACCAAAATAGAATTTATAACAAGGAAAGCAGAAAAACAAAACCTGACATCTTGTACCCAACTAACTTAAAAAACCAATATATTTTCATACTATAACAAACAAAGGGTATTATTTCTGATATATTAATGGATTCACCAGCTCACGTATATTCCTTCCTTCTCATAGTTACTCACCACACAGCAATGACCAATCCTGCAAGTTGCCTGGATCCAATACGTTCAAATGTTGAACCTTCATCCAATGTTTTGTCTATCATATCCAGCCACCATTGCCCAGCAGAACTACCCTCCAGTCCTACCTATATGCTTGTTAGGGAGACATGTTAGGGAGGGTTATGCACAAAAATGGTTAGGCAAAGCTATTAGTTATATTGTGTGCAAGATACATAACAGGTGAGAGCATGCTCTCATGAGAGAAATTAATCTGATCATCCATGAATTGTTACATGAACAGAGATTAATACCTCTCACTTATCATGCTTTAACAAATATGTTTTGCTTCAAAGTAATGCAGTTGTTGTTAATGATACTAATATAGATGTGATGTACCAACTTTCTAGTATTTTTACATAAAACAATAACTTACAGTTTCTTTAGCTGCAGACATTGCAAGAAATCCAGCCCCCATTTCAACCTCTTGCAACCCAACAACAACAAGGCCAACATCTGAGGCCACAGAACCTAGCCATGAAGTAAGGGAATCTTGAGATGCTTTTCCTTGTCCAACATTCCAAGTGCCACTCAATATTTTTATGTTTTCTATTTTAGTATATAAAAATTCTTTGCCACCCAATTCTGAATGCAAAATGCTATCAAGAGGTCCTGGAGAGGTGATGTTCCATCCTCGTATGCCCCCGTGGTTACCCAAAGCAAATACATAGCCAACTCCAACTGTCAATTTTACAATTGGACAGCTATGAGCCACCCAACCCCCAATCAGATTACCCTTGAGGTCCAATACCTGGACAATACCAGACACGTAACCTACCCAAATTTGCATGCCATAAGTACAAAAACATTGAACACCAAATGAGTGGTAAAGAAAATCCTGTATGCGATTGCCATTTCCATCCCATTGCACTACCAAGCCACTTGAATACCCTGTCCAAATCATTCCATCAATTGTTACTACAAGTGCTTCAGTTCTTCGATTATCATCCCCAAAGCCTCCCTTTGCTGCAACTCGACGAACAGCATCTGCTGCCCCCATGATGGCATTACGTGAGCGCTGAAGGAACCCAATGGAACTTTGTGCTTTGTCTTTCCTAGAACTTGAAACAAGCTCAACTGGAAAGTCTTGTATTGAGGACAAGTCCGATCGATTCTCCATCTGGCCATCTGAATTGAAAACTTTCAGTAACTCTCTTGTACGGGCATCCCTGTACATTAATAAGCACTAGCTTATATTAAATTGACAGGTTGGAAAATACACTCACATGATGGGCAGTATCTAAGCACCAAGTCGTGCAGATAGAGAGAGACTAAGGATCAAATTACAATGAGGTCTCAGTCTATTTGATTTATTTATACATATCATGTACATAGGTTACCACCAGGAGAGCATGCATCAGAATAAAAATGGACACAGAATTCAGGATGTAGAACCACATAAAAATGTAATGTACTTGCAAATATCTAACATCATCGTTCTTACATGTGCTTATTTTCTAAGGATTCATATCATAGAATAAATATACAGTTATTAGCAAGAAGCAAGCTAGACCCTAGGAAATAACTAATTTGGCATACATATTGACACCAAGTGTATATATTAGACACTAACACTACCTAATAATTTGTTTATAGATTGCAGATTTAATCAATCCAACCATTTAATCATAAGATATTATCTTCATGTTTACATATATAAAATTTTAGATGATTTAGAAAGCTACTAAAGGACATCAGTATGTCAATATTTCCACTTGGTGTATGTGGTCAAATCATGAGTATGTCTATGTCATTGTGGCTGCTCTACTAAACTTTAATCAACAAGCATCAAAACAATATCACCTAAAGAAAATTTTATTTCAGATACTAGATTAAGGAACAACCGTAAGCTTTTAGATGGATGCTGAAGAATCACAACTCCAGCACACGTCTCACACAAAAACTCGTGTGCTTGAACTGTAGACAATGTATAATTACCCACTTTCCCTTGAGCTAATGTTTGCGTTTATTATGAAAGACAGTGCCATCAATGATCAAATTACATAACATTTTGCTTTGTCTTAGAGGTTACTCTTTAGGATCAAACTTAGATACTGTGCTTAACTAATAACTAATACCACCTACAAAATATACACCAAATTAGGATGAAGCAATTTAGGTAGTTACTTTGATTTTATAGTGTAAAGCAGCAGGAATAGTACCTAGAATAATGCACCTAAGTTTTTGCATTTCTTTATTGAGTCATAAGATCAAACTCAAAATAATGAACCCCTTGACTTACTCACGGTTTATTAAGTCAAGAATTGGTTATTCATTAACCATCCTTTGAATATATATTTTTTTGGATAGGCAAATCTTAGTAATTAGTTATGTTAGTATTTTCTCCTTCACTAGGGTCTGGACCAGGTCCTCTAATTCTAACCCTTAGCTCAAACCAGTTGAAATACCCAACCCCCCCTTCTTTGAATATTGTTGATTTGAAATTATCCCAAAATAATTTGTGTGAGAGTGTATTTTAAGGCAATCTCCTAGCAAGACCCTTTTTTAAATTGACTTAAACATGATTTTAGTTTCTAAAATTATGACTTTAGAAAAAATAATCCCTATTTGAATTTTATTCATTTTTAGTTTCTACACTTAACAAAAATAGTTTAAATGTATCCCCTAAAAGCATATTATATCTTTTTGTCAAATGTAGGGGATAAAAATAGAACACATTTAACAATTCTTTTTTGGTTACAAGAGAGAAACACATTTAACAATTCTAAAATAATATAATGTATATATGTGACAACTAGATATGAAAAATTATGAATTCCAATTATATCTCAAACCCTAGATATAAAAGAATCGGCCATGCTAATATTCATATGATACTAACACCAACGGAGGCTATTGTAGGAAATTAATCTCACCATAAAGCATATGAAAAATAACCCGCACTCCACACCTTTGCCTTTGAATTATCTGATACTAAGTACTTTACATCTGAAGTTAACATGTTATTGTAGCCATTTGTAGATAACTGGCTCCTCAAGTCAACATAGGACCTCTCCATATATATGACAGCCATGTGCCTTTCCTCCTCTGTCAGGTGAATAGATTTTTCAACAGTCTCCCAAGGCCATATTTTTATAACACCTCCTTCAGAACCCGACCACAGATCCCCTAGATCAAGTCAAGAAAAAAAAAAATGTATCACATTCACAACAAACATGTAAAGTAAGTTAGGATAAGCTTCTCAAGAATCATTAATAAAAAAAAAATCAAAATAAATTTGCAATAACAGTTAATCTTTCAATTAATGAGTTGAAATTATCTCCTTCATCACAAGTTTACCAGAAACTCTCTTGTTTAACTTTAACCCCTCCATAAACATCTATAAGCTTATATGTACTTTTCTTCATCAGTAAAATACCCTAAACTATGTAGCACCAACACTTCTAATTTAAGGTGTGCTCGGTGTCCAACATGTGTCAGTGTCCGACACCGACACATATGATTACATTCAATTATGTCATTTTCTCAAATTGTTATTAGTGTCAACGTGTCAATGTCAGTGTTGTGTGCGGTGTATGTGCTTCATAGACCATAAAGTTATTCTAATGAAGAAAGAAACTAATCCAAAGTTGCTTATCTAGAAAAATGAAAAGAAACAAATCCAAATTGGACCTAAATCAAACAACTACACATACTATTATTAGCAACCAACCTATTCCTAGAAACCTCCATGGCAATTACAAGTAACAATTCTAATAAACTAACATTAGCTTGCTTACTAGTGTAATTACTATTCAAAACACATAAACAAAACCTTACTTAGAGAGCTGGTATATATTTGGTAAAAACGAATAAAATTTTCCAATCCAAACAAGCATCTGCATAACAACAAACAAAGAATAAAGAATGAAAAATAACCATAAGAAGTGATTGTAAGAGAAAGAACAGGTCCACGATGAGCATGCCAAGATAATCTTTCCTTGAAATGATTACTCCATTTGTTATTATCATTCAAATTCTGATAATCCATATTCCAACACCTAATCTTCCCGTCTTTATGTCCACTCCAAACCAACCTATTCCCTTCATCCGCAACCAAACAAAGCGCCGGCGAAGTCCAAACCGATTCACGAAACGGCGCACTCTCTTCATCGCCACTTCTAACAACACCTTCTCCTCCAACACCATACCACGACGCGTATAGATCTGTAAAGTTCCAGAATCGGAGTCCGATTTCAGTAGCCGCCCAAAGTTGCGACTCAGTCGCAACAATGTTCCTCAAAAACCGTCCAATCTGAGTCTCACGTAACGGATGAGGTCTCAATTCAAGACAGGGAGGTCGCGACGGATGAACCGCGGCACGTACAGGTGGTTTGAAGATTCCGGTACCGCCTCCTTTAGCGATGAATTCAGGTAAAGAAGTTTGACCGGAAATTGAGGTACGGCGGAGGTCGTGGTGGTCGGCGATCGTTAATTTACGGTCGAGGAATTGGAGCATGCAGTCGAGACGACGGTTGGTGGATTGAATTGAATTGGAAGATGAAACGTCGTCGTCGTCGGAAGAGAAAGATGAAGAGCGAGAGTATAAGAAAGTAGTGCGTTGAGGAGTAGTGTGTGAGAGTGGAGAAGATGAAGAAACGGCGTCGTTTTGATGAAGTGATGATGATGATGATGGATCCATTGTTATGCGGAGAGAATATAGGGACTTTGGATTTTCAGAAGTATGATTGAATTACTATCATTGATTGAGAGAATTTGTAGTGTGGGAATTGAGAATTGAAAATGAAAGCGTTTGGACAAAACTGTATATTGCAGCTGAAAAAACATGCTTGAAAAATGAACCACGCTGGCACCCTTTATTTTATTTTATTTTTGGATACAACACCCTTTGTTTTACTAGATAAGATGATTTAATTAATTAAATATTTTTAAAGTTAGGTCATAAATGGAATGTACTACTTAACATTTTAATCCAACGATCGATTTTGTAAAATTTGAATTCGTCATAATAATATGGACAACTTGTGCATCATGGAACATCATGGAAGGTTAGAATTGGCCACATATATATATAATGTTTCAAGTTGAAATGCATATTAAATTTAATTTATATATTCATTTTTTTTCTTTCTTTCTTTCTCTCTTGCATAATTTTTTTTTTCTCTTTTAGACTGGTTTCTTTTTCAGGTCAATTAATAAATTTTGGGTTACAAAAATAAGAGAAGTCGGACAAAAAGAATAGAAGATGATTCAAATCCTTCATTTATTTATCTTTTATTTATTGTTCATTTGAGTTTTAATAATATTTCATTTATATATATTTTTCTTATAAATAAATAAATAGATGGTAAATAAAGAGCATATAAAAGTCAACAAAACACATATTCTTGCTTATAAAAAAACGCATATTCTTCCTATCTTCTCTTCTTGTTTATCTTTTAAAGAGGGGTGATTTAGGGTCATTTTGATCCAAAATCACCACTCTTAATCGTTTTATATTTGTTTTTATTTAAATAAGTGAAATGTCACATAGATTAGAGTTTTCTTGTTTTATTTTGTGATTTCTTTGCCTCAGTGTGTCTCGTCTTCGTGCGGTGTTTGTTTGATCTCTGTCTTCGTGCAGTGCTTGTTTGCTTTTCTGTTTTTTGCGGCATTCATTTGGTTCAGATTGACAGATCAACTTGAATCATACTGATTCAACACAGATTCATCCTTTACGTTTTTAGCGACATTAAATTTATGTTTGTATCTGATGTATCAATCAATTTGAATGAATGAATATTTTATTTTAGTAAAAAAAATAAAGAGCATATAAATCGAACACACCCAAACTCATGTAAGCACAATGAGAGAACAATAAACAGGTCCAACTTGCAACCAACCAAAACTAGTATTACTTGTTGACCACAAAAGGGATCATCCTTACAACACACGCAACGCAAGACATGCATGTATGTATTGTCTAAATCAATTAGGTAGTTATATTTTATACAAATAAAAAATTATGAGTTAAAGGCAATTAAAAATTATATTGCTCCGATTCGTATCTTCTATGCATTTAACTTCAAATGAAAACGTATACATAACTATAAAAAGTCGTCACCGGCTTCTTTGAGTTTTATAGAATAACATTTATATTTATATACTCTATTCTCATTTAAAGAACATAATATAATGGTCAGTAACTTAATTCAGTTGGCAAAAATATTACATTATATATATAGGATTGGCAGAGGCGTCTCTGAGTTTTAGGAGACTCTGTGCAAAATTTAGAAGTGGCCCCTTAATAAAAAAAATATAATTTTTTTTTTAAAAAAAAATTATCGATTTAAATTGTATATAATATAAAAAAAATCATTTTTATTCTTGTAATCATATAAATTATCAATATTAAACCAATTGCATTAAATCAAATAGAACAAGAAATACAAAATAATTATCTTTGTATATAACGTTAAAAAGGAACATCTTAATCTAAGATTAAATTTTATGCAAAGATTAAAATGGACTAGAACTATATTTCCGAGTATAGATAACTAATCTATTGATACTCATATGATATTTTATGAACATTAATAATATATTACTATTATTTTAGGACCTAAAATTTAACCTATTAATATACATCTGATATTTTATGGGTATAAATAATATATAAGTAATATTCTTGTTCAAAAAATATATAAGTAATATTACAGGACCTCAAAATTTTGAGTTGAGGCCCGATGCCGTCGCACTTCCCGCTAGAGGTGGGAACAGGCCAGGCCGGCCTACATGGCCTTAAGGCCTAGCCTACATAGGCTCAGGCCAGGCCAGCCTATTTCTTTAAATAGAGCAGGCCAATGCTTTTTTATAAGCCTATTTAGCTAAAAAGGCCAGGCCGCAGGCCATTAAAAAAGCCTTTGAGGCCTACTAGGCCGGCCTATTTAAGTTAACATGAATAATATTTTTATTACGATTATTATTTATATATTAAAATTTATACTTTGATTAAATTATAAATCTATTAACTTTTTAAGTAATTTAAGTTTATTAATCTACATTAGTTTTTAACATATATAAATGTATTATTATAAACTAGAATTGAAATATGATGACATATATAGTCAAATTCTCTAAAATATCAAATGGAACATTATTTTATTAGTTCATAAGTATATTTCAAAATAAATATAATTATTTATTTAAATATGTTCATATGAAATAGACTTTTAAACAGGCTAACAGGCCACATCAGACTTTCAAAAGGCCAGGCTCAGGCCTAGAATTTAAGTCTATGATAGGCCACAGGCCAGACTCAGACCTTCGATTTTTTGACAGGCCAGGCTCAGGCTTGGCAAAGCCTAGCTCGGCCTAGCCTATTCCCACCTCTACTTCCCGCACATGTGTGCAGGCCGGCTCTGAGGATCGGAGTTCAAATTTCGATCATCTTACTTATCTACCTTAAGAGTAAAATTTCTAATCACTGGGCTACTTGACAAAATAATAATAATAATAATATAATGTAAAGGTAAATTTATAGGTTTAAATTACATAATTTTCTGGAAAAAAAATAAATAATGATTAATCTTACATAAATGTTGCTTAAAACAAACAAAACACATGCTAAAAATTAATTTATGGTAAAATTTAAACGACTTCTAAACAATACGGTGAAAAAGCATTTACCCCTGAATTTGGATCCTCTCGAGTGCAGTTTAAGAGTGTGAAGAAAATTAAATTAAAAATATAACGAGAGAGAAGAAAATAATGAAAGAGAAAGACAAATAAAAAAGAACAAGAAAGAGAGGACAAAACAGAAAAACCACCTGAGGATTCAAATCTTAATATGGATACAAAGGTCAAAACAAGCCCAATTAAAGGCCGGTGTCAAGAATCGCCGGAAGTCAAGTTTACGAAATTTTGAAATTAGACATTGATTTAAAATTCAATTTATGACCACAATATAAATGTAAATTTTGAAGAGAAAAATTTATATATATATGGCGAATTATACAAATAAAATTCACAAACCAAGTTTGTTTAGACATACATTACTACAAATTATTTACACATGACAATAAGACAATACATAAATGTTTTCATCACTATAGCTAGCAGTAAGACACACATAATTCACTCCATATTTACATATTATGTTGAAAGTTTTAACAACTAGGCACTAGCTAGCAACAAACGTACACACATAAAAACAGAGGAAATTAGTTTTATTAACTTTATTTACATTTACATAACAGAACATGCATGAACATTATCATCATTAAACATGTTACTAACTTGGTCATCACCACGTTGAGACACATGAATGGTCCCATGTCTATCTGGGAGATTATAACCATGTCTATAGTAATTGTAACTTTCTTTGAACTCATTTGTTGTATCTTTGAAATAATTGCTAGCTGATGTGAAGTATAATGGTGGATTTGGGTATGGCCAAAATTCAGCTCTTTTTCCTGCTCTTCTAATTGCTTTAAGCACTTTGTTTCTTTCCACATATCCTGTAACTGTTACTCTCTCCATCTCTAAGTCCACTTTCACTGAATCTATGCCTGTTAAACTACCCTCGTTAATTTGGAGTATTTACCCAATAACTAACTATAATAAAGCACATGCATATATAAAAATAATAGTTGGTTACAAAGTTAATTGTGGATATCAGTGCAACCACATGCAAATTTATATATGTGATTTATTTTTATTAGATGATCAATAAATAAATACCCTTAAATTATTAGTTTTGGGTTCCACTTTCAATTGGTAGGGACATCGCACTATATGTGTAGGAGTTCGGGTTCGAACCCGTGTCATTTCACTTATTCACGTTTAAGGTGAATTTTCTAGCCACTAGACTACTTGCCAAAAAAAACATCTCCCCTATTTTATAGTAAATAATAATAGTGGATCATCGAACACTTGAGATATATGAAAAACAAAATTAATTACCTTTGAGCTTGTAAACGGCGTTTTTAACAACTCTTTCACAACCTGTACAGCACATCCTTACTTTCAACTCAACAGTCTGAAACAAATGAGTTCCACTTTCAGTTGCTTGAAACACTCATTTCATAATATGGGATTCAATATATATGTGGGGCTATATTAGTGTTCTCACTATTAATTTTTTTTTTTTTTGAAGAAGCTAAAATGAGATATATATTAAACTAAACATAGTCACCTCAGCACAAGGTGTGCCTAGATGAGCTACCAGAGTTTACAGAAAGACAGAAAATTAAAAAATAATCTAAAGTGAATTTTAAAGGTGAAATCATAAACATAACTCATGAGAGAATTTAAATTTGTTTTTAATATATATATATATATATATAGATTTAGCAAAATAAATCAGATCAATTAACATGTATTTTAGTATGGACCGAACCGTAAAAATAAAAAATAATTAGGTTTTTTTGCCCAATTAGCTCATACAAAACTTGGGGAAAGCTTCTTTTGGCACTCTATCAACTTTTCGCGCGTTTTTTTAGTTTTCTATTTTACCTTTCCGCTAGTTAAGTAGCGAACATTATGAAAAATTAGAATTTTGAGGAAAAAACACTCTCTACATGAAATCCAGGATTTTAAACGTCAGCTACTTAAGTATTAAGTAGTGGAAGTTATAAAAATGAAAAATTTGAGGAAAAAAAATGTCCCCCAAACATGAAAATTTCAAGATTTTAAAAGTATAAGACATTATAAAAAGGGAAGTTTGAGAAAGAAAAAACACTCCCGTAACATGAAATTTTCAAGAGAAAAAAGGTAGGGTGCCAAGAGAAATATTCAAACTTGGGCCGATTGGGCTAACCTTTTGGGTTTCAGGCCCATTACTAATATCTTGATGTAATTTAAAAAAAAAAGTAAGAACTTTAAAAAGTATCATCTAATTTTAAACTCATTCATAAAAATATATTTAAATATGTGAACTTAATAAAATGATATAGATTTACCTAAAAAATTTAAAGTTTATAAATTATTATATAGTTTAGTTCAATAAAAAATTAGTTCATATATCACCAAATAAATATTTAGTGTTAATGTAAAAAGTTTACACTTGCATCCAATTATATATCACCAAATAAATCATTATGAAAAATTATATTAAAGTGACAAAAAATAAAAGGAGCGAATAAACTAAAAAAATTTATCAAAAAAAAAAAAACTAAAAAATTTAAACGGACTGGACTCACCCATTAACCCACATAACCCAAAGTGGTTGGATCAGACTTAATAACATGCAACTCAATAACAAACCGACTAGGACCATATTTAACCAATTTATGTAGTTCGATCCATCGGTTTAAAGTAGCTTCGTCGGTCTATTTATAATTCTACTAAAACAGACCTAGGAAAAAATGGTTTAAATGTGAACTCCCATAATTTTTAATAAAATATTGTATCATTTACCTTTTTATTTTTATAAAACCTATTATGTTACTATATAAAAAGGTTCACGAATAAATCCCTTTTATTTAGGTTCATATTAGAGAGAAATATGATATTGAGTTTCTATTTTCACTCTTTTATTCCTTGTTTGACAAGATTGTTGACATGTAATTATGAATTATGATGTTATATATAGTTTTTCATTCTTACATTTTTTTTTATCTTTATGGTTCATGTTTTTTCAATTTTTTTGGAGATGTTACGTTATGATAAAACTATAACAATATTTCAAGTTATATTGGAGGAAAAAATTATTCATTTTTAAAAAGCTCTCAATAACTTGCAAAACAATCCTTAATTTTTATTCATTAAAAATAATATTATTTTACCGAAACAGTTTTAACTTATTTCATTCATCGAAATAATTTCAATATAGGATGAGATATGATTAAACTCCTGCCTACTAGAAAAAGAAATGATTAGTTGATCAATCATACTAGAACTTATGTATATAGATACATAAACATTAATTAACAAGAACAAATAATCATATGGTAATTAAACTAAGCATGAAGCCAATTACCTGCAAGGAAATTGGTCGACCCTTTGGCATGTTGAACTTCTTATTGGTTTTGTGATTATTATTATTATTATGAGTTGGTTGAATAAACCAACGGTTTATAAAGGAAGAAATTTCATAGCCAAAAGTTCTATATAATAAAGAAGCCATGATTAATGTAAACAAGGAAGGAAGAACAACTAAGGAAGAAATCAGAAATAGAATATATTCCCTTTTGCGATTTGTATCTCAAGAATGATAATAATATTTTCATATCAATCTATAGACTTATATATACCATTAATTGGCATATGCTTACTTAAAATATATAGTACAAAATTAAATTATTAAAAAGCATCATATTCTTTTAATACATATATAGTAGATATTTATATGAAACATTTCACTCAACTAAACAAAGTGATGTTACAACCTCTCAGACAGGAATGGTATCTAGAACGATTGAGGAAATGGGAATAAAACAAGTCTTGTGGGATATGGATGAGATTAAAAATTGAAAAATGAGTTTGGATCAATGCTAAGGACAAATATATTCTTATAATCTTTTTTTTTTTTTTTTTTATATATATACTATCTATGAAAGTTATTAGACAAATGTGCCCAATTGTCTCAACAAAATTAAATTCTATTCCCATGCAAGATATTGCATTTTGCAGTTGTTTGTCTTTCAACGCTATCCATCCACAGTTTTCCCATATTTAACAGAAACTACAAATGAAAGATTCTTCTTGTCTGCCTCAAAAAAAAAAAAAAATCATTTGGTTTTTCTAACACTATGATAATTTGAGAGTATTTATAGAAAACTAATGTTGTTTTTGATTTAAAAAAAAAAAACAGTTTTAGAAAAAGCTACGGCTGAAAATCTTATTGGTTGAGTCGTGGATGAATATGCTCTCTTTAAGACGTTTCACAACACTATCCAAAATTGTGCAAGATAGACTATCAACCGTGAAGTCCTCGGGATAAAACAGTCTCCTCAATTTAAATACTGAATTGCTACTGCACTGTAGAATTCGGGCAGAGATACACCCTCTATTGATTTGATTTGATGAATCAATCTATAATTGATACACGAGTATCAATTCAGTATGGCTAGAAAGCCACTCGATGAAACAACAAAGAAAAGAAATTTTTATTTCGGTGAAGAAGCAAGCAGAGAGAATGAAAAAATAGATATTGAGAATTTTGATGAACTGGAGAATAAGAAACGCAAAACTGCTATTTGAAGAGTAAGTGGGGAACTGAATAATAGGAATCAGTTGAGCCTTATAAGATGAAAATGTGATCAGTAAAATAAGGCAAAACATAACGGATAGGTGCTGACGCAAATAACCGTCCATGACTTGGTCTTGCGCACAATTAACATGTGTGAAGCCCAAGCCCGGTCCGACGGACGGCGGCGGCGGTGCGCACATGTGTGATAATCGACAAGGAGGGCGTGGTCCATCGCTTACAAAAAGGGTACCCCTTGGGACACACCCCAAGAGGACACTTTTCTATATATAAACACTTCTAAGAGGTGTGTTCCCTCCAATGTGAGACTTGGAAATGCTTTTTTCAATTCACACTTCTCTTAGTTCATAACTTGTGTTTACTCTATACCAAGTCTTTTCCTTCAAGTTTCACATCATGTTCCAACAACTAACGAGAACAAGTCATATACATGTGAATTGAAAGTTAGTTGTAAGTATCATATACATGCAAATCTATTTATGTAGTTTGTTTTATAATTTGTTGTGGGATAAATATTTCAAATTATCAAAGAGTAGTGTAGACTTCACCCAATCATTTTGTAAAAAAATATAATAAAAAAACTTTTTGACAACACACAATTATCAATGATCATCGGGGTTAACATAAAGAACTCTTCTCTCTCGACCCCCTCATTTCTTTTCTACCTCCTGAATTTACATTTTTGCCCTTGGGGGTACTTCAGTTTGACCAAATAATGGGTACTGGTACAGAAACAGAGCATAAACTTTTCTCAAACTTGCAGGTAGATTTTCTCATGCTATACTTAATGAAATTTAACAATTCCGGTGTCAATCTTGTAGTAAATTTTGTCTTCTTTACACTAGATTAAAAATCATTAGCATACGACCTATATTCAGAGAGCTATGACAAATTTACCACAAGTATCTCTACAACATTTTGCAGAAACTTTTCTCAAACTTGTAGGTAGATTTACTCATACTATACTTAATGAAATTTAACAATTCCGGTGTCAATCTTGTAGTAAATTTTGTCTTCTTTACATTGGATTAAAAATCATTAGCATACGACTTATATTCAGAGAGCTATGCCAAATTTACCACAGGTAGCTACACGAATTTTCACATAAATTTTTCTTCTTTTTGGGCGGTATATGTTATTTCGGTTTATATAAACCGAATTTTTTTTCCATGTTTAAAAACTTCAGTTCGTAAAATCTGAAGTTTGTTGGCAAAATTTTTCCAAACCGCAAGGGGCAAAATTAGATTTTTGGGGGGTAGAAAAGAAATGAGGGGGGTCGGGAGAGAAAAGTTCTAACATAAATTGGGTATGTTCTCGCTAAAGTCTAGTTTCACTAGAGATCAATTTTTGGGTACTTGGATTTCTCACTGTTACTACGTCAGATAGTTATAGTTCTCAGCTATCCAATTTAAATTGACGAATTTATAAAGGAAACTCTGGTTAGACTTAGTAGCTATAAATGGCATGTGGCCGATGCAACAATAAATGCATTTGTTTAACCTTTAAAAAATAATTTTGTTTTGTAAAAATATAGAGATTTTTTTTAGAAATTTTTAAAAAATATGTGTAACATACGCACTCAATGTCTGCTTATGAGAGAATAGAGCTCGGTGGCTGATCTAAAAGAAATAAGATGACAAAATTTTCAGAATATAATTCATATTAGTTGGGGAAATTTACATGGTATATAGTTTTGAAGAAGCTCAGTGAGCATATTGGACCGATATTTGTTATCTAAAGGTGCAAATGGAGGATTGGCACGTTTCTGGCCATGGATGGGGGTGACCATGATATCTCCAATCACTTACCAATATAACTTCTCTGCCTTAACATCAATTATAGGGTCCCATACCCTTTAGAATAGTCAATTGTTGGTTATGCACAAGGAATTCAAAATCTTACTAAAAAAATGTTGGAAGTCTTTTGATCTTAGAGGTCATAAAGCTTTTCTATTAGACTTTACTTACCTCGCAGTTACGAACTACGGATTATCGAATCTCTTCTTCTGAAAATCAAAGGGTTTATACACACACAAAAAAAGACTGGTCCGGTGAAAAAAAGGAATTTTTAGATGGGTTTGTCTAAACATCGACTCGTGTGAGACTATTTGAAAAATTGATGAAAATAACTTATATATTATAGACTATTTTTAACTTATTTTTACAAGTTCTTCAAAATAATTTACAAATACAACTTAAAATTATAGAAAAACAACTTTATTTTATTTTTTAATAAAAATATTTTATACATAAATATTTATCTTAATGCATGCTACGTATAAACTAAGTTGATTAATCTAACACGGCTTCAAGTCAAAAAGTGTAAAGATGCAACTTTAATTTAATCCAAGTGAGTTGCACGTAGATTCCCAAAATAAAACATCATTTATCAGTAATCGATTATTTGCTTGCGTGTAACGTGTTTGGAAGGAATAAGGATGCTATCGTTATTTATTGACTAAACAACGCGCTTGAAGAAATTTTGTGCCATGGATCTTAATTAAGGAGTATACCATTCATTATGGAATGGAATATATTGAAAAATCTCACAAGTGTCAAAATATGCCAACCGTATCAATACAACTCTTATTTCATTTCATTATTATAATAATTTTTTTAACAAGTGTGAAGTGTCATTAAGGAATTTATTTATATATATAAAAAAAAATATAAGTTGTGCTAACAATGAATTGGTTTAAGTGGTAATTAAGTGTCTTGGTCCCTTTAAACATATAGTTAGAGGTTCGATTCCAGACTTATATATATATAGAGAAAATTTGGTTGGAATGAGAGAATTCATCTTGTGTGTCCCACAAGTTTTCCGACTGAGATTATTAACGCTGACATCGGTGTAAACTTCATATTAATACTATAGTAACAAAAAAAAATAGTTATTTTGTTAATGAAATAAGCATACTACTTTGCTCATGTGAGCATACATCAGTTGGTAAGAACATCATATTATATATACTAATCTCGGAGTTCGAATTTGAAATTCACTTATTCATTTGAAATAATAAATTTTAATCGCCGAGCATATATCCCTTGTTGATACTCCCTCCGGTACTTAATATAAGAAAAAGTTAACTTTTTAGATACATGGAATGATCGATGTATTTGAACTAAAAATAGATCAAATACATTCAACATTCTATGAATCTAAAAAGCAAACTCTCTCTTATATTAAGGACTAAAGAGAATACTAATGTCAAAAAAAAAAGGACTAAAGAGAATACAAATTTTAAATTTAAACTGATTTTTTAGGTACTAACATCTTTACATTTACTAATTGAACTATATTGAGGGAACATTATTTCATTTTTATTTTACAAAATATTATTCTTTCTATTGTTGGACTTATGCCATATCCACAAGGGAATCCTTGGTTTAATCAACTCAATTGTTTCTTTAAAAAGGGCATTTTCATCTTGATATATAGTTTTATCTAGCAAGAGCTTCTTGATAGTTGATATGCCACTTTGATTCCTGAAATGCCTATAATATTCTTACAGAATATATAGCATTATTTGTAAATATGACTTGCCAGAACAAATAATGTGGAATAATGCTACTAATAATCCAAAGGGTACTATGACATCTACAAACTTTGGGAAAAAGGTTCTAGATTTAGAGGCTAAAAATGATTGGGATAATATCTTGTCTATTTGATAGCTATAATTCATCTACTACTAGTGCAAACTAATGATTCTATAATTGATTTCTGATTATATTTACCTATGTCAAAAAATCTAGTGATTTACATTTGGCTGCGTTTTCTAAAATAATCTATTTATATTTGACCATATTGTACGTAAAAGAGTCGGGGGTTTCGAAGGGTGTTCGGAGAAGCGGCCGCATATGACACCAAAATTTTAGAGGCATCAATATATTGCCAAGTACATTATTTTATTTGGATTGGTTGAATTGTTATTTTCTCAACTTTTTTTGTTACAAGTTATTTTCTCAACTTTCAAAAAATGGAACTCTTAAAGGAAGCTTAACATGAATTAGCACGGACAGAATCACACACACTCAGAAAATATGGAAGAGATTACAAGCTTTAGGAGCAATAACTTTTGCATAATCCTTCTCCACTATAGTCATTGAAATTCAGGTTTGCACATTCCTTCTCCATTTTAGCTTTTTACACAAATGCAAATTATTACATAGAATAAAGCATGTTTGTTCTGTTGCATAGGACGCCATAAAATCTTCAGCTGAGCAAAATACAATTAAAAGGGCAACTGTGGTGAGCATTGTAAGTATTACAACATTTTATCTATTGTGTGGAAGCATGAATTATGCAACCTTTGCAGATCATGCACATGAAAACCTACTAACTGAATTCGGTTTCTATGACCATAACCTATATTGGCTTCTCGACGTTGCCAACATTGCGGTGGTTGTGCACTTAATTGGGGCATAATAGGTAGTAATTGAAGGTGTGAAAACACAAGAACGGAGGGTTGAATTGTGTTTTAAGATAAACTAAAACTTTTTCAAAGTCTCAGCTTAAGCAAAAATTACAGCGGATAAAACAAAGTAAACACAATATAAGAGAGATCAGAGGGAGAGAGAAGACACAAGCAGATTTATACCGGTTCCTCTCACAAAACGAGAATAATCCAGTCCCCTTGCACTTCCAAAAGATTTCACTATAATCACACAAGATTACAAATGCTCAAGCACACAGCAAGATACACAATGCTCAAGCACACAACAAGAGACTTCTCAAATTTAAGAATGAAATAAAGTTTGTTGAATTAATACAAAGCACTAATGAAACCTTAAGACTAAAATACAATGAGTACAAACAGACTTCAAAGTATTTTGAATGTGAAGGTCCTTGTAACTTTGACTGACATGAAAGTGACTTTTCATTGCGCAGAGAACTAGTTATCTTCTGAAGACTTCTTGCTTCTGATTCACCGTAGCTTCAGAGTCAAAGGCTTTAGAGTCAAAAGTCTATCAGAACTTCCTTGCTTCTGAGACCTTATCAGAGCATTTTTTTTTTCTGAACATGTTTGTTTTCTTCATATCTTAAGATCATCAGAATTTGCTTATAATGGTCTTGCACACTAGATTAAAAAATTAGTACTACCAATTGTATATTTAATACTTATTGTTATTATCAAAACTTTATAAATTTAAAACTTGGGGCTTTAGAACCAATTTTGTTCCAACGGTAATCATATCTTACTACTCTTACGAAGCCATTGTTATATAGTTTAAAGTAACAAAAAAATGTAGTAAAATTTAATTGAACTTTATATTTAAAACTTTATATTAAAACTTGGATTTTTTTTTTGGATATTATAAGCTGATATATGTAAACTTTATGAATTTAATCGTCCGCTAAAAGTTAGCCTTATCTTCTACTTAACTTTATGAATTATGGATTCAAATGGTATTCGGGAGGAGCGACTGCATATGACACCAATATTTTGTCGTGTGTGTGCGCGCACGCATGCACGTGCTTCCGTGCGTATGTGTGAAAATAAATAAATTTTAAAATAGACTTAAACTCTTATGATCTCGACAGTAAAATCTATTTAGTGTGAACTTTTCAATATTGATATAATTTTTAACTATTCTTATATACCTCAAACTTGTTGTAGTGTGAATTGTAACAATATAAAAAATGTTGGGTTTAATATAAACCAAATCTTCCCCAGAAGAAATATAAACAAAATATGATATGACTTTTTTTTTTGGAAAAGCTAAAAAATTTGTATAATATTCTTTTTACCTTTGTATAATAATTTTTACATCAGTGGTCGACCGAAGTTATTTTGTTAATCTGAATCAAGCAAACACCGCAATAAGATGAGAAAACAAACGAACACCTATAAAGACGGAAAATCAAATGAATACCGCATGAAAATGGAAAATCAAAAATCACACTGAGACGACGAAATAAAAAAAAAACTATTCTATATGAAAGTCACTTATTTATTTAAATTAAAAAAATGCACATGAATGATTTCGGCTAAAAAAAAGTCTCAAAATCACCCTTTTTAATGAAAGAAAATAAAGAGAAACTTAAAAATAATAATGAAAAACTTAACTCTCTAAAAATTAGAGTCTGCTTTAAATAAGAATGCATGATAATTAGAACAAAAGACTTATAAAGATTAAATAGAGAGATGAGACACACAACCACCTTCAATAAAAAAAAAAATACAAAGAAACATATGTCAAATTATTATGTTTTAGTTTTTTTTAATAAGTGTATTTTTTTTATTTTTCTCCTTATAATTTGGGACGGAGAGTACGATTACTCATTGTAAAAAACTCAGAAATATAAAGCCATTAGATATTTAAGTTTGGTATAGTGGTGAGAGATTTAAGTATTACGCTAGAGGCCCCGAATTCGGTCCTCATTTCCATTGTAAAAATAAATAAGACTTCCATTGTAAAAATAAATAAATACATACATAATGTAATCAACTTATTTTTTGACTAAGTAACAAATTTAATATTATTTTTTTTACTTTCACCATCAGTTTAATCTAGTTCGGAGGTCAATTCTAACATCAAATTGTTCCAACCTCTTCCGATCGCTGTTATAGGAGATCGAATCGTGGTCCTTCCTACCAAACTCAATACCAATTATCATTGAACTAACTAATGATGGATAATGAACTTAATATTTAGAAATAGATGTGCGATGATATATAAGACACACGTAAATGAGCTTCCCGTCAAAAAATCATGTTTTTTTTTTTTACGTTAAAAAAAAGTAATGAACTTATTATTTAAGAAACATGAAACATTAAACATATGCTAAAATATTCTGTAGGTATATATGTATTTATTTCTATTTTATTTCTTCGACTTTCCCTTCTTCATATCTTTTACTACTTTTCTCTGCGTAAAATATGACCATCATTATTTTTTTTAATGTTGTTGACGTTTTACCTCAAAATTCCTGGTGGTAAATATTGAAAGTCACAATTTGTTAAAAGACATAATGAAAGTTATAAAATTTTATGTGATTATTTATAAAAAAAAATAATTATTTGATTAGGTAAACATATAAAAAGTTTTTGTGAGAATAATTTTTTGTCATATTTATATTGAGCTCAAACTCTTAATTATTAGGAACTGCTTGAAAATTAGAAGATTAATAAATAAAAAGTTGTCAATTAAATAATTTATATTTAGGGTTGAATTTTTTAAAAAAATGGCTACTAGTTAGGGCCGGTCCTTACTTCGAGCATCTTTTGATGTTTAGCCACTTTGGATTGGACCTTTCAAATTACAGTATTTTTTGACAAAGACAAATTAAAAATCCTTTTTTTTTTTTTACAAAAGATTAAAAAAATATTGAATCTTTTTATTTATTTTTATTTTTTAATCTCAATGTTTTCATTTTTTTAATTGGACTACATGACCATGAGATTTTATAAAACAGGGTATTTTAGAATTTTTAAAAAAAGCTACACCAAAACAAAATTTGCCTTTACATATAGATTAAATTTTAATAAATATTTAGTCCACATAATTTCAACAAAAAGTTCATGTATAGTCCTTACTAAAACAAAATTTGTTCGATCCTGTGAGCTTAGCTCAGTTGGTAGAGACATCGTATTATATGTGCAGGAGCCGGAGTTCGAATCCGGGACACTCCACTTATTCACCTTTAAGATGAATTTTTTAGCCACTAGACTACTTGACAACAAAAATTGTTCAACTATCATTAAATTCTTAAATTTTTAATAATTTTTTACATACATGTTTAGAATATTATAAAAAGTTTATTTACTAAAATTTAGAATTTTTTAACATGAATTTAATGTGTATTTTTTAAAAGCTAAAAGTTCAAGATAAAAATAAAGAAAATCTAAACTTATAAATAAAATTTTGAGTTTATTTTTTGCGGTGGAACTTTCTATAATGTTATAAACATATCTGCAAAATCTTTATTAAAAAAAAAGTTATAAATATAGGCTTAGAGTTGTTTGGATTAACTTATTTTTGAACTTATGCAAAATAATTTATGAAAATAAATAAGGTTTTATGTTAATTTATAAGTTATTTTATCATAAAGTACATTAAAAATCTTATAATAATATATAAAAATTATATTTATTTGCATAATCTCAAAAATAAACTAATTCAAATGAACGTTTAGACATAAGGACCGCATACCGGGTGAAAGTCCACAACGCACAATTCACAAAGGCCCGACATCAAACCCAAAGCCTGTGATTTAGAAAACCCAGAATGTGTTGAAAAGTCCAAAATACCCTCCGGCTCAATTACTTTATACACACTTTTTTTTTTTTTTTGAGAAAATACTTTTTTATACACACTTTCAGTATTACAAGTTTCACCCCAAAAACAAAAGGATTTGACCAAAACAACCCAAAGGCAAAAAAAAAAAAGAAAACATTAATGAAAAGTATGTAGATTTTTTTTTTATCTATGTTGCTTGCTTAATCATCTTCTTCCTCTATCTTGTTATTATTAGGGTTTGTAAAATTTGCAGTGAAACTTCAATTCTTCAAGTTCCTTGTTCTAACCAGAACAAATCTATAATATTACCAAATTATCCTTCTATTTTTGACGAATTCACAATTGTACCAACACAATTTTTTCCTATATTCAACCATACAATTGAACTTCTCAATTTCTCCGCGATTTCCTTTAGATATCTCATCATAGGGTATGGATTTCCGTTTTTGTGTTAGGATTTTGGATAATTACCATATAATTGCTTGATTACAGTAATATTGTTGACTAAGATTAAGATATTATTATTTGCTTGGTTTATATCTATTTAACAATTCTAAATAATTTTATTGTAGTGAATTTGTGAATTTATAATGATTTTTGTTTAGGTATAATTGTATAGATAATTGTACCTAATTTTTTTTAAGATCCTTTTTACCAGATCTGTAAAGCTATTTTTTGGATTTTTTCAGTGATTGATGAATTTTTTTACACTTGATCTCATGATCTGGTTGTTGAAATAAGTAATAATAAACTAAAGATCTAGTAATCGTGTGTTATTAGACGATGCATTTGTTTACGTTTACTCGGTCCTTTGTTTTTAAATTATTACTATTTGATTAAATTAGAATGACAAACACGAGTATATTGAAGTTTCGATATGCATTTGGTTTCTGATCTGGCACTCTGTTGTATGAATGTGAATCACATTATTGGAAATTATTTTGTTGGACAATATTAAGGATAGTAATTTTGATGATATTGCAAAAGAAAAGTGTCGAATGTTAAGATGTATGTTGCATGTGAATGTTGCTCTGATTTTTCTTTGTGATGTGTTTCAGATTGGTGCTTTCGAGCTATTTATGAAGTTACTGGAACCTTAATTTAGCTTCTATCGATTTCATTTATAGGTATGAGTACGACTCTACGTCTTCCATTTTATAAATACAATTCTTATTATAGTAAGTTTAATAGAATATATAGTAGATGTTTGTGTGTGTTTGTGGAATGTGTCGATTATGGTGTTATACTTATTTATTCATACAGGGAAGATAAATCAGAGACATTATTGCCGATTGCCTTTTGCATGAGGTCATTGATGGGGACCGAGCTTATGAGGATATGTGTTAAAGAAGATAATGATGATTTTCCGTCAGTTCCACCGGGTTTTGAGTCATATACATCTTTCGCACTGAAAAGAGTAGAAGCGAATGAGAAAGACAATGATAAAAATTTGACCAGTTCCTCTACAAGTGCTTCTGAATCGCAGTCAACTCAAGTCGGAAATGGTGTTCAAATTAGTGATACTGCAAAAGTTTCTAGATCCCTTCGACGAAGACCGTGGATTAACCATGGACAGTGTGAGAATGGTTCAGAGGAAGACTGTGATTGTGAGCGGCATGATCAAGTCAGTTTCATGTGGATTCATTTATGATTTAGATGTCTTGATTTTTATTGCAATGTATATCAATAACAATAATTAAATATAAAAGTGTACTTCTGGTTAGTGTCTTACGTACGAATATCAATGCAGAATTTCTCCTCGAGACCCTGTCTTCCTAAAGGAGTCATCAGAGGATGTCCAGATTGCCCTAGTTGCCAAAAGGTGCTTTGCTTCTGTTTGCATTAACATTATTTAGCTGCATGTGTAAAAAAAAACATTATTTTGCTTCATTCATTAATTAATTATTAATTAATTAACTAACTCAGATCACTTGTTCAAAAAAATACTCAGACCTATCACAACTTCAATCTTCCTCTGTCATTATTTTCCGTTACTTTTATTATTCTTATTATTCTTATTATATTAATTAATATAGGTATATGATAATAATGATATTTTTTTATTACCAAGTTTTACGAGTTAGGATGTTCCGTATTTGTTGTATATTAAAATAAAATGCAAGTTGCTTATTTACCGCGACAATTTGCAAAAAATCTTCTTTATTAGGTAAAGTTTTTCTTGATGAGTAATTGACAATTGAAGTTTCTGGCAGGTAATTGCCAAATGGCGACCAGAAGAGGCTCTTAGGCCACATCTCGAGGATGCTCCTGTTTTCTACCCCACTGAAGAGGTCTCACTCTTGTGGCACATTAGAGTTCACTTTTGTAACTCTCATTTATATGTTTACTTCTACAGGAAGCTTTATTATAGAATACGATCTTTGACTTGTTCATAATTTTTTCCCAGGAATTTCAAGATACATTGAAATATATATCGAGTATTCGATCCAGAGCTGAACCATATGGAATTTGTCGTATTGTTCCCCCCCAATCATGGAAGCCCCCTTGTCCTCTGAAGGAAAAAAGTATATGGGAGGGTTCTAAATTTGCTACTCGTGTTCAAAGGATTGACAAACTTCAGAATCGTAATTCAGGGACAAAGAAGTCGAGGATTCAAAATAATTTAAAAAGGAAAAGGAGACGATGCACAAGAATGGGAGTGGATAATGGCACTGAATCAGATCCTAATGCAGTATTTTGTGAAGTTGAAAGGTTTGGGTTTGAACCTGGACCAGAATTTACCTTGGAAACATTTAAGAGATATGCAGATGAGTTTAAGGTCAAATACTTCAGAAATGATAATTTATCTCATCCAAGTGCTAATACAACCATTGTAAGTGGTACCTCGGAGCCTTCTGTGGAGAACATTGAAGGCGAATACTGGCGGATGGTCGAGAGTCCTACTGAAGAAATTGAGGTCACTTTCTATGTAATCTTAATTAATAAATATGCCGCTTCATTGCCCTTTGTACATGAACCTTTCCTTACATTTTGTTTCGGATATACTTCTAGGTGCTTTATGGAGCTGATCTAGAAACTGGGGTTTTTGGGAGTGGTTTTCCCATCAACTCTAGTCAAGTTTCTGATTCAAATGAACAGTACATAAAATCTGGCTGGAATTTAAATAACTTTGCAAGGTTACCTGGATCTCTGCTCTCTTATGAAACCAGTGATATATCTGGTGTTGTAGTGCCATGGTTGTATTTAGGAATGTGCTTTTCGTCATTTTGTTGGGTAAGGACAACATATTTCCCTTTTTTCTAGCACGTCTTTCATGTATTCTTCATCAACTCATGCTTATACATGTTGGAAAGTATCTCCTATTTAGGGAGGATATAATCTATTTGGTGTCATATGTTTTTTTTTTATTTGCACAAGTTTCATTCGTGTAACTAGTTTACTTATTTATGTATTTTCCAATATTAAATTGTAACTCATATAAATAATTGATTGTGTTGAGGAATTCCTCAAAAAATTCGGTAAATATTTACCTGTCTCAAGATGGTACAAATTTGGGCTTGTTCTAGAAAACAAATCTTAAAATTTTGTCATTGCTAGTGGCAGTCAAGCTAGGGTTTTCAATCAACAATTGAACAACCTTTGGCACTTTCTCAGCAAGAAAAAATAGTTTGTTTATAGGGAGAGTTAATGTATTTAGTGCCGTATATTTTCATCTTTTTAGCTTTCACATAATTAGTTCCCTTATTTTTGTTCTTTCCGTTATTAAATTGTAAAGAGTAGCTCAATTGGTAGTGGGAATGGATTGAACATGTACTTGAACCCCAGGGTACATGGTTCGATTCCCATGGAAGGCAAAAACTCCACTAGAGAGGGGGTGGAGAAGACTGCGAGGTGGCAGTGCTGGGACCACCTAAGTTGGTGGGCCGGGCTGTTACATAAATCGTGTACATTTGCAATTGATTGTGCTTGGGGATTCCTCAAGCAATGGGCCAATCTCAAGAATAAGCATTACAATCATATTTATCTTTATTAGTATACATTTGTATGCCTTGCATTTGTTGTCTATATGACTCGATGCTTGTCCACATGCATATTGTGTTTGTATGTCCTATCTATATAGAATATAGATTGTTGTTTCTTCATACGCAATACACCCTTTGAGGTTAGGATGGGAAGCTATGGGTGTGTACATGGTGAGAATAAGGAACCCATGTAGTTGACATTCTTTTACCCTGCTTTTATTAGTAAACCACAACAGAGCTATTTGGTGTGCTATTTGTTGAAGTTTTATGTTTGCGTGAAATAGAGATTGCTTATGTAGCATCTTTATTTTTAAGAGTTGCTTTAACTTTATGTTATGGTTTAATTGTGGGTGCAGCATGTGGAAGATCATCATTTATATTCATTGAATTATATGCATTGGGGTGCTCCAAAAATGTGGTATGGTGTCGCTGCAAAAGATGCATGCAAATTGGAAGAGGTCATGAGAAAGCATTTACCTGAACTCTTTGAAGAACAACCTGACTTGCTTCATAAGCTGGTAAGTGAAAGTCTTACTGCCACTGCACAAATTCATTTGACTAGGATGTTGCAAATGGGGGGATCACATGTTTGTCTCTTGCTTCACTTGCAAATTCATTTGACTTGCTTTATTTTTTTACTTCTCTTCATTTCACCTGCCTATCCATATTTCATTTCTGAGCTGACAAATATCTCTTTTGGATCATGCTTCGGTTTTTTTAGCATATATTTATCTGATGCTTGAATTTCAAACTTCTGTTTGCAGGTCACACAACTTTCTCCTTCTATTCTTAAGTCTAAAGGTGTGCCAGTTTATAGGTGTGTCCAAAACCCTGGGGACTTTGTTCTGACATTTCCTCGAGCCTACCACTCTGGGTTCAATTGTGGCTTCAACTGTGCTGAGGCTGTTAACGTAGCTCCTGTTGACTGGCTGCGCCATGGGCATATTGCTATAGACCTGTACCGGGAGCAGAGGCGCAAGACTTCCATATCTCATGATAAGCTATTGCTTGGGGCTGCTAGGGAAGCAGTACGAGCCCAGTGGGAGATCACTTTGCTTAAGAAAAACACAACGGATAATCTAAAATGGAAAGATGTCTGTGGAAAGGATGGTCTTCTGGCAAGCGCATTCAAGGTAAATTTTGTTTATCCATAATACTGTATACTGTATAAAGGGATATGGTTTCATGTTAACTAATTAATTTATGACATGGCCATAACAATGGATATAATGATTAGGTAGTTTTGTTTGAGCCACCATGTAAAGCTCACTAGTCTTCTTAAGCTATGTTTGGATTGCTAGAAAGGGATGGAAATGGAGTAGAATTGAATAAAATGATACTGGTTTCCATTGTTTGAATTGTAGGATGGAATCAAATTTGATGATTTGTATTCCATTCTATTTCATCCTACACATATTTCTCTGCCCCACCTATTCAGGGGGTATGGAATGGAAAAACAACCCCCCCCATTATAAAATCACAACCATTCAATTTTAGTCTCAACAAATTTTATTTTTAGTCTTTGTAAAATACATAAATTGGGTGTTTTTAGTTGCTGTCGAGTCATGGGACTAAAAGCACACTATTTTTGTTAATTATAGGGACTAGAAATGAGCGAACTTTTAATGGGTACTCTAGGATCAATTTGCCTAAATTTCAATCGCCAACTACTCCCATCTCCTAATTAAAAGTTGATTTTTAGTCTAAAGTAGGGGGGCTGTGTATTGTTTGTGCTTCACTCCCTAAGGGCTCTTAAATGAAGGGGTGTGTTAGAGATAAAATAAAATCATTCTGTCTTGTCATCACCTAACTGTTTAAGCTTTCAAGATAGTTGGTTCATCACTCATGATAGAATCTTTCACCTATAATATAATTAAAAAAATTTAAGTATACATACATTCAGTGATTCCTGAATGTCATTGACCAATTCTCCCAAAATTTAAGTTATCTAGGTGAAGGTTCTAGAATAATTTTATATAAAACAATCACATTCATTCAAGATTCTGTTAAGCTTTAACTGTAAACATTGCATGATTGGCGAAGTCCAATTCAATTTAGAAATAGGGGGTACTAAGGATCAAACTGTCAACAACTTGGTCATGGCTGTTTTGTATGTAACTTAATCAGTGTCTACAGTTGTCAAGCGCTGACTTTTCTTAAAAGCTCTCAAGTGTTGTCAGTTCATAAGCCTGTTTATCGTGTACGGATTCAACTTTATTGGAGGTAAGGGCAGTGGCAAGGATCAAACTTCTAACCATTTTTCTGTTGAGGCTTTGATCAACTCCCTGACAAGTTGAAATTAGATGGATGCCTGAGAATAGTTTTACTTAAGATATTCTGGAATCAGGATTTGATGGCAAAATTTTATTTGTAAGGCATGCGTTGGTTGTAGAGGGGCATTATTCTGATACTGTGTTCATATACATTGAATATTTTGTTTAACATCTAGAATAATCAATTTTATTTGTACTGATGTATGGTGTCATTTCTCTTTCTCATTCCATCACGTCCATTTGGAAGCCATGTGTTGGTTGGTCATTTGAAGGCCACAATCTGTGTTAGTCACCCACTCATATTACTTTTCACTTGTCTCCATTGGGGGTGATAATTGACAAATTCCTGATTTATGGAAAAGGATCCTTTAGTTTAGTCAGATTGTACCTTACTTCATTAGTTCATTTGATGGAAACATTTTAATTCCCTAAAGTTGTAACTAAACTGCGGAATTTTTGTTTTATTTGCTTTGTTTTAAGATTAAAACTTCTAAGGGGAAATTACAAGACTAATTGAAATTGATGCTCCTGATTTATGAGTGACCCTCCACCCTCACCCCGCTAAAAAAAATGATGGTTCTGGCTTCACAGCACTAAAATCAATATTGAATGCTGAATGAAAATATATGGGTTATGCTTTGTGAATACTTTCTCTTACTGTTTTTTTTTTTGTTTTCCCTTAGGCACGTGTTGAGACGGAGCGAGTAAAAAGGGAATTTCTCTGCAGTTCTTCAAAAGCATTAAAAATGGAGAGTAGTTTTGATGCTACAAGTGAAAGGGAATGTAGCATCTGTTTTTTTGATTTACACCTATCTGCTGCTGCCTGTCACTGCTCCACAGATAGATATGCTTGCTTGGATCATGCAAAGCAGTTTTGTTCATGCTCTTGGAGCTCTAGATTTTTCCTTTTTCGTTATGATATCAGTGAACTAAATGTTCTTGTTGAGGCATTGGAAGGAAAATTAAGTGCAGTTTACAGATGGGCAAAATCGGACCTTGGGCTGGCACTAACTTCTTATATCTCACTAGATAAAAAAACAATAATTCAGGAATTGAAATTGCATCCATCAAATAAATTTATTGACAATGCTCAATCGGCAGATGTTCCAATAGTGGATCGAGCATATTTGGCTAATATTAAGGATCAGAGCTATCTTAAACAGAAGAAGTCAGCAGAAGCTGTGTCTCCTTTGAGTCACAAGAGAGAACTGTCAACATTTAATAGCTCTAAACCTACTCACGAAATGGCTAATCGTAAGATCCGTGTTATTAAAGAAGAATCTGTTAGTTGCATATCAAAGCCGAGTGCCCCTGTTTGTGAATTAAATCAAGAGGATTCTTCATATGCGTTATCTCCACCTTTAGCTCAACATGGAGATGAGAAAAGTTCACATTCCAAACCTAATGTTATACTTCTTAGCGACGATGAAGATGATGAAGTGAAGACATCAGATTCAAATAGAAGGAAGGAGGTTCCTCATATGCTTGCTGGTTCTAGAAATAAAGCAAGCCCGTGTAGTGATATAGAATACAAAAGCCTGACCATTCCTGTAACAGATGCTTCTGTGACGGGCGAGAAGGATGCTATTGCGGTGCATCGTGAAGATTCAGGTTCGAGTTCAACTAAGCTTTTGCATGTAAAACAAGAATGTCACGAACAGAGAGGACCAGTTCTACCTTCAACCCCAGTAGATCTTTCTTTTCATATAGGTCTTACTAGTACAGAACCAGTTAAAAGTATTCCAGCTTCTTCAAGAGTGGATGCCGGTGGTCATAGTTTAGAAACTTTAGAGGTTTTTCCTCCAAACCCACAACCTTCCGGCCCTATTAAGGTTAAGAACGAGGATAATCATGAGAAGTTTGATGGATGTTCCACTTCGAATGTAGCAGACCATGCAAGAGCTGCTATTGGAAATATCTCTTGTGGTCCAAACGTTCACCGTCAGAAAGGTCCTCGTATTGCAAAGGTTGTCCGGCGCATCAACTGCAATGTTGAGCCTTTGGAATTTGGAGTTGTGCTTTCTGGAAAATCATGGTGCAGCAGTCAGGCTATATTTCCAAAGGGTGCGTATATTTGGTCTATAATGACGTGTATGTCTATGTCACTATTTAATTGAATTTGTTTTATGCATATTAAATTAATTGATGCAGGATTTAGAAGCCGCGTTCGATACATAAATATCTTAGATCCATGCAGTACATGTTACTATATTTCAGAAATTCTTGATGCTGGACGTGGTTCGCCTCTATTTATGGTACTTTCACCTTATGTTTAATTGCAAGCTTTTGTCATGCAAGTACGCACTTTTTATCAGTATGTCTTGAAAAGCCTTTCATATTTCTGATGTAAAATAACTAAATCTTGGTTTTCCTCCCAGGTTTCCTTGGAAAATAATCCAAGTGAGGTCTTCATTCACATGTCAGCGACAAAATGCTGGGATATGGTAAGAGAGAGAGTGAATCTAGAGATAGCAAAACAACATAAGTTGGGAAAAAAGGGTCTTCCTCCTTTACATCCTCCTGGCAGCCTTGATGGCTTTGAAATGTTTGGGTTTTCTTCACCGGCAATAGTGCAGGTAATTTTATTTATCAAAACTCGTTTATTGTTCAATGCGCTTCATTTGTGTATGACATGGGATGAAAGGGATTTATAAATGGATTTTTGTTTCTTCCACAAACCATGCATGCTCTTGGTAATTTCTTTACAAAGGAAAAAAGTAGGGGATGCCCAATGGTGAATATAGCAAGTAAAACATTTGCTTGGGCTCCAAATATTTTTCTCTTTAAAACTATAGATCCACCATCGTACTATGACTCTCTTTCATCATTAGTAATTAATTATCTTTGATCTTCTTATCTTATCAATCTGAACTAAAATGCATATCTTATATTATTTAATATTATAAAATAATTAGGCCTAAAAAAGCTCTTGAGTTTTCTATTATTATCTTTAAAAAGTCCTCACCTTAAAGTTTGTTTTAGGCCAAAAAATATGCCGTACCGACCTTCCAAGAAGGAATGGAGTTTGTTAGCCTTAATTTTTATTTTAAAAAAACCGGTTTCCTTTATCAAGAAAGCAACATTTTACTTCTGGCTTTTAAACATAGTCTTAATTTTGTTTATTCAGCCTGGTACACAAAAACTAACAAAATTTTATTATTTAACCTGTTCGTAATATTTTGTAACCTGGTTTTTAGGGTGTAAACCCCTTTCTGGTTTGTCATTAGTTGTTAATTTTGTAAGACCCAATTTGATTTTCTTTCCTTTTGCATAATTTTGCTAGCTCTGAAGGTATTATGTATCTGCTTTTTTTTTTTTTTTTTCCATCAGGCTATTGAGGCACTGGACCGAAGTCGAATTTGCAATGAATACTGGGATTCCCGGCCATTCTCTAGGCCTCAAGGTCAGCTTTCACAAGCTGGCCAGAGCACTGTAAATGGTGGAGGCGGAAATGATCAAGGGAATCCTGCGACCGTTGGAGCTGTTTCAGTAATAAAGAGTCTATTTAAAAAGGCGAATGCGCAAGAATTGAACTCATTGTACAGCATTCTTACCGACAACAAGCCAGCAGCTGAACAGATCCCAATTAAGCAAATTCTCTATGAAGAAATTCACAAAACCCAACCACCGTAGGTGATTGATTATTGGACATATTTTTTTCATATGCCTAACCTTTTCTTGACATGTAAATTGTAGTTCATTTGATGTTGCACATGCAACTTCATCCAACCTTAGTCTTTGGTTTTTTCCCACCTTAATGGAGGTTATAGAGAAAGTAAAAGGAGAAAATAGGAAATAAAATTAGAAAAAGGGGAATGAAAGCTATTCCCTTTAAATTTTTTGCTTATTTCAAGTGGTAGTGGGGATGGAGAGTTTTTTTTTTGGACAGTAAGAAATTTATTTTATTTCCAGATTCAAAATATCCATAATATAGGTTAGACTCAACTAAAAAACTTTGGGTCTGGCTCAAAGCTTTGACGCCCTTGCAAGATGGGCAACAAAGTTTGCTCATCTGATAACAAAACTAATACTTTTTCATAGTCAAGTAAAAGCTCCTTACAACAAGTCAACAACTACGTATAGTGCCATATTCCAGGATTTGGATTTTTTACGTTAAATCTTCCTAAATTTACCTGCATTCAAGCATAAATTAACCAAGAAAAAAAGATTTTTATGTGTGTTGTAAAGATAAAAATATCCATAATCTTTCCATTACCAAATTAAGGTCTCCATTGACATCATCAACCACTATTTTACAACTAGGGGTGACAAAATGATTCACTATCTATCATCCAATCCATCCACCAATAAATCCATCAAATACACTATAATTGTTAATGGATTTTTTTTTTGAAACAAATTGTTAATGAATTAAATTTATGTATTTTAAATTAGATACATTATAGTAATAAACAAAATATGGTTATAATTAATTGTTTTAAAACATCTTAATAATTTAGTAAAAAAAAACTTAATAATTAATTATTTTAAAACATCTTAATTAGTCAAAAAAAAATCTTAATAATTAAAAGATCATCTTACAAATTCTTATGATAAAATGTAGTCTTACAACTTGTGGAAGATTTTTTTTTAATTCATCAAATAAAAATACAAAAATACTTTCAAATATTTTTAACTACTCAAATCTATTAACCCATTTGGGTTGGTCCGGTGTATGCTCTTTCTTAATATCTCAAGTTCAATTCTCTCTGGTGTCAATTTGAGTGTGCTAATTTAATTTTTTAAAAATAAAATAAAATTGGTAGTTGATACAAGAGAGGCATTAAAATTTTGGTATTTATATTTTTTAGACTATTTGTCAAACAATATAAAAAACATCATTTTAAAGTATAAAGTGTCATAGGTCCCTTATTATAATTAAGGATGACAATTTAACCCATATTTAGTGGGTACGTATTAAAAAATATTCACAAAAGGGTAAAAACAAACATTTTGGGTACAGACACGAGTATGAGTAATTACCCGCAAAAATGAGTGGTAATGAATGCGGGTACATGTACCTTAGTACTTAACACACCCCATACCCACATAATATATATATTTATTTGCTATTTATTTTATTTATATTATTATCTAATATAAATAAATCCGTCAACAGCCGGATATTGGATGAGGTGAGGCCCCTTTGCAGAACATCATAACATCATCTGCTTAAAATATGTGAAGGAATAACCAATCGTTAGTTGGTTCAGTGGTGATTGACGCTAAACTTGGTAGGAAGGACCACAGTTCGATCCCCCGCAACTGCAATCGGGAGGGGACTGAAACCACTTGATGCCAGAACTGACCCCCGAACCAGATTAAACTGGTGGTGAAAAGCCAAAAAAAAAAACATATGTGAAGGAATATTTGTGGTTCTGGTACCCTTGATGAGCTTTAACTTGCCATCGTCCACCAACTTAGTCAATCCCCTAGAGCAAGCAAAGTATCCCTCTTGTTTTCCATTATCTGAGATGGAAAGCCTGGCTGAATGCAAAATAGTTTGAATCCAACTACAAAATGTGTTGCTGAAACCAAATGTCTTCAAAACTTTGAGAATAAAATTCCAATCCATAGTATCAAAGGCTTTTGCAATGTCAATTTTGATAGCAAGGTTACCCTGAAAAGATTTCTTGGGCAACAAGTTAATGGCTTCAGAGGTTAAGCAGGTACAATCTTTGATTTGTCTCCCTTTTATGAATCCTCTTTGCTCCTTCGAGATAATGTCTTTGCTCCTCTTGAATAATCTTCCAGTAGGTTTGGAAGAAAAAGGCTCCAAAGCCGTCTGGACCAGGTGTACCCTCCTTGTTCATTGAGAACACTGCATTCTCAATTTCTAATCTAGAAGGCAACATTGTGAGCAAGTTGTTAATAATGATGATCTCGGGCTCAGTGTGCTTACTAGTTACTATGTCTATTATCTTTTGAAACCAAATAATCATTTATTGTTAAAAGTTGCTGGTTTTTCTTATGCCTCAATTCTTTCTCAGCAGGAAGCGTATCATTAATAACTCTTTCACAATGGCTTTGGACATAATCAATGTCTATCCAATACATACGATATAAAGGAGGTTTCCTAAGGTCCATGTCAACAAGAACCCTAACAAAGTGACCAAACTCTCTCAATCTTTGTCTTCCCAATTTCACCGTAACTTCTTTCTCTGTGTTTTCCCGCTTTCTTAAATCACAAGGTTCGTTTACTTTACTTTACTTTCCTTTAATTCAATTTATTTTTTACATTATTCATTCATTCATATGATAATAATGTTCATGATTCTTTCTTGCGTTTTTCCATTACAGTAACACCAACAATAATTTGATCTTGATTGCTGTTACTAAGAAACAAAGATGTTTGATTCAACAAACGGTAACTTTTCTATCATTCTTTAATAATTTGAGAGGTTGCATAGCTAGTTCTTGTTTCATACTATAATAATACTAATAATAATGCTATACTTTTCGTTTCAAAAAAATAATGCTATATACTTTTAATTATGACTGAAGACCATATAGTTCCAAATACTAAAATCTTTTAAGTTTTAATTTATGCTATTTTGTTGCCTTTTAAACTCCTTTGAATGGCTTTAAGTGCAAAGGGTAGATTAATCGGAAAGATCAGTGACGACGCTAGAAAATTTATAAAACCTAGGCAAAATCGTAGTTTTACATTAAAAAATCTTGGAAAGATCAGTGGCCGAGCCAGAAAATTTATAAAACTTGTGCAAAATCTCAGTTTGACATTAAAAAATCTCAGTTTTGAACAAAAAAATATCAATTTTGCCCTGAAATAACCCCTAAAATACCAAATTCTTTTTTAGCCTGGGCAAGTGCCCGGGCTGTGGATCTGGCACTGGGAAAGATCATAAAGCTGACAGTGTAGATTATTAATAGTGGAGACCTGTATAGGATTAGGCACTTAATTGTGTTCATATGCACAGATTCCACGTGAGAAACTTAAGAACAAGAACACTATGAAAGAATGTGATTTCTTTCAACAATATGTGCTTTTCTATTCAATGCTAAATTATAGTTCTTTTAGAGACCTGAAGATTAAATTGTTGAGATATGTAGTTGTGTTGTCGGAGTTTGTTTGAAGTCTCACATTGCTTGGGTTCCCGGGTTGTTGAGTGTATAAATATGTGAGGGCAACCTCACCCTATGAGCTAGCTTTTGTGGTTGAGATTGAAGCATATTTAACATATGGATTGAAATTTTTATTAGCTAGTTTATGTCATCTTTCTTTTATTTATATATATATATATATATATATATATATATATATATATATATATATATATATATATATATATATATATATATATATCTAATGGTGGTAATAATTAGCATCTTTTGGCTTACTTTTCTGCCTTTTTTATCGTCATTATATTATTAAATTTTGTGGTTTTCTAATTGTGTCTGAGAACCTACTCTTTTCCTTCACAGGATCATCAGTTTTTTGTCAGTATCCTTCTTTTGGAGGTTTTGGCTCTAGTCCTGCTCAAACTAGTCCATTTAGTAGTGCCATCCAATCATCACAACCAGCATTTGGAACCAGCAGCATATTTGGTTCCTCGACACCTTTTGGCGCTTTATCACAGCCAACATTTGGTTCAACAGGCACCCCGGCGTTTGGTACAACCAGCACACCCGTTTTTGGCATGTCAAGTGCTCCTGTGTTTGGTGAGTTCAATAGTTTTTAGAATTGTATCTTCTGTGGTATATCTATTTTTAAGATGCAAGCGACTTGAATAATGATTGCAAATTTTTATCTTATGTCGTTGTAATTGAGAGTGATCCTATTTTATTTATGCAGGAACGCAGACTCCCACTCAAGCATTTGCCAATACTGCTATAGAGCAATCAGAATTTCAAGGTCGACGGGGTGGAAGTAGAGTAGCTAGTTACTCAGCTACATTTGTAATAGATACTCCCTCAACTCGAATCGAAAAATTGGAGTCCGTATCAGCTATACCTTTTTACAAAGTTAAAAGCCATGAGGAGCTAAGATGGGAGTACTATGAATTGGGAAAAAAAGGTACATTTATTTTAATCGTAAAATATAAGCTTAATTATACTTTTGGTTCCTCTATTTTATCACACTAACAAAAATAGTCCCCATTTTCTTAAGTCGAACTTATTGTTCCATCAAGTATCACATTTGTGAAATTTTTTGTTTCATTGGCGATGACTGATAATTCTGTAATGCAGATATCGGTACCTCTGCTGAGACTATTTTTACATTGGTGTCCATATTAGCCATGCCAGCTTACAAAGATAAAAGCCATGAAGAGCTAAGATGGGAGGACTATCAATTGGGAGATAAAGGTACATCTTTTTTTAATTTTAAAATATAAATAATTTGACAATTTTGTTGATTTTCATTGGTGATGATTGAAGGACTAATGTTTGAAATCGTTTGTTTTCTTTTGCTGTCTTAAATAGGTGGTGGAAGTAGCTTCGGTGGAACTCCAGGCATGTTTGACAGGGCTACCCCCCAGAATTCCATCGTTGCACAACAAGCACCGATCAATACAAACCCATTTGGAACACTTCCTGCTTTGCCTCAGATGTCAATTGGTCGAGTTGGAAACACTCCTTCCGTTCAATATGGTGGACCACTTCCCTCTGCTGTTCAGTCAACTGGTATGGAAGGATTTAATTTATCTACGATACAGACAGATGCCTTTTCGCCTTCACCTGTATTTGATCAATCATCAGCCAATCCCTTCTCTAGCACAACTCCTAATCCTAACCGATTTGAAGGAAGACATTCGATGGGACGTTCATTGGTGATTTTGACAAGAACAATGACTGTGACAGTGGTGATCAGTGGATGGAATATTTTTGCGTAGACTGTTAGACACAGGTGTGGGCGAGAGCAACTCTTTTATTCATTCCATTTGAGCAATGTGTCTAGCTCAAAGGAGTTGTACAAATAAGCTAGTAGAACTAAAGTAGACTGAATGCTGATTTTTACATCATGTGATTGATTATTTTGATTATATAAAATCATATTATTTGGATTACATGTTATAAAAAGTGATATAAGGGTTTAATCAACATTCATTGTCAGCTTAAATAAGATCTATAAATATTCATGAGCAGTACTTCTGTTTCAATTAAATTTTCATCGAATATTTGTGTAAAGTTAGTTTGCATTAACCATACATATCCTTAAATTCAAAGTTTTTTTTTTTGACAAACATAAACTCATATAATTTCATTATATAATAAGTTTTCAATACAAGGAGGTATCCTCTCAAATAGGTAGCTACTAGACCGAGAAATGGCCGCTCTAGCAAGCGTATGAGCAACCATATTCGGCTGTCGCCTAATGGACTGCACCTCAAAGTCAAAATGCAAAGACACCATACATTTAATCTTATGAATAATAACGCTAAATTCAGACACACTGGTATGCACACTATGAGTTGCATCCGCTACATTTTTTGAATCAGTTTCAAATATAACATTAGTGAATCCTCTTTGTTCCACTTCCTTCATTGCTCCAAATAATGCTAGTGCTTCTCCTTCAATTATAGATCTTGTTCCTTGTATTCAAGAGCTACCTGCTAGCACAAACCTTCCCATATTGTCTCTTATACACCAGCCTGCGGTTGGTTTTCATTCTCATGATGAAACCCCGTGTCGACGTTGCATATGTTACGGTTTTTCCACAGAATCCACATCAACATTGCAGCCTTTCCAGCCGTGTTTCTATCTGTCTCTCTGCATATGTTCAAAATACATTTTCTTATCGTGTTAAAACGCTGTAAACGCGGTAAAATAATCGACTCTAAACCTGCTGCCTGCCATGCGTTTCTGCTATCATTACATTCAAATAAAATGTGCCAATCATTTTCATTATCATTCTCGCATATAGGACAGTCCAGTGGGCATGTAACAAACCTTTCTTGCAATCGAATTCTCGTTGATAGGCAGTCTTTACAAATCCGCCATAATAAGTGTTTAGCTTTCGGCGGCGCCTACACTTTCCAAAGTCTTTTCCACTTCCCTTGTTCTGTCCTTGCCATATCATTTACTGTAGGATTTAATAATAAATTGTAACCAGATTTTACACTATCTTTAAATTCAAAGTTAAGATATTGAAATATAATAAAATATTTGTTTAAAACCTGTTGAAATTATGACACTATCTTAAATAATTAAATTGAAAGCTTGGTGATTCTATAAGTCAAAATGAACACCATACTTGAAACTTTCTTTTTGCTTAATTTATCTCCTACATCATTGAAACATTGTTTGGAAAAGTTAAACCATTAGATTATAGCATTTGCACATAAACTAATTAGAAAATAAAAACGAGCTTTGCACCCTCATCAACCACTGAACCATAATTAAGATATGAATGTAATTTGAAGTAAGATACGAACAATCTACGGTTTTAAATATCAACAAATTTTGCAAATACAATTGCAACACTTTTAATTAAGAAAAACGATCATAAACATCTTACAAATTCTTATGAGAAACGCAGTTTTAAAATTTGTGAAATAGTTTTTTAATTCATTAAATAAAAATCCAAAAATACTTTCAAATATTTCTAACTATTCAAATCTATTTTTCATTGAAGTTAGGGTAAAATATGGTTTTAATCCTACTTTTATAGCAAGTTTTGGTTTTAATCCTACTAGTTTTTATCCCTACAAATTTTTTTCTTTTGTTTTTAGTCCCTAATAGGCAAGGTTTTAACAATTTTTTATTTTTTAATATAATATGGACTTATATAAGTTTAACACGATATATATATATATATATATATATATATATATATATATATATATATATATATATATATATATATATATATATATATATATATATATATATATATAGGGGCTGCTAACTTAGACCCAGTTGGGTCTAAGTTAGCAAGGTGCACCTTTTCAGTTGGACAAAAATACCCATGTTTTTAATTTTTGAAAGAATAGAGCAACAGGGGCATTTTTGTAATTTACCCAACAGTACACGCGCCCCCACCTTCTTTTCCCACCCCCAGGACACGTGTCACGCTATTATTGGACAAAAATCACGCGCGTGCATCACACGCGCCGACAGGCGCGCGTGGGTGAAGGCCAAACGCGGAGAGAGAAAGCCTTTTGAAAAGGCAGGCCACGTGTCAGCATATGATTGGCTGCGTTAATTTTTTTCCATTTAATACTTTAAACTCGATTATTTCGTCGTAAATTAATTTTTTATTTTTTATTTTTTATACCAAAATTCATAATTTTTTTTTCTCTACAAATAGAGACTTGGTTCGTTTGATTTGGACACAGAAAAAAAAACCCAATTTTTCAATACCTTAATCTCATTTTTCACTACCTTACATCAACTCACTGAAACCATTCTACCAGAAAAATGGTTTCAGAGTACAAATCTCTGAAACCATTCTACAAGCTAAATGGTTTCAGAAGCAAATAACTAATAATCAACTTACTGAAACCATTCTACCAGCAAAATGGTTTCAGATTACAACTCTCTGAAACCATTGTACCGAATAAATGGTTTCAGAAGCAAACACAATTAATAAATTACTCATTGAAACCATTCTACCAGTAAAATGGTTTCAGAATACAACTATGTGCAACCATTCTACCAGTAAAATGGTTTCAGAAGCAAACATTAGTTTTTAATTACCGTTTTATCTCATTTAATTAACTAAAAATAGTTTCAGGTCTCCAAAAATTTCATAAAATATACCAAAAGTTCCAGAATATTATCTACTATTTTCCTGGTATAATGGTTTCAGTGAGTTGGTTGAGTGGTGCGTGTTAAATTACAACACACAAGTAACGTATTTAGTAGACAAAAAATGAGATTAAGGTAGTGAAAAATTGCGTTTTTTTTCGGTGTCCAAATCAAACGAACCAAGTCTCTATTTGTAGACAAAAACAAATTATGAATTTTGGTATAAAAATAAAAAAATAAAAAATTAATTTACAACGAAATAATTGAGTTCAAAGTATTAAATGAACAAAAATCACGTCCAGCCAACCATTGTGTGACACGTGTCCTACTTTTAAAAAGCAAATTTTTCTCTCTCCAGGTTGTAATCCAGTGTGGCGCAGGCGCTGGAATCTGATGGATCAGGATGATCTGGGCTGTCTGATTAATCACACAGTCTTGATGAGATCAGATCTTGGCTGTCTGATGGAAATCAACGGTCTGTAACCATGGTCCTTCGGTACGCGCGCGACACTGGATCCGCGTCTATTAATGGTTTCAAAAGGTGGGGCGCGTGTACTGTTGGTGTAAAATTACAGAAATGCCCCTGTTGCTCTATTCTTTCAAAAATTAAAAGAATGGGTATTTTGGTCCAATTGAAAAGGTGCACCTTGCTAACTTAGACCTAACTAGGGTCTATGTTAGAAAACCCCATATATATGATTCTATACTATATATAAAGAGAAAGTTTTGGCGTGCACTTTTCATAATACCAACAAGGGTAAATAGGGTTTTACCCCCTGCAAAATAAGTCAATTTTGCATTACCCCCTGCAAAAAAAAAACTTGGGATTACCCCCTGCAATATGAAGATTCTCTCATTTTACCCCCTGCTTGACAACTTGGCATAGAATCTTTATTTTTTATGAGGTGGCATGCATATGTGGCATTTATTTATTTTTTATTTTTTTAAATTTGCACATGTCATTTTTATTATTAAATAAACTAAAAATTTAAAAAATAATAATAAATTCTTTTCTAATTTCCCCTTCATCCCTACCGCGATAACTTTCATCATTCAACAAGAACAACAACATCAACACCACCAAGAACAACAACAACATCAACAAAATCATCAACACCACCAAGAACAACAATCCAAAAAGAACCCAATTTTTTTTCTTCCAAAAATCAATCTCGGTAAACCCATAAACATAATCATAAATTTCTTTTGTTCTTCTATTCTTCATCCCTTTGCAACAACCCAATTTCTTCCTAACCCAAAAACATAATTCTTCTTCCCAATTCTTCATCCCATCAATTCAATCCCTAACCCATAAATTCAAAAACCCAGTTTCTGCCTTTATAGGAAATCCGGTTCCTAGTTCCTGCCTTTGTTCTTCATCAATCATTTGTTTCGACGAATTCGGCGGAGTGATTCGGCGGATTTCTAAGTTTTATTTTAGAGAAAAAGGATTCTGGGATTCTCAGTTTGTGTTAGAGAAAAAATAATTTTGGGTTTTGAGAAGAAGAATGAGAAGGAGAAAGATTTGTGTTATGTTACAGGAAAAGATTGTGAGTTTTTTTTTTTTTTTTTTTTTGCGTTAGAAACAATGGATTAACATATCTTTTTGAATTATCATATTTTATTTTTAATAATTTTTTTTTGACACAATATTTTTTATTTTTTTAAAAACTAATTAAGTGGAATTTTAAATATTTATCACCAATTTATTTAATAATAAAAATGACATGTGCAAATTAAAAAAATAAAAATGAAATAAATGCCACATATGCATGCCACCTCATAAAAAATAAAGATTCTATGCCAAGTTGTCAAGTAGGGGGCAAAAAGAGAGAATCTTCATATTGCAGGGGGTAATCCCAAGTTTTTTTTTGCAGGGGGTAATGCAAAATTGGCTTATTTTGCAGGGGGTAAAACCCTATTTACCCTACCAACAATATCCTTGATTGTTTTTTTAGTAGCAACAAAAATCTTTTATTAACAAATAAACTCACCATAAATCTTTTTTTAGTAGCAAATTTTTTTTATTAACAAACTCACCATAACATAAGACATATCTTTTTTGTAGACATAAGTTAGACACAGGTAGAAGCGGAACGCGCCTGTCTGACCCGCTAATCTATATATAAAGAGGATACAAAAACATTTGATGTGGACTTTTCATAATACCAACAATATCCTTAAATTTTTTTTAGCAGCAAAAATATTTTATTAACAAACTGACTATAACATAAGACATGTACTCACAGTAACATAACTCAGACCAATTTAATTTTTTATATTTTAAGATAAATTTGTAACATTAATAAAGCGTTTTTTTTTTAAAATATTAAAAAATGCACCTAATAAAAAAATTAAAAAGAAAAAAAACTGTTAGCTTATAATTAGCGACAGTAATAATATGTGTTCTGACGGACGGAGATTTGACGCAATGGAGTTGAAATTAAAAGCGTAAGAAATAAGTCAGCTTAAAAAGTAAGTTTGTAATACAGTATATATTAATATTAATCTCTCTCTTCTTCCCAATTTCACTGCTACTTTATTTTCTCTGTGAAACTTGTTCCCGCTTTCGTAAGGTTCGTTTTGTTTCATTCATTGTGTGTTTATTTAACAGTAACACTAATATTTTGATCTTGATTTCAGTTCAACTGCTATAAATAAACAATGTCTGGTTCAACAAACGGTAACTTTTCTATCCTTCTTTATAATTTTCTTGTTATAACCTGAGAGGTTGCGTATCAGTTTAATCTGATTTGGAGGTCAGTTCTGACATAAAGTAGTTACAACCCCCTCCCGATAGCAGTTTAATTTACGCTATTTTGTTGCCTTTTAAATTACTGTGAATGGCTTTAACGGTGTAGATTATCGACAGGATTGATTCGAGGAGTGTTAGTTTGTGTTTATCTCTGGTGTTTCATGATGTAGAGAATCTTATTTGTGGTATTCAACCATGTGTTGTTATTTTTTCGGATTAATTAGGAGTGTTTCTTATTCTTCATGTTTAGTTTGTTGAGTCTTTCCTATTGGATTGCATAGGTCAGATATATTACTCAAGTGGAAATCAATGCCTTGGTGTTCATGTTGGTTGGGTCTGCTTGAATTTAAGGGCGCCTTCGATTATCTTACATAAGGATTGTATTTTTTATTAGCTAGTTTATGCCATCCTTCTAATGGTAGTAATAATTAACATCTTTTGGCTATCTTTTCTGCCTTTTTTATTGTCATTATATTATTAAATTTTGTGGTTTTCTAATTGTATCTGAGAACCAACTCTCTTCCTTCACAGGATCATCAGTTTTTTGTCAGAAGCCTGCTTTTGTAGGTTTTGGCTCTAGTCCTACTCAAACAAGTCCATTTGGTAGGGCGGGGTGTTCACGGTCGGTTTTTCTCTAAAACTAAACCATATCCATTTATAAACCATTTATTTGGATTAGAATCCATAATCAAATCCACTTTTTATTTAAAACTGGTTATCAAACCGGTTATAAATCTGATTATGGTTTCATAACCAGTTAAATTTATATATCCACTTTTAAATTGGTTATTTATCAAATTCAGTTTTAAATCCAGTTATTTTTTGGTTTAAAATTGATTATTTCTCAGATCTAAATTTAAAGATCAATTTTTTTTAAAAAAAATCTTTATGTGAAAAAAATAAGATTTTTTTTTTTTTACTTAAACAAATTAAGAAAAAACTTTCTCTTTCAATTTTTAATATAATTCTCTCTATGTTCTTAACAAATATACATATATAAGTAAATAAATAAATATGACTATATAATAATAATAATAATAATAAACTGAAGAAACAACAAAGGGAAAAATGCTGAAACGAAAACGGAAGAAAGAAAGACGAAGCTGGTTCGCCGCCGCGCCACCAGCAACAATCACCGTCGTGTACGTTCATCTCCTTTGGTATGGGTGCACCGTCTCTCTCTCTCTCTCTCTCTCTCTCTCTAATTTTGTACTGAGATTGGGGTTGTGATTTTGACAATTAACAGATATTAATTTTTCTTTTTTAACTAAAGAGATGAAATTAGGAACTAGGAAATTGGTTTGAAAAAATAAAAAAAACTAGAAATTTGGTTTTGGATATGGATAACCGGTTAAATAATCGGTTTTCATATTTGGATAACCCAACCATATGTAAATGGACTGGTTAAATTTCATTTAAGAATTAACCGGATTTTTGGTTTTGGATTTGAATATGGTTGTGGATCTCCATTATAACCGATTATTTTGTGTCCTACTGTTATTCATCCTAGTTAATCACTCACTATGAAATAGGGACACTTCTAGGATTAGACGTGTCCCCAGTGTCAGAGACGAGTTGATGTCTGACACCAACATATATGATCATATTGAATTATGTCATTTCCTCAATTTTTTATCGGTGTCGATAGGACCGTTCATTATTAACTGAGAACCGAACCGGGGAAATAACCCAACCTTACTATAAGTTCCCAAATCTAAAATCAAACCAAAATCGAACCCTAATTCTTCAAATCAAACCATCCCGATCTTAGTTTCCGATCTCAGTTTGTGAAGGTAAATAGCATTCGAGTCTGGGATTTGTTAGGTTTGCAGTTTTGATTCTTGGTTTATGAAGGTAAATAAATAGCATTCGATTCTGTGTTTGTGATTTTTGCTTGTTGTTGCTGTTTGTTCTTATTCTTTTGTTATTACATGTACGGTAGTTTGATGTTTGTTCTTTTTCCATTCTGGTTTTCAACCAGCACTCTGACGGTAGATTAGCTTGATGTAGATTTGCAAATACTATTATGTATTCTGGGTTTGTGATTTATGCTAATAGGTCTGATTGTTATTTCAGTTTTGATAACAAAATAGCTCTGATTTTAAGAGTGAAAATTATATTCTGAACTTATCAAAACTCATGTTTAAGAAACTTTAGATATATGAGTGAAAAAATTATATTCTGATAGGACTCGATCTCGATTATTACTGAACATTGATCAATAAAATAAAACAGTAGAATATAGTAGTGAATAGAAATTCTTATTACTGGAAATAGCTAGAGTTCATGTGGGATCTAGCTCACAATACAAACATAAGACTAAAATGAAAGGAAATAAGCTGTAAACGATAAAGGAGGCACTTCGAGAGGCCTTAGCTCTCCTAGGGTAAAATTCACCACTCAAATCATGCATAAAAAATAGTGGCAGGAAAACATTCTCCTATTTAATCAATCAGGTCTAGATTTACTTTTTCTTCCCTCGCTGAATAAGGAAACATTCCTATAAGGGAATGGTTAGCTGTATCATTCTGCCCACGTTTCCTTTTATAAAATCTGTCATAACTATCAATACCTCCCCCTTCAAAATTCTCCTTGACCTCAAGGAGGAATCTGGGAAACTCTTCTCATCTTGTCAGCTATCTCCCAAGAGTTTTCAAATTCAGGCAATCCTTCCCATTTGACCAAAACTTCCACTTCTCCTTGGTCATTCCTTCGAGTATCTAATGCTTCTTCAGGTTCTGGTTCCAGCTGCGACACTTCATTCAAACCAGTTGGTAAAGGTTGGAAATGATTCCTTCTTCCATAGACCCAATTAAGCAAACAATAGATTGAAAGAGAATTTCTCCAATAGCATTCACAAGCAACTTTAGCCATAAAGACATTGAATTTTCCTAGATCCCATGGTATTATCCTCACCGGTGAATTTAATACCACCATTTTCACAATGGCTAAATGAAACAACCCCTCTAGGTAGCAAACACTTAGATTCCAAGTAAACATTAAGAATGTTGTCAGAAATTTGTCACTTGTAGTGGATTTCATGAACATGGCATGAACAGCTTGCAAGAAATCAAGGAATTTAAGCACAAACTTATCCTTCCAAATTATGATTGAAGCTAGTGACCTTGGTACCTCCTTTGAAACCATGACTTGGGTAGTGTTCTTTTAAAATTTCAATATTGAACTGAATATTATTATTTCCAGAAATTTCTGGAGACAACTCTGATTGCAAAAGTTGACCCCTTCTTGGAATTCAAAGGTAGTGATCAACATGTCCCCTAACCCTCCAATTATCTTTGGGAACTTATAGTTTTCATGCTTTGAGAGCCTTAAAATATAACAAAGAACAAGTGCATATGCAATGCAGAAAGGCCACTTATCTATTCCATATTCACTTCCCAAAATTGGTTCCTTCCCAGGGTCCCACTGTTGAAAACTTGTCGAGTCAGCTTCAAACAATCGAATCTGTAGGACAACTTCACTCACTCTGTCTCTAGGTGACCTGCAGTTGCTCTCTTTCAAAATCACTGAAGCTCGCACATAATCAATCATAGGTCCAGCTAAGAAAATAAAAACCTCCATTGAAGTATCTAAAGGATCAAGGGCATATGCTATAGGCTTTTCCAACAACATAAGAAAACCACTTTCTATATCTTCCATGTAACAATTCATTGTATGAATGAATAAGTGTACTGATATTGTTTCTTCTTTCATATTTCTTCCATTCAAAACAAGAATGATGAACTTCAAAAATTTGGTAGTATTCCTAGGATCCACAAATTCTTTAAGACTACGAATGAATTCAAGCAGGTTATCAAAGAGAAATTGTTCATGGAGCATAACTTCAACCTCCTTTGTGTACCCTCTTACCAGATCATCGTCTACTTGGATAGTTAGCATAACCATGTATTCATACATTCTCTCAGTGTAGTAAGCATTCCCATGTAATTTTCCCCCACCTTGCAGCACCGAATAATCATCATTTGGTGATAAAAGATGAGTCAAAATTGTCCAACACAAAGCCATACCATTACAATACCTTTTCTCCTGAACACTAATGATATGATAACATTGGACTAGGTCCATGAGATCAAGAGTTTGACCCAACTCACCTAAAACGAAGCACTGACCTGTTTCTATCCCCTTCAGATTCATATAATCAACTGTACCCACCCCCTCCTTTTTCATAATCCAATTGTTATCATTAAATTGAACTAAGCTCAATAACTCTATTCCTGCCCACATTGCTAATTCCTTCAAAATCAAACAAAATTTAATTTGGGTCTGACCCATTATGTTAAAAGAGATACCAACCTTGCCAATTGACCCATTTGCCCTTTGATCTTCTTTTCTAATCCAAGTCAAATCAACCGAGTCAAGAGCTAGACCCACCATGTAAGATATCAAAACTACCCTTCTCTCTTCAACAAGAGAAAACCTTCCACGTTCTCCATTAAAGAAATCTCTACTCCCATGTCCGGTGGTTCTCGCCATGGTGGAACCAACACAAGTCGATATAAGTCTGGCGGTTTCGGTGGTGGTTTGATAACAATCACCTGCTCTTTTCTTTCTTGAATATCTGTGTTTGCAAAGATTCGTTCATGCAAATCGGAGTCCGGCGAAGATCGCTGTGATAGTACTGTCACCGATCGGCCGGTGTCTAGAGGCTTTGACGGAAGTCGTGGCGTTTGACTGCGATGGTGGTTCAACTCTGCGTTTGGCGATTTCAGTGGTTTGAGCGGCAGAACTCGCTGCGGTGGTGCCGTCACAGGTCTAGTGGTGTTTTGCCATGTTGGCGGAGGCTGCACCGCTGATCTATGTACACAATCGTTATCTGCCATCGTACTTAGCACCCTCATTTTCTCGGTCTCAACCTTAACTGTAGTTGCAGACACCTTCATCACTATTGTTTCCGGCTGAAACTCAGATTTGTTTAGGTGAGTTTCTTCTCTGACGTCGTAGAAATTATGGTTACTACCATCAGTTTGCGGTGGTTGAGGTGAGTCCCACGACCACGCACTATTATCGCTCCATTCCTCCTCTTCGTGATAGTGGTGCACTCTTCCCCGTGGTCGCCCACGAAGACGGTTACGACGAGCCCGTTCCTCTTGAATGAGCTCGCGAAACTGCTCCACCGTGACTGGCGGTCTTGATTGTTGTTCCAACAACATCTGACGAATTTGTTGCAACTTTGTTTCGATGTTTCCCAATTTTTGTTCCATTGAATCAAATCTCGCATCCATCGTTTTCTCTGGTGTGCAGCGCAAACCAAGGCTCTGGATACCAATTGATAGGACTCGATCTCGATTACTACTGAACATTGATCAATAAAATAAAACAGTAGAATATAGTAGTGAATAGAAATTCTTATTACTGGAAATAGCTAGAGTTCATGTGGGATCTAGCTCACAATACAAACATAAGACTAAAATGAAAGGAAATAAGCTGTAAATGATAAAGGAGGCACTTCGAGAGGCCTTAGCTCTCCTAGGGTAAAATTCACCACTCAAATCATGCATAAAAAATAGTGGCAGGAAAACATTCTCCTATTTAATCAATCAGGTCTAGATTTACTTTTTCTTCCCTCGCTGAATAAGGAAACATTCCTATAAGGGAATGGTTAGCTGTATCATTCTGCCCACGTTTCCTTTTATAAAATCTGTCATAACTATCAGATACATTATGTTCTTTATTCTTAATTATATTCTTGATAACTGAGTTGTAGATACTGAGTTGTTTGTGACTCTATAGGTAGTGCTTGTGATTCATGTTTTTCATATATCCGTGTTTCATAGCTTACTCAACATTGACTTGAAAAATGTTAGAGATAAGGAATTTAAATTTGTATTAACACCACATAACATCATAAGGTAAGAGATTGGATATGTATCACATAGAGTATGGATATATGCAATATAGATAAAGAGTTAGATGAACAATGATATAAGGTAAGTTATTGTAATCTTAAATTGATATAAGGTAAGTAAAAAGCAATGTAACAATAGGGGTTTATATAGGGGAAGAGAGATAATAATAATAGTAGTAATAATAATAAAATAATAATAATAATAATAGTCATTAAGGATGTATATTTTGTGAACTAAGAATATATGATTAGGTGCAAGGTGAGAATAACCATGTATGTATGATAGTAGCAATGAGGAGATGTGATTCACTATAATAGTATAAGGTGTAGGGATTGGAAGTACTTAGTTTAGTGTATGAAAGTTTAAGTTGAACATGAGTGTCTAATATATCTTTAAAGTTTTTGAGCTATAAGCTACAATTTTGTAAACTTCTCAGTTAGATCTTGGTCACCACACATATTTTTTCAAAAAACTATTACAATAGAAATATACTATCTTGTATCCAAAAACTATTACCTTCATCTGCTTCTCTGTAAATGGTAAGGAGATCTGCACGAATGCAACAACAAAATTAGAGCAATTAAAAGAAAGAATCATATTTTGTTGAATCTACGAAAATTCATTTGTTTGATATGTTTCTATTTGTAAATCAACAATAGGTAGGAGGTGTTGAATCAACAAGATCAGCCACTGATTGGTTGGTATCTATAGATTGTCTTTAAAATAGAACCTTGCATTTCAATTTTTTATGCTTACTTTGCGAGTGGTTTAGAGTGGGTGTTGAATTGAATATTCTTGAGATGCCTTGTCTGATCTTTGATTGTAGAAAGTCCATTAGGGTCTGTTTAGTTCAGGGGTTTTGGAGCTATGGTTCACTAAGCTAAATAAATTGGGAAAAAGTGTCTGTTAAGTAATAATCCGACACCTTTTTCAAATTTCAATCCTATTGAGGATTCCGCCCTCTTGCAGCCTAATGGTCTGATTTGAAATTCGCCGTTCTTTAATTTTGTCATTGGTTAACCGCATGTTCTTGTGGCATGTCATTTCATTATTTATTTTCAATGACTAAGCTTGGTCTATCTTTCTCTGTCTTGATCCTAGTTTTAGTTTCATATATTATTACTGTTAGTTGAATTGGGGTATAAAAGTGACTGGTCTCTGTCTAGTTCACAACTTTGATATGTTTCGTAATGTTTAATTTCTTTCTTAAAAATAAAATGATCGATTGATATTGGAGTTTCTACTTTCTAAAGTTCATGTAGAAGTTGTTTAGAATGTGTTTGCTGTTTGGAAGAAAAAGCTGGACAGCAGATAATTTAGAGTTATATAAAAACCTCCTAATTACTGCTGATGTCTTTCAAATCATGCATGCTTTATCCCAACACTCACATCTGACATGTTCTCGGTTTTTGTTAGTTGCTACCGGTGAACGAAACATTTATCTTTCGATACAGATAACAACTTTCAAGATTCATACTTGGAGAGAGGAAAAAGGCAATAACGGTATTTAGAAACATGGGGCCATTGAGGACTGCTATTAAAGAAGCATGTGAGAAAACAGTCTCAGTTGTAAAGTTCTTATGCGTTTTACATGTTACGAAAAACTACCTGGTTAACCCTGTTATGGTAAGCATGATTTCTCTTTTAACTTATCACAAATTCGTTTTCATGATTAATAACTAGTCAGTTCCAATTCTGCAGACTTATGGTCCTAGCATGCTTCCTACAATCGATTTGACACCAAACATCTTTCTTGCTGAAAAGATCTCAACTCGATATGGTAAAGTTGCTCATGGAGATATTGTAGTTCATCGCTCACCTCATAACCCTAGCAAGATCTTCACGAAGCGCTTGATTGGATTAGAGGGTGATAGCATTACATATGTTTCTGATCCCGATAACGGTGATGATAAGCTTGAAACAGTTGTGGTATGGTCAATTTTTTTATTAATAATGGTTTTTTCCATTGCTGAATCATATTGAGATTTGTTTTCTAAGTGCCTTCCTTTTTATAGGTTCCAAAGGGTCACGTTTGGGTACAGGGCGATAACAAATATAATAGCAACGATTCTAGAAATTTTGGTCCAATTCCTTATGGCCTTATTGAGAGCAAGATATTCTGGAGGGTAAGTTTGTGCATATACTCTGAAGCCACACACACAAGGCTCTAATTCCTTTTTCCCTTCTTTTTCTTCCTAATCTTTTGATGTTTTATCTGAAGGTATGGCCACTTAAAGGTTTTGGATCGTTCGAGAAAAAATGATCTGAAGCTTTCAATCATGTAAATTACAAATTACAATCTTGAGAAACATCACTGTTTGTTTCGTTTCGAAAGGGAAAACATTGCCTTTGCGGACCATGTCCAACCATTTTCTTTGCGATCTGGAGCTCACTCACTAAAACTATGCATTTTAATCGCCTTATGTTAAAATTGCTACATTTTTTCTGTTTATTATATGAACAGCTTACCTTACTAATTAAGTATTCATTTGTAGCTCTCAAAAATTGAACATTAGACATGATAGTGGATGATCACTATGTGCGACTTGTTTAGATCATAGACTAAAATAAATAAAAAAATCATTCTATTGTGTGTAAAATTTATGGTTTATAGTGGTGCAAACCGAATCACCTAATCAGTAATTTATGGTTTATTGTGGTGCAAACCGAATCACCTTAACCTGGGTTTGAGCTCGGAGTGACAGGTGCAATTTTTCAATTCTATGCTATTTTTGCAAGCTTTTTGGACCTCTCTTTTTTGTGGTCTGTTTAGATGAAGGGTTTTGCAGGGGAGAGCTTACATTTCTCTTTTAAATTATGACCACTATAAAATGATTTTCAAAAAAAATCAATTTAGTGTGATTGATGTATTATATCATCATTTATCACGTGGTTTTAAAATCAATGGTTGAGATTTATTACTGCACCAAATATAATTTCACTGCTCAATAGAGGACAAACCAAGGTCAAATAATTGTAGCCGAGCCTTAACAATGTATGTCATAGAAATTCTATAAATACATGTGAAGATTTTTTATTTTTTTTTTACAATAATACCTGTGAAGATTTGAAGTTTTCAACATTAACATTTACTAGAACTAATACTCTGTTGAAACTCATCTCAAACACTTAAAACTTTCCTTTGAAAAATTATTTTATTTTACTCAACAACTTTCGTAAGTATTTTCAAAACATCTCGTGTTGTTGATTTTCAAAAGCTTTAAAAAGTAAAAAGAAATAGTTTACCGTAATTGTTGCATCATCCTAGGGAAGAGTGATTTTGATACCGCACTATATAAACACATATGTTCTACTTTAGCTTAAAAAGCTTTTCAAAAGCTTTCAAAAGAATTTTTTTTACGTCCTATCTACTTCTTGCGCATTCTACATGTTTTCAATTTTATCGTTTTGCTACTTAAGTAGCGGATATTATAAAAATGAAGAAAAAAAAATTAAGAAATTTTGTAAATATCGTCTGCACGTTATAAAAAACTTCCCCACCAAATCTTCATCCACTCCATATAGATAGGCGAGGATGACAAAAGAAAATCTCATTAAATAAATAAATGAACGGTTTTACTACTATGAGCAACTTAATTATTTAAGAGTGCAAAAATCCCATTATAAATTATGTAATATTTTATTAAATTATTCCTATCCTATAAAAAAAATTATACAAATAATCCAAAAAAATTTAAAACTGAATATCTGGTCTAAAGACCGACTAATCCAATGAGATTAATCTACTACAAATAATTCAAAATTAACTAACAAGTCATGTTAAGAAAATTAATAGTTGAATTTTTATATTGATTTTTTTTAAAATGTTTAAAAAATTGAATGCATTGCTTTAAAAAAAGAATTCTATGTAAAACTTTTAAGACAATTTTCACATTGAACTCTTCTTTTACATGTGTCCTAGGATTTCCCTTAACTAATTTATTACAGTAATTGATAATAAATTAGAGAAATAGTCTAGTAGATAATTATCCAATTAAAGTGTTGAAGGTTAGATAATTATGCAACCAAAGAAAAAAAAATTGTGTCACTTTTTTCAAAAAAACTAAAAATAAATTGTGTCTCTCAAATTTTTAGAGAGAACAAGATAAATCTTCATTCAAAGATTTTACTTGCAAAGCAATTAATCAAACCAATGACCTTTTTTCTTTGACGCAGAATAGAATACCAATGACCTTCAAACTCAATCCTTCGTTACTCGCATTGCATCGACCATATATTAAGGTAACCAAACCCTTTTCTTCTTTCATTTCATTTCTTCCTTTACCTCAAATTTGCATCCAATTTTTCATCTTTTATCGTTTAATTTACATCACGTCGTGCTCTTCCTTTTAAATCTCCAATTTTTGTCAGCCAACATTGTCAATCCATCATATATTTACCATGCCAACATTTTTGCCACAGAAAGTGTGGTATATATTACATCCATGTTTATTATTATTAACTTATTAGAAGATTAATTAATATTCAAACAATCCATTTCTCGACCAGTCCTCATTTCCCGTTTCTGCCTGAAGAACCATGGTTTGAACATTGTTTAATCTTTTATTCTTATATTATAACATCAAATTATTACTATATCACTATATCATTCCATGTGAGACTATAGCGCATTCCATGAATCTTTCACTTTTTTAAATTAACCAAGCAATCAAACGTTGACTCGTGTAAATTATAAACAAAATTATTACTAATCTCATGCTAAAGTTAATACTTTTTAAGTGTCTTTTTCAGTAACATTCAGTTAACAAAGTATATTTTTGTACCTTATTTTTTTATTATACTTTATTTTGAAGATAATTACTCATACTCGTGCTCGTACCTAAAATATGAATTTTACCCTACCCAACCCATTATGGATATTTTTTACAAATACCTATTGTATATGAGTCAAATTGTATATCTAAATGTATTTACGTGAAGAATTTTTTTTACAATGCATTGAAATTAATCTTTTCATTGAATTTTCTTTTAAGTCTTTTTATTTATTTTCATTTGTTTTCTTTTACGTGAAAAAATCATTTATTGACAAATAGTTGATCAAACGGTACCTAAAAGTCTAGTGTAAATAGTTGATGTACAAATATTTTTCCTTTTACGAAAATAAACTCAACTCATATTATTGTTCTAAATAGTAGTAATATTTGGCTCTTTGGTATTGATTAAGGAATGTGGTTGCACTTGCATATATACTGTTATTACATTACATTTTTATTTACCTATTTTGCTTTACCTGAAGATAATTTTTGCTACAGTGAAAAACAAATTCTTATTTTATGACAGTTTCGAAACATGCATGTTTCAGAATGTTCGTTTAGTTTTTTTTTTTTTGGCTTGGGCCCTTGGAGTATGCTCCTCTCAAGGTCTCAAGTTCGATTCACACTGGTGCCAATTTCGGTGGGCTAAGTACATACAGAGCAAAAAAAACTCTGGCTTTAAATGGGGCCCCCGCAAGTGGGCGGTGGGATTGGTCCCCTTGGATTAGTCGGTCCTAAGACCGGATACCAAGTTTTCAAAAAAAAAAACATCAATCAATGCCTAATTAATCATTTCCCACAACACAATTTCCAAGTTTATATATAGCATCCCGGCAAGTAATAAAAAGATGTTGAACATTTTCAATTTGTACCAAGTTTGATTCTTATAGGCAAATAATTCCAAAACATGCTCTCCATAAAGAGGGGTGATATCTTGAATTAAAATCACGCCTCCAAATTGTTTTTCTTTTTCGTTATATTAAATAAGTGTGTTTTTTACATATTTATTTGTTTTTGTGTATTTTGTTGTCCCGTCTTTGTGCGGTGTTGTCCCGTTGTTTTTACCACTAAGTAAATTCATTTTTACCCTTATTTTATTAAGAAAGAGAAAATATATTTAATTAATGTTTTAACTTTAGTAAGGGTACAAATGATAAAGTATCATTAAATATGCATTGGTTTCTTAAAAGGACTAAGGTTTTGGGACAAAACTAAAAGGCTAAAAAGACTAAAGATTTGGGACGGAGGGAGTAATATTTTTACACTATTGAAAATTAAATCAACTCAACAATTTCTTGTACTTTTTAAAAATGAAAATGATAGAATATTTATTTTGATTGATAATTACATGAGAATTAATACACAATTTATTTAGTTATTAATTTTAAACTTTTTTATTGACTGATTAAGTTCTTAAGCTTTATTTACATATGGTTATTTGAGTATATCAAAAAGTTTATAAACAATTCTTAATACCAGTCTTTTCATTGACATTTTATTTAGAAAAAAAATGTCAATTATATAATTTTATTTCTATTTGAGTAAGTAAAAAAGGAAAGTAGTTTTGGTTTATATATGACAGGCCCAAACCCACTTGTTCACATAAGTGAAGTATAAGTCCTAACCCTAGCTAGGTTTGCAAAAGTAAATACGAAGTTAAGCTACCGTATTTCAAATTTTCAAAATAAAATAGCAAACCAGCACATTCATAACTTAGCCAACATTTTCATTCGGTCATTTATTTGCTTAAATAAAAAAAAATGTAGCCATCTTTGCTCTAACACTCAACCTTCTTCATTTCCTTCTTATGAATTGAATTTCATATTAAATCTATATCTGGACGTTTCCTTCCCTGCATTTTTTCTTTCTTATGATTTTTTTTTTCTTTCTAAATCTGGTACGGAGTAGTAGTTTGAAGCGTATGAATTTGTTAAAGAAATCAAAATCGATTTTATGTAGATCTATTTAAATAAGCCCGAAACTCGGTCCAACCGGTAAACTCGCCTGAACCGCTGGTTTGTTCGATTTTTATCCGGTTTACCGGTTCAATGACACATCAGTTTTCAGGCTCGATCGAACTGGACATAGGGTCCGGTTCTTGGTAGAATTGGTCGGTCCGGTCCGATTTTTATTACATTTCTCATTCCTCACCATTCTCCTTCCCCCACTACCCACACCTTCTTGAAAATATAGCTAAAAAATAGCTTATAATTACAACACATTGATATGTTCCGTTTATGATAGAAAGTGGTGGAATGGAATGTAATGAAGTGTGATGAAGTTAAATTTCATTGTTTTGTTTTGCAAAAAATTAATGGAGTGGAATGAAGTGTGGTAGAACCCATTCCATCCAATGCCACTCATTTATCCAATTTTCCATTCCCCCCAAATTGGGGTGTATGCCATGGAATGGAACACATTAATTATAAAATTACAATTTTGTCCCTACTTTACTACTCCCTCTTTTCTTGTTCAACGTTAAACCATTCCAAGTATTCCCTCTTTTCTTGTTCAACGTTTCTTCTTCGTCTATTGTGCGTCCTCCTGCTGCAGTGTTGGTTTTTATGTGTTTTGGATTCAACTAGGAACTCTATTGTCCAACTCCAATTTATTGGGTTTTTTGGGGGTTTTCTATTTTTGTTATGGGATGTTGGGGTTATAAATTAGTTGGGAATTCTCATTCCGTGTAAAATTCTATGGATTAGTATTGGATTCATGAATTCTTTGAGTCCAATTTTTCATACAATTAATTTTGCAGACTCATTGTATGCTGGTATGCTATCATTGGTGCTCTTGTTTGAATGTGTCTTCCTTAACTTTTGTTTTTGTTTCTCTTTTTTTCTTGTAGTTTGTTTAGTTGAGAGTGTGATTTCAGTAGGTACAGTGATATGTGAAGCATTAATTGAATTGAGAAGAAAATTCAACATGTAAATGTTTTATAAATAAAAGATAAAATTGGAATAAAAAATTATAACTCATTCCATTCCGCCCACTTTCCAAATAATAGAGTGGGAAATTAGTTTTGTTCCGTCGTAAAATATCCAAACGATGGAATGAAATATCTATTCCATTCTGTTCCACTCCATTCCATTATGTTATATTTTGTTCCGTTCCGCTCTATTATGTTCCATCAATCCAAACCTAACCTAAGGAAAACAAATGAGAGAGACAAAAAGAAGAACTTGTTTGATCAGTTATGTGTTAAGGTAGCAAATGGTATTCAACACCAACAATATAAAAAAAGACGCAATTGCAGTGGTAAATGATATAACTTTAATGGATAAAAAAATAAATTAAAACAAAACGAGAATTAAGATGAATCAGTCGGCCAATCAAAATCGCGACCGGTTCCCACCATTTTTTTTGGTTTTCTTCGATTTAACAGACCTACGATTTTTCACAGTGGACCGGTGCTTGGCAATTTATTCAATTTCTCACCTTTTTTCTCTCTTCTCTCTCTCTCTCAAGTCTTTCTCTCTTCTCAATTTATTTTCACAACCAAACACACACACACTACAAGATCTTCTTGTTCCATATTTGTATTCTTCTTGTTCTTCTTTTTCCTTATTTTTGATTTCTAGGATTTTCTCTTCTTCCATTACCAAACTTCGACCTTCCCTTCTCTACTTCTATATGTGAACAAACATCATTCAATAATTTATCTCTCACTTTTGCGTATTTATTTTCTTTATGAATACAATTATTTAGTAATATTTTGTGGGGGGCAACACTTAATTTTAATGTTGAATAGCTAAAATTACTAAAATACTTTCAATAAAATAAGAGATTAAGTGGGTTACGGCCGTCTTCTATTCCAAAAAAGAAAAGAAAAAGAGATAAAGTGGGGTCATGTGCCTCCGATTGCATAAACATGCACCATTGTCTGAGAACATCACATTATATATGTAGGGTTTGGGTGTCCAAACTCAAATTTTTCTACTTATTTATTTTAAAGAGTGAATTTCTATTGTACCAAAAAAAAGAGTGAATTTCTAACTGTATTAAACTACTTGATAAAAAAAATATTAATTAAAATTCAAAAGTTTAAACCCTAATTCACCGAAGGTATACTAACATCATCAATGACAAGTTACAACCTTTATTTTTAGGGAGCTTCTATGATGTATATGAAAAAATTTAAAGTATCAGTATATTAGATCGATTAATTATTAAATTAACGATTATTTTATAAATCAAAAAACTATTTTCCAATAATTGTATTTCAGAGATGATAATTTCATAAGAAAAAACACAAGTTCAATATTTTTTTGTTTTTGATAGAGATAAGTTCAATGTTTTATAAGCATTAATATTATACTAACTTTTTTTACATTTTTTCATAAAAAAATTTCAATAATGTCTGTTATGAGTGATAAAAATTCAAAGGCTCTGTTTGGTAAAAATAAGCTATAAGCTAGCTGATAGCTAATAAGCTAGCTTATAGCTAATAGCTGATAGTTGGTAGCTTATAGCTGAAAAGCTAGTAGAATAAAAATAAAGTGTTTGACAAATTTAGCTGTTGTAAATACAAAATGACATAAAAGTACATGGTTAGTGGGTAGTTTTTTTTTTTGTAAGTGTTAGTGGGTAGTTATTACATAATTTAAAAATAAATAAATAAATAAAACTAATAAGGGTAAATATGAAATAAAATGAAAAAACTATAAGCTATAAGCTCATACGCTACTTGAAATAACATCTAAAAAAAATTATAAGCTAGTTAGAGAAGCTCGTTACCAAACACTTCACATTTATATCAAACAAGTTTATAAGCTAGCTTATTAGACTTACCAAAAAGTGCCAACAAAATATAATTTTTTTTACAACTTTGATAAATAGTATTTAGTTATTATGATATTTTAAATGATAAAAAAATGATTTCTTTGATTTTTTTTCTTTTCATTTATCTAGTAATTTAATAATCCAATGTACCGATACATTAAATTTTTTTATATTATGTAATGTACCATATTCCAATAGCAATTAACGGCCAAACAAGCCAAACAATTAAAATCAAACAATCTAAGCACAAGCAACAAAATCTCAAGCAACAACAAGTAAAGGAAAACCAAAAACACCAAGAAATTGGTTACCAGTTTAGTAAAAAAATAACCTATGTGTGAGGGAGCGTAACTATGCATTCACTATAACCAATATTTAAAATGATATCTCAAATGAGTCGCAAGAAATTGGCCTCAAGAAAGAAGTCATAATTTCTACCCAATGAGATCTCAAATGAGTTAAAAAAATTAGTGAACATGTAATGGTTCCCTCTTCTCTAAGTATCTCCCCCAAACCCTAATTCCAATAGCTGCCAAATTGCTAGATTTCGTAGGTTTTAATTACCATGCTATCTCATGCTACCCGCGCATGAGATAGTAGTTAGACCACAAAATTTCTCCTTTTCTCAACATTCCATGTATGTGGCTGAATAAAAAACTTAAGGCAAAATTTCATGTCTTTATTTTATTTTTTAATACTTTGGTCTTTATCTTTTTTTTTTGTAACATTATGATCTTTTATTTTTTATTTGTAATACTTTAGTTCTTTATTTTTTTTATTTGTAACACTTTAGCCTTTTTTTTTATAGATGCTTCCTTTTATAGATGCAAGAACTCAAGCTCTCTCTCACATAACGGTTTTATTTACGATAGAAACTCTTTAAATTAATAATGTAAGGGAAATTTATTAATTTAGAGAGTTATTAATTTATCGATAAATTAATAATTATTAATTTAAAGAGTTTTTAAGTAATTATACTGTACATACCAAATAAAAAGACAAATTAGTCTATGCCTCTTAGAATTACGTTGCAGCGAACCTTGAGACTCAACGTAAATTAATAACTACTGTGTTCATATGCATTGAAAATCAATAATGACTTTTGAAATACAATAAATGTTAGAGATGAGCTCCAAATAGACTTGAACTTTAAGGGAAAACAGACAACTATTGAATCATATTTCAATAGAGTGTAATATATTTTTTTCAGTTTCTATGAATCATTAATTTATGCTTTTCTTGGGACCGAAAATTATAAAGGGATCTCCAGAAAAATTATTATCTTATTATTTTATCGAGTTTTTCAATTTTTTACATTGACTCAAGTCGGGACCGGACAAATTTATTATTTTAGAGAGTTTATTAATTTACCGAGTATTAATTTAAAGAGTTTCTCCCGAATTACATAATCTTCTATAATTGCAATATCTATATAAATTTTATTTTTTTTTTGATAAAAATCTATATAAAATCTTTTATAATTGCTATATATAATTTTTGTTGATTGATTATAATACAAAGATTTTATTTTTATATCTACTAGTAATATACACTAGTATTGTACCCTAAATTCCGGTAAATAATAAATGCAATTTTTTTAATTTCAAATAAAATTTGTTTTGGTTTTATTTTTATATTAGTAATTAAAATTTAGGCAACTATTATTAAAAACTATATCTTTAACAAATCTATAACTCAATTGAAATTATGATATGAATATTATTGTGGGAGACATCATACAGACAGACCTGTAATATTCCAGTCTAGCCAGAAGTACCGCTATTTGCTTCATTAGTAGCCGAGTAACTAGCTACTCTACTTACTTACCTGCATAAGAAATATTAAACGATATATCACTCTTAATTACAACCAACGACATAAGATAAAGAAATTGCAATAATTATTCAAGTCTGTCACATCTTAAAAATAGATATGTATGTCACAAAGAAGATAAAATTCTAAAAACAATTGAACTCACCAAATACAGAACTCTGACCTCCAAAATGGGCTGGCTGCTGGTACCGAATGGAGAACTAGACTTACCAAAAGCCTGAGTGGGGGGGGGGGGGGGGGTGGGGGGGGGGGAGCCAAAACTAAAAGCTGCAGTACTAGAAGCACCAAAAGCAGGAGAGCTTGAGTCCCAAAATGCCGATGAACTGAAAGCAGGAGCCAAATTTGAATCATGCTGTCATATGGAAATAAAAAGAGGCAAGAGAAAATTAACAGTTTCAAGCTAATTAATTAGTAAGGAATGGCATATGCCTCAAGGACTTCATGACATGACTACACCAACCATCGCCATTGAAATTGAAGTTCTGACGGTGAAAATGAACTCTGGGAAGATTACCATGAAGTAGGTTTTTGGTGAATAAAGTGGAGATATAGTTGCGAACGATCATTGATTGGGAGAAAGAGGAGCGAATTTGGGAGCGCCATGAGTGAAAATGATGAATGGCAGAGGATGATGATGAGGGAATGTCCCTAGATTGGAAGGTTGGGCGATGTGAGTTGAAGGACGAGTGTGGGAGATACGGTGAGGATTGAAGGAGAGGTTGGGTTGAGGTTGGTGGTGATGGTAATGGCGTCTGACCACAGTCAACCACCGAACTAAGCTCTGCGGGCAGACAGGAGTGTTCTCACATGTACCGTGGCAACTGGCACCCGTTATTCATAATTTGCTAGACATAGATTAGATTTCAGTTTTTGTTGTTTGTAGTTGTTGTCTCTTGACTAATGCAGTATAACAACTGCAACAGTATTAGCAGTTTTCACAGTTGATAACCTATGAGCAATGACTAGAACTGTTCTTCGCTTCATGATAGAATTCATAGCATCCTGCACCTTGATAAGAAAATTTTACATTTCAATGAAGCTGGAAAAATAAACTCGTATAAACTAATGCGTTAACTCACCTGCACTAAGTATTCGCTTTCAGCATCTAAGGCACTGGTGGCTTCATCAAGTAGGAGAATTTTCGGATCCATAAGTAATGCTCTAGCAATTGCTATTCTCTGTTTCTCTCCTCTTGAAAGCCTTATGCCTCGCTCTCCAACAAAGGTCTTGTATTTTTCTGGGAAATTTGATATAAATTCATGCGCGTTGGCCATTTTCTGCATTCAATTACATACCAATAATGAGCAAATGAAAGATGGGAGAGAGATGTTGTCTCATTTGTGAAAGAAGGCATTAAATATTACAGCTGCATTTTCAATATCAGCGTCGTTAATTTTGGCATCAAATCCATAAGCTATATTCTCCTCTATGGAACAGTTCAAGAGTGTCGGCTCCTGACTCACTATACTGGTCTGCAAATATGGGAGCAAACTGCTTTAGTTGTCGAAGCCATTATCATTTCAGCTAGCTTATAACTTAATTTTATCAGACGGAACCTAAATCAAATCAAGTAACTACTTATATAGCTTTGAATTCATTTGTAAATACCTAAAATCTCTTACAGGTTCCGGACCTCTGTAACAGCCACTAGGACTTTACCTTGGCGCTATAGTGATAGCAGTACAGAGGCAACAACTTTGCATATTCCACCAAATCATGCTTTCGTCAACAGGTTCAATTTCCAAATGCTACTCTCCGTCCACCCCGTTGACCTCCAAATCCTGACTGCCCAATACCAGTATTCATGTCCCTTACATCTTAAAAATAGATAAAATGGGCATCTTGGGATCTCGTTTCAAGCCACAAACAAACGATCAACGGACAACCAGAGCAAATACAATAAAATATGTAATCGAAATCCGAAGCACAACGGGCAAGGATTTTGAGATACTACCAAGATAACCCTAATTAAACCACAGACATTCCATCACAGAAAAATAATACTCATCGGTAAGTCTAATCAACCAACCTGTGTAATAAGCTGCCTCTACTATGAATAATCTACACTGTCAGCTTTATGATCTTTCCGATTAATCTACCCTTTTACAGGAATTTAAAAGGCAACAAAATTGGAACTATAATTTTTTCATACAACAGAGAATCTTAAAACAGAAAAATTCCAATAACAGAGAATTGAATCAATGTGCTTGTGAGGGTAACTTATCACATAATTTCAAAATCAAGCTCAAAATCTAACCTACTGAATTCAAATTTCACAAACCAATCTCAACAACGTATCATAATTAACAATTTCTAGGTTTCCAATAATTTTATATCACTAAATAGAACAAAGACCTAAAATTGAAGTGAAAAAACAAAAACCCTAAATTTCATCGCTAATTCAACTGTGGTCATAGTAATAATGTAAAAAAGTTGAATTAAAGGAAAGAAAACGATAAGAGAAAGAAAACGATAGAGGAAAAAAACTTACTTTTTACGCAATTCAATTTATGTTTGTGTAGCGTCAAATTTAAGCTGATTATTCATTGGATCAAGAATTAAATCAAGAAACCCAAAACAAAAATAATAATAATAATAATGGCCAAAAACAAAACATTGCATTAAATTTGCACGATCAATATTTGACAATGAGTTAATGAATTGTACACATTAATTGATCATAACTAACTAAATTCTATATATATATATATCATTCGATCAATAAGGTATTACATTAAATTTGAGCCTAAATTGGTTAATTTCTTTTCGTCCATCGCGGAACCTAAATTGAGCCTCAAATTTTGTAAAGAAGCCTTGAATTCTTCAAGAGATTCTAAATTCATATCATCAATAGAATCACACCACCAAGGGTAAATAGAATCACTATTCTCTTTCTTCTCACCACCAATCATAGCTTTCAAATTCTTATCTTCTTCTTCAAGTTTCTCTTCAATTGCCTCATATTCAAACCTTAGAGTTTCAACAATCTCTTCTTGCTTCTTTTTCTCACCGTCTTCCACCATGTCTTTTCCGGTCAAAAATTGTTTAACAACGGAGTCACAATTAGGATAGCCACATGTATAGAGTTTATTGTCAGGTGACATGATGATGAGTGCTGTTTTTGCATTGCACAAAACAGAGAGCTCTGTTACTTTGTTGAAGAGACTGAGTTTGCGTTCTGAAAACTTCTTGTCTGATTTGTTGATTTCATCAAATTTTCTCTTTCGCGGCGCCATTAAACTTCTCTTATGTGGGAGGGAGGGAGGGAACAAAAGAATAAAAGAAGTGCCTTCTTTTCTCTTAATTGTGTAAATTAAAAGGAAAGAATAAAAGAAGGCACTGTTGTCTTAATTGTGTAAATTGTGTTGCCTTTTATAGACAATAAATGCAAGCTGTGCGCAATAAATGCAAATTATGCAATAACGGTTCTTTTTTTTTTTATAAACACACGTGACTAATTATTAGTATCAAATCTTTTTTTTTTTTTTTGTTACATATTAGTATCAAATCTTTTACCTAGCTGATCACCTTTAGATTTATTAATGCACAAATTTAATCATTAATATCTTAAATTATCAATTATTAAAAATTAAAAAATTATACATTTTAAAAATACTCATTTAAATAAATCAAACAACATCTCATATATTAATATTTGTATATATATATATATATTTGTAGAAAAATTCAGTCAAAGGAGATTATATGAATAGTAGATGAAGTAAAAAATAAGTCATTTATTTTGGGACCAGGGAGTATAATTGTATTTGTAATATATATAAAATAAAAAATCTTTAATAATTGCTTTGTTTTTGCATAAAAAAAAAAAGCAATTATCTTTAATAAAAAATCTTTAATAATTGCTATATACAATTTTTGTTGACAGACTATAATACAAATATTTTGTTTTTATATCTACTAGTAATATACACCAGCATTGTACCAAAAAAATTAGACAAATTATAAGTAATATGGTCGGGCCGGGATGTCCACGGGATGGGGGTGCTTCCTTGATCCCCGCCTTAAAGTGTCTCTGGGAAAACTTTCCCCTCAATCCCCGTTCCACTGGAAAAAAATGTCCGAACTCAAAACCCCAAACAGATAATCCCCACAAGGATCCCCATTAGATCCGAGTTATCTCAAAACTACTACCTCTTAAATTTACTCATGAGTATTCGAACTATTTTTGTAGTAGCAGTTTAGTTGTATTTTTATGTTAAAGAAAAATGATTTTTATTTTTAAATGAGCTTTTGTTAAATTGTGTTTGGCCCTGCTGCTTAAAGTAGATGATAAGTCAAGAAAATGGCAGACCAGCAATACTTTAGTAGGGTTGACTTAAGGGTAAGGCCACTAAAACAATCATCTTTGACCTCCAAAAATATAAAAGAAATTACTTATTAAAAAAGTCTCATATTTCAAAGTTAATATTGCTTGGATAAAGACTAAATTAAATCAATTGAATTTATTATCAAATAATAAAATATCAAATAAAATTACATTAATTTGATTATTTTGCATTCTAAAACACATGAAAAAAATTAAAATTAATATTTAAAAATCTTACTAAAATATTATTACATGTTATAAAAAATCACATTTTTTCCAAAATAAATAGGCCTCATTTGTGTTTTTTTTTTTTTAATGGTAAATTGTTAGTTCTTAGTATATTATAATGTTAGTTTTTTCTGCTTGCAATGACTTAATCCTGAACCTCTAACCCCTTAACCCTTGGCTCATTTTGGAGGGTTCATTTTTCTTTATTATAACACAAAAACCTTTCATGGAGTGGTTGTCAAGCAATGTGTAATTATTTCTTGAGTTTTCAAAATAAAATTTTACTTACTTTATAGTAATCGAACTCTAAATTATTAGGCCCATTCTCTTGAGAACAATAGGGTACCGCAAAAAAAAAAGATCAATCATATGTTCAAAAAATCAGCATGCACACGCTACTTTAATTCTACTAGCTTATATTGTAAAATAAAATCTACTAGCTTATTCAATGGAAAGACCATAAAGCAATTCCTTGAGACATTTGTACGACTGCTTTTAACTGCTTTACAACCATCAACTGCTCTCTTAAGAGCTAGAGTCAGTGCTCAAATGGAATAATCAACTGACCAAAGTCATGCTCTCCAACACCTATGCGAAATCCACCCACTGACCACCACCGTCGCAAGCACCGTTCCTGTCAAAACCGCCAATGAAACCGTCGAACCTCTGCCTTGATATGACATCGCCCAGTCAGGTGCATTAGATGTTGGTGATGCCCTGCTTGAGAAAATGCTTCCGACAAGCCCAGACGAAAGTGAATTGAAGAAGCTTGATGGACTAAAACCAGCCATCTGTCCAAAGGGGAAGGTATTCCGACCAAACTCAGAACCAGAAGGTGCATTTGTAGAGGCTGAAGAGCCCAATTGATAGTCCTCCCATCTTAGCTCCTCATGGCTTTTATCATTGTAAAGAAGAATGGCTGATATAGACTCCAATTTTTCAGTCTGTCCAGAACGTATATCTGCACAACAGAATTATCAGTCATCGCTGATGAAAGCCAGCAGAATTATCAAATCATTTATTTTAGTTATTTAAAAAATTGTACCTTTATCTCCAAATGGGTAGAAAGTACCAAATGCAGAACTAGCCAGACCACAAGCCTTAGTGGATGAGCCAAAACTAAAACCAGGGATACTAGAAGCACCAAAAGCAAAAGAGCTGGAGGTCTCAAATGCAGATGTGCTTGAAGAGCCAAATGCCGATGAACTGAAAGCAGGAGCTGAAGTTCCAAATCCAGGAGAAAATGATGAAGCCTTCGATGCAAATGGGTTGTTAGAATTAGGTGTTGTGCTAGAGAAGGGATTGGCTGATGATTGACCAAATACAGGTGAAGGAGAAAAGGCATCGGTCTTTGTCGTAGATGAATTAAAGCCTGCCATACCGGTTGACTGAGGAGCTGAGGCAATCGGTCCACCTAAATTTGAATTAATGAAAGCCAGCAGAATTATCAAATTATTTATATTTTAAAATTAAAAACAGATGTACCTTTATCTCCCAATTGATAGTCCTCCCATCTTAGCTCCTCGTGGCTTTTATCTTTGTAATAAGACATGGTTGATATGGACTCAAATTTTCCTGGTTGTCCAAAGCACCCATCCAGTTCAGTTGTAGCTGAGTAACTAGCTACTCTACTTCCACCCCGCTGACGTCCAAATTCTGACTGCCCAATACCAGTATTTTCAAATGTTTGAGTGGGAGTACGTGATCCTGCTCAAGAAAATAGGAAAAGATTGCCTCTCAGTTACAATGACATAAGATACAAAAAATGCAATAATTATTCAAGTCTCTTACATCTTAAAAATAGATATATCACAGAAGATAAAAATTCTAAAAACTATTGAACTCACCAAATGCAGAACTCTGACCTCCAAAGGCCGAGGTTGTACTCCCAAATGTGCTGCTGGTACCGAATGCAGAACTAGACTGACCAAAAGCCTGAGTAGAGGAGCCAAAACTAAAAGTTGGGGTGGTTGCACCATATGCCGGAGTGCTCGTTGCACCAAATGCAGGAGTGCTCGTTGAACCAAATGCAGGAGTGCTCGTTGCACCAAATGCAGGAGTGCTCGTTGAACCAAATGCTGGAGTGCTCGTTGCACCAAATGCAGGAGTGCTCGTTGAACCAAATATGCTGCTTCCAAATGCTGGTTGTAATTGTAGGGTGTTACTTCCAAATGCTTGTTGTGGTGGTTGGATGGCACTACCAAATGGGTTTGTTTGAGTAGGAGTAGAGCGAAATCCTCCAAAAGCAGGCTTCTGACCAAAAACTGATAATCCGATGAAGGAAGAGAGTTTGTTATCAGATAGAATTAGAAAACTACAAAATATAATAATTTAGTAACAATAAAATAGGCAGAAAAGTAAGCCAAAAGATGCTAATGATTACCATCATTAGATATAAACAAAAGAAAACTAGCTAATACAAATCTCAATTGTTAATGTTATATGATCTTCAGGTCTTTAAAAAGAACTATAACTTAGCATTGAATAGAAAATCGCATATATTGACAATTCTGTCAAGTTATTAAAATCGCATTGAATAGAAAAGCATATATACAAATATCGATCGTTGTTATGTAATATTCTTAGTGTTTTTGTTCTTATGTGTTTCACATGGGATTTTGAATTAATTCGTGGCTCCGATGATATCGATATACTAACATGTATATAAACAACTTAGGAGGTGGATTATGGAGGTAGCGGAAGGACAGAACAAACCCATAAACAGGATGTATCACACACACACACACACACACACACACACACATATTCACATGGAATCTTTATTAGAAAAGAAAGAAAATACCATAGTAGTAAATTCATAATTAGGCAAAGATTGACAGTTGTTTTGCAAATCCTCCATAAAACCAAAATCTTCCTAAAAGCATTAGGTAAGCACTACAAAGAAACTATGTGTTTGAAACTGGTATATTTCTTCTGTAAAATATGGTGCTTCTCACAAATCACATGACACTATAAATAAACTGGTTTCAAAGGCTACAGATAGCAATACAATTAATAAATGAAAAAAAGAATTCCATAGAAAAGACTACCTCCAAATGGCGACGATGAATTACCAAAAGCTGGAGTTGAAGATGGCCCAGATGCTGGCATTGAACTATTGAAAGCTGGTGAAGACGAAGCGGAAGTAGTATTGGAAGAGAAGGGTGGCAATGTTTGAGTTGCACCAAATACACCTGTGGAAGTACTTGAATTACTTGTTTGCAATCCTAATGGAGTTGGAATACCAAATGGCTTAGAAACAGAAGGATTGTTACTTGAATTGTTCTGCTGCCCAAACACTGACTGAGAGGAGCCAAATGGATGCGACGACGACTGTCCAAAAGCTGTTAAAATGTTTCCATATATTAATTAATAGTTTATTGAAGTAATCAGTAAAGAAAAATTCTTCACTATACTTAAATGGTAACAATTAATAATAACAAATAATAATTGCAATACCATAGAATGCCAAACAAATAAACATTGTCCAATAAATAATCAGCCGTATTAGAGGTTTGATAAGCAAACAAAAATTGCAAATTATGTTTGGATTCATGGGATGGATGGAATGGAGTGGGCATGGTTACATAGTATATTCTTTTGTGTGGATATATTACAATAAGATGGAATGGAACAAAATTGTATGCATCCAATCACATTTATTGCTTTACTCTATTTTGCAATGATTTCCCCTCGATGAATGTTTGACCTATGCAATCCAATAAGAAAGATAAAATGGACATCTCGGGATCTCATTCTAAGACACAAACGGACAACCAGAGCAAATAAGATAAAATATCTACTCCAAACCAAAGTCAAAAGGGCAAGGATTTTAAGATAATACCATGACGAAATAAAAGTAATACTCATCGTCGGTAAGTCTAATCTGAGACGACTCAACAAACTAAACCTGAAGAATAAGAAACACTCTTAATCCAAAAATAACAGCACAAGGTTCAATACCACAAATAAGATTCTCTACCAGAGACGCCAGATCATGAAACACCAGACAAGCTATAAAATTTTGAAACAAGAGATGAACACAAACTGCCACTCCTCATATATTTATAGTTGGAAACATCCTGCTGCTTCCATTAATATTTTATTATATGTATAAAAGTATAGCATTATAGTATATGAAACAAGGACCACGATCTAGCTCAACTAGCAATCGCAGTATTATTCAAACACGAGAATGTGAGTTTCAAGTGGTGCTTGCCACTTAGTCTACAAACAAAAAAAGAAGATAAAAAGGAATACAAATTTTATAATAGATTTCATTCCGTTCCATAAACAATGGAATGTGATAGTTATTCAATTTCGTTCCACTCCATTTTTTTCCAAATATAGTCCTCTCTATTTAAAACCGATTGGTCCCTCAAGTATCACATTTGTTGCAATTTTGGTCCAAACCCAGACTTTGTATCCCCCAAACGGTTATGTTTTGTGCCTTCAGCTAGAATAATATAGTCATTTGATTCAGTAGTTGTTAAGTCAGGAGCAAATCTAGTGCTTTAACTTTTATTTGTTGATTTTGCATTAATTCTATATTTTATACCCCGATATTGGGTATTTGATCTACTTTTGGTTATTGTCTGGCTTTTAGCCTTTTGCATGAATGAAACATTACATCATTTGACAAAAAAAAAGAAGATAAATTTTGGCCCCAGTTGTAGTATTTTATCTTGAGTTTAAACAATGGGGGTAATAAATAACCACTGTTGGGGACAACTACCAATTTTAAGGCTAAAAATATTGATTGGTACCAAAATTTTCATTAATGTGATACAATAGAGGAACCAAAAGTGTAATAAGCTTATATTTTACAATTAAAATAAACGTACCTTTAGTTCCCAATAGATAATCCTCCCATCTTAACTCGTCATGGCTTTTATCTTTGTAAGAAGGCATGGCTGATATGGACTCCAATTTTCTAGGTTGTCCAGGGCCAAACTCTGTTTCAGTTGTAGCCGAGTAACTAGCTACTCTACTTCCACCCCTTTGACCTACAAATGCTTGAGTGTGAATTTGTGGTCCTGCATAAGAAATATGAAACGATCACTCACAATTAAAACGACATATAATAAATTGCCATAATTATTCAAGTCTGTTACATCTTAAAAATAGATATATCACAAAGATAAAATTCTTTTTTTTTTTTGACGGACACAAAGATAAAATTCTATAAACTATTAAACTCACCAAATACAGAACTCTGACCTCCAAAAGCAGGGATACTAGAGGAACCAGAAGCAAGAGAGCTGGAGGTCCCAAATGCAGACGTACTTGAAGAGTCAAATGCCGATGAACCGAAAGCAGGAGCTGAAGTTCCAAATCCAGAAGAAAATGTTGAAGTCTTCGGTGCAAATGGGTTGTTAGAATTAGGTGTTGTGCTAGAGAAGGGATTGGCTGATGATTGAGCAAATACAAGTCGAGAAAAGGCATTTTTCTGTGTCGTATATGATTTAAAACCTGCCATACCAGTTGACTGAGGAGTAGAGGCAAGTGGTCCGCCTAAATTTGAATTAAGTCAAGGTCACCAATGAAAGCCAGAAGAATTATCAAATTATTTCTATTTTAAAATTAAAAAAAGATGTACCTTTATCTCCCAATTGATAGTCCTCCCATCTTAGCTCCTCGTGGCTTTTATCGTTGTAAATAGACATGGTTGATATGGACTCAAATTTTCTTAGAGTTTCAGAAGAGCCCCCATCCGGTTGAGTTGTAGCTGAGTAACTAGATACTCTACTTCCACCACGCCGACGTCCAAATTCTGACTGCCCAATACCAGTATTTTCAAATGTTTTAGTGGGAGTATGTGATTCTGCATAAGAAAATATGAAAAGATCACTCTCAATTACAATGAGAAAGATACCAAAAAAATGCAATAATTATTCAAGAGTCTTACATCTTAAAAATAGATATATCACAAAGAAGATAACATTCTAAAAACTATTGAACTCACCAAATGCATAACTCTGATCTCCAAAGGCTGAGTTTGTACTCCCAAATGGGCTGCTGGTACCGAGTGCAGAACTAGACTGACCAAAAGCCTGAGTGGGGGAGCCAAAACTAAAAGCTGGGGTACTAGAAGCACCATAAGCAGGACAACTTGAGTCCCCAAATGCAGACGCTGTTCCTGATGAGCCACCAAAAGTTGGGATTGTTGTTGCACCAAATGCGGGAGTGCTCGTTGCACCAAATGCAGGAGTGCTCGTTGAACCAAATGTTGGTTGGGATGAAGCACAAAAAGGTGCTGAAGAATCAAATGGGCTTGTTTGAGTAGGAGTAGAGTGAACTCCTCCAATAGCAGGCTTCTGACCAGAACATGATAATCCTACGAAGGAAGAAAGTTGGTTATCAGATAGAATTAGAAAAGAAAACTACAAAATATAATTACAATAAAATAGGCAGAAAAATAAGCCAAAAGATGGTAATGATTACCATCATTAGATATAAACAAAAGAAGGATGGCATAAACTAGCTAATACAAATCTCAATCGTTAATGTTAAATAATCTTTAGGTCTTTAAAAAGAACTATAATTTGACAATTCTGTCATGTTATTAAAAGAGCTATATTATAATTTAGCATTGAATAGAAAATCATATATACAAACCTCGATTGTTATGTTATTTAATCTTCATGGTGTTTTTGTTCTTTAGTGTTTCACATGGGATTTGTATTAATCCATGGGTTGATGTGGATATACTAGCATGTATATTAAAACAACTTAGGGGGTTGACTACAGATGTGGGGGAAGGACAGAACAAATCCATAAACAGGATGTAGCGCACACACATACTCACATGTAATCTTTATCAGGGAAGAAAGGAAATACCATAGTAGTAAATTCACAATAAGGCAAAACTGGTATTGTGATTCTCACACATCACATGACACTACCAATAAACAGGTTTCAAAGACTCCAATGAAAACAATCTATAGATAGCAAGACAATTAATAAATGGAAAAAATATATAAAAAAAAAAAAAAAAGAAAAAAGAATTCCATAGAAAAGCCTACCACCAAAAGATGGAGTATAAGATACCCCAAATGCTGGCATTGAACTATTGAAAGTTGGCGAAGACGAAGCGCTGGAAGTAGTATTGGAAGAGAAGGGTGACAACGTTTGAGTTGCACCAAATACACCTGCGGAAGTACTTGAATTACCTGTTTGCGATCCTAATGGAAGTACTTGAAATACCCGTTTGCGACCCTTATTACTTGAATTGTTCTGCTGCCCAAACACTGACTGAGATGAGCCAAACGGGCTTGACGACGACTGCCCAAAAACTGTTAAAAAATGTCCATATATTAATTAATAGTTTTTCGATGTAATCAGTAAAGAAAGTTACTTCCTATACTTAAATGATACTCCCTCCGGTCCTAAATATAAGATAAAATCAACTTTTTAGATTCATTAAGAATCTAATGCATCTGATTCATAATATGGACTAGATACATTAGATTCTCAATGAATCTAAAATGTAAACTTCCTCTTATATTTAGGACCGGAGGGAGTGACAATTAACAACAACAATAATAATGACGATAACATAGAATGGCGAACAAATAAACATTGTCCACTAATGATCAATCCTAGAAAGTTCCTTCACTATAAGTTAATCAACATGAACACCGAAGCAACGATTTCTCCTCGATGAAATTCCGACTAATACAATCCAACAGGAAAGATACAATGGACATCTCAGGATCTCGTTCCAAGCCACAATTACAAACGATCAACGGACAACCAGTGCAAATAGGATAAAATATCTACTCGAAATCCGAAGCCAAACAGGCAAGGGTTTGGCTTCGAATTTTGAGAAACTACAAATATGACCCTAATTAAACAACGGTGATTCCACCACAGAAAAATAATAATACTGATCAGTAAGTCTAATCAACCTATGTAACAAGCTAAACCTGAAGAATAACAAACAGTCCTATAACTTAATGATAGTAAAATAGAATGTGATAGTTATGATCAATTTGTCGTTCTTGAAACAAAGCTTAATGATAGTAAACTTACGATTTGTTGAAGCAACCATGTTTACAATGAAAGGTGGAACCTTGTTGGTCGCTAATAACTGCAACGAACATCAAGAAACATGCAAGAAAGGAATAAGCACTTAAATAATTATTATATGAATATGAATGAATGAATGCAAGATATGAATAAGCACTTAAAGAGAGTAAATCGAACCTTGTGGTTTAAGGAACAAAGAAAACAGAGAAACGAATTAATAAGAGAGAAATAGGTTACAGTCAAATTGGGAAGAAACAAGAAACTGTAGATTTTGATATATATATAAAAAATAAAAAAATAAATAAAAGAACTTACTTTTTACGCAGACGTAGGAATTTGAAAATTGAATTTCAGCGTGAAATCTCCGTCGTCGACCGTTTTCATCTAAGACCGTTTTTACCATTTTATTTTTAAAAATCAAATCAATTTTTTTTTTTCTTTTGTTAAGGGCTTGTTTGGCCCAACTTTTTTTAGAGTTTATACAAATAATTTATGCAATTTTTATATATTATTATAAGTTTATCAAAGTATTTTATGATAAAATAGCTTATAAAATTATAATTTTCACTGGTGTGAACTTATAAAATTGCATAAAACCTAATTTATATTGGATAAGTTCTAAAAAAAGTTGGGTCAAACATGGCTTAAGTAGCCTGGTGGCTAGAAAATTCAATTTAAAGATGAATAAGGTCCTGTTTGGATTAACTTATTTTTGAGTTTATGCAAACAACTTATGTAATTTTTATTTATTATTGTGAGTTTCTCAAGGTAGTTTAAGATAAAATAACTTATAAAAATACAATTTTAACTAATTTGAACTTATAAAATAGTATAAAATCTTATTTATATTGCATAAGCTGTTTGCATAACCTCAAAAATAAGCTAATCCAAACAGGCTCTAAGTGAAGTGTCCGGGGTTTGAAGTCTGACTCCTGCATGCGATGTCCTATCAACTGAAATAAGCTCGGGGACAAATCAAATCAGTCTTTTTTTTAAACGAAAACGGTATTTTATGATACTTTTGATTTATTTATTTTTTAAAAGAAGTAGATGAACACATAAGCAGAAAATAAGATAATGGACTGTAAAATAATTTAATATTTTCATCAAATATTTTATAATTATATACCCCACTTTAATTGTATGACATGATAAAATAAGTATTTGATTTTTATTGAATGTTATTTTAAAATTATTTTACCCTAATACAACATATATATTAAACTCTAAAATAAAATGAAATATGGACTGACAATTTAAAATAATTTACATTGTAAACCATTTATAATTAATAATATATTATTATATATGCATCTTTATATTAATTTTTTTATGTAGTCAAACAAATTTTATTAAAGATAAACATCACAAATTAAAGTAATATGGGATTTGGAACAAGTTACACAATATTTTGTTCTTTTAACATTTTAGTTTTGTGACTTTGTCTCAAAATTCTAGTTTTTTTTTTTTTTAAATTAAGATTTAATTAATGATATTTTTCTTTTTGTACCTTTACAAAAGCAAAAATATGAAATGTTTCTTCGATCCAAATAGTATTAGGCCTAGTAAAAGAGTGTTGGGTCAGGAGGTCAATTACTTAAATGAATCTCAGTTATTTCGAGAGAAATAGTCTCTACAGTTGCGCGTGCGGAGGATACGTTTGATTTTTAAAAAATATATGGGCCATCAAATGGGCCACTTTATTGCCCTCCCTCAGAATATTTTTTTTACCCCCGACCCATGTTTCTCTCAAACCCCCTGATTTTTGTTTCTCTCAACCTAAACTGAGTTCGAAAAACATTTTTTTGCTCGCTATGGTTCGAAATTTGTTTTTCAAACTGGTCCTTTTTTTTGGCTTTCACCATCAATTTAATCTGGTTTGAGGGTCAGTTTTGATATCAAGCGGTTCCAACCCTCTCCCGATTGCAGTTGCTGGGGAGACAGAACAAATAACTTAGTATTCAGTTACCTCTAAACAGTACTATTGCTTCATCTATCATATTTCGTCAATCCAACTTGAAAGAAACCAAATTTGTGACATTACAAGTAAGGGTTAATTAATGTTATAATTTTTTTTTATTGATTATAAGTGTATTTTAGGTTTTAGAGTTGTTGATTAGGTTGTTGAATATGAGTTGTTTGATCAGTTTAATTTGATTAGTTTGTGATTAGTTAATCGTGATATTGATGATTTTCTGATTTTGTTTGTGATTATTGAATCATGTTAATGATTAGGTGATAATTTGTTGATAATTAATTTTATGATTATTGTTAGGAAAATGCTAAAGTGCCCGCGGGATACTAGTTAAACATACTAATAGTATGAAAGTTTCACCTTGAAACTTGTGCATTTAACACATTAAAAACATAAAAAATCATCTTTCTAGCATTAATTTTATCTTTTAATTTCCTTTTTTAGTATGTTTAACAATTGTCTTGGGAACATGACCCTTATTGTTAATGTGCTCTAAGTGTTTGATGAAATGATTCAATGAACATTTTATTTAAATTTTTTGTTGTGTAGATATGGAAGAAAAATGTAGGGAGAGGAAGATATGGTAGGCAGAGAAATGTCCATGGTTTGGCACGTAGAGAGCTTGCCACAAATGATTCTCCTCCTCGAAAAAGAGGTCGTCCTAGGAGAGGAACATATGTTGATGAAGGTTCGGGTTCAAGCTTACGAGCACACGTTCAAATTTCTCGGTTTCTTGTATGATGATGTTATTTTATAAGTTTATACTAGTGGAAATTGCATTTTTATAAGTTATTTTATCATAAACTACTTTGACAAACTTATAATAATACATAAAAATTGCATAAGCTGTTTGCATAAGCTCAAAAATAAGCTAATCCAAACAGGGCCTTGGTGAAGGAAAACAACTTTTGAATTAGTTTGTATAATATTCAGGATGAATTAATATATATATATATATATATATATATATATATATATATATATATATATATATATTTGATCAAAGTTCTCTTATACAAATGGTTTAATAGTTGATCAAACTCGCGGAGCCTAAAAGCTTGCAAATGGATAGCGCTTTGGAAGAGTTATTGTCGAACATTGTGGCTGCACTGCATAAATTTCAGAAGAATGTCATTTCATCAAAAGTGGTCTAGAGAAATGTATGATACATGCAGAAAACAAAGGAAACTAAAAAAAGGACAAAGTTTTGAATGAAGTACATACAAAATACAAAGATGCGAATCATAAAATCATAAATGTCCACATACAAGTAAATCAATTATTAGCAAGTATATAGAATTATGCTAAATCTTCAAAGAAAATTATACAATCCAAGGCAATGATTTCCCCTCGAGGAATATCTGACCTATGCAATCCAATACGAAAGACTCAACAAACTAAACACGAAGAACATGGTTGAATACCACAAATAAGATTCTCTACATCATGAAACACCAGAGATAAACACAAACTAACACTCCTCGAATCAATCCTGTCGATAATCTACACCGTTAAAGCCATTCACAGTAATTTAAAAGGCAACAAAATAGCGTAAATTAAACTGCTATCGGGAGGGGGTTGTAACTACTTTATGTCAGAACTGACCTCCAAATCAGATTAAACTGATACGCAACCTCTCAGGTTATAACAAGAAAATTATAAAGAAGGATAGAAAAGTTACCGTTTGTTGAACCAGGCATTGTTTATTTATAGCAGTTGAACTGAAATCAAGATCAAAATATTAGTGTTACTGTTAAATAAACACACAATGAATGAAACAAAACGAACCTTACGAAAGCGGGAACAAGTTTCACAGAGAAAATAAAGTAGCAGTGAAATTGGGAAGAAGAGAGAGATTAATATTAATATATACTGTATTACAAACTTACTTTTTAAGCTGACTTATTTCTTACGCTTTTAATTTCAACTGCCCTTGTAATTTTTAAGCAGACTTATTTCTTACGCTTTTAATTTAAAATGAAAAAAAAATCTTTTCATTTTGCCCTTGTAATTTAAAATTACTTTGATTTTAGTCATGTCACACAAAATGGTGACGTGGCCAGATTTAGCACTTTGGACACTATCAGGATTCACGTGTTCATAGAAAGTTGACTTGACAAAATTGGCATGTATTACAAGGACTAAAACCAAAATTCGCACAAATTATAATTAAGGACGAAAACCAAAATTTGCACAAATTATAGGGATGAAAACCTTCAGATCTCTCTTTAACAAACTCATGTATGAGTGCCTTTATGAGTGGACTTGAGATCACCCTCAAGTATCGTTGGCATCTCCAAAAAGTTAGTTGAACCTCTTCAGAGGAGAACAGAGTGTTGCACACTCAAAACCACCAAGAGTTTTCCATCATATATATATGCAGCGGAATTCAAAGCAGAAAAACTTCTCAACAAACTTCAGGCACACCATAATGACCTTTGCACAAATTCCACACTCCAGGTGCAACAGGTTAACAAAAGTTTGAAAATAAATCAAACCATACAGAAGCTCAACATCAAAGCTATACATCGTGCCATGAATAGTCCATCCTCCACTTCTAGGGACCATTCAAACAAATATGAACTTCTTCAAGTCCAAACAACTTTTCAGTATTCCTTACTTGTTCATAACCAGAAAGTATCTTCCCTAGGATCTCACCCAGATACAGAACAGGATGCCTGCTCTGATACCAATTGAAATTCTGGTACACAGTAGACAAGTGTTGTCCATGATGTGCAAACACTTGTCGTAACACTTGTCTTAGCAGTAAGAACAATAAAACAGAGCATTAAAAACATATACTGAAAAGCATAAACGACACACATAATTGTTAACCCAGTTCAGCCTAACAGCCTAATCTGGGGGATACCAATCCAGGAGGAAATTCACTATCAGCAGTATTAATTCAGAGCTAAACTCCCCCGTTTACAACTCCTCACTTAATCCCTACCCAATGCAACTTCTACCTAGGAACTCCTAGATATGAGACCCCGTCTCACTCCCCTCAACCTTACAACCAGTAAGGATTTCAATAACAACATAATAGAGACACTCTCCTTGACAAAGATGAAGACACACTTCAATAACATCACCACCTAGCCAACGACTAAGTTCACAATTTGGAGTTGCTTAAAAGCTTCCTCCAATTACAATACTCAACTCATTACCTATAGGTTTCTGAGTGAGGACATAGTGACCATCTCACAACCCGAGTGGTTCACTTTACACCAACTCTCCTAGAGAGTGGCTTAAAGACACGAAACCCTTAAAAGACTACATCTTTGATATTCTATTTTTGCTTCAAGTTTCGGTAAATAATAAGGGTTAGCAGCACCCTTTAAATAGCAGAGTCTCGTGGGCTTTTCATAATGCTTCAGCTCCAATAAATCTTCTAGATGCAAAATATATATTTTTACCAAATCTTTATTTGCATCAAATATTCCTCCCATAAATATATTTGTTGTAAATATATTTTAAATTTAAATCTTCTAATCTTCTTGAAGCACAAAGATTTATTTGAAATAAATCTTTTATTTTTTCTGCAGCAATCTTCACAAGATATATTTTTGAAACAAATATTATATTTTCTAAAAGTTATTTTATTCCTTTAGAAAATAGAACTAGGGTTCAGCTGCCTTCTGAAACACATTGATCACGTGCGCCTTGTTGAGTAAGAAACCACGAAACAATTCTTCAATCAAATCTTCGAAAGATTGAGTAGAAAATAAAAACGCTAGCTGGCGCGAACAATCAGACATACAAGTGTTGTTACATCTGTCGCAACACTTGGCGTAAGCACATATGTCTCAACACTTGGCTAAAAGATGTTTTTGCAAAATGTAGCCAATCATACAAAAACCCAACAATCTCCCCCTTTGGCAAATTTTGGCTAAAACAATATTAGACCAGTATTAAGAGAGATACAATATTACCTTTCCTTCGAGTCAACATGATCACACAACTAGGAAAGAAAGTAACACATAGTAAGACTACTTCCAAGAGAGGTAAGTAGCATTAGAGGCGTGCAATAGCAGGAATAAACACATATAGCCTCACAGAGCAGATAGAGAGAAATAAACTCTCATAGTGGATTCAAAGATAGGAGAAATAAACTCCTATAATCAGAGTACATCCATTCAACAAAAGATCACCAGGGAAAAATAAATTCCCACAAACATAGAACTAGGAAAAATAAATTCCCAGCCACCAAAGAATAAAGCCAAGATGTCTCAGCATCTGGCATCACACTTGTCACTTATTCATACTACCACTCCCCCTGAATTTGTGCAAGATAGAGCACAAGCATACAATGTAGTCAACCATAGGAACTACAACATCCTTGTAATAGCAGAAGCATTCAATCAGAGTGATCAACGCTTAATGGTTGTTGTAGACACACATGTGTGCATTCATAAATAAGCATGTACAAGTTACCCATATTTCTATGATTGTAACTAACTAAGTCACCCATATTGCTATGACTGTGACCCAAATCACCCATATTTCTATGATTGTGATCCTAAGCATAAAAGTCATCCATATTTCTATGATTATGACTAAGCACGATGAATCATCCATATTTCTATGACTATGATTATGATCATGCCCTATGCTACAAGTTTAAATGCTTTTTAGAATTCTTGCATGCACATCACACAGAGCTGAAGGTAACATTTACTCCGCTCAGACATAGGCCTAGAAGATTAACACATCGCAGGAAGAACCGCAACAACATACACACCAGATGTCACCACATCTGTCCACACATCACGCAGATAGATCTTACATATCACAGATCACACACCAGATGTCAGCACATCTCTCCACACATCACGCAGATAGATCTTACATATCACATATCACTACTCCCCCTTTTTAGCCACAAATTCTGACAAATAAAGTCAGTGTGCATTAAACAAAAGAACAGAGGCATAGAGGTACCATAGCAGTATCAGAAGTGCAAGTTACATAACAGAGAGAACTAAACTCTCATAAAAGAACCACATGCTGAGAAAAATAAATTCTCACACATCAGATCAGGATGTCTAGACATCAGGCATGACATCACACATCAGGAACATAGCACTCCCACAACCATCAAGCACACTATCAGAGCATAAACATTATCAGGCTAGCTACACACTACTACTCCTCCTGAATAGCATTACTCCCCCTCAACATATGCATATATATAACTCACACTCCCCCTCAATACGAGCATAGAAGCATAAGAACATCAATACGAGCATAGAAGCATAAGAACAACAACTTCACCAAATGTAAGAACATCGGTCCACACATTTGTCCACACACACACTACTCCCCCTTTTTGGTCATAATTTTGACAAACATCATACATATCAGAACACAGAGTAGCAAAAACAGAAATATCCAGAGTGCACATATTACAGACCATATGCACATACAGGTGCTAGAAATCCAGGGCAAGACCCACAAAATATACGGCGAACAGAAGTAGTGGAAAGAGAACATGCGAACTTTCATCCACAATACCATAACCAAACTCCAACAGTATAACATGAAGATCATAAGTCATAAGGTATAAACTTATACTATCTTCATCACATCAACCACAAAGTGCACAGAGCTACTACTACTGAAGATAACACCATGGGATACATACCTTATCATATATAAATCAGTAGTGGAGGAACCATATCATATCCACCACATCAAACTCCATAGTCAACACTCATAAAATAGACATTTTCCCCTTGTTTCCACAACATGACAAGAGCATGAGAAACCATTGTTCTTGGAAACAACATGTACCAACCGGCAGAGAAAACAATGTTAGGAACATGTGGTCCGACAAAAGAAATCTATAGTCAGAAGTCAAAGACACTCCCTTTTTGGCTTTGGAGTGCTTCTGATCTTTCAATCTCAAAGAGTTATCTCATAATACTCTTAGAGATTACACCCATAAAGGTTATTGGTAGCTTCACCATAAACGTTGTAGCTTGCTTCATAGTTAAAAATATACTTACCAAAAATCCAGCTTCTCATAGCATTATCTCTTTTAAAACACAAATTTCTATTTCTAGACATTTTCTTCAAAATGAATGAAACATTCTCTAAGAGGACAGAAGAGATGTCAACTTTCTTCCAGTCAAGTGACATGATGCCCAGAACATCATCCTCAATATTTGGCTCATAGTGAACCACATTCTGGCATTTGGGTGACAGATGTTGTACACAATGTTGGAACACTTGAGATAACACGATGTTGAGACAGATGTTACAACATCTCGTACCAGAACAGACAAGTTATTCAACACAGATGAGTATTATTCAGTTTCAATCTCAAGAGACATATACCAAAAGCATCTTCAACAATAGGTATATTGTCATCACATAAGAACATCAAACTAGAGGTTTCAGAAACATGTCTGAAATAGTTACTTACAATAGTAGTAATCACCTTTGATCATCACATATCTGAGCATTATCGCATCTGATCATAACACATCTGAACACATATAATACTTCTCAGCAGAATGCACATCCACACAAACAATCATACCATGCTAGTTCTCTTTTAGTCACACTTTGAGCAACAACTTTGGTCAAGTGGAAGATCATCAAGATCGGTTTCTTCTACCACATTCAAAACGTCAATACTCCAAACCACCATTAGTTGATCTTCAACCTCATTAGATTGAGGACTCTCAGAACCATATCAGCATCAGTTTGGGGGATTGCAGAACAGGTTTCAACAACTCTAACGGGTTGGTCCAGGATGTTTCAACATCCGATATGACATTAGACTTATGTTAGGTTCCTTTGGGGGACTTAACCACAACTTTAGTGAGGGATGACAAAGTGTCAGAACCAACAACCTTGGAAGATGACACATGCACAATTTCAACAACAATGTCATCAACAACAGCAACATTCATACTAGATTGACAGTTTGAGAGGTACATCTGACAGATGTTCCAACACTACCCACAACATTTGAGCTGACAAAACCTTTAACATGAGTAACAACATTTGATTCGACATTAGGGGTTTTGATAGGTTGAAGATACAAACATGTCATAGTATGAGATTCATTGACAACAACAAAAGGATCACCATTCCTACCATTACTTTTGGGATTCATCTTTCGTCTTTGTTCTCTATTAGCCAAGATATGACATTTACTCCCAAACACATGGAAATATTTAACATTTGGTTTTCTCCCCTTCCAAAGCTCATAGAGGATAGATGAGAACTCATGACTAATTCTTCAGAGGAGCAGAAGTTAGAAAATTTAGCAGTTTCAAATTCCTTCCGATGGTCACTTTTGATCCTAATAATTATACCCTCCTTCTTTGTTTGGAGGCGTTGACAAAGGTCTTTGAAGACATTAAAATAAAATTTACCCAAGTAAATCTGGAGTAATTATCAACAACTACAAAGACATACTTCTTTCGACCAAGGTTGTCAACTTGCATAGGTTCATCAAATCAACAATCATCTTTTTTCTTGTCATGAAGCCAGAATTTTCTTGCCAGATGTTGCAACATTATGTGGGACATTTGTCCCTTCAACTAGTCTATAGTGCAATGTGAGAGGAGATTCCCTCTTACAGATAACATTAGAGCTGATCAAAATACTTGGATGCTGATCAAGAATAATACTACAAAGCACAGTGGGAAATGTTGTTGGCATCTTCACAGCCAAAGACTTAGCATGCTTAGTAGTTTAAAAACAATATAAGAGTCAAAATCACATTTGGTCTTGATACCAACAATGTAGATAAAGTTACTCAAACCTATAGCTCTGTCAGATAACTCTACCTCAGCTTCAGGTTCTTCACTCCTGCTCAAAAACTTATTAATCACAGCAGGTGAAAATTCAACACATCAAAAAAAAGTCTTCATGAATTCTTTGCTCAAAGGATCATCACAATCTTCAGTTTCCTGACTTCAAGAGCTCTACTAGACTCAATCAAGTCAGTTATCATTTGCTGCCTAGTGAGAGCACCAACCTTTTGCTGGACAGATGTACCCACACCAGCATCTACATGTGTCCCAGACAGTAAATTCTTATCACTAACAGTCAGCTCACTTGATCTTCTGGTCTTTGTTCCCACAACATAGATGAACCTAGCCAATTCTTTGGCTACATTACTAGAATGAGTGGTAGGAACCCAATTAACAACAACAATCTTATTCAGAACTGCATATAAAGGAGATAGTTGAGATGCAGAAAGTTTCATTTGACAAGGCCATTGCTTCAGCCTATTCCCAGTGATTGTTTTACAAATTTCATTATCTGTGACTTTCAGCTCAGCTACTTCCTCATTACTTCTTCCCAAAAATTTGTTGATTATAGAGGGTGAGAAGTGAACACACCATCCTCTCACAAAAATCTGCCTATACTCAGGGTTTTTAGGGTCATCACAATTGTCAGCAACATTCACTACAAATTCCCTTACCAGCTTATCAAAACAGTCACCTAGATCAGACACTTTTCTCATCAAACCTTTCACACTTCTTCAAGATGTGCCACCAGATGTAGCTACATTTGTCTCCCTTTCAAAGTCTGAATCACTAGAATGAGGTTCTTTTCTCTTTAAGCTCTTCTTCTTGACCTCAGAAGTTGGAATCACCTTGCTCCTGGTTCTAGGGGGACCAGTCACAATTTTCTTCCCAGCCATTTTAGCAGACTTCTCTGCCTCAGAGTGATGGACAGGTGTACTAACAATTGTCACACTTTTACCTGTCCTACTTCTAGTCCTTTTACCAACACCAGTATCAGACACTTATGTCACAAGTTTGTCACCTGTAACGTTTTCATGCATGAAGACAACATCCGAATCACTCACTCCCATACCTTCAGATAGGGTCTTACTGCTTTCATCTGATTCATAGTAATCCACAAGATTATTACTAGATTTTGCTACCACAGGAGTTCCTTCTTTTTCAGTAGCATCATTATGAACAGTGTCACTTGTGACAATTTCAGGTACCCCAGATGTACCTACACTTGGTACAACATTTGTCTCCAATGCCATAGATGTGTCAACATCTGACACAACATCCGTCTCAGGTGCCACAGATGTGTCAATATTTGGCACAACATCAGTCTCAGGGATAGTTCCCTTGAGAGAATCTGCAACACATTCACTTGTGGTCTTAGTAGAAGCACCAACATCATAATTAACAACAGCAGGGGGCCACAAGAGAATCAACCATCAGTAGTTGATCAACTTTCAATACCAAAGAGCAATAATCCTTTGCTCCCAAAAATAATAACTCCTCCTTGCTAGAAACAACTGAAATGCCTATCCTAGGTGATTTGGATGACACTCCAAAGTGCAGATAACAATTCACCCATTGGACATAGGTTGAAGCAGCTCCAATGTTCATAATCCCATGAAGCTCTTTTCACTACAACAGAACAAGAGTTCCATGCTCTCGTAGACTTGATTATATCAAGTTAGAGTAAACAACCTCCATCCTATTTTAGAGAAATACCACTAGACATATTGAACCAAAAAAAAAAAGGTTCTCAAGATGTCAAGACATTGAGTCTGACTTGTCTTCAAGATCTCACAGCTTCAGAATAAGGACTCCATATTAATAACTTCTCAGAGCACTCTAGAGAATTATACATTCTCCCCTTCAATAGTTGCACATCTAGTGGTTGGTATACGCAAGTTACTCTCCTCCAAACAGAATCTGTTTCATGGCCATAAACAAGAATCCTTAAATCTGGTTCCTTTGATCAGAAGGATTCTCCAGATATCAGAGAAGATGTCATTGACATTTGAGCTTGACCTCCACATAAAGAATCTAAATGAGATACCTTTATCAAGCTTCCACAGGAAAATCAAAACACACATCTGCACCACCACTTACTTGGATCAGAAATAAACTCACCCAAGAAGTCAACCATAAGTTTCTAGTGTAAAAATAAATCCAACAAGATTCTGCATACTGCTGGTCAGATGTACCAACATCTGGGAAGACATCAGTCCCCTTCTCAAGGAACACACCAAGAGATCTTTTATCAAAGCCATTTGAGGTTGGCTTTTAGGGTTAGAAGCAAAAATAAATTGCTCATAACTACCTTCAGATCTCTCTTTAACAAACTCATGTATGAGTGCCTTTATGAGTGGACTTGAAATCACCCTCAAGTATCGTTGGCATCTCCAACAAGTTAGTTGAACCTCTTCAGAGGAGAACAGAGTGTTGCACACTCAAAACCACCAAGAGTTTTCCATCATATATATATGCAGCGGAATTCAAAGCAGAAAAACTTCTCAACAAACTTCAGGCACACCATAATGACCTTTGCACAAATTCCACACTCCAGGTGCAACAGGTTAACAAAAGTTTGAAAATAAATCAAACCATACAGAAGCTCAACATCAAAGCTATACATCGTGCCATGAATAGTCCATCCTCCACTTCTAGGGACCATTCAAACAAATATGAACTTCTTCAAGTCCAAACAACTTTTCAGTATTCCTTACTTGTTCATAACCAGAAAGTATCTTCCCTAGGATCTCACCCAGATACAGAACAGGATGCCTGCTCTGATACCAATTGAAATTCTGGTACACAGTAGACAAGTGTTGTCCACGATGTGCAAACACTTGTCGTAACACTTGTCTTAGCAGTAAGAACAATAAAACAGAGCATTAAAAACATATACTGAAAAGCATAAACGACACACATAATTGTTAACCCAGTTCAGCCTAACAGCCTAATCTGGGGGATACCAATCCAGGAGGAAATTCACTATCAGCAGTATTAATTCAGAGCTAAACTCCCCCGTTTACAACTCCTCACTTAATCCCTACCCAATGCAACTTCTACCTAGGAACTCCTAGATATGAGACCCCGTCTCACTCCCCTCAACCTTACAACCAGTAAGGATTTCAATAACAACATAATGGAGACACTCTCCTTGACAAAGATGAAGACACACTTCAATAACATCACCACCTAGCCAACGACTAAGTTCACAATTTGGAGTTGCTTAAAAGCTTCCTCCAATTACAATACTCAACTCATTACCTATAGGTTTCTGAGTGAGGACATAGTGACCATCTCACAACCCGAGTGGTTCACTTTACACCAACTCTCCTAGAGAGTGGCTTAAAGACACGAAACCCTTAAAAGACTACATCTTTGATATTCTATTTTTGCTTCAAGTTTCGGTAAATAATAAGGGTTAGCAACACCCTTTAAATAGCAGAGCCTCGTGGGCTTTTCATAATGCTTCAGCTCCAATAAATCTTCTAGATGCAAAATATATATTTTTACCAAATCTTTATTTGCATCAAATATTCCTCCCATAAATATATTTGTTGTAAATATATTTTAAATTTAAATCTTCTAATCTTCTTGAAGCACAAAGATTTATTTGAAATAAATCTTTTATTTTTTCTGCAGCAATCTTCACAAGATATATTTTTGAAACAAATATTATATTTTCTAAAAGTTATTTTATTCCTTTAGAAAATAGAACTAGGGTTCAGCTGCCTTCTGAAACACATTGATCACGTGCGCCTTGTTGAGTAAGAAACCACGAAACAATTCTTCAATCAAATCTTCGAAAGATTGAGTAGAAAATAAAAACGCTAGCTGGCGCGAACAATCAGACATACAAGTGTTGTTACATCTGTCGCAACACTTGGCGTAAGCACATATGTCTCAACACTTGGCTAAAAGATGTTTTTGCAAAATGTAGCCAATCATACAAAAACCCAACAATCTCCCCCTTTGGCAAATTTTGGCTAAAACAATATTAGACCAGTATTAAGAGAGATACAATATTACCTTTCCTTCGAGTCAACATGATCACACAACTAGGAAAGAAAGTAACACATAGTAAGACTACTTCCAAGAGAGGTAAGTAGCATTAGAGGCGTGCAATAGCAGGAATAAACACATATAGCCTCACAGAGCAGATAGAGAGAAATAAACTCTCATAGTGGATTCAAAGATAGGAGAAATAAACTCCTATAATCAGAGTACATCCATTCAACAAAAGATCACCAGGGAAAAATAAATTCCCACAAACATAGAACTAGGAAAAATAAATTCCCAGCCACCAAAGAATAAAGTCAAGATGTCTCAGCATCTGGCATCACACTTGTCACTTATTCATACTACCACTCCCCCTGAATTTGTGCAAGATAGAGCACAAGCATACAATGTAGTCAACCATAGGAACTACAACATCCTTGTAATAGCAGAAGCATTCAATCAGAGTGATCAACGCTTAATGGTTGTTGTAGACACACATGTGTGCATTCATAAATAAGCATGTACAAGTTACCCATATTTCTATGATTGTAACTAACTAAGTCACCCATATTGCTATGACTGTGACCCAAATCACCCATATTTCTATGATTGTGATCCTAAGCATAAAAGTCATCCATATTTCTATGATTATGACTAAGCACGATGAATCATCCATATTTCTATGACTATGATTATGATCATGCCCTATGCTACAAGTTTAAATGCTTTTTAGAATTCTTGCATGCACATCACACAGAGCTGAAGGTAACATTTACTCCGCTCAGACATAGGCCTAGAAGATTAACACATCGCAGGAAGAACCGCAACAACATACACACCAGATGTCACCACATCTGTCCACACATCACGCAGATAGATCTTACATATCACAGATCACACACCAGATGTCAGCACATCTGTCCACACATCACGCAGATAGATCTTACATATCACATATCACTACTCCCCCTTTTTAGCCACAAATTCTGACAAATAAAGTCAGTGTGCATTAAACAAAAGAACAGAGGCATAGAGGTACCATAGCAGTATCAGAAGTGCAAGTTACATAACAGAGAGAACTAAACTCTCACAAAAGAACCACATACTGAGAAAAATAAATTCTCACACATCAGATCAGGATGTCTAGACATCAGGCATGACATCACACATCAGGAACATAGCACTCCCACAACCATCAAGCACACTATCAGAGCATAAACATTATCAGGCTAGCTACACACTACTACTCCTCCTGAATAGCATTACTCCCCCTCAACATATGCATATATATAACTCACACTCCCCCTCAATACGAGCATAGAAGCATAAGAACATCAATACGAGCATAGAAGCATAAGAACAACAACTTCACCAAATGTAAGAACATCGGTCCACACATTTGTCCACACACACACTACTCCCCCTTTTTGGTCATAATTTTGACAAACATCATACATATCAGAACACAGAGTAGCAAAAACAGAAATATCCAGAGTGCACATATTACAGACCATATGCACATACAGGTGCTACAAATCCAGGGCAAGACCCACAAAATATACAGAGAACAGAAGTAGTGGAAAGAGAACATGCGAACTTTCATCCACAATACCATAACCAAACTCCAACAGTATAGCATGAAGATCATAAGTCATAAGGTATAAACTTATACTATCTTCATCACATCAACCACAAAGTGCACAGAGCTACTACTACTGAAGATAACACCATGGGATACATACCTTATCATATATAAATCAGTAGTGGAGGAACCATATCATATCCACCACATCAAACTCCATAGTCAACACTCATAAAATAGACATTTTCCCCTTGTTTCCACAACATGACAAGAGCATGAGAAACCATTGTTCTTGGAAACAACATGTACCAACCGGCAGAGAAAACAATGTTAGGAACATGTGGTCCGACAAAAGAAATCTATAGTCAGAAGTCAAAGACACTCCCTTTTTGGCTTTGGAGTGCTTCTGATCTTTCAATCTCAAAGAGTTGTCTCATAATACTCTTAGAGATTACACCCATAAAGGTTATTGGTAGCTTCACCATAAACGTTGTAGCTTGCTTCATAGTTAAAAATATACTTACCAAAAATCCAGCTTCTCATAGCATTATCTCTTTTAAAACACAAATTTCTATTTCTAGACATTTTCTTCAAAATGAATGAAACATTCTCTAAGAGGACAGAAGAGATGTCAACTTTCTTCCAGTCAAGTGACATGATGCCCAGAACATCATCCTCAATATTTGGCTCATAGTGAACCACATTCTGGCATTTGGGTGACAGATGTTGTACACAATGTTGGAACACTTGAGATAACACGATGTTGAGACAGATGTTACAACATCTCGTACCAGAACAGACAAGTTATTCAACACAGATGAGTATTATTCAGTTTCAATCTCAAGAGACATATACCAAAAGCATCTTCAACAATAGGTATATTGTCATCACATAAGAACATCAAACTAGAGGTTTCAGAAACATGTCTGAAATAGTTACTTACAATAGTAGTAATCACCTTTGATCATCACATATCTGAGCATTATCGCATCTAATCATAACACATCTGAACACATATAATACTTCTCAGCAGAATGCACATCCACACAAACAATCATACCATGCTAGTTCTCTTTTAGTCACACTTTGAGCAACAACTTTGGTCAAGTGGAAGATCATCAAGATCGGTTTCTTCTACCACATTCAAAACGTCAATACTCCAAACCACCATTAGTTGATCTTCAACCTCATTAGATTGAGGACTCTCAGAACCATATCAGCATCAGTTTGGGGGATTGCAGAACAGGTTTCAACAACTCTAACGGGTTGGTCCAGGATGTTTCAACATCCGATATGACATTAGACTTATGTTAGGTTCCTTTGGGGGACTTAACCACAACTTTAGTGAGGGATGACAAAGTGTCAGAACCAACAACCTTGGAAGATGACACATGCACAATTTCAACAACAATGTCATCAACAACAGCAACATTCATACTAGATTGACAGTTTGAGAGGTACATCTGACAGATGTTCCAACACTACCCACAACATTTGAGCTGACAAAACCTTTAACATGAGTAACAACATTTGATTCGACATTAGGGGTTTTGATAGGTTGAAGATACAAACATGTCATAGTATGAGATTCATTGACAACAACAAAAGGATCACCATTCCTACCATTACTTTTGGGATTCATCTTTCGTCTTTGTTCTCTATTAGCCAAGATATGACATTTACTCCCAAACACATGGAAATATTTAACATTTGGTTTTCTCCCCTTCCAAAGCTCATAGAGGATAGGTGAGAACTCATGACTAATTCTTCAGAGGAGCAGAAGTTAGAAAATTTAGCAGTTTCAAATTCCTTCCGATGGTCACTTTTGATCCTAATAATTATACCCTCCTTCTTTGTTTGGAGGCGTTGACAAAGGTCTTTGAAGACATTAAAATAAAATTTACCCAAGTAAATCTGGAGTAATTATCAACAACTACAAAGACATACTTCTTTCGACCAAGGTTGTCAACTTGCATAGGTTCATCAAATCAACAATCATCTTTTTTCTTGTCATGAAGCCAGAATTTTCTTGCCAGATGTTGCAACATTATGTGGGACATTTGTCCCTTCAACTAGTCTATAGTGCAATGTGAGAGGAGATTCCCTCTTACAGACAACATTAGAGCTGATCAAAATACTTGGATGCTGATCAAGAATAATACTACAAAGCACAGTGGGAAATGTTGTTGGCATCTTCACAGCCAAAGACTTAGCATGCTTAGTAGTTTAAAAACAATATAAGAGTCAAAATCACATTTGGTCTTGATACCAACAATGTAGATAAAGTTACTCAAACCTATAGCTCTGTCAGATAACTCTACCTCAGCTTCAGGTTCTTCACTCCTGCTCAAAAACTTATTAATCACAGCAGGTGAAAATTCAACACATCAAAAAAAAGTCTTCATGAATTCTTTGCTCAAAGGATCATCACAATCTTCAGTTTCCTGACTTCAAGAGCTCTACTAGACTCAATCAAGTCAGTTATCATTTGCTGCCTAGTGAGAGCACCAACCTTTTGCTGGACAGATGTACCCACACCAGCATCTACATGTGTCCCAGACAGTAAATTCTTATCACTAACAGTCAGCTCACTTGATCTTCTGGTCTTTGTTCCCACAACATAGATGAACCTAGCCAATTCTTTGGCTACATTACTAGAATGAGTGGTAGGAACCCAATTAACAACAACAATCTTATTCAGAACTGCATATAAAGGAGATAGTTGAGATGCAGAAAGTTTCATTTGACAAGGCCATTGCTTCAGCCTATTCCCAGTGATTGTTTTACAAATTTCATTATCTGTGACTTTCAGCTCAGCTACTTCCTCATTACTTCTTCCCAAAAATTTGTTGATTATAGAGGGTGAGAAGTGAACACACCTTCCTCTCACAAAAATCTGCCTATACTCAGGGTTTTTAGGGTCATCACAATTGTCAGCAACATTCACTACAAATTCCCTTACCAGCTTATCAAAACAGTCACCTAGATCAGACACTTTTCTCATCAAACCTTTCACACTTCTTCAAGATGTGCCACCAGATGTAGCTACATTTGTCTCCCTTTCAAAGTCTGAATCACTAGAATGAGGTTCTTTTCTCTTTAAGCTCTTCTTCTTGACCTCAGAAGTTGGAATCACCTTGCTCCTGGTTCTAGGGGGACCAGTCACAATTTTCTTCCCAGCCATTTTAGCAGACTTCTCTGCCTCAGAGTGATGGACAGGTGTACTAACAATTGTCACACTTTTACCTGTCCTACTTCTAGTCCTTTTACCAACACCAGTATCAGACACTTATGTCACAAGTTTGTCACCTGTAACGTTTTCATGCATGAAGACAACATCTGAATCACTCACTCCCATACCTTCAGATAGGGTCTTACTGCTTTCATCTGATTCATAGTAATCCACAAGATTATTACTAGATTTTGCTACCACAGGAGTTCCTTCTTTTTCAGTAGCATCATTATGAACAGTGTCACTTGTGACAATTTCAGGTACCCCAGATGTACCTACACTTGGTACAACATTTGTCTCCAATGCCATAGATGTGTCAACATCTGACACAACATCCGTCTCAGGTGCCACAGATGTGTCAATATTTGGCACAACATCAGTCTCAGGGATAGTTCCCTTGAGAGAATCTGCAACACATTCACTTGTGGTCTTAGTAGAAGCACCAACATCATAATTAACAACAGCAGGGGGCCACAAGAGAATCAACCATCAGTAGTTGATCAACTTTCAATACCAAAGAGCAATAATCCTTTGCTCCTAAAAATAATAACTCCTCCTTGCTAGAAACAACTGAAATGCCTATCCTAGGTGATTTGGATGACACTCCAAAGTGCAGATAACAATTCACCCATTGAACATAGGTTGAAGCAGCTCCAATGTTCATAATCCCATGAAGCTCTTTTCACTACAACAGAACAAGAGTTCCATGCTCTCGTAGACTTGATTATATCAAGTTAGAGTAAACAACCTCCATCCTATTTTAGAGAAATACCACTAGACATATTGAACAAAAAAAAAAGGTTCTCAAGATGTCAAGACATTGAGTCTGACTTGTCTTCAAGATCTCACAGCTTCAGAATAAGGACTCCATATTAATAACTTCTCAGAGCACTCTAGAGAATTATACATTCTCCCCTTCAATAGTTGCACATCTAGTGGTTGGTATACGCAAGTTACTCTCCTCCAAACAGAATCTGTTTCATGGCCATAAACAAGAATCCATAAATCTGGTTCCTTTGATCAGAAGGATTCTCCAGATATCAGAGAAGATGTCATTGACATTTGAGCTTGACCTCCACATAAAGAATCTAAATGAGATACCTTTATCAAGCTTCCACAGGAAAATCAAAACACACATCTGCACCACCACTTACTTGGATCAGAAATAAACTCACCCAAGAAGTCAACCATAAGTTTTATTAGCTTTATTATACTGATTAGTTTTATCTAGATTAGTTAGTTTGGTAAATAGTAAATTACCCTTTGTAGAGAAATATATATAAGGCAGAAGCCTCACTGCTATGTAACAGATAACTTTCATTTTTTCCCAATTAAATGAGAATGAGTTTTCTTTTCCATTTTGATCCTCTTGTCAACATGGTATCAGAGCTCACATGAGTTCTGGTAGCCATTGTTACACTTCCTTCAAAACGGTTATTCCTTCTTGTTGAATCTTGCTTCTTCTTCCTTTTTCTCCAACCTATCTCTTCTTGAAATTCATCAATTTCTTCCTGAAGTTCATCAATGGCACTCCAGAACTACACAGATTTCCCCACCAACTCTGCGAATCCCTACTATCTGCATCCAAACGAAAATCCGGCTTTGGTTCTTGTTTCTCCTTCTTTAACCGCCAAGAACTATCACACCTGGTCCCGTTCGATGCACATCGCGTTAATTTCGAAGAACAAAGAGAAGTTCATCGATGGTTCTCTTCCCAAACCTCCTGTTTCTGATCCGTTGTATGCACCGTGGATCCGTTGCAATACAATGGTTCTGGCGTGGATTCACCGGTCAATTTCTGAATCTATCGCGCGATCTGTGCTTTGGATCGAAACCGCTGCTGGCGTTTGGAAGAATCTACGCGTTCGTTTTTCTCAGAGTGATATTTTCCGCATTTCCGATCTGCAAGAGGATATGTATCGATTTCGTCAAGGAACGCTTGATGTTTCTGATTACTTCACTCAATTGAAGGTTTATTGGGACGAATTGGAGAATTATCGTCCTCTTCCTTACTGTAAGTGTTCAATTCCCTGTTCTTGTGGTGTAATTGATTCGGTTAGGGCTTATCGCGAACAAGATTTCGTTATTCGCTTTCTTAAAGGCCTGAATGAACGTTTTTCGCATTCTAAATCCCAAATCATGATGATGAATCCCCTTCCTGATATTGATCGTGCTTTCTCACTAGTTATTCAACAAGAACGTGAGATGTTAAGTTTCAATAATTCTGATTCTGTTTCTGAAGCTACTTCTGACTCTGCTATGGTTATGCAAGTTAACTCTACTAAGAGTAATTCCCATGGTAAAAAGAGCTTCTATAAAGAAAAGGGTCAAGGTTCATCCCAAAGTGGGAATCGGGTTTGCACTCATTGCGGTAAAACCAATCACATCGTTGACAACTGCTTTGAGAAGATTGGTTATCCTCCTGGTTATAAGACCAACAAGTTCAAGAGTTCATCATCTCAGGTCAACAATACCTCCAGTGCTTCTGCCTTGGAATCAGTCCAACAAGGTTCTTCTGCACAGTCCAATTTTCAATTTACTCAGGAGATGTATCAAGGTATTCTTGAAGCTCTTCAACAGTCAAAACTTGGTTCCCAACCAAAAGCCAATGCTGTAACCACTTCTCCCTTTGCCTTGCACTCTCCTTCCTCTCACCAAAATGGTAAGCATTCTAGCCTATGGATATTAGATACGGGTGCTACTGATCACATTACCTTTGATCTTTCTTCCCTCACAACATATCAAAACATTGTCCCTGTCCCTGTGTCTTTACCTAATGGATCACAAGTATTAGCCTCTATTTCTGGTAGCGTAGTTATATCACCATCCATTACTATCCATCATGTTCTTTACATTCCTTGCTTTCAGGTCAATTTGATATCTGTTACCAAATTAGCTAGTACCAATAATTGTCATTTGAGTTTTACCACTGACTTGTGCAAAATTTTGCAGAACCATTCATTGGAAACGATTGGTACAGCTAAGCTTCAGAGAGGATTGTATGTGATAGATACTGCTGCTCCAATGTCTTCATGTAATTCAATTTCTTGTAATTCTTTTGAGCTATGGCATTCTAGATTAGGCCATGTTTCTGATTCTGGTATGCAAGCAATTTCTAAACAGTTTCCCTTTATACCTTGTAAAAATAACATGTCACCTTGTGATAGTTGCCATTTTTCTAAACAAAAGAAGCTTCCTTTTCCAAATAGTATTACTACTTCCCTGACTCCTTTTGAAATTTTGCATGCTGATGTATGGGGACCTTTTTCCACCACTTCATTTCTAGGACACAAATATTTTCTTACCTTAGTCGATGATTACTCCCGGTTCACTTGGGTGATCTTTCTCAAAAACAAAGGTGAAACTAAAACCTGCATTATGAACTTTGTTGCTTACCTAGAAAATCAATTTAACACATCCTTGAAATGTCTTAGATCCGATAATGGAACAGAATTTGCCTTGACTGATTTTTTTTTATCTAAGGGGATTATTCATCAAAAGTCCTGTGTTGAAACCCCTCAACAAAACGGTATAGTTGAGCGTAAACACCAACATATCTTGAATGTAGCTAGGTCGTTATTTTTTCATTCCAATGTTCCTCTTACTATGTGGAATTTTTGTGTTCAACATGCTGTACATGTTATCAATCGAATTCCTAGTCCCTTACTTAAATCCAAAACTCCTTATGAATTACTGTTCAAATTATCACCTACCCTTCTTCACCTTAAAGTTTTTGGTTGCTTATCCTTTGCTACAACCCTACAAGCTCATCGTACTAAGTTTGATTCTCGAGCCAGAAAGTGTGTTTTTATTGGATACAAAGATGGCACTAAAGGTTACATCCTTTATGATCTCCACTCTCATAACATTTTCCTTTCCCGAAATGTTGTTTTTTATGAGCATGTGTTGCCTTTCAAATCTGTCCCTGGCCCCACTTCATCACATAATTCTCCCATTTTTCCCCTTTATGATGACCCTTTGGACATCTCTCATAATCCTTGTGTGGATACTTTCCCTTTGTCCACTGGTTCCTTAGACAATGTCAGCCTTAATCCAGCCCTCACACCACCTCTAGTTCCAACTTTGGATTCTAGTCCATTAACTCCACCAATTAATACAGCTACTCCTGCCCCTCCTTCTTTTGATTCTGCTCACAGTGCAGCAGATCAACCATCACCCAACCTTGATTTTGTGCTTGTCCCATCTGAACCCTCTATACCTCTCCCTACTAGAGTGTCCACTCGTGTAACAAGGCCCCCTAGTTACTTACAGGACTATCACTGCAATATCAAGTCTGGCTGTACCAACCAGGTTTCCTCTAATATTGTTCACCCTCTTTCTTCTGTTTTATCTTATAATACTTGTTCTCCTGCTTACAAATTGTTTTGCTGTTCTATTTCTTCTACCATTGAGCCCACAACATACAACAAAGCCTCCAAGTTTGACTGTTGGAAGAAGGCCATGGATGCTGAAATCACAGCTCTTGAGTTAAATAAAACTTGGACTGTTGTGGATCTTCCTTGTGGTAAGGTTCCAATAGGTTGCAAATGGGTTTATAAAATTAAATATCATGCTAATGGTACCATAGAAAGATACAAAGCACGGCTTGTGGCCAAAGGTTACACTCAAATGGAGGGGGTTGACTATTTTGATACGTTTTCCCCAGTAGCTAAAATGACTACTGTGCGTGTTTTACTCGCTGTTGCTGCTGTCAGAGGTTGGCATCTTGAACAATTAGATGTCAACAATGCGTTTTTGCATGGTGACCTACATGAGGAAGTTTATATGTCACTTCCTCCTGGCTATGATGCCACTCCTTCGAAGGTATGCAAACTGAATAAGTCCTTATATGGGTTGAAACAGGCCAGTCGTCAATGGTACTCCAAACTTTCTGCTGCTCTTATTTCTCTGGGTTACCAAGCTTCTCAAGCTGATCATTCCCTTTATGTCAAATCTCATGGCACTTCCTTTACAGCTTTATTAGTATATGTTGATGATATTGTCTTGGCAGGCACTTCCATTGAAGAGATTAAGTCCGTCAAACTATTTCTTGATCAACAGTTTAAGATCAAAGACCTTGGTCCACTTCGTTTTTTTCTTGGCCTGGAAATTGTTAGGTCCTCATCTGGTATTTTTTTGAATCAAAGGAAGTACACTCTTGAGCTTCTTGAAGACACTGGTTTTCTTGGTTCCAAGCCTGCCACTGTGCCACTTGATCCTCACACAAAATTGTCTGCCACTGATGGTGTTCCCTTTGATGATCCGTCTGGTTATAGAAGACTCATTGGTAGGCTCCTTTACTTGACTCATACAAGGCCAGATATTTCTTTTGTTGTTCAACACCTTAGTCAGTATGTTTCAACGCCCCTAGTACCTCATTATCAAGCTGCTACTCGCATTTTAAGATACTTGAAATCTTGTCCTGCCAAGGGAGTCTTATTCTCTAGTCACAGTCCTTTACAACTTCATGGTTTTGCCGACTCGGACTGGGCTTGTTGTCCCAACACTAGGAGATCTGTCACTGGCTACTGTGTCTTGTTAGGTAGCTCCCTCATCTCTTGGAAGTCTAAGAAACAAAATATTGTTTCTCGTTCATCTACCGAGGCGGAGTATCGTGCATTAGCTTCTTTGACGTGTGAGTTACAGTGGCTCCAATACTTGTTCCAAGATCTTCATATTACATTTCCTCAATCTGCTTCTGTCTACTGCGACAATAAATCGGCCATCTACCTTGCTCACAATCCAACTTTCCATGAACGCAGCAAACATATTGAGCTGGACTGTCATATTATCCGGGAAAAATTGCAGTCAAAACTAATCCATCTGCTCTCTGTTCCTTCAAAGTCACAGCTGGCCGACGTGTTTACCAAACCCCTTCACTCCCCTGCTTTCTCTTCTATGTTATCCAAGTTGGGATTGTGCTCCATACACCATCCAACTTGAGGGGAGCTATTAGCTTTATTATACTGATTAGTTTTATCTAGATTAGTTAGTTTGGTAAATAGTAAATTACCCTTTGTAGAGAAATATATATAAGGCAGAAGCCTCACTGCTATGTAACAGATAACTTTCATTTTTTCCCAATTCAATGAGAATGAGTTTTCTTTTCCATTTTGATCCTCTTGTCAACAAGTTTCTAGTGTAAAAATAAATCCAACAAGATTCTGCATACTGCTGGTCAGATGTACCAACATCTGGGAAGACATCAGTCCCCTTCTCAAGGAACACACCAAGAGATCTTTTATCAAAGCCATTTGAGGTTGGCTTTTAGGGTTAGAAGCAAAAATAAATTGCTCATAACTACCTTCAGATCTCTCTTTAACAAACTCATGTATGAGTGCCTTTATGAGTGGACTTGAGATCACCCTCAAGTATCGTTGGCATCTCCAACAAGTTAGTTGAACCTCTTCAGAGGAGAACAGAGTGTTGCACACTCAAAACCACCAAGAGTTTTCCATCATATATATATGCAGCGGAATTCAAAGCAGAAAAACTTCTCAACAAACTTCAGGCACACCATAATGACCTTTGCACAAATTCCACACTCCAGGTGCAACAGGTTAACAAAAGTTTGAAAATAAATCAAACCATACAGAAGCTCAACATCAAAGCTATACATCGTGCCATGAATAGTCCATCCTCCACTTCTAGGGACCATTCAAACAAATATGAACTTCTTCAAGTCCAAACAACTTTTCAGTATTCCTTACTTGTTCATAACCAGAAAGTATCTTCCCTAGGATCTCACCCAGATACAGAACAGGATGCCTGCTTTGATACCAATTGAAATTCTGGTACACAGTAGACAAGTGTTGTCCACGATGTGCAAACACTTGTCGTAACACTTGTCTTAGCAGTAAGAACAATAAAACAGAGCATTAAAAACATATACTGAAAAGCATAAACGACACACATAATTGTTAACCCAGTTCAGCCTAACAGCCTAATCTGGGGGATACCAATCCAGGAGGAAATTCACTATCAGCAGTATTAATTCAGAGCTAAACTCCCCCGTTTACAACTCCTCACTTAATCCCTACCCAATGCAACTTCTACCTAGGAACTCCTAGATATGAGACCCCGTCTCACTCCCCTCAACCTTACAACCAGTAAGGATTTCAATAACAACATAATGGAGACACTCTCCTTGACAAAGATGAAGACACACTTCAATAACATCACCACCTAGCCAACGACTAAGTTCACAATTTGGAGTTGCTTAAAAGCTTCCTCCAATTACAATACTCAACTCATTACCTATAGGTTTCTGAGTGAGGACATAGTGACCATCTCACAACCCGAGTGGTTCACTTTACACCAACTCTCCTAGAGAGTGGCTTAAAGACACGAAACCCTTAAAAGACTACATCTTTGATATTCTATTTTTGCTTCAAGTTTCGGTAAATAATAAGGGTTAGCAGCACCCTTTAAATAGCAGAGCCTCGTGGGCTTTTCATAATGCTTCAGCTCCAATAAATCTTCTAGATGCAAAATATATATTTTTACCAAATCTTTATTTGCATCAAATATTCCTCCCATAAATATATTTGTTGTAAATATATTTTAAATTTAAATCTTCTAATCTTCTTGAAGCACAAAGATTTATTTGAAATAAATCTTTTATTTTTTCTGCAGCAATCTTCACAAGATATATTTTTGAAACAAATATTATATTTTCTAAAAGTTATTTCATTCCTTTAGAAAATAGAACTAGGGTTCAGCTGCCTTCTGAAACACATTGATCACGTGCGCCTTGTTGAGTAAGAAACCACGAAACAATTCTTCAATCAAATCTTCGAAAGATTGAGTAGAAAATAAAAACGCTAGCTGGCGCGAACAATCAGACATACAAGTGTTGTTACATCTGTCGCAACACTTGGCGTAAGCACATATGTCTCAACACTTGGCTAAAAGATGTTTTTGCAAAATGTAGCCAATCATACAAAAACCCAACAATCTCCCCCTTTGGCAAATTTTGGCTAAAACAATATTAGACCAGTATTAAGAGAGATACAATATTACCTTTCCTTCGAGTCAACATGATCACACAACTAGGAAAGAAAGTAACACATAGTAAGACTACTTCCAAGAGAGGTAAGTAGCATTAGAGGCGTGCAATAGCAGGAATAAACACATATAGCCTCACAGAGCAGATAGAGAGAAATAAACTCTCATAGTGGATTCAAAGATAGGAGAAATAAACTCCTATAATCAGAGTACATCCATTCAACAAAAGATCACCAGGGAAAAATAAATTCCCACAAACATAGAACTAGGAAAAATAAATTCCCAGCCACCAAAGAATAAAGCCAAGATGTCTCAGCATTTGGCATCACACTTGTCACTTATTCATACTACCACTCCCCCTGAATTTGTGCATGATAGAGCACAAGCATACAATGTAGTCAACCATAGGAACTACAACATCCTTGTAATAGCAGAAGCATTCAATCAGAGTGATCAACGCTTAATGGTTGTTGTAGACACACATGTGTGCATTCATAAATAAGCATGTACAAGTTACCCATATTTCTATGATTGTAACTAACTAAGTCACCCATATTGCTATGACTGTGACCCAAATCACCCATATTTCTATGATTGTGATCCTAAGCATAGAAGTCATCCATATTTCTATGATTATGACTAAGCACGATGAATCATCCATATTTCTATGACTATGATTATGATCATGCCCTATGCTACAAGTTTAAATGCTTTTTAGAATTCTTGCATGCACATCACACAGAGCTGAAGGTAACATTTACTCCGCTCAGACATAGGCCTAGAAGATTAACACATCGCAGGAAGAACCGCAACAACATACACACCAGATGTCACCACATCTGTCCACACATCACGCAGATAGATCTTACATATCACAGATCACACACCAGATGTCAGCACATCTGTCCACACATCACGCAGATAGATCTTACATATCACATATCACTACTCCCCCTTTTTAGCCACAAATTCTGACAAATAAAGTCAGTGTGCATTAAACAAAAGAACAGAGGCATAGAGGTACCATAGCAGTATCAGAAGTGCAAGTTACATAACAGAGAGAACTAAACTCTCACAAAAGAACCACATACTGAGAAAAATAAATTCTCACACATCAGATCAGGATGTCTAGACATCAGGCATGACATCACACATCAGGAACATAGCACTCCCACAACCATCAAGCACACTATCAGAGCATAAACATTATCAGGCTAGCTACACACTACTACTCCTCCTGAATAGCATTACTCCCCCTCAACATATGCATATATATAACTCACACTCCCCCTCAATACGAGCATAGAAGCATAAGAACATCAATACGAGCATAGAAGCATAAGAACAACAACTTCACCAAATGTAAGAACATCGGTCCACACATTTGTCCACACACACACTACTCCCCCTTTTTGGTCATAATTTTGATATTCTATTTTTGCTTCAAGTTTCGGTAAATAATAAGGGTTAGCAGCACCCTTTAAATAGCAGAGCCTTGATACGCCTAAAATATGCTATTTATTTAGTTAATTTACTATTATATTTTAATTATTTTTATTTCGATTTCGAAGTTTTATATTATGAATCGTTACTTATTTCTTGTATTTTAAATAAACAGATAAAAAGTGTACGAGTTGAAGAAAGGAGCGAAAACGGACCAAAAAGGAGCAAAACCGGACAAAAAGGGCCACACACGTGCAACCAATTGGGCCACACGTGTGCAGCCCACAAACAACAATTGACGCCTGCCAAACAAAACAAAGTGGCGGCTGCCAAATTGTCCAAAGTGGCGCCTGCCACTTTCCATCACAGCCGTTCCTCAAAATTTAATCAAACGGTGACGCGTGTTTTGCAATTAGTCCCACATCGGGCAGTACACAACATTGGTGTTTTGTATTTTAGTATAAATAGGTCCCTTTTCTCCACTTTCTAGACACACAACTTTGTAACAATTAACTTGTAAAACGAGAATATAACTCGTATAGTTAGTTGGAAAGAATTCTTAAGCCTTTGCGGGAATTCTTTCTAAAGTTGAATATTATTTTCTTTTGTGCCGACGTTATTCCTTGGAGCTTTTATCCAGGTTTTTATTTTATTTTCTTTCTTTTATTGTTTTTATTTATTTATGCTTTATTTATTTATTTGCTTTATGTTTTTATTTCCGGCTTATTTATTTATTTCGTCTTTAGTTTTAGTTTTAGTTATGTCTAGCTAATTTAATATTGCTAGGATGTGTGATTAGTAGCTAGTAGGGTTTCGATAGTTAGTTCGCGCGCTAGTTTCTTTTAAGTTTTCTTTAAGCAGTTTTTATTTTTAAATGACTATAATTTGTCACGAGAGTGAGAATTAATTAAAGTAGGATCAACATAGAACGCCACTTGAGATTTCTACTAGATAGTAAAACTAAGCATTGATTATAATTCGGAAGAACGCCCACTTAGGATTAGAGTCAATAATTATTTCTAATTCGGAAGAACACCCACTTAGGATTAGAAGTAATTTAATTATATTTGGTTTTCAAAAAGTACTTTATTAGCGGATGTGAGACGAGAGTTTAGCATCACCTTTATAATCTACAACATTAGTCAAGATTCGCGATAGCTGAGATTAGTGTTTTTAAACCAATATAATTCGAAAACTTAATTGTTTACACCACTAAATATCTAGAAGTAATGCAACTACTTTGTAAAGTATTTTATTAATTTCATGATGAGAGTTGTGAGAGCTGGAAGTGAGAACGGCTTTCGCCTGGAGCATCGACTTTATTAAAATACGACAACTAGGTGGTGTAGTAATTTTACTTAGCACGAAAACTACTTTGATAAGTATTTTATAATTTCATGATGAGAGTTGTGAGAGCTGGAAGTGAGAACGGCTTTCGCCTGGAGCATCGCTTTTATTAAAATACGACAATTAGATGCGGTAGTAATTTTACTTAGCGCGAATTAAATATCGAACCCTGTGAAGCAACTAAGAGCTCATCCTAGCAATACGCTTTATTATTCTAAAAACCCCAAAAAAAATATTTTCTTTTGTTTTATTTGAAAATTCTACTACTATTTACTATTTAGCCTTAGATTTACAACGTAACATTAGATAACGGTAGGTCGACTATTGGTCTCTGTGGGATCGATAATCTTTTAAAACTACACGCGGCAAGGCTGTATACTTGCAGCGCATCAAGTTTTTGGCGCCGTTGCCGGGGACCAATTTAGTCGATATCGTAACTCCGGTGTTACACCGTAGAGACTAAGGCAATTTTATTTTATTTTATTTTTATTTTACCCCGATTAGTTCATTTGTTGCATGCCAAGCACTCGCTCTAGAGGCGAAAGATTGGTGCAACTAGTTAGCGAACCCGAACGTCTTTTAAGACGTAGAAATTTAGAAAATCAATTAGAGATTCCTCTTCCCGATTTAGTCATGGCGGAAGCCCCACAAGAACGACCATTAAGGTCCTACGCTATTCCTTCGCAAGAAGAACCGCACAATAGCATCGCTGCCCCCGCTATTGAAGCAAATAACTTTGAGCTTAAACCTTCATTGTTGTCGGCTGTAACGACCCAATTTTCATATTATTATTTTTATGTGTTAAAATATTTTATTTAACGTGGAATTTTAATTAAGTTAATAACTAGAGTTATTTATCGAGTACTTTAGTTATTAAGCGAGTAGTGAGAGTTAACGTGTTATTGGGCCAAGCCAATTGGGCTTGAGGCCCAATGGGCCTTGAGTGTGTGTGAGGGGGCGCCCATTAAGGGCAAGGAAGAGAGAGAGAAATTCATTTCTCATGGTTCTTGTGTTCTTGAGAGGAGAAGAGGAGAGCTTGGGAGCTAGAGCAAGGGGAGAGCTAGGGATTCGAGATCTTCGTCGTGTTTTCTTCGAATCCAGGTAAGAGAGTAGATTTCATATTCGTGGGTGACTCGAGGAAGGGGAGAATGTCGATTTCTCCTCACCCGAACTTCCTCCACCCCATTTTCGTTTTAGCTTAGAACGGATTTTCTTGATGGAAATCGTTCCTAAGGTTCTTAATATGTTTAACATGCTTTTAACATGATTAATGAACGGATTTAATGGTTAAAAAACGAGTTTTATAACAGATTAAACTCAAGAACTTTGTGTTCTTGAGAGTTTTGATGAAAAAGTGTCAATCTTTACTTTTTCGATGTTTATGACGTAGATCTGAGAAATGAACTGTCCTTTTGTGTTTAGATATGCTTGTTGCACTTGAATATGAACTTATTTGGGGTTTATAACATGAAAAATGGTTTATGTGAGAGTCTTGAGAGTTTAGAGTTTGAAATGTGAAATGTAGAAAATTGTTATCTATGAGGTCTAAACCTTTACGTGCAATTTTGACCTCTTTTCGTTGTGAACTGGTTTTAGTGGCCAACATAAGAGTTGTAGCCCTGTTTGTTGGCTTTCCAACGAGTATATGTGCGTCTCCATTGGACTTTCGTAGCCCAAGTTATGATCGTTGCAATGAGAGGCTGTCCTGCAGAAATTAGAACCAGTCCATTCTGCAGAGAATTCGCCCCAGGCGAAATATATTTCGCCCCAGGCGAAAATTAGTCAGTGAGCAACCAGTAGAATTTTGCCCCAGGCGAAATTTGTTTCGCCTCAGGCGAAAATGTTGCAGTTTTCACCAATTTTTCATCTGCTATCTTCCTTTGCATGTATTTTCAATCAGTGTCTTATTCTTACATGATTGTTGATGCTTGTTGATGCTTGTTGATGAAGAATGATGTGTTGATGAATTGTTGATTATATTTGTGAATTATAATTGTTGTTGATTGTTGATGATGTTTGTTTAAATATCAAAGAAGTATATTAAGGTGTTAATCAACTTAATAAAGAATGATATTAGAGTATGTTATTCTAATAAAGAAGTATATCGAATTATGTTATTCGATAAAGACGGATATTAAGGTATTGATTATCTTAATAAAGACGGACGTTGGATAGTGTTCCACGTTATTGTTGACGGGCTATATGCCAAAATTGTTGATGAATATATTCATGAGTTTTGAGTGCATGCATCATGAATATTTAGGGATATTGGCTTGTCCAATAAAGAAGGATATCGAACTATATTGTTTGATAAAGACGGATATCGGAGGTGAAATACTCTGATAAAGACGATGGTACCACATGCATTAGAGGTGTCTAGAGGACATAACATGAATGTGAAGCATTAGATTGCATTAGGGATTATGTGTGCATTTTATAATAAATGATATTTGACACATACTTGGTAAATGTTGATTGTTAATCCGTATGTGAGGAGCAGAGTCCGTCATGACTATAAAATGAACAACGCAGGGTCCGTCATGACCATAATCTGAACAATGTATTTGTTGATGTTTTGGTATTGTCCGAGACGACGTGAAACTATATGTTTGGTGTATTTTGTGGATGTTTGATTAGGTGATAAATGAAGTATATGCATGATATATGAATATGCATGAATGATGGTGATGTATATGTATAATGTATGATTATGCATGTTTTTGTGAAGAAGTGTTTAAGTACCATTTACTTACACTTGTATAATTTGAGTATGTTATCTAACTCTCTTTTATGTGTTATGTGCTGGACCGTTGGGGGTCCAGATTTACAGGTTTTGTGGTATTCGATGTCGAGTCGTCGATGAAGCTCCGCTCTGATTGTGACACAGGAAAGGGTTTTTATATTGTATATAGAATCTCCTTATCTAGGTTGTTTTGTATAACTAATAAATACATTAGTTGATTTAACATTTGTATAAACAAGTATTTTTACTAATGAACTATGAAATTCTGACACACTAGTATAAAGATGTTGTACTCAACGTTTCACCACTATAGTATACTTTTAATGCGTGAATCAATGATCCAACATCCAACAGCGCATACACAAGGAATAAAAACTAAACAAACTGAAAGTAAATTAACACAGAGATTTGTTAACCCAGTTCAGCATAAGCCTACTCTGGGGGATACCAATCCAGGAGAGAATCCACTATGATAGTATTAGTTTGAAGCCCTTAACAAACCTCCCGTTAATGACTTCTCACCTAATCACCACCCGTGCTATATCCTACCTAAGACACACCTAGGTATGAGAACCTCCGCTCACCTCCTCTTGATCACAGCCACTGTGATCGTACACTTATAGATTCAATAGGTGAAGACACACTTCATAAAACACACACCAATTCCTTACTTAAAAGCTTTGGAATTGTATACACACACTATCTCCTTGCTTAGAAGCTCCAGAGATATTACAATGCACAAACACACAGTTCCTAGTCTAGTGAGAAATCAACACAAGACTTAGAACACAATAAAACACAATACTAAAACCTAAACTCACGCTTTGTAAGACTCAATTCTGGTTTTAGTGAGTTGAACAATGGAGTCAACCTTCTTTAAATAACCTTCACGAGCTCAGGCTAGGTCTTCAATTAGGCTTCAATAGCTCAGCATGATTAATGGTCCCTTCAAGGAATATTCTTCAATTAAAATGTTTTGTTTCCTTAACTTGAAGATCTGATTAACAAGCAACACTTGATCACGAGATCCATTAATAATTATGCGTGACAACGCTCCTTATCACAAACGAACATTTATTGTGGATTCCATATTTAGAACTTAGGCGCGAGATCTCACCATACACAGGCCCGGCCTACTGGATGTGGTATCCAATGTTGAAGCATTGTACCGAACATCTTGCTTATACTGGATGATGGAAGCATGTAGTTCCACATCAGGAAAGATCACATGTTTTAGCAAAATGAGGCCAACCATACAACGCCAACAATCTCCCCCTTTGGCAATTTTTGGCTAAAACATCCTAGGATTATTTCAACCGTTCTAAAGGGATACACAGGCTACCTTTTCTTCAACTCAACGTAGGCACACAGTCATGAAGTAAAGTAGAACAATTTAACATGCTTGTTTTAATAACCCCTCATATAAAAATAGCATATTTAATATGTATCAATTTAGAACTTCAGAGGCATGCAACAGCGGAAGGATAAGCACAAGAGCCTCACAGGAATTTGCCAATAGAGAGTATACGATTCTCATAAAAGAAACACTGGGGAAAAATAAATTCCCTCAAAGCTGAGAAAAATAAATTCTCAGGAACAGATGATGCTTCAACATGCAGTAGCACATTGTGTGCTAAGCAGAAAAGAAATATTGCTCCCCCTCAAAAGTAGAATCGAGTACCAAGTTCATCTTACTCCCCCTTAATTCATGCATAGGGATTAGTCAGATGATCCAGCATCTGGTGGCACATTAATCTCAGCAACCATGACATACAATATCTACTCCCCCTTTTTAGCCACAAAATAGACAAAAAAGAACTGCATAAAATAGTATCCAAGAGCAGTGCAGATAGTAGCAGAACAGAAAGTGCAGACAAAATATTACAAACCATGCACACTCGGTGCTAAATTCAGGGCTCAGCCCACAGACATGCAAAATAAAAATCCAAACAAGGAAACATCAAAATTACACAGAAGCACTTGGAGATGAATCACTTTCTTCTCCTTCAGCATCTGAGTCGGCTTCTTCTTCACCACTAGAACCATCATCACCTGCATCAGCTGCTTGAGCTGCAGCCTCTTCAACCCTGAGAGCATGTATCATCCTTTCAAACTGCAGCTTCTTTTCATCTAGCTCTTTACAGTTTGCTTCCAGCATAACAATCATCTCCTTCCTTGTCATAGGAGTGTCAGCAGCAGCATTTGATGGTCCAACAATATCTGGCGCATGCTGTTTACTATACAGCTTCTGATGAATGGCCAGAGGAGTTGCCCTTTTCTTAGCAGACTCATCCTCATGCCTTATATTTGGATGTTGGGACAAGATGATGTCACAGATTAGGGTTGGAAATGCAATGGGTTGCTTGGTGACAGAGGTCTTGGCATGCTGCACAACTTGATTGAAAATATATAGACCAATATTAAACTTAGTACCAGTACCAATCATATAAATGAGCTTACCCAGATTTGTTGCAATGTCGGATGCATGTGTAGTAGGGACCCAGTTGACAGAAGCAATGCGATTCAAGATGGCATACTTTTGAGTTAGCTTGACAGCTGGTACCTTCTTCTTCCTGGGCCAGGTTTTCACTTTATCAGCTGTGACGGTTCTGCAGACCACATTGTCAGACACATCTATATCAGGGTGTGGCTCATCAGAGTTACCCAGAAACCTGTTTATCACACTTGGGGAGAAAGTAACACATTTTCCTCGAACAAAGACTTTCTGAAACTCCTTATCCAAGGGATTGTCACAACCTATAGGAATGTTGACAACAAACTCCCTAACCAGCTTTTCATAGCAGGAGCCTAAGCCCCACACAGTTTTGATCAATCCAGCATCATTGATCAAACTTACAATCTCTTCACATTCCAGAATATCTTTGCCTAGTTCCCTTTCCAGAGCCAATCTTCTTTTGCAAATGATTCCCCATCGTTGAGCATAAGATGGAAGATGAAATGAAACATTGTCACAAGGAAAGTCTTCAATGTCAGGAGCAACAAATTGAGGCATGGCCTTCTTAGCAGACATAGCCTTCTTAGCAGGAGGCTTGATGCTTGAGTCATCCTTTTCAGCTTCAAGTTCAGAGTCACTTGATGGTGCACTCTTCCTTTTCAGCACACCCTTATTCTTTTCAGGAGGAGGTATAGGCTTGCTCCATCCTTTCTTAGGACCATACTTGACAGGCTTCAGAGTGGTGTCCTTTGCTTTCTTGGTGACAACAGGGGTAGTAGTAACAGCAGGTGCAGGTGTAGTGGTCCTGCTTCTCAGTCTTCTCCCAATTCCTTTCTGAGTAGGTGGAGGTGGCAGATCTTCTTCAGAGGAGACTTCATCAACATCTACTATGTCCTGCTCTTCATTGGTGGTTTTCTCAGAATCTTCACCAGCTTCATTTTCTGGCTCAGAATCAGCCACATCTTCAGGGGTACTTTCTTTGTTTACTTCCTCTTCAGTGGAAGCTTCAGTATTAGATCCACTGCCCAACGACCCAGTGGCAGTGTTAGCATGTGGGCTAGATCCTCCTTTGGATGCTTCAACATCCTGCTCAGCATCAGTTGGTATAGAGGATGGTTCAACACCGGTTGGAGCATTGGTTACAACAGCCTTTTCTTGAGATTTTTCAGAAGCATCAGTTATGACATTCAGGGGAACTGTCATATTCTCAGGAACACTCGGATTATTGCTCATACCAACATTCTCAGCAATATTTTGGGTTTTTCCTAGGGTTTCAACAGAACTAGGGTTTTCCTCTACAGAAGGGTTTTCTTGATTCACCTTTTCAGACACAGACTTAACAGACGATTCAACATTCGCATTTTTGCCGGAGCCAACATCATGCGATTCCACATTCGCAGTTTCAGAAAAATCCTTATTTAAGTACAGATCAGACATGCTTAAACCCCTTTTTACAGGAGATTGGGGTTTCTTCTTCTTAGGCTTAATAGAATCAGACTTAATAGAGATTGAGGGAGACGATTCACTTACTTTCTTAGACGATTTTGCAGATTTCTTCTTCTTAGAAGTAGTTGCAGGAATACTTGATATAGGCATCGCATCGACCACAACAGTTGTTCCTTCCTTCTTAGCTTTTGATCTTGTTTTCACAGCATCAACAAGTTTGTTTTTGATCTGAGCGAAACCGGAGGATTGAGACATTTTCACACGGGAATTGTTGAGGTTTTTGAAGTTTTTGATGATTTGCGATGATGGTTTGTGTTTGCAGATCGCAGCAAAGAGTTCAGAGGAAGTTGAAGGTTTTGGAAAGGAATAATGATGATATGAGAGATGATAGCGTGTAATTGAGAAGTTATGGAAAGTTATTTTTGTCTTTCCTTGATTTACGTGCGCCAATAGTTGAAATTTAGAGAAAAAAACGGTTGCGCGCACATAATGGCTTAACTGCTATAATTCTTCATATAGGCAAATCCCCAATTTGCCCCTAAGCCTTTCAAACTGATTTGCATCTAAAGCTTTGGTAAAAATATCAGCTACCTGTTCTTCAGTTGCAACATGCTCCAATTTCACAATATTCTCTTCCACCAAATCCCTGATGAAGTGATGACGAATGTCAATATGCTTTGTTCTACTGTGCTGAATAGGATTTTTTGAAATATTTATGGCGCTTAAATTGTCACAGTACAATGTTAGAGCATCCTGTTCAACATTGTATTCCTTAAGCATCTGCTTCATCCACAATAATTGGGAGCAACTACTCCCAGCTGCAATGTACTCAGCCTCTGCAGTGGATAGAGAAACACAGTTTTGTTTCTTGCTAAACCATGAGATAAGATTTTCTCCTAGATAAAAACATCCACCAGAGGTGCTTTTTCTGTCATCAGCACATCCAGCCCAATCTGCATCACAATATCCCATCAACCTAGCATTGTTGGTGTGGGAATACATTATTCCATAATCAGAGGTTGCATTGACATACTTCAAGATTCTTTTTACTTGTGTAAGATGGCTCATCTTTGGCTCAGCTTGGTACCTAGCACATACACCAACAGCAAAGGTGATGTCAGGCCTGCTTGCTGTGAGGTACAGTAGGCTTCCTATCATGCTTCTATACATGCTTTGGTCTACATCTACACCTTTCTCATCCTTGGTTAATTTTAGATGTGTGGCAGCAGGTGTTCTTTTGTGTGCAGCATTTTCCATGCCAAACTTCTTTATGATATTTTTAGCATACTTGCTTTGAGACACAAATATTGTGTCTTCCATCTGTTTCACCTGTAATCCAAGAAAATAGGTTAATTCTCCTACCAAGCTCATCTCAAATTCAGACTGCATCTGTCTCACAAAGTGTTGGACCATCGGTTCCGCCATCCCTCCAAAGACTATGTCATCAACATATATCTGTGCTATCAACAAGTTTCCATTCATTTCTTTGACAAATAAGGTCTTGTCATTTCCACCTTTCTTGTATCCTTGATTGATCAGGAATTCAGTTAACCTTTCATACCAAGCCCTTGGTGCTTGTTTCAAGCCATACAAAGCCTTTTTCAGTTTGTAGACATGATCCGGATGATTTGGATCTATGAAACCTTTGGGCTGTTCAACAAATACTTCTTCATGAAGATACCCATTTAGAAAGGCGCTCTTGACATCCATTTGGTAGAGTTTGAGTTTGAGGATGCAAGCTACACCAAGAAGCAGCCTTATGGATTCTAGTCTTGCCACGGGAGCAAAGGTCTCATCAAAGTCGATTCCCTCCACCTGAGTGTAGCCTTGAGCTACCAGTCTTGCCTTATTCCTTGTTACTGTACCCTTCTCATCAGACTTATTCTTGTATATCCATTTAGTGCCTATGACATTTACTCCATGTGGTCTTGGAACAAGGTCCCAGACTTCATTTCTAGTGAATTGATTCAATTCCTCTTGCATTGCTTCAATCCAGAACTCATCAGTAAGAGCCTCTTTTATGTTTTTAGGCTCAAATTTTGATACAAAACAGGTGTTTGAAATAGCATCAATCCTTCTTCTGGTAGCAATGCCCTGGTCTGGATCACCTATGATAAGATCTTTAGGATGATTCTTCTGTGTCCTAATAGATGGTGCTTTTGCTGGGGCAGGTACAGAGTCTTGATCAGATTCATTACCTTTTAATTCAGACTTTTCACTTTGTGTCATCTCTTCAGAATTGTCAGGAGATGGTTCAACATCTGTTTCCACATCCGATGGTTGAGTGGATGGTGCATCATCAATCACAACATTGATCGTTTCCATAATGACTTTGGTTTTTGTGTTATAGACCCTGTAGGCTCTGCTATTCAAGGAATATCCCAGAAATATACCTTCTTCACTTTTAGGATCAAGTTTTCGTCTTGGTTCTCTGTCAGCAAGAATGTAGCATTTACTCCCAAAAATGTGAAAGTGTTTCACAGTTGGCTTTCTTCCCTTCCATAATTCATACAAGGTTGCAGATGTTCCCTTTTTGAGTGTCACACGGTTGTGTATGTAGCAGGCTGTACTCATAGCCTCTGCCCAGAACTGATATGGAAGACCCTTGGCATGAAGCATTACTCTAGCAGACTCTTGAATGGTTCTATTCTTTCTCTCTACTACACCATTTTGTTGTGGTGTTATAGGAGCAGAGAATTCATGTTGGATACCTTCTGCTGCACAGAAATCATAGAATTTGCTATTCTCAAACTCCTTTCCATGATCACTTCTGACTCTTATAATGACAGACCCCTTTTCTCTTTGAAGTTGAACACATAAGTTTCTAAATGTTTCAAAACTATCTGATTTTTCTCTAAGGAAGTCTATCCACGTAAATCTAGAGAAATCATCCACCATAACAAAAGCATACCTTTTTCCTCCAAGACTTTCAGTCTGCATAGGTCCCATCAAATCCATGTGTAACAATTCAAGTGTTCTGGTAGTAGATTGATGTTGAAGCCTTGGGTGTGCCACCTTGGTTTGTTTGCCTATCTGACATTCTCCACATATTGTTCCTTCGTCTATCTTTAGCTTGGGTAATCCTCTGATTGCTTCTTCAGCTATGGCCTTTTTCATTCCTCTCAGGTGTAGATGACCCAACTTTTGATGCCAGAGTTTGACTTCCTCATTTTTGCTTATGAGGCAGGTAGACATATAATTTCCTTCTTCAGACACCCACAAGTAACAATTATCTTTGGACCTTACCCCCTTCATTATCAGTCTTCCTTCTTCATCTGTAACTAGACATTCTGATTGAGTGAAGTTCACCTTCATGCCTTGGTCACATAGTTGACTGATGCTGATCAAATTTGCTGTAAGTCCTTTTACTAACAGAACATTGTCTAAATTTGGTAACCCATTATCAATTAGGTTCCCAATTCCCTTTATTTCACCTTTAGCTCCATCTCCAAATGTTACAAAGCTTGTGGCATAGGACCTTAGGTTGGCTAGATACCCTTCCACACCAGTCATGTGTCTAGAGCATCCACTGTCAAAATACCAATCTTGTCTAGATGATGCCCGTAGTGAAGTATGAGCTATCAGGCTTACACCATCTTCTTTCTTCTTCCACTCTTTCTTGACATTCACGTTCTCAGATTTGGGTTCAAGTGGCCGTGAATTCTGTGGATATCCGTACAGTTTGTAGCAATAAGGTCTAATGTGCCCTTTCCTACCACAATAGTGACACCTCCAATTCCTTCTTTTAGTCTTCGACCTTGACCTGCTATATCGATGGTGAGGCATGTGTTGAGGCATCGAGTTATTCTGGACATGCTGCTTGGGTTTTAACCATGTGTCAGTTCCCTGATGTGTGGGAGGATGAGGAGGTAGTAACCCACCACTAACAGGAAAAGTTTTCTCAATGGGGGTAGTGATTGTAGCTTTGTTGTAACCCATTTCTTGATCTACTATCTCGTAATCAAAACCAATAGGTTTCTTACCAGCACTTTGTTTAAGCAGCATGGCTTGAAACTTTTCTTCTCCTGATGCAAAGACTCTAGCTTGTTTTCTAGCATACTCCAAGTCTTCATTCAGCTTTTCAATTTCTTTGTTGAGAGTCTTGATTATATCCAGACATTCATTCTTCTCGACCTGAAGTTGGCAATTTGTCTCCTTTTGTTTTTCCAAGGCTTTGCAGAATTCATTGCTCCTGATGAATAAGTCCTTATAGGTAGCCAGAAGTTCTTCATATGATGTTTCATCGCATGATTCAGCATCAGATTCATAGACACCTGTCAATGCATTGACAAGTTTTGCAGATTCACTTTCATCTTCTTCTGAATCATCCTCATCTGACCAAGTAACGGCAAGACTCTTCTTCTTCTTTAGAAAAGTAGGGCATTCAGATTTGATATGACCAAATCCTTCGCACTCATGACACTGAACTCCTCTAGATGAAGTACTTTTGTCATCACTTCTGGTCCTCCTTTGACTGGACACAGGTTTGTTGAAATCAGATTTGGTGCTTGGACCATTGAACTTATTGTTGAAGTCAGATTTGGTGCTTGGACCATTGAATTTATTTCTTTTATCCATCCTCTTCATGATACGGTTGAACTGTCTTCCAAGTAACACCATGGCTTCAGATAAGCTTTCATCACTCTCCATATCTATCTCATCATCTTCTGCAGTATTAGAAGTAAAAGCCAAACTTTTGGTTTTCTTCTCTTTTCTTTGGTTTATGCTCATCTCATAGGTTTGAAGTGAGCCTATTAGTTCATCCACTTGAATGTTGGCCAGATCCTGAGATTCTTCTATTGCTGTTACTTTCATGTCAAACCTCTTAGGTAGAGATCTGAGAATTTTGCTCACCAGTTTTTCATCTGATATGGGTTCTCCCAAGGCATCAAATGAATTTGCAAATTCTAAAATATTCATGTGAAAATCATGAATAGTCTCTTCTTCCTTCATACTCAGATTTTCAAAATTTGTGCGAAGCATCTGAAGTTTGGACAGCTTTACCTTGTTGGTTCCTTCATGTGCTTTCCTGAGTATTTCCCACGCCTGTTTGGCTACAGTGCATCGTTTAACAAGTCTGAACATGTTGATGTCCACCCCATTGAATATGGCATTCAAGGCTTTTGAATTTCCCAGAGCCAGGTCATCCTCGTCTTTGGAATAGTCTTTATTAGGCTTGATTTCACCTGTTACCTCACTACAAGAAAAAATGTGTTTAGCAACAGTTTTGGGACGATTTAGCAACATTTTTTAAATGTTGCAGCATTTTTAGCAACAGTTGCCAAACTGTTGCAGATTTGAGCGTTGGTAGCTCAAATAGCAACGGTTTGAAAAACCGTTACACAAACGGCCACAGTATGTGTTGCAACGGTTCTAAAACCGTTGCAATAAGCTAAACGCAAAACACAAATTTTAGCCAGTTTTGCAACGGTTTGAAACCGTTGCTATTTGATTTTTTATTTTTTTTGTTTTTGCAGCAGTTTTGAAACCGTTGCTATTTGATTTTTTATTTTTTTGTTTTTTCAGCAGTTTGAAACCGCCGCTATAATATATTTCTTTTAAAATATTTTATGATTTCTTTGAGGACAATTTTTTTATATATTTTTTTTTGTAGGACAATTTTTTACCCTGTTTTTTTAATCATCGACTAATATTCAAACGTAGTATTTTTAAATATTGAACTACTATAATAATTCTTGCAATGTAAACAAATTCATAAACAAAATAACATTCATTTGATTCAAAAATAAGGTGTTCACAACGACACATGGAACTAAAGGTCACAATACATGCGCAATACATCTAAAGTTTGCATTGACACATGCAACCTAAATAGTACATAACAAAAAACAAAAACGAAGGTCACAACACATGCGCCTAGTACATCAAAATTAAAACAAATAGAAAAGCGTGACATCAAAAGTTCAACACGCCTAAACAAAAATTATATATCTAAGTTGAATCGTCTGGAGTTGCTTGATTACCCTCAACATTATGACTAGACTCAGAAGAGCGTCGTACTTCAAACGACGATCCTATGTTATACCCCTGAAAACAAAATTTAAAGTATAGTTAAAAACAAAAGTATTGTAGTATCAACATATATATTATATATATTATACATAAAAAAACGCACTTCAAATTAATATCATGTGACTTTGAACATGAAATAAATTAAAAAAAAAAAACTTATTAAAAAAGGTATAATATAACAATAACAACAAGTCAATGTCAATATATTCACATTATATATATATATATATATATGTAAGGCACACAAATATTGTCTTACCTGGTTTTGCATATTAGCCATAATAAGAGCAAATTGTTCCTTCATTGCATCAAATTCAGCAACTTTAGCTTTAAGCTCATTAACTTCAGCAACTTCTTTAGTTAGCACATCAATTTCGCTTTGCATCTTAGCTATTTTGGCATCAGCAGTCGATGAAGAAGTTGATACTGAAGGACGAGAACTAGAACCATTATTTTGAGATGGTGTTGGACCAAGTCCCATTCCTCGAACATAACCATGATGCTCTTTTCCAAACACGGTCACAAAAGCCTCATTATCAGATGATGTCTGCCTTTCTTTTTGTAACTCTTCCTACAAATACAGTGTTATTTATCAAAATTGGAGTCCAACCACAAGAATCTGGATAGAATACAAAATACATAGAATCTAACTTCTACACTTTTTTTCAAACAAACTTATAAACTAGTCCAAACAAACTTATAGTTTATTGGACTTACCAAAAGTCATGCATAAGAAATGCCTAAAACTCAATTTGACTTGAAATTATATATAGGATAGAAAAGTCACATAATATTGTTTCTATCCCTTTATTTATTTAAAATTGGGAAAAAAACAAGTCAGCCACCGAAACAACATTTTAAAGTAACCAACACTAAGCAGCAGGCACCCAGACATATATAATATAAATCTTCTAACCTATGGTTGAACACTTATATAGAGCAAAAATCAGTAAACATATATAATACAATTTCTTACATTTTTTTGTCGAGCCTCATCATTAACATATGATCCGTTCCTCTTCGTGTGAGAGATTTCATACATGTCTCCTCTACTGTAAGACCGTCCATCTCTTTGTTCCTAAAATGAAGTAAAATAGTTATATAATTATACATTGTAATAATTATGTAATAATTCTTATATGAAATAATTTAATTGTACCATAATATCTCGTGTTCTTGCTAGTGACCTTGTGCCTAACGTATGGGGAATACGTTGCTTTTGGCGATTTAGAGCATTTTTGTCTGCTTTCGCCTATATTAGAAAACAATTTTAACAATCAATATACAATATATTAGGAACAAGTGTAAAATAATTCAAATTATTGTTATTACCATAGTATCCGGAGACAATCTATAATTCAAATACATGGCCCAATGATCTTTTGTAACTTCAGGTGGAAATTGCTCTATGTTTTGTTCAACAGTAAGAGCCCAATCATAATACTTATTGAATAGAAAGCACCGACGTTCCCTCCACCTCTTTCCCAAGCTTGTATAAATCCACTTCTTATGAAACTTGTTTGTATCACTTACAACAAATTTAGCCTTCAACGGAAACAAATTGAAAGATGTTTCTAAATTAAACATATATAAATTGAAATAGACGACAAAAAATTGAAAGATGTTTCTAAATTAAACATATATTCAATGTAATTTCAGTTTATACCTTTATGTTGTTATCATAAATTAAGTCTTTCTTTGCCAACGGAACTTTGGGCCATTTTGGATACATTATAGGAAGCAATTCATCACTACTAGCAAGAAAGCCAATATATCCTGATAACAGTCCACCTGCCTCTCCTATGGGCTGATGGTCATCATTCCAGATTGTTTGCACCTTAAATCCCACTTTGTTCGGGATTAAGTCGTTCACTTCTACACTTTTTTGTCTAACATTACCATCATCATCTGACATATAAATTAAATGAATTAGTACACAAAAATATTGGACAAAAAGGAGATAAAAAAGAAACCAAAATTATATAGGTATACCAATAAATCACACTTCTACTTTAAATCACACTTCTACTTTGCGGTGTTTTGAAACCGCATTTTTTACAGGGCATTTTGCCATTCCATTTGGACGATTTTTAAAGGCAAAATCAAGGAATCCATTAAGTCCTTTAGCATACTCTGGCGTATTTCGTGGTTGTGTAATCCAAGTCGTATCCATTGCTTCAGAACTATTATTATCAATTCAGAATTAACATAATTAGAATATTAAGAGGCACTAATAAGTACAAGTTGTACACTTAGGCCAAAAGATACAAATAACAAGAGTTTTAGGATTGAATGCAGTATTAAGGAAACAAAACGTAAAAAGAATTATAGCATGGAAAAATTAGGGAAAGGAACATGAACATTGAACTAAAATTAAAATGAACAGCTGCTGCAACTTCACAGGTTCTGCTAACTTCACAAATTCAACAAAAATGGCAACAGAAGAAAACCAACAACTTCTTATAGTAGTTTATCTACCTCTTTTAGACGAAAATAAATTTAATGGCAGTAAAACTGAAGGGTTAGCATTAATTAATTAATTTTTTACTTAACTGCACTGACCCATCCATTACAATTCAATGACATTATCACTATAGGATTGGCACATACTGAATCTAACATTTCTACCTGTCAGTATATTGTACTTATTTCAACTTGGCCAAAATCTATGTAGTTGATAGAGTTAGGGCCTAATACTTGTAGCCAACACAGTTCAATCAAGAACTAACACACTTATGTCTCGTGCAGAGAAAAGATGCAAACCGAAAACCAACACTAACTACATGGAGATAGAGAATGTAACAACAAAAATAGGGGCAAGAGAGGATTTCCCTACATTCAAAATGACTGTAAGTCATATTATCAACAGAACACCATGGTGATCCCTGAAACATCTAGTGATCTGCCAGTTTCTTTCGGACAACAAGAGGCAAAAATACAATATTTTTCTCATTTTCCTTTGGCTTTCTTTTTCTGTATGTTCAATCCCTCCCATTTATCTCTGTACTATTGACAAGGATGGTTGCTAATAACCAAAGCATATGACAAGGAACACACTTGAGCGTAAAACCAACTCAATAGCAGTTCTTAAATGTGAGAATTGGTTCTTACGAGGTCCACCATTAGAAGATAATAATTTGAGTACCATGTGTAAGAAACAGCAGGAACAAACCCAACAGCAGCAGAAACTACACCCACAATATATCTCCAGAGCGCAACGACGATTACCGTGACATTTACAAACTACTTAACCAGAATTGGAATAGCAATGACAACAGTCCAGAAATCAAAATCCCATAATAAGAACAGAACATAAATCAAAATCCCGTAATAATCACTTAATCATTATCAATAATAAGAAACAGTCCCAAAAAATCAAAATAAAAAATCTAAACAAGAGAGAAAGATAGCATGAACATAATAGAACATAACAAACAATCGAAAATCAAAATAAAAAAATCCCAAAAACAAGAACAGAACAAACGAAAATTAAAACAGAACAAGAGAGTTGCGGCGATGAAGATGAGGAAAACAAGAACAGAACAAGAACAGAACAAAACGAATAACTCTAATTTTCCAATTCTTGTAATTTTTCTTTCTCATACCATTAGTGAAGAGTAATTTTATAAAGTAAGTTATAATTTATCTTTTCCATATGTAACCAAGCAGAGTGAAAAACACAGTGTGATGTGGAATGTGAAGTGTTTGTGGATGATAATTGAGAGAGAACAAAAGACAAGTAGAAGTAGAATAAAGGAACACAGGAGAAAGAAAAATAAAATTAAATAAATTATGCTTCATGATGATTATCTTCGTGACATTAAGTATAATCCAATTCCAAAACGGCTGAACATACCTTATGGAGGACGACGGCTGAACGACGTTAGGGTTCGTTTTCGCGATGGAGAAGGACGGCGAAGGAGAACACGGCTGAACGACGGCGAAGGAGAACACGGCTGAACGACGGCGAAGGGTTCGTTAGGGTTTGTTTTCTCTGGAATGAAGGAGAAGGAGAAGGCGCTGAAGAAGTAACTTAAAAAAATAAAAAAAATGGTTCGCGGTTTTTTTTTTTCTATTTATCAACTAAACCGCTGGTAAACCAAATTAAACCGCCGGTTCATTAAAAACTTACCAGCGGTTCCTCAAAACCGTTGCTATTTTAATTTTGTTTTAAAATTACCGGCAGTTCTACAAAACTGTTGCTATCCATTTGTTGCAATTTCCACTTTTTTTTGTAGTGCCTTTCCATCCTTATCAATAACCATAGGGGGTTCCCATCCATTTTCTACAGCTTTCCATGTTCTGCTATCAATGGATTTAAGAAATACCATCATCTTAGCTTTCCAGTAGTCATAGTTCTCATGCCCAGTTAGCAGTGGTGGTTTAGAAACCGTTCCTCCTTCCTTGTCCATCTCACCAGAAATTTCTGTCCCTGAAGCTCACCCTGAGTTTCGAGCAGGGTGCCTGCTCTGATGCCAATTGAAATTCTGACACACTAGTATAAAGATGTTGTACTCAACGTTTCACCACTATAGTATACTTTTAATGCGTGAATCAATGATCCAACATCCAACAGCGCATACACAAGGAATAAAAACTAAACAAACTGAAAGTAAATTAACACAGAGATTTGTTAACCCAGTTCAGCATAAGCCTACTCTGGGGGATACCAATCCAGGAGAGAATCCACTATGATAGTATTAGTTTGAAGCCCTTAACAAACCTCCCGTTAATGACTTCTCACCTAATCACCACCCGTGCTATATCCTACCTAAGACACACCTAGGTATGAGAACCTCCGCTCACCTCCTCTTGATCACAGCCACTGTGATCGTACACTTATAGATTCAATAGGTGAAGACACACTTCATAAAACACACACCAATTCCTTACTTAAAAGCTTTGGAATTGTATACACACACTATCTCCTTGCTTAGAAGCTCCAGAGATATTACAATGCACAAACACACAGTTCCTAGTCTAGTGAGAAATCAACACAAGACTTAGAACACAATAAAACACAATACTAAAACCTAAACTCACGCTTTGTAAGACTCAATTCTGGTTTCAGTGAGTTGAACAATGGAGTCAACCTTCTTTAAATAACCTTCACGAGCTCAGGCTAGGTCTTCAATTAGGCTTCAATAGCTCAGCATGATTAATGGTCCCTTCAAGGAATATTCTTCAATTAAAATGTTTTGTTTCCTTAACTTGAAGATCTGATTAACAAGCAACACTTGATCACGAGATCCATTAATAATTATGCGTGACAACGCTCCTTATCACAAACGAACATTTATTGTGGATTCCATATTTAGAACTTAGGCGCGAGATCTCACCATACACAGGCCCGGCCTACTGGATGTGGTATCCAATGTTGAAGCATTGTACCGAACATCTTGCTTATACTGGATGATGGAAGCATGTAGTTCCACATCAGGAAAGATCACATGTTTTAGCAAAATGAGGCCAACCATACAACGCCAACAAACTAAATTAGTATCATTTTGGTAGAGGAGTGTAATACTCGAACCGACATTCAATAAATTAAATGTGATTTTCCGTTGCGTATTTTGAAAAAGATTTTACTAAGGAAGAAATATATAAATAATGGGTTTGGGTGTTACAATTGGTATCAGAGCCCCGTTGTCTTCGGACTGTGTGGGTTATGTGTCGATCAGAGCAGGTCTGTGCAGTCAGACCAAGTGAGTATTGTGTGTCAGTCGTGTTGGTCTAACAATTTTGTTGTGTTTGTTTTGTGAAATCACTTATATTGTTCATTTAGGAACTATGAGTGGTGTGAATTGGATTAGTTGATCCATTCTTTTGTTGAGTAATTGTATGAGTGCTATGCTTCTATGTTTATAATAGTTGTATATGCTTAGAGTTTAACCTTTGTGTAGTTTAAACTTGGTTGATTGATGCTTATTTGCTAATTGTTGACGATCCGGCATGATATAAAACTGCATGTGACGATCCGGCATGATATAAAACTGCATGTGGTAATGATTTGAAATAGTTTTAAAAGAAAAACTAATGTTATTTCTTGATGATGAAGATTTTGGTGAAAATATAGAGTTATTTTCTTTTGAATAAGTGGAAATTAAATTTTCAAGATAGTGAGAAGAGTAGGATGTTAATGAATCCTAGTGTGTGTTTGTTATATGTTTGTTTATAACATGTGCTGGATGATTACTAGGCATTTGAATTGCTATGCGTTTTATGAGTAAAAACATGAAGATCTCATAATTCTATGTCGTGGTTGTTGATGCATGATTCTAAATGTGCTTTCAAGTCTATAATGATGTTATATGCTTGATGTTTTGGATTTTGTGGATTAGTGAGTCGAGAAAACGAGAGTTTAGTGAGCGTAAGTTCAAAACCGTAGCAGAGCACCCAGATTTTTGGATGTGCTCGCTAGGCGAAGAATGAACCTCGCTGAGTCTCGCTAAGTCTTACTAAATCCTGTGAATGTTTTTGACTTGTCTCGCCGGGAGCTCGCTAGCTTTTGCTAAGCGAGGGAGCTAGACAAGAATTTTATTTGGTTGATGTCTTGTCCTAAGTTGATTAGATGTGAGATTCTTGTCTTCTTGTGTTTGTTAGGACTAGAATAAATGTGAATATGAATTATTGCTATGCAATGTTCATTTTTCTTGTGTTGTTTTGATTTCCTAACTTTGAGAAGTGAGGGAAGTATAGGTTACTTGGATGCTTGCATGATTTTGTGTAGGTGTTTAGGTATCGTGGGTTAGGTTTTGTCCCCTGTATGCGACATGCGTATAAACGATGTCGATACTAGTTTCTTCTTAGGAAGAATATGTTTAGAGACGATAGAACCGTTAGGTGTGAGCACCAGAAGTTCTAGTGGAAGAGTGTAGGTGGGTTTGAGATAAGTGGGGGAGAAGGTTATATCCCTCCGAGATGTTTCGATCGTGAGAAGATGAGATGAGTAGAGATGTTCTTGAGGCGGAGTATTCAGGAAGTGGGGACGTTGTAGGATAACAATTCGAAAGATTTTGTGAGAGGCTTGCCGAAGAAAGGGTAATTGGATTTGGATAATGACAGGGCAATTTGTGTCGAAGTTGAATGAGATCCTAGAAGTGGAGATGAAGCTAAAAGAGAGGTATTATTTTTGAATGATGAAGAATAAGAAAGTTAGCCGTTGGAGAACGTGTTGAGAGTGAGTAATAGGAGGTCATGTTGGAAGTGACTTGTGTTAGGTGAGAGTTTGCGAAAAGGATTACCGCACATATGAGTAGATGTCGTGTTTTAGCACATATAGTATAGAGTTGAAGGCTATGCCTAAGGTAAGTGTCAGAGAGCATTTGGTAGTGCCCACAAGATAAGAGTGAATAAGTATTTGCTAAGGAATTTGGATTCATGGAATGGAAGAGTCGGTAGAGACTAGTTTTGTTAGATGCATCGTGGATGTTGATGAGGTATGGTCACAATCGGTGACAATGAAGTAAAGGATTTTAAATTGTTTCATCATGGATGATGAAACGGTAGTGACTTGGTGCATAACTTAAAATGTATTTGGACGAGAATTTTGGAAATTTTCTAGAGATGTCATATTGGGATTAGACAAGGAGTCATGAGTAAGAATACTAAGACAAAGGTCGATTAGAATTTAATGGATGGGATTAGATCGTATGACGAGTATTTGGAGCTTTGTGGATTTAATTCGATGAGTGAATAAACGGAGAAGAGTGTGCTTGTTGCAATACAAGATGATGGGGAACATGGATAGGTGGAGTGTGAGAGAATTGAAGATGTTGTTGGAATCAACGAGATAGAGGTTATGATTGTTTGGAGAACCAATTTTAGGCGGTAGCCTAATTTTGAAGTAGCGAATTGCTAAGGGATTAAGGAGAAGTGGTATTGGAAAATGTTGCGTTAAGGAATGCAAATGTTGGTTGAGAGATTACTTGGGAATGGAATAGTCGTGTTGGGATTCGACTAAATGATTGGAGATATGTGAGAAAAGGAATTTGACGGTTAGAGACGGTAGTTTTTAGCATGTGTCAATGAAGTTTGAGAATGTTGGTCATCAAGTGATTGTTGGAATTAAACTATCAAGTGATAAGTTGGAATAAGATTCGAATATGAATAAGTGATGTAACACGGTTAAGTGATTCATGAGGGAATCAGAGAATTATGAAGTTGTGGAAGTATTCCACGGAAGTATCTTTCGGAGAGTTCGATTGGTTATACCTGTTTTGGGGTAGAGTTGTGAGTACCGTAGAATATGAATCTATGGATGTTTCGTGCGGAGTGGACGTTTTAGCGGTTTGATAAGACTGTTTTGTGCCGATATCATGATTGTTGAATATTTATCGACAAATTGAGGAACTGGCCGTCCTTGATCTCTTGTTGATAAATAGACAAAAATTGTGTTGGATGGGATAAACTAATTTTGTCAAACTTGGTAATGTGTAGCGTTTTGAGCGTTTCGTTGGAGGGTCGGATACAGGAGTTATCCGGAGTTGCTTTAGTCGCATAATTTTCGAGGGCGAAAATCTTCTAAGTGGGGGAGAGTTGTAACGACCCAATTTTCATATTATTATTTTTATGTGTTAAAATATTTTATTTAACGTGGAATTTTAATTAAGTTAATAACTAGAGTTATTTATCGAGTACTTTAGTTATTAAGCGAGTAGTGAGAGTTAACGTGTTATTGGGCCAAGCCAATTGGGCTTGAGGCCCAATGGGCCTTGAGTGTGTGTGAGGGGGCGCCCATTAAGGGCAAGGAAGAGAGAGAGAAATTCTTGATGGAAATCGTTCCTAAGGTTCTTAATATGTTTAACATGCTTTTAACATGATTAATGAACGGATTTAATGGTTAAAAAACGACTTTTATAACAGATTAAACTCAAGAACTTTGTGTTCTTGAGAGTTTTGATGAAAAAGTGTCAATCTTTACTTTTTCGATGTTTATGACGTAGATCTGAGAAATGAACTGTCCTTTTGTGTTTAGATATGCTTGTTGCACTTGAATATGAACTTATTTGGGGTTTATAACATGAAAAATGGTTTATGTGAGAGTCTTGAGAGTTTAGAGTTTGAAATGAGAAATGTAGAAAATTGTTATCTATGAGGTCTAAACCTTTACGTGCAATTTTGACCTCTTTTCTTTGTGAACTGGTTTTAGTGGCCAACATAAGAGTTGTAGCCCTGTTTGTTGGCTTTCCAACGAGTATATGTGCGTCTCCATTGGACTTTCGTAGCCCAAGTTATGATCGTTGCAATGAGAGGCTGTCCTGCAGAAATTAGAACCAGTCCATTCTGCAGAGAATTCGCCCCAGGCGAAATATATTTCGCCCCAGGCGAAAATTAGTCAGTGAGCAACCAGTAGAATTTCGCCCCAGGCGAAATTTGTTTCGCCTCAGGCGAAAATGTTGCAGTTTTCACCAATTTTTCATCTGCTATCTTCCTTTGCATGTATTTTCAATCAGTGTCTTATTCTTACATGATTGTTGATGCTTGTTGATGCTTGTTGATGAAGAATGATGTGTTGATGAATTGTTGATTATATTTGTGAATTATAATTGTTGTTGATTGTTGATGATGTTTGTTTAAATATCAAAGAAGTATATTAAGGTGTTAATCAACTTAATAAAGAATGATATTAGAGTATGTTATTCTAATAAAGAAGTATATCGAATTATGTTATTCGATAAAGACGGATATTAAGGTATTGATTATCTTAATAAAGACGGACGTTGGATAGTGTTCCACGTTATTGTTGACGGGCTATATGCCAAAATTGTTGATGAATATATTCATGAGTTTTGAGTGCATGCATCATGAATATTTAGGGATATTGGCTTGTCCAATAAAGAAGGATATCGAACTATATTGTTTGATAAAGACGGATATCGGAGGTGAAATACTCTGATAAAGACGATGGTACCACATGCATTAGAGGTGTCTAGAGGACATAACATGAATGTGAAGCATTAGATTGCATTAGGGATTATGTGTGCATTTTATAATAAATGATGTTTGACACATACTTGGTAAATGTTGATTGTTAATCCGTATGTGAGGAGCAGAGTCCGTCATGACTATAAAATGAACAACGCAGGGTCCGTCATGACCATAATCTGAACAATGTATTTGTTGATGTTTTGGTATTGTCCGAGACGACGTGAAACTATATGTTTGGTGTATTTTGTGGATGTTTGATTAGGTGATAAATGAAGTATATGCATGATATATGAATATGCATGAATGATGGTGATGTATATGTATAATGTATGATTATGCATGTTTTTGTGAAGAAGTGTTTAAGTACCATTTACTTACACTTGTATAATTTGAGTATGTTATCTAACTCTCTTTTATGTGTTATGTGCTGGACCGTTGGGGGTCCAGATTTACAGGTTTTGTGGTATTCGATGTCGAGTCGTCGATGAAGCTCCGCTCTGATTGTGACACGGGAAAGGGTTTTTATATTGTATATAGAATCTCCTTATCTAGGTTGTTTTGTATAACTAATAAATACATTAGTTGATTTAACATTTGTATAAACAAGTATTTTTACTAAAGAACTAAATTAGTATCATTTTGGTAGAGGAGTGTAATACTCGAACCAACATTCAATAAATTAAATGTGATTTTCCGTTGCGTATTTTGAAAAAGATTTTACTAAGGAAGAAATATATAAATAATGGGTTTGGGTGTTACATCGGCCGTACAACAAAACCAATTCTCCGGAAATCCCGCGGACGACCCTAATCTACATTTGTCCATATTCTTGCAATATGCCGATACTATCAAAGCTAATGGTGTCAGTCCCGAAGCTATAAGACTTCGTTTATTCCCATTCTCATTAAGGGATAAAGCTAGAGCTTGGCTCCAGTCCCTTCCATCCAACTCAGTCGCAACATGGGATGAGTTGAAGAAAGTCTTTTTAGCAAGATATTTCCCGCCTAGCAAAACTGCTATGCTAAGAGCCCAAATCAATGGATTTAGACAAAGAGACAACGAATCTCTCTTCGAAGCATGGGAAAGATATAAAGAAATGATTAGGATATGTCCTCATCATGGGCTCGAAAATTGGCTAATTATCCACACCTTTTACAATGGTCTCTTGTATAATACAAGAATGACAATAGACGCCGCAGCTGGTGGCGCACTTATGGATAAACCATACAACCAAGCCTATCAGCTTATCGAGAGCATGGCTCAGAACCATTATCAGTGGGGAAACGAGAGAACATCCGTAGAGAAACCTCAAACGAAAGGCGGTATGTACGAAGTAAACGAGCTTGACCTTGTTAAAGCCAAACTTGAAGCTCTAACTCAAAAGATGGAGAGTATGACCACAACACCTGCAGCCACCATGGCTGCAACAATTTCAAATTGCGAACTATGTGGAATTCAAGGGCACAAAATCGTTGAATGTCAACTCTTAACGGAAGTTCCCCCAGACCAAGTAAACTACACTCAAGGAAACCCTTACAATCAAGGTCCGAGGAACCATCCATACCTTTCGTACGAAAGTAACAATGCTCTATATGCACCTGGCCAAGCACCTACTCCTTCACCACCAGGATTCCAAAAACTTGCTTTCAATGCTCCTAGGAAGTCTAATCTTGAACTATTAGTAGAAAACTTCATAGCTACCCAGACTCAAACCAACCTTCAAACTAGTGAGCAAATTAAACAAATAACAAGCAAGTTAGATGTCTTGACCACTCACACTAGGATGCTAGAAACTCAAATAGCACAAGTAGCACAAAAACAAGCATCAACTGCTGCTCCCGCAGGCATTTTTCCAGGCCAACCTGAGCCAAACCCAAGGGGACATGTTAATGCTATTATATTAAGAAGTGGGAACCGATACGAAGGACCAGCCGACCCTAGAACCAATACTCCAACCATACACCAAGACTCAGATGAGGTAACCAAGGGAGAGAGTGAACAAAACATAAAAGATAAAGAAAATAGTGGGGAGGAAATCATAGAAAAGAAGAAACCTTATATACCCCCACCACCATATCAACCACCCATCCCGTATCCTCAAAGATTTGAGAAATCCAAAAGCGAGGGAAAGTTCAGGAAATTTGTAGAACTTCTAAAAAAATTGAACATCACAATACCTTTTACGGAAGCCATTACCCAAATGCCCTCATACGCTAAGTTTCTCAAAGAAATTTTAACTAAAAAGAAAAAGATCGAGGATGAGGAAATCGTTATGCTTACTGCCGAGTGTAGCGCCATACTCCAAAATGATATGCCTCCTAAGCTAAAAGACCCAGGAAGTTTTTCCATACCCTGTGTAATTGGAAATTATGTAATAGATAGGGCCCTATGCGATTTAGGAGCCAGTATCAGCTTAATGCCTATGACCATATGCGAAAAACTTAATTTAGGAGAATTGAGACCAACTAAAATGTCAATACAATTCGCTGACCGTTCTGTCAAATACCCCTTAGGTATACTAGAAAACGTGCCAGTACGTGTAGGTCAATTCTATATCCCTACCGATTTTATAGTCATGGACATAAGGGAAGATTCCAATACACCTATCATTTTAGGAAGGCCATTCTTAGCAACTGCCGGAGCCGTAATAGACGTAAAGGAAGGAAAGCTAACGTTTGTAGTAGGTGAAGAAAAAGTCGAATTTATTTTAACGCAAGCACCAGCTATAGACGATAGTTGTTACATGGTAGACGTCATCCAAGAATGTAGAAAAGAAAGTGAGAAGGATCAAACTAAACATTCTGAAATTTTAAAAACTTCCACTCCTCCAACTCATAAAAATGGTGATGACGACCTAGCTAAATGTTTAGAGATTACACAAGTTCCTAAACCTAGCCATGTTAAACCAACTTTAAAACTAAAAACTCCATCAAGACTCCAAAAAGGAACCCCTGTGGCTCCGAATAAATTAAAAGGCCCCGTTTCTAAGAAAATACCTCCCGACATATTAAAAGACCACCCAGAAAATAACATCGCTCAAAATAAAATACCCCCGGGTGTCTCTAAGAAAAAGAAAGAAAAAAAGAAGAGAAGACCTATGAAATGGTCTGACATTTTCAAATGGAGACCCAAGAATATTGAGCATAATTTAAAAGATGTGAGTCTAGAGGAGGAACCATGTTGACCTATAGGTCTAGATAGTCGAGCTAACCGACGTTAAACAAGAGCGCTGCATGGGAGGCAACCCATGACTTTCACTGCTGTCTTTACTTTTTATTTTTACTTTACTTTGGCTATCACTAACCCGTATGATTACTAGCAGATTATTTTAAAAAGAAAAAGGAAATGGCATTCCACGATAACCAGATTGTGCGTATCAAGAGTGAAATCCAGCAGGAACGTTTCGAAGCCCTCTTCGCGAGAGAGATGTCTTTCCAGATTTTTCCTCACGATACGACGATGAATGCTTTAGGCATAACCGCGAGTGTCAAGTTTCTGATCAATCAACTAGGGTGGGATAACCTCGACCTCTCCAGCTTTCCCACTTACCGAAATCTGACCATTGAATTCCTCAGCTCTTTCGTGACCTATCCTCATTATGGACTCTCACCTGACAAGGGCCAAACCAGATTCAGACTTTTCGGTGTCGATTGTCATTACAGCTACCGAAACATGGCCGATCTCATGAAGGTACCAAGCAGTCCTGATGCTGCAACCAAGGTCCAAGAGGACGCATTTATGGACTATGAGCTGAGCAACTTATGGGGAAGTATTTCTGGAGAACCAAACGCCGAACCTGCTGACCGAGTTAACCAAAAGATCCATAACCCTGCCATTCGCTATTTTCATATGCTGCTAGCTCACACCATCTTTGGGAAGCCCGAAAATGATACCGCTGTTTCTAAGGAAGAATTGTTCATCCTGTATTGTGCTTTCCAAGGACGCCCCGTAAACCTTGCACCATTCGTCTTAGCCAACATCCAGAAAATTATTGATACACCAAACCACCGTATTTGCATCGGCGGGTTTGTCTCTTTCTTGGTTAAGACCATTGGCCTGAACCCCTTCACCCAAAAACTCATCCACTTTGGAGCCCCACTAGCTAGCGGATTCCGTTACCTAAACATCAACTTTTGCTTTAACCGCCAACTAGTTGGTAACTTGGGACCCACAACCTTTCAGCTCATTATCAACCGCCAGCCCGTTCACCACTTCACCTTGCCCAACCTTGAAAAGACGAGCATTCATGACAAAAACAACTGGCTTTTCGATTTGGAAGGAGAAGATGAACATGACCCCGAAACCCCTCCATTCTACTACACACCCGGACCACCATCACCCACCCAGCCAGCTGAATCCATGTCACCACCCACCGCCCTAGTTGATCATACCGCTGCTATAGCCGAGCTCACCGATACTGTCGCGACGCTTCGCTCCGATCTTAATAAATTCCTAGACTTGACTATTGTGAGCTTCGACAATTGCGCTAAAGAATTCGCGAGCATCCATAACGCTCTCAAAAATCTACGTGGCTAGTGACTACCATTATTTTTATATGTTTTCTTCTCCGCCCACACATTTAGAACAATTCATTTAATAAGTTTGGAGGAGGAGAAAACTTTTATTTCCCTATTTTTCGGTGTGTTTAAATTTTCGCATATTTTCTTTTAATACATTATTATTCATACTTTATCGTTTTTTCTTCTTTTTATCTTTATGAGTACCTGTTATATTCAATTTTCTCCGATAATTTCCATTTCAAAACAATCTATTAGCACAACATTATGCGCAATTAAATTCTTTAGTGAAAGATTTCCAAATTTTTATCAAAGAAATTTTTTTTCAAAAATAAGTCTTTGATCACTTTTCAAAAAAGCCTTCCATGAGCAAACAAAAACACAACTTCCCACACTCTTACAAGAGCATGGTTCACGCCATGCATATGATTCCCTAGGGAAGATGTTTTTGTTTTCATTCATTTGACCTCATCTATCCATAATCCGGCGTTACGTTATTTTCGCCACCTTTTGGCAAACACTATTTTTGGCCGTGCTAATTTTAGCAAAGTCAACTCTAAAGAATTGTTTTATATGTTTGCCGTCTTTAAAGAATTAAGAATTAACACCGCCCCCTTTTTTTTCACATATGCTTTCACAAGTTAATTCGAGGCAAAATGGTGTTATAATTTTTGGAGGCTTAATCACGACCATAGCTAAAGCCATAGGACTAGGACCTCGATTAGAAAATTTAGACCATACTCCACCCCGTTTTATCAATGAAGATATGATGAAGAGTATGAATTTAGTGAGGCTAAGGGAAGATGGTAGATATGATTTAATGATTAACAACCGTGTTTTCTCTAATATCACCCTTCCTAACACATGGCTTACGGATGTACGTAATGAAAGGAATCTTCGCTATACTAATAATTTTGTGCCTAATAGAGCTCCCACGCACATTTCTCCAAATGTTGCCGCTGGTGGGGGCGCAAGCATTGTTCCACCTGCACACACTACACATTTTTCTAACACTTTTGCAGGTAGTTCCTCCTCATCAAGGCAAAGCTCCATCGATGATGTACTCCATGAGATACGCGCCCAAAATGCATTAAATCAAGAGTGCGATGGATTATTCTATGCCATGCATCAACAACAAGAGGAGATGATGGAACAAGTGACATCCATGCGAACCCAGCAAAACCAAATTCTGCAAACCCAACATAAGATGCAGGGCTGTTGCCACAGGTTTTACGCTTCAAAACTACTCTTGAGTTGCAACAGTGTGGACACTGTTGGATTTAAGTTTAGGGGAGTATTCTACTATCTCTATTTACTTTTAATTCTTAGTTATTTGAATTTTTATTCCCTTTCGCATAATAAAAAAAAATTAAATTTATAGTATTTTCTTTGGTTTTTCTAAATTTTTCCTTTTCTTGAGCCAAATTAAAATTTTTTCAAAGACTTAGGCTAATAGCTCACTTAGAAAGTATATAGGTTAAGAAAAGACGAGAGGCTAAGTTAAGGAAATTAGGGAATTTCACAACAAAATCAGTATTTTTCCAACACCCAGAAGTCTCCCTAGTATAGATATCAATTTGAATAACCATTGTGCCAAAATCTCCTGATTTAAATCTGTGGAATCCTTTAGTAGTTTATCTATCCAGTCGGACACCATCTATAAAGTCACACATTAAGTAGGTTTGTCGATGAATATAAGCGAATCATCTAAGCAAATTCTTAAGGTCATACTGTGGTAATACGGTTAAACCTTAAAGAAAAAAAAATAATATAAGGTCATACTGTGGTAATACGGTTAAACCTTGGAAAAAATATTTATATGATTGCTAATACAAAAATTTGTATCATCAAAATTTGTATCATCAAGCTATTTGCGAGTTGAAAAAGATGAACAAAGACGCTAACCGGCTTTCTTACCATGTGTGTGACATAGATAAAGGGTCTTAATGTGACTGTCTAGAATGAAAAAGGATGAAACAAAGGAGAAGATTTAGATTTTAGTACAACGGCATGATCCGAATTCGATATGTATAAGAGGGAGAACTTTGTGTGTCGTTGAAATACCCTTCTTGATTGTGTAAAGAACCTAACTAATTAATCTTAGCCGATTTGAATTTCTGACCACGTATGAGTACTTGTGATGTTATTTTTCTCTAAGTCTGTGTGTGTGAGTTGCTTCGCATTTCAAATGTTTTCTATATGCAAGCTAAATTGCTTGAGGACAAGCAATGGTTCAAGTTTAGGGGAGTTTGATACGCCTAAAATATGCTATTTATTTAGTTAATTTACTATTATATTTTAATTATTTTTATTTCGATTTCGAAGTTTTATATTATGAATCGTTACTTATTTCTTGTATTTTAAATAAACAGATAAAAAGTGTACGAGTTGAAGAAAGGAGCGAAAACGGACCAAAAAGGAGCAAAACCGGACAAAAAGGGCCACACACGTGCAACCAATTGGGCCACACGTGTGCAGCCCACAAACAACAATTGACGCCTGCCAAACAAAACAAAGTGGCGGCTGCCAAATTGTCCAAAGTGGCGCCTGCCACTTTCCATCACAGCCGTTCCTCAAAATTTAATCAAACGGTGACGCGTGTTTTGCAATTAGTCCCACATCGGCCAGTACACAACATTGGTGTTTTGTATTTTAGTATAAATAGGTCCCTTTTCTCCACTTTCTAGACACACAACTTTGTAACAATTAACTTGTAAAACGAGAATATAACTCGTATAGTTAGTTGGAAAGAATTCTTAAGCCTTTGCGGGAATTCTTTCTAAAGTTGAATATTATTTTCTTTTGTGCCGACGTTATTCCTTGGAGCTTTTATCCAGGTTTTTATTTTATTTTCTTTCTTTTATTGTTTTTATTTATTTATGCTTTATTTATTTATTTGCTTTATGTTTTTATTTCCGGCTTATTTATTTATTTCGTCTTTAGTTTTAGTTTTAGTTATGTCTAGCTAATTTAATATTGCTAGGATGTGTGATTAGTAGCTAGTAGGGTTTCGATAGTTAGTTCGCGCGCTAGTTTCTTTTAAGTTTTCTTTAAGCAGTTTTTATTTTTAAATGACTATAATTTGTCACGAGAGTGAGAATTAATTAAAGTAGGATCAACATAGAACGCCACTTGAGATTTCTACTAGATAGTAAAAACTAAGCATTGATTATAATTCGGAAGAACGCCCACTTAGGATTAGAGTCAATAATTATTTCTAATTCGGAAGAACACCCACTTAGGATTAGAAGTAATTTAATTATATTTGGTTTTCAAAAAGTACTTTATTAGCGGATGTGAGACGAGAGTTTAGCATCACCTTTATAATCTACAACATTAGTCAAGATTCGCGATAGCTGAGATTAGTGTTTTTAAACCAATATAATTCGAAAACTTAATTGTTTACACCACTAAATATCTAGAAGTAATGCAACTACTTTGTAAAGTATTTTATTAATTTCATGATGAGAGTTGTGAGAGCTGGAAGTGAGAACGGCTTTCGCCTGGAGCATCGACTTTATTAAAATACGACAACTAGGTGGTGTAGTAATTTTACTTAGCACGAAAACTACTTTGATAAGTATTTTATAATTTCATGATGAGAGTTGTGAGAGCTGGAAGTGAGAACGGCTTTCGCCTGGAGCATCACTTTTATTAAAATACGACAATTAGATGCGGTAGTAATTTTACTTAGCGCGAATTAAATATCGAACCCTGTGAAGCAACTAAGAGCTCATCCTAGCAATACGCTTTATTATTCTAAAAACCCCAAAAAAAATATTTTCTTTTGTTTTATTTGAAAATTCTACTACTATTTACTATTTAGCCTTAGATTTACAACGTAACATTAGATAACGGTAGGTCGACTATTGGTCTCTGTGGGATCGATAATCTTTTAAAACTACACGCGGCAAGGCTGTATACTTGCAGCGCATCAAGCCTCGTGGGCTTTTCATAATGCTTCAGCTCCGATAAATCTTCTAGATGCAAAATATATATTTTTACCAAATCTTTATTTGCATCAAAAATTCCTCCCATAAATATATTTGTTGTAAATATATTTTAAATTTAAATCTTCTAATCTTCTTGAAGCACAAAGATTTATTTGAAATAAATCTTTTATTTTTTCTGCAGCAATCTTCACAAGATATATTTTTGAAACAAATATTATATTTTCTAAAAGTTATTTTATTCCTTTAGAAAATAGAACTAGGGTTCAGCTGCCTTCTGAAACACATTGATCACGTGCGCCTTGTTGAGTAAGAAACCACGAAACAATTCTTCAATCAAATCTTCGAAAGATTGAGTAGAAAATAAAAACGCTAGCTGGCGCGAACAATCAGACATACAAGTGTTGTTACATCTGTCGCAACACTTGGCGTAAGCACATATGTCTCAACACTTGGCTAAAAGATGTTTTTGCAAAATGTAGCCAATCATACAAAAACCCAACAAAGGTATATGAAAAATTTGAGTAACAGTGCGCCGGATATTGGTGGCAAAAACAAAAAAAAAAGTGATAAAAAAACATCATTGATGTATTTGTCTTGACCAGTTATGAAATTTGGATCTTATTTGGTGTAAATCGGGTATGCGCAGCGCAACAGCAGAGACTAATCTCTCGAGTCTTGTGAGACCCAAATGAGTGGCAAACCGTCTCTAAGAGTTTTAACATAAAGAAAACAATTATTAAATGAAGTGAATAAGAAAAAAATATAAGAAACAAAGGATAACGACAATGCACCTCTCAAACAATGAATATCAAGATTTGTTTCAATTAAATTGTGAGACATGATCAAAATTTGCAAGAAAAATAAAGTGTATGACTGAAAATAATTGAACTTGAGATGATTACGATGAATAAAATGAATGGAAGACATTACACCACAATCACCATGCAAATTCCACCGCCCCATTTTCAACCAAACCTCCAACTCAATTTCCACAATCCCCGTTTCAGCAATTCCATTTTCCTGGTATCAAAATCCAACTTTTCCACTTCCCTTCAACCCACAGAGTTATCAATTATTCTCTTCAATCTGTCACAATTACTCCTTGGAATCAAAATCATACCTTTTCACTTTGCTTCAACCTCACAATCATCAACGTGTTTTCCGAGAGATAGAAAGATATGCAAGGTCACCGCGAGAGAGGAGAGAGAGTTGTTCGCCGAGGGAGAGATGGTCGCCGGAAGAGAGAGACGGCCGCAGGGAAGAGAAAGATTCTTCGAAGGAATGAAGAGAGAAGTTGAAGGGTTTGTGATTGAGTGGAATAGACACATTAAAAAGTGTTTTAATCTCAACCATTCATTTTAATCTAATGATTATTATTCATTCTCATATTTCTCATATATTTTTATCATTCTCATAATATACATCCTCTCTCTCTCTATATATATATATATATATATATATATATATATAACTCAAATGCAAATCTATAACACATCTTATTTAAATCAATTTGTAACTGAATTTTGCAAGAATCTAATGAAAAATTAATTAATGTAAAAAATGAGAGGAAATAAATTAATTATTTCTATTTTAAAAAAATTGTATAAAAAGAAATTGAATGGGTAACACAAAATGTGTATTAGATAAAGAAAAAAAATTGGAGTTGTATAAAAAAGTGGGGTTGATTTCTATTTAAACAAAATTAAGCATTGATTTCATATTTATTACATGTGAGTTACCACATTATATTAGATTGATTGATGTAGCCTAGTGGTAGATGAACCAAATAATTCTTAGAGGTCTCGAGTTTGATTCTTGTTGATATATTTTTTAACATTTATTTGAATTAAATTAGGGTTAAAATGAGAGAGAAAATAAGCGGGAAAAATATTAAATTTAAGGTTACTTTATCGAAATAAGCTTAGAATATGAGATAAGCGACGGAAGACACTCTATACATGTTTTCTATATTGTTTGACAAATAGTCTAAGTTGTTCGCTTTAACTCCGCTGAATTTGTCAGTAATATTTGGATTTAATTTGTGTGTACCCATTATGTAAAAAGTTTAACTTTTATTATATCTCCGTAAGAGTCATGCAAATGATGATTTGTCACTAATTGATACTGTAAAAAAAGTTTTACAAACAGTAGACCAAAATTATTCTCTTATTTATAGTTAAATTGAAAATACGTTTTCTTAAAAGTCCAAATCTATCCTGGTTAAACTTATTGAAAAATTATTTTAGATTATCAATGTCACAAAAAGGTCGAATGTTTTAACCATTTTATTTATTGAAAAAGATATGATAGAACATACTCCCTTCGGACATAAATATATAAAAAAATAACTGTTTATGCGGTGTTTAAGAAATTTAGTTAAGTGTAGTTAATTTTTTTGATTTAATACAAAACATGAGTTAAGTTTGTTGGGGTTTTTATGTTGGCTACATTTTGCAAAAACAATTATATAGGATGGCAATTTGACCCATACCCAGAGGGTACCCGCAAAAATTACCCACAACGGGTAGGGTAAAAACCCGCATTCTGGGTATGGGCACGGGTATGGGTAATTACCCGCAAAAATAAACGGGTATGGGTGCGGGTACGGGTACCTTAGTACCCACCCCGCCCCATACCCGCATAATATATATTTATTTGTTTTATTTATATTATTATATTATAATATATGTAAATCAATTTAAAACAATAGAACTCTACTAAATTATTACATATTTTTAATAAAAATATTTATTTATAACATAATATAAAAATAATATGAATATTTAACATAAATATGAACTTTAACATAAGGTTAATAATAATTTTGTTTATAATTTTCATTAGTCAATATTAAAATCCTTGAAATTTTTTTAATTCTATTAAAATTATATGATATTTTATAATTGATCAATTTATTTTTAGTAAAAATGCTGGTAACGGGTACGGGTACCTAGGTACCCATTTACAGGTTAGCCAGTAGGCCACCAAAATCTTAAAAATGCCGGGTGTGGGCGAAACTCAAAAGGAGAGAAGATACAATTAGAAAAAGAGATTCAATATGGTTCGGTGTATGATAGAATTGGTTAATCTAATGGTCAAGTGGTATACGCCGGTGAAGGACTTAATTGAATCTTCACTCTAGAAATGAAAAGGGCATCAGCCTTTGGTGTGGTCATCATTACTAAAGAATGGAACCTGCAAGAGAACAATGCAATTAAGATTTAAGACATACCAGAAGCCCAGTTATTACATAAACCCTGATCATAATAAACAAAACTACAATTACTCACCCTTGATTCCTCATTCTTATATTTCCTTAGAGGATACTTGATCCTTTTTTGTAAGAGGTGGCGAGCAGTCAATACGGAGGATATTCTTATAGGAGCAGGTTTGTCTTGGACCTGAAAAACAAGTGTCAGTTTGAAACTTATTAGCTTTCATAAAATGTAAAACCACCCAGAAAGGTTGATCATGGTTTGCACTGAAAAGATAAATCAAATAAGGATGAACTCAAGTTTAAGTACAAAACCAGCATAAAATGTCAACAGAATCAGAAATTAAAATCAAGAAATGTCATTTACAGGCATGCTAGAGATTCCATATTGAACGGAAGGAGTGTTTCCAACTCGACCAATTGACATCTGAGGCAAAGCAGGAAGTGTTCCAAATGGGTTTGTATTGATCGGTGCTGGTTGTGCAACGATAGAATTCTGGGGTGGGTTTGTATTGATCAGTGCTGGTTGTGCAACGATAGAATTCGGGGGGGTAGCCCTGTCAAACATGCCTGGAGTTCCACCGAAGCTACTTCCACCACCTATTTAAGACAGCAAAAGAAAACAAACAATTTCAAACATTAATTCTTCAATCATCACCAATGAAAATCAACAGAATTGTCAAATAATTTATATTTTAAAATTAAAAAAAGATGTACCTTTATCTCCCAATTGATAGTCCTCCCATCTTAGCTCTTCATGGCTTTTATCTTTGTAAACTGGCGTGGCTAATATGGACTCCGATGTAAAAATAGTCTCAGCAGAGGTACCGAAATCTGCACAATAGAATTATCAGTCATCGCCAATAAAAGCCGACAAAATTATCAAATTATTTATATTTTAGGCTAAAAATCTGGATGGGTACTAACATTTTCAGAAATGTGATACTTAAGGGAACAATAAGTTCAACTTAAAAAAAGGGGGACTATTTTCGTTAGCGTGATAAAATAGAGGAACCAAAAGTATAATTAAGCCTATATTTTACAATTAAAATAAATGTACCTTTATTTCCCAATTCATAGTAATCCCATCTTAGCTCCTCATGGCTTTTACCTTTGTAAAAAGGAATGGCTGATATTGACTCCAATTTTTCAGTTTGTGTAGAGGGAGTATCTTCTACAAATGTAGATGAGTAACTACCTACTCTACTTCCACCCAGTCGACCTCGAAATTCTGAATGCTCTATAGCAGTATTGGCAAATGGTTGAGTGGGAGTCTGTGTTTCTGCATAAAAAAAATAGGACCACTCTCAATTACAACGACATAAGATAAAAACTTGCAATAATTATTCAAGTCGCTTGCATCTTAAAAATATATATAAACAAAAGGATGGCATAAACTAGCTTTGAAAAATCTCAATCATTATGTTATGTAATCTTCAGGTCTTTAAAAAGAATCTATGCATATGAAAACTGGTATTTAAGACAGCAAAAGAAAACAAACATTTTCAAACATGAGTCCTTCAATCATTGCATGAAACAAAAAAAAAAAAAAAGGTACCCATAACTAAAATATTGAACTGACCAGCCCGTATAGAGGGAGTATCTTCTATAAATGTTGCCGAGTAACTAGCTACTCTACTTCCACCCCGTTGACCTCCAAATTCTGATTGCCCTATAGCAGTATTGGCAAATGCTTGAGTGGGAGTCTGTGTTCCTGCATAAAAAAATACGATCACTCTCAATTATAAAGGAATGAATAAAGTTGTATATTGCATTACTTTTGAGAGTTTACAAGAGGTGTATATATACACAAGTATAGTAACCTAATTGGAGTAAATTAAGGAACAAATATCTCCAACAATTAAGGTGATTGACTCTATAGACTTTATACAAATCCTAAAATAATAATGATAATAATTAAATACTAATTATGCTTGATATCCCCCCGCAAGTTGGGCGACCTGGAAGAAAGATGCAACTTGGATAGTAGAAACTCGAACCGGGGGCGAAGCAGAGGCTTGGTGAGAATGTCAGCAAGCTGGTCGTTGGTAGAGACGAAGGAAACACGAAAACGGCCACGTTGAACGTTTTCACGGACAAAGTGATAAGCTAAGGCTATGTGCTTCATTCTGGAGTGGAAGACAGGATTAGCACTCAGATGTGTAGCACCAAGATTGTCGCAGTAGATGACAGGACCAGCTGTAGGAGTGTGACCAAGTTCAGTGAACAAAGAGAGTACCCAAAGGAGTTCACTGGCCGTGTCGGCCAAGGCTTTATATTCAGCTTCAGTGGATGATCGAGCAACCGAGCGTTGCTTGCGGGAACTCCAAGAGATGGGGGTGTCGCCAAGATAGAGCAGGTAACCAGTGGTAGAGATGTAATCATCTTTGTCACCCGCCCAGTCCGCATCTGAGTACGCATGAAAGTTCAGGGGAGCAGTCGCGGAGATGAAAATGCCTTTGTCGCAAGAGCCGGCCAGATAGCGAAGTAGGCGCTTGAGAGCCAACCAGTGCATGGTGCTCGGGTTCTGCATGAACTGAGCAAGTTTGTTGGTCGCGAAGGCAATGTCTGGTCGAGTAAGACTCAAGTATTGGAGACTTCCAACTAGTGCTCGGTATTCAGTCGGGGAGGGCAAGGGATCACCAGAGTTTTTGAGCAGCGGAGGAGTAGCAGTTATTGGAGTGGACCCTGGTTTAGCTTCTGTCATGCCCGACTTTTGAAGGAGATCAGTGATGTATTTCCGTTGTGAAAGAAACATGCCCGCAGCGGAAGGAATGACTTCAACACCCAGGAAATAATTGAGATAGCCAAGATCTTTCAATGAGAAACGGGCAGCAAGTGTAGCAATGAGACGAGACAATTCTGTCGAGGAGCTCCCCGTAACAATGATGTCGTCGACATAGACGAGCAAGTATAGTGTCGCGCGTGGTGTCCGCTGAATGAACAAAGAAGCATCGGCGGTGGAATTGACGAAGCCAATGGAGAGCAGGAATACACGAAGTTCCATATACCAAGCGCGAGGAGCTTGCTTTAACCCGTAGAGCGCCTTCTTTAGGCGACAGACATGATCAGGGAAGCTTTTGTTAACAAAGCCAGGTGGTTGAGCCATGTAGACCTCCTCGTTGAGCGTCCCTTGAAGAAAGGCATTGTTAACATCAAGCTGGCGGACCGACCATCCTTGTCGAACTGCCAAGGCGAGGATGATCCGAATTGTCACTGGTTTGACGACGGGGCTAAATGTTTCTGTGTAGTCACAACCAGGGCGTTGATGGAAACCCTTAGCGACCAATCGAGCCTTGTACCTATCAATGGACCCATCTGGATTTCTCTTGATGCGAAAGACCCACTTACAACCAACCAAATTTTGAGCAGAGGAACGACCAACGAGTTCCCAGGTGTTGTTGCGATGTAGGGCATCAAATTCAGCCAACATGGCGGAACGCCAGTCCGGATCACGAAGGGCTTGGGTAATAGTACTAGGTTCCATCGGGGATGAGGGACGAACATGGAGGTTGAGTTTGTGGATGGGTTTGACGATGTTGTTTTTGGACCGGGTGATGATCCCACCGCCATGGGGTTCAGTGGTCGTTGTGGGGGGAGAGGTCGTTTGTGGTTGTGGGAGCAATGTTGGCTGTAAGGAGGAAGGGGGGTCATTACTGGTCGTTTCATTGCTCGTTGTATTTGAGGACGAGGATTGGGATGTGGTCGGGGAGGAAATGCCAGACGGGGAGGGAGGCTCAACAAGTGAGGTATCCGGGGATGTGGGATTGGTGCTCGCAGTAGGTGGAGCGATGGTCGGCAAGACGGGCAGTTGGAGTGGACCAGTCTGTGAGGTCGTGGACGTAATCGGTTGGGCCACCAGTGAACGGAAGGGGAATTCAGTTTCGACGAACTTGACATGGCGAGAGGTGTAAATCCGTCCAGTTGAAGGATCGAGGCATAGGTGTTCTTGAGAAGCTCCCAGAGGTCGTGCGAGGTCTTCGTCTGGGACACCAAGGAGGCCACCTCGTCGGAAAGAGTGGTGAGGATGGCACCATAGATGAGGCGATCCTGGCGACGCCATGTTTGAAAAGCAGGGTTTGGTGATGTTACCGGAGGCGTTGCGGTGGTGGTGATCGTTGCTGTCGGCGCAGGGAACGATCCATCAGTGTATTTGAGTAGATCAAAACCATCAAGGAAGGCTTCTACCTGGAGTTTCCAATTGAGGTAATTGGTAGGGAGAAGCTTGGTGACACCGCTGAGGGTGATACACGAAAAGGGTTTGGAGGGTTCATAGGGGTTAGCTATGGAGCGAGAGCCATCGGAAGCCATGGGAGGCAAAGTGTGACGGCAAAGTGTTAACAGGGTAGGGCTGGAACGTTACCAACTGATACCATATAAAGGAATGAATAAAGTTGTATATTGCATTACTTTTGAGAGTTTACAAGAGGTGTATATATACACAAGTATAGTAACCTAATTGGAGTAAATTAAGGAACAAATATCTCCAACAATTAAGGTGATTGACTCTATAGACTTTATACAAATCCTAAAATAATAATGATAATAATTAAATACTAATTATGCTTGATTTGATATCAATTACGACAGCATAAGATAAAAATTTGCAATAATTATTCAAGTCGCTTGCATCTTAATAATTATTGAACTGACCAGGTTGTGTCTGGCCGAAGTTGCTAATGGCAAAAGTACCACTCGACTTTGCAGGTTGTGCAGTCTGGAAAGGCGTTGACATGGACGGCTGCAGGTAAAAAAAAATTAAGAACAAAATAGAAAATGAAAACGTGATGCAAACTGGAGGTGGTCTGGAGATAATGTATGATACATGCAGAAAACAAAGGAAACTAAAAAATGGATAAAGTTTTGAATGAAGTACATACAAATACAAAGATGCGAATCATAAAATCATAAATGTCCACATACAAGTAAATCAATTATTAGAAAGTATATCCAATTATGCTAAATCTTCAAAGAAAATTATACACGCAGATGCATAAACAAACCATGATCTTTAACGGAACAAAATTAAAAGTGAAAAGCATTATCAAACTACTTACCGCTGTTTGACCAAAACCTGTCAGAGCATTAGATGTGAGTGATGCGCTGCTTGAAAAAATGCTTCCAGCAAGCCCAGACGAAGGTGGATTGAACAAGCTTGGTTGACTAAAAGCACCAGTCTGCCCAAAGGGGGAGGTATTCTGACCGAAAGTAGAACCAGACTGTGGATTTGTAGGGGTGGTAGAGCTAAATAATGGGGATGACTGGGTGTTGCCAAAAATGCTTGAGCCAAATTGGGAAGACGTAGATGCAAATGGCTGTGATGAAGTGTTGACCCCAAATGAAGAGGATGAGCCAAATGGCTGTGATGAAGTGTTGACCCCAAATGAAGGGGATGAGCCAAATGGCTGTGACGAAGAGTTGACCCCAAATGGCTGTGACTGTGGATTTGTAGGGGCGTTAGAGCTAAATGGAGAAGACGTGGATGCCCCAAATGGCTGTGATGAAGAGTTGGCCCCAAATGAAGGGGATGAGCCAAATGGCTGTGATGAAGAGTTTCCCCCAAATAGAGATTGGGATTGGCCAAAAATAGATGATGTTGCTGCTGATGTTGAAAAGCTAAATGCCGGTGAATTGAAAGCAGGAGCTGAAGTTCCAAATCCAGAAGAAAATGTTGAAGTTTTTGGTGCAAATGGGTTGTTCGAATTAGGTGTTGTGCAATTCAAAAAATTGCTAGAGAAGGGATAGGCTGATGATGGACCAAATGTAGTTGAAGGAGAAAAGGCATTTGTCTGTGTCGTAGATGAATTAAAGCCTGCCATACCAGTTGACTGAGGAGCAGAGGCAAGTGGTCCACCTAAATTTGAATTAAGTCAAGATCATCACCAATGAAAGCCAGCAGAGTTATCAAATTATTTATATTTTAAAATTAAAACAAAAAAAAAAAAAAAAGATGTACCTTTATCTCCCAATTGATAGTCCTCCCATCTTAGCTCCTCGTGGCTTTTATCTTTGTAAACAGACATGGCTGATATGGACTCCATCCGTTTCCATTGTCCAGAGCTACCATCTGTTTCCATTGTAGCCGAGTAACTAGCTACTTGAGTTGGGGTCTGTGATCCTGCATAAGATAACTCTCCATTACAATGCAATAGTTATTCAAGTCCCTTATATCTTAAAAATGGATATATCACAAAGAAGATAAAATTTTAAAAACTATTGAACTCACCAAATGCAGAACTCTGACCTCCAAAGGCTGAGGTTGTACTCCCAAATGGGCTGCTGGTACCAAATGCAGAACTAGACTGACCAAAAGCCTGATTGGAGGAGCCAAAACTAAAAGCTGGGGTACTAGAAGCACCAAATGCAGGAGAGCTGGAGGCCCCAAATGCAGGTGTGCTTGATGAGCCAAATACAGGACTACTTGAAGCCCCGAATCCTCCCCCCCACCTCCAAACACGGAAGTATTTGACATGCCAAATGCACTTCCTGTGCTACCAAAAGCTGGGGTTGTAGTTGAACCAAATGCAGGGTTGCTGGTTGCATCAAAAGCTGGGGTACTGGTTGTACCAAAAGCGGGGGTGCTAGTTGCACCAAATGCAGGAGTGCTCGGAGCACCAAATGCAGGAGTGCCTGTTGAACCAAATGCTGGCTGGGATGAAGCGCCAAAAGGTGTTGAGGAACCAAATATGCTGCTTCCAAATGCTGGTTGTGATTGTTGGGTGTTACTTCCAAATGCCGGTTGTGATGGTTGGATGGCCCTAAGTGCCCAGCTTATTTTTTGTCAAACAGATCCATAATTTCATATTTTTCATGGTCACATAGCTAAAACAAAGCTAATAACTAAGAAGTCCATGCTATACCAAAAAAAAACTAAGAAGTCCATGCAAACTAGTAAATATATCTAAAAAACTAAAAAGTAAAAAATATAACAAATGAAGAAATTAATCCTAGGGCCCGTTTGGTGCACAGGATAAGAGACAGGATATGATAACTGAATCATATCATGTCTCAATCCAGTGTTTGGTGACACGCCAGGATATGATAAGTTAATCCTGAAGCTTATCATATCCTGTCTCTCTAGTTAAAATTTTTATCCTGAATTTGAGCTGGGTTACCAACAGGATAGGATAAGAGAAAAAAAATTACTGATTTATTCTATAAAATATATTTTAAAATAAAAAATGAAAATTAATAAAATATAAATAATAAAATAATTTGATAGCAAATTAATAATAAAATAATTAATTTTTAAATATAAAAAAAATGTGATTTTCTCACAAGGGCAATTTTGTAATTTATATAATCTAAAAAATCGAAATTCTACTAAAATTACAATATTTTAAAGTAAAATAATTATTAAAAAATAATTATTAAAAAATTCTACTTAATTTAAATTTTATAACAAATTAAATATAATTATTTTGCAATGGTAATTTTATTATTTACGTATAAAATATATCATATATTTATTTAGCTTATCTAACATGTATATATCATTGAGTTTTTTTTAAAAAAAAGTAATATATCATTGAGTTATTTATTTGATCATGATTCATATAAAAAATTAAAAATTAAGCTTGATTATTTTCTCATGATTTTTATTTAAAATTATATAAAGGTATTTGATTACTTAATTATATTTTTTATTTATAAAATTCAAAGTATTACAAAAAAAAATTTTAAAAATAACAATTCTTTTACAAGGGTAATTTTATCATTTAAATATGTTATACATGTTATCATATTATTATCAGTTAGTATGTATTCAAAACATTATATAATAATTATCATATTGTTATCCTGTGTGCACCAAACACAAGATAGGATAACTGAGGATAACTATTATCCTGCTGATATCATATTCTATCCTTATCCTGTTGTATATCCTATTCTGTCACTATCCTATCCTGCGCAGCTTATTTTTTGTCAAACAGATCCATAATTTCATATTTTTCATGGTCACATAGCTAAAACAAAGCTAATAACTAAGAAGTCCATGCTATACCAAAAAAAAACTAAGAAGTCCATGCAAACTAGTAAATATATCTAAAAAACTAAAAAGTAAAAAATATAACAAATGAAGAAATTAATCCTATAGATTTTGATGAACATTAATCATCATTGATCTGTTCATCTCAGACATACATATACCCCGTCGATAAAATAGAAGAAAGCGAACACCTTTAGGAGTATTCCCCAATAACATGACCTCATGCCCTGAAGATTTTATCCTGTCATGTAGAACTCCAATTGTTGGTTGAATATTTCAAGGGATTACTTTGATAGTTTGATGCTTTGAAGCTAAGATACTTTTCCCTTGCGTGTTCATGAATAAGCTGTTATTCCTATGAATGATTTTTTTTTCATTCCCTGCTCAACTGAGAAGATTCTACTTCTTGGGTTTCTTTTGTGTCTTTGAAATTATCACCTTATATTTTGTCAGTGCTGCCAACAAAATAACACTGACTTAATGAAACGTCAAATGTAAACCCAAAACAACATGAAGGAAAAGAACATCAAGAAGCGTCGGGCTAGTCAATACACGATTTAATTTATCTTGTTTTAGAAATTTTCTCAAGCCGAAAAATGTAGACAAAACAACCCTCCCTAAATGTCAGTGATGATAGAAAAAGGTGTTTAAGCGTATACCCTTGAAATGCAATCAACATATTTACCTGATTGGTAGGAAGTATTGAGTGCTTCAATTAGACTGGATGAAATGTTATGGTCTAGACAAGAACCACCCTCAGCCTTTCGCATCAACTTCTTAAATCGTCGAACCTGGAATGGAATAAGATTTGATGAGTTCAAGAATGACTTAGGTTCCAAATGTTAAAAAGACAACAAATCAAGTATATGTGTGATCTGTATTGCATTAACAAATTAAATAATTCAGAGTCAGTATAGAGAAAATTAGGATAGTTGCTATTGTGAAAAAAGATGGTAGAGTCTTGTCTTAGGTGACTCGGACATGCATAGAGAAAGACTTGTACAAACATCACTACAGTAAGGAGTGTTAACCAAGGTAAATCAAATCGTTAGAAGTAGAGGGAGATCAAGAAAAATTATAGGTGAAACCATTAAGAGAGATTTAGAGGTAAATGGTCAATCTTTAGATTCAATACATGATAGAGTTTTATGATGTCATTTAGTTTTAATTCATATACCAACCTCAATGAGAAAAAGTTCAGTTGTTTTTATAGAATTTTGACTCAAAGAGGCCAGACTCCAGAGAGAGCACCACCATCAAATAGACAATCCCGTCACAGAAAGACAATTATAATTATTGAACAAAAACAGGAAGTTTAAATATATTTTTTTTGGGGGTTAGTTTTAAATTGTTTTTGAACAAAAGAGATTAGTGGCGACAAAGAAATCGCTAAGGAAACTGCCAAGTCGTTGGTTTATTCAAGGAGAAAGGAGTTTATGCAAGGAGAAATATGGTATTTTTTCCTATCAATAAGAGGAGTGGTTGAAAGTTCTACAGTGTTGTAATCAAAGGGATTTCCTTATTTTGTATAACAAGATACCAGGTTCCTATCAGACACCCACATCATAAAACCATGTGCTCTACACAAGCAGAGGCCATTCGTCTAATCCTATATTAGTATGTAACTTTGATTAACTTTAGTGTAAAAATGAAAGAATTATCTTGTTGAAGCTTTTAAATAGTCTTTATAGCTCAAATTGTAACTTCTTCTATTGGCTCCAGTGCTATGAAACGGGGATCTAGCATAAATGACATGATATAACTTCATACCTCATCTTCTGACATCAGTGTGAAGCAACGCCCAGTCTGGCCTGCTCTTGCAGTCCTACCAGCTCGATGAACATAAGTTTTTATGTATTTGGGCACATCATAATTAATGACATTTCTTACCCCTTCAACATCCATTCCACGAGTCAACGCATCAGAAGATACAAGCACTTGAAACACCCCCTTCCGAAATTCATTCAATGTCTTGCTGCAGAAAATTAGCAACTTTTTTCAGATCAAGGACCAACACTTGTATGTTGGTTTACAGGGGGAAAATAATCACTTCTCTTTCAAAAGTTCTTTTGGTGAGTTTTTTACTATTAAGTCAATTTGAGCAAAAGGTATGCTAATCCAAACACACTAACCTACAGAAGTTCTTTGGTAACAAGTTTTGAATGTAATGTAAACCTATGCACTCAGCATACATTGCTTGAAATATCTACTTATTTATTGTGAATAAAACTTACCTTCTTACACGTTGATGTTGAAGACTAGAATACTCCTTGATATCAATTTGTAGATCTTCAAAACAATTCAGCAATTGGCAGAGACGGTGCGTTGAATCCACAGATTTTGTAAAAACTAGGCATTTTTCTTCTCCCAGGGATTTCAAAAGGGCAATTAAGTACAAGGGTTTCACATTTTTATCACAAATCTACAAAAATAAAAATCTAAAATTACAAGGGAGCTGCAGATTATAATTCATCCATTTTTAAATTAATGAAAATACAGACATGTGTCATTCATTTTCTGTGTGAATATGCATATATGTGTGTGTGAGTGTGTATCATATAATATATGCCAAATTAAAAAATAATGGTAAAAGAAGAATCATAGAATGACCATCTCCCACCCTCTATTTCTGGCTATTTGAGTGTGTTCAAACAATATGACTATTTGAGTGTGTTACAAACAGTTCACTCTGTGGGTACACTTAGATGAGTCACTCATATGTTGCATTCATAAAGATAATAGCATAAACAAAAAGAAAAGCAACAAATAGAGGCATACTGTGAGAGGGGAGAGAGGGAAGCCAAGACTTGTTCATTGCAACATTTGGTACTCAATACTCAACTGCAAAAGCTTAATGGTACATTTGTGATAATATAGTGGAATTGCATACTTTGAGTTCAACCTTTGACCCAAAAGATCTTTCCAAATCACTAAATGTGGGGAAAATTTATGAATTGACAATGTTTTATCCTGATTATTTTACCCAACAAGAGTAATTGCATCTTAGAATACAAGCTCAACATTATGAACTTGATGCTGCTTTTCATTCTGATCTCAGTCATTAGCTCGAAAGAATAAATTTTAACTCAACACATTTTCTAATCTCAGCCTTGGGGACGAGAATGTTCTTCACAAAAGCAGGAAGTGATAGAGCACTGGGTATGTGTTATTATGCTCAAAGCATTGGAAGCTCACAACTTGGAAGGATTATGTACAAAACGAACAAAAATGCTTAGGTGCAGAGAATTGGTTACTGTTGCAGAGCTGTGAAGTTGTTAGGCCATACAGCATAACAAGTAGTGTGGGAGGAGAGAAGGGTAGGAAATTAGTTGTTGTTTGTTATTAGTAAGAGAATGGTTTTTTTGCTCTGAAATAACATGGGGGTTTCTCTTTTGCGCTAGTTTGTTTTGAATCAATAATACAGTTTCCGATTTTTCTCAGACTTGGGTTTCTATCAGCCAACAAGAAACATAACCACAATGTTTCACAAATCAAACATTAAGAACATAACCACAATGTTTTACAATTTCAGGCCATATCCCCTCTCAAGTTTGAACATTCTGACTTTCAAAACACAATAAATCTTAAATCTTGCTTTGAGAAAACTAAAGAATCAAACTCCACTAAAATTGATGAAAAAGCTGTTATCTAAAGACAAAATACTTGATAAAACAAAGCATAAAATTCTATCATTTGGAACTTGGAAGCTACCTTTCACTAAACTAAGCCTGTGCAGTCCTATAAATACTGCCAAACTGAGTATGGTTCTTGAGCGAAGGAGTTGGGAGTGAAAAGAATGTTTATCCACATTGGAGGGCAGGAAAAGGGTTGAAAGGTAAAACGACAGAACTAAAAAGCAGTTGACACTGTATGATGTTAGTCTCTTATGGTCACAAATACTCCCCCTCAGATCTTTATTATAACCAGAAAGTAACTAACCTAAAACCTCGCATGTATATAAAAAAATTGGTTTAGTGCAATTAATGTTCTTAATCTCAAACAAATGAGTGCATTTCAAAAAGTACCATCGATGACATTTATTGCTGAAGAATATTAGAAAATAAATTTTTTGTTAAGTGACGGGTATTCTGAAAATTATAGCATTAAATATAGTGAGGTTAGTAAAAATAGCATATATTTTTGCTTGTGATCGAGACTGAAGAGAGTATCTAATTGAAGTGATTAAGTTAATGACATTGAAAGCAGCCTAGCTACAAGATTTATAAATATTAAACGAGACAAAAGATCCATGCAATGTCATACCAGTTTAAAAGATTCCAAATTTTCTGGGAGCCGATAACGCATTTGTCCAGCTTTCAATAATAAAGGGTGATGCAAATTAAGCTGAATAATCCTGCCTGGATCCTGAGTTAATGTCGCAGATAGAACCATTTTTGCCAGCCTGGGATAAGGCTTGTCCTTGAATCCCCTCTCAACTCCACTTCAGAAATAAATATCATTTTAATAAATAAACATGTATATGTGCATTAATATAAAAAGCATGATTGTCAGTCACTGGACCTTCATTACTCTAAATGAAAATATAAAGGCAAAAATAACTATAAAAAGGCTGACTACAATCCTATTACTGGCAGTGTCAAGAATTCTGAATAAAGCTTCATGTTGGTTTTCCATCAAGATCAGGATTCAGTGGCATTCACTTCTATTAGTTAATCGACAAACGAACATTTCAAAAGACTTGTGAATAATGTTGGAACTCACCATCTTCTTCTGGTTCTTAATGCACCAACAGAACAGGGGGAAAAAGAATCAGCCGGTTGGAAAAAACCGTCATCATTAGATTGGATCAGTTCAACCACAGTAGGCAACCATGATTGGTATGCCTCACGAAGCAACCGATCTGTTTCATCAACCACCTGACATTATTTCCCTCATTATCATATCATATACAGTATATCACTACAAAAACGAACCACAATATACTTTAAGTTTAATTGTATACTTAAAATAAAAGCAAAAATAATGAGAATTTAGACTTACAAGATAATAAAGATGCTCAAGCGTGAAGCCTTTGGTAGTATTAATGTGATCCATAAGCCTGCCAGGGGTTGCTACCAATATGTCAACCTTACTCTGAAAGCGAGGAAGTGAAACGTGATGCGGATCATAGTAGGTGCTTATATCATGTGCCGGCATTTCAACGAGCTCGGAAATCTCGTCGGCTAAGGATGATTGACCAATGGCCAAGCCAACGCACAGGCCTAATGGAGACGCAATGGCATCAAAGACTTGTTTGACCTGCAAAGCAAGGTCGCGAGTGGGGACCACAACCAAGGCGCGGAGGCATCTAGTGATGCGATCAGACAGCATCTGCACTAAGGGGAGAGCGTAGGCGAGGGTTTTGCCGCTTCCAGTGGGTGAGTTAACACAAATGTCTCGCTCAAAATTGCCAGGGCCAACCGTTTCGTGCCAAACTGCGACTTGCACTGGGAATAGGTTTGAGATTCCCAAGTCCTCCAGCGCTGACTTCAACCTGATGACAAATTGTGATGAAAATAAATACTAAAGAAATTGAAATAGAAATAATAGTGCAATAGAGTAATAATAGTGTTTTACTTGGGGTGGAGAGAAGGAACAGAATGCAGCGGAAGTTGTTGAGAGAGAGTGATGTCGACAGGGTCTCTCATCCATGGCAAAGCGGGAATACTGTGTTGCTTTTCTTCACCCATTTCGGCCCTATTTGGATAAACAACTTATTCAAGCGCTTATGGCATGAAAGCTTATGTTGGATAGCTATTTGCATTTGGATGTGTATATCCAAAAGTGCTTACACAAAAACAAGTGTTTGGATGTACAATTACAAAAGCACGCATAAAATGTTAAATTTTTTATTTTTTTAAAAATTACTATTCACCTTCGTATATTGAATATTGCTGGAACAAATATTCATATATTAAAAAATAGTAATAAAAATCAAAAATATCATGATAGAGTACAGAATGGGCAATAGAAATTCATTGATCATCATAATACGAAATTATTATTTTAAATTGTGATTAAAATTAAAAAAATCACCAATTACCCATCTTATAAATCGTTATTTAAAATTATGTATATTATATAAAAATAGGAAATAATCAAATGTGCCTTAACAACCATTCGTCAATCTATTAGGGAAAAAAACAATTGTATGTCCATGTTATGCCATTTCATTTTAATACATATATAAAAAAAAAAAAAAATCTAAACAATAATGAAACCTAGACATCATGTCTCTAATAGCATCTTTGATATCCACAACTGCAGTATCATGTGCATTAGTATTATCCTTTATCCTGATTCGGGTTCGAAAACATTTTAGGGGCTATTCTAGCACAATACAGACAAGAAGGATCCCAAACATACTCAAAAATACACAAACGAAGATACATATGTATATAATTTTCAAGAATGATTGAACTAACTATATCAAAACATGGTCAAACAATTATACTTTCAAGAATGAGTGAATTAACTATATTCATACATGGTCAAAGAATTATCAGTGAGAAAGAATTGACTTAAATGGGAAAAAAAAAAGACATGGTTTACCCAAAAAAGAAAAACAGAACTTTCCTACAGAGAATTCCTAGATAACAATGACAGTGATAATTGCCCACATTGCAGAAGAACCAAAACTATCATAGAGATGTTTAAAATGGTAAAATGTGGAAACAAGTGTAAAGACAAGTTCATCAAACATTGCCAGCCCTCGGTGAGACGGTGACACTAGAAGAAGCGGCTACTCCTTCAAAACATTTTGGTAGATTGTGTATATTGTACGATGCATCTAAGCGGCTCTCAATTCCTTACATTTAGTGAGAACTGAAAAATCATAGAAGAAAAAAAAAACAAGAGAGATCACTTCAACTGAGTAGTTAAATTAAGTGGCTACCAATTTCAATACCCCAAGTTTCCTAACTGTGTGAAGCTAGTCAAGGCATTTTAGTTTCATTTGGAGGAGAAGATATCAATGCCTTATTGTTACAAACCTTAACCATATAAACTATGCAGTTCCAATGAGAAAGCTGAAAATCCCAATAATCTATCTTATACTCTCTAAGAAGAAAACGCTGGTTCAGATAGATAACTATAATCAATGAAATATTTTTACATTAAGGACATACATGTGATGTTATTGAAAATGGCGTTGAATCAAAATCTGAACAATCATCACTTAACAAAGCGTTGGATTGGATTGAAGAAAGGAAACTAACTATGAGTAATGTTCTGTTCAACCTATGTTCAGTTAGGGGTGTGCATGGTTTGGAAACCACACCACACCACACCTAATTGATGGTTTTGGTTCTAAACCAAAACCATTTCAATAACAAACCGGTTATTTTTTAAAACTAATTTGGATTTGGTTATTAACCGGATCGAACCAATTTATAACCGGTTTGTAATAAAATTTAAGTTATTCACATGATCCAATTTTAAATAGGTTTTTTACTTAAACTAAATTTTTTTATTAGTTGATTAAAAAAAATAAATTTATTAATTATTTTAAAAACATAATTTTTCATTAATTTTATGATTGAATTGGTTTATAATCAACCCACAAAATATTTTTTTTAAACCCAAATTATTTTTTACTTAGCCAAAAACTTGTTTTTTATATTGTTTTAAAAATATTTTTTATTATTTAAAAAAAGAGTAATTTTTAAAATTAAAAAATCTGATTTTTAAATACAAAAAAAAACTAATAAATAGGAAAAAAATTAAAATACTAAATTTTTGAAAAACTAAAAACATTAAAAACTGATTTTTTAATTATTTTTAAAAAAAACTGAATTTTTTAAAAACTAAAAACATTAAAAACTGATTTTTTAATTATTTTTAAAATAATTATTAAAAATCTGATTTTTAAAATAAAATAATAATAAAATAGTATGGGTGGTTGGTGGTGGCCGGCCGCCGGAGCACCACCACCGGCCGCCGTAAAAGTCACCGGAGGTCCGCCGGAAAACCGCCGTCCGCCGCCGCACCGGTAGGAGCGCCGCCACGCCGGCCGCCGGTGGTCCGGCGTTGACCACTGGTTGACCACCGGTCCTCCACCCCTCTTTTAATTAATTATTTTATTATATAATAAAGAATTTTAAAAAATTGAAGATTGGGCCTGAATTAGCTATTGGGCCTAAATTTTCAAACCAATTCCAGGAAGGGAAATTTTCTACCCCAACAATTGTCAATCTACCCCAACATTAATTTTGAATGGACGAATTTGCCCTCATATATAAACTAAAATTCTGAAGAAAAAAAATTTGGTTACCGAAACACTTTGGAAAAAAATGTTCTGATATGTAAATTTTTTTTTGGTTACCGGAACACTTTGGAAAAAAGTGTTCATGTATATAAAATTTTTCTAATTTTTTTTTACCTGAACACTTTGAAAAAAAGTGTGTAGGTATGTAAAATTTTTCCAAATTTATTTTGTTACCTACACACTTTGGAAAAAAGTGTTCAGGTATGTAAACTTTTTCTAATTTTTTTTTGAAAAAAAGTGTGTAGGTATGTAAAATTTTTTCAAATTTATTTTGTTACCTACACACTTTGGAAAAAAGTGTTCAGGTATGTAAAATTTTTCTAATTTTTTTTGTTACCTGAACACTTTGAAAAAATTAGGCTATTTTTTTACATACCTACACACTTTGAAAAGAGATTTTATTTCAAAGTGTTCAGGTAACAAAAAAAAAATTAGAAAAATTTTACATACCTGAACACTTTTTTCCAAAGTGTGTAGGTAACAAAATAAATTTTAAAAAACTTTACATACCTACACACTTTTTTTTCAAAGTGTTCAGGTAACAAAAAAAAATTAGAAAAATTTTACATACCTACGCACTTTTTTCCAAAGTGTGTAGGTAACAAAATAAATTTGGAAAAATTTTACATACCTACACACTTTTTTTCAAAGTGTTCAGGTAAAAAAAAAATAGAAAAATTTTATATACCTGAACACTTTTTTCCAAAGTGTTCTGGTAACAAAAAAAAATTTACATATCAGAACACTTTTTTCCAAAGTGTTCCGGTAACCAAATTTTTTTCTTCAAGGATTTAGTTTATATATTAGGGTAAATTCGTCCATTCAAAATTAATGTTGGGGTAGATTGACAATTGTTGCGGTAGAAAAAAAGAATTTCCCAATTCCAAACCAAATTACAAAATGTGGTTATGGTTTATAATTTGTGTTTTTTATTGGAGTGGTGTGGTTTTTTTTTTAAATGGATTTTGCAAACTAAAATTGAATATGGATTGGTTAGTAATTTGGTTAAGGATAGCCAAATTTTTTGCACACCCCTATGTTCAGTTTTCATATATATATTCATAAAATAAGCTCTCAATGGTCAATGCAGATGAAAAATATCTCAATATAAACCATATTAAACCAAATAAACAAATTTCATAACTTACTTCCTTCAAAATCAATTCATTTCCTTAACCAATATGGGTTCGAAATTCCAAACAACAATATGTTTTAAAAATGTAACAATTCTATTCTATACCCAATTTGTCACATGAAACATAACATCACACTAACCTTGAATTGAAGAAGGTCACTTAGGCGACGGCGACGGCTGTGGTGGGCGACTGGGCGGAGGTGGCGGTGCAGGGATAGAAGAGAGAAGAGGACCTGGACGTAGTGCACTGCAGGGACGAAGAAGCCAAGAGAAGAGAAGTACGTGTGCCGCCGGCGTGCGTCGATTCTTGGACACGGGTTGTAGAGTAAATGGGCTTACTACCATATAACTGAAAGATTATTTATTTCTCTTTAGACCCTTCTTATTTTTTCTAACCCCTCAAGATGGAGGCGAGGAAGAAAGAACGAGAGTAAGAAACCTTTGATTTTGTGTATGGGTTTTTTGTTTATGTGGTTTATGGTTTTAGTTCTAAATCTAAAATCCGAATTGGTTCGGAAGAATTAAGGGGGTGTATTGGATTGAGATTTCAAAAGACTATTTTGACAAAAAAATCATATGCTAATAAAAAACTATCAGTTATTATTAGTCTTCACCATTATTATCGTGGCGAAAAACATTGTAGGGAAATTATTTATATTTAATTTTATTTTATATGTTATTTCTATTAAAATTATGATACCAAGTATTGATATTAGGATTTTCACACACAACACAATTTTGCATTTAGGGAGTGATTTCTATTATATTAAGATTTAGATTGATACTTAACAAGGAATAAATAATATGCAGTATTCATCATTTCATAGACCATTGTTAAATGGAAAAAACTCAAAAAAAAATTTCCTAACATTTCTATTGTTCATTGATTTTATAGGGTGCAGTGATGCTTCCGAAGATGTTTTATGCTGATTTTTGACACGAAATTTATCGTTTCACAACTTTGGTAGATCCGTTCGCGAATCAATTTGAAGTATTAGTCGAAAAAATTAACAATAATATTTATTTAACGCATGACTGGTATGCTTTAAAAGTTTTTTAAAAGAAAAAAATCATTGGACTTAAAAGTTACTTTTTTTTAACTAAACATGCTAAGAAAAATTTACTTTTTTTTATGTCTTTATGAACTTAAAAGTTTGTTCATGTTGAGGAATATGATTGATCGTATTACTTCAAATATATATCATGGTGATATTTATGCAAATAGTAGTTGATTCCAGGTATATATCAACGTGACTATATTATTAATTACGAAAAAAATCACTGATTCATATTTGTTTATTTTGCTAACAATGTATCCTAACCTTTCCGGATCAAAGAAGATTGTTTTCTGAATGAGTTTTGGGGATGGAGAAATTGAAGATGACAACGAAGATGATTTAGAACTTCATATTCCATCAGATTTATTGATTCCAAATTCATGTGATCCTCTTGCTTCTATCGTTGAAAGCACCTATCCTAAACTTTTACAAAACATGAACGATATAATGTATTTCAAAAATAAAGCTATACTAGCTCCTAAAAATTCAATAGTCGACGCAATAAATGATTATATGTTTGATTTAATTCCTGGTGAAGAAAAAACATATTTGAGTTATGATACTCCACTCACACAAAATGTAGACGGTCAAACAATGGATGATGATCATACTCCCAAATTTTTTAACACGATTTCTACGTCGGGCCTTTCAAATCACAAGTTGAGACTTAAAGTTGGAGTTCCAGTTATGCTATTAAGGAATTTGAATAAAAAATTAGGATTATGCAATGGAGCAAGACTTATTATTACGAGATTGGGAAAACGTGCTCTTGAAGAAAAAATTATTTCAGGAAGTAATATTGGTGATCAGGTTTTCATACCTAGATTTTCTCTGACACCATCTGACGTGAGAATTTCTTTTAAATTTCAACGAAGGCAATTTCCTATAATGATTTCTTTTGAGGACTGTTAGAGTCAGGGACAATATTTAAAGAATGTTGGGATATATCTTGCGTCGATAGTGTTTTCACATGGTCAGTTGTATTTTGCAATTTCAAGAGTTACTTCTAGAAAAGGATTAAAAATATTGATCATCGATGACGACGGTGAAGATACGACTAAGACTTCGAATGTGGTTTATAATAAGGAAGTCTTCCGTAATATAACATAATTTTCTTTGTATGAATATTTATCCAAAATTATTGTTGAACTATCGTTTAATGTTACTCAACTTTTTTCATATACCTTACATTATTGGAATTATCATATCTTATTTAATCATTATATATCTTACAGCTAATCAGACCCGTGCACCGCACGGGTCGATGTTCTAGTTTAAAATAAAATTGCAGAATAGAAACCCTAAGTATGAATCAGGAATATACATAGATTGAAATTAGAAAAGGGATTCGCGCAGCGTATGAATGAAATATGAAATCGAAAACAAGATGGGGAAACAAAAGGTGAAAGAAGTAATTATACAGATCTTAAGATGGGAAGTGATGTTACCAGAAGTGGAATGAAATGGAGATGAAGAAGGCAAGTGAAGGAGCTGATTAGGGTTTCGAGATTCGATGGGATTGGGAACGAACGAAGTCGTTGAATTAATTTCGTAACGTCATTACTGTTTCAATATGAATGATGAAGATGAGTTTGATGTCATGGATTGAAATCGCACGGTTGCAGTTGGTCATGCGGTTATTGTTTGTTGTATAGTGTACCCTGCACCCTATTCATGTTGTATCGGTTGGATCAACATCATTTCCATTTTGGAATATGGATAATATAATCAATGCTTTAAAAATACTCCCTCCGTCCCATTTTTATAAGATCTCATTTGACTAAATGCACTATTACCCACGCGTATATGAAAATGAGTACCAATATTTTTTCAAACTACTATTATAGTACCTCATTTCATCTGTAAGCACGTCCAATAAAATTATGACAAAATAGATGTTTGTACAAATATTTTTAGAAATATTCTTGTTAGAAACTATAATTATTTTTTTTTCTTTTTTCTTTACCTTCCTTACCAAAAAAAAGTAAATAAATAAAAAAGAGTATTTTTTTTTAATGCATGCGTAAAAACTCCGTCAGTTTATACATTAACCGTTCCGATGAAACCCATTATATATCGACGGACATTTCACGCTAAAACGGAGTTTTCACGCTAACACTTACTTTTCACGCTAAATCACGCGTGTATATATAAACAACAACAACAACAATCAATTATTAAATCGCTTAATTTCAAAAGCCTAGTGAGTCTGCGTAAACACTGTGGCGATTGAAGCATTGCGAGAAAACCCAACGCCGTGGTTGAACAACGATAACCCTTTCAGCCTCGCGTGCATTCTCTTTGCCCTAATTTTCCACCGTAGATCCAATTTCACTGTAAGTTTCTCCATTTTCTCTCTTAATTCTTCCTTTATCGTTTCTATAACGTTCGTTTTTCTTCGTTTAATTCAATTTATTGATTCGTTGATGTAATGATTATTAATTATGATTATGATGATTATAATGTCGATGATTAATCGGTTAAAATCTTAGGGCGAGCTATGATTTGCGTGATTCTTTCTTGTTTTTTCGATTAACATCGATAATAATTTGATGTGTGTTGATTGCAGTTAGGTTAACTGCATTTGGAAAGGTGCAAGCATGTTTGGTTCAACAAATCGTAAGTTTTCTATTGTTCTCTATTTTACTATCTTTAATTTTCATATTTTATTATTTTGATTGCAAGTTTTTAGGACTGATTATTTATTTGATAATTTGATAATGTTTTTTTTTTTTGCTATTATTTAGCATTCTATGTTGTTGTAATTATTATTGAAATATTGATGTTGTTGTTATATAAGAAGACATACATAGTCAAAATAAAAATATATGTGGAGGAGGAAGTGTGAAGACCGGGATCGAACCTGGGAACTCACGTAAAATCTCCTCCCAGCCGAACCACTAGTCTGTAATGTTAATTACGGGGATGTATTGATGTTGTGTTGTGATTTAGTGATTTAAATATAGTGAAGGAATTTTGTTTAATGATTACTTACTTCAATAGACTATTGATTAATATATTAATATATGGAAACTTTTTAACAGCTTTTGGGCAGTCTTCGAGCCCATTTGGGTCGTCGCAGTCCGTGTTTGGGCAGCAGAACAATTCGAGTAACAATCCGTTTGCTCCTAAGCCTTTTGGTAGCCCAACACCATTTGGATCGCAAACCGGTACTTCAATGTTTGGAGGTTCTTCCACAGGTGTATTCGGCGCAGCTCAAACATCGTCTCCATTTTCTTCCAATACTACTTTCGGAGCTTCGTCTTCACCAGCTTTTGGTAGTTCAACACCTTCATTTGGGGCACCATCAACTCCAGCTTTTGGTAATTCATCATCGTCTTCGTTTGGTGGTAGGTTTTTCTATTAGATCCTGTTTTTAATGTTTTTTTTTCCATTTATGAATTGATTTGCTCTAAGCAGATGATTGGCTTCATTTTGAAACTAGTTTATTGGTAATGTCATCTGATGTGTTAGAAGCACACTATTTTAAAGAATCGAAACACTAGGTTTTATACACAGATTTTTTGCAGCTATAGTGTTAATCCTAGATATCGGCGCATAGTCCCGATCCCCAAAATCCTATAGCGGCTAACAGAATGGCTGCTATTATGAATAAAAATGATGTGCAAAGCGAAGATAAATTCCAACATGATGCATAAATACTCAAAATGGAAAAATACACAAATAAATGAAGATTTTGTTTTTATGGAGGATTTGCAAAAACAACTGTCAAGCTTACTCTGAGTTTAATATTTTCGTGTTTTCTTTCTTCTCTAATGAAGATTTTATGTGAAAATTTATTTATGTGGGTCTATGTGTGCTACATCCTGCTTAAGCATTTGTTCCTCCCTTCCCCCACCTCCACAGTCTACTCCGTAAATTTTTCTTATGTACTTGTCAGTATGTTAATATCATGGGAACCACATATTAATACAGAAATCCTATCACATGTGAAACACTGAAGAAATGTGATTTCTTTCAGCTATATATGTTCTCTAGTCAATGTTAGTTTACAGTTCTTTAGAAGACCTAAAGATTACATAATGACTAAGATTTGTATTAGATAGTTTATGCCATCCTTCTTTTATGAATATCTAATAATGGTAATATAAGCATCTTTTGGCTTATTTTTCTGCCTTTTTTGCTGGTTATTACATAATGACTGGGATTTGTATTAGCTAGCTTTATGCCATCCTTCTTTTATTAATATCTAATGGTGGTAATCATTAGCATCTTTTGGCTTGCTATTCTTCCTTTTTTAAACAATACGTGCTTTTCTATTCAATGCTAAATTATAGTTTATTTTAAAGATCTGAAGATTACACATAAGACATAACGATTAAGATTTGTATTAGCTAGTTCATACCATCCTTTTGTTTATAGCTAATAAATAATAATTGTATTCATTAGCATCTTTTGGTTTGCTTTTCTGCATTTTTATTGTTATTATTGTAATATTATTGTATGTTGCGGTTTGCAAATTCTATCTGAGAACCAACTCTTTTCCATTCTAGGATCATCAGTCTTTGGTCAGAAGCCTGCTTTTGGAGGTTTTGGCTCTACTCCTACTCAAACAAGTCCATTTGGAAGTGCCACCCAACCATCACAACCGGCATTTGGAAGTAACACCCAACAATCACAACCAGCATTTGGAAGCAGCATATTTGGTTCCTCAACACCTTTTGGCGCTTCATCCCAGCCAGCATTTGGTTCAACAGGCACTCCTGCATTTGGTGCTCCGAGCACTCCTGCATTTGGTGCAACTAGCACCCCCGCTTTTGGTACAACCAGTACCCCAGCTTTTGGTGCAACCAGCACCCCTGCATTTGGTTCAACTACAACCCCAGCTTTTGGTAGCACAGGAAGTGCATTTGGCATGTCAAATACTTCCGTGTTTGGAGGTGGGGGAGCATTCGGGGCTTCAAGTAGTCCTGTATTTGGCTCATCAACCACACCTGCATTTGGGGCCTCCAGCTCTCCTGCTTTTGGTGCTTCTAGTACCCCAGCTTTTAGTTTTGGTTCCTCCACTCAGGCTTTTGGTCAGTCTAGTTCTGCATTTGGTACCAGCAGCCCATTTGGGAGTACAACCTCAGCCTTTGGAGGTCAGAGTTCTGCATTTGGTGAGTTCAATAGTTTTTAGAGTTTTATCTTTGTGATATATCTATTTTTAAGATGTAAGGGACTTGAATAATTATTGCATTGTAATTGAGAGTTATCTTTTCATATTTTCTTATGCAGGATCACAGACCCCCACTCAAGCATTTGGAAATACTGGTATTGGGCAGTCAGGATTTGGAGGTCAACGGGGTGGAAGTAGAGTAGCTAGTTACTCGGCTACAACTGAGTCGGATGGTACCGCTGGACAATCTGGAAAATTGGAGTCCATATCAGCCATGCCTGTTTACAAAGATAAAAGCCACGAGGAGCTAAGATGGGAGGACTATCAATTGGGAGATAAAGGTACATCTATTTTTATTTTTTAAAAAATTTTAAAATATAAATAATTTGATAATTCTGCTGGCTTTCATTGGTGATGACCTTGACTTATTTCAAATTTAGGTGGACCAATTGCCTCTGCTCCTCAGTCAACTGGTATGCCAGGCTTTAATTCATCTACGACACAGACAAATGCCTTTGCTCCTTCTCCTTCACCTGCATTTGGTCAATCATCAGCCAATCCCTTCTCTAGCCCAACACCTAATTCTAACAACCCATTTGCACCGAAAACTTCAACATTTGGTCAATCATTTGGAAGTTCAGCTCCCGCTTTCAGTTCACCTGCATTTGGCTCTTCAACATCAGCAGCAGCGCCATCTATTTTTGGCCCATCCCAAACTACATTTGGGGTCAACTCTTCGTCACAGCCATTTGGCTCATCCCCTTCATTTGGGGTCAACACTTCATCACAACCATTTGCATCTACGTCTTCCCAATTTGGCTCAAGCATTTTTGGCAACACCCAGTCATCCCCATTATTTAGCACTACCACCCCTGCAAATCCACAGTCTGGTTCTACTTTCGGTCAGAATAACCCCCCCTTTGGGCAGCCTGGTGCTTTTAGTCAATCCAACTTGTTCAATCCACCTTCGTCCGGGCTTGCTGGAAGCATTTTCTCAAGCAGCACATCACACACATCTAATGCTCTGACAGGTTTTGGTCAAACAACGGTGAGTAGTTTGATAATGCTTTTCACTTTCAATTTTGTTTTGTTAAAGATCATGGTTTGTTTGTGATCCGATATAAGGTGGAGTCAATATTTCAGACTGACTTCATTTGTTTCTATAGTAATTTTATATAAATGAAAAATATTACTACAACCACTTCCATCAATTCATATCCTGTAAGGCAGGGTTGTCTGCGCGGATAACCATTCCTCTACCTACTTGTTAAACATTAAACAAGCTGCTGTAAACTAAAAATGAAAATTCTGTATGAAATATGATTATATCATTTAAACATTAAAAATGCTATTTGCATCCTACATAGCATCTTATGTAAATCAGGTATTGTTTATGTTAGAAGATATAAAACCATATGTTTGGCACTGTCCAATAGTCCAACCTTTTGGAATAGTCCAAGCTTTTGGGAGTCTCCACTACCAAGTGGTCATGAATTTGGTCCTTGCTACCCCATTCTTTATAATAAACATTAAATTTGAGTGGCTAGGTGTATGTACAAACCAACCCAGTGTGTATCATAACAACCTAATCCCTTGAGATAGTTGATTCTTCAAAGTTTTATGTGTACAACAAACGTCAGTTGTGAGGATATCTCAATTTGATTAGGCTATCAACACATGTAGATCTGGCATAGAGCACTATATGGTTATATCTGCATGTATAATTTTCCTTGAATAATTAGCATAGTTGGATATACTTTCTAATAATTGATTTACTTGTATGTGGACATTTATGATTTTATGATTAAATGTCGCATCTTTGTATGTATGTCATTCAAAACTTTGTCCATTTTTTGGTTTCCTTTGTTTTCTGCATGTATCATACATTTAGTCCATACCACCTCTAGTTTGCACCACATTTTCATTTTCTATGTTGTTTTTAATTTTTTTTACCTGCAGCCGTCCATGTCAACACCTTTCCAGACTGCACAACCTGCTCAGTCGAGTGGTACGTTTGCCTTTAGCAACTTCGGCCAGACACAACCTGGTCAGTTCAATATTTTAGTTATGGGTGCCCTTTTTTTTTTTTGTTTCATGCAATGATTGAAGGACTAATGTTTGAAATTGTTTGTTTTATTTTGCTGTCTTAAATAGGTGGTGGAAGTAGCTTCGGTGGAACTCAAGGCATGTTTGGTCAGAATAATTTTGGACTGCAGTAAGTTTCAATTGTTTTATTTCTTGGTTTCATGCATTGGTTTAAATTATTGTATACTTTTTTCGGGGTGACCAAGGGACATCGAGTTTTCTCATACCGTCGACGAATGTGTACCACTATTTTTCTTATCTCTCTTTGTTCGGAATAGAATGTCACGTTTTTATTTAATGAGAATTCGGACATTTTTTTTCCATTAAAAGGTTGTTTTGTTGCCTATTTTTTTGTTGTTGACAGGACTACCCCCCAGAATTCTGTGGTTGCACAACCAGCACCCATCAATACAAACCCATTTGGAACACTTCCTGCTTTGCCTCAGATGTCAATTGGTCGAGTTGGAAGCACTCCTTCCGTTCAATATGGAATCTCTAGCATGCCTGTAAATGACATTTCTTGATTTTAATTTCTGATTCTGTTGACATTTTATGCTGGTTTTGTACTTAAACTTGAGTTCATCCTTATTTGATTTATCTTTTCAGTGCAAACTATGATCAACCTTTCTGGGTGGTTTTACATTTTATGAAAGCTAATAAGTTTCAAACTGACACTTCTTTTTCAGGTCCAGGACAAACCTGCTCCTGTAAGAATATCCTCCGTATTGACTGCTCGCCACCTCTCACAAAGAAGAATCAAGTATCCTCTAAGGAAATATAAGAATGAGGAATCAAGGGTGAGTAATTGTAGTTTTGTTTATTATGATCGGGGTTTATGTAATAAATGGGCTTATGGTATGTCTTAAATCTTAATTGCATTGTTCTCTTGCAGGTTCCATTCTTTAGTAATGACGAGGACACTCCAACAACACCAAAGGCTGATGCCCTTTTCATTCCTAGGGAAAATCCAAGGGCGTTGATCATTTGTCCCATGGATCAGTGGCCTGGAAAGGCTTCTGAGAAAGCATCTTCTTTTAAGGATAGATACACCTCAGCAAATGAGAATGGTAATATCTTCTTGATTGAGTATATCCAGTGTTTTTTCCTTACTTGAGTTTTGAAATGAAGTATGTTGTTACTTACATTTGGGATATGGCATGGCATCCCATGTATTCCAGTATTTGCTGTTGCTTTAGTTATAGAGTTTATTCCTTTAGGTATAAAGGCAAGAGAAATAATACTCCCCAATCACAATAATAAAATTATAATGTTATTGATGACAACAAAACCTATACAGTTTAGTATTTTGCTGTATTTGACTCATGTTTTGTATTTGGTGGTCTATCTTGTCTTGCCATATACATAATGTGCTGTTTTTAGATATTAGCAAGCGAACAAGCAAATTCTGCTTTATGTCCGTGCAGATTTTTTAAACATTTTTCAAAAAACTATTCTTGATATCTTGAATGTAATGTTCAGGGATAAGCTCAAGAGAAGCAGACACAGCACCCAACGACAGTACAAGCTCAGAGGATAAAGAGAGTATGTGCTCCTCGTATTATTAATATTTATTCACAAAGGATGGCTCTAGCTTATTGATCTGTTGACAAATTTTGGTCTATTTTATTGAACCTTGGTGGTTATGCTTCATTTGTTGCCATTACATCCGAGTTTTGGGGATGATAATCACTTACTCTCTATGTCCTATATTGAGTGTCACAGTAGCAAAAGAAAATGGTGTAAAATAAGTGCCACTTTATGTTTTCAATATAACATTAATTATTTTATTTCAATTATATTATTATATCCCTAAATCAATACCATGCATGTCACTTCCAATTTCATTATAGTTAATAACATTCAATGGTTAATAACTATAACTTTTGTGAAACTGTTGCACTCTTTGCTTAATTTAACATTTTTCTTAATGTGTGAAATAATCTAAAGTGACACGCAATGTGGGGCAGCGGAAATATTATTTACTATGGTTAAACTAATTTTAAAACAATGGATAAATAAAATGTTCCCCTATCTGTCCCATATTTGTGCTTTTAGTCCTTGTGCTTTAATTTCTGTAAATGATTTTAGGGACTGCAGCTGAAAATGGTGTTGTGAAGGAGCAAGTTCAGCCTGTAGGTACCAAGCATGCATCCAATGGGAGTAACGAAGACCATTCTCTGCAGAAGGCGGATATGTACAAGACACTCGGTGGGCACAGAGCTGGTGAGGCTGCCATTGTGTATGAACATGGAGCTGATGTTGAGGCACTGATGCCAAAGCTGCGTAAGTCTGATTACTTCACACTGCCTCGAATACATGAACTGGCGGCCAAGGAAAGAGCCGAACCAGGATTCTGCAGTCATGTCAAGGACTTTGTGGTCGGAAGGCAAGGTTATGGTAGCATCAGATTTTTGGGTGTGACAGATGTACGAGGGCTTGATCTTGAGCCCATTGTTCAGTTTAACAATCGTGAGGTGATTGTATACATGGATGATTCAAAGAAACCTCCTGTTGGACAAGGGCTGAATAAGCCTGCTGAGGTCACACTGCTCAACATAAAATGTTTTGACAAAAAAACTGGACAACAGTACACTGGAGGGCCAAGAATCGAGAAATATAAAGAGATGCTCAAGAGAAAGGCTGAGGACCAAGGTGCTGAGTTTGTATCATATGATGCCAATAAAGGAGAGTGGAAGTTCATGGTCAACCACTTCAGTGTTTACAAGCTGGTAGATGAGGACTAAAGTGTTGGTTTGTCCCATATATGGGAGAGGACAACAATACATTTCATTTTATAGTTTGTTTGGGAACTTAGAGTATTGCTCGAAGTGTATTTGTTTTACACTGTAAATTGTTTGTGTTTTGTGGATAGAGCCAGGGCCAACCTTGTTGATATGTCCTTTTTGCTTTGGGATATATTTTTATAGATTTTACAGTTTGGGATGTTTCAACTATTTTTTTTTCTATAAAAGGATCTTTGGAGTTTGCATTATGTTTATTGTATATTACTACCTTTTCTTTTATTGCTTAAATGATGGAATTTAGGGCGAGGGATCAAAATTGCTGTCTCATACTGAGGCATCAATATTTTACCTGCAATGAAAAGTTTATGAAATGGTGTGATTTGAGAATTTGGCAAGTTCTCCAATGCTCGTTTGAATTTTTTCACCAGCATGTTTTTGTGTGAGTAGGTAATCAGTGCGCATTGATGCCTGTGATGTGGAATTGGACCTCTCCAATACCCAGAGCATTGCAAGCTCACTTCGTAGTTCGATGTTTCCCCAACATAACCTTCACCCTTCTCATCCTCCTCCTTGTACCTTTCTCCCTTTTGACCCCTTCAAAACCTCTGCACTTGATCATTTCCACTTACAACCTTGTAGGCTCCACAATAGTTGTTTGTCTTTGCAAACTTTTAAGTTGCTTAACTTATGGTCTTTAGGGTTTTGAAAGAGAAAAATCAACCATTTTTCCTGTGTAAAATTATATTAGAGCTTGCCTTTCTTGAGATCCTTTGACTCATTTCTTGTTAATCTTATTGGCGTCATTGTCTACTCACTTAATAATTCCATAGAATTAGTAACTTGAACATATTGATGGCTATTGGCTAGTACACAAACTCAAATGACAAGCTTGAAGCATGTTGAATTGCGGTGTGACAATTGACATACTCAGGTCGTGTATAGTATTGGTAAGTGATATTTTGGTTGGTGATGGTGGGAGATATTGTAAAATCATAATACAAAGGTTTTGCTAAGCACGCAATTGTAGAGGTTAATCCTTCGAGCCTTGTGGGACTTAAATGGATGACAAATTCTTACTAAGAGTTTTAAAGCCGGTGCATGTTCAAGCCAGTGATCAAACTCATTGAAAATTTCTCTCCCCGTCAAGACTCTTTTTTTCCCCCTAAAGATTTTTTTGCCCTTGCTAAAACTTTCAAAACATATTTTCTGAAAAAGTTTTGCCGTTGAAAAATAACATTTTACGCTAGAAAAAGTTCGAAAATATGGGGAGAGAATTTTTTCCATTACCTTAGTTAAATTATAAGAGACTCGAGTCATCTCATCTAAAGATTCTTTAAGTTACTTTGTAAATGTAGCAATAAGAACTTTTATGCCATGCATCATCCTTTTCACCCTAAATTTAGTCTCATAAAAGTAAAATACACCAAAACAATGCACCCAAAGAAATGCCAAAACAAAATTTTAACGATGTCAATTTTTTAAAATAAATTCACTTTTATAATATACATATATGTAATCTTAAATATTTTCTCTAAAATGTGTAAAATATTATTTTATATAATGTTTGGAATACGTGAGTTTTTCTGTTGACCAAAAAGTTTTATTCAATTAATAGGCAAAATGCAAAAAAAAAAGGTAATATGTCAACAACAAAAAAATGGCGACGAGTCCACAATACATCCACTTTTGCCGAGAAATGAGAGTTGCAATTGTTTGTCTCTTAATAATCTTAATCAAAAAGTTTGGATGACTCCAAGCTAGGATTATAAACAATATTGATTACAAGTTTCAAATCTACTAAATTTTCCATTAGTAATCTCTCGACTCATATGAAAAGCCACGGGCCACATCAATGTTGCATTTGCGTATCAGTTAACATGAAAATTGTATACTTCAAATTTGTTTACACAAACTTTTTTTTTTGTTACACAAACTAAGAGATAAAGAATAAAAAATTCTTTGATTGTAACCCTAAACCCTAAAATTTATAACATTTATCCACCAACCACTTGTGCTATACCCGATGTAAGAAGTGCATATTGTGTAGGGTAGTAGTGAGAAAGAATAAAGTTTAGGCTAGTGTCATCACTTATTAAAAAAATAAAAAGTGTATACTTTGTTTCTTTTCTTTATTTTGTTCATTTTAATTTAAGAAAATCTTATAGTGCAAGTATAGTAGTGGCTGCCTAACTAAATGAAATCCTATCAAATAAAATGTTTAATCTCATGTCTCCTACCTTCTCAAATAAATAAATAAATAATAATATTCCCTCACCCTCTATTATAATATAAGAAATTACCTAAAAGAATAAAAAAAATAAGACAGATAAAACTTCACATTCATCGAAGGGCAATAATTTGGTTAGGTTCTCTCAATAAATAAGAATATCTTTTGGAAAAAATAAAATAAACAATTTTTCTCAAGTTAAAAAAATATACTCACTTTAGGACCGTTTGAATGACTTATTTTTGAGCTTATACGAAACAGCTTATGCAAATAAATAACATTTTATGCATTATTACAAGTTTTTCATGGTAGTTTATGAGAAAACAGGTTATAAAGATGCAATTTTTGTCGGTGAAAACTTATAAATTAACATAAAATTTTATTTATTTGTATAAGCTAAAAAATAAGTCAAATTCAAACAAACACTTAGTCTTTAATATAAAAAAATATTTATTTTTCGATTCATGGAACATTTATTTTTTAGATTCATTGAATAGTTGTATTTATACATAGTTGAATACTGCTTTTGACTTTCTTTTTTTTTTTTATCTAATTAACATACTTCTTTAAACTAACAATTGAATTATTTGGACAAATAAGTTTAGTTGAAAAAGAACATCTTTTGGTACATGGACAAAATGATAAATATAAAATAAAACAATTCACTTACGTACATAAAAGATTTAAAGTTCATAAAAAAAATTAATATTTTTTACCAATTGAACTATAATTCGAGAATAAGAAGTCTCGGTGGAAAGAAAAAACTCAAAAAGAGAGAAAATAATGCAAAATTCACCAACAATTAAAAAAAAAACTCCCAAGCAATAGTTTTTCTAAATTATTTTCAACACTAATATCTAGCTCATTAGCCCGTCTAATATGATTTGAGAGAGTCAATTTTGACATCACTTATTTTAGGCCCCTCTCGATCGCAGTTAGGGACGATCAATCTGTGGTTCTCCCTACCAAGTCTAACGTCAATCAACACTGAATTAATTAACTATTGGTTCCCAAACTAACAATAGTTGACGATGTTATTAAATTTTTACTAATAAACAATGAAAGATATTAATTGATTAAAATTGTACATTGACATACGTCATCCGCACAATGATCAACTATGTCTTCTATTTTGGGACGGAGAGAGATTATACAATATAGTGGGACCCATAATAATCAAGAAAGAAGCATTATGACCGCTTATCAAAATAATCCTTATCCGTAACGCTACTCAATTTTCTATTGGGTATTTCTATTGTTCTATTCTATTACACACAACACCCATTTCTGACTCATCATCTTTCATATTTATCCATCTTTTTCTTCCACTTCCAACAACAACATTAATCGCTGTACTTTCACGCTTATCCTTTCGATTCAACCGAAGAACAACAACATGTTCCATTACTCTACTGTTGTTGTTGTTACAGACATACTAGCAAACCTTGTTACATTCATAGCTCCGCTATGGATTGCTGTTATCTTCGGTGTTGTTGTTGGTTGGGCTTGGAAACCTAAATGGGCTATTGACCCCAATAACTATGATTGGAAGAATACTTTCTTCAAAATTCGGGTTCCTTGGATTACTCATTCGGACCTTCAAAATCAACCCGATTATTCTACCACTACTACTACTACTACTACCAGGTTTGTTTTTTCTTTTTTTTTTCATTTGCATTTGAATTTGGTTTTAATTTGTAACTGTTTTTAGTTAAGTTGGTTTTTTGAGGTGTAACTTTATGCGTGCGTGCATGTCACGTGCAGTTCTGGTTCTTGTGAAAATGAGAAGGGATTGAAGTGTATAGTGAATGAACATGATTTGCAAAATTTGTGTAAGTTGGTTGAGGAAAAAGATGGTGGACCTGCTTGGATTCAGATGATGGATCGTTCTACACCAACCATGAGATACCAAGCTTGGCGTAGGGACTTAGAGGTATTTCTTACTTCTTAATTTCTTCAATTACCAATTAGGCTTGCTTCCGCAAATAATTGCGGATAGCTGATAAGTTAGCCGATAACGGTTGAACTTATAGCTTATAAGCTAGCTTACGCTGGATGAGTTAGTTAGCTGATCGAATTTGTTGTGTTTGGTTAAATTAGCGGTTGAATTGTCAATTTAGTAGTGGAAAATGTATTTTAGTCGCCTAATCTTTAATATTTTGAAGTAATTTCTAAAATTGAAAAATTGAGCCTATTAGTTTAGGATGAGAATAGGCAGGCCAAACTGGATTTTGCATAAATAATTCAAAAAAATCTTTTTAATATAGGCTATGTTCCACAAAAAAAAAAAAAAGTGGATAGCTGATAAGGTAACTTATAATAGATGAGCTTATAGCGGATAAGTTAGCTGATTGAATTAGCAGTTGAACTAGCTTATAAATATAAAATGACATAAAAAAATGTTTTAATTAATATTTACTTTTTTTTCAAGTAAGATGGCAAAGATAAAATTGGAAGAAAAAATAATAGTGAAAATAAGCTATAAGCTTGTGAGAAAAAAATGTTGCCAAACAAATCTTTTTTTTCAATATGAGCTTATAAACTATAAGCTATAATTCATAAGCTCAAAATTTGGCATTGTCAAACAGAGCCTTTTTTAGCAACGTGCTTAAAACCAAACTGAATCGAACGATTGAACTGTGAACTGACATTGTGTATGCTGGGTTATTTGAGTGGTTGTCCCGGTCTAACAGCGCAAGCGCAATCTAACAGAGCAATGAGATTAAGTTCTATATTAAGACCTTTTCGAGAATCTTAATTTACATAGCATCCTATTTAAATTCTATTTTACAATAATATATTTAAATATATCAGAAATTAATTTAAGCTAGCAGGTTTAATTATTGAAAATGTAAGCAAATTTATGATTTAACACGAAGTAGAAAATTTAATATAATAATAATAATAAATATAATAAAATTATTTATATTTATTTAAGTAGGCTGGTACGATAAGCCTAGTAGGCTTTTTTGGTGGCCGGTAGGTAGTAGCTGAGTAGCATGATCTGTTTGGCTAAATAGGGTTTCAAAGAAGCCTTGACCTTGTCTATTTCGAAAAAAATATGGTTTGAGCTTAGACCATAGGTCCGTGGCAGTTGTTCTGGTCTATTCCAACCCCTATGTTGGTCGATATTAGACCTTTTGTATGAGTCAATTTAATGCATAAAATTGTCTAGTTGGAACTAATGTGATTGAGAATTTTCAAATTTAGGATTGTTAATTTTATTGACTAAGTTCCTTGAAGAACGGTGTTTGTTTAATGCATAAGTTCCTTGAAGACTAAATTTAATGCATAATTTTAGTAGGAACTAATGTGTTTGTTTGTTTGTTTGTTAGAGTGGACCGCCACAGTATCGTAGTAGAACGGTGTTTGAAGATGCGAGTCCTGAGTTGGTTAGGGATTTCTTTTGGGATGATGAATATCGGTTGAGATGGGATGATATGATTGTACATGCTTCAACTATTCAAGAGTGTGAGGTCACTGGAACAATGATTGTGCAGTGGGTGCGCAAGGTTAGCATGATGCAACTTCCCTTGTGTTGTGAGCTGATGCCTTAGCTATGACTATGAAATAACTTTCTTGCATTCTCATATTCTATTGTTTTCGCTTGCTACAGTTTCCCTTCTTTTGCAGTGATAGAGAATATATCATAGGTCGTCGAATTTGGGATGCAGAGCGAGCTTACTACTGTGTTACTAAGGTATGCAATCACAGATACTGTTGTGTTCTGTCAATTGGTGTGTGCGTGTGAGCATGTTTATCTTATAATTTATCTTGGGAAATTGATATCAACTTGTGGCGTATTTCACTTCTTCAGGGAGTACCATGTTCCTCTGTGCCAAGGCACAGCAAACCTAAACGAGTAGATCTATATTATTCAAGCTATTGTGTTCGTGCAGGTAACTGACAGTTTAGCTCTTAATTCTTGAAAGTACTCTTTATTTAACAAGCAGCTCATGTTTACCTGTACATCATTTTCTTTAACTCAATTCATTTTTTCTTAATCATGGTCCTTGGATTAAAAAACAATTTAAGTATGGAACTGAAGGCTAGCAAGGTAGAATTTCGATCGGCTGGTCTTAAATCATACTCAAACCTGGCAATTTGTACAATTGATGTTTTCCTCAATTTTCTTCTCCAAAATATTGCTAACTTGCATCCTAGTGATTTTGCTTGCATATGAATGACATAACATGAGAAAATTCTATTTATTTTCTTTATATGATTTATTTTATTTTCTACATGGTATGCCAAAGGAATCATTAAATTCTTCAATGTTTTAATTAATTACGGTTTAGTAGACAATAGAGACTTACGCAGTATCTATTGCACATTTGGACCAGTTAAATCGAGAAAAGACGACCAGATGACTGCATGTGAAGTGTTATTGTTTCATTACGAAGATATGGGCATTCCTTGGGAAGTCGCTAAGCTTGGAGTTCGTCAGGGTATGTGGGGAGCCGTCAAGAAGTTCGATCCTGGACTACGTATATATAAGAACGAAAGGGATTCCGGTGCTCCACTGTCGCAATGTGCTAATAATGCCAAAATCAACACCAAAGTAAGTGCTGACTATGTGAGATCTTTGGAAGACTCAACCAGTAATATATTGGAGATGCAAAATCAGGATTCGTCTGACAAACTGACCGGGAAAAGCATACCTAAGCTTCTAGTTATTGGCGGGGCCATTGCCCTTGCCTGCACTCTTGATCAAGGGCTAGTGACTAAAGCGGTTCTATTCGGAATAGCCCGAAGGTTTGGAAAATTTGGAAGGAGGTTGTGACATGTGAGACACGTTATGTTTTTTGTTTATTGTCGAGAAAATACTAGCCGAGTTATTTGTGGCAATAGAGTTAGAAATTGAAATGTGACCTTCTTGCCTTCAAGCAAACTGTTTATTCTGTATATCTAGTTGGCAGCCATGGTTTAAGGGAAATGATATTATTCTTTTCTCCATTTGAATGAGGATAATAATGCAGCTTTTAAGTGAAAATATGCACATTGTATATTTAAGTCATTGAAATGGAGATTCTCATGCTGCATGAATAAAATCAATATTCAGGTTTTTCTTGATTCAGATTTCTTCATTTGATTCCATTTGTAAAACACATTGAACAAGAAATGGTAGTTTTCAAAGAGTCGTTGGATATATAAATTTGTTTTTTGCGTCATGTGTTTCTGTACTGATGATGAATTCATGATGATGATGTTAGCCTAATTTTTAGTTAATGGTACTCCATTATTATGGGCCATTATGTGCTGATTTTCTCATATTGAAACGATGACATGCTCCTTCCTTCTTTGAACCTGAATATGAACTAGAGTATTAATTTGGGGAACGGATCCTCTCCGGTGTGTTTTCCTGTTTTCCACCGGAGAGTGTCCAATTGTAATCTGACGCAGAACGGAAGCGCTAGGTTAGCAAAACGCTAAACCTAATGGATAAAGACAAGCCGCAAACATAAACTTGTCAAAATAGGGTTTCGGAGTCCACCGAAAGTTGAGATAAAACTCGAATAATTTTATTGAATCAAAAAAACTGCCCCTCAAGGCTACAATGGTTTGGTTTAAATAGTAAGGGAAATAATAAAAATAGCAAATCTAGAATAATAAAAATAGCAAATCTAGAATAATAAAAATAACAAATCTAAATAAACCCTCCTACATCATAATCACAACCATTCAATTCTGTGGAAACTATTAAAATAGTAAAATATCGATGGTTAAGATTTCATTACAGACACTTTACACAGATGATCCGTTCCCTTGTTTATTTATTTAAAATAAAATAAAATCTTATGTTATGATTCATTGTATGAGGTGTGGCAAAGTAAACTATTAGATAATTTGATTATATTATGGATGTTTCACCCCTTGGAAATTGGAAAGAGTAGCAATTGATGCAAGTTGAAAACTATTTATATTCGTTATTCAAAATCACTTGTTAAATAAATATTGGATTCAAGTGGATGGTGAACTCTCTATAAAATGAATTGTTTGGCAGAATTCAAATTTGTTTTTTTTTTAGGAATAATTTTTAGTTAGACTTTACTTATTTCATAGTCAAACTATGGATTAACTCTTTATATAAACTATTTTATTTATAATTTAATATTTTTATATTTAATTAAATAATTGTATTTTTAAGATATTCAAAAATTAAGCATGATTAATCTGCAGGAATGTGCAATAAAACTCAATTGTTGATTATAAAAATAGGCGGATATGTTCTTGATAGAAATGTGATATCAGGAAGCAAAATTAGTGATAAGGTTTTTATATCTTATTGTCATTGACATTTTCTGAAACAAGAATTTCTTTCAAGTTTTAACGCAGATATCTTATTGTCATATAATTAATCACACATTATCAATATACACATTATATGATTTAATTGTATCCATGTGTATTTACGGGTAAAAAGTCTAGTTCGTTAAACATTCTTAAGGATTTCTCTTTTATTGTGTCACATATATTAGAAAGAAAATTATTATGCAGATAAATTTGTTAATTAAACTTTTCGTGTGTAGGGCTTTACTTGTTGAAATGATATTCCTTCTTTTCGTAATAGAGTTAGTCTTTCTAATTTTTGTGTTTTCTAAATATGTTAGGTTTTGGATTTTTCTCTTTGTTGTTTTTGTTGGACTTAGGGTCTGTTTGGCAAGCCAAAAAAGTTAGCTTTTAGCTTTTGTCTTATAAGCTAAAAGACCTGTTTGGTAACAGTCTTTTCAGAAAGAACTTTTAGCTTATTTTACTGACTTATAGCTTCTTTTTCAGAAGTTATTTCAAGTAGTTTCTGAGCTTATAGCTTCTAAATTTTCATTTTTTCTTTCTCTTTTACCCTTATTATTTTAACTAAAATTCACATTTACTCTTTATAATTTATTATCATTATAATTTAAAATAAAATAAGTAAATACATATTTTAATATTGCTTCTTTTAAAATCTCATGTATATAGTATGTTTTAACTTTTAAGTTTTAACGTTGCCTTATTATCTATTTTCAAATATGAAGGCTAAATCATTTTTTTTTATCAATTCATAGGTACATATCTTACTATAACTTTTTTTGAAACAACGTACCTTACTATAATTAACCATTATATATTTATATTATATTGTGAATATATATGTTTTTTTTTTAATAAAGTATATCAACTGATATATATTTAACCAATATATATTTATATTATATTGTGAATATATATGTTCTTTTAATGGTGTTGGCTTGGGCCCTTGGAGTATGCTCCTCTCAAGGTCTCAGGTTCGATTCCCACTTGTGTCAATTTCGGTGGGCTAAGTCCATATAGAGCAAAAAAAAACTCTGGCTTTAAATGGGGCCCCCGCAAGTGGGCGGTGGGATTGGTCCCCTTGGATTAGTCGGTCCTAAGGCCGGATACCAAGTTTTCAAAAAAAAAAATAATAATAATAATTCTTTTAAAAAAATTATGCATATAAAAATTAGTTTGATAATAATATTTGAAAAATATATTTATTGAATTAATAAACTTAAAATATTGTACCAAAAGAATAAAATAAACTTAAAATATTAAATTATAAGTATCTTAAATAGTATTAATTTGATAAAAAAAAATTATTGAATTAAAGATGTCCTTTTATGTAATTTTATATTTATCAGTCAGTTTAACCGCTAATCTTACCAAACACTTCAATCAGCTTATCAGCCGGAAGCTATCAGCCATCAGCTATCAGCTAACTTATCAACCATAAGCTATTTTTGCCAAACAGAGTCTTATTATTTTATGAGTTTATAAGTTGTTGTCTTAATGCACTATATATTTTTTTCTTCACCATAATTTTATTCCACTTGACTTTTATGATAAATTTTTCAATATCATAAATTGTTTACTTTCTTAGGATCTACATATAATATTTTTATAGATAAATGAGGGTATACACATGTTTGAATTTGAATAGTTTTACTTAAATTTTGATGAAGTAAAATTATAAAATTCTTATGTGAGTTATGTCTCCCGGCTCATCAAAGATAAACTTTTATAATAAAAAAATGAAAAATATTACAAATAATGGGACACATCTCATTTTTTTTTTTGTGTATGCACAAATGCTAGTGAATTTGGATTTCACTACAAAATAGAATGATGTAGTAATAAATTTATATCGCCTGAGTTAAAATAAATGGTCGAGATTTTATACTATATGAAATTGTTGAAATCTACATAATTGTAGTTGAATTGGGCATAAATTCAATTAATTTAAAAATTGGTAAAGTCGTGAGTTTTAGACCATGCAATCTTGATTAAACGGTTCATGCATTATCTTACAAGTTTATATTAAACAACTATATGATCTTAATTGAACGTTCTAAATCGCTGACGACCTCATTTAATCCAATCTTAGATGAACCACATGCCTATTGTCAAAATTAAAAACATGTAATTGCATGATTTTAGGGCAAGGGATCCCCATCAAATGCTAGTAGGGTGAGGGGTGGACCCTTCTCAACTATTGAAGATAGTAAGAAACATCAATTTTCATTTGGATTTTTCCTATCATTGTCGCATGTTTTTCAGTTTGGTAGTAGTGTAAGGGTATGGGGACCCTATGATTTGTTTGCTACTTGATGAATCTGAACGATGATTGTAATTTATCAAGAAACATTTACTTGTCCTTTCTGTCTCCCACTTGATTATTATTCACACAATTTCATTTTTCTGGGCTCAGAAAATTCGAAAATATTTGTTTATGTCTTTCAAAAGGTACACACAAAACAAAAGCAAGTGCCATAAGACATAATATATTTTTAATTAATATTTATGGAAGAATGTTAGTGAAATAGAGGCCGTTGGTTCCTTCAAATAAATCAAATTTCAACAGCTGCACAATAACCTATTTGATTGGAGCTGGTGATGTTACAGCAGAAGGGCCATATATGTGTAGTATTAAATCATTATTTATTAGATTTCAAATTGCAATGTCAATTAATCTAATCTCTCGAATTTTCAAAGAGGCAAAAAATTAAAGAATATTCATGATAATATATAAATTACTCATATGAGTTTTGAAAGATTTTTTATTTTGATAAATTGATGTTGCTCAACTTGGCATTGTTAATATGCATAAGTGGGACATGTGGTGGGTCAACATATTATTTTCCATATATTTTTTTATAATGGAATCAAGAATCGAACTTAGGACTTCATTCATATATAGTACACAAACTCATCACTATCGACTAAATTTAGTGGCTTTATTTTCTTCAATCATTTAACTTCTTTCCTCTAGTATCTTAGGAATTCCCTTAAACCAATAATTAGAAGAGTCGTGTTAACTAGTATCTTTAAAGTACTAATTAAAAAAACGTAAATTTTGCATTAAAAACATCATTTTTTTTTTTACGTAAATCAGATATTCTTTGCACGTAATTGAAAAAACTAATTTCTCGAATTTTATAAAACGTAAATGGATGACAAATTCTTCCTAAACATTTTAACACTAAAACAACTTCTTCTTTTTTATTTTTTATTTTAAGAATATTAACTATACAAATTTTAAAATAATTTTATTATAATTAAACATTTTCCTAGTTAGAAAATTAAAATATAGTAATGTCCTTGGTTGCAACTTGTGAGAGCATTGTGCAACACGAGAAGAGATCTGTGTAGTTGTTATAAGACATTATTGACCTCAAACCAAACACTTTTCAACAGCATATTCATAGGAATCACAATATCACATGGTGTACTAACTATGTCCCACTAGATAGAAAGCTACTCGATCCGTCCCTTGATTGACACAGTTGACTATAGTCGTGTTGTGTCAATCAATTTGGGACGGAGTCACACAATCATGATGTGTATGTGTACGCTTCAAATCACTTTCTTCTGCCACGTGTCAAAATATATTAATCAATGCTTTCTTCTCCCACAGTCCCACTGCTACAAAATGCCACTCTTATGATCATTTTTAACAGGCACACACTCACTAACTCAGTAGCACCACCAATTTCACCACCTTCCACCGCCGCTGAGTAACCGGTAACTAACTAACTCACTCCACCGCCATGTCACTTCCAGATCCAGATCAATTAATTAATCACCTATTTCATTTATTTTGCTAGCTAACACAAATTATTCTAACTAAGTAGCTAATTAATTTTGGTTTATTTATTTATATATATGCAGAAATGGCAACTGTGACGGGATATTTTGCGTGCCTCAATTATCAGGGAAGATTAACAGAGTCTAAGCCTAAGATAACTACTTGTTTCAATAATAATAGTAATAAACAAGTGTTTACTTATGTTGGTTTGAGATCCCTCAACAAGCTGCACGTGCAAACAGTACGTGCTACTCCATCTTCTTCGATAACAACGAGTGATAAGAGTGAGAGTGATAAGTTTACTGAGAAAATATTAGGGTGTGGTGGAATGAATTTGGTGTTTATTGGAGCTGAAGTTGGACCTTGGAGTAAAACTGGTGGACTTGGTGATGTTCTTGGTGGTCTTCCACCTGTTTTAGCAGTAAGTTACTTTTCCATTTCAATTATCATATACACTAACCGATAATAATTTCAGAAAATGACTTATAATTATAAGTGTAAGTGTCATGTCACTACCGAACATCATTGCATGTCCGACACTAGGACACTTCACATTTTATCATCCTTATGTTTGGATTCACCACACCGTAAATCAAAACATGCATGGTCATAAGACACACTGACATTGGACATGACACCGACACAACATTAGTAATAATTTTAAGGAATTGAATGTAGTCAAATGTGTGTGTTTGTGGACATGGCTTCAATTTTAAGTGTTCGTGCTACTACATAGATAATTTTTTTCTAATTGTATTTTACTTTGGTAATTGTTCCTGATGATGAAATTTTGTGATAATTTAAATTATTTATTTAGGGAAATGGGCACCGTGTTATGACTGTGTCACCGCGTTATGACCAATACAAGGATGCATGGGATACTAATGTGGTGGTTGAGGTAACTTTTTTTTTGTATATGTATAAATCTTGAAATTAATTAGTAGGAATTGAATTATCACTTGTTAATGATTTTCTTACATTATTAATTTTTGTTATTGTTGGTACCTGGTAGATCAAAGTTGGAGATAGAATTGAAACTGTGCGTTTCTTTCACTGTTACAAAAGAGGAGTTGATCGTGTTTTTGTGGATCACCCACTTTTTCTTGAAAAGGTTGTGTTTCTATGCTTTAACTTGTTGTCATAAATCAATGTAATGTTTATATTTTATAGGATTGAATATGTGTTTAGAGTTAAATTGACTTTATTTTTTGGCAATTCGAATCTGAAAGGTGTGGGGGAAGACCGGATCAAAACTCTATGGTCCTAAAACTGGAATTGATTATAGAGATAATCAACTTAGATTCAGCTTATTGTGCCAGGTACCTACCTTTTTGCTTTGTATTTTCTACCTTTATTGCTTTACCCTGTGTTAATCTTTGGCCCTCTTTAGATAGAGTTTAATTAAGCACTCGTCACATAAGTGCTTATATATTAGCTATTTTTATAACATGTTTTCATAACCAATTTTGGAGAGGTTAACGAAATAAGCTGAAAACGGCATATGTAAGTTGATATACTCAAATAAGTCAATCCAAACAAATAATTTGTTGATGGTAAATATTAACACTTGATAGCTGAGAATAGATACTCCTTTATATTGACCGACCCTAGACATGATCATTATCAATGTGCTCGACAACTTTCAGGCTGCACTTGAGGCACCGCGGGTTTTGAGCTTAAATAGCAGCAAATATTTCTCCGGACCATATGGTGTGACTCTCTTGTCTATTAATTTATTGATCTGAAATATTTGTTTGAGAATAAACTTCAACTTAAGTTTACAAGCTTTTTATGTCTTCCCGCAGGCGAAGATATAGTCTTCATTGCCAATGATTGGCACACTGCTCTTCTTCCATGCTACTTGAAATCGATATACAAGTCTAGGGGGATTTACAAAAATGCGAAGGTGAGGATTTGTTTGCTTTTCGGATGTACGAAATCTATTTAGCATAAGGAAGCTGACTTTCTTTGTAATCACGGCAGGTAGCGTTTTGTATTCATAACATAGCCTACCAGGGAAGACATGCCTTTGCAGACTTCGATCTTCTCAATTTACCTGATGAATTCCGAAGCTCTTTCGACTTTATTGATGGGTATGATACGGTTATCCTTCTAAAAATTGCATTAGAACATAGGTCTTGTGTTCATACACTTAAGTTACTATTGCCAACTATGTATGTTTTTCTTTTTTAGGTACACTAAGCCCGTGAAGGGAAGGAAAATCAATTGGATGAAGGCCGGAATATTAGAATCCGACCGAGTGTTCACTGTAAGTCCACATTATGCCGAGGAACTTGTTTCTGGAGAAGACAGAGGTGTGGAATTGGACAATATCATTCGCTCAACTGGTATCACTGGTATTGTGAATGGCATGGATAATCGAGAGTGGAGTCCACAAACTGATAGATACATCGATGTACACTACGATGCAACAACTGTAAGTAACATCTTCTTTGTTTAACATGGATTCATCATTAAAGTGGAATATAGAAACCAATTCTCATCAAAACTGTCATTTTTAGGTCACCGAAGCAAAATCTCTGTTGAAAGAAGCTCTTCAAGCAGAGGTTGGGTTGCCTGTTGACAGAAGTATCCCTTTGATAGGATTCATCGGAAGACTAGAAGAGCAGAAAGGTTCAGATATTCTTGTTGAAGCTATTGTGAAGTTCATTGACGAAGATGTTCAGATAATAGTTCTTGTAAGTGTCTTTATTAGACTTTTTCCTACACTTTTCTGATACTGTTTACCTAAACAAAACTGTGCTGATGATTCGTATTCTTTCTACCTCAGGGAACTGGCAAAAAGATCATGGAGAAGCAAATTGAGGAGCTCGAGGTAACGTATCCTGGCAAGGCAATCGGGGTAGCAAAATTCAACGGCCCCTTGGCTCACAAAATAATTGCTGGAGCTGACTTTATAGTGATCCCAAGTAGATTTGAGCCTTGTGGTCTAGTTCAGTTGCATGCCATGCCATATGGAACGGTAGAGTTTTTGTGCTTTCTTTTTCTACATAGTCGGTGAATCACACTATCCGATCAAAATCGGATTACTCACATTCTGACTTTGAATTTTTAGACCTGGTATAAAGAAGTCATAAAGTGTGTCATCTGATCTTGAATCGACATTTTTTTATCTAGTGACTGTGTCAAATGCATAATTCCATAACTATATTTCATATTGACCTAGATGTTCCTAAACATAAAAATGCTTGAAACAGGTTCCCATAGTTTCCTCAACCGGTGGACTTGTTGACACTGTGAAAGAAGGTTATACAGGATTCCACGCCGGAGCATTCAACGTAGAGGTAAGAACATAACAATACTTTTTTTCCTTCTCATTTTGATAGAGGAGTGAAACTAAAAGATTTTAACTTGGGTTGTTTTTTAGTGTGAAACTGTTGATCCAGATGATGTAGATAAGTTAGCAACAACAGTGAAGAGAGCCATTAAAACCTATGGTACACAAGCCATGAAAGAGATTATCCAGAACTGCATGGCCCAAGACTTTTCGTGGAAGGTAAGGCGCCGTATGAAACTTTTGTTTTGCTTACAGTACACTACAAAAGATGTTTACGCCTCTAGAGGCATGAATGATGAATATTCGTGGAGAGAAACGCAGTTCAGCTAATCGTTAAAATTTCTGATGTAGGGACCGGCCAAACTTTGGGAGAAGGCGCTATTGAGCCTCGAGGTCGCAGGCAACGAACCTGGAATAGATGGCGAGGAGATTGCTCCACTTGCTAAGGAAAATGTGGCTACTCCTTGAGCATCAACAAGGATATCCTCATTTTAGATATCGTCATGATAAAAAACGATATCTAATACTCGCGTGCTACTAACTCGGAAACTGCAGTTAATGAACGAGTTCTAACAGAGGAACTAATAGTTCTAAAATAGAACTTAGTTGAAGGTGTCTTTATGATGCAACGTATATAAGCTAAAACTAACGTAAGGTTGTTTGGAATAAGGTCTTGTTTCTACGAAGTTTAAATTAAGTTCAAGATAATAAAGGCCTATTCAATGTTGTTTAATTATTTTCATATGGCATTTTGTGGTGGAATTAATAATCATAGGAAGGAACATGGCTTATTCTATTTTGTGATGTTAATGGCAATGTGGCATCAGATGATGCAGAGAATAAGTTGACGGATAAATCAACGGCTAAATTAGACTCACACCAAAGTCATTTTAAAAGGCAAAGATATATGGTCAAACTCTTACTTAAAAATATGAATGTGTAGAACATAGGTGTTTTTTTTTTATATAAATATAAGTGGTTGGTGATCAAACAAATAGTGTAGAGTATAATATATCACTAAATTCAACTATTTGAGAAAGATATTAATTGACAAAGTTTTGAACGTGATTAAATGATATGAAAGGAAATAACTTTGCCTACAATACAGTTTTGAGTTGTAACTCAGTTTATGAAATACGTTAATTATACAATGAATTTAAAAAATTGATTTTTACTTATATAGTAGTATTACGGAGGGAGTAGTTTATCTATATTAGTGTTTTTGCCACGTATTTGTATGATATAATATATAATATGTGAGTTAGCAGGTCAAAAGCGTAGTGAATACATTTAATGTAGATTCTTTATGTATTTTAACTCTATAAATCTTTCACCGTAAAGATTATTTCAAAACACGCGATGGATGGTGGAAGTGCAACGTTGACGTGAGTTTATCACAAAATCCATGTGCCACAGGCTGGGGCTGGTGTATGCGAAACTCAGAGGGTTTCTTTGTTGCAGCAAGTACAAATAAATGAATGCACAAGTTTACTGCAGCAGAAGGCGAAGCTACGGCTATTTTGGAAGCTATTTTAGCTGCATGATATCTTTAAGTTTTCTAACAACTTCCTTAACAACAGAAGTTTTGTGCTTAAAATTGGATGTTCAAGATATCATTTAGTGCCTTAGAAATTAACTTCAATAATAAGTACTTTCTCTAATTCTCAATATAAAAGAAAATTTACTTTTAAGATAGATTGAGTGACTAATTTATCTTATAAAGAGTAAATTCTCTCTTATATAAAGAATCAGAGATATTAATAATTAAGAACCAAAATATGTTTCTATGATTCTTCAATTTACTTATTATGCAAGTGATTAAGATATTCAAATGATAAACGGAACATTATTATCTTAGTTTGTAATGAGCACTCGCAATTAAAGATATCAATTTGTATATATAAATACTATTTTATACATATTTTCGTGGAGATATTCCGTTTGAGTCTCTGAAGGCGGAGTATTTTTCTCAATGCATAGAGATGGGAGACAATTTAAGTGACAGAGTGGAGAGTAGAAAAGTACTCCCCACTATCTTGTTCCATTGACATCCCTACTCACAATCTCGAGAAGAATCCTAACTATAATACCAAGTAAATCATGATCCAAATTACTGTACAGAGACGTAGTAAATAGAAGCTCTAGTAGCATCTATACTTTCCACCTTGTGATTTGCTTTAAACACATATTGAGGCAGTTGTCCAAGCTTATTCACGAAAATAGTTTTTTTTTGTCCTCCACAATAATTCAAGAATGACTCCAAACCATAAATGCCATAGGTGGCCCATCACTATTACTTCTGGAAATTTTTTTTTCCTACCCCAACAATCTTCACTTTACCCCAACAATCCTATTTGAAATAACAAATATACCCTCATATATAATGTAAAACGGAAAAAAAAATCATTACTTACCCTAGTCAAAAAAAGTGTTCCGGTGTGAGTTTGCCGAAATTGAGAGAGTAAGTCTAATTTTACATACCGGTACACTTTTTCGAAGTGTGCCGGTTTGATTTCTTCACCGGTACACTTTTTTCAAGTGTACCGGTATGCATTCGACGTCTGAGTTTCATATTACACACCGGTACACTTTTAAAAAAGTGTACCGGTTCACAGTGATTTTTTTTTTGTTTTTTTTTTCAGTGGTGCGTACAAGAGGATCAGATGGTAGAATTAAGCATAACAGAGGATGTGGAGAGTCTCAACGACATCAGGAGGAGCCGGAACACGATGAGCTGCCGCCAGTGCATGAGGAGCAGGTTGAGGAGCAGGTTGAGGAGCAGGCTGAGCAGCAGGCTGTGCAGCAGGGTTGGCCTGGAGGGCCGATCGATACGAGTCTTTTGACTCGATACGAGCATCATGTTGCTCGTCATGTATGGTTTGGTCAGGTAATACTTTGTTTTTTTGTTATTATTTGTCAAGTTATATTGATCATTTTTTTTTAATTTGTATTGTTTATACTCTCGTTACAACTGTTAAATCCTTATTTTGCATACAAATTTAGTGTTAAAATATTATTATAGTTCATTTTCAATGTCTTATGATATGCATCCAATTATCCGGTCTAATTTATTATTCACAATGTATTTTTTAAATATATGTAGGAACGTGTCGAAGGTGACAAAATTGAGCTACGAATAGCATCTTTAGAAAAAAGTTAGCTGACAGGATTCCTGATCACCATCCTGAAGTTATTCAAGGGTGGTTGAATATTTCGGGGTTGTGCTGACTTGAGCGGACTAGCTTGAAACTTACCGATCCGCAGCTTATATCCGCATTTGTTGAGAGATGGCACCCTGAGACATCGTCATTTCACATGTCGTTCGGCGAGATGACTATTACTTTGGACGATGTGGCATGTCTTCTGCATCTACCTGTTAGGGGTCAGTTTTATACTCCTGTATCAGTTTCTCATGAACAAGCTGCGGAACTTGCAGCTGAGTTGTTAGGAGAGGAGTATGACTTTGCATTGCGAGAGACTGTATTGCAGAGGGATGGTTATTTTTCACAGCAGTGGCTATATGAGAGTTATATGAGGAATGTCAATTTCTACGGGAAACATGACTGCGCAGCTAGGGCATGGATGTTGATGTTGGTGGGATGTACCATTCTGGCCGATAAGAGTTATACACGTGTGGATGCCAAATGGCTACTTCTGTTTAGTGATTTGTGTGCAGTCCATACATTTTCGTGGGCCAGTATTGCATTGGTTTGTTTATACGATAACTTGAACGATGCATCCATGTTTTCTACGAGGGCCCTTGCAGGGTATGCGACACTTCTTCAGGTATGCGACACTCACTACAAAGACATTATTTAGATATTGCGTAATTAAATTTTTTTTCTCTTTGCTGTGTAATTAAATTTTGTTTTTATCTTTGTTGCGTAATTTAATTTTCTTTTCTCTTTGTTGCGTTGTTAACAATTTTCTTTTTTCTTTTTTGTAACAGTGTTGGATTCACGAGTATTTTCCTACCCTTGGTAGAAGGGCTGCGTCGGGACTTAATTGTGATGATCCTGGCTTTCCTCGAGCTATGCGGTGGATGTATAAGCAAGGGAAGACCAAGCTCCCCGAGTATCGGTCTATATTGGATGCACTGACCCCTGATGACGTGATATGGCGTCCGTTTGAGACTCACAGAGGTAGCATTCCTTTTGATCTGATTACTCTGTATAGTGGTCATCTGCGTGGATCCACGGTAGTTCCTTACTTGCCCGAGAGGTGTATTAGGCAGTTTGGATTTGTACAGTATATACCACCACCACCACCTCTAGCTACCAAGTAACCCATAGCAGGTATGGTGAACCATCTATTTGCTACCAACGAATCTCTCACAACCTGCAAATCTTGTCTGAATAATTTCTCATACAAACTGTTATTATTTCTAAGCTCTTCATCTAACTCCCGGCGGACGATGGACCAACCTTCCTCTGTGTAACCAAGTAAAGATGCAACAACTCTAAAACCACAATTTCCATCTTCAAGCACATCAGCAATGTCAACAATATGTGGATGCATATATGATCAGGAAATTGCCCCAAATATTTCTGAGATGTCAGTTTTTTAGACATCTGAGATAGTTGTTTCTGAGATGGTTGAGATTGTTGCTTCTGAGAGGGTTGAGATAGTTCCTTCTGAGATGACTGTGATTGTTGTGTACACAACCTCTTCGATGTACCTAGATTTATGTAAAAACAAAAAAAGTTGAATATATAATAATAGAATATAGACATAAAAATATAAGCAATAACTATATTATCAAAAAAATAAATTAGTCACCTTGTGAATCACCATATTCTCTTTCAACGTGTTCAAAGTATGATGGATCACGATACACATCATAACCTTTTGGTGCTTTGCCTTTATATTTGTTCTTCACTCCTCCTCTGGTTTTTATTTTTTCAGGTGGTGGACACAATGAACTTGAGGCTGGATAAGCAAGTTCAAACACTTTACTCTTCAACGCTCTTTTACCAACAATATCAAGTGACCGAAATCGAGTCCATATTGCCTCCATTGCATTACTCATGTCCAACTCATATCCATCCTCTGTGTCATCCTTCAATGGTTCTTCCATAGTTAATTTCTTCCAACAATGGTTCTTCAACGCTCTTTTACCAACAATATCAAGTGACCGAAATCGAGTCCATATTGCCTCCATTGCATTACTCATGTCCAACTCATATCCATCCTCTGTGTCATCCTTCAATGGTTCTTCCATAGTTAATTTCTTCCAGTGACCGTGAACTGAATCTAACGGTATCGGTACACCGCTGGTTGTATATCAACTCAATTCACAAGCACAAGGCAACTCACATGTTGACCTAAGTTTGCAACCACACAAGTTTTTATTTGTTCCAACAATGTCAATTCTCTTCATCTCATCAGAAATTAGTGTCATAGCGGCCCTGGAGACAAAGTTTCTCAAATATTGAAAAAATGGACTGCTATGTGTCTTTTCTGCATAGTAAAAACTCTTTTGAAAAGACTTCTTAATTTTGTCAACTTCTAGTCTTATGTTGTCATTCATGCCTTCCAAACATTTGCATAAGTCTCCTTTGCTGTGTTCCAACATTTGCTTCAGTCTCCAATGTGCAGACTCAACTCTAAATATCAAATTGCAAACAATAGTCAATTAAACGCCAAAAAAAAGAAAAATATAATTTCAATTTTAAAATAAAAAAAATTATACCTATTAGTCGTTGTGTTTCCTAAATGCATCACTCGATTGGTCCATGCTTCAACAAATTGTTCTTTGTGAGGGGCCAACCAGGTGTTATTGACATATTCGACAAAATTGCTTGAATTAACACATGCTTGCTGAAACGCATTCAACCGCTGCTGATACTCCACCTCATCCGGACTTTCAACAACATCTCTCCACAAAATTTTCACCTTTTGTCGCATATCCTTAGGTATTTGCACGGTGCATCTCGCATTCACATTTTTGATTATGTGCCACGTACAAAGCATATTAGTAGTATGTGGAAATATATCTTTAATTGCATTCATCAAAGCAAACTCCCTATCAGTCAAAATTACTCTAGGAAATATATCTTGCTTAGTAATCAATTGCTTCAACTTACCTAACGCCCAATGATAATTGTCCGTCTTCTCAGATTCCATGTAAGCAAATCCAACAGCAAATGTCATGTTAGTTGACGTTATGCCAGTAAAACAATGGGAAACAAGTTCAACAACTTGATTGAATCTGGATGCGCCCAAAAAATATCACTCAAAACATCGGAGCCATCATCTTTTCTTCTATTCCAGCTGACATATTTTGCATCATCTAACAACTGTAGCAAGTGTTGCAACTCTGTTCTGGAGCCTCTTTCCTGTATTTGCATCATGTGTCTTTTCCTATATACAAGTGTGGCATCAACAACAGACTCTGGATTTTGATCTTTCAAATCTAAAACAATGTTTCTTGGTGCTACTTTACGCTTTGTCAAATCTTGAACACGTTTGTTTTCATCAGCAGTTAAACGTGCCTTGCGAGGATGACCATGATATTGGTCAGGTAGCTCGTGGTTGTGAACTCCATGAATAACCTGAACTTTCCATCCTTAACCATCTGTTGAAGGTGCAGCTCTAATTTTAAATAGACAGTTACACTTTTTCGATGCAGTTGTCGTAGAACTTTCTGAAGAGTCATACTTTCCACCTTTGTCACAACCCAAAATCAACTTGTCATTTCTTCCTCTTATTTCGTTCTTTTTATCCGACCGAGTAATGATAATACCGACTTTATTGGCATCTCCAACATCTCGAGCCCATTTGACAACATCATCTGGGGTAGCAAATTTTTGATGAGTTGTAAAAACATCCGTAGTATCTACCAACATTTGACTTGTATCGCCGAGATAAGCCATATCTGTTTAAAAATAAAAAAACAAATTAAAATTAAAAAAATTAAGAATAACATACCGGTACACTTATTACATATCGGAACACTTTAACATATCGGAACACTTTTAAAAAAGTGTACCGGTATGTATAATGATAAACGAAATATAATTAACATACCGGTACACTTTTTAAAAAGTGTACCGGTAACATTAACATACCGGAACACTTTTTAAAAAGTGTACCGGTAACATAAACATACCGGAAACATTATAAAAAGTGTACCGGTAATATTAACATACCGGAACACTTGTTAAAAAGTGTACCGGTAAAGTTAACTTACCGGTAAGGATAAATACTTACCGGAACAGTTTTTCGTGAGGATGAAAATTCTACCGGAACAGTATAATACGACAAAAATTGTTTTTTTAAAATATATTAATTTTTAATAAGGGTATATTGGGTATTTTTAGAAAAATGTTGGGGTAAAGTGAAGATTGTTGGGGTAGAAAAAAAAATTTCTTACTTCTGAGCTGAAGTTTATTAGATCCATATTAGATCATAATTTATTTTTTTTTGTTTTTTTTTCCTAGATAAGTTCTGAAAAATTATTAAAAAAAACTAAAAAATTTAGGCCTCGTTTAGTTTGTACTGAGCACTTGCAATTAAAGATGTCGATTTGTATATGTAAATACTATTTTATACATATCTTCGTGGAGACTATTCCGTTTGAGTCTCCCGAATATTTTTCTCAATGCATATAAAAATAGGAATAAGGAAGAAGTAAAAAACCCATAATAAAGAATGAGATTATAAAAATAGTTTTAATTTTTAAAAATTAATATTAACTTTACTTGTTAATAAAGAAATATTAAATGTTCATAACTTTTAGTACAACCGGAGAATTATTAAAATTACAAACTAAAAATGACCTAAATTTTTAGCCTAGTAATGACGTCCAAACCAATGGATGGCTCTTGAGTGATTTTTGTAATTAAGAACATGTTTATGTTTTTCTCCCCATTGGAAATTGAGAATGGAGAGAATAAGATGGAAAATGATTGCCCAGATCTATATATATAATTCCTAGATAGTTCTCCTACTATCCATCTTAACCCTAATCCACATCATCCACTTACATCCAATTAAATCACACAATAATGCCACATCACTTCCTTATATTATATCATTCTCATCTCTATTTTTTTTATATTATATCAATCATAATAAATAATAAATAATTATGTTTCTCCAATTATCCAAAAAATGATGTCACAAGATGTTACAGTTTTCTACATTATTATTGAATTATACCTCTCCAATTATCCAAAAATTGATGTCACAAGATGTTACACTTTTCTATATTACTATAACATTCCTTAGTGACAATGAAGATGAACATAGTTGGATTCAATTTCAACATTTATCTCATTTAAATGTCAACCGTTTTCATAGAAACAACAAAGAGTTTATAATTTAGTCACACAAAAAAATACGAAGAGTGTATACATTATTGACTTAATTACATTTCTATTGAGTTTAGTTTTTAGTTAAAACAAATTACTCTTTCAAACCATAGCTCCTATCTACCCTCACGTGTCTGCTATAGTAGCTGGAAAAACAAATCTAAAGTTGAAAGTTCGAATTGTTCATGTGTGGAATGTAACAGACAAATACAAACCAAACTGAGATTACGTCTATGAATATGTTGTTTGTTGATGAAAAGGTGATGTACTATCTTGATATACTTCTCACATTTTCACAAAATCTCTATTGATGTTTTTATTTATTGACTTTTACTTTTTTTTTTACTTTGATCATCCAGTGTGATAAGATTCTTGCTACTTTGGGAAATAGTTTGGTTTCAAAGATAAAAAAATTGGTTGACGAAGGATCAACATATAAGGTTGAAAATATATTGGTTGGAGGAAGTGATAAGTACATCACTTTATTATTATTATTATTATTATTATTATGGCAGCATCTATTATGCACCCTTTTAGCATGCACCCCCTGCTACACCCCCACTTTTTCACTGTTTTACCGTGGGCCCACTTGAATATTGAAAAATCAGAAAATTGAAAAGCTTTGTGTGATTACGGTTGTGCCCTTCATTCATTTTGCAAAACCACTATTTCTCTTTCTTTTCCACTCTTTCTCTCGCTTTCTCTTTCTTTTCCATCTTCTATGAACTCAATCTTGACAAATCAGTGATACGTTGAAAAACTAAGTCATGAATGGTTCACATTTAGAAAAGTGTTTTCTCAGTTTTCCTTCTCTCCACTCCAAATAACATCTCTGTCACCTCTGCATCTCATGTCTTCTTCCACTAGCCGTCTGCCTTCCTCACCGCTCACCGGTATCTCCACTTTGCCGTTATTTTCCCCTTTTTTCAGATTGAAGATTGTTTGCAATCTTAAGAATTAATTTTATCATGTAATTTTCGGATTCAATTAAGTATGAGAAGTTTGGCAATTTTAGGTTGGAACTTTATCTGGAAAAACAAAAACGAAAAAGAGAAATCAACTAATCAACAGAAACAATTATTGCTATTCTTGTCCATACAATCCATTAATTGATTTGCTTTTTTTTTTTTGTAGAACGCATGAATTGAAAAATGAATAATCTGATATTCCAATGTCAAATTCAGTAAGTTTCAGTTAATAGATTGGGATTTTGGACTTTGCTGAAGAAAATTTAGGGAACCTAACTTTGATAAACCTGAACAATATGGTGGCCAACGCCGGAGCAGCCACCGCCGATGAGGAATTGAGAGCCAGAGAGATAACGAGAGAGATAGAGGGAGGAGATGAAAAACGTGTTCTGATCTATAAAAGAAAGGAAATAATATGTATTCTATCAGCACTAATGATACAATTGTGTTGTTTATATAAGCACTGATGATAAATAAATGAATTGCTAAAAATAAGAGATTGCTATTGATTTCTAATAGACACAACTCATGCTAATAGTAAGCTAATAATTATATATAATGATGTGCCATAATCACAATGATTCTCCTGATTAAATCATAGTTGACTTATCTTTAATATGGACTCCGCTCTTTATTTCTTTTTATTTTGTTATTTTTAATTCATTGCCACGTGTCACCATGGGGTGCCCGGATCAAATCAATCTGAGTCACTTGATCTTTGATCAAGATAGTAGCCAAATCAGAGGGCCCTGATTGGTTTTACCTTTTCTGTTTGACTGAGTTTTTTGGAGCGCCTCGGGCCTCCTTGTTGCTATCTTACCCCCGTGTTGCTAATAATGAAATGGTTATGAAGTTTGACTAAAATTATCGATCTTGATCGGATATTTCAAATTTCATCAATCTGGTCATTCAATAACACCCAATTGGACTAACAAACAAATTAGAAAAAGAATTTTGATCATCAGACTCTGAATGTATAGACAGATCGTAATAACAGTCTCATCATAAACCTAGTTTTAATAACAGTCTCATCGTCTAAATTGAATTTCTAAGTTTAAAATAAGTATTTTATAATGAATTAGTGGTAATCATCGTCTAATTTGAATTCATAGGTCTAAAGTAAGTATTTATAATGGAATTAGTGGTAGTCATCGTCTAATTAGAATTCCAATGTCTAAAGTAAGTATTTTATAACGGATTAATGGTAATCATCGTCTAATTTGAATTTCTAGGTATAAAGTAAGTATTTTATAATGAATTAGTGGTAATCATCGTCTAATTTGATTTCCTAGATCTAAAATTAGTGGTAATCATCGTATAATTTGAATTCATCGGTCTAAAGTAAGTATTTATAATGGAATTAGTGGTAGTCATCGTCTAATTAGAATTTCAATGTCTAAAGTAAGTATTTTATAACGGATTAATGGTAATCATCGTCTAATTTGAATTTCTAGGTATAAAGTAAGTATTTTATAATGAATTAGTGGTAATCATCGTCTAATTTGATTTCCTAGATCTAAAATTAGTGGTAATCATCGTCTAATTTGAATTCATCGGTCTAAAGTAAGTATTTATAATGGAATTAGTGGTAGTCATCGTCTAATTAGAATTCCAATGTCTAAAGTAAGTATTTTATAATGGATTAATGGTAATCATCGTCTAATTTGAATTTCTAGGTATAAAGTAAGTATTTTATAATGAATTAGTGGTAATCATCGTCTAATTTGATTTCCTAGATCTAAAGTAAGTATTTATAATGAATTAGTGGTAGTCATCTTCTAATTTGAATTTCTAGGTCTAAAGTAAGTATTTTATAATGGATTAGTGGTAATCATCGTCTAATTTGAATTCTCAGGTCTATATCCACCCTAAAAATCTTGAAAACAGCCTTAATGAATACATATACATAGTGATAATGAAATTCAATGTTATTTTCACACATAATAAATTGTAATCAAGGTCTAAATTCCAAGGTCTAAATTTAAATTATAAGGTCTAAATTAAGTATTTTATAGTGCTATTAGGCATAAGCAATGTCTAATTTGAATTCGAAGGTCAAAATTAAGCATTTTAGAATTCGATTTTTCAAATAGAAGAGTTAAACAATTGTTTAAACAATTGTTACATGCTCTTGAAGAACAATCATAACCATCGTCTAATTTGAATGTCAAGTTCTAAAGTAAGTATTTATAATGGGATTAGTGGTAGTCATCGTCTAATTTGAATTCCTAGGTATAAATTAAGCACTTTAGAATGTGATTAGTCATAACCATTTTGTTTTATTCGTTTGAACAATTGTTACATGCCCTTGAAGAATAGTCATAACCATCGTGTAATTTTAATTTCAAGTTCTAAAGTAAGTATTTATAATGGAATTACTGGTAGTCATCGTCTAATTAGAATTCTTAGGTCTAAAATAAGTATTTTATAATGTGTTTAGTCATAGTCATCGTCTAATTTGAATTCCTAGATCTAAAGTAAGTATTTTATAATGGATTAGTGATAATCATCGTCTAATTTGAATTCCTAGGTCTAAAGTAACTATTTTATAATGCGTTTAGTCATAGTCATCGTCTAATTTGAATTTCTAGGTCTAAAGTAAGTATTTTATGATTGATTAGTGGTAGTCATCGTCTAATTTGAATCGTAAGGTATAGATTAAGTATTTTATAGTGCGATTAATCATCGTCTAATTCGAATTGTAATGTATAAATTAATGTATTTGGTCTACATTATAATCCAGATACATAAATTATTTAATGAATCTAAAAAGTTGTCTTTTACTTATAATTAAGAATGAATGGAGTAATTAGTGTACTCAAAAAATTGCAAAATGTAGTAAGAAAGAAAAGTCACAAGACCAGAAGTTCTTTTCCTCTTAGACCATCTCCAATGGTGTAGTACCTATTAAGTACTCATGGTACTTATTAGGTACTACCATTGAAGCATAACACATTTTAGTATCAAATAAGTATCACTTCTCAAATAAGCACTCTCTCTCTCACATAGTACCTAATAGAATTTGTGGGACCCGTTTATAAAGATGTAGAGTTATTGATGAGATGTGGAGTTATTTGTGGGATCAGTTTAGAATTTTTTTTTAAGAGGTGCTGGGCTGGATAGATTGAATGCCTATTAAATACTATTATTAAAAAATTATACGCGAAATCCATTCAGATGCTCAAAATTGGACTTCTCCATTGTGAATGCATGTTTTACCTCTTATCTCTTCAAGGGGCAAATTCCAAAATCTCATTTCTTTCTCTCTCTCACGATGAGGAACAACAATAACTCATATTGAAAAACACAACACCCTTCCTTTCCTTCTTCTTCAAGTTCTGGACTCACATTATTTTCCAAACATTTAACTATTTTTTCTTCCTCTTCCACAACAAAATGATTGCCATACCCATATCTCTCTTTTTTCTTCCGTTTTTTTTTTATAGTTAAAATCAATATATATCAGATAAATGCAAGCTTCCATCTTTATAGTTCAGAACAAGAGATTAAGGAACAAACTTGTAAGAACATAAAGTGGAGAAATCAATGCTAACAGTATTGCCAACGCCAAGTGGTTGGAAACACATAAAAATCAATTTTTTTATAAGACGAAAACAAATTAAGAAAAGGGATTAATTTGGGATAATTGAAGTGAGAAATTGATTAAGGGATGTGAAAAACCTGTGTTGGAACAAATTGAGGAAATAATGTTCAATCTGAACCTTCATTTTATTTAATTAAAATCAATGGACACAATTAAAACCACACTAAGTCTATATTTTTGCATTTAATCTTTTCCTCCTTTTGTTTCATACTTCTGCTGATGCGCTTTTTTATTCCATGATACGGCGGCGGCGGTGGGAAAACCGGCAGAGAGGCCGCCGCACATAGCAACGCGATATTGAAATCCAAAGAGCTCGCCGTACATAGCAGCAACGACGACGGAAACGATGAACTGTAACCACGATGACAGTAATAACGACGACGGCAGCGACAACGACCTTTCCAGCCGGTGAAGTGGCCGGATCTTTGTAAGAACATGCCGATAACGCCGCTTTTGCTACTGACAGTGACAACGAGAAATAATATGAACCGCTACAATGGAAGGGATCGTGTCACTTTTTTCTTGTTTAATTGAAACCCCAATTTTTACAATTTTATTATCTCTGTTTATGAGCGGAGAAGAGAAGATGAGTTCCCCGGTGGTGTGGGTGGAGAAGAGAAGAGGATAGTTCTTCGTCAGAGAAAGAGAAAGAGAAAGACGAAAGAGAAAGAGAAAAGTGAAAATATGAGTTCAGGGGCATAAACGTAATCTTGCATTGTTACTTAAAATAACCAGATATTAAATTGAGGTGGGACCGCAGTAAAAAGGGCTGGGTGCACCGTAAACCCCCATTTTTGGGGGTGCATAATAGACGCTGCCTATTATTATTATTATTATTATTATTATTATTATTATTATTATTTTCATTTTCACAACATTTATTGTTACAATTTATACGAATAATTTTTCAACATTATAATATAAAATACCACATAATACCTGTGCATCGCACGGGTGTGGGACTAGTAGGTTACACTATTGGGGAAGTCAATTAAAAATAAGATACAAACATGTATTCTACATTTTTTGTCCAAAAAAAATAAATGTATTATACATTTTTTTCATTAGTTGCTATAAATAAGTATATGTTTGGTTTAGTAAAAAAAAAAAAGTTTTTATATCGCAATAAGTAGTCAATGTGATTCTATAACAAATTCATTATGATAATGAGCATGTACGAGGTTTGTTTGGATTGACTTATTTTTTCAGCTAATAAAAAAAAATTTATACAAATAAATATGTTTTTATGTTAATTCATAAGTTCTTGTTAACAAAAATTGTATCTTCATAAGATAGCGTTTCATAAACTATCTTGACAAATTTATTAATAATAGATAAAAATCTATTTATTTACGTAAACTATTTTGCATAAGCTCGAAAATAAATTAATTTAAAAGTTGGTAGCACCAATTTCTTACCCCTACTTCTTATTTAAATACAGCCTAAAACTCTCACAAACCCTCATAGACTAGTTAGCAATATGGCATTTTCTTCTTCCCTTCCTTCCTCTTTCTTTTCCTTTATTCCTTTTCTTTTTAGTTACACAAAATTCCTTCTTTCTTTCTGACTCTAAAAAAAGCAAGCCTTCCCATTTAGTTTTCCTTTGATTAACAAACAAAGCATCTCATTCCTCCTCTTGTTTATAAATAACCCAATCTTTCCGACCCTCTTTCCTCGGGTCTTGTTTTCTATTCTTTTTTGGGAATCTCTTTTTCTTTTTCATTAATATTTTTTACATAAAATACTATTATTTCTATATTTCTAAAATAAAATAGGCTTAATTAGTAAAATGGTCCCTTAAAGACATTTTTGGTTTCAGATTGGTCCCTTAAAGAAAAAAATGTCCAAATAGGTCCCTTAAAGAAAAAAAAGTCCGAATAGGTCCCTTAAAGACATCTCCGTTAATCAGTTTGGTCCTATTTAGACCTCTTTTTAGGGATCAAACTGATTAACGGAGATGTCTTTAAGGAACCTATTCGGACTTTTTTTTTAAGGGACCTATTTGGACCTTTTTTTCTTTAAGGGATCATTTTACTAATTAAGCCAATAAAAAAATATTCCCTTTAACTCAACTCAAGTTGGAGTGTGTAGCTAGCTACTCAAGATATTATTTCCTCAACATTCAATTCAACATTACTCCCTCACCTAATCACTTTCACTCACTCTCAACCCACTCTCATTCCCTTCACAATTCACATTCCTAAACATAGATCCATGGATCACTCTACATTCTTGCACCGTCGTTGCCGCTGCAGCTTCATTATCATCGTTACCATTTTCATCTCAGGTAAGCATTGTTGTTACTACTATTTATATAGACCAGATACATCAATTATTCGATAAATCTAAAAAGTAAACTGTGTTAATATCATTGTATTTTATGTGCAGGACTTGCAACAAAAACCGAATCAATCGGAATAAACTACGGACAAATAGCAAACAACTTACCATCGCCGGAAGAAGTAGTATCACTGATAAAATGCATCGGAGCTACGAAAGTGAAACTCTACGACGCAGATCCAAAAGTTCTAAAAGCATTCGCAAACACCGGAATCGAATTCATGGTAGGATTAGGAAATGAATATCTTTCCAAAATGAAAGATCCAAACAAAGCTCAAACATGGATCAAAACCAATCTACAACCCTATCTTCCATCAACAAAAATCACTTCCATTTTCGTCGGAAACGAAGTTCTAACATTCAACGATACTTCACTCACATCAAGTCTTCTCCCTGCAATGCAAAGCATACACACTGCACTCATCACTCTCGGACTCAACAAACAGATAACCGTTACAACAACTCATTCATTAGCAGTTCTTCAAACTTCTTATCCACCTTCTTCTGGAACTTTCCGTCCAGACCTAGCTCCATGCCTAACTCCGATCCTAAGCTTCCAAGCCAAAACTGGATCTCCTTTCTTAATCAATGCTTATCCTTATTTTGCTTATAAAGATAATCCGAAGCAAATTTCATTGGATTATGTACTTTTTCAACCAAATCAAGGAATGGTAGATCCTGCAACAAATCTACATTATGATAACATGCTTTTCGCGCAGATTGACGCGGTTTATTCGGCGTTAGGAGCATTAGGTTACGGAAAAATGCCAGTGCATATTTCCGAAACCGGTTGGCCTTCGAAAGGAGATGAAGATGAAGTTGGTGCGACGGTTGAGAATGCTAGAAAGTATAATGGAAATGTGATGAAATTGAGTAGTAAGAAAGGAACACCGTTGAGACCTGAAGTTGATTTGAATATTTACGTTTTTGCCCTTTTCAATGAGAATATGAAACCTGGACCAACTTCTGAGAGGAATTATGGATTGTTTAAGCCTGATGGTAATCCTGCTTATAATCTTGGATTTTCTTTGTCTTCTTCTTCGTCTTCATCTTCGTCGTCTTCCTCTTCTAATTCGAGTAATTCTTCGAATGATGGTGGGAATCATGGTTCTGGATCTGGTGCTCCGCCTCATCCTCCGACTTCTTCTTCTTCTGGTTATTTGGCCATTTCCTCTGCTACTTCACTGGTTAGTAACACTCACTATAGTTTTTCTAAGTTCTACATTTAATTATTCCTCTAAAAACAATTTACAATATAATTGTTGTGATTATTATTTTCATTTTAGAATATTAGTTGAGGGGAATCAAAATTTTGGTATATATTGTGGTCTTAGATTTAGAAGGTCTTTGAGTTTGAATCCTTATCAGAGAGAGATAAATGTAATTATATTTGTAACCGCTCTAAGAGTTATAAAGTTTTCCAGTTTTGCACCGGAGCATTATTCCATCTCCTTAAAAAAATTATCTACACAAAGAATAAAGTAGTTTAACAATACATTGGATTCAAGTAATCAGTCAATCAGCTCATTCTCGGACGGATCGTTTCGATTTCTAGTAGGAATAATTTTTGGTCGGACTTTCTTAACTTCGCGGCCGAATTGTGGATTACCGGGGCATATTTTTGATTCCTAGTTTAACTTCAAAATGTAGGATGGATGATTATTTTTAGGCTTTTCTTAATTTTTGGCCTATTTTTAAGTTGTAAGGACTTATTAGTAAAACAAAGGGCTTATTAGTAATAATACATCAAAAATTGAAATAATTTAATTATTGTGTTAAGAAGTTCCATATTAAATGTGAGATAGTTTGTATATGGAATAATTTTTACTTATAAGTCGATTTCGTAGAATTAAATTAGACAGACAACTCTCAATTTTAGCCTCTTTAAATCCGTTATTATCAGATTTCCAGTAAGCTTTTGTTTAGACAAGAATTATGTGACAATATTGATAAATAGTTTTCTTTGACTCAGGAGAGATACCATTTGCTTGGACTTTATTTATCCTTACTACTGCCATTGTTGATGATTCTGAAGTTCTGAGACATTTTCACTGCAAATGAATCCAAAGAAGACACGAGGGGGGCATCATTGCAATTTAGAGAAGAGTAAAGGCATTATTGATGAGAAAGGAGTGAAAGGTAAAATCCACCAAACATAAGCTAAGTTATTATGTTCATGACTTCATGTGTGTGGTTGTTTTGTTTTTTCACTTTGCTTGTCCCTTACTTTTGGAATTATTTTAGATCTTGTCAGAGAGCGAATATTAAACGCACTGTTGTCTCCTTTCAAAACCTGAAATTTCCCGTTAAGTGTCCTTTTTCTCACTGGATGCTGCTAGCTGCAAATTTACTAGTGCTCCTTTTATCTCTTAGCTTAGATATTTTGATCCAATAGTGACACTTGTTTTGTTTCTCATGCCATAAACGGATCCCTTTGCATAATCATTTGGTCACACTATTTAGACATACATAATTTTTGCTACCTATTAAAAAATAAATTTGTTCAGTATTATGTATTAGATCACATAGTAAGATACACCCTTTAATGAGTTCATTTTTTGGATACATCAATCTTTCAATATTATGTATTAGATTGGCATGTAGAAAAGATGATGGTGGTCGGATACTCTCGCAATCTTGAAATACCGAGCTTAATTTGAACTAAAGATCACCGATGTTTGAATGTGTGAATGTTGGAAATCATGTTCATGTCAACACTATTTTCTATATTCAAAATGTTAAATAAAAAAACTTTATAAATTCTTAATCTTACTAAAAAGAAATAAATTATTATATATTATAAATACATGTAAAAATTGTTTGCTATCTAACCCACTTCACAATTTTTTTAGTTAAAAACTTTTTTTTCTCGCTACACCTATTCTTCTTCCAATAAATTCGAAATGGCCTAAAGGGGCTTATCAAATTCCACCTACATAGTGGCTCGCATTCAAGGGAATGCTTTAGCCTCTCTGCAAACCTGGATGCACAGGGAAGTCAGCTTTATGTAATTAAGATTTCAAGTTTATGGAGGGAATGTGAGGGTTAAAAATTATGTAATATCTTTTCAATTACTACTATCTTTTTATTGTTATAAAAGTATTTTTTTTACATGTGTTAACAATGTTATATTACTCCTCCATCCCCAAATATAAACAAAACATTGCATGTTACACATTTTCCCCATAAATTTGGTTGCAATAGTTGGATACAAAACTTTATGAATTATTTTTTAGAACAAAAAGATTGAGTTGCCAGTGACAATCTTGCAGCATAGTTTTGGAATATTAATACCACCATTGTGAAAAAGTTTGGTATACGTTAGGAAAGTGACAGAATCACACACTTTATTATTGTTGGGTGGCACATGCTAGTTGGCATGAATAGCAAAAAGAAAGATAACCCTTTTTATGTTTTTCTTTTTCCTTTTGCAGAGAGAATACATTATCTTCTCTTTACAATGTCTCTTACCAGTCTATAGCTAGGAAGGAAAGGTAATTGTCAAGAACATCAAGCAAGTGCCTTGTGCCCCGCCACACCATGCCAGTTTATGTATTTATTTATTTATGGATCCTATTTTTATTATTGGTTCTCATTTTGAGATATTTTTTCATAATAATGTGCTATGTTCGTTCATATTTGTGATCTTCAATTATCACACGCAAATCAACCCCCACGACTATATCACATCACAATGTCACATACATGATACATGTACAATATGATAATGACAATTTCGGAAACAAACAAATAGGTATTCAAAATCAAAACGATTACTAACGTGATCATTTAACAACAGACAATTGTTCAATTATTTTACATGATTTTGATCGTCTAAAAGAAAAAGGTCATGCGAACAAATGTCTTAGGACACTAATTAAGTACACAGTAAAAAAAAATGCTTTGGAAATTATAATTTTTAAACTACAAAATGTAAAATACAACTTTCTTTCAAGTCAAAATTTCTATATGGCTTGCAAAACATACACCATTTTAAAAGTTTTAGCATTTTCCAAAAGAAAAAAAAAGGACAACACGACACAGCTATGATGATAACAATAACTGAGAAATCAGGAAGAGAGAGAGAGAGAGAGAGAGAGAGAGAGAGAGAGAGAGAGAACAATTTTTATGGTCCATACTCCATACAATGTTGATAGAGGGTTTTTGAAGGCCACAAATATACGATTTCTTATCATTTTTCCATCATCCCACCAAATAGAATTTTACATTTTCTTTTCTATTCACATTTTCTTCATCTAAATAGTTTAGAGAAACAAAAACAAATATAGTGTTATTTTAAAGATGTTTTAATCTTGTACTTTGTACAAAAAAAGTTATCCAATGATGGACAATTTAGAATCAAAGTACAACAAAAGTTGACCTCAGTCCCTTACGCACCCTTTGATGTAAAACAAAAAGTCCAGATGATTCTGAAAGGCAACAAGCAATTTAACAATAGGTTGGAAAGTTAAAATTGAATAATTGTTGTCAATTTTGACTACGGAAGGTTTTAATAGCCGAAATTAGGCATGCTGCAAATAATTCCTTGTGACATTTTTTAGCTATACGGTAGCTTAGACCAAATTTCAAAGTGATATTTTTTTTTTTTGAGAAAAAATTTCAAAGTGATATTGACATACTGTTGCCCACAGAAGATGGCACAAATTTCAGATTATGAAGCTTTGACAGAGGCATATGCAGAACAAAAAGATACGAGACACGAGAAACAATGTTTTGGTTGAGAAACAAAATGCAGCATTGGCTCAATTTGACTTGTACCAGACAAAAATATGAATATACTCAAAAACAGGGTTGCAGGCTGCAGCCAAGCCATGCCCATGTTGAGTAAATGCACCACAGATGGAGGGAGAAAGATAATAAAGAGAAAGGGCAATGTACCATTATTAAAAATAAAATAAAAATATGATCAGCTGTATAGTGTATTTCATCATCTCTTCCACACATTTTATGTAATTGGGATCCTAAAATCCAAACAACATAATGGAAGATGAGTACAAATTATTTCACAAACACAGCATTGCCCTATCTATTATAGCACATTATGGTGCATAAAACTGTAACAACACGACAATGATGATGAATTCATGATGATCTATTTAGCCTCTGATAAAATGAAATAACAGAAGTACCTAACCAAGTTCTAGGCTGCAAAATTTCTGTCAAAAAATTATATCATTCATTTAATAATTACTGTCAACCAATACTCCCAAAAGAACAGGTTTTCTAGAACCTTGCCTATAACATTTTTGATTAATTTCAGTTAAACAGTCTCTTCTTAATTTGCTGTTTTGACTGCAATGTAAAATGGCTATCCAGGACTTAAGCTCCGAATTGTATTTCCGCGTATGATCCAGGCATCGAACAACAAAATGACCCATCATTTTCTACAACAATCTGCATGAACCTAAGACGCCTCTACTTCCATCTGGTCTTCACTTCCAACTCTCTGATAAAATAACACATATGCAGCTGAAGATTTAATTTCAGCTTCATTAACAGGACTGACATGACTGTCATCGAAATGGTACCACTTATTATCATCAATCAACTGCACAGGAGAAATAACATAAAATTAAGCACAAAAGCATCTCACGCAGCACGAAGAATCCACAATTACAAAATCAAGAGTTGGCATGACCACACAAAGCATGAAAAACCAAATATCATTATCACTGTGCATGTTAAGAACGTACCTTAGCATATGCAGTGTAATGCCCACCACCTAGACCACCATAATGGTTGCTGATTGCATAAAGGTTATACACATAGGAAGTTCCATCCTTATTTTTCACATACTTGGTCAAATCAAGATTGTGAATGGGAAAGTTCACAAAGGTATCAAGTTTGTTTTTCAAGTATCTGCTATATGAGAATCGCTTCAAGTGAAAAACCAGAATCTCTGGCAATTTCCACAAGTCTAGTTTCTTGGTAGCTTGTCTGTGTTCCTTGCATTGAGGGCAGTACCTAATTAATTTTTTAAAAGAGAAAAAAATTAAAGCAACAATATTTCCCATAATGTGACCGGTAGTCTACTATGAAATCCATTTCAAAAACATCAAAGCAATCTTACCACATGTCATCTGGTCCTAGAGGTTCTTCAGTCAAGAATGCCTCCAAGCATGAAAACAAAGAAATAGCTTCTGGCCGGGTTTTTTTCACAGTGAATCCAGTTTTGTGGACTTCGGGAAGATCCCTCAGATAGCTGGCATCATATAATTCATATTCTTTCTCAGTCCAGTCAAGATAGACCTTTATAAGTGCATCAGGTTTAATCACAGATTCCTTCTCAATGGGCTCCCAGTTATAACCGTCTTTGTCGGTCAAAGCGAGTTGGAAAGACGACTCCCCACAGGATGTCCCCTCTTGTTCACTAGTGCCAAATGTCATGTTCCTCGGCTCACTTTGCGAATTAGAGATGCTCGATTGCTCATCACCATCAGCCGAGATGAAACCATTTTCCTTCCCTTCATGATACTTGGTTGAAGAATGTGCTTTTCTTAAAGGTGCCAACATTCTGTGTACATATGTCTCAATGTTGGCTCCATATTGAGGGTCTTCTGCCAAATAAGTAACCAAGGGAGTTCCAAAGATCTTCTTAACCCCGCCCTTCACACTGTCCAGTGAACATCAAGATAATTCAAACATCAAATTGACCAGTAATAGAGAGATTGAAGCATTATAACGTTCTAAATCATTGATACATGTACAATAAGTGAAATCTAAATAACTGGTTATGCAATCATGATGTGGCAAACTTCTCTATGCTAAGCCACAGCACCAAATGATTGTGCATACTATCCTACACCAAATATAGCAGGTACCAACTTGAATGGTACCTGCAAAATTATGTAGTACTTGAAATGCCCAATAGTGGAGACAATGACCAAAACATCAGAAAAATGATGGGAACTGTGGTCTGGTGCTTTGGGTTATAAACACTGATAAGAATTTAACCAAAGTTTATTACAACTACCAACAGAATTCAAGTAACCATTCAGAATAAATTTATCAAGAATTTTTTAATCCAAATTCACTGTAATGTCACTTGGGAAATAAAAACTATCATATATAGGAACAATAACTCAACAGTCACTTGGGTTATAAACACTGATGAGAATTTTAACCAAAGTTTACCAAAAGTGGTTTACTTACTTATCCAGACATCGGTGCGTTATTTCTAGTTTTGTTTTCCTGGCTCCATTCTTGAATCGATAGGCCACAATATGTTCCTCGTCCTTTATTGAAGTCAATGATTCCAATGGATTATCCAGATAGCGATAAATCTTATTCTCATAAACCTGAGAGATAGACAATATAAAACATTAACGATGAATAAAATCAAAGTCAAGTAGAAATGCCAACAATAGATATAAATTTTCTGAGAAGCACTTGCCTCTGCAAGAAAAAGCATTTCATCACTCTTCAAACAGCATGCAGTGCCCAATGCTTGGCCAAGATCTCTGCAGCAACCATGCTTCAGAACAGTAACGGTGTATGGCATTGGAAGACCACTCCCATCACAATAAAATACAGTAACCGTCATTGTCCGGGTGACAGTGGAAGGAAGGGGTAATGATAAGTACATAAAGGGGTCGAAAGTGATTGAAATTTTGCCACATTCAGGACAAACCAGTGTTGATTTGTATTGACCCTGATCATTTTATTCAAGAAAAATCAAAATGTCAAGGTAAGGAAAGATACCCGATATGTGCTTAAGTTGAAACTCTATCTTGCCAAGCTTTAGTGGAAACCCAAGCTCAAGAATTGATAGAAATAAATCACAAGGTTTCTCAACAAAGCATGTAGCTATCAGCTTATCAATGGAAGATCAACTGGAACTCATGTAATATGAATGCAAAACAAGGATGTATATATAAGTACTCACCTGGCATTCATCAACAATCAATGAATCATTCCGAGCCATGTGATTTTTCCAACACTCATATGCGACTTCCTCATCTGGCCTACCATCCGAGTCCTTCATTTCAATGTAAGGCTTTTGTTTCACACGATTCAAATCTTCATGCAGTCCATCCAATAAAAAGGCAAGCAATTCCTAAAAAAAAGTAATTCACGACTCAGAATATACAAGTGGAAGTTCAATATTAGTACGAAAGGTCAATTTTAAAACAACCATTAAGTTCTCAAGTCAAGACTCAAGAAAAAATCAAGCAATAGTCAAATTTTCTCAAGTCCAACATTAGCCTAATGCAAACTTAATATATCAATATAGGATTAACTCAGAAGGAAAGGCAGAGAGAAGAAAACTACAACAAAGGTCAACCAAACTTGCTATGACAATGCAAGTTAAGCGAAAGATATCCAATTCTCTGGTCCGCAAATAAACTAAGATGTATACATAATGCAATATAAGATTAAGTCAGAAGGAAAGGCAGAGAGAAGCCTATTTCCACCCCCATTTCACGGTATAAAATGTCTATAAAGTGTACTAGGAAAATGACTGTATGAAGTGAATCTAATTTTTAAAGCTCTTGTTACTACAAAACTGGAACCCAACTAAAATAAGGTTAAAATACAGTCTGAATCCCTGAAAAATGTGTTGTCCTTTATTTGAGTTCTTGAAAACTATATAAAATGTTAAGTTAGAGATGGGAACTTTTGGCAGCCAATTTTTAACAAAAAATTCAGTCACAACTACTTTTATACCACTTAAAAAGTGAAAGAAAAAAAACGACAATAAAAAAAAAAAAAAACTAAAAAGAATTACATTTCAATGGCCAAACATGATTCCATTGGCCCAAAGCATAACTTCATAAAAAAAATAATTGCATGCATTTGTTCCATATTCATAATAGATGATTTAAAATGCTAGTGAACAACAGGCATATAACAGAAAGCTTTTGTAATAAGTAATAACAGCACTAGGGTTTATTTACTTCACTACATTCCCAAAAATAAAATATGGCCAATTTGCAGAAACTAACTTGAGAATCATGCTGGTTATAACCGCTGAATTGTGGAGCAAATCGGGCCAGCTTTCCCTTGAATGCACGTGGTGCAACAGCAGTTCGCCCAGAGGACCAGAGTTTCCTCAACAAGTCACCAAATGCAAGTGCTAGCTCGCCCTGCAGACCAGAGAAGTGTTAAAATGTTGAAATTAATTTAAATTGCCTTCAAAGTAAAGCCCTTGTGGTACACAATATCTTATACATCAGAGATAACCAGGAGAAAAAATATAAGACAATAGAAATGGTTACATACACGCATTCCTAAAGGATTGTCCATGTTGATCTCATCGCTGTAATCTTGCAAGAAAAATTCAACAAGTGGTGGAGTGTGGACTAAACATTGAATAGAGCTATTCATAAAGCAGGTATTCCCCAAGTTCTGCAGTCCTGCTAAACCACCTCTTTCACCTCTAGAGCCGTCATATTTATCGTCCACGGTAGTCAATGATGAACTTACAGAACTTCCCTGATAAGAGTTAAAACCAGACCCAGTTGTGTGACCACTTCCCTGATACAAGTTAAAACCAGACCCAGTTGTGTGACCATTTGACAAGGCAGGTCCTCCTGCAATTGATACAGTTGATCTTTGAGGTTCTAATGGTACCAATGCCAATTCATTTCCCATTGAATGCACACCAGAATGAGTAGAACGGTCTGTGTCGACTGAAACATCTAGAAGAATCTGTGGGCAAGAGATAAATTAGGGGCATCAAGCTTCTATAGAAAAACCAATACCAAGCAAAAAATTAGGACATCATAATAGCTAAACATAAAATTAGAATAACACCATAAGAATATTCAGCACCTCACACAACTTACAGACACTCACATCACCATACATTGGACAAACTTCCTTCTAATGGAGAACCAAAATTACAGTGTTTCAAAATATCCACTTTGTAGGCTCAAGGTACCATTAAAGCTTTGTACTTCTATTAAATCAATCAAAATATCTATACAATTCAAAGTTACTCACATCATGGTCCATTGTAATGTTTGCATCCTCTAATGTCTGGTGGTCTGAAGCCGTCAGCAATGACTGTTTGCTCAAATTGAAGTAATCCCAAATAGAAGCCTAATGTAGTTTACAACCAAAAAAATGCAAAAAAGGGAATCAGGAGTGAGATTTACAACAAATGAAAAAAAGAAGAGGAAAAACATAAAAATAAAAATAAAAGAATACCACCTCATTCGGTTCTACTCCTTTAACTTTGCACACCAGCTCATAAAGTTCACTCATGGTAGCCTAAAATAACAATACAGGAATAGAAAACAAAAATCAGAAGAATGGTTCATATCACATTTCAATTATCAAATCATATCATGTTATAACCAAATTTGGTGCTACTCTATTCCAGATGAAAAGTTTTAAAATTCCTTATATTTGTATTGTAATCTTCTCGGGAAAAATTAATGGCCTCCAATAAGTGTCTTATAATAGAATATCCTGTTATCAAATCATGTAATTTCATACCAAAACAAATGATTGCCCAAATCCCAAAGTTCTCATAGAGATTTTGACTATTATCTTCCTCTCTCCATTCTAAATGAAATAAAATGAGAATATTGAGAGTTCAAATTCACTAGCACATATGTGTATATATATGGTTTGTATTTCCAGTTGCAAAATTCAATTTTACAAGTTTATGGGTAATTGGTTATTCATTAAATAAACATGAAAACCGGTGGATATTTAGTTCACTCTTCCAAAACGTAGTTTAGTAAAATACGAATTACTAACATAGTTCACCCTTGCAAGCAAAATACAAATTTTGCTGATGACCTAATATAAATATGACGGTTGATATTTAGTTCACCCTTCCATAAGATAGTTTTAGTAATATGAATTACTAACATAGTTCACCCTTGTAAGCGAAATACGAATTTTGATGATGACAGATGACCTAATATAAACATAAACATACAGAATATAAAAATTGCTTCTTTCATAACATAGTTTAGTAATATCAAATAAGACAGTTCAAACTGTCATTCAATAAATATTAAATTACTAAAATTTACACAAACCAAATAGTATAATCATTTCCTATGGTGATGTCAAACACCAACCAGTGCATACTCCATACAAATAGATACACCACCACAAACATCATTTTCTAATCATTCCCATTATTACAAAACTAACTACAACAGAACAGGCTGCAAAGGAATCAATCAAGTACCTTTTTGCTTAATTTTACAATTGAAACACTGTTGTCTCTCGCATCAGTCACCTTCAGACAAAGTGGGTACACCTCAATACTATACTGCTTCTGTCCAACACCCTGAGAAATCAACTTCCTTGGCAATGCTGGTCCACCTTTGTACCTAGAAAATTGTGAGACAAAAATCAGTTCACACCCTACAAAAATCGAGCATCTTAAACCGTCCATTGAAAATTTGAATTAATTCATTTTTTCCACTACCATAACATTTCTAAATTCAAATATTAATCCTAGCAGGGAAAAAGGTTTAAGAACAATCTCCTGCAACGTGTAACTTTTTCCAGACTTGACTTTAGACAAAATAGCATACGTGTATACAGTGGCGGAGCTAGACTAAAATGTCGGGGTGGGCCGTAGCGTAGTATGAATTTTTTGTTTTAGGGGCCATTTATATATGAAGAGAGATCAAACGACACTTGTATAATATTTTATCAATATTACACTACTTTTTTTGACAATAATCAATATTACGCTACTTAATAATTTAAACGAATACAAATTTAACAAAATACATAGTTGGATTAAAAGTTTGTATTATATAGACCATTCAATAAAATTTCAAAACCCATAAAGATTTACTATTTCAATAAAATGACATAAATATTTAATCTATTTAATCTTAGTAAGATCAAATAAATAAGTTTTAACGAAAAGCTTTAAAAAAAATGTAAGAAAAAGTTGAAAATGGATGACATAGGGAGTTGAACACACCACCCTTTGATAAAAATCACGCAACACTACCACTAGGCTAGACAAAACATCCTGTAATAATTCGAACCTAATAATATATATATATAACGATTTATATAAAAATATGTATATAGTATAACTATATAATACTCCCTCCGTCCCATAATATAGGCAAAAAAAAAATTCACACTTATTAAGAAAAGTAAAATATGATAATTTTAAGGTTGACTTTTTGTGTGTTTGTTGAAATAAGTTTTATGGGAAGATGTAAAAACAGTTTTTATTGATTATTGATTATGGGGAAAAGAAGAGAGAGAGTAAATTAAGTAAAAGTTTATCTTGAAAATGATAAAAGTTAGTTTTTTTTGCTTATAATTTGGGACATGAAAAAGTGATTTTTTTTGCTTATAATATGGGACGGAGGGAGTACCTATTAAAAATCGAAAATTTCGGGACGGGCCGCGGCCCTCCCCAGCCCATAGGGTGCTCCGCCCCTGCGTGTATATGGGTTCAAGAAAAAAAAAATTATATACTAAACTTAAAATGTTTCAGGCTTCTCCTTCATTGTGTTACAAACTCAGTTCAAATAACCAATTCGGAAGTTAATTCTTGAAACTTAGTTTGTGGAACTAAATCTGTGACATTTCTATGAAAACATCCCACTATGTGTGGTAAAAGATGGTTTTGTGGCTCTTTTTTAAAAGAAAAATTGTAGCATCAAAAGATAATAATATATTCTTATTTCACTCTTACAGTATTATTTACAACTACAAACCAAAAGATTATTAACTGTTTCCAGACCAAAAAAGCAAGAAACGTATCGAGAATAATAAGCTTACCATTCCAACAACCTTTCCCATACTTCTTGAGGAACTAAAACATAGTCTGTCTCCTCTGCCAATGTTCGATGAATATCTAAATCATTCCCATCACAATTACTTCCGTTTGTAATAATATCAGAATTATCAATTGGACCAGGTCTATCAGAAGATTGCTGGTCGGTTGAAAGCATTCCAGCACAATCCCCGACATACCTCTGCCACCTTGAAAACCATCTGCATTGGTGGCAAAGAAAAGTCTTTATTAAAAATGAAAGACTACAAATAAAATCTTATATAAAATGTAATAGTACAATATAGGGAACATTTTGATAAGCTTTTGACAAAAACACGTAGCATTTTCCATAGCTTTTTCCAAAAGCAAGACAATTTAGACTCTGAAAAAAGCACTAAAACTTATCTAAGCATCTTAAAAAATGTAGACATATTCTTGAAGTAGTGGTTCTTCCCTAAACACAAACAAATGAACGCATATAACCACAGTTGAAGGTCGTTGTGGTTTATTGCAGGATCCAAATATAATACAAAGAGGAACAGATATGTGTTAATTAACACATTATATATTTAGAAAGAAAAAAATAAAAAAATAAAAAAAACACTGGCCCCTAACAAAAGATTATAGTCGTCAAAACCCACATAGCAAACTGGCGGCTATACCAAATTCAAAGGGAATAATTTATACCGCAAAGAAAAATGTTTGAAATTAAAAAAATTATTAAAAAAAATATGAAAGCTATATCATCACTGATAATTACACCCTCACTACGGAAGATGTGTCTCTGTGTCTCACAGTACAAAGAAACATGTGAAGGAACCATGGAAGAAATTACAGCAAAAACAAAGGGCAGGCCTGTGAGTAAGAGCTATGGACAGAAACCAGAAGAAAGAAGAGACTAAAAAGAGGTTCAGGAGCTTGCAAAAGATAATGTCAGACAGTGTTATTGTTATCAATCAAGCACAATAGAGACACTGTAGTGCTGTCGCCATCGCATCAAGTGAAAGGGGACAACTACAGGTGCTGTCACAGGGGTTGCTGTAAAACCAAGGGCTTGGCCAGAAAATGCATCACCTGCCGGAGATGGGGGATATGAAAAAACACATTTGCAACTTGGTGTGTCATTCTTTGAATGAATGAAGGGTCTCAAACTGTATCTTCATTCTGATGGAGAAACATGTTAAAAATCATTGACAAATTTAATTTAAGGGTTAGTGAACAAAAAATAGGGAAGACGGGGATTCCTAATTCCGTTAACCATATCAGCCTCGATTAGTCCGTCATTTCCCTGCAATTCACACTGCCGTTGTTGCTCTATAAAAATACAACATCATGCCGCTTCTTTCACGCCGACATTCATTGCAATGATATGCCAGCCACACCACAATCTATTATGTGAGTGATAACTGATAACAATAATAAGCCCTCTTTTTTAATTAGGCCTGGTAGACGATATCATTTGCCAAGCATTTATTGCTTGTCAATAATCATCAAACATCTACGACAAAACCGGAAAATGACAAATGATCAACAACTCACCTCAGGTAAAGTAACATTTGCGACAGCACAATGTCATTTTCCGAGCATTTATTGCTTGTCAATAATCATTGATCATTTACCGCAGAACTGGAAAACGACAAATGATCGACAACTAACGACAAATGATCATTTAACACAAAGTTAGTTCTTGAGAAAACCGGAAAACCACAAATGATCAACAACAAATCTAGGGTAAAGTAACATTTGCGACAACACAATGTCATTTGCCAAGCATTTATTGCTTGTCAATAATCATCGACCATTTACCACAGAACCGGAAAACGACAAATGATCAACAACTCACCTCGGGTAAAGTAAATCTTAGATTTTTATAATGGGCCTAACTCATCCTTACAAAACCGGCTTGTAATGTGAGGATTGCCACCACTTATAAACACGGCAGAATTTCCAACAGTAACATTTACGACAACACAATGTCATTTGCCACCATTTATTGCTCGTAAATAATCATCGACCATTTACCACAAAACCGGAAAACGACAAATGATCGTCAACTCACTTCGGGTAAAGTAACATCATATTTACGGATAAATAATTAACACACTATTAGGATTATAAAAAGGGCTAGGGTAACTGTTTTTCGGGAAGCAATTATAAATAACATATCAAAGCAAACAACACAAGTGATAGAATATCAATATGCATATGCATGCATAGTGCAAGACATGGTTCCATTAATGCCAAAATAGAGAAGCAAATTAATTAACTTATTAAAAAACCCCAAATCCATGGATAAGACTGTCCAATCCGCATAGCTTTTCAATCATAATCATATCCAAATTCATCATGCATGCATAACATAGCACAAAATCCCTAAAATTTAAATAAACAAAAAAAAATATATAAGAAGATTCAGATGAGATTAAAACCTATTGGAAACAACGAAGTATAAGTTGCCTTCTTTCAAATTAAGCTCCGATTTCTTCACCAACTCCGATACGATCCGTTTCTCTTCCTCCGGTGAAAGCGGAACACAACTAACTCCATTATCAATCGGAAAATCCGATTCAGCAATTGTCATGGTTAATTTTCTCAACAAAATCACAATGAAGATCTCGAATTAAAACCCTAAATCATCAACCATCAATCATCAATATTAATACACTGTTAAATAAATCGAAGATCAATGATATAAAATCGATTCAAGAAGAAAAGAAGAAGAAGAAGTGTGAAGCACGATAAGTACCTTGTTTAAATAGATCGAAGTAAACAAACAGTGACAAGAAAAATTAAATATAAAGGAAAAATTTGAGAGTAACGAATACGAAAGAGTATATTCGAAGAACCCTAGATTCTAGATTGAAGGAAAATTGGGAATGATGAGATGAAATGTTGTAATGTAGTTAACGGAACGATCTAAGTTCAATGAAATTTACCCTTTTGTCAACGGGATTTTCTCTTTAGTCTTATATATTTCTCCAGTTTTATGTTTTATATTTGATTATATTTGATCAATGTAGAATTTTTGTTCTACTATGGTATTTTTTTTTAATTTACTTTAATAGGAGTATATGTATATATCATGATTAAAGATTTTATAAAAAAATTATGGTTAAAGATCCCATCCAAAACAGTTTTTTTTTTTTAATGTATTGAATGAATATACAGGTTTTATGATAAAAAAAAAAACATATTAGTTTGTTTAAGGTTTTTTTTCTTTTTTTACGACTTTTCATGTGTCACTCTCCTCTGTAATATACCCAAATAACATCTAGGGGACGTTTGTTTCACTTCTTAAAATAATATTCCCCGGATACTAAGGTTGGAAATAAATAAAGCCACGTTTGGTATATTGGAACACAAAAAAAAGTCTTGGAATAAAAAGTACCCAGGAACCTCAAACTATCCACGTTCTCCCCACGTTCTTCTCCAATTTATTCCCATGAGATGAGGGCTGGAAAATTTTGTTCCCAAGAACCATGAACCCATGTTCTGCTATGAAAACTCATTTTTACCTTTTGATTTACCCACTCAATCTTCCCTCCAAAATAATTTCCACGTTGAAACAATTGCTTTATATTCTACTAAATTGTTTGTTCATCACCAACTTGCAATTTTTTCCGGGTTATGGATTTCACCTTGTTGTTTCAGGCAATACGATATGATCTACTTCTTTTAAATTCTTCCAGTTTTTTCACTCTCAGATTTGTATGTTGTTGTTTGCTAAAATTTTTTTTCTCAATAATTTGTTGTTGTTTGCTATTATTAAACATAATCATGTTTCTTCTTTGAATTACCCATTATTGTTTTTTGTTTAATGTAAATTAGTGTGAGAATATGGTGAAAGAAACAAGGAGTGGAAGAGAAATATGGTTTTAGTTGATTATTGATATATTTTTCTTGGAACAGAGATGACCATCATTTGTTTGTTTGCATTTTTTTATGAGGTAAAGATACAAATAAATTACACAATTTTATTGTAATTTTTATTTTAAATGTACTATCATTGACTTTGATTTAAAAGTTTCATTAATCAAATATATTGGTGTTTGAGTTTATATTTGGAAATATGCACTTTCTACTATGATTTTATTTATCATATATAATGTTATCAATTTTAACAAGCACATACTTGTTGAGTTTTGTTGAATAGATGGACAGATCTTATGAAAATCAAAGTGTAAAAAGCACAAAGCGACAATGGACTGCCGAAGAAGATGCAGTATTAGTGCAAGGTTTATTGAAATTGGTAGATGATGGTTGGAAGGCTGATGCAGGGTCATTTAAACCTGGGTATACTAAAGTATTAGAGAAATATATTCTCAACAAATGTCCAGGTTGCACATTAAAAGTTAACCCGCATATTGAATAAGGGTAAAACGTCTAAAATCGCAATATTCTGCAATCAAAGATATGTTGGGTCCAAGTGCAAGTGGTTTTGGGTGGGATGATACTCGGAAGATGATTATAGTAGAGAAGGAGATCTATAGTCAATGGTGCAAGGTAATATGCCAAATATACTACTTCACATTTTATCTATTCATAACATTTACTTTTGCATTAAATTTATATTTCTAAACATATTTTCATTCAATGCAGTCTCATCCTACTGCAATTGGCTTGTTTGGAAAACTATTTCCACACTTTGATTCTTTGGATATTGTATTTGGAAAAAAAAAGCATCTGATAATGCAGCAGAAGATACTGTTGATATGCCTGCTCCGATAGAGAAGGAACAATTTGCATCAACTCACGGTGGCGGGTTGGGAATTAATTTGGATGACGATGAAGATTATTTTGTGTCACAAATACTAGAAACACAAACAACTAATACTACTACTCCATGGTCAAATCCAACAAACCAATCTCAACGTGATTCTACTAATTATAGGATTGAAAAACGTGGAGGGAAAAAGGTGAAGCATAATGATGATGGTTCTTATAGCTTGTTAACTTCAGTGAACAAGTTAGGTGAGTTTTATGCTAGTGGTGTTGAGAATATGAAACAACTATCCTCTTGTTTTATGCACGAGAAAGTCACAGCTCAAAGGAGGAATCAAATTGTCTCCATATTAAATGAAATAGGACTATCTGCTAAAGATGTTGTGAGGGCTGCTGTGCTTATAACCAAAGACAACAACCTTTGTGATTGTTTTTTCGCTATGAATACTCCTGAATTGAGGAAGAAGTTTGTGGTCATTCTGTTAAGTAACAATGGTTTTCAGTAGAATTTTGCATATTTACTATTTCGAATTTTGTATTAAGAAAAAAACATAGGTTGGCTTTGTCTTTGGTTATTTTATTGTTTAGTTGTTTTTATCATTGTTAAGTAAAAAACTCATGTACGAGTTGTCTTTGAATCTTTTTATTTATTGAACTGTTGCTTTGGCTTTCGTATTATTTGTCTGCTCTTATTGGTGAAATATTGAGGTGGCTGGTTGATCACTCAGTTTTTGTGTTTCGAGTACTATTGGCCTACTCAAGCTAATAGGGTTGAAAACATCATGACTTTTGAATTAATGTCACTACAAGAAAAAAAGTATTTTGCAGCGACATATGTCATTGAGCAAAATACAAAGTTGTTGCAAAATGTGTTTTCCCCAGCGAAAATATTGTCGTTGCATGTTGTTGGTATAAGTTTTTTTTTATAAGCATGTTGTTGGTATAAGTGTTGTTACGGAAAATTTTGTAAGGACAATTAATGTCACTACCATAACTAGTGTTTTTACAACAACAATAATTGTTGCCTTACATCCATAACAATATATAAAGGGGATAAGGGAGTTTGGGCTGACATTTTTTTGTCCAGTTTGCCCTTCATTATAATATTTGAAATAACACTTAACAATAATACCAACAATACCTTTGATTTTTTTAGTAGCAACAAATATTTTTTATTAACAAACTCACAATAATATAAGACATATTTTTTTTTTTACATAAGTTAGACACAGACAGGCGCGGAATGCGCTTGCCTGGTCCGCTAGTAACATAAATAATGACTATTGTCGCTACGAAAAAGTATTTTTGTCAACAACTAAAGTCGTTACAATAAATTATTTTTTGCCAACGAAATAAATCGTTGTTATATCTTTCATATCTCAACAATAAAAATAGTTGGAATAAATTACATTTTCCAACAATAAATGTCATTTAATATAACTGAAATTATATATTTTTGTTAATTTTATAAAGAATTAGTATCAATCACATTTCTAATTTAAACTGTCTTAACTATACAATTTTTTTTTTTACATTGTAATTTTTTCTAGCAAGAAAGATAAACACAAATTAATATAATATTAAAATATAAAATATTGTAAATTATCGTTGTCTACACCAAAAATGAAAATAATATAAATTATCTTGTTCTAATGAAAAGAAAAACTGAAACTTAATAGCCAAACAAGCCACACGCAGGTAGCGAAACACAAACACCATTACTGACAGATAAAATCAAAGGCCCCAAAAACTAAAGCCAATGGAACACTAGACAAAATCTAAAAACTGCTAGCAAAAACAAAAAGCAGACATGAACAAGAAGCAAACAACACCACTACAAATAAGAATTTCATGTCTTCCTCAAAGAAAGCAAACCATTGTAAGACAACAGAAGGGAACTGAACAACACAAAGGCCAAAATAGCAACAATCTCAATTCTTCTTTATATCTTTGCTTTGAACTTTTCTTTGTGAAGTAGTTGAAACACCCTTACTTGTACTGCAATTTCAACACAATCAAAAGTTATTAATTTAATATGTCATTTTCTACTATTTTTTTTTGCAAAGACAAAAAGGGCTAAAATATTAAAAACAAAAGAATGTTCAGTGAAATAGCAGAAGAAGTCGTAAAATTGTCATAGCACAGAGTGATTAAAAAGTGCACTAAAATGCACTAATCAATAATACATAGAGAAATATAGTAATTGTTTACATTTAAAAGTAAATTGGCTATATTCATAGTAGATTTAGTACAAACATACCTTATAGTCAGGACTTGAGAAATAATCTACCAAGAACTTCCAATCTTCTTCACTTATATCATCTGGTTTGTGTTCCAAAGCTATCTCATTTGTGTTGTATTGGCTAAAATGTTGATGAAATATACATCTATGATTACGATAGAGTCTTTTAGCGGTCTCAAGAATAACATCATTATTATGTGTTGTATTATCAATGTCAAAAGTATCATGCACTCAACAAATTAAAATGACACTATTATAATTTCTCCAAAGAAGAAATCAAATAAAATAAAAATGTACAAGCTTATAATTTACCAAAACTTTTGAAACTATATTGTCAAGTTTAGCTTGTGGTATTTTTTCCCACTTTTTGACATTAAAAGAAGCATTCTTTAGGACAACGATTGAGACCTCAGTCACAAAATTTGCAGCTCCTGGTCCAACAGCTACCATTTTATCTGCTGGAATATAATATCAACATGCAATTTTCCAGTAGCATTCTTCTTTTTCTTTTTTGAGACACCTAAGCCAATAATTATTCCTCTTCCATTTTTTCTTGTATTTGTACAATCTATTGCATTTTTACCCAACAGAGAAATTTATGAGAAGTATAATGTGATATTTTAAGATACTAAAATATAAGAACAAATAGTATATGAATAAGAAAAATTAAAGTTAAGCAAATTAAATAAGTAAGTACCTTGTTGACTTATAATAGCATTTGAAGAATTTGGAACCTGATAATCTGGATCATGATTTGAGGGTGCCATAACTAAATAAAGTAAATGACAAAACATATCAAAAATCTTTTAGTAATATTTGAAAGACAATATTTTGAACCAGAGATAGACCAATTCCTCTACATATTCCTACTAGGGAAAAACTCATATTAAGACAAACATAAATTCACTCACTACATACACCTTATTATAATATCATTATTACAAGACATAACATCCTATCGATTATTTCTTTTCCAATGGACTCATAACAATATGACATAGTTGAAGTGAAACTTAGTTTCCTGTGCATCTGCATAATAAAACTCTATTGCAACCATAAAATATATGGCTGTGATGCAGATAAACGAAATAAGAAAAAAATAATAATAAAAATGCAGAAAAAAAGATACAAGAAAACTGCACAGACATAGTGAAATCCAAACTCAGCTAGCCACTTCTTACTTAAACCCTTTCTTCAACCCTAGATTCGTTACTTAAATACCCAATTCTTCAACCCCTTTTATTGACAATCAAACAAAAAGAAACCCTATATTTTGATAGAGAGAAATCTAGCAGAAAATTTCCTAACAAACCCTATAAAGAAACGACGCATTCAATCAAACATTTTACCAAGATTGATCAAGAGAAAAACGCAGCAAATCAAAGCTTGTACCTGTCGAAGAACAAACTAATTTCTATTTCCACTGATTTAGAAAGAAATTGAAAGGGGTTAATGATCTGATTATGAAAGAAGAGGGCTTTGTTAAGTTTTTGATTTATATACATACTACTAGAGCTAGGAGTTTACATTATGAAGATAATGGAACAATTATTGTAAAGAAACTGTCCACAAATTTTTTTCAGCGCTAAGAAATACCGCCGGTGCTTTAGTCTAATTTTTCAATTCCGCCATCTATTTAGTTTTCGGATTTTTATCTATGATTTTTTTGTGGTGTTACCTAATTTTTTTATTTTTTTTTTGTGTTTTGACTTTTAACTATAATGTCGATATTTTTGGGCATATGTTTCAAATTTATTTAATTTATTTCTTTTAGAATGACTTTTTTTTAGAGATAATCTACTACTAACATATTAAAATTAATTAATGTACCAAAAAAAAGTCAATTACCACCAAAATTACTAATTTATCCTTATCTAATTTAACTATGTTGCAAGTTTTACATCTTTCATTGGAATATATATATATATATATAAAGAATATAAGATAAAAAAAAAAGATGATATGCTTCAAAATAGGAATAAAACAACAAAATAGAACAATCTATATGCATAAAAATAGCAATAAAAAAGTTGATTACGATCAACTCAACAATCACACTAAAAAAAAAGAAGATAAATACAATAAATTTTTTTTTGAAGATAAAAGAATTATTACATGCTTAAAAATAAGAATAAAATACGTCATAGGTAGGAATATAGAAATGAGAATAAAATAGTCAATTCTATCAACAAAAAAAAAGAGAACAAAATAGTCAATAAAAAAATGATAGAAAAAATAAGACGAATATATCTAATAAAGTTGTATTATTTTTAACAACAATAGTTACCGTTGGGATAAGTGATTTTTACCAGCGATAATGAGATTGTTGAGAAAAAACAACTTATTACAAGGGCTTAAATTAGTTGTTGCTATGCACACTTAAAAATTACATTATTTCCAACAACAATAATTGTTATTGGGATAAGTCATTTTTCTCAACAATAATGAAATTGTTTAGAAAAAAATATAACTTATTACAACAACTTAAATTAGTTGCTGCTATATGCATGTTTTTCTCAACAATTTAATTGTCGATGTACAAAAGTCGCTGCTAAATATCTTATTTCTAGTAGTGTGTTGTCATCCTTATTTTGCTCACTCTAGAGAAGTTTTCATTTTCATTATAAGCCTTTCTAGTTCTTGTTTTTTAGATTAATTTTTCTATGGAAATTACTTCTTTTTTTTCTTAAAAAAAGGCAAAATTACACTACAGGTCCTTTATCTTATTTTTTTGTAACATTTTGGTCCTTTATTTTTTGTTTGTAACATTTTGGTACTTTATCTTTTATTTGTAACACTTTAGTCATTTATTTTTTTTTATTTGTAACACTTTAGTTCTTTTTTTGTAACAGTTTGGTCCTTTATCTTTTTTTATTTATAACACTTTGGTCCTTTATTTTTTATAAATAAATAAGATAAGGACCAAAGTGTTACAAAAAAAAAGATAAAGGACCAAATTGTTACAAAAATAAGATAAAGGACCAAAATGTTACAAAAAAATAAAATAAAGGACCTGTAGTGTAATTTTGCCTAAAAAAAATAATGACATTCATTCACTTCAATAATTGATATAATACATCAGATGCAAATACAAATTCAACATCGTTAAAAACAAAAATGATGAATCTACGAACAAACTCAAATCATCCAAGTTAATAGCATACAACGACAAAATGTCTACAAATTATATGATAAAACTAAAGTCACCGGAATGCCCATGCTTTCAGATCTGCAACATTGACGCACAAGTCATTGATTGAATATGCAATTGATTGAAGTTGATCCTTCAATATGAACTAAGAACGTCGCAACAAGACGAAAAATCAAACAACGCCGTATAAAGACGACAACCAACACAATACCACACTCAGACGACAACGCCGCAACCAAAGAAAGAAACTAAAAACATAAACTGTGAAAACCACTTATTTGAATTAAAAAAGAGACAAAAAAAAATGAGGCCCGTAAAGGAAGGAGAAGAGACTCAAAAGAAAAATGAATAAAAACTTAGGGCCGGCGGAGCCTTTGAGAAGAAACGCATTATTTTGATCAATGATTATGTTTACAAAAAATGGTAGAACATACACACGTACCGATCTACTTCTATGCAAATTACTTAATAATTTGGTTTTAATATTTTAGATATTTGCCCTAACTATACATCAAGAACATTTGTTTTGTTATGTACTTGATAAGAGCAAAAAAAAAGTTGTTCGTGCTAAACTCATTGTCCAGTGAAAGAAATGAAGAGGAAAAACAGTTGAATCTTTATATGGTAAATAATTTTTTTTAACAAAATAATGATGATTGTTTTGCTTGATAGCAAATGCTTGACAAGTTTATCGTTGATCACCTTTTATTATATGGATCTTCGGAAGAAACACTTTGAGAACTTGTCGCATTTCATGAATGAAGCCAAACATTAGAACTCGTTTATGAGGATTTGCCGCAACAAAAAAACATGCTAGTGTCTATATGAATATTTATTTTAATCAACGTTATTTTAATTAAAATAAACTATTATTAAATCAATTGAATGACACATTAAATACAAAATAATCCTAGTGTCATTCTTCCTCAATCGTCATCTATCCAAATTATCTCTCCCTCTTTATTTTCTTATCGGTCCTTCAAAACTCACAAAGAACAAAAAAAAGAACAACAACCTCAACATAATATGAAGTAGACACATATATTAATATTGGAAGAAGGTTTAATGTGAAACTCTCTTTACCTCTCTCTAATCTTCGATCTCGTTGCCCATTTCACCTTCAATCTTTTCCCCCTTTTTAACCTTTGATCTCATTCTTTTTTTAACGATTATCTCCTACCACCTACCGATCTGAATCTCACATGAATACTCACTAAACCCTTGATTATGGGTTGATTGAACGGTGAATAAAGTCCTACAAATATTACAATGGCTAAGAATAAATAAAACACCATAAAAATCTATAGTAGAAACCTTGAACAAACCTCAAAACCCTAAAAATTTCAAAATAAAGAAAGACATAAGAACACAATTCTCATTCCAATTTTCACAAACAATTTTTTATTTATTTAAACCGGATCTAACCCCAACCCATTAAGGTTTTCAAAACTATTCAAAAATACAACTCGACCAAATTTCCACCCTTCTTCTTCTCCACTAACCCTATTTCAAAGATTTTATAATGCCCTGTCATCCAATTTACGCCATAAAAAATTGGCAAAGAAAGGAAAACATCAATACTACCATAGTTACCACTTCAAAAATTTGACTAGTAGTTCCACATACAAACTTTCAAATGCTCAATGCTTCTTTGAAAGATAGAGGGGTGGGAATTAAAGAATCAACGGTGGGGATAACAAGACCCAACAATATTATATATTACAAGAGGCCCAATCTAAGCCAATAAAAATCTACCTATATTTCAACATAACCCGAAAACACACAGTAGTTTTCAGCTTCATTATCTCCGAGCATGCATGTGTAGATAGATAAACACACGCGCCATCGGAAAATCTTCCTCCATCACGCGCGATCGGAAAATCTTCCTCCATAGCGGTGGCAACACAACGTTCCATCACAATATTCAGCAACTTCTAAGGTACTCTTTCTTCTATTTCACAAACCCTAAATTTCTCAATTAAACTACAAGGTTTCGTAAATTAGGGTTTAGAAATAGCTACCAGAACAGATCGCGGCGCTAGAATGAAAGGGCGATCGAATCGCCCTCAGAGTTTTGACCCTCCGCCGGACGAATGGGTCGACGGTTCATGGACGGTGGACTGCATCTGCGGCGTCACGTTTGACGACGGCGAAGAGATGGTAAAGTGTGACGAGTGCGATGTTTGGGTTCATACGCGTTGTTCTCGTTATGTGAAAGGTGATGATATGTTTGCTTGTGATAAGTGCAAGAATAAGAACAACCGTGCGGGAATGGAAAACAATCCGGAAGAAACCGAGGTTGCTCGATTGCTTGTTGAGCTTCCGACGAAGACGATTTCCTTAGAGAGAAGGAATAATAATAGAAGTAATTCTCTTTCGTCTGCTAGAGCTGGGTCTTGTTCGCGTCGTCCTTTTAAGTTATGGACTGATATACCTATGGAGGAGAGGGTTCATGTTCAGGGTATTCCTGGTGGTGATCCTTCTCTGTTTGCTGGAAAGGCTGTGTCGTCGATTTTTGGTCCGCAGTTGTGGAAATGTACTGGTTATGTTCCTAAGAAGTTTAGTTTTCAGTATAGGGAATTTCCGTCTTGGTATGAGAATGATGATAAGGGTGTACAAGAGAATGATAATGATATTAAGGATAAGGATAATGGGGCTGGGGTTCTTTTATCGTTATCGAAAGAGACTAATAATGTGTTAGCTACGTCTCCTGTTGCGGCTTTGGTTGATATGAGATCAAGCCAGGGTAAGAAGGGCTTTAAGGAGAGTGGAATGGGCAAGTTTGGCAGAGATCATATGCCACGTGTCCATAATGCGGTCAAGAAGGAGAGGACTTTGATTAGGCCTTTTGTTCAGTCGAGTAAGCGTAGGAAAGATGAATTCTCCAAAGACCGGAGTGGGAAGAAGAAGCGGGTCAAGACTTCTGAAAGAGAGGAGGTAGATCTCAAGAGGAGGACTTCTGATCGAGAGGATGTAGAACCCAAGAGGAGGACTTCTGATCGAGAGGATGTAGATCCCAAGAGGAGGACTTCGGATCGAGAAGATGTAGATTCCAAGAGGAGGACCCCACATTCTTCTAAAGCAGGTTATTTGATTTGATTCACTTTATTTTTCCCCTTTTATGTGGTTCTACTATTAATTTGTCCATCTTAATGTGGATAATTACTTAAATGTTAACGGTGGCCTAGATGATAGATATGGATATATGCTTTTCCGGAAAGACGTATAGGAAAAGAATTATTAAAATAATTGTGCAATAATTATTGGATTTTTAGACAACACAGGTTCGTAAAAGTTGAAATTAGCTTTTGTGTTTTAACTTTTCAGAAACTCTAATTTATCCATTAAGATCTATAAACACACAAGAATTTTTCCGTTAGTAAACAAGTTTTAGTTGAGAGGCTGGTAGGATCGGAAGCTAATAAAACTAGGTTTACAAAATATGGTTTAGTCAACATGTTAATTGCTAGGTAGTATAGTATGTATAAACATTATAAAGTAATTATCTTTCTTTTAGTGGTTGATTTTTGCCTTGAAACTATCTCCATCAAGATATATCTATCCTGGTAATTTCCTTTGGTTAAAATTATTACTAAATACTATGAAAAAGTTATCTGATCTTATTTCATTGTGCGGTATTCCACATCTTGCAATTCTTGGCGCGTGCTTGTTGACTCTGTCTCTTTTTCCTCTCATTTTGATTACTAGTGTTTACACCCACCAGTGATGCAAAACAATTGGCATTTTATGGAGACAGAGGTCCGAAGGTTTTCAAGGATGGCATTCGGAGCATAAAGAATAAAAACTCAAAAGACACAGTTGTTCGAGATCATATTTCTAATGATTCTTTTGCTGTTGGTACCATCATGGAGGTATCAAATAACAACTTGACAACTACTGAGGAGTCTTCAGAAGCTTTATATCCTAAGAAATCAAGACGTAGTCATTCTGCTGGAGATATATTAGCAGAAGAGAAGACTGGCCATAAAGTTCTGGAGATGTCTTCTAAGACTGATGATGCTGTTACATCAGTTCTAAAGCATACGTATCTTGAAAATGCCTCAGCTAAAAAGAAGGTATGTATTACTAACAATTCTGCAATCTAACTTATCAAAGTTTGGAAAATTAAATCCTATATTATGTCTAAGCATGTGTCAATTAGTAATACCCTGCCTGCACTTATTGCCTTATTCTGCATTTAATAACATAGCATCAATATTGGCCGTGTGAGCTTTCTTCTTGTATCATTGCAATGGTCTGCTAACTTCTATCTCCAATGATAATTGACTATAAAGGAATTACTATCTAGAGTTAAGAGCCTAAGACGGCATGTGATAAAATTTGCTCAGTATCTGGTGATAAATTGATAGTCAACTAAAGGGCCATGGCTTCTGATATATTGGGACATATGGTTAAGTCTGTGTTTGATGTGTCATGCATTTCATAAATTCCTCTTCTACCCCAATACCCTTTTCTTCAACCTTAGTTTAAAGAATGTAGTGCAGTTTTGAGATGTTTTAAGGGAGGGTTTGCAGGCTCAAAGAACTGTGGCCAGGATTTTAAGTAATTTGAGTTTGAGCAGATTGTAGAAATGACTGATGTGCTTATATATCTAGAATAACAGTTTGATAAAAAAATAAATCATGTTTTTAAAATAAGACAATACATTGCCTTTTTGGTGGTGCTTGAGATTAGTTAAGACTTAAATTGTGGAGAAAGATTCGTGAAAGAGCTTGGTAAATGGTAAATTAATTTGAAAATAAAATTTAAGAAACCTTCTTTGTTTATCAAATACTTTGCTAAAATGTCAAGCCATTGTTCTCTTCCATGCATCTTTTTTTGAAACTTGGAGCATGTCGTGGTCATGCCTAAATATGTGATATTTGCCAGCTTGGGAGCTAGGTTCTTTTTTTGTGCATATTTTTTACTAGGTTTGTCATGCATAGCTTTACGGATGTTTTGTCTTGTCTTGTATGCCTTTAGACTTCGTCTCACACTATATTGTGATGACATTTCATGCTTCTACAAACAAGGGTGGAGATTGCTTGGAAGCTAATAATGTGGATGATACTTTAGTAGTAAGAAGCGCTGCGAGTCCTCAGCCAGAAGATCATTCTGGTTCTGCACCAGAACATATGGAAAAGCAAATTTCTCAAGATATTGACTGTAACCAGCATCCAAGCTCTGGACAATGCAAAGTTAAGGGGATGATAGGTGAAGATGACGGTGATAAGTTTAAGCTCCCGGATTTTCATTCTTCTCCTATCAGTGATCTTAAAAACAATGGACAGCCATCTGATGCCACATCTGATATTGATAAAGTGAATGACGGTGCAGTTCTCAGTTTACCTTTATGTGAAAATAAGGCGGTTAATGTTGGCATACCATCAGAAGTAGTCCCTGATAACCATACCACTGAACTCAATGATTTACCTGCTAATTTGTGTCTTGGAAAAGTAGAGGGGTCTGAAGGTTCCTTGGAACCACACAAGAGATTTTCAGAATCAAAAGATGGTTCGGACTCTGTTAAGAATGCATCAAAATCTGAAGCACTTGAATGCCCAAGTAAAATGCTAGTTTCTGTCGGGAAGTCGTCTCCAACTTCATCAACCATGAACTCCTCCAAATCGTTGAGTCATGACTTCAAATCTGAAGATGCTGAAATCGCTAATCCATTTACGAAGCATGGGGCTAAAGCTGATCGTAGCATTCACTTAAAGAGTGAAAGTTGTAAGAATGATACTGCAATGGATGAAGTTCCAAGGAAGTATGTAAGAGAACGTCCAAAATCCTCTTTGAATTCCAATTCAAAAGGATTACATTCAAGCAGGAGTACACAGAATTCCATTTCAAAGCAAGTAAATCCAGATGCGAGAGATTCTGTTCATAGTTCATCATCTAAACCATCCCCGGGTCATCAGATTCCAAGTGTTTTTGGTTCTAGTGAGACTAATGCATCGATGCACCATAAAAAAGAATCACAAGTACAGAATAAGATTTCTTCTTCAGTGCCACAGAAAGTAGAAAAGCTTAATCAAACAAATGCCCATCCTTCCTCGAAGTTGAATCAGAGCCACACACCATCATTGAATCCTTCTCCAACGTTAAATTCGTCAATGCTAAGTGATGAAGAGGTCTGGACTCCACTTCTAGTATCTCTAATTAAGTTCCAAAAATGTTTCTCCTATAGAATATCCTTGTTTCCTTTTCTCTTAATTGATCTTTATGTTATATTTTGGCAGCTGGCTTTGCTCTTGCATCAAGAACTGAATAGTTCACCTCGTGTACCCCGGGTACCCCGTGCACGTCAGACGGGTAGCTTGCCACAGTTGACTTCTACCAGTGCTACAAATATGCTAATGAAGCGAGCATCAGTTGGAGGAAAGGATAACCATTTGGTAGGACTTTGTGCCAACAATTAAAAATGATATATATGGCTTCATATATGAATTTCATTTCTAGAGATTTTGCAAGTTTTTACAATAAAGACAGTCAATTTATCTCCATAATGGTGGTGACTTATTGTATGGTAATATGTACAGGTGTCTAAAAGAAAATACAAGGATGCAACTAGAGATGGGTTTTGCAGTTCTCGTGACCATGAAGATGAAACTAAAAAGATAGAGAAAGAGAAGGGTCAATCATCTGATCAGAGAAAACAAGACATGGCACGTGTGGAAGATGCTTTTGTAAAGGAAGAAGGAGGCCGTGCATGTGTGACAGCTACAAATTCTATTACAAGTAATATTGTTTCCACAACCTCTTCCATTGGAAACGGCCGTTCACCTTCCCCTCGCGAGGATCGTAATTTGTCATCAATGAGGAGCTCGCCCAGGAATATATCTGATGATGATACAGCAACTGCTGGAAGGCCAGTTCATCACACCTTACCTGGTAGCTTTCTTTCAGGGAGATAATGATTGCTTTTTACCTGTTTGTTTTTATTTTTAAACCATTCTATATTCATTCCATAGAGACATAGGATGATCATGTTGGTTTATAAACAGAGACTTTAAAAAAATACTTATTTAGTCTCACATCTTTTAAAACTCATGCAGTAACCTTGAGTCTCGGGTTCAGTTTCAAATACCTTGAATGCTACATAGATTTTATAACAAAAAATTATTTTTATACAGTCAATAGTTTGTGCCATAAGTGGATCTATATCTGGGCACAACCGCCTCTTGTAATTTGTAGGTAGACGAGCACCACATACCTGAGTGTTATACTTTCTCTCTTACAAAATGAAAAGAACCGGTGCTTATATATTGTGAGCTTTGTGGATAGTTTCTTATCAATATACATATGTATTCAAATGCAGGCTTAATCAATAATATAATGAGCAAGGGCAAACGGATGACATATGAGGAACTCTGTAATGTTGTTGAACCGGTATGGTTCTCTATGGCTGTTGTTTTAGCGGTTCTCTACTTTTGTTATTTTCCTGCCATGGGTTGAAATAAGTTGTCCATGAACATGTTTGTTTCTTTTTAATTGTCACAGCACTGGCCCAACTTGAGGAAACATAACGGGGAGCGATATGCATATGCAAGTCATTCCCAAGCTGTTCTTGATTGTTTGAGGAACCGACATGAATGGGCGAGGTTGGTTGATCGTGGTCCAAAGGTATGCATATGTAATTTGATAATCCCACTTGAGCCGTCTATTGTTTTATTGAATCATAATTAGAATTTAATTTCATAAAACCCACCAACTCAAAGAGGATAGGATTATTCTCTGGCCATAAGAAATTACCCTTTTTTATTTCTGCTTGTGTCCCATTTGTATTTGTCTGCCATGTGGGAACTAATAGATATACAACCTTAAACTGTATTTGTCTGCCATGTCCAACCTGCTTGTATGATTCTGAGATGAACCGATTTGAAGCTCTTCTTTTTTATATTGAAGTATTTAAATTAATTGCAGACAATATATTGGAAAAAATAATTTCTATTTATAAATTGATAGCAGATAAGTAGAATACACACTCCTCCCTTAGACAGGAAGTAAAACAGGGAGAATATCTAGACCCCTATAAAAGTAGGAAGTTACATTAATCTTGCGGAGTCAGTTTCTTGTAAATGCAAGTTCAAGTACAGAGGAAGATATGATGTTTGTAAGCTACCGGCAGTGAATATCATTTTACATTGCAACAATATTCTCTAGTTTAATTGCAGTTATTTGTAATATGTGATGTCGTAGAAGATCTGTCTTTTCTTCATTTTGTCATTTCTTTGCATTGTTGCATGCTTTAAGCTTTGTCCACTTTCTGTTACATTGCTATTATATTTTCTGTCTATAAAGCTTTTAATCTGAACATGAACCAATATTTCAGACAAATACTAATAGGAAAAGGCGTAGTAAGCTGGACACTGAAGAATCTGATGACAATGGATATGAAAAAGGAAAAACTGCAAAAGAGACCGAAGGGAAGAACTTTGAGTTGCAAAAAGAAGAGTTCCCTAAAGGCAAGCGTAAAGCTCGAAAACGCAGGCGGTTGGCTCTTCAGGGAAGAGCAGTAAAGGATGTCAGGAGGAGACAAAAAGCTGATTCACTAACTGGCGATGACGCTGGTCCATTCTCCAATACTAGTGAAGAGAGCATGTTTAGTGAGGATGAAGTTCAAGTTGACAGAATACGTCCATCAGGAAGTACATCAGATGACGCGGGGAGTGCTTAATCTCAGGTGGCTAAATATCTAATTGGGTTTATTCTTACAGTAATTTGCATTTCTTGGTTTGAAATCCAACCAAGTCTTGTGTCTGACTGTGAGCTTGTCTAGTGGGGGAGATGCGCGGTACTATTTGTGATGTAGCGTTGTATTATTAGTAGTGTAAATAGTTCCAATAGTAGTAGTTTATGTAGTGTAGTATCCTTTTGAAGCATGAGACAACCGTTGTAGATTTTGTAGAATCTGTAACTTATTAAAAGATTCAGTTAGGGATAAAAAAAGAATGTACAATTGGGCTTTGATTAGGAATTACTAGTGTCAATTCATAAACGCTTCTGAACAACTCTGGTAGCTTTTGCGATGGATTAGTCTCTGATTGTCAGTTATTATTATTTATTAATTAAGGATTGAAGTATGGTTCTATTTGTACACAGTAGTAACTTCTTAGCTTTGACATATCACACTTGTGGCTTTTCATGCGTTGTAATATTTAGGCTTAAATGCAGTTTTGGCCCCCCAAGTTTCACAATTGCTTGATTTTGGTCCCCCACATTTTAATTGCTTGATTTTAACCCCCTATGTTTCACAATTGCTTGATTTTAGCCCTCCAAGTTTCAATTGCTCGATTTTGGCCCCCCAAGTTTACCCCCTTTTACATTTGCTAGCCCCCCGTTGAATATTTTGATTAAAAATTGGTTATGTGGCATTTTAAAATTAAATAAGTATTTCAAAATAAATAAATAAATTACAAATTGTTTTTTAAAAACTAAATTATAATTTTTTTTTATTATATGTAGTTTGTAAAATAATTTTGTTATATAAAAAAGTAAAAAAAACATTTTATGAATTATTTTTTAAAAACTTTGTAAACTTTTTTTAAATAAAAAATAATTATTAAACTTTTTATTAGAAAAACAATTTTTAATACATTTTTAAAAAAGCAAATATTATTATTTTTTAATTAAAACATATTTTTAATTTTTTTAAAATGTCACATAAGCAATATATAGTCAAAAAAGTCAACGGGGGCTAGCAAATGCAAAAAGGGGTAAACTTGGGGGGCCAAAATCGAGCAATTGAAACTTGGAGGGCTAAAATCAAGCAATTGTGAAACTTAAAGAGTTAAAATCAAGCAATTGAAATATGGGGGGCCAAAATCAAGCAATTGTGAAACTTGAGGGGCCAAAACTGCATTTAAGCCTAATATTTATTGGACCGCATTTGTTTGCCTCTCTCAATGAACAACACTTGAACTGTGAAAGAGATTTATCTAATTAGTAAATGAAAAGAAGAGAATCTATCACTCGATACATTTTCGTGAATAAGGCTATTCTGGTCCTCATCACATCACCATGAAATCGAATACTAAAAGTGGAGCATGATCAACAAAGGAAAAACTACGCATTCAAGAACATATATATATATGCATATTCAACAAAGGAAACTTTGAGCTAGGGTATCCTAGCTTCTCTAACAGAGGTATCCTATAAAGTAGAAAATAATTTGTGAGCTTTCCGTGAAGAGAGCTTTACTAATAAATAGTAACACTGCTGTCACACTATTTTATGACAAAGAAAATAATTTGTCACTGTTTTTGAGTCGCCTACCCGACTTTTTTGTTGATAATTTCACCTACCTGATTATGCATATTAAATGCTCCCTCTCTCATCTCTATTCAAATTCATTCTGAACCAAACACACCCCTTCATTAAGCCTAGATTCATATTTGTAAATTTTAAAACGTGTAAAAGATATTTAAACCCACTTAATGTCAAATTCCATTCGTCTCATTTTATAAGACCTTATTTGACTAAATACAATATTCAGATGTATTGTTTTGACCGTATTTTTCTAAAAATATATAAATGTAAATATTATTATATAAGATCTTGTTTGATTTGTTTCGATGAATATTTTTAAAATATCAAATTTCTATAATTTTTACTAATAGGGAATTAAAGTTATTCATAATTAAAATTATGGATTGGCATACTTGCAGTGATGAGTGAGTTCTTCACCATTTGATTCTTTTTTATTTACAAAATAAAATAAAAATGAAGAGAATGCAAAATAGAGATCAAGATCGATTTCCTTTACTTTCTCTTTTCATTAATATAAGGATATAGTATTGATAAAAAGTTAGCAAATATAATCTTAATTATTATTATTGTTGTTGTTGTTAGTATTAAACACAAAAAATTAATGTACCAAAAAAACACTAAAAATTAAAAAGAAACAGAAGAAACAATAATTTAAATAGTGCAATGAATGCACTTTGGTATTTTATTTAATTTCGAGAACCAAAGTATATATAAATAAAGTGATATGTGCTTTTTTTGCTTAATATTTGGTAAGCAAGATGTAATTTATGAGAAAAGATACAAACAACACTTGAGTTTACATAGACAAAAGTTAACACTTAAATTTGTTCAAGAACTTCTCTAAACACAAAACATAATTCTCTAGTTATTGTTGTTGGTAGAGCTCCAAATCTCCTCCAACTCTCTAGCAAAATCTTTTTGTCTTCCAACAACAATAGTTATATGATCTTTATCATCAATAACTCTAAGTGTTGCACTTGGAAAGTTTTTCTTCAAATCATAGCTACAATCAGTAGGAATAACCAAATCATCTTTACCATGAAATATAGTAACTTTACAATTTGGATTTCCTTTTAATGTTTCCAAATATGATCCAACTTTTGCACCAGCTCCACATATAATGTTATGTAGTGTATGCCACGCTGCATTATGGGTGTGACTAAAGAATCCTTCAAGCAAGTAAGTCCTCACCCTATTGAAAGACAACAAATTTAATTTAATACCAAAGTTTGAAAATTAGATAATATGTCTCAATCAATTACTAACATTAACATACACTTCAAATGAATCTCATTTATGGCCAACAATACAAGAATAAATTTAAGGGTAAAAATAAATGTAACCATTAAAACTATCTGACTCCATCTACTATACTCAGATTGCTGACACATTTGACTTAAACCTCCTCAAGCTGGGAGGGTGCAAATATAATAAATATGTCAGCAACTAAGCGTTGTACCCTTTAGTCAAACAATATATATTAAATAAAAACAAGAACAATATTATTAATATTACCAATGACACACCAAAAAATCTACTAGTAATATATAGTAAAAAAATCATGAGGACCACACTTTTTGTACTCAATTTTACATTTTTTGTTATTTTTTACACCATATATATATGTTTTTTTTTTTAGAATGTTTCTACTTTTAATTATTTGTCATTTTAGTATAAAAAGACAAAACATTTATCAGCCTCTCTTCTAATAATACTCTCATTCAACATATTAGTTCACCTAAATAATACTACATTAATGCTATCATCCAATATTTCAGCTAACATAAGTATTGTAGTCTTAATAAGTTATTTTACTATAAAAATCAATTTAACAAATCATTTTTTTAAAATTGAGCATTTAAAATACTTAAATATTACAAAGCTAGTTATTCAATATTAATCATATAAAATATTTATAAGAATTAAAAATTAAAAATATTATTTTTATTTTTAAAATTGATTGAACAAAGAAATGAAAGAAGATCCGGTGGTGCGGTGGTTTCAACTTTCTTAAAATGAATGGAGAAAAAGACATGACTTGTGAGTTGTGACTTGAGAATTAAATTTTGACAGCATCAAATTCTTTTTTTATATACTTATTATACAGAATAGATTGGCTCAAAACAACTCAACCAAAGCCATCCTGTGATTTATGGTGGCATCTATCACCATTGTTTTCAATATTTATTTTTGTGTGAATGATGAATAGGATAGATTTTGTGATCACGTGCATTTTGATCTATGTATTAAGAAAATATTCTTTATTAAAAAAATAATTGAAAATAAATGCATAATTTTTGAAAGAGTTCAAGAATTTTTTATAATATTTAATAGGAATAATTAGTTTTGTATAGTTAGTACAAAAAAAAAAGTTTTATAATTTTTATTGCTTAAACTATCTTTTTATTTTTAGCTTATAAATTTTGCATGAAAGTATATACTTAAATTTCAGAATGTAGTGTCCAATGTTAGATGTTCAAATAATTTCGCTTTAATCTTAAGAATAAATTGTTTAGTACTGTTTATTTATAACATCTTAAGAATAAATTGTTTTGTTTTTGTTTTGTTTTTGGTACATAGAATAAATTGCAAAGTACTGTTTATTTAAAACATTTTATGAAGGAGTTCAAACTGCATTTATTTTTGTACCAAAAAATCCTGCAATTATACCTACCTAATAACAATTCTGACCAATAAATAAAAAATACTATTGCTAAGAAAGTAAGTACGTACTAATTATTTCAAATGTTTTAGTTTTATGATAAATGCATGTAATGAGAAAATAGAAGAACTGTCCCTTTCTAAATTAGATTAATTTTTTTCCCAGAAATTGTATGGGTTAATATTTGTTATTACTGACAAAGAAATTTAAAACTTAAAACCGTTAATAAAGTATAGTTATAAATAGGGTCTTGAGAAAATACCAAGAAAAAAGAAAGGAAAAAAATGTTAGTTAAAAGTGGAACACCTAAAATGGGAAGGATGATGAAGCAAGTAATGCAGTGGTTGAGAAGTTGCAAAAAATAAAATAATATATGTTTTTCGAGAGAGAAAAAAACTATATAAACATATAATGAACATCAATAATTAATTATTAACACTGATCATTTAAAAATAAAAAATAAAAGTTGAGCTTACCTGTTTCTAGTGATGAGTCTGGCGAGAAATATCCAAAGACGATGATTCTTGCAAATGAGGAAACAAATCATCCTAGTTATATGTTCATACCAAAAAAACAACGACGAGCCGAGCGCCAAAGGCGGAAACACACGCCTCGGGGCCATTTGTCTCATCACATATTGTGTAGGTTGTGCTTCACCCTTAGGTACCGGATAGTAAGGCTATAACAAAAAAAAAAAAAACCATAAGATAAAAAAAAATGAACATTAAATAAATATCAACATCAACATAAGAAATAGTGATGGAGGGAAATTAATTATTTTACTTACTGGTGCTATCAAAGTAATTGACTTAACAGATTGAGGGTATTTAGCTGCAAGTGCTAAAGCTAAAATTGATCCCAAGGAATGGGCCACAATATGGAATGATTGAACTTTATGGGCCTCCAAAACTGATTTCTCTATCATATCTAAGTGTTCCCTTAATGTGTACAATGATTCATTAGGCTTAGGACTATTCCCAAAACCTAGTAAATCAACTGCAAATAAACGATAACTTGATTTTGCTACACTTGAAAAATTTGGGAACAATGTTTCTGTCCAAAATAAGGATGATGAAATGAATCCATGTATGAACAACACATTTTCTTTTGCTTCACCTGTTCATCATAATGAAAAAAAATAAAAAATTAATTAGTTATATATACATCATATCTTATACTATTATAATTAAATAATGCATATCTCTTAATCTTTATAAATTAACAAAAAAAAAAATTAGACGTTTTTAGAAAGTGTATAGTTAATATTTTTGAAAAAGGTAGGTTGCCTCATTCTAAATTGCAACATCAAAGTTGTTGATATGTCTGCAACAACGTTTACAACTTCAAAACGCATCAAAAATCGTGATGTTAGTGTGATTTAAAACATTTTAGTATATTGTAACGAAATTTGATCCTCTACACAAAACTGCAGTATGGTGTTGCAAATTAGATTAGATTTAAAGAGAAAAACCGTCTCTCTTACTTTAAACTGCCCCTATATCTGCAACCATGTACTGCAACTTTTGTAGAGGATCTAGTTTAATAAATTAACTAACAAGAAAAAAAAAAGTAAATGTAATGTAAGATTTTTACCTGAGGTAGGGTATTGAGATTTAACATAGAGAGATGTAGGTTTACTAGAAGGATCAATCCAAGAACAACATTCTTTACAATCACAATCTGACCATCTAGGAATAGGATGAACATCTTGGTTCCCAATTTTACCTTGAAGCATTTCCACAATAGTAGTATTCCCGGTAAAACTCGAACACCGCGAGTAATTATTCCTTTTTGATTGATGAAGAACAGGATCTTCTAACTTAAACTTTTTAATTTCGTTCATAGTTAACCTCGAAACCTCAGAAACCAACGAAGGACGAGAATAAAGCGTGTCAGATATATCTTCCAATTGTAACTTAGTTGAACTAAGTGAAACAATTTTCGATTCACCTCCATGCTCCGAAACCAAGATCTTTCCACCACTTGTTATTGCTTCTTTAGCCGAAGATGAACAATAACACGGTTTACATTCGGATTCAACTAACATATCAACCGATTTAAAGAGAAAACATAGCGTAAAATCGACTAGGTCAAGTAAACAAAAGACTATGAAACTTATTGCTTCATTCATAAATCTTCCACTCATTGTTAAAATGGATCTAGTTTTTCCCATTACACTCATAATTATTTCTTGTTCTTGTGTATTTTCTTCTTTTTTCTCTAGCATGCAAAAAATGAAACAATAAGAAAGAAATGATTTTTTTTTTTTTGAATGATGGGTGATGATGATAACAATGATGATGAAAAAATGTTCACTAAATAGAGTTGTGAGAAATGGGGTTAAGAAGAAAAAATGAGTATAAGAATTAATAGTAGGAATAGGCAACAGTTTTTTTTACTAAAAATTGCAAAATGCAAAAGAAACAAGAAATTAAGGATGTTTGGAAAAAAAACAATGTTTGAGGTTAAAGAGTGGTGGTGGTGGAAAATGGTGGTGGTGTTGTGTTGTGTTGTGTTGGTGAAAGCGTGTGGTTTTGGCTCTCTTAAATTGAAACTTTAACACAAAAACAGAGAAGCATAGAGAACAGTTAAATGGAAGTTATTGATTGTTTCATTTAACAGCATTTGTTGGCCAAGAAGAAATGAAAGTAGTTGGTTGTTGAACCTCTCTAAGGAAATTATATTATTTTTTGTTTTTGTTTTTTGTTTTTGCCTAAAGATTTGTTATTGAGCTATATTAAGTGTAAACAAATGAACTCATATATATAACAAAAATTTGGGATGCTTTTTCTAATTCTATGAAATTTAAGTCAAAGTCTTACTCTTACCCATACGAAATTATCGCCACCTTTTTTTTCCATCTTTCTTCATCCGTCTTACTATACAATACAACTCATCCTACCCCATTAATTAATGTGCCCACAATTATTATTTTTTCTTAATTTTTTCTTTGGGTTATTCTTGTTTTGAAGTGGTCGTATTTTTGCTAAGGATACAAATCGAATTTTTTATTTTTTTATCACTCTACTTATTTACATATATAATGTAATCGCCATGTCATCTTTTTATATTCTAAATATACTTTTTTACCTAAATATATCTCACCAAATTTCGCAATATCAAAAACACAAAAAATCATATTAATATCTTCCTTAATTGATCCTTCAATTGTTAAGAAAAGTGACTTTGATGATAATTCAAAATTCAGGTAAAAAATAGATAAAATTTGACTAAAAATAATTTAAGTATAACTTAAACTTTGATTCTTCTAAATAATTTGTTTTTAATTGTAGTAAAAGAAAAATTCACCATTACTATGTTCCTTAATAACTATCACAGTTGTACCAACAATGAATTGGTTCAAGTGGTAAGGGTTTTGATCAATTTAAGCATATGGTCAGGATTCGATTCTTGATTCATGCGTATGAAGAAAATTCGGTTGGGAGGAGAGAGTCCACCTTGTGTGCCCCACAGGTTTCCCGATGGAAATTAGTCATCGCTGACGACGATTGAAACTTTGTACAAATATCATGGTAAAAAAAATACTATTACAATTGTGAAAAATATTTTCTCAAAAGATTGTTATTTTTACTCTCTCTTTCTCATTTTATGGTACATTTGAGTTGTGCAAATTTTATAAGAGAATGATCATTTTAATTATGGTGGCTATGTGCAAATTATATAACAATTTTACCGAAATTGATACAAGAGTGAATCATTTATGAGTCATTGAGAGAAGTATACTTCAAGGATCCAAACCAACACCACTAGATTAAACCCAAGTGAGTTTATGTTAAAAAAAATTTCATTTTTTTGTCCCAAATTATAAGGGAAAAATTATTTTCAATTTTTTTTCCCATTAAATGTAAATTGTATTTAATTTTCTCTCTTCAGTCTTCCCTTTTCTCAATAAACAACAACCAATAAAAATTGTTTTTACATCTTCTCATGCAACTTATTCCAAATGAAAACTCACAAAAACATATTTCAAATTATCATGTTTTACTTTTTCTTAATAAGTGTGATTTTTGTTTTTTCCCTTATAATTTGGGACAGAGGAGTATATTATCACCGTCATGTAAATATCCTTTGGTTAAAACAAAATTATGTACATAATTTACCAAACATTCTCAATAATTTAGATGATTCTATCATACTATGAAAGAGTGTCCTACTAACATTTGATTGATGACTTAGTAACATTCTCAATAATTTTATCACTATTTGAGCTAATTAATCCTTCTTGTATTTAATGCAATCTGTTTCATGCCACATGAGCTCCATGCCCTATTGCTATTGGGCACCAAATTTATCACCGTTTTTCAATTGTTTCTCAATTCACAATGTTTTCAAGACTCTGTCCAACTTAGTTGCGGGACTTAAATGTACCAAAGAATAATCATGTCCCACATTATTACTTTTTTTCTTTTGTTTTCGTGGAATATAAAATAAAATTCTATATTACTATACTAGAGTACTAATTTGTACAAAAAAAAAAATATACTAGAAGTATTCATAAGAAAAAGTCATACAAAGTAGTACGATATTTAGATATATTTTTGTTTTCAAATTTTTTTAACCTATTCTTTTTTTATTTTCTTTCAGAAAACATTATTTTGTTTTTTCAATAAAGTATTACATGTTTTTTAACCACCTGATTCCCAGATAAAGAGGTTCTGGTGATTTGAGATTTGCTAGTCAAGTAAGTAGAATTTGACAAAAAATATATTGTTTTACTTAGGAGTTAAACTCGAGTTCTTAGTCCTCGTGAGCTTAATGATCATATGACAGAGACATTGCATATTATTGCAAGGACTGATGTTCGAACCCTGATATTCTCACTTATTCACCTTAAAAAAGGTGAAATTCTAACCACTAACCTATTTGACAAAGAAAAAAAAACTCGAGTTCTTAACTAAGATTGAGTTGAATTTGTTTCTCTTATGTATTTCTCAGCTCGACTTTCTATTGTTGAAGCTATCTTGAGACCCTTTCCTCTCGGCTTCCTTTAGTAAACTCCGTACTAGTCTAGTAAATTAGCCTCTCCCCTTTATATATTTTAATTTTTTGTATGAGAAACATAGTTATTTTTGTATGAGAAATAAATTGTAACATAATTTATAAAATTATCCATCATTATTGTTATAAAATGAAAAACTAGAAAATTGAGAAAAAATTAGTAGTAAATAGCAAGAAAAATATAATAATAGGTAAAAAGCTTTAAATGATTTTTTATTTTTTTTATTTACTTTAAATGATTCATTGATATCGTAAAATAACATAAAAGTAAGACAAAATTTTTTTTGTCAGAGTAACATTGTAAGACAAAGAGTAAAAAAAATTGATAATAAATTGTTTCACACAAAAATTAAACTCATGTTCGAACAATTCATTATCAGATGAATTTTTTTAACCACCTGAGCTTAATCACCTAATTAACACATTAGACATAATGTTAATCTTTAATGTATATATCAATGATATTAATTAAATGAAATGATTTTAAATTTCATAAAGTTTTATAGAGATAATCTAGTGACAAGTTTTGTTATATAGATGTGTGATAAAAATTATGGAGCAATAAAACTATGCTGCCGATGTATATTTTGGGGTGGGTAATCACAAGTTATGTACTATAAATGTGTGATAAAAATTATGAAGCAAGAAAACAATACTACCGATATAACTAATTTGATTCCTCTTTATTTTCATCGATATAATAAAGATGTATGTGTTGAATTGACCATAATACCCCACTATATAAAATGTCTTTGTCTTTTGAAAAATGTGGTCATAGAGGCGCATATGGATAAATTGAATAATTTTTATTTATTTTTAAAATTGTTGAATAAATTTCTTATGATTAATAATTGGATACAAGAAATATGGTGGCTGCTCTTACCTGAAATTAATACGATTGGAAGCAGCCTAAAATATTTAGACCTGTTAGTCGGCAAATTTGATAACATATATAGTTTGAGCAATTATGCATCTGAACCCTTCAAACTGAAATTTATCAGTGTCAATTTATAATTAATGACATGTTTAGATGAAGTTGAAAAATATTAATGAGATCAAATTTTTTGATAGCCTATATTGACTACTATAGTCCAAGTTCTAGTTCAGTATGACATAGTATATAGTATTTATTTGAATTAGTTGAAACTTTGAATTGCAATTATTTTGCATTAACACAAGCTAGAATTTCTCATACTTTGAATTAGTTTTGTGCATTGCAAACTTTGAATGCATAACAATATAAGCCCTGATTTTAGGTTCTTTCTTTGAGAATGAATTTTCTCCGGTTAATTTTTTTTCAAGTGTCAATCTAGTCCCTTGAATGTTTTATCTCTCCTCTTTCTAATATTAAAACTTTTATTTTGAATGGCTCGGATTCCACTGACCACTCTGTCATTGGAGAGGATCGAGTCTGGACATTATATTATATACTATTACTATTCTTTAAAATTTATGTGTTTATTACTTTTTTCTAGTGTAATATTTTTATTGCAACATTTTTTACGGTTTCAAATCTCTTTGATGTTTGACTATTATTTTATTTTTGAAGAAGCTAAAAAAATATTAACAAAAAATAATTCAATTTGGTATAAGATGTACCTAATCGAGAGATATTACACAAGTCTAAAAAGGATAAAAAAAACCCCAAAAGAAAAACAATTACATATCATAACCGATCATGTCACGTGACATGACTCTAATACCTAAACAAAATAACGGATTAAACCACCACATATTTAAATAATATATGAAATATTTTTTCTTTGACTCCAGTCACCACCATACGAGAATCTTAATTTTATCAAATAATAATCTCAATTGATAATGTCTTATGAGAGAAAAATATGTTATTCCTCTCTTTTTCATATATGATTCAACAACACGCGTTCAAATTGCCAACAATCACTTATGCACATCTTTATTAAACAATTCTACAAATTGAACAACATAAAAATATGCATCAACCGAAAATGTAGTGTCTATACCTAACCACCGAACCATACATCTCCAAATATTATAAAAACCCCCATAATAAAAAAAATAAATGATTAGTTGTTTCATTAATACAACATCCTCTTGAGCAAAGTAGCGACTCCATCTGATTCATACCTCGTATCACAAGATTATCCTTTGTAGGGAGCTTATTTAGAATTAATCTGCACAACATTCGACAACTTGTTCCTCCTCCCAAGCATGAGGTCTTGTACGCCACCTCCACCCGCACCATCCACTCCCCACCCTAACCTACTCACCCTAACCATCCTTAAATCCCTCCTCCAAATAGATTCCATTCTACCACCATCTTTAATTTTACCATCATCCACACCATATTTTGCCACTAAAATCTTAAACCACAAACTCTCTTGGTTCACACAATCTCTAACACCATTTACCTAATAAAGAAACTCCCCCCTCCAATGTGATGATCAAGTCCAGTGAAACTCCCCCCCCCCCACGATCCAACATCTTGCATCTATGACTTCTTTCTTTTTTCATGGCTCGAACAAGATTCCTGATGTATAATTACACACAATTTTTACACAGTTTACTATTAACATCGTTTGATCTAAAATTAATAGTTGAGATTGTTTTGTACCAATTTTGTTAAGATGCAATATGAGCCGACCAATTTAAAATGGATGGTTCAGATCTACTATAGCGTGTAACGGTGACATTTTGTTAAAACATAGAATCATGATCCTTAATGGTTTAAACAATACATTTTGAAACACTATGTTAGGAAAATTAGGACACTCATTGCTGATGATTATATTCTTGAAGCTCCGTAAAATAGATGTCAGACAATGTTTTTGAATTGCGATATATATTAATGAAATAATACAGTAGTAATTAATTAGAGAGAACCGTCACTTAGATTTGGATTCTCTAAAGTCATAATTTCCTAAATTTTTTACATTTAGGCAAAATTTTAGGATAAATGCACCTAGATATGCAATATTTTATCTCTCTTAATTTATTTTTACTTGAATTTAGGTAAATTTAGGGAAAACAAATTTAGAGAATTCAAATCCCTATCACCGGAGAGAAGTACTCCACTTATGAGTTAAACAAGTTGTTTCGTTAATACTCCATCTGTACCACAATATATGTCACTTTGGGGAAAAATTTGTACCACAATATATGTCGCTTTATATTACCAATGAAACGTTTAATGTTCTTTTTCCTATTATACCCTTAATTATTTATTACTCTCTCTTCTTTCAATTCTTCAATTTATTTTTTTCATATAATAAATGAAGGACAATTTTGTAAATCAACTCATAATCTCTCTTTTCCATACAACATTAATTACCTTTTTTAATACGTGTAAAAATGCCAAAACGACATAGTATATTGTGGTACCTAGAAAGTAATATCACAACGTCTCTTTGAAATGACTGCTTTGGAGAATTGTGGATACTATAATGCCATGGAAGCAAATTTACAATCCTAGACCCTAGTATATGCCAATTTTATTTTGGGAAGAAAGATTAAAGATGCCTCTTTTAATTTGTATTTGTATTAGACTTATGATAATTAGAGACTATCGTCAAAATATCTTTCGGTTATCACAAGAGCTATATCAATAAAGTTATAAATTTTTTTTTAGGATAAAGTTATAAATTAATTTGGCATTAAAAAAAGTATACTTTGTAGTATACTTTTTTTTTGTCAGTTAACCTAGTGGTTAGAAATTTCAACCTTAAGGTGAATAAATGGAGTGTCCAAGGTTCGAACCTCGGCCCCTGCATATAAAATGCAATGTCTTTTACCAACTAAGTTAAACTCATGGGAACACTTGGTAGTATACCTATAATCACTGGCGTTTGTTTCAAGGTTGTTAATTTTATTCCCAGGAATAATATTCCCAAGAAATAATAATGGGAATAAAATTCCCATGTATTTTAAAAAAAATTATGTTTGGTTTATGTTAACTACATTCCTAGGAATTATTGATAAACATGGGAAAAAGAGAAGTTACAAGCAGTTATTTAAAATGTATTCCCATTTTCATAGAAACTTTTCTTTCCCACCCATTTTCATGGGAATAAAATCATGGTAATAAGAAAAGTTATTGGAAGTTATTTTATTCCAATGAACCTTCATATCTAGGAATAATTTTATGTCAACTTTGTACCAAACATGTGTATATCTATTCCTACACATATATTCCCATGTATATTATTTCTAGACTTGAAACAAACACATGAGATTATTTTAGTGTCAATTATTATCTAAAAAAATATGAAAATTCAGGAAATTAATATTCCGATATCTTAAAATTATCAATGTTTATGTATTTTCTTGACATTTATATGCATGATTGCTGCTTGTATATGTTTATTTTTTATTTGTTAATGGCTTGTATATGTTTATTTAATTTGCACGCTGAAGTATTTTTTTTGATAAATTAAGAGCATCTAGGCATCAGGATAGAGACACACATTCCAATTTTGTTGGTATCTTTATCTTTCCTCATCCTCCATCTATAACTCATATTATTACTAAAAAGAAAAAAATAAAATATGATTATAGTTTTTTTAGGATAAAATGTGATTATAGTATAATCTTGTATTAAAAATTATTGAATTAATTTCACCATTTTCCAACCAATCATATTTTTCTCCATGACCAAATAAAAGAAGAAAACAAATACTCCCGATCATTTTTATAAGAGTCAATCACCTTTCAAAGTTTGTTAAATAATCGATGAATCTGATTTATAATATATATTAAATTCATTAATTATTTAAAGAACCTTAATAGATGAATTTGTTTTTTATAAAAAAGACTGAAAAAATTTAAAAAGGGAAAAAAGGCATACAAAATGAAAGGTGATGTGAACGGGAGTACCATGTTGTCCATGTTGCATGAAGAAGATGATGTGAACAAGTTGGGGAAAAGTAAGGTTCCTATATAGGAAAGATAGATAAAGACTTCAATTCATTGACATTGTCTCTTATCTTAAGCATTATTAATGTTAATAACTTAACAATCGACCAGAAACCAGAATAATTAACTTGTGTTGTAGTTGTTGTTCCTTCAATTTAATTTAATTTTTTTTGGTGAAAGTTATTCATTCAATTTATGATTTCTAGTGCACAAACTTTTCAAGCATTAAGGAAGTAAATATAAAAATATTTTTTTAAAGCTTGTGGATTTTAACTTTTCAAGTATTATTTTTTATTATTATTAAATACAAATTTATATATTAAAACACCTTAATGTGTACCCTTAAGATACACGTTAACATGACCCATGCTTTAAAAAAACATGACCCATAATTAAATTATTAAACTAATGATATTTAATAAAAAAGAAGTCATTTGAAACTAATTACTATGTGAACTTTTTATATAAAAAACTAGAAGCTAAAATTGAAAACTGAAAATTTAGATGGACGAAAGTTCGAAGGAAAATCGTAAGTTTGTATTGAAACTTGTGTATTTTCTTTATACACAAGAGTTATAGGTTAAATCCATGATCATTTAAGGGGTTTTCCTATCATGTACAAATTTGCACATGTTAAGAAGTTCAAAATAGTAAATTTGTATTGAAACTTATGTATTTTATATTAAATGTATAATTTTTTAATAAATAATCGTTATTTTTAAATAAAAAGTTACTACTTTAATTTTAGTTGTTTTAACATGTGCAATATTGCACATGTTAGACAAACTTTTATTTTAAAAGTTCAAATCTCTTAAACCAATTTATTATCGGTAATAAATTGTCGGCATTACTTTGTCCCATCTAACTTCGTTAAAACTTTAATGAAAAATGTTAACATGTGCCTTTAGGACACATGATATAAGAAACAAATATAGAAAAAAGAATTCTTGAAAATTGCATTCACTATTTTATGCATTAAATTTTTTACATCATTAAATACAAAACTTCTATATTTAACCATCTTAACATATGCCCTGCCCTTAAGCCACATGTTAACATAATCCAACTTTAATTTATACGGAAATGGATTTTGGTGTTGCGAAAGAAGACACAATTCTGATATGGAATAGATTGCCTGTTATATCTGTGTTAACGCAGTTACAGTATCAGCCGTTTGATTTTAGTGAATAGTCCAGGTATTTTGAAGCATGTGTATTGTAACCTGTTTGATGTAAAATCAATGGATAGAAATAGTTACAACATGCTACTGTGTTGTATTTTCACAGCAGCAAATCCGGGTTCGTTCTGGTATAAACCATTGGATCCATTTATACTATAAGATGATGATTTTGTCACTTTCAATCCATACCACTCAATAAAATATCCAAAGACTATAATATAAAACAGTGTAAAACTGTATGTTATGTCCCACTGCACTATATCCAAGTCCAATTTATACATACTAGCTTGCAATTTGTTCATTTCTAGCTATATGTATTAAAGACAAAATAAAAATATTATAGAGTAGGCAAAATGTTTTTGACAAGAGGAGTGTTATCTAAACATAAAATTTGGGGACACAAAATTGACACACCTTTTTACCACTTACATGCACGGAAATCGATGCATGCAAATAATATTAAAAAAATAAAAAATGTATATTTATTATATTTTTGTTTGAAAATTGTGTTGGAATAACATTTTCCTTTTGACAATTGACGCTGGTACATGCATGCTGAGGATTGAGGACATATTCTTCTTTCCAACACACGTTAAATCTTTCTCTTGCAAGTCAAATTATTACTAGCATCATTAATTTGTGACAAAACAATGAATTATTCGTATTTGCATTTAGTCATAATTCTATCTTAATCTTAATTATTTCACATGAAATACTAGTACGTTGTTAATTAGTTATTAGGTTGGAAGTTATCCCCCTAAGTATATGGATGACAGTTGAGAAATATAAATAAGCTACTATGGCATTTGTTAATTTCTATATCTGCAGTTTAAAAAAAATATATATGTATTCAGACTTCTATCTTATTTGAGCAATTACTTTATACCCGTACGCAAAACTATTAAAATTTGTTCAAAATTATATTTTGTTTTTAGATGGATTTGGGACGAATTTTAAATGAAATATATTTTTTAAGAGATTTCATCCCAAATCCATCTCTAATTTGTCTAACTTTGTGATATCGTTACAAATCTATCTAATGTTGAGACGAAGTTTAGACTGAAGGCAAATTAAAATGACGTTAATTATTTTTGTTTAAGTGAATTTCTTTCCAAATTCGTGCGAACATTAGAGACAAATTTCAGATGAAATATAATACTATACATTATTTTTTTCCAAAATTTTTGTGAAATTTTGATACGGATTTGGGATGGAATACATCATATATACATATTTTGTTGAGACGGAATATATAATATAATTAGTTTTAATAATTTTCATTCAAAATTTGAGACGGAATGTTTTAATGATTTGATATGAGTATTTAAAGTTCTCATATCAGTTTCCATTACTCGCACTCTGTATTAATTTGTATTAATTTATAGTAATTTACTCATTTTTCATATTTTTTTCATCCATATAGGTCATTTATCTTTAAAATATGTACAATATTTTCTTTTTCTATTTTCCGTTCAAAAAAATTGAGCTACCGTGCTTTTATTTATATAGTTGATATGTGGGCAAGGCCACATAGAATAGAGCTGACTTGGAGGGACAACATGTATAGAATAGTACTTTAAAGTGTTATATTGATAGCATTTGAATTGGGTGCTATGTGAAAGGATGCAAATATCAATGTGAAAGAGTGCAAATATTTATCAAAAGATGTGAATATTCATGTGTAAGAGTATGATTGTTCATGTGAAAGATACAAAAATTCATGAAGGGGTGCAAGTGAATTATTATAAATGTATGTAACTTGATGGAAGTTACTAATCAACTAAACAAACAAATGAATATTATGGGTTATCTTCCATAAAAGTTTTTTTACCATATTACCATCAAGAATGAGTCGTGAGAAAGAACGAACGGGAAAGAGATAAATTGGAATGCAGAGGATTGTCTTGGCTATCATCATGGATGTGTCTTTTGATGGCTTTATTATATGAGAATCATATGTTCTAAGACTATCTTCAATGGTGTAGTGTCTATTAGGTACTTATGATACTTATTAGGGGCAAATTCTTATCTACCCATTGATATCCTTACCCATGCTACTACCCATCCAAGTTGTCAAACTAGAAATTTGAGCCACCACTATTATTTACTACTCTGTCCCAAAATATAAGGGAAAATTGGTCAAAGAAAGTTGATATATTTGGTTAAAAATTTGGACTAGATACATCAACTTTAGTTGACCAATTTTCCCTTATATTTTGGGACGGAGGGAGTATAGTAGATTAGTATGTGATATTATGTATAATTACATATTCAACCTAAATACATTAATTGCAACTTTTACCAATTCCTATGATCAATTAAGTGTGTTGTTCATATTCTCAAAGTAACCCACCATTTTTTTTTTTTTTTTTTTTTTTTTACAAACGCCATATTTGTTCTTTGAAAAACATACTAATTAAAGTTTCATTTTTTATATTTCTCTATGTAATTAAAATATATTGAAATAAATTATTAGTCTGTTTATTGTGTTTAGAACTAATAAAATATAATTTAATTATAAAAAATAAATGGACTCTTTGATAACTTTGAGCTTATAGTAATTTATAACTTATAGTAGCTTATAAGTTCACGAGGATTAACTATTTTCTTCAAAAAAAAAGAGCATTAACTTATTTTTAATGCCTTTAGTTTATTTTGATTTATTTTTGAGCTTATGAAAAATACTTTGTGCAAATAAATAAAATTGTATGTTAATTTATAAGTTTTCACTAGCGAGAAACTCCCTTACGAATGCTTGGTTGTATTATTTATATTAGTTGTTTATATAAATTCAATTATTTCTACTTTAAACTTTTTTGATTGTCTGGTTTTAGTTATTTTAATATTGATCACATTATAATAAAATCTAAGGACCTAGTGGATATCGCATAGAAAACGAAGTTAGTAATCCCGACCGAAGGACAGCGTGCTAAGGCCTACATGAGAGCATTAAATTCACTATATGCGGTCTTAAGTATAAGATTGGAATAAAACGTTAAATTCTACCTTGCAGAGTATGTCTGTGGGTAGGTGACTAGTTTTAGGCAAACGTGACAACTTATAATTTAGGGGTCCCTAGGGCGATGAGACCAAAGTTTTAACGAAAAAGTGGAGTTCTGGATTAGGGTGTCTAAATAAAGTAGGGTAACCTTTAACTAGGATCTGTAGAAGTTTGTAATAGAAATAGACACAGATAATAAATACATCGCACCTATTTTCAATAGTCTAAATCCTATGAGAGAGAAATAATTGAGCAACCAAGCAAGAGTAAGGGAGGGATCCGACCACACTTAACCACCCCCGTGTAGTCACACACACAACATTTACTTTTCAGTCATTTAATTTCTGCATTTATTTATTGTATTTACTAAAGTACCCTTCTTAAACAAACAAAGGAAGACAACTATCCATATTCCTAAGAGAAACTAGTAACTTTGGCACAATCCTTGTGGAGAATGATAACTTATCACTTTATTACATGATAGCGATTTTGTGCACTTGCAGAGTTACCGTCATTCACCATCTTTTTGGTCTTGACAGGAATGCTCTCACTCGAACCCTTCACAGAAGATTGGGGTCGGCTAGCGATGCAACCCACAAGAGGATCCCTCCAATTAGCGAAAATGTTCGCTGACTCGCACACAAGTCAGACTCCTTGATCCATGTTTCAAGACATGTTTAAAATATCATATAAATTTTATTTACTAAAATTTAGAATTTGTTAACATTATATGAATTAAATATGATTTTTTTTAATTGGCAAAAGTTCAAGATAAAACTAACAAAAATCGTGAGATAGGAATCAAATTTTTAATTTTTAATTTTTTTTTGAGAAATTTTTTATGATGTTCTAAATAATAAATATACATGCTAAACAATCATTAAAAAAATACATGTTGTCTTAGTTATATGGACCAAAACTGAATGCATGATTATTTTACAGGGACTAGAAATTTAATAGAAATTATGTAAGGACTAAACTTAGAAGGTTAATATTTTGTAATGATAAACAACATACATCCGACAAATAACAAAACAATTTTTTTTAGGGATTGAAAACATCTCATTTTTATTTTTAGAGAATAAATCAAATTCAATATATTTGTAGGGACGAAAAACTTATTTAACTCTTTTTATAAAAAGAAATGTCATTCTATTAGTTATTTTGAAGGTTTTTTATTTTTTAAAAAATTTGAATAAGATTTATGAAAGAAAAAAAGAGCAAAAATAAATCATTTTTGTACGAATAAATTAACCGTGATCCAACCAATAGTTTTTGGAAGCAAGTTAATTAAAATAATTAAAATATCAAAACAAAAATAAAATAAAATAAAATAAAAAAACCCATAACTACGATACATTAGTAGTTGCGTTTCTCTTGGAATGTTTATGATGTGCAGGTATGGAAAACTACAACCTTGGGAACAAAACAGAGTAATTACCATTTACCAGTATAGTCTTAGTCTATAAGGTTGAATTTATAAATATTGCAAATTATATTGCCATAATTTGAAAACAACCACATGCATTAATTGTATTATAAGTGACATTTTTTCAACCACTATATTTATGACACCTAGGATGGGCTAGATGACCCAATTTCATGAAATGGGTAGCCAAGTTCCCACCCTTATTAGGTACTACCATTAAAATACCACTCATTTTAGTACCTATTAGGTACTAGTACCACTTCTAAAATAAGAATTCTCTCTCCTCTTGGATCCACCTTATTTTTCATTAAAATATTCTTTTCATGGGACCCACTTTATTTTATATATTGAATTTGAATTAATGGATATTTATACAAAAACACAATTTTTTTGGTACATCACAAAAACACAATTTTTGAATTGGCATGCCCGTAAAAAAATTGAATGCCAACCATATGGACGTTGTTGCAATATTCGATAAATAGAACTCAATATAATATGAGGTATTATTTAACCAACAGTATTTATCCACAATGGACTACACTTGTCAAGACAATTATTTTAAATTATGGAATTCTTAAAATTTGGCAATATTATTTTAAATTAAATTTTGAATTTTAATTATTTTTTCGAATTATAAAAAAATAGTACATACTAATTTTGTAATTTTATCATTCAATCAATTTATATTATAAAATAGATAATTAAATAATACTCCTTCCGTTCCAAAATATAAGCAAAAGTGGGTCAAATAAACTTGATGTATTTGGTTAAAGATTTGGACCAAATACATCCATTTTTGTTGACCAACTTTTGCTTATATTTTGGGACGGAGGGAGTAAGTTATTGTGATGATGTGAAGTTATTGATGTGACCCATTTTAAAACTTTTTAATAAGTACTCCATTGGAGGGGTTGAGTACCTATTAGGTACTATTATTAAAAGATAATAAATTTGTGATGTGCCCATGTGAGACTCATTTAAGTACTCAAAGTTGAAGTGCTCCATTGTGGATGCTCTAAGGTCCCTTATAAATATGACAATTTTCTAGTATGTAATGCTATAATGCTCGAACGATTTAGATTTAATATAGTTTTTTTAATTTTATTTTAAGAAATTTAAAACTAACTATATCTTAACTGCATCAAGACTTAATTGATATGATTAATACCACATAATTAATTGTACCAAAAAAAAAAAACAAATATCACATAATTAATGATCCAATAAATTTTTATATAAAATCCTAAATAAAAGTCATTTAGATACATAAATAAAACTATATAATGTTTTGTTATAAAAAAAAAAAAAAACTATATAATGTTTAATTATTTAAAAATATATAATTTAATTGTTTTCTTCTTTATATTTTTATATTGGTGTGAGTGGGCTACTTTTTAATTACGCTAATGAGATAAAGTGATATTGTAAAAAAAAAAAGTGCTATTAGTGATATTCATATTAACTCTAACGCTAGAAAATCAAGTGTTAAATGCAAAGGTATAAATACGTGTTGATTTTCAGAACACGCTCTTTATGTTTAACCACTTTACTTGAAGTAGTTTTGAAGGTCGTCTGTCATACAGTAAAATCGTCAATCATTAATTCAATAAGTAGAGTGATGACAGTCAATTATATGATGTTTTTAGTAGTAATTTAAGGTAGTTTTAATAGCAACTGAAGCCCAAAAGCAAGCAAATACCTGTAAAAGTGAAGTTACTTGGCCCAGAAGCAAGAAAAGTGGAAAAAGCAGCAAAAAGGGCAAAAACATAATAAACATCGCGCACCATCGTACCTACGATGAGATCCAGCGTGACGCAATGAGAAGACGGTTTAAATTGAAGAAAATGTGCAACAAATCTTTTACCATCGTACCACCCACGATATGATCCATCGTGGCCACGATGAGGCGAAATTACACGCCATCGTGGCCACGATGGGTGCGATAGACGCGTAGAAAAAACTCAAACCCATCTGAAAAAACTATAAATAGAGCATTCATCCTTCACTATTATTCATTCAGAAATCATTCAACAATAGTGATACTCAAGAGAGAGTTAGGAGAACTCTAAGGAGGAGGCAAGAAGGGCCAAAAAACTCCAAGGCCATTAAGGTTATTTTCTTTCTGTCTTTGTAATTTATTTTTCCTAGATTTTTCTTGAACAAGCCAACATGATATATATATATATATATATATATATATATATATAAACAAAATAGTCTTCTCAGCACAAGACGTGACAAAAGAGACTAAGAAAGATTACAAACGAGTCATAGTACAAGAACCAAAAGAAACTACACTAAACAATGCCCAAACAAAGCATAGGACTAGACCACCAACTATGGCAGTTCACAGCTAGAGTACTACTCGTCGCTTTTAACCACCTGTATGAAAAAGTCTTGATCTTGTCCAACATATGATGCACTGTATTTTCTGAGCCTCTAAACAATCTGTGGTTTCTTTCGGTCCACATCACCCACACACAAGCAAGCCAAATGAGCTGCATGAAAGAACGTCATGCTCGAAGATCACCTGCTGAAACTGTGAACCGGACAAAATGATCGGAAAGAGTCTGAGCAATCACCAAAGGAGAACCAATCCAGGAGCTGACAAGGGACCAAAGGGCACCAAAAGTACTGCAGGAAAGGAACAAGTGTTGAGTCGACTCCCTTACGAATGCTTGGTTTTGTATAATTTGGGTATAAATTCAATTGTTCCTATTGAAACTCTTTTATTGTCCGTCTTTTTTTTATTTATTTTAATACTGATCACGTTATAATAAAATCCAAGGAAATTACTGGATATCGGATAGGAAACGAAACTAATTATCCCGAACGAAGGACGGTGTGCTAAGGTCCAACATGAGACCATTAAGTTCACTATCTGAGGTCTTAGTATAGGATTAAAGCTAAGTCAAGAACGATAAATTCTACATGAAGTCAGAGTTAGGACTAGTTTAAGGCACACATGACAGCTTGCGACACATTGAGCCTTAAGGGTAAGGATACCTAAGTTTAAACGAAAAAGTGGAACCGACTAAGGCGAAGATATTTAAGCAGAGTAAGACAACCTAAACTAGGCTCTGACCAGTTTGTAATAGAAATAGGGAACGAGTACTTCTTAACCTATTTTATAAGTCTAATCCTGATAGAGGGGAACAAGGGAATTAACCACCAAGCAGGAGTAAGGGAGGGATTCAAAAACACTTAATCATCCCGCGTGGACACACACGCATGCACCTTACTTTATTTTTCAGTGATTTACTTTCCTGCAGTTTATTTTTTCCCGCACAACTATCTATAAATAACAAAGCGAATGCAAAACTATTCCTAAGCGAAACTAGTAATGTTGGCACAATCCTTATGGAGAACGATAACTTATCACTTTATTACTTAGTTGCGATTCTGTGCTTTACAGAACCACCATCATAGAGAAACTCCAAACAAATCTACTCATACATGTTTTCCTACTATCCAACTATACTTTTTAAATAAATACTAATTTCTTAAATAAAATACTTAAAAAATACCACTGAAACACTCGTCAGCCAAACCCTTTTCAAATATCTTCTATTGCATCATACTGTAACACATTTTGCATAGGGAGCATCAATTACAATTTAGTGTGAAATAACCCAATGAATCATGAGAGTATTAATTGAGATGGGTGAATGGCGGTATAAACATAAAGGAAGGATTCAAAGGTCAACTAGAGCGAGCCAGAAAATTTATTATACCCTACAAAGTCAAACCACCCCCACATGACCCTAACTCTTGGGAAAAAATTAAGAGTCAAGAGAAGAAAGCCGTTTGAACCATGCATGCAAGATGCAACATTATAGAATCAAAATTCATTTTAGAGATTAATTAAATAAATAATATATCTAATTATAATTATATATTATTCAATAATAATATATCAATTATTCAATATAAATATTTAAATAAATCTTTATATATATGAAATCGGAGAAATTATAATTATAAAAAAGTTATGGTAATGACACATGTTAGTAACATATTTTAACATAGAAATTTATACTTAATTAATGCACACATTTCAAAAATAATTTTTACATTTATTTTTTTGTTTCCAGCATATGTTAACATATTTTTCGTAAAAAATACTAGCTGCCACTATATATGTTGACCTTAGTAAATGCCTTGTGATGACACGTTATACTATACTAGATGAGATGACTTGATTCAAGACTTCCCTAAGAAAAAAATATCAACCAGTCTCATGGCAGCCAGGCAGCTGGCGGCACTAGACAACAAAGACTTCTTCTAAACAACACAGAAATCATGCTCCTTCAATTCCTCTTCATCTAAGGTTAATTTGTCTTTTCAATGCTACAAAATTTACTCTTGAGGTATCATGTGCTTTCATTGGTGACTTCTCCATTTAGTTCTAGACATGTCAAACTATAGTTTATAGTACCTCTAACTTTTATTGATGAGGTAAATGACTTTGTCTCATTATAAATTAATTATGGCTCATATCTGACGGTTCACCTGGTGCACTTGTTAAACATACAAAAAATAAAAATAAAACATAAAGTGAATGTTGATAAAAACAAATTTGTATACTTTCAATGCACTGAATGCACGAATTTCAAGACAAATTTTTTTTATTTATATGTTTAACTAGTGCACTATTTAACATGACCCTTTAAATTTTCCTATTAACTATTTGTAAAAAAATAAATTTGTCCCAAAATAAATAATTCTTTCAATCTTCAATATATTATTAATTAAAATTTTCAAACGTGCCTCTATATATTTAATACATTTTCATTACTAGTCAAATAACTCTTCGTCTAAAGAAATTTTAACGTAAATTTGAAGGGGGTCCAACTTTTCCAAACCTTAACCAGAAGTTGCACTCCTCCTCAATATGGGTTCTCTCCACATTGGAAGCTGTCGACAGAACCATGTAAGCTAAAATAATAAAGTAAATCCCATATTGAAAAAGGTCATTTCGGGACAAAGAGATTATTTATGATGAAGATGATGAGCTTCAAGAGAATGATTAGAGAGACTACTCACATCCAGCACCAACAACATAATATTGTGCAAAAAATTCTTCTCCTAGACAAACAATTGTCTCCCTTAAAATATGTCTCTTAATTTCCACCAAGGAGAAAGAGACTGAAAGCCCTCACCTTGACCCCTAGATGCAATATGAGGACATTTGTTTGCCATACTTAGAAATAAGATAAGAATAAAAATAACATCATTTAAAATTCAACAAGGACAACACCGCTATCCTATTCGATTCAATTCAATTCCATCTCCTGCCCAAAAAACCAGAGCTGAACGCCGCTGAACTGAAGCAAAAACAAAAACCTCTCCTGTCGAAAAACACATTTGCCAAATCAAACCCTCCAAACAAAAAGACATCGCCATCGGTCAAACACACTCCACACAGATCTAAGCAAACTGCAACCCACCAAAGTAAACGGCTCGGTGGAGGCCGCCAAAAACCACAGGTATAGGCAAAAAATCTGCATTTGCGATCTGATTGTGTGGCTAATAGTTGTCTGACCACCTGATCCAATAAATTTTGGTAGCTCCTGTGAAACCCGCTGTAAGAAGCGTCTATGGAGCCGAAAAATCCATTTCCACACTTGCATCTCACGAAAGATAAGTAGAAAATGGGGATATAATTCAAAACTGAATTTTTCGGGATCCCCACCACCCACCCACCCACCCACCACCACCCCCCGTTACCCCATGACCTCGTTTTGTCCTATATTTTTGGTAAACTAGAGATATCTTCCGCGTGAAACTGCAGAGACTAATTCCCTAGTGACACAACATTTCACACAAATTAAAAAAATGTATCATAAATGAAAGATAAGATTCTTATTATTATTAGACAATTGCTAACAAGTCCCGATAGAACTTAATAAGAAATGTTCAACAAAAAAAACTTGCTAAGAAATAAAAAAATAAAAAAACTATCTTAAAAATTAAAATTTGTTATTTTTAAGACAATATTTGTTTTATTTTATTTCTTGGTACTAATAATATTACCTAGATTTTCAATACATATTAGTGATTGACGGATTGGATTAATATTGTAATGAAGAACGTTGGTGATACAATTGTATATTAATGCATTGTGTTTTTCTTAAACAGAAAAATCTAATTTTTTTTTATTTGAGTTACCATGAAATTAAGTAGTACAAATTTTTTACAGCATTGACTAACCTTCGTTAGAAAACCTATGAGACACGTAAAGTGAATGTTTTTCTTCCAATCAAATTAGATATATATACTTTGTAACAAGTTGCAACAAAAGAAAAAAAAAAACTAGATATATACTCCAAGCCAACTGCATAAAATTATCCTTGAACTAAAAAAATCAATTAAAACTATATAGCATTATGACAACTCACAATGCAAGTTTACTTTTTTCCTGAGTTCTTTCTATATTTGGGTTGAAATATCATTTTTCGAGTTTTTAATATTTGGATTGAAATACCCTTTTCTAGTTTTTAATATTTTAATGTAAGTAGTTGTCAAAAGAAAATGAAATATTTAAATGTAAGTTTTATTAATGACAACACATTGCAAGCAAGGTCGTCTCGCCGCTTTTTATTGAAATAATAAAATGACAAGCATGCATGAAGAACAACATTAAACAAGAGACCGGTGAGGCTATGAGCTGTAGACTGAGAAGTGTCACGAGGCAATGTGTTAAGTTTGTTAGTTACACTATAGTATAGACTATACACTTACTATATATATATTACTATATGGATCAGTAATACTTATTTAGCATATGCATGTGGTTGTTGGTGGTTAGTTTGCCATTTTCAACCAACGATTCATACCTATGTGTACTGTCAATTTTTTCAGCATGATGTCCATTCGGTTTGGATCTTGTTTTAGTGATGTTTCATGTAGATATACATATATACTCCTTTGATTAGGATTTTCAAAATTTTGGTAGAATAATAAAAAGACAAGTCTTGAGTTTAATCATGATACATGTTTTTGGAAAGAGGTAATTGTAATTATCTTCGTAGATTTATAACAAATTAAGGGGCCAATGTCATTTTTAATTAGTTTTGAGAAATGTCTTGTAGTTTTAATATATTTTTTTTAATAGAATCACTTAAATCATGCATCATACCATTTAATTTCATTAAAAGTATGAAAATTTTGGATCATTTCAAAAGTGGCGGTCTTTTCTTGGCAACTTCAATAAGATAAGGTGTCGACTCGTTAAAATCTTGGGCATCGAGCATCATTGAGGATGCTAGTGCGTCTACGTGTGTGCTATGTGGATTAGCGTCTGAATCAGCTGATCACTTATTCGGCTCTTGTAATCAAATCTCACTAGTTTGGTATGGTATTCTTCGGTGTTTGGGTGTGAAGTTGGTACCTCCTCGTGGTGTTTTAAGGTTTTTTGAGGCTTTCTTGGGCATGGATATGAGTAAAAAATATAGATTTGGGTGGTTGTTAATTTGATAAACTATTGTGTGGACTATCTAAAAATCTTGAAATGACGTATTCTTTTCGGAAGAGACATTTTCTGCCAAGTGTCTAGCTTGTCGATAGGGTAAAACTTTTTATCTTGGAAGTGGTATCCAGGTAAAAACCCTACCTCCCCTTTTTCCTTTTACGAGTGGGGTATCCACTCTACTTTATTCTGGAACTGGTAGAGTTTGTTGGGGTGTCATGTTGGGTCTTGATGGGCCAGGGTGATTAGAGGCTCCCTTGTTGCTTTGTTCTACCTGCGGGTGACTCTCTCTCTCTCTCTCTCTCTCTCTCTCTCTCTCTCTCTCTCTCTCTCTCTCTCTCTCTCTCTCTATATGAGGGATATTCTTCTTCTCGTGATGGTGATTTGAGGGGTTCTAGTTTGTTGATATTTTCTTATAGTTTTATTTGCTTTTTTTTTCCTGTCTTACCCTAGACATTGTTGGGTTCTGGTGGAATGTCCTTCTGATACTTATTGGTTGTTCATAATCTTCTCTTGTACTATTTTCGTTTTTTATATTAATATATAATATATTTACCGTTTTAAAAAATAAAAAAATCATTAAAAGAACATATGTCTTGTTACCAAAAAAACATGACTTTCTTAATGACACAATCATATAAGAGTCAATTATGATGGTGTGTGGGGTGTGTGTCGTAACAGTTCATTTTAATAGTAGTTACAAACTAGGGGAAGAAGCTCATGATAGACAAGGAACAATCCATATTTTTTTTTTTTTGGTACAAAAGAGGGAATAAGAACAATACATATATAGTGAAACAAAAACAAAAAACGTGTTAATGAGGCAATAAAATTATAACATATAACATATAAATTAAAGAAGTTGCAACCCTAGCTAGAGCAAAGAAAGAGAATTCCCAACTTAAATATCTTTAATTTGGACATCATTTGTGAACCAAAAAAACCTCTAATATATGTTGCTCTATATATCACTTGTACCCTTGGAGAGTGTTATAATAAATTAGAGATCGATTCTAGCTTTTATATACAAGTAAGTCAGATTAGATGACAATTCTTGAATGAAGATAACTACTTCCAACTACTATATTCAAGGATTCTAATGCCAATTGACAACCCAACCCAATCCATTCATGTCTGACATTTTAACTATTCCCCAATAAATTATATTGCTATATTCAATCACAATTCACAACAATACTGAAAGTAAATTAATGTACTATATATTCTATTTGGTTTGAATGACAAATTTAAATAGTATATATAAGAGCATGTTTAGATAAACAATTTCTTTGTAGTTTATAAACATTAGCTTATCATAATAATGTTTTGAATAAGTTTACGTAAGCAACTTTTTTAAAAATTGTCATAAATTTTTTTTGTAAGTTTTATCAAAGATTCAAAGTGTCTCACAAAACTTATACAAATAGATAAACTTAAAAAAGACTATCAAGATATAGGCCCTAAATCAATGTTGAATATCCGAGTAAATCTAATGTCACAAAGATGTGAAGCGCCACTTGTAAAAGATAATTTGCACAAATTATTATGATGCTAAAAGATTAGTGTAGAAGCTTGAATTATAAAGATTTATTGTTGCATTGGAGGGTGTATGTGTACTATTATAACAATGGATTTAGTACAAATAATGGTGTGTTGGAAAAATGCAATATATATATTTTTTTAAAGGCAAATATATTTTTAATCAGGTTTCTATATAATGTCTCATTAAGACGTAAGGTGGTCGTTTAAACTTGAACAAAATGTCCCACATTAGACAGATTAATTTGCAAGATAGGTCAAAATACGGAGGAAGGGCCGGCGCCCGGCTTTACCAGCAAGACTTTTTTTTTCCCGCTCCTTGGAAGTCCTCATTCGCCCCCGAAAATTTCAAACATACCCCCTCACTACTTAAGTAGTGAACTCAAGGGGTGCAAAAGAATAAATAATAATAAAAAAAATAATTCGCATCCTAGAATTCGAACTCATTTCTCAATCTAGGACGTGAACATTATAAAGTCTAATATTTTTTTATCTCATACCTTCCTGCCCGTATTTCATAAGGTTCTCATTCTAGGATGCGAACTAAATTCACATTCTAGGATGCGAACTGTTTTTTTTCTCAATTTTTGCTATTCACACACTTGCATCCTATATGCAAGGGGAGTGGGGAGGGGGGGGGGGGGGGGGGGGGGGGGGAGGGCACGAAAAGAAGAAATCTACCATCAATCCCTAGTTTATATCCATGATAGATAGATAAAGCAAGGCCTGTTCAATTTTTAAGGCCCATATTTTAGAGTTTAGATCATATGGCATTGCAAGATCCAATCTTGTGAGAGAAACTTCTCTCCCCACTTCGCGTGTGAATCTTTTATATCCCAATATTTCAATTTTGTCCTTGCAAAAAAATTCTGTTCGCAGAAACCGAATTTTTACTAGTGCAAATTAAAAGTAAATTTCTGTTTTTAGAAACTGAAATTTGTTTTCAAGGCAAAAAAAAAATTCGATTTCTACGAACCGAAGTTTTTTCAAGGGCAAAATTGAAAATTTAAGGGGATAAAAGATTCACGGGGGGTGGGGAGAGAAAACATCGAGAAACCTTTCACCAAATTCCCATAATAATCACAAACAAGGCCACCGCATGGACTGCTGCCTCAATTCGAAGAACATTCAACATTTACATTGTCACACCCACGATTAGGACTATTAATTCCACTTCCAAACTTTATAAAAAAAAAGGATTTAGATGAATTTAAATATACCAACCGGTTTTGATTAGATAACCTATCATAAGCAGATTTTAGAGAGAAAAACTCATTCGAAGCCAGTTTCTCTAATAAAATTTTGTTTGTTTTCTAATAAAAAGAAACACGAGATTTGTTGGGATAAGGTTTTTCTAAGATTTTAATATATATTAAACCTAAAAACACTTTGCATGTTTTAAATTGCTAATCCAAACTAATGATGTATTTTCGAAAAACTAATGGGTCATATGGGGTGACACATCAGTGGTTTCCAACTTCCAAATATCACAAACAGGGTTGAAGATAACAAAAGAAAGTTGTACTTCACACATCCGATATTAGATATAAGAGAAAATTAAGTTTGGAGGAAGTAACATTTATCTATCTTACAATAAGATTGGCATCAATCCAATATAATATTTAGGATGACAAAATTATCCACATATATCTGTAGATTAAATCCACCACGGACATATGCAGATTATTTAATGATATATGCGGATAAAATAAATAGATATTTTAACTATCTACTAATTAATGAATATGAATACGGATCGAATGCTATATGTATCCGCAAATATCCGTACCCGTTAGTAAATTAGGATAATTAGATCAATATCATTAGTTTGGTAATCAGGCTCCAAGGGCCCGATGTTTCCATAGTCCACACACACAATTCTCTAAGTACCCCACAACAACTTAATCCATATTAGTGATGATTAACCAAATGAAATTGACACACATAAATTGACAGATTACCGTAAAAATAAAAGAGTTTAATTGATATGCACCGACGGTGTAAAATAGTTTTACATGATTGTCAATAAATAACCATCGTTTTGTCATGTCATGTCAAGAGAGTGGGGTGATGCGATGAAAAACATGGTTGATATTGGTTGACAGTGTAAAATTATTTTACACCGTCGGTGTATATCAATTAAATCCAAAATAAAAATAATAAAACATAAATTAACACACATAACAACAAGATCATGGATGAGTCAAACACTCAAACTAAAAGCACTCTCGTGGTTTGTTTAACAAATTCAACTTTGCACCCAATAATTTCTTCAATTGAACTGGGATGAGTCAACGATGGACAAATGCAGCAGATAAGATACATCACAAAACGGACATTGTTGAGTATGCCTTAAAATCTTAAGTTCAGAGGGATCGTTGATTCTGTCATTTGCGCATGAGGTGCAAGAACTGCCAGACGCAACCATGAGTTGCTGCCCTTTGTGCATGATGCGCAGGTATTTGCACATGAGGCGAATGCGTGCAGATTTTGTGGAAAAAATTGTTTTGTAGGATATTTGACTTAGAATTTGGTTTTATTTTAAAGCATATTTGTTTTAAAATAAAAGACATATATTTTTCTATAAATAGAGAGTACTTTATTCATAGAAAAATAGGAGCAAGAGCAATAACGATTTGCCAACAACAAAAGGCTAGGGTTTTAGAGAGAGAACAAAGAGGTTTTCTTTTGGTATAATTCTAGGGTTGGGTAAATGGTTATTGTATCCACCTTAGGTAGAATTAGGATTAATTAATTCTTGTAACTCAATTGTGAATTTCTTGTAAGTTAACTCTTTGATTATAGTGAAATTTTTAACCCAATCACTAGTTGACCCGCCCCACCTAACATGCTATAAAGACGGGACGGGGACGGAATGGACGGGTTAACCCATCATATCCATTAGTATTAAAAATTGACTTTTTCAAATAATCTTTATTCATAAGACACAATTATGTCAATTAATTTTGTAGTTTTCTCTTATACTTTGACTCGTAGAGTAGAGAAATAAAAACTCATTTAACTAAATCACCATAATTTTATAATTTTAGACTTAAGTTTCTAATAATTTTTAAACCAATGAACTCTTTAACTTTTTATTTGTGTTGTCTTATTAAATTATTTTAGATATTTATGACGACTCGTAAATTTTAAAATGATAATTTTCATATTAGTATAAAATAAATTGTAAATTAATAGAAATTGAAATCGTAAAGTATACTTCTCCATCCCATATACTTAAATATATGGTTTTTGATGAGTAACAATTTAAGAATGATTTTTTATTTTTTTTTGGATAAATGCACAATTTAAGAATGATTTGATTGGATAAAATAGTGATTGTTTATCTTTGAAATTGGTTAGTTACCGTTGCTCGTATAGTTGTTGTGCACAAAAGTTATTTCACCCACTTGCCATGTCATACATTATACAATGTTGGCTTCTTATTGTTGACTATAAGGATTTTGGGTCTTAGTGAACCTAGGTTAATGCTGCTCTAAGTATCTCCCGAATATGACTCAACTATTTGATCTTCTTTTGGCTCCACATAATCGTATTGCTCAACCTTAGGGGCCTGAAAATGCGGTTGTGCAAGAAATGTTTTTTTTTTTTGTTAGAAATAATATAAAACTATTGATTGGGCTCTATTCTGCTTAAACTTTTGGGATAATCGGTTATTTGACATAGTATCAGAGCCTTTATGACTAAGTGGTTTAGAATTCGATCCTCGCTCCCCTCACTTTCTAATTTTAAAAAATGAAATTTAAGCATATGATAAGTGGGCTCTTGCGTGAAGGGGCGTGTTAGAAATAATATAAAACTATTATCCTAACAACTTAAGCTTTTGGGATAATCGATTATTTGACAGTTTTGCTTCTTTTGAGTCTCATCTCGCCTTGTACTCTTGGTGAACTAAGGCAGTGGATGTAATTTCGCCTAATACGATTAACATTTTTAGCATTTTTCTCCGTTACCGAAACAAAGGGAAAACTAACAACACATATATAAATATTAGAAATCAGAAGAAAAAAATAGTAACAGTTCATAATTTCATCATGCTTTATTTCATAAAAGATGCTGAATACATATAGAGGAATAAACCTAGTAACAGTTTTCCTCATTCTCAGGGTAGTACATGACAGCTTATTTTGTCCTATCCATTACAATTGACGACTCGTAGAGTAATAGAAGGATCTAGAGGCATGACGACTATTAGGCCTAGTTTACTTGACACAATCCCTTAACCTTGTTGCGGCTTGCCCTGTTCTCAAGGCAACTTTCATCCAATATCTTTCATATCACACACAAGGCACAAGTACTTTTTTTTTTACATCAACATAAGTACTAGGTTACACATTATATTACAACGACAAACATTTATAACAAAATACAAACACAGACACATGCATAATTTAAATAGAGATTCAATTTTTATTAGCGAACCCATATTCCTGAAGTTTAGTAACCGCCTTTTCAAGTTGGTTCCATTTCTGCTCCAATGTCCCAATATATCCTACTGACATCCTCACAAGACCAGGCGAGATCCCTGCAAGGACCTTTTCCTCGGAACTCAACTCGCTACTAGTGCTACTTCCGGAACAAGACATGAGTGTCTCATAGTAACCCAAACTAACAGCCATGAAACCAAATTGACCATAGTTTTGCAAGTAACTCATCAATTTGTTAGCTCTGTCCTCAGTTTCCATGTCAATACATAAAAGTCCACCATACCCATAATCTTTGTTGTGAATGGATTTCAATAATTCATGATGTGGATGATCTTCTAGGCCAGGGTAGATTACCTTGAGTCCTAATTTCTTTAGTCTTGTTGCAAAAGTTAATGCACGGTTGCTATGTTCTTTCATCCTTAGACCTAAGTGAGGGATTCTTTCTGATAGTTCAAATGCTATTTTAGCGTTCATTGTTGGGCCTAATAGCATTATGGCACCTTGTTGGAGATCCATCATGGAATTTACTAGGCTTGCAGTCCCACATACAGCCCCTGTTAATTATCAAATTCAACAACAAATATTAAAATATTAAAGAGTGCACTTAAAATATTTGATTAAGGAAACATTTTAGAAGTTTATAAATGGTCGACAAACGTTTGTAGCTAAGTGGATAGAGAGTCTATTTTCTAAGCAGAAAGTCGTAGATTCAACTCCTACCTTGCATGTTTCATTCGTTAATATTTTGTACCCAAAATAAATTGTTGATTGTAATGTAAAGCTACTATGTTTTTCTACTTTGTAATGTAAAGTTATATGACTAATTTTTCACTAATCGTTAGTTGGTTCAGTAATGATTGACGTTGAACTTGGTAGGAAGAATCCTCGCACAACGATCAGAAGGGGCTAAAATCATTTGATGTCAGAACTGACCTCCGAATCATATTAAATTAGTGGTGAAAACCAAAAAAATATGATTAATGTTTCAATTTCATCCAAGTATTTCACATCGGAGATTCAAATTCAATTTTGATATTAACTTTTATATTTATATGATTAATTTTCAATGGTTAATAAACAACTTGCAATTTTTGAACGGTAATAGAAAAAACGCCATCCAATGCTAAAAATCTCAAATGTTATTTCTATTCGGGAAGTGCTTGATGACGCATTGCTTGATGTAATAAAATTACATCATCTTTCATCATTTTAGTTATCAAATTGATGAAGTCGCATCAACAAAATAGTTTAATTTTCTTCTTGTCTTAATCCTAATCCTAAGGTTTAATTATTATAATATTGATAAAGTTAGATAACACGTGTTACAACTTGCAATTAAATGGAAGTGGGCAGAAAGACAAGATGACGATTGTTTTGTTCACGAGAGTCTGGAGAAAACATGTGACCACACATACATTTTTATTTTACGAGAAATGTGACCACATACATTTTCTTTTGAGGCAATGGCCACATACATAGTGCTTTCAAATTTGAATAGTTTCATTTACAAAGAGACCAAACATCATTTTGCTCCTTCACATTTCTATACCGCGCAATTTACTCTCTTAAAGTTTTTTTGATATTATATAGAGAATAGGGATAGGGATCATATTAGCCTTTGTAAAATCTTAGTTAATAATTTCATGAATTTAGCTCAGTTGATAAGAATATTGCATTATATATATATATATATATATATATATATATATATATATATATATATATATATATATATATATATATATGTCGGGGTTCGATCTAAAATAGATGGTCGGTAATATTTATAGTTTATTTTATTAGTGTATAATCTAAATTATTAAAATTTTAATGGATGACTCAGATGTAAAATGTATAAATATGTGTATGTTTATATAATCGACAATTCGGATATGCAAGGATGAGGATGAGTTCCTGCAAAATGGGATAGTTGTTAATGTGGTCACTCGACACACTCCAATAACATGGTGGTGGTATGGTCGCTATGGTGATGGAATGTTTGATAATATTGACGATTACTTTTTATCTATTATAATCTATTACTATTATACTAATATATTAATAATAACCATCCACGTCCAATCTCAATCTAATTATCTTCTCTAGATAGACTCAAGGAAGTTGTTCGTCATGTAGGTCTCATCGGTTCAAAAGGGGACTCCTTTATTTAATTTATTTTCATAAAGTTCTTCCACAACACGATGATAAATGATAATATTAGTTTTTAGATAAGAATGCCACTTCCTTCGGAAAAAAAATAAGAATATGCCACTTACTGCAATTATTGAAATAATATACCAACATATTATATATGATATTTAAATATACAAGATGTATTACATGTGTAAAAAAACTTCACACAATGTATATAATTTAAACTCTGCTTATGAATCCTTTTTTATACAAAATATATGCATTTTGAATTACTATAGCAGGATTAAATTATATCAAATTGACAAAAAGAAAATTTCACAACAAAATTTCACAAGTTTGACAATTGAGCATTATTACATATTTAACACATAAATATCACATTATACTCCTACAATAAAAATTAGTATTTATAAAATGTCTCACATAAAATGTGCTTTAGACCTATATATAAAAATATTAGTCCGCCAATGGCACTTGTAAAAAATAGGAAAGAGTTGACAATGGTACGTGTGTGTGATCCTAATCCTTGTATTATTAATTAGAATATTAGCTGTCTTATTTATCAATATAGTCTATTCCTTAATTAACATGTTTTAAAAGAAGCTATATAATTTGGATAAATATAAAATGAAAAAACTAAGGATGCTTAATTATAAGCAAAAAACTAAGGATGTGATTGCAACCAACAACCTATAATGTTTTTATAATATTTATTTTTAATTTGTTAGAGTTGAATTTATGTTAAATGAGCATGTGACTTTTCATAATTTCATGTCACCAATGACATAAATAGAGCTATCAATTTAGGGGGCCAAGTAAATTTAAAATGAAGTCTGATATTTTGGGATTTATTAGGGGCCTAATAATGAGGTCTTCTAAATTAGGGTCTATTTGACACCTCTAGGCACAATTGCATATGAAAATTTGGGATCCATTTTCATATTTATGGATGCATGCACCTGAAGTGCATCAACAATTTATGTGCTCTGTTAGAATTGGTGGAAAAGGGGTACTTTATGCCCCTTAACTCCATCATCAAGGGGAGCAAATCATCTCCCATGAAATGTTTATCCAATTAAATTTGAACCATCCATTATTTTTTTTAATTAATTATGTAATAAATAATACATAATTGAATGGTGAGGATTTTCACTACACTACCTCCGGCGAAATCCTAATGGGAGACAACCCTAGCCCATCATCAAGTGTATTGGATTGGTGGAAAAAGGGTACCAAACCTCGTGCCTTGTTTGTAGATTGGATTAAAACTCCTTTGACATGCTCGCAATGTTTTAAAACCCGGACAGGTGATCAACCCGGTCGAGACACTGGTCATGGTCAGACCGCACGACTATTGACCCGACTTATATAAAAAATTTAAAATATTAACTTGAATTTCATAACAATAAAATTTAATAAAAAAAATTCCTTTCAAATTTTTTTAATAAAATTTCATATATTTAAAAGAAAAAACACAAAAGCTTCTCATTTTATCGTTATTTATATATTTTGATTCACATATCCAACCATATAATATTATAATTTAATCAATAAAAGTATTATTATATCATCATTTTTAATTAGAACAACATTATTTAATATATTACATTAAAATAAAACAATGAATATATGAAAATTAAATTTAAATTAATAAGGAAAAAAATTATCAATGTATTTATTATTATATGCCATGGTGTTTTTTTTAAGGGATGTCATGGTGTTTTATAATTAGTATAATAGTATTAAATATATTTCAGTAATAATGGATATCACATAAATGCAAGTGGCCTAGTGGTGATTGTGATGCTAAAGTATAGAAAGGACTTGTGTTTGATTCCCATATCCAACATAATTGGATTTTGGGTTTACCCGGTTCCCCAGTTCAACCATCGACCCGGCCGGTTCACAACGGTTTTCGTCAGTTTAAAAGCAGAATCGATTCTACACGCTAACTGAGCCAGCCACCCCACCGGTTCCCGACCCGACCGGTCGGTCCGGTTTTTAATTTCACGATTTGGCAATTTAATTTGATCCTTAAGTTTGAAAATTACAATTTTTTCACCTAAATTTGACTATGATTATTTTTTACTCTTATTTTTTGTCTTTTAAAAAAATATTATTGTTTTTAAATTTAATTAATATTTATTTGTATTTTTAATCATTATTTATTGGTAATACAGTAATAACTAAAATTTGCATTTTAATAAGACATGTCGATATACATGTTTAATGATTCAAAATATTTATCGTGTGTTTGATTTGATAGACGAAAATAAGTAAGAAGAAAAATATGGAAAGCAAATAATGAATTCATATTTTACTTTAGTCCAATTTCATTGGTTTTTGTGTTTTTCTTCCTTCCCTCTCTTCTTCCCTACCACCAAACACACTTAGGCTCTGTTTGGTAACACAAATAAGCTAGCTTATAGCTTATTATATGAGCTTATAAGCTTGTTTCAAAAAATTAGAGGTGTTTGGTAACAAGCTTTTTGTACTAGCTTATAGCTTTTTTCCAGATGCTATTTCAAGTAGCATTTGAGCTTATAGCTTATAGCTTTTTACACTTTATTTTATTTTTACCCTTTAATTTAGTAACTACCCACTCTAAAAAATAAACTACCCACTATCAATTATGTAATTTTATATTTAATAACCACTTTAAAAGCTAATTTTACCAAACACTTTAATTTCAATAAGCTAGCTTTTCAGCTATCAGCTATAAGCTAGCTTTTCAACTATCAGCTAGCTTATAGCTTATTTTTACCAAACGGACCCTTACACACTATTAGGGTTTTTTTGCAATTAAACATGAAATTTACCATCAGAGATGCTATTTAAATGCATTATAAATATCAAATTATAAAAATTAGAGGTTTAAAATGCCATTTAAATACATTATAAATACCTACTTTATCATGAAAGTGACTGATTAAAATAAAACTTAAAAACAAAAAAGTAAGGTGTTTATAGTACTTTAGATATACGTGTTAAGTTTATTTCATACTACTAGACAAAGAAATAACCTGAGTAAGAAAAAAGACAAACAAATCTACAAAATAAATAACCTGAGTCAGAAAAAAAGACAAACAAACCTGCAATGATGTCAGCCCCACCACTCACAAACTTCGAGATACTATGAACAACCACATCAGCACCAAGCTTCACCGGCGAAATCACCATCGGAGTAAAAGTATTATCAACAACCACCGTAACACCTTTCTTATGCGCAATTCTACTTAACTCCGGTATATTCGCCACCGTAAGTGTCGGATTCGAAACCGATTCAAAATACAAAACATTCGTTTTCCCTTCAATAATCGCTTCATCAACCGACTCAATATCAGAAATCTCAACAAAAGTTGTTGTTATGTTGCATGTGCGTGGTAGAAAGTGTTGTAGAAGCGCGTGAGTTCCACCGTAGAGTGTTCTAGAAGCTACCACGTGTCCTCCGCTTTTTGTTAGTTGGAGAATTGAAGCGGAAATGGCGGACATGCCGCTTGCTGTACAGTAAGCGGCTTCTGTTCCTTCCAGAGAAGCCATCAGTCGGCTTAGATTTAACACCGTTGGATTAAAGTGACGGCTGTAAACGTAGTAATCACTGTCTGGACCTAACTCTCCTGTGAATATACGCCGGAGAGTTTCTGGTTCCATGACAGTGAAAGTTGCTGAGGCTTCAATTGACATGTTAACGCCGCCGTGTTCGCCGAATTCATGACGAGTGCTGGCGAGTGCGGCGGCTGGATCGGTGAAGATGTTTTGTGGGGAGGGTGTCATGAGTTTCTTTTTTGTTTCGGTTTCGTCGTCAGGACGGTTGCGTTTGGTGGTGGTGGTGGTGATGAGGAAAGTGTCGGCCATGGGTTTAGTGTGGGGGAAGGGAATTAATTTGTGATTAATTAGCAAATAGTAGTGGAAAGTTATTTATGATGATGAAAACGAAATTATTTATGTACTATGAATGTAGCTCTAAGTTGTTTTGAACTGATTGGTGTTTATGATAACGTCTATATATAATGGGATGGGGAATGTTTCATGTTAGTGTATGGGTGGATGTAAGTGGTTTTTTTTTTGGTAAGGATGTAACTAAGTGGATTTACAATACATGTGAAAAAAAAAATTATTTTAATTTTTTATATATAAAAAAGTGATTAGAGATTCATTGAATCTTGAAAGCTTATTGCTTTTCAAAATTTAATATTTTTTGTTTGAGATGAAGTAGAGAATCGAACGCATGATTTTATGCATATTACTTAAACCCTTCACTATTAGATTAGATCTAGCGACTTAAATTTTAAAAAGCTGATTACATATTTGATAACGAATATGTTTGTTTATTTTTTTTTATTTTTTATTTTTTTAGAATTTCATTTATTATAAAGTAAATAATAGAAATACAAGGGATTAGAATTCAATCATTACATATTTCTTTTGATTTTAGTTATGCAATATATCTATCTTCAACCGCTTCTCCTTTTACTTGTTTTTTTTATCTTAAGAAAAAAATAGAGTTCCTTACATTTTATACATATTTCAAAGTTATAAAGAAAATATTTGATATTCAAACATTATTTCTCATTTCATTTTCTTTCACAATGTAGACAATTTTTATGTTATTCACTCTTTCAATTCAAAATTATACTACTATTTACACATTAAAACAAAAAAAATAACCGTCGTATGTAACTAACTTTAGAGGAATTCATGAATCTACAACCGAAAAATAGTATTTCTTCATATTGGCAAAAAAGCAGATCAAATAACAGTTATAAGTTTCACATAGGGTTAATTATAGAAAACTGAACTGCAAAAGAGATTGAATAGTAAAAGTTAAATTTTGCTAAGAAAAATTAACAATTTGCTTTAGACAAAAAAAAACTATTTGCAAATAATCGACTCTTTTTGTACTATGGGGTTAAAAATTTGATCCCATATAAAAAACAGTTGGATAAGAGGTTAGTCTATTATTAGTCAAATAACTTAATGATTAGAATTTTACATTTAATATAAATATTGTACGATGTTTCTATCAATTGAGTTATACTCACAAAAACTCAATTAATTTCTTCTAAAAAAGAAAAGAGGTTTGTCCATTAAATTAGTTTCCTTCTATTGTGAGAAATTAGCTTTCACATAGAGAGAATAATAGTCAACAAAAAAATAGTCTCCCACAATTTTTTTCTTTTTCAAAATAGTCTGCGACAAAGTTTGCTTATGGATTGCATTACATCATGATTCATGTCCTGTCTCAAGACACTTCATATTCACCTTGCATGTATCTTTTTCTGCATGAACGAATATATTTTACATAACTGCAAAAAATTAACGTATTGTGTAAAATAATAAACAACAAAACTAAATTTTTTAATACCGAAGTAATTTTAGGATTGATCAATGGAAACTCAAACCTCTTTTTTTTTTATCATGATAATGGTACAAATTTTCTACTGCTGTTAATGATAATTAATCTCTATAGGGGAACTTGTGGGACATATAAGGTGGGTTCTCTCCTCCCAACTAAATTTTCTCCATACGCATGAGTCAAGAATCAAACATCCGACCACATGCTTATGTTATGGTTATTGAGACTAAGTTTCTTACCACTTGGACCAATTCATTATTATTCGAAAACTCAAACCTCTATTAAGCTGAAAAAAAACACTTACGTGTTGCATGTTTACTTTTGCAGAACACTATTATAATTATAAACAAAATCCATTTTTAAAATTTATTGGATAAATTATGTATTTGGTCTATAACATGACCAAATACGTTAGTTATAAAAAGGTGTATATTTATAGGGTCATGTTAAACATTGCCCCTGAGGCACTAGTTAAGCATACTAAAAAAAGAAACAAATGATAAAGTTAATGATGAGAGAGAATAACTTTTCACATCATTAAAACATTGAATACACAATTTACGAGATAAAACTTCTATATTTGTATCCTTAACTAGTGCCCCGGGGGCACTGTTTAGCATTTTCCATATTTATATAGTACTATTTCAAAGTAAATTAGCATACGAATTGAAATTGCGAAAGACATTTGACAATTAAATGCGTAAATGTGTGTCATCAATCATGTGAGTATGAAAAACATGGCTAGTATGAAAAACATGGGTAATGCTACGGTGGACCACCTTTACAAGTGGTTTACCGTTGATAAGTGATCTACCGAATATGAATTTTACAAAATTTACTATTGGATTGAAAATTTATATCGTATAGATCATCCATAAATATTTTAAATTTTTTTGAAAATCATTTGATATGTTATTGAGACCCATCAAGATTTACGTTATTTAATAAACCGTTAATCTTTATGTGTCTCAATAACATATCAAACGATTTTCTTTTTTCTAAATTTTTCTATCAATGATCTATATGATCTAAACTTTCAATCCAACGGTGGATTTTGTAAAATTTGTATTCATTATAATGTTATTCGTGACTGGTCCACCATGAATCACGTGATGAAGTGATCCATATTAGAATTTACCTGAAAAACATATACTAGTACTAATTTTTAGCGTAGACCTGAAAGTATAAAGTCACATTAAAATAATAAAAATACTTGACATTAATAAAAAGTTTTTTCTTTACAATGACATTAATAAAAAGTTAAATAATAGGGTTGCATTTTATTTTGAAAAAGCTAGTTTTACTTATTTTCACTCTAACAAATATGTTTTAACTTTTAGCTTGTCTTGGGCAGAGACATTAAATTGAAATTCGATTAATTCTAACTTTAGTGTTGTTTAATTGAAGAGAAACTGCCGATTGGTATTGGTAATGAGCAGTCTAATCTTCACAAGTACTTGTTTTGTTAAATGATGATGATACTAGCTACTTGTAAGTTGTAATGTTACTGGTTCATATGTGCGTGTAGATCTTATCTCTATGAAGATGGTTATTAATTCGAAACTTTGTTAATTTACTTTCTTTCACTAATTGTTAATTTACTTGTTTGTTTTAATGAAGATGAAAAAGTATTTTAAAAGTTCAATATGAAACCCCTATCATGTAAAAAAATAGGCTATTTTTGGAAATTTTATATACCTGAACACTTTTTTCCAGAGTGTGTAGGTAACAAAATAAATTTGGAAAAATTTTACATACCTACACACTTTTTTTCAAAGTGTTCAGGTAACAAAAAAAAAATAGAAAAATTTTATATACCTGAACACTTTTTTCCAAAGTGTGTAGGTAACAAAATAAATTTGGAAAATTTTTACATACCTACACATTTTTTTTCAAAGTGTTCAGGTAAAAAAAAAAATTGTTGGGGTAAAAAAAAAATTTTAGCACACGTTCCGGCAAATGCTTGGCTTTCAATTTACCACACCTTAACCATCCAGAAAACCAACATGCATTTATCAAAGGTCGCACTTGTCGGTGGGCATCATACGAGCTGAACACGCAATCGTAAGTTTGAATATTGTCCAAACTGCTTCTATATCCAACTGCATCCTTATGTCCTTGCCCAGGAACAACCTTTGAATTTAGTGGCATGTTCGCTGTATATCTAGGAGCCTCCACCCACACACTAAGTCTCGGAAAGTGCACAATAATCCATCCCTGAAAGTATGACGAACAAGATTCATTATAGCCAAACATAGTCTATGTGACAACTTAGACAAATACAAATAATATCTTATATAACTCTCATATATTTTTACCTGAAGAAATGACATGTAGCCAGCCATCTGAGTCGTGCTAACCGCAGACCCGTGATCCAAATAATGCTGCAGATGAACAAGAGCAGCAGCACCCCAATTCCATTCATGAACGCATGACAAATCTTGAAAGTACTGCAAATACACAACATCCGCGTAGTAACTGCTCTTGTTGCTGAATATGGTACAACAGACCAAATGTAGCATAAAAGCCCTTACGCTCCTCTCCCTGTAAAGCCTAACAACATGCGCCGGCTTATTTTCAGCAATCGCTCTTTCGGCAAACGTCTGGTTTGTTGTGTATAGAGTTTGCAGAGTACTATGCTTCAAATGTACCCCGTTGGTTTCGGCAAATGTCATATCAATCTCCTCTCGCTCAACTCCTAGATATGAACTAACCATGTCAGCCCCTTCTCCCATTGACATCTTCGTATGGTTCAAAAACTTTCCTTGGATTGGAAGATGTAACAGACATTGTACATCGTCCAATGTGATGCCGAGCTCACCTAACGGAAGGTGGAAAGTACTTGTTTCCGGATGCCATCTTTCAACAAATGCCCATATAACCCCATAGTCAAGTACGCTAAAATTGACACGGGTAAGCGGCTCCAATCCCGATGCTTCTATTGGATCCCAAAACCACCTCTCACTACGAGGCGGTTTGATGATATTTATAACCTTTTTCCCGCTAGCTTGGCAACGCAGAGTCCTCTTTAAAACCTGAAAAATTCCAACAACACAAAACATTGAAAACTTAATTAACATAATCACGGTATTTAAATCAATTAATATATTTAATAAAACAATTAATACACTTAACGGTACCTCGTGATCATCTGGTTCTGCATCCCATATCGGAACCGCCCTATGATTTCCGTATTGTGTTAATAATGACATATCACTTGGTCCTCCTCCATAACCCTCATTTGCTGCATCTCGTCGTGGTTGCCGTGGTCGCTGTTGCGGTCTCTGTCGTGGTGATTGTTGCGGTTCTTCAATTTGTGGTTCATCAGGTTGCGGTTCTTCAGGTTCGCCATACTCGGCATCCTGATTTAGAAATTCATCCGCGTCAAAATCATCATCCTCAGCAGCATTTTGTGCTTGGCCTAAACGTGACCGTGTACGCGTACGCGAACCACCTGCATCAGCATCATGTGTCCCTCGCGCCGGAATTGGTCCTTGCTGCTTACTACGACCTCGTTTGGCAGGGCGATTTGCAGCAAGCTCTCTACGAGCGGAAGCATTTGCATTGCTTGGCTTGCCATGCCTACCTCTCCCAACATTTTCTTCCATATTTATCCTAACATGGAAAAATATCTTCACACTCAATACAATCTTATAAACTATGATAAATTCAAACTATAATTCAATCAACATTTAATCCTAACACCTATGGAAACATTATTCGTATGGAAGCACATTTAATTTGACTTAGACATTTTGTCGAACACGTAGTGTACACCATAATACCAACTAATGACATACACAAATTGAACCTAATATCACATGCATTCATGTTAACATCTAACTAAACTAACAACTAACCATTAATTCAACAATTCAAACATATATTTGAGATAGAAAAATACTCAGGGAGGGAAAAAAACGTAGAAAAGAGTGAATGTGATAAGAAAAACATGGAATGAGAAAAGAGTGAATGTAAATGCATGGAACTTACTTGATTAAGAATGGTTTGAGGTAGGATGTTGAAGTTTTCCACAAAATCGCACACAAGAGGATGAAGGAGTAGTGTTGTTGGTGTTTATGTGAAAAAACGTAACTGAAATGAAAAGTTAAGCTTCTGTTTCTATATCAGTTAACTTCGGTTAACAAAGCTCGAAGGAAAAAGCGAACGATTTCTATTCCCGAATTTTTTTAAAGTTCGATTCGTATAACCCGAAATACCGTGCAGGGGCAAAAACGTAAGTAAGGGGGGTATAAAAGAAACGTGGGGGGCCTAAAGAGAAAACTTCGATAAAAAAAACCAGTAAAACTAATAATTTTTCCATTTCGATAGTAGATCATGTTGCACTCAAGTTAATTTATTTTTCTTTTTACGCAACATAGAACTTAATTTTAACAAAACTTAAATTTGCAGGACTAAATTGATTCAATTTTATGTTTGCAGATATTAGTCTAAGTATACACTTACTCTATTGATATAATTTACCGCATCACACGGATATAAATACTAGTGTTCAAGCCTTCAAAATAATGCTAGTGTTCAAAAAGAACTTCAACCAAATGTCTTTTGGATTGTTTTTCTCTTTGTATTTTGTTTTTCTTTTTGTAAACGAAATGATAACCACCGCTTGAAACTCACACACAAATGAGAGATTTCAAATTCGAATATGAAAACTTCATATTTCTAGTTTTTTTTTTTGTAATGCCAAAAACTTAGTTTATAATATATACATGGCAAAATTACATTGAAAGTCCTTTATCTTATTTTTTTGTAACACTTTGGTCCTTTATCTTTTTTTTGTAACACTTTGGTCCTTTATCTTTTTTTTGTAACACTATGGTCCTTTATTATTTTTTATTTGTAACATTTAAGTCCTTTATTTTTTATAAATAAATAAGATAAGGACCAAAGTGTTACAAAAAAAGGATTAAAGTGTTACAAATAAAAAAGATAAAGGACCAAAGTGTTACAAATAAAAGATAAAGGACCAAATTGTTACAAAAAAAATATAAAGGACCAAAGTGTTACAAAAAAATAAGATAAAGGACCTGTGGTGTAATTTTGCCTTATCCTATAAGCTTGTTAAATAAAAGTGTTGTTGATATACTTCCGTGAAATTTGAATGCATAATAGTTCAGATACATTAATTATACAATAAATCTAAAAAGATAAAATTTACTTATAAATTGTCACAAAGGGAGTAAAACTTACTTCACTAACTTATAATTTTATTATTGTTATTTTTTTATTTTTTATTTACATTTTCTTCTTGTTTTAACCTTATTATTATAAATTAATTACATTTTTCCATTTTCTATTTTTTCTATTACTAAAGTGAATATCTCAATTAGTCAAAACAAAAAAAGTAAATATCTCAAAGTGTAACAAAAACATTCAATTTCAGTGGTTAATGAATTTTCTCTAGAACGAATCGTTCGAAAAAATCGAGTTTAATTTTTTATGAAAACAATTATTTGTTGGACTTTATTTAACTGCATACCACTTCCTCTGAAAATCAGAAATTAACAACAAAAAAAATAATCTAAAACCATATACATTTGATATTAGTACATTTTTAGGTTCATATTTTCAAAATTGTATAATAATAATAATAATAATAATAATAATAATAATAATAATAATAGAAAAATAAAAAGATTAGAGATTTGAGCAACTGAAAATTAAAAAAAATATTTTATTTCCATTTTCTTCTTCGTTCTGCATTGGCTCTGCCTCACACAACACTCTGCGAATTTGATCCGATCGAAACTTCCTCTTCTCCTCAATTCTCCATTCCATTCCCTCCAAAATGTCCGAACCAGAATCTCACAACGAACCGCAACCATCGCCGCCGGAACAAGAATCTCAGAACGGACTTCAACCATCACCGGAACCAGAATCTCAAAACGGACCACCACCAGCACCGGAACCCGAATCCGAAACTGAAACCAAACACGAACCTGATTCCCAACCGGAATCTGAACCAGTTGCAACGGAACAAGTTGAATCACAAGCGCAAACGGAATTGGAACCGGAATCTGGATCAAGACCCGATCCAGAAGTTAACGACGATGTAGATCTCAAGGAAACGGCGATTCATTCCAATGACGCTGATAACAATTCTTCACCTCATCCTCATTTGAAAAAAGATGAAGGAAGTCGAACTTTCACAATGAGAGAATTGTTACATGGATTGAAAAATGATTCTGAACATGAAAGGGAAGATGTTAGCTCTCCCTACAGGTTTATTGCTGATCCTTTCGATTTCATCGTTGTCGCAATCTCTTGTTTGATCTTGTTCTCAAATTTCGGTTTAGTAGAGCGTAGATATTGCATATAGTGAATGGTTTTGTAAAATATGCACTGAGAAATTCTCCAATTTTAGCATTTATATAGATATAGATATTGAATTATTGAGAAATTCTATAATTTTACCATTTATATAGATAGATATAGATATTGAATTATTGAGTTATGGGAATAAGGATTTGAATTTGAGTGTGTTTTCGGCTTGTGCACGCCTGAAATGCATATTTACATTGTACTATTTTCACAGCCAAGATAGTCAACATCAACAGCATACAGAACAGAACTTATAGAAACAACTTATAGCATTTCAAGATAGTTTTAATAAATTCTTCATGATAATTTTTGAAGAAGGGTCTTAGGCAAGGGGTTAAGGAACTATCGTACCTCAATTTGATTTTGTTGGGTAAATGGAGGTAGGCTGCCCTAACAGGTTTATTGCTGATCCTTTCAATTTCACCATTGTTGCAATCTCTTGTTTGATTTAGTTCTCAAATTTCGGTTTCGTAGAGCATAGATATTGCAGATAGTGAATGGTTTTGTAAAATATGCACTGAGAAATTATCCATTTTTAGCATTTATATAGAGTTATGGGAATAAGGATTTGAATTTGAGTGTGTTTTCGGCTTGTGCACGCCTGAAATGCATATTTACATTGTACTATTTTCACAGCCAAGATAGTCAACATCAACAGCATACAGAACAGAACAATGCTGCTATGGATTTGATAAACAGTGTTGTAGGCGTTGATGAGGAGGGACGGTCCCGGCAAAGGATTCTTACATTTGCTGCCAAGAGGTATGGCACACAGAAATTATTGCAACATCTACAATTTGTTTTGTAATCTTTCGCAAATATTAGGAGTCCTATCATGGCGGGGATTGCTGTTTTTCTTGTGGTTCTTAGGGACAGGGAGATGTTTGTTCAAACTTATAGTTTTCTTACTTGGATTTTCTAGGTATGCTGCTGCTATTGAGAGGAACCCTGAAGATTATGATGCGCTGTACAATTGGGCATTGGTACTTCAGGTCTGAGCAGCTGTCTAATTTTGTTCTTTTAATATTGAAGTCTGCTGGGTTTTTATATTATTCTGTAGATTTTATTTGCTTATTGTCTATTTTTTTTATTAGAATTATTGGCTTCATATCAACTTTGATATGTTAGTTAATAGAGGGAGTTAGAGTAAGATGGTTAGTTAGTAGTTAGGGGCCAGAGGTTTTAAAGAAATAAGGCATGTTACCTATAATTAAAAAGATGGGTTGAGAAGGAGAAACATTTATGATATACCCAAGTCCCAAGGGAGAATTTCACTAAATCTTTAAGGCATGTTACAAACCCTTTAAGTTTCACAGTTCTTTGTCGAAGTCCCAAGGGAGAATTTTGCTAAATCTTGTAATAAATTACAAGTTTCTATCAAGTGGTATTGGAGCTGTGGGTAGTGCATATTGAAGCATTCAAGAGCTGTCCGGGATTCAGCAAGATTGAAGTAACAAACTATGGAAATTCTTGGTGAATTAAGGAAAGTGGTTACAAGTTTCAAAAGAGAACTCTAGGAAAAACATCTAGGAATCCCAGTCTTGGATGCTTGTGGATGGATAAGCTTCTAATTTCTGTTGAAGATGGCTGTTTAAGGAATTTATTCTGTGAGCCTATTAGTGTTATTGATTGCAGTTGGCTTGGAAGTACACTTAAGCTTTCATTTCTGCCATAAAATGACACGGCGCCACCATCCTTTACATGTTGGGTGTTGACCATAGCTTTCATTTCTGTCAAGGTATGTTGCCTATAAATAAGAGGGGTTGTTGAGAGGGAAGGATATCTTGTCTTTTTGAGAGAGTTCAGGCAGTTGGGCATAGGAAGGTTTATTATGGACCTTCGAAGTTTTGCAATTTTGTAGTCAAGGGAGAATTTCCCTAAATTTTCTAATAAAATACTACTATTTACTATCAAACTTGTTATTCAGTATAAATTATTCTAGGATGTATTGATGTTCTATTTGTGCATAAATACAGTCCATACACTTCTGTTGGCTAATTATTATTTGCATGAACCTTATGTACTTCTCATTTCTCATAAAATGAGATTGCAACTTCGTATTATTTTCGACAACAAGCCTTATCCCACTTAAGTGGGGCTGGCTTTGTATTATTTTACATACTAAAAATCCTTGGATATTCATTACAAACATACAAAATGCTGCTTTTTTTAATTTGAATTTTGAATTATATATATGTTATACTTTGTCCAAGCTCTGTAGTTGTTCATTCAATCATTGTTGGCATGCAGGAAAGTGCGGATAATGTTAGTCCAGATTCCACTTCACCTTCTAAAGATGCTTTGCTTGAGGAAGCTTGCAAAAAATATGATGAGGCCACTCGCCTTTGTCCCACATTACATGATGTATGTAAGGATATCATGTATAAAGTTTAGATGAACGGGTCAACGGGTGGCAATTTTTTATCTAGGATAAAGTTAAAGCTGTAAATGAGCTGAACAATAGCATGCCTAGACACAGCTAAGAGCAGTTGAGCTTAAATGCGCTAGTATATAAATATTAAAAAATACTACTAAAGAAAATCTTGAACGAGGGAGGTCACACATATGCAGGATTTATAAATGTTAATGTATATTATTAATATTTTATTCTTATGCGAGCTATTGACATGCTGAATTGGGCAGTGATATTTTCATGCTCGGATAATTTGTTAAATGAGCTTCTGCACTGAGATATTTAAATCTTGAAATTGGATGTAATGCAAAAAATATGATAGATTTAGGATGGAACTGAAACTAATAAAAAATATACATATGAACAAGTGATTATATACATATGAACAAGTAATTATGCATATAATTTTTATGTACAAAATCATAATCTCTTTTTTATGTTATTTTATATGTATTAGTTAGTTCAACAACTAGTTTTACGAATTTAAATGAATCAACCAGCTTTTCAACTATTGCCTAGCTTATCAGTCTAAATGAATGTCATTACTATACATGTAAAAATGAGTGTCATTACTTGTAATTTTAATCTCTGTCTAATGTATTCAGGCATACTACAATTGGGCAATAGCAATCTCTGATCGTGCAAAGATGCGAGGCCGCACAAAGGAAGCTGAAGAGCTATGGAAACAGGTGAGGAAACATTACACGCTTCCTTCTATTAAATGGCTTCACACTTTCACACATATTTAGGCTCTGGGGAAAGCTCCTGTTTTTTTACTAATCCCTTGAGGCCTATTAGATGATGCTTATTAGATACAGAACTGAGTTCATACTGAATTTGAATTGAAGAACTTTTCAATTTTTTGTTTATCGATTTTGTTAGCTGTTGATTGATAGAGTTAACACTGTACCATCTAAATTTTGTTAAATTTAAAATTTTCGCAGGCAACAGGGAACTATGTTAAAGCAGTCCAGCTCAACTGGAACAGTCCTCAGGTTCTTCTCTCTTTTTTGTAAAAGTTTGATTAACGTGTTATTATGGAGTCAGAACATGATTTTGAAACAGTTTTTTTCTTGTTTCCTTAGTAAATACTTTCTTTATCATGTACTCACTAGTCACTCTATTCCTAACACCTTGTAATTTTCTTCACAAGCATATTCTTCTGCATTTAGAGCCCCTTTTACTGACTCTCGCGGAATCTATTTCAGGCACTTAATAACTGGGGACTTGCGCTTCAGGTACATTTTTAATTTGAGTGTACAAGCATTACATTTCATATAAACTACGAAATAAAAATCCTGTAATTTAATGATTACACGCTTTTAAATTTCTAATAGCATGTCAGGTTGTATTTTTTCCTTGGTTAAAAGTGTTTAATTGTTTGCTCAAGAAACTTTTGGAGAAGAAAGAATCTTTAGCTTCTTAGAATGATCTTAAACAGCTATTTTGACCCTTTTCTCTGAGCTGAAGCTTTTAACTTGTGAAAAATTATTTTGTACCAAAAGCACTTTGTTAATTAATGCCTATCGAAGAGTGTTATCAACAGTGATATTTCATATTTACCTGTTTTACTAATTTTCATTTTGTTAAATCTACCATTGATGTTATATGATTGATTATGTAGCTATATCCTTTTCCATAATGCACAACAAGTCAACCACCAAGTCTTGTACACTAGGTGTGACTAGCAGGGATGGAGCCAGAAATTAAGTTTAGGGGGGACCATATCTATTACTAATATATTAAAATCGATTACCACCAAAGTTCCTAATTTATCCTTAATACTTTTAATCACGTTTCAAGTTTTATATCCTTCATTGTAATTTCATTAAAATAAATATAAAAGAAAAACATAGAAAGATGATATGCTTAAAAATAGGAACAAAAAAATTATAGATAGGAACAAAACATAACAATCTATACATAAAAATAGGAAGAAAAAACAATAATTAATAATAATAATATAATAAAGTTAATTAGTATCAAACTTACTAAATTAATATTCCTAATAAAATTTCTAATTTTTTAATAAAAATATACACGGGACCATTATTTGTCACTAAAACATAAAAAATTGAATAAATAACTTCACAAGAAATAATTAAAACAAATTCCACTTATATTTTAAAAATAGGCAAAATTACACTACATGTCCTTTATCTTATTTTTTTGTAACACTTTGGTCTTTTATCTTTTTTTTGTAACACTTTGGTCCTTGATCTTTTATTTGTAACACTTTAGTCCTTTATTTTTTTTATTTGTAACACTTTAGTCCTTTTTTTGTAACAGTTTGGTCCTTTGTCTTTTTTTATTTGTAACACTTTGGTCCTTTATTTTTTATAAATAAATAAGATAAGGACCAAAGTGTTACAAAAAAAAAGATAAAGGATCAAATTGTTACAAAAAAAAGATAAAGGACCAAATTGTTACAAAAAAATAAGATAAAGGACCTGTAATGTAATTTTGCCTTAAAAATATTATAATGTATAACAATTTTTTCTTGACAAATTTATAACAAATTTTTAAATATTTAATTTAAAATAAATTTTCTATATTAATATAATAAGAAACTCAAATATCGAATAAAAGTCAATGACCCGTGTGAATGCACGGGTCTTTAAACTAGTTTAAAAATACAATTTAATAAAGAAAAATTAAATTTTGAAAGCATAACATATGAAAGAAATTGTAAGATAAATTCAAAGTTAATAATGCAAATCTTTGTTTTATGGATATTTTTTCTTAAGTTGAACTTTTTTGCCCCTCCATTTTTACATTTATTGTAATTTTTTATTTCAACTCGTGTGTTTTGCCATAAAAATTGTAATTTTTTGTGTAAAATATGTGAATTTTAGTCTCAAAAGAGATATTTTGTAATTAAATTCAACATTTGTGGGGGTAATAAATCACGTTTTTTAGTAAAAAAAACATTTTTAAGAGAAAAAACATCTGTTGAGATCAAGTTTAGAACTGTATAAATAGAGCCTAAACAGTTGGATCAATAAAGGGGGACTATTTTCATAAGTTTAATAAAATAAGGGGACTAAAAGTGAAATTAAATCAATATAAAAAATTTGAAAAAGTTTAGGGGGGACTAGGGTATAGGGATCACTCAATGTCATTGGGTTTCATAAAAAACTTAATCTTCAATAGAATAATTTTGATTAAGTTCTGTTTTTAATGGTTTCTCTGTTAGTTTTCGCAGTCTACATGTACCAGTTTTAGTTGAACTATCTTCAATTTGATCTACTTTTATCATTGGAGATTTTACTTTTTCCTAAAACCTCATGTATGCCTCCTCCAATTATTTTGTTTCCCTGCTAGAAAATTATTTTCTTCCTTGAGGTTTATTGACCCTTCCAAAATTACCCAGTACCATGTCATTGTTGTATGTTTTCTGTTCAATGACAGATTTAAGAACATGTTCCTATCCTCTTGTTCTATCATCAGTCATATTATTCTTTCAAGTTTGATCTATTATTATTATTATACCCATCAGACTTCTTGCTAGAACTTAATCTTTGTACCAGTTTTTGAATCATGAAACGTCCCCTTCCACAGCCTTTTATCCAACCCACTTGGGTTTCTCACTTTCTTGAAATGTCTCCTTCTAATCACGTGTCAGTGTCAACTACTTCCATAGATTTACCTGTTAGTGTTTCAAGACTTGGGTGCCAAAAAAATTCCTATAGGAAAATGTGAAACCCTGCCTATTTTGCATTACATTTGGTGCTGATGTATCACTTCTAGCTCATTCAATTATATATGAGCATCTGGCGTCAAAAAAAATTCTATACGAGCATCCTTATAGAACCTTACTCGAGCAATGACGTAGCATTTACAATTTAGTACAGTTGAGCCATTGATCTATTTCTGAATATATTCAACATAGCTTTACTTTGGCTGTGAATTGATATAACCTCTTCTATCTATCTTTGGGTCATCCATGTAAAATTAGGCAAAAATGCAGGGCTTGGTCAAATTTATCTTGAAAATTTCTATAGAAATAAAATAAATAGAAGGAAGATATGACCTTTACAATTTACACACCATTGGAACTGCAATATATACTTTTCAAAACCTATTCCCTTCTTATTTTGCTAATCATACCCAACTCTATTGTCTTATTCGGAATACATTTCTCTATATCTTGAGAATTCTTTGGAATATTGTACTTATTGAAAATTTGTCACCTTAGTCACATGACCAATATCTTAACTGTTTCTAAGGCTCCTCTTCAAATATTGCACTTTATAAATTTATAATTTTCTTATTGGAATTCTCAATTAATTTCTTTGTATTTTCTTCTCTGAAAAATTGGTTTCCAATTTAGGAACTCAGTGCCATTGTTCCTGCTCGAGAAAAGCAAAAAATTGTAAGAACAGCTATCAGCAAGGTACAAATATTTTAGGAGGGAATCAAATGGAAGTGACAAACATTTACATCAACTTTATCCTTTGAATATAATTTATTCTCTTACCCCTTTTGACTTTTCCTTATTCTTCAATGCAGTTCCGTGCAGCCATACAATTGCAATTTGATTTCCACCGGGCAATTTACAATCTTGGAACTGTTCTGGTCATATTTCTTCTTCAATTTTTCACACATTTATTGGCATCTTATGCTTTGTTGTCTCGGATTGACATGTAACACAAAAAGTATTAAAAATGTATAATTGACTTGCTAAATGACTTTTCAGTACGGATTAGCAGAGGACACTTTAAGAACAGGGGGATCAGTGAGTGCTCAAGAAGTTTCACCAAATGAATTGTACAGCCAATCTGCAATATATATTGCAGCTGCACATGCATTGAAACCAAACTATTCAGTAAGAAGCCATTGTCTATTCATCTTCCTCTGTACATATTTATTGGCTATATGCTTTTTTGGGATTAAAAGGCTTGGTCTAGTTAACATGCATTTTTTCTTAAATTTATCCTTCTATTTATTTGCTTGTGTCCTGTTCACTTCTTATTGCATTTTTTATCATGAATTCAGCCCATAATTTTTTGGTATGTGACAGGTTTATAGCAGTGCCTTGCGGTTGGTACGTTCTATGGTGAGTACATGTTATCCTAAACTATGTGTAGTAGCTTTCAGTCTGGGACAGTATTACATTGTGCGACGGAACTTATCATTTGAATGACTTAAATTTTCTCTTTCAAACTTTCTGATTTTTTTTTTATGTTAAGTAACCATACTGTTTTATTGGATTTTATCCCTATTAGAAGTACTTGAGAGGGAATCATCCTTTTCCTATCTTTCCATTAGAAGATAACTTAATTTCTACTTGAATTGATATGTGTGATATGTTATGGTTGTTTTATTTATTTATTTAATTTTATACCAATGTGAGTGCTAGTTATGTAATCATTCATTTATATACCAACTTTGACAGAACTCAATTTTCACAGCTACCACTACCACAACTTAAAGTTGGATATTTAACTGCACCTCCTGCGGGGGCAATAGTTGCACCTCATAATGACTGGAAACGATCAGAATTCTTTTTGGATCATGAGAAGCTTCAGCAGGTAAAGTATCTGGCTGACACATTGAAATTTTTAAGAGGCTATTCACTTTAAAGTTTCGAAACAATTGGATAACCAGAAGCCAGTATCTCAAAGTCAGGTATGAGAAATCCAAATTTTAAATTAAATAATTTACATGCCTCCCTTCGTACAGGTGCCCAGAGGTGACCAAAAGCCAGTATCTCAAAGTCTCTCAACCAGATCAGGAGATGCCGTGCATGGAGATAAGAAGACTATCAAAGTAGATATAGCAGATATTGTTTCTGTATCAGCATGTGCTGATCTGACTTTACCACCTGGTGCTGGCCTCTGTATTGATACAGTTCACGGATCAGTTTACTTGGTAAGCAACACTTTCATTGACCTGAATGAATTTGTTTTGTTGCTTCCTTCCTCTACACTTGCTGTAGGTTGTCTAATCCAGAACACTAAATAAATTTTAACTGAAGAAAATATAGAGCAATTTTCGACTGATGAAGCCATGAACTTTTTCATTATTAAATAATCAAGACCACATTTCATCATAATGAAATTACCCATTCTGCACTTTTGATTGTCTCACCTATTTCTTGTAACAGTAGTTTTAGTTTGAGATTATTATGATGGCTAGTTCTTTGTTGATACTTGATAGTGTAGTGTATCTGATTATATCATTAGATTATCAACTTTAATTGGGAATGCAATTGTGTAAAACATGCACTCTTGTTGTACTATTGAAATGGTGGACACATCCCCTTGATGGCATGCCCTTTTTTATGCTTCCAGTAGAGCACACTGTGCTTCGATGTAAAAGGATAAGTTCATACACGTATTTCCTGTGACCTCCCCTCCCCAACTCAACGCCAATGTAAATAAAAAGTGTTCTGCCAAATCCAAATTTTAGTAAGATTCTAAAGGGTTGATGAAATCCTTGAATAGTTTCATATCAAGCTGAAAGCACGAGAATCTCTTTAGGTTTTGAAGTTGCAGCACTAATTTTCACTTTTGTACATTGCTTTATAAAGGTTGCTGACTCGTGGGAATCATTGGATGGGTGGCTGGATGCAATTCGTTTAGTTTACACTATTTATGTGCGAGGCAAAAGTGATGTATTGGCGGGTATTATAACAGGATGATTGTATTTTTTGTGAAATGTATTACCAATTTGGTCTGTCAAATTGAGTAAGAACTAAGAACTCATCATCAGCATTTTGCACTTCTCTGCGAACTTGTGTATAATGTTGAGTAATGTATGAAATAATTTTAACACAATTGAAAAGTCCGAGTTTACTAATCAAACATCTCGTTACATATTGTGGATTTTGCCGATAATTCATATTTTACAAGAATTGCAGAATTTGTATGGCTTGGACCTTTTACATCTGTTATATATTAGTTGGTGCATATCCATACCTACGTTGTGTTTTTTTCTTGCTTCTTCAGACTTTCTTCGGTCCTCTAATTTAATATTTCATTGGTTATACATTAGTAAGGCTGAAAAATCATCGATTGTTCTACATTATTGTCGAGGTGGGGGATGTACCTGCAGAAAGAGCTATATTCCAGAAACCTGCATTATTTTTGTCAGAATTCTGTCATGTTACAAACTATGTTTTAATGCCAACAGTATGTGGTAATGTTCTTCTGTACCAAACAGCATTTAAAATTTGTTTAATGTGTGTGATTCAGAGTGCACAACCAGTGACTATAAAAGAAACAAAAGAGAAAGGTAAACTAGCTAATGTTCTTCATTGGTTTTTTGTGTTGGGTTAATTTGTTAAGAAGTAACAAATTTCATGCAGATAGGTGGATTAATTTTCGCAAGTGCAAGAATAGCAGCAGGAAGAGTCCATAGTCCTTCCCCGCAAATTAGTCCAGAGGCAATTGCTGGAACCATCAACTCTGCTTTCTTGGTGTTAAGTTTGTGCAACAGGAACACAACCAAACTACCCATGCACATATCAATTGCAAAGTATGCCCCTACCAGGAACGGTACAGCCATGACGATCGGTAATGGCATCCATTTCCCAATCTTTTTGGGCAACAAATCTCTTAACATGTTTGTTCCTATTGCAAAAGCAAAGAACCCAAAACAAAGTTGCAAGCAATGTTGGGGTAGTGCTGAGAAACCTTGAACGCCGATAACTGCCATGTTTCTGTAAATTAGTGCATAAGGGGCTTTGAATTCTCCATGCGGGTTTCCCACATCAAATGCTTTGTAGAACAGGAAGAAGCTCAGAGGGCAGCATACACACCCCATTGCAGTGCCAACTACTTGGCATATGAACATTGCCCTGGGAGAGGTACGTGTGCAATGAGCAGTTTTGAAATCTTGCATCAGATTGCAAGACACTGAGATCACAGATTTAATGAGACCACACCCCACAAGTCCTGCCACTACACCATTCTCTTTTCCTGTCACTGTTGCCAGCAAAAATAGTGCAACTTTCCCGTAGTTATATGCCATGTTTATATCAGTGAGACCTGCTCCAAAAGCATTGCAGAATGCAAGAGCCGGTGCAAATATGTAAGCAACAATGATGTAGTACCATTTCAGCTGAGGAAACATGTGCGGGATTATAATTATCGAAATGGTTGTGAAAACACCATATCCAACTACTGCGATCCACATTGGAATGCTCTCCTTCAAGAATGTTTGTCCTTGTTTAAGGTCGCCAGTTGGATTCCCATGCCGATCAACACCTAGTTCTACGGTAAGAAAATGAACTCAACATTAGATATATCATATATTAGTATTAATACTCTTGAAAAATTAATAAAGAAAGAGTAAGTCTATGTCTGCTGTTACCATTTTTATGGTTCTTGCTCTTGATTCTTTCATGAAAGCTAAGAACACTTGAAAATAGAATCTTGGTAAAAGTATATACACCATCACCAAGGATTAGAGCAATTGATAGAAAAACCTTATAACCATATAAACCCTTCATGTTAGTTTCTTCTAAGTTGTCAGGATACCAATTTCCTTTAAGCCGGTCGACCAGCGGATAAATGACTCCAAAAGAGATCACAGCTCCAAGGAGCAAAGACAAGTTGACAAGGTGGGAGCAAATCATACCAGCTCCCACAAAAGTCGTGCTAAAGTCGAAATAGAATCTGCATAAAGACAATCAAATAATAAGACTAGTAACAAACAAGTGAAATAATGGAAAGAAGCTTTCTCATTCCACACCAAATATAATATTCTTGAAATTAAATCACCATACGTTTGCTTCCAAGCTTGCAGTCCAAAAGTTGGGAACTGTTCAAATCCACAATCCTCTTTGCCTGAGAAGAACCACTTGAAGAAACCCCATAAGAAACTGATGGAAAAATACTTCATGAAACCATGGACTTGCTTCCTGCAATATTACAATAAGATGCTGATTATTAATTAGTGTTTTTATTTTCCAAATTGCATGAAACATAAGTTAATGAATGAATAATAGATGTTTTTACAGTACTTGGCCATTTTGTCATCCTGTGTATGAAAACCATTGATCAGAACCGCTGTTGCCAAGCCACTTGGATAAGGCAAGTTGAGGTCAACTATCAGTTTCTGCATCAGAAGAATGTGCAAGTTAATTACACACTGAACATTTAGTAAAATCTTGTTGACTTGTGTGAGTTTTTACAACACAACACAAACTGAACTTCACTAATCTTAGAAAGTTTAGACCCTGTTTGGATAAACAACATATTTTAACCACTTACAACATAAAATTTAGCTTCTTAAAAAAAGTGTTTATGTCTTTATGTCAGTAGATGAACTCAAATAAGTCAATCTAAACAAGGTCTTAGTTAGGCATGTCCTGCTTGATGCAAGTTTTAGAAAAAGAAGAAAAGTAAAGAAAATAAAATGATAGAAATAATCAAGGTCCTCTAGCTTCTTTATCTTTTAAAAGCCCTGAAAGATATTTTCACCAAAATAAATATAAAAAAAAAACTCCTGAAAGATGGAAAGAAAAGAAAGACATCCAAACTGTTGTACAAAAAGGAGTCCTAGGTATGTAATTATTAATTAATTAATTATTACTACTTACCTTTCTGAGTGGAATTAATACAAAGAGTCCAACAAAGCAAACCACAAAAAGGAAACCAGACATCCAACCAAATGCAGGATCTTTAACTGCGTTTGGATTGTTACCCTCAATGCCTATTCCAGACAACACATATGTCTTCCTGTTTAATCCCAACAGATAAGAAGCAAATCCTCCTGCAACACATACACAAATTAAATTAAATACACTTCTGATCAATTCGAATTCAAGTGAAGTTCATTATTCACTTGAGTCCACCCGCTTAAGTAGCTAGTATGAAAAAACAAATTATGTATATAACGACCTTACTTGAACAGAATCTGTTCTATGTTCTATAGACTCGTACTACCGTGTCTGTCCTTGATTTATAAGGAGACGGAAACGAAAGATATATGTAGGTGTTGAACCTTACCACTAACAGCAATGCTATAGCAAGCAACAGCACAAGTCTGAATGATGGTATTTTCTTGGCGAGTGAATGGCTTAGAAACAAAGCCAGCTTTTTCAAGAACTTTAGTCCAACTTCTTATAAACACAAAAGCAAGTAAAGCAGCAGATACATTCAAATTTGGAACCATTCCTGTTGTAAGATTCAGCTTCATTGCAATTATACTATAGATTATTCCAATCATCATACTCACAAACAATCCTCTAACTGTTATATGTTCTGTCCAATGTTCCTCAGCTTGGATTGTTTCAGAACCTAACACAGGTAACTTATCTTCCATATTCTGATTAATATCTCTTTCAATTTCCATTTTTTTCTCTTCAAAATCCATGTGTATGTTTAGTGGACTTGTTGGAGAAATCATCTTCACTTGTCACCTTAATAGTACACAGTTCATATATGAGACAGGTAATATTATTAATTTATAAATATATTGTATACTATTATAGCAACTTACCTTAGTTTATTTGTTCTTTCTCTTCTAGTCTTTTTTGTAGCTGATGAAGCAATCAAGACATTAAGATGCTTTCTTCCAGCAAAGGCGTGGATATGGTATGGACTTGTTATATAGTGTGGGGTACATATATAGATAGATAGTTTTTATGGACTACCTGTAAGAATATATCTTTTATCGGTATAATCGAACTTGGTATATCGGAATTTACAACACTCACATACACTGTACATACATTCGACATGATAGATCTTTTTTATGGAATGTGTGTGAGAATATAATCTTTTTTGAGTACAAATCGAAATTGGTATTTTGGGATTTAGAGCACTCACACACATTGCGCACAAATGTGCGTTAGACTTGACAATATCTTTTTATAAAATTTATTTCGACTTCTGTTATACTCTTTATATTTTAAAGTGAGTATCTCTTAAGGTTCAAATTGAGTGTTTATTAACTAATTAACTAATATTAACATTCTCAAACAACGTGAAAAAATGTTATGTATTGTAAAATTATTGCTAATAATGTGTTTAATTTTGTCAGCATATATACTCGTACTTGTGATGAACAAATTGTGGTTAAGTTGACTGCAAAGTCATTGAGTAATAATATATTCTTGTCAATCATGAACCAACCATTTTCAAAGGAAAAAGCCGCAATTGTCACTCGTGTGTGGAAAACCAATATTCTCATTTCAGAATTTTACTACATGATGATAGAATTTTAGAACAAATCTAATCACATTCATCTCTCATTCCAAATATGTAAAATGAAATTTTTATCATTATTAGCAATTACTAATCTCCGTTGAAAAACATATAGGTCATATAAGATAAATACTACTCTTCCAACCAAATTTTTTCAATGCGCAGGATTCGAAAATCAAACTCTAACCACTGCTTAAGGACCCTAATACCCTTACCATTTAGACCAATCGACTATCGGTAGAATTTTCAAGAATGAAAAAGACTGGACAAAATTTTCACATAAGCTTAATTAATTTCTTTTTTTTTTTCTATAAGCAAAATATATTATAAGGGAGTACAAGGGGTACTCAATTCCTTACAACTCAAAGCAAATTATAATATGCTTTAGATACAAGACAGAGAATCGTAAAGTCAATTCGAGAAAGAATCCACCTTATAGGTAAAAGAATCCACCTAGGCCAGTATGCTTTGGATACATGTTAGCATTTGCTTAAAAAAATAATTATTTTAAAAAAATATAGATTATAGATATATACTATTATTTTACTGCACAACTAGTTACAACTTCCTTTAATAAAATGTTAATTAACATAATCTTCATCTCCGTGATCATGATTCATGGTCCACCCTAGGCCTTAGACTGTAACTTAGTTCATAATATCAATTGATACCATATATTAAAAATTCACAAACTTGAAACAAACAAACATTCAAATCAACCGTTCATTTCAGTATATAAAACGAATAACACAAACTCTAAGATCCAACTTGATATTCTATATAGGAGTATGTACAAAAATTTAATGTCATGTCGTTGACACACTGTAGTTGTCGCCCCCCATCTTAACCTAGTTTTTTTTTTTCTTCTTCTTGATCTATCAAGGAGGGGTGGTTTTAGGGTCAATTTATGACCAAAAATCACCCCTCATAATTGTTTTTCTTTTTCTTTTTTATTTAAATAAGTGATCTTCACATTGATTAAGTTTTTCTTTTGTGTTTTCTTTTTTGTGATTTCGTCGTCTGAGTGCGGCGTTGTGTTGTTCGTCGTCTTGTGCGACGTTTTTGTTGTCCCGTGTTGTGCGGTGTTCATTTGATTTCTATTGAAAAGACCGGCTTCAGTCAATTACAGATTCAACTAATGATTTGGGTTCAACGCTGCAGATCCGGAGGCATGGATACTTCGGTGACTTTAACTTTATCATATTATTTGTTGTAGGCATTTTGTCGTTGTATGCTATTAACTCGGATGCTGTGAGTTTTGTTCCCAGATTCATCCTTTACGTTTTTAGCGATGTTGATTATGTGGTTGTATTTGATGTAATCTATCAATTTGACACTACAAGAAAAACTTGATTTATTGGCAGAAAATATCCCTCACTAAGTGCCTTTTTCCGCCACTATGTTACAATTTACTGGCGGAACAGTTCTGCCAATAAATCGTGTGCCACTAAATTTAGTGGCGGAAAATTCCGTCAATAAATTCGTCTTAAAGTTTGTAGGAAGAATCTTTAAAGTTATTGGCAGATAATTCCGCCAGTAAGTGTGAGTCAGAACTTAAAGTTAGTGGCGGAAAATTCCGCCAATAACGTTTCAATTTTTTTAATATTCAACTTTTCAGTTTAAAAAAAAAAAGACCAGAATATTAATTAATTCCGCCACATTCTTTTGTTCTTAAAACAGTAGCAGAAAATTATTTTGTTCATGCGTATTTTTTTATGGTTACAAAGTGTGGTTCATGTTTTAGTAGCTCTTAATGTTAATTCCTCTGTGAAATCAAATCAACAACAATTACAATAACAACCCTTCAGATTCATTGGTTACTTTACTTTCACACAACCACAACCAACACTACAAACAATATCAAGAAATTCTTCCCTGACTGTTAGTGTTAAGTCTATAAGGTTATATTTGGCATTTCAATTCTTTCCATGGATCCAGCGCCAATAATCAACGCTGCTCTAACACGCCGTCGTATCACCTACCGGAGATCTGGAACTTCCCGCCGTCCAAAACACCCCACTTCAGCCAGGACTTCTTAACAATCATCAAGAAGATCTTGCAACTACAAGAACAACATAAACTACTTCTGAGTTGGTAGACAAGAAAGAGGAGATTAAAGAACAGAAGACGAAAAATGAACGAACGAATTCTGAGTTGATGAGTGATGAAGATGAAGAAGCCATGATTGCAAAAGGGGAAGTGTGAAATCGGAAGTTGCGGCGAGAGAGAACGAGATTGGAGATTTGATTTGGAATGTAATGGTTGAAATTCAAAGTTAATAACGAATACTATGAGAGAGAGAGAGAGAGAGATTTTGATGGATAGATGAATGAATGAATTAATGTGGCAAAGAAGAAGAGACAAAATCACTCTAAAAAGAAAACAAAGCTGCTCTTCCTTTTCTAGCTGTCATCCACTCACATGCTTTTTCTATAAATATTGGCGGAGTAATCCCGCCACAAAGTGGTATCTGTCAGATTCAAATTTACTAGCGGATAAATCTGCCAATAACTCTTCCAATTTTATTTTTTTAATTCTGTTTTATACTTTTTGGCAGATAAATCCGCCAATATATATATTATTTATTTTATTTTTTTCGGATAAGGTTATTGGCGGTTTTTTATTACTTTGTGACTGAATTTTTTGTCAATAACTTTGTGGCGGATTTTTCCGTCAATAAATGAATTTAAATTCCGTTTGTAAATGAAGGTTTTCTTGTAGTGTGAATGAATGAATATCATTTTGTTATTATCAAAAAAAATCTATATAGGAGTATGTAACATCTCTTCAAAAGTTTTTTTTTTTCAATAAGCACTTCGATTCAAAAGTTGAAACTGATTACTACAAGTTTGAATCTCATCTTAGAAGTCAGCTTAAATATGGTGTTCGGCCAAACACATTTATACATCAATAGTCTGAAAATTTAAAAAATATGGATTCCAAATAAACTTCAAACAACTTTAATATTCATCTTCATGCCTAACGTGAATTCTTAAATCCGATTCCCACAATGCAATTTTTAACCTGATTCTATCATGTTAAATGAAGTTATATCTCATCACAAAAGTTAATTTAAAAAATGAAGGGGTGTCTAAACACATTTATATTGGATTTAGAACTTATTCCAAAAGAAAATTTTCAAAGATGTTTTTTTTACTAAATATATATTAAATGTCGAAACGGCATTAATTTTGAAATCAAACAGTTCAAATCAGTTTTAACATAATTAGGTTAAACAATCTTAACCGTTAATTCGAATTGAACACTTGATAACGGTAACTGCATCACACATTTACAACACCAAATTAAATTCCGACGATGTGCAATAAAGTATACTATTATGGATTAAATATGTTTTTGGTCCTTATAGTTTTCCAGAACTTTCATTTTAGTCCCAAAAGATTTTTTTCACATTTTTTAATCTCTGAAGTTTTTTGTCCTTACTTTTCATTCAACTCATACATACCATTTTAAATTTTAATTTTTTTTCCGTGGTCATGCTTAGTACATTATATGAATATCCCTGTTACAAAAGTTTAATTTTTTTTAACAAAAAATGAATTAAATATGAATTTTTTAGTTTTTTGCACATAAAATATCATAAATAATTCATCTAATTTTAAAAAATTCTAAATTTTTATCGGAGATATTCTTATGATATTATAAACGTGAATACAAAAAAACATTCAAAAATGTGAAAGTATACATGAATTAAATGAAAAGTAGGGACTAAAAACATTGACGGAAAAAACTTCTGGGACTAAAAAGTGTCAAACAATCTTCATGAACTAAAATGAAAATTCTAGGAAACTATAGGGACCAAAAACATATTTAACCCTATTATTTAGAATATATTAATTAGAATATAATTATACTCCCTCCGGTCTTAATTGATTGTTGTCTCTTGTAATTATCAATATACTAAACCACTATTCTTAATTCCAATGTAACTCCTCCTATACACAAGGCTCCAATTTACGTGTCCCTTTGTTTACTAAAATTTGCCTCCAATTTTTTTGTATAGGAAATGTGTGTGTAATTAATGTTAAGCATTGGAATAGGTTATATTGGAGTATACAATTCAATTCAATAAGGGTATAAAAGGAATTACTTGTTTAATAAAACATAGATTTAAGGAGTGTTTCTTATATAAAGGACAAAAAAAAAAATCTAAACTGTTCCTTATAATAAGGACCGGATGGATGGAGTAGGTTACATCCTACAAAATTACAAAGTCACGGACAGGTATATCATTTTCAAATATCAGAACTTTCGTTAAGGTGAACATTTACATGTCCCAATAAAATGAAATTCTTGAGTCAAAAAAATAATAAAAGGAAATTCTATAATTGAGGATCAGAATATATACATAAACAGATACACCCACAGGCCACAGCTAATGAATTGGATGCACTTGCAATTGGAACATGGAAGTAGAATATATATAAACAAGGAGGTTCCAAAAGGTTGTCACTTTTTTTTCTACACTTAACGATTAAAATAATATTTAATTTGTTATCCAAAATTGTACAGCTACATCAATCTAGTTTCTCATGCTATTAATATATTCTAAAATAGCCATCTTCAAAATATTCTAAAATAATATCTAGCACCGAAAATTTTAATGAAGTTAATTACACTTACCGCAGCACCCTGAACATATATTGATAGAAGAAAAGAAAAAAAAAAGTATAAAAAAGATGGGGACATAAATAAAACTCTCAAGAAAAAAAAAACAGAAAATAAAAGATAAAAGTTGAAAAAAATGACTAAAAGCTAGGGAACAACTATCCTTCATATAACTATTTAAGTGAATGGTTGAAAGCGCCTACCTTTGTTAGCCTTAGGTTGTTGGTGTTTGAATTCATTTTTCCTTTTTTTTTTTTATCACTAACTGAAATTGTTGATTAGTATTTCCAACTGAATCGACAATCTCTCCATTTTGTGTCATGTTAGCCCATAAATCACTCGTAAAATTCATAGTTTGTTAAGTTGTAGTAGGAGCACTTAGAAGCCCTAAAACATGCATGTCATGAATAACATTTGCACTAAATTTGACAAATCAGATTCCGGAACAACTATGGATCTATCCTGATTTTCTAAAGGAATTGAGTTACTACTACTTCATCTTCCTCGTGCAGCTCTTCACAAAGAACTTCATTCTCAAGGTTCATGACTTCTCCCACAATAGGTGAAGTCATGCCACTCCAAGATGATGATGTAATCTTGAATATAAACATGAACTTTTCCTCATGATTTAAGACATCTCCCACAAACATAGAAGTCGTAGCCTCCTTAACCTTATTATATCATCAAAAGAGGATTTATTTCTACAACTATTATAATCTGCAACAATATTATTTGGAGTTGAACCTTCAAGCAACTTCTTAACATTTAAAACAATAGGCTTAACTATAGGACACATTTTGGGTTTGTTCACAATTGTTGAATTTGCGGTAGCTTTAGGAGGAGACCGATACTTGCAATTAGAGGTGGGAATAGGCTAGGCCGAGCTAGGCTTTGCCAAGCCTGAGCCTGGCCTGTCAAAAAATCGAAGGTCTGAGCCTGGCCTGTGGCCTATCATAGGCTTAAATTCTAGGCCTGAGTCTGGCCTTTTGAAAGTCTGATGTGGCCTGTTAGCCTGTTTAAAAGCCTATTTCATATGAACATATTTAAATAAATAATTATATTTATTTTGAAATATACTTATGAACTAATAAAATAATGTTCCATTTGATATTTTAGAGAATTTGACTATATATGTCATCATATTTCAATTCTAGTTTATAATAATACATTTATATATGTTAAAAACTAATGTAGATTAATAAACTTAAATTACTTAAAAAGTTAATAGATTTATAATTTAATCAAAGTATAAATTTTAATATATAAATAATAATCGTAATAAAAATATTATTCATGTTAACTTAAATAGGCCGGCCTAGTAGGCCTCAAAGGCTTTTTTAATGGCCTGCGGCCTGGCCATTTTAGCTAAATAGGCTTATAAAAAAACATTGGCCTGCTCTATTTAAAGAAATAGGCTGGCCTGGCCTGAGCCTATGTAGGCTAGGCCTTAAGGCCATGTAGGCCGGCCTGGCCTGTTCCCACCTCTACTTGCAATTCATAACAGAATGTTCAATAATCTGACATGAGTTACATAAAACGGGAAGTTTCTCACACTCAACATCCACATAAAAGTCAAAATTCTTCCTTTCAACAAGAATTATTTCACGTAAATCAGAATTTAGATCAACCTCAACTAAAACTCTAGCAAAATGACCGATTTTTTTTTCATAGTTGCCTCATCAAATGTAAAAAGAATGCCTAAAATCACAATTTCGAACAATATTTTAGGTTGACAATATTAACGAGTAGTACCATAAATGCACATCCAATTATTATGAATTAACATACTAATTATATTGAGTGTTTAAAGAAAGAAAGTTAATTTGTCGCTTTATATATATTTATTATCAATTATATCCCCGACATTATTCAATGAATTTTAAAGTCTTTTTCGACATTACTAACTTCTTTTGTACATCCACTTGAAAAAAAATATTCTTTTGTACACTCATAAAATAAAATTATACACTTCAATTACCTACTTAATATTACTTTAGCAATAAATAAAGGAATTTGATTCAAGTCTCATAAGTGTAGCTCAAATAGTAGCTATCAGTGATATTATTGGAGTGGTTGGGGTTCGAATCCTGAATTCCACATTTCTCTACATTTAAATGTGTGAGATTCTAGCCACTAGGCTACTTGACAAAAAAAAATGAATTTGATTAAAATTTTATAATTTATGATAACATTTTAAAATATTTATAGAAAAATTATATTAACATTTTTTATTTTATTTTAGAGATTAAATAACAAAATTTATGTTTTGAACTTCCATTTTCCATTGGATTGACCAGTCAACTTTCCTATTGGCCTAGCTCTTTGGGTTTGCCCTCTTAACTTAAGAGATTCCCTAACGACCTATATATTTGAATGAATACATTTGAGAAGATATGGACAAAAGAAGAAGAGAATAATACACAATCAACACACCTAAATGAAGCATATGTATGCAATTTTTTGTCCTTTAAATCTCTTTTCTTTACACATTCAAATAAGTAAACAGTACTAGTAGTATGTTTTTAGCTTAATTATTTGGTCTTTATGTGTAATTTTGATTTTGATCTAATTCATTGTTGTTAAATCGACGGATATTATGATGTAGATTAATTAGATGCGTTTATAGTTGGATAGATTTGATGGATGATAAATTATTGAAAGCAATTTGCCCCCTAATCATCATATATCATGCTAATTATTTTTCCAATTATCTCTATATTAATTATTTTTCATCATCCAAAACAAGTATATATATCAACCATTGAAATGGCTAAGCTACATATATTGATTGGAGCTGCTTAGTGGATGAGTTGGTCCGTCAAATTCAGTATTGAGTTTGAAAAAGATGTGTAGAGAGATAAACTTGGATCGTTGCATTTTCTTCCTCAATTGATTTGATTATTCATATGAACATGGCTTATCATATAATGTAATGTAATTTAGCGCAAAGTACACATATATGCCAAAAAACTATCTTTCAACAGACATATAGTCTCGTACTATGGCCAATACGTACTCAATTTTATTGGATTTTTTTCTTCACTAGACCCTTACCCGTGCGATGCACGGATGTGATGCGATTGTTTTTATTTTACAATTGCATAAAACTGAAACATTAAATATTTTCAAAATAATAATAAAATAGAGAATCCGATATTCAAAAGATTTACTTTCTAAGGAGAAGAGACGTGGCATTGTAAGTGACCTGATGTGGTTAAATGAAAAAATATTATTGGTTTAAGGATTATGGTTTACTTTACATGGGTAACAAAATAACTATCTAAAATATATATATATATATATAGGAGTAATAGGATATATCTCCGCACAACATATAAATCTATTTCAAAACACACAAAGGATCGGATGAAAAGAGATGTGGCAAAATCTAAGTCACACAATTGACATATAAATAGTGACAGAATTAGAAAAACTCAAATAAAACAAATAAAATTAAAGGGTACATACCTTTTAAAAATATTCCAAAGGGATATGTGTGAAGAGCATCAACCTCACAGTTCAATTCTTTTGAGTAAGAGATGATGACCCAAAGCCTAAAATCAAAAATTATAAAAATAAGTATATCATTAAAAAAAATGAACAAATAAAAAAAGTAAAGTAAACGAAAGTAAAACAACTATTACATAATTCAATTAAAAATAAAGTATATATTATTTAATTTGTATCATAATAGAATATGAATACACATATACAGTAGCACTTAACTAAACCTATAAATGATGTGCAACACAAAAGTTGAATGTATGATGTGCAACAAACAAAAAATGTCAAATTCTCTTAATTTTATTTGTTATGCAAAAAAGTTAATTTTTGCAAAAAATAAAATAACTACAACAAATCATGGTTTTAGAAAATAACATAAGTATTTATACCTGATGTACAAAATATGAAGAGGCAAGATAATGGAAAGAGAAATTGCACATATAAGACATGAAAAAATCTATTCTCACATTCAACCGAAAAAATAAATGGTAATCTTTTTAAGCACATGATTGAGCATCAGGGGACGAAAATATTTGTTTCTAACATTCGTAATGGTTAGTTAGGAAAATATGAATAGGATACAAATTAAAACAATTGTAACCTATATATTAAAATATTGGTAGAAGACTCCAATGGATGAAAATTGAATGGTGACTTAAGAGATGAAAAATATATTACCGGGAGTTACAAAGTTAATTAATGTGTATTTTTATATTCTTTTTTTTTTTTGATAATAATGTATTTTTATATTCTCCTTATTATAATATAGTATGCAAAAGTTATTATATTCGCCAAAAAAATTAAAGGCTAAGTAAAAGCTTGAGTGAGTGTATATTAAAAAGTCATAAGTATATAAATGTAGAATATGAAAAGTATAGAGATGACAATAATAATAATAATAATAATAATAATAATAATAATAATAATAATAATAATAATAATAATAATAATAATAATATAAGTAGAAATGATGTGGCATTGTATAATAATTTAATTGGATTTAAATGGATGACATGGCTAAATGAAACAATTTGATTGGTTTAATTGGATTAGGGTTAGGAGAACTATCTAGGAATTATATATATAGATAATTATAGATCTGAGTGAGGCAGATATTATTTTAAGTGTGATTAATGTTGAACTTGGTAGGAATGACTACTGTTCGATCTTCACAACTACGATTGGAAGGGGGTTGAAACTAGTTGATGCCAGAACTTATCCTCGAACCAAATTAGACGCCCAGTAAGCCAGACACTGGTGGTGAAAAAAAAAATCAATTTTAAACTTAAATGATTAAATAATTATGAAAAACGTCTAACCTAATAATCCGACATTTTTAGTTGAAGTATGCCTTAAACAAATTAGATTTTGTTTAATTTTGTGTTACTTTAACAATACGTTAATATGGTAAAATCTATATACTCCATTTTAAGATGATGGTTGTTGAAAATTGAAATAATATTTCTATCATAAGGACCATAGAATATGGAGCACTAGAAGATAGATTGGTTTGAAAGCAAAGTTTACCACACATATCACATCATGCACAAATTCGATGACTAAATTGAAGAACATAGCAAGGGAAGGTTTAATTTGTTTTTTTTTTCCTCTATATATCTTTGAGCATCAATGCAATTATTTGTGGCTAACTAGCTACGTGATTCGCATATTTTTTTTGTTGATGGTAAATTTGTGAATGATATGGTCACTTGCTACGTATAGTGAGTGGATACTTGATACTTAGTGGCTAATGGCTCCCACCATAGCATTATAAGACACAAATGAAAATGACACGTAGCATAAAAGTCCTAATTCTATACCTTGGCGTGTGGACGACATGTGCTTGTGCTAAAGACTTTTGCTAAGTACTGATTTTGACATTGATTCTTTTATCTTTTTAGAACACCCCCCACAAAATTCTTGCTTATTCTTGTATATCAACTAGACTTGACAATAGAAGATCACAACTTTTTTGTTTTATTTTTGGTTTTTCAATGTATTTTCGTTGGAAGTTAGAGACTAATCATTCGAGATATGAAATTCTCGTAAAAAGAATATAGTCACTTTTAACAAATAAAATTTCTTACGTGTCGATAAGTAATTGAATTTGTTCTTGCTAGGGTTATTTATGAGTTTAGTCAACAGAAATGATGAGCTAGGGTTTGATCTCAAGTGATATTCGAACGTGTTCTCTAGGGCTAGTGCCTTCATAAGGAGGGGAGGTTGAACTCCTCTGATTCTCCAGCTCACGTGGCTATTAACATGGGATCACGGGTGGCTAAGACCTAGTCCACCCATATCTTCTCTATTCTAGGCTGAATTGGTTGTTTGGGGCGTCCGATCATGAGTTGGGGCGGGCCCATCCGAAAAGGGAAGCCGCCCAGTACAATTTATGATCACATGTGATATTTCATTAAAGAATAGATATTTTATCTTGATCACGTTTGCACCTAATTATACTATTTTTTTTTTTTACAGATTTGGATCATCTCCTGCTCATCCTCTCATGCTGCCATCATGCCTTGATCTCAGCCATTCATTCACTTGCTTTTCTCTCTTCTATACTGTTTTTTTTTTACTTTATGGTTCAATTCACCATTGGATTAAGAAAATGAGAGAGAACTGCACAAAAATAGTTGGGGAGAATCCAAATCTTTTTTTACATGTATATTGTTGGAACATGTGTGACAATTATAATGTGTAGAAGTTGAATAAACTTGGTTGGAATGTGAAAGGATAAGTACACAAATCTTGAGACTTAGAAATATTGAAGTGTGAATTGAAAAAAATGGGAGAAATCTCACATTGGTATCTTTTACACACACTTTCTTTGCTTTCTCCCCATGATTCGATCTTTCTATTACAGATCGGATCCGTTGTTAATTGATTAACTTCTCCATGTTTCATCTTTTATAGTTTTCGCAACTCCTCTATAAATAGAGGTTCTTCAGTCTGTTCACAATTCACTTTAGAATTCCAAATTTTCAAATTCTCTTTGTTGTCTCTCTACTCTTTTCATCTTAAAAATTATTTTTTTTGGACAGTATCGCAAAACGTCTTAAAGAAAACGACCTAATCCACAACTCGATCCAATAATTCTTCAGTGGCATATTTTCGAAAACTATTTTTCAAATCCAAAAAATAGCATATATTATCTTAAACAATAGATAATGAGATGTGGAGTACTTTAAATTTTAAGTTGGATGCATAGCTTTTTATGTTTTCTTTGAGTTTTGATAAGCAATGGCATAAGACCAATAGGTAATTGAGTGTAACAGATATTACCCCACCTCTTGGTAAAGTCCTACCTCTTAATCTTATATGAAGAGGGTCCTAAACTTAATTTAATGTTATTGTTCACATTCATTTTGCGGATGATTTTATTTATGTTTTTGGCCTAAAAATACATTTGAATATGTTTTGAAATAATTTTTTATTGAGAGTAAATAAATATAGTGTTTATAACATTTTACTATCTGCACACTCGTTTTCTTTTGAATTTTGGTTTGCTTATACACCCCCATATTACAATGCGCTACATCAAAGTCTTCCCCTCCTCGAGTATGATTTTCTTGCAAAACCCTTTCTATATGACACTTTCCACTTTTCTTATTATGAGGCTTGCTTGCAATCCCTGTCACTAAAATTACTATAGTGCACCCCCTAGCATGAAACATAATTATATTTCCTATGCCATTTTTAACCGTCCACCCAACACAAGTGTTGGGAAAAATAATCATAAAATTTCCATACAATACATAAAAACAAACCAAATTTTCAACAAATAAATAAAACCAAACAAAATTAACTCACAATAATATTTTACTACCAAATCTGCAATAATATAAAACTAAATCTGCAATTTTTACAAGGCGAAATTGCAACCTATCAAACTCTTTCACATCATTGCAATTTTCACAAGGCTTTGAATAAAACCAATTTCGGATGGTGTCTGCGTGATGATAGGGGGAGCTTTGTCATGGTAGCGACGGCGTGGTTGGAAGGAAATTGCTCCATAGTGGAAGGTGAATCTATAGTCTTGCTTGAAGCTTTGAGAACATTGGAACAAAGAGGCTTGTCTCACGTTGTTATTGAGACGGATTCAAAATGCGTGGTGGATGCAATTGCTAATTTACGTGGTGGCAGTTCTGAATTTAGTTCTATTATTTTCAATATTAATAAAATTATGTTATATAATCCAAACTTCAAGCTTAAGTTTATTAAGCGGCAAGCTAACATGGTGGCTCATACACTTGCTAGGGCGGCCATGTTCTGGACTAGTCGTTGTATCTTTGAGACATTACCTCTTTGTATCACTACTTTATTGAATAATGAAATGCTATAGTTTATTGGTTGTCAAAAAAAATAAAATTGCAAAGAAAAATTGCAAACCCTCCTCCCATGACTCACAACTACCCTAACCCTAAACCTAAACCTATAAGAATAGAGTTGTTGTGGTGAACAAAACTCAATATAACTCTCCATATTTATAATATCTTTCTACTTTTTTTTTTCTTCCAACTACTCGATGTGAGACTTCTTGGATGAATACTCACTTTGGCCCAACAACAAGTGTGAAATTTTTTTTCGTCATCCAAGTTTCTCTAAGAAACGTTGCTAGCCTTTCTCTATTTCATATTGTTCAAATAACGTGAGTACGAGATTTAATCATCCATTGAATGCATTGTGTTTCAAAAGTGGTATCCAAATCTTCAGGTTACTATTATGGCGTCTCTATCAACTGAGAACTCCTCTAAAAGCCTTCCAATTTTTTATGGAAAGAATTACGACAAGTGGTGCAAACAAATGAAGTGTTGGACTTAGTGAAATCCAAGCACAAAGGCATTGTTCATCATCTACCAATGCGTTGATCCAACAAATTTTGAAGAGTTGGTGATGTGTAATCTTAAAAGCAAGCTCGGGCAGTTGTCCAAGCTCTCGCCAAAATTTTTGGTATTTTGAAGAGTTAGTTTAAGGCAAAATTAAGATTTTTAGGGGTTAGTATAGGGTAAAACTGAATTTTTTTTGTTCAAAACTGAGATAAACTTTTTAGGGTTTACTTAGGGCAACCCAGACTCAATAAAATTTCTGACACCGTCACTGTGACGGTGTGATAGATATTTTGTTGGAACATGTGTGAATTCCGTGGGATCATCACATCGGGCCCTGAACAACTGCACAAGTGAGTTCGACACCACATTTTTACTCGAAACCTTAAAGTGTTAGATTTATGAGTCATCTCACTTGTAAACTATTCAACATTCACTGTTTCATCTGATGTATGACTCAACTCATACTTGAAATACCTATATATTTACACGAGGAAGAAACAACATATGTCCAAAATCTCATTCCCTTTCAATCCGTGTCTTTTCCTCTCAATTACAACTTACAACACAGCCATCTTAGACTTTTTAGTATTCGTGCATAAGTGCCCATCAATTATTTGCCTACTAAATTCCATTCTTTGCATTTTATTATTCTTTTTAAAAACCATGTTGACAACTAGTTTCTGTTATAAACAAAAATAAACTCAATTTATATATGTACTACTGTGTATTAACTCGACAATTTTGGATATATACAATGCACCTTGCAAAAAAAATAAATGTCAGCCTCACATGTGATATGAAGGAACAGTAACTCCATATACCGTTCAATATTTTTTTTGGTCGAGTTCAATACTGTAATTTACGATACAACGATATGATAACCAGAGTTGTGTCTAATAAAACGAGTTAAACTTTCACAACACAATAAATTATAGTATATATTCAAATTTCAGCCGAAAGAGATATTCATATTTAATGTTGAATAATTCTTTTTAAATTTGAGAAACTAAAGTAGGGTGAAGTTATTGAAGAAAAAAAAAATCATGATACTGATGTTATGTTACCTATTGCAGCAGACCTGGAAGAAATTATAGGAGCATTAATATGGGCGGATATTTTCTCTTCCCCCTCCCATGAATCTTTTATACCCCCAATATTCTAATTTTGCCCTTGCAGAAACATTCGGTTCGCAGAAACCGAAATTTTTCTAGTGCAAATTCAGAGTAAATTTCGGTTTTTAGAAACCGAAATTTGTTTTCAAGGCAAAAAAAAACTTCGGTTTCTACGAACCGAAGTTTTTTCAAGGGCAAAATTGGAAATTCAAGGGAGATAAAAGATTCATGGGGGGTGGGGAGAGAAAATATCATATGGGCGGTTCATATGTTTCAATATGGGCTATACTATACAGTCAACACACCAATACTTTCATGAGAATTTCTTTTCACACCTGCACTCTTCTAGTGCACTCTCTGTGTTTTTACTTAATCTTAAGTAGCGAGCATCATAAAATGCAAAATTTATAAAAGTACAATTTGCATTTTAACTAGTGAACTTTATAAAAAAATTAATCATTTTATCTCTCTCGTTGATTTATTTTTAATTTTTAATGAAACACCGTTCGCAAGTTAAATATGAATTCTTCTCTCACTCACCATGAAAATATTTTGAATGAAACGCCGTGTGAATGAGTGATTGAAAAAATAAAAAAGATGTTTCAATTTATAAAATTCTAGCGTGTGTGTGTGATTGGTCAATTCAAATGTATGTCTTGGGCACTCCGGTGACAAATCAAATTTGTTACATTAAGCTTGTTCTCTATGATTTAACTAGTGAATCTTACAAAAAAAAAAAAAAAAATTCTAAAGAAAAAAAAATACAATTCATTAGTTAAGTTGTGAACTCAATTCGCACCTTAATTAGCGAACTTTATTAACATTTAATTGTTTTGCCCTCACTCTTCATGGAAATGAGAGGTACAAAGCGATATTTTTATAAGGTTCTCTAATTAAGGTACAATCAAAGTTCACAATTTAAATAACAAATGGAATATTTTGAAAATTTCACATGGCGCACAAAAAGAAAATTTCTATTTTCATCAGCTGTTGTCATTTTTTTAGGGAACTTTACTCATCATCTAATTTTTTATTTTTTGGTCTTAGATGAATTGATAAATCCACTGAAATTAACTCACATTATTGTGAGATCCCGGATTCGAACACGGGTCATGACGTTCGGCCTAACAATTTTGGCATTTTTTACCAGTTGAGCTAAGACTTATGAAACACTTTACCCATCATCTTAATTCTTGAATGAATCTTATAAAATTTGCTTAGTTGTGTACTCTTGCTGCATATAGCTTATTTATTTGATAGGCTAATGCTACGGTGGATCACCTTCACAAGTGGTCCACCGTGGACAAATGATCTATCGAATACGAATTTTACGAAATTCACTGTTTGATTGAAAGCTTATATCGTATAGATCATCCATAAATTTTTTGAAAATCATTTGATATGTTATTGAGACCCATCAAGATTTACGTTATTTAATAAACCGTTAAACTTGATGTGTCTCAATAACATATCAAATGATTTTCAATTTTTCTAAATTTTTTTATGGATGGTCTATATGATATAAACTTTCAATCCAAATGTGGATTTTGTAAAATTCGTATTCGTTATAATGTTATTCATGATCAAGTGGTCCATATTAGAATTTACCTTATTGGATACACTTATAAAGAAAAAGATGTGCACAAGGAAATGTCGTTATTTGCTTTTCCAATATGCTTTTTTTTATCTTTCTTCTTCTTTCATTGAAAATGGGTAGGTAGTTTTGCGATATTTTTACCCTAAATTCATGTGCATTTTTTCACTTTATTTAATCTAAATAAGTAGTTTTCATATAGATCAACTATATTTTTCCATGATTTTGTCGTCTCTATTCGACACTATTTGACATTCCCCATTGATGCAATGTTTGTTTGATTTTCTATCTTATTATGGCGTCCGAGGCATGATTTAGTCACTCAGATTTTGTCGCAATATTTGTAGACATCAGACTAAAAAATTCCAAAAATCAAAAGTTTAAAGATAATTAAACAATTTTTAAAATTTTGAAAAATATCATACTAAAATTACATGCATGCGTTTTTTATAAGAACGAAAACATATCACTTTTTTTATAGGACCGAAAACATATTTAGCCAAATAAATGAATATGGAGAAAACAAAAGAAATGGGTTAAATTTTGTTTTTAGGTTTTAAAAAACTTTTTCGAGATAAACACAAACAAACAAAAAGGAAAGAGAGAAGTACACAAGCAAAATTATTCTGGTTCGTACCACAATTTAGTGGTAATCCAATCCTTTCACACAAGAAGGATTTTAACTATAATCTAATCTATCTAATATATTACAAACAAATCACTAAGACTCGTAATTTTATATTTTCTTCTTTAACACTAAAGGACTTCAATTCCCTTTCTTCAAACCTAGATGATCAACTATATATTCAACTTAACTCTTCAAACTAGAGGAAGAAGAAAATTAATACAATAAGGTTGTGTTTACAATAACTCAAAGAGGTGTAAACTCAAGTAAAACATATATACAAGTGTTTAACTTTCAAGAAAAGAAATACTATGTTTCTAAGACTACAAAATATAGCTGTATGTTCAAAGAGACCATACATGCCTACCTACACACGAGTTCTTTCCTCTAAAGGATAGCTATTGCATTTCAAAAGGAATAATGTAGTAATACAAGTAGAAATATCAATCGATAGAGTTGATCCACTAGAAAGGGTTAGTCTCCAATCTTTTAATCTCCACCGAGAAATGTATTATTTTTGAGATTTACTTTTGTCATTCTATCGGTTTCTTGCACGTCTTACAAATTTCCATTTTTACTCTTTTGTCATTTAAGTAGCGAATGTTATAAAAATGAGAAATTTTGAAGAAAAAAAAAAACCCTACATGACGTTCACAAGGAAATGAAGTTTTTTTTTTTTTTTTTACGATGGAAATGAAGTGTTTTAAAACTAATTTACCCTTAAAATCTTACAACTAAATAAATAACTTAATTATAATACAACAAATTAATTAATTAATACAAAAAAAAAGGTGATGCATTGCCCAACAACCAATGAGAGTTAAACAAATAAGTAAATTTATATGTGGTACCCACAACTAACTAACTTGTAACCAACTTTTATTTTCATGGCAAATTACGTTGTAGGTCTTTTATCTTATTTTTTGTAACACTTTGATCCTTTATATTTTTTTGTAATTAACACTTTGGTCCTTTATCTTTTATTTGTAACACTATGGTCTTTTATTATTTTTTATTTGTAATATTTAGGTCCTTTATATTTTATAAATAAATAAGATAAGGATCAAAGTGTTACAAATAAAAAAATAAAGGACCAAAATATTACAAATAAAAGATAAATGACTAATTGTTACAAAAAAAAGATAAAGACCAAAGTGTTACAAAAAAATAAGATAAAGGACCTGCAGTGTAATTTTGTCTATTTTCATTGTGTGATGGTTAAATACTCTCAAATTAACAAAGGATAAATTAGAAAAAACCAAAAGGTTAATACTACAATTTTTTTTTGAAACAAAAAGATTAATACTACAATTGAACAAGGAAAAGAAAGGAAAAAAAAATGTGTGCAAGAAAAAAAGAAATGAATTATCATATGAAAAAAGTAAGAGACGTAGTAACAAGGCATGGATGTTCCAACAAGAATAAAAGAGGCATCTTGATGTTCCAGCAAGAAAAAAAGAGGCATGTAATGAAAAATTGATGTTCTTACAAGCAGCAACATTGCAGAAGAATAGAGAACAACACAATATATAGATGTGCACAGGGCCCGCTCCGAGATTTTGGAGGTCAAGAGCAATAATAAAAATGGACTCCTAATAAAAAATACAATTTTTTTTTATAAAAATAACATCGTTTATTTAAATTGTAAATAATGTTTTTTTTTTGACGGAAAATTGTAAATAATGTTAACAACATAAAAAATAGTTATTTATATGTCATATTCCAGCAACATTAAAATTGAAATGATAAATAAAAGATTAAGAGATAATTAATAAATAAAATTATCATTTACACAACAAATAAAATAAATAACAAAATTGATAGTGTTTTGATGATCTAAAAAAAATGATGGTGTTTTTTCATAAATATTACAATTTAATTTTATAAATTAATTCTTTATTTTCAAAGAAATAACAAAATTTGTTTTTTTTTTTATATAGTAAAGTTATTTATGAGTTATAAAGTGATTTTATTTATAGAAAAAAATCATCATTTAGTAAAAAGAAATAATTTTTGAATTAGTTTGATTTATAATTTTTATGGTATGGTATTGATTGTCATTTGTTGAAACTTGATCTATTTAAATAAAACAAAAAAAAATGCCACAGCTAGGAATTGAACCCACTCCAAGCTGATTCAAAAAATACAACAAAGTCGCACGCTAACCAACTAAACCACCATCAATTCATGTAAATAAACTCTCAGCACAAATACTTAATCAATTAACCTTAACATGATGGGCAAAAAAAATTGTGGCCCTAGTTTTTTAGATGCCTTTGTGAATATATGCCTTGACAGGAACATTGTGGTTTTGATGATTGACAAAAAGAAGTCTAAGAATGACAATGATGCAAAAAGCGGAAAAGAGGATCAAGCTTTCAAGACTTGGTTATAAACTTGTTGAGTTGTAATCAATATATTTTTAGGACCCTTATGTGAGTAGTTGAAAAAGCCCTCTTGAAAATATATCACACACTCACAATCATTTTATTTAAATATGATTTTGCATAAAAGTATTTTTTGCATAAAATGTTTTTGAAAATTGTTAGCTTGTTACTAAACGTGATCATGATTTAATTTCCTTGCTACACAAACATTTATGCAAATAATCAATTAGCCAATCTTTTGTTTCAATGTTTTCCCTTTTAATGCTAATTGATTATTATGATCAGCAAATTAGGTAATTGTATATATGGCGTAATAATTTTTAACGGCTACTAGCCTAATCATTTTCAAATGGCTAATTCTTGGATTAAATTGTCCAACGGCCATTTACATTAAATTGCTGATCATTCCCTTTTTTTTCACTATAAATAGGTGTCTTGCATCGGCTCTAAGGCAACCGAAATTTTGCATCAAAATACTATTTCAAATAATACTCATCACTCTCATTATTTTTACACTTGCTACTTGAGAGCTTTTTTATACTACATAGTTTACTTGTAATACTTGTACTTCAATTTGTTTTATCTACACATATGGTGTAATATCTTGTAACTCAATTTATTCCACTTGTATTGGGTGTGATCCCAAGGTTTTCAAGAGAGGTGATATCTCTTGGTTTAAAGGCTCTTGCATTAAGGGAGGTGATATCCCATTGTTTGTGTTGAGAGTTCTCGATTGTAAAGGTTATTAGCTTATCCTGTTATAAAAGCTTGGTTTAGTGAAATCTCAAGGTGCTTTCCTTGGGGACTGGAGTAGGCCCTTTGTTTTTGGCCGAACCAGGATAATTTCTTTGTGTTTTTCTTCTTACCCTTTCATCTCTTTTATTTCTCGCTACAAGTTATTTTATTTGGTTAAAATATTTTAAGTTCTTATTTTTAATCATTTTTTTAGTACACAATTCACCCCCTCTCTTGTGTCGTTTGGAGTCACTGGACTAACAAGTGGCATCAGAGCTTGGACTCTTGTTTAAAGACTAATCGTCTCAAGAGCCAAGATGACTTCAAACAATTTTTATGGGGAAATTTCCATAAATAGACCACCACCCTTCAATGGTGAATGGTATGGTTATTGGAAAGAAAAAATGAAAATTTTTCTTCAAGGTATAGACCTTGATATATGGGATGCCGTGGAAAATGGTCCTTTTATTCCCACTCGTTTAGTTAATAATGTAGTGGTGAATAAACCAAGAAATCTTTGGACCAAAAAGGAAAAAGAAAAGGTACAATACAATTTGAAGGCTAAAACAATCATAAGTATTGCTTTAAGCATGGATGAGTTTTACCGAGTTTCAAATTGTAGTACCGCCAAGGAAATGTGGGACACCCTTCAAGTGACCCATGAGGGAACTCCCGAGGTCAAGAGGGCAAGAATGAACACATTAACTCGTGACTATGAACTATTTATGATGAAATCGGAAGAAAATATAAAAGATATGCAAACACGATTCATCCACATAGTTAATCATCTCCGAGCACTTGGAAAAACTTTCAATAATGAGGATTTAATTAACAAAGTTCTTGGATGTCTAAATCGGAGTTGGCAACCCAAAGTGACTGCCATTTCAGAATCTAGAGATTTAGCATCTATGGACTTGGCTACTCTTTTTGGAAAACTGCAGGAACACGAGATGCAACTAAATCGACTCATAGAAAATGAAGAAGGAGAAAAGAAAAAGAAAGGGCATGCTTTAGCTGCAACTACCAAAAATAGTGACTTTGAAGGTGGTGACAGTTCTGATGAAGATGACGTGGACATGGCTTTAATGTTTCAAAATTTCAAAAAGTTCATGCGACACCAAGCTAAACCAAAACAATTTCGAAATTCTCAAAAGAAAAGTGACGAAGGAACCTCTTTCAATCCAACATGCTATAAGTGTGGTAAGAAAGGTCATATAAAATCTGAGTGTCTGCTGTATCAAAAGAAACATGAGAAATTTGATAGAAGACCACAAATAGAATCTAAAGGGAGAAGGGCTTACATTTCAAGGGACGACAATGACATGGATTCATCCGACGAATCAGATAATGAGGAAGCAAATCTATGTCTCATGGTTAATCAAGAAGAAGAGGTAAATTCATTTGAATCTGAGCCCAACTTTACTTATGATGAGTTGTTTTTTATTTGTGAAGAATTAAACAAAGAGTCTAGTAAATTTAAAAAAATTGTTTCTACTTCTAAGAAAACTATTTCCACTCTTGAATCAAAAATTGAAGTTTTAAATAAGGAAATAGATATTCTTAAAGAGAAACAAGCTTTTGTAAGTAAAGTCTCTACTTACACCCCTTGTGAAAACAACAAAGAAAATATTGAATGTAATGAATGCAATATATTGAAAGATAAAGTTGAAGATTTGAATAATGTTCTTGCAAAATTCACAATGGGTAGAGACAAACTAGACATCATTTTGGGCAATCAAAAGGCAAGTTATAATAAAGTCGGTTTGGGTTATCAACCAAAAAGACACACTTTACCTTTTAAAAGAAGAAATTTTAGCTCAAACAAGACTTCTTGTAGACCTTTTGTTAAATGTTTCTATTGCAACAAAAATGGTCATACTTCATCGATTTGTAATTTGAGAAAGAACCAATATTTAAATAATAGGTGGGAAGGAATCTCAAATGGCACTTTGCCTAAAGCTAACTCTAAAGGACCCAAAATGATTTGGGTACCAAAAGCCAAAAATTGATTTTGTGTTGTAGGTGTGCTTGGAGCCCAAGAACTCAAATATTATATTTTTAATGGCTATTCAAAGCACATAACATCGGAGAAAAATGAGTTGTCCTTATCATCACCAAAAAGTGGCTATGTATCGCAAGGCGATGTTATTGAAAGTTCTCGAAAAAGAAATTGCAAATTCAAGAGAAGCAAAACTGGTTTACTCTTTTCACTTTACTATTTTTTATGATTTATTTTTCCTGAATATATGTCTTGCCATGATTATTTTTTTTCCCGCTTTTTGATAATGCCAAAAGGGGGAGAGTTATGTGATTTGCATGTTTCAGGGGGAGAAGTTTGTAAATGTTTGCATATAGAAAGGGGGAGAATAATCTGCGCTTATCTCTGACATATACTTTATTATTATTGATTTATTTTATCGTAACCCCTTCATTGAGCAAATCCCACCATGAGATGTTTGTCATCATCAAAAAGGGGGAGAATGTGAATATATGCCTTGACAGGAACATTGTGGTTTTGATGATTGACAAAAAGAAGTCTAAGAATGACAATGATGCAAAAAGCGGAAAAGAGGATCAAGCTTTCAAGACTTGGTTATAAACTTGTTGAGTTGTAATCAATATATTTTTAGGACCCTTATGTGAGTAGTTGAAAAAGCCCTCTTGAAAATATATCACACACTCACAATCATTTTATTTAAATATGATTTTGCATAAAAGTATTTTTTGCATAAAATGTTTTTGAAAATTGTTAGCTTGTTACTAAACGTGATCATGATTTAATTTCCTTGCTACACAAACATTTATGCAAATAATCAATTAGCCAATCTTTTGTTTCAATGTTTTCCCTTTTAATGCTAATTGATTATTATGATCAGCAAATTAGGTAATTGTATATATGGCGTAATAATTTTTAACGGCTACTAGCCTAATCATTTTCAAATGGCTAATTCTTGGATTAAATTGTCCAACGGCCATTTACATTAAATTGCTGATCATTCCCTTTTTTTTCACTATAAATAGGTGTCTTGCATCGGCTCTAAGGCAACCGAAATTTTGCATCAAAATACTATTTCAAATAATACTCATCACTCTCATTATTTTTACACTTGCTACTTGAGAGCTTTTTTATACTACATAGTTTACTTGTAATACTTGTACTTCAATTTGTTTTATCTACACATATGGTGTAATATCTTGTAACTCAATTTATTCCACTTGTATTGGGTGTGATCCCAAGGTTTTCAAGAGAGGTGATATCTCTTGGTTTAAAGGCTCTTGCATTAAGGGAGGTGATATCCCATTGTTTGTGTTGAGAGTTCTCGATTGTAAAGGTTATTAGCTTATCCTGTTATAAAAGCTTGGTTTAGTGAAATCTCAAGGTGCTTTCCTTGGGGACTGGAGTAGGCCCTTTGTTTTTGGCCGAACCAGGATAATTTCTTTGTGTTTTTCTTCTTACCCTTTCATCTCTTTTATTTCTCGCTACAAGTTATTTTATTTGGTTAAAATATTTTAAGTTCTTATTTTTAATCATTTTTTTAGTACACAATTCACCCCCTCTCTTGTGTCGTTTGGAGTCACTGGACTAACAGCCTTGGGCTCGGGTCCTGCTTGCCCTGGCCCAAAACCGGGCCTGGATGTGCAGCAAGTAGTAAGCAAGAGTAATGACTAATGAGCAAAAAAATATATTAAATTTAAAATATTCCAATAAGGATAATTTAATATTTTAACAAAAAATTGAGGGTAATTTTGTCAATATAAAAAGTAATGTTTTAACTTTCCTTCTCCCTCGCCCTTTTTTCTTTTTTCTTCTTTTTCTAGTAGTCTAGTGGCTATACGTTTCATCTCAAAATGAATAAGTATAATGTTCAGGATTCGAACCCTGACTCGTGAATAATATATGCGATGTTCTTATCAACTAAGCTAAGCTCACGAGACTCACTTCTCTTCCCTTCAAATCCCTCCAATTTGGAGGAAATAAAAATTGTTATATATTCCCTCCCTTCTAATAAAATAGAACCAAACAAACTCAATTTAAAATATCACTTCCCCTCCTCTTTAAAACCCTCAAACCAATCAAACCTTTAGTGGAAATCGAGGTGAACCAAAGCCCACCTTGAAATACAAACATATTCTAACAAATTTTACTTTATCTGAATGACAATCTATAATTTTAACATTGAACATCTTGTGCTGAAAAGATTATTTGATTCGGTTTATATATATATATATATATATATATATATATATATATATATCGGCCTGTTTAAAAAATAAAAACATTGAACATGTCACAAATTTGACTCTTAAAAAATGATATTATTAGAACTCGTTTATATTGTTAACCATTTAAATAATTTTGATTCTATTGTAAATAGTTCATTATATCAATACTTCTATTAATTTATTTTAGTCTACAAAATTATGTGAAATTCCACCGTTACCCCAATGACCACCTTCATTTAAAATATGAGCAACCAAATTGAACCAATTAACTTGTCTTTTAGAAAATTCAACACTTTAGCTTGGATATCTACAAACATGAATAATTGACTCAAATTATGAATCATCCACATGTAGTAAATTGAAGTTGTCAACCACAGCTTTAGAATCTAACTAAAAAATCAATAATACTTACAGTCCGATACGCTCAAAGCGGCACTGTAGATCGGCAAATTTGGGTTTTCTGCTCCTGTTCACCATTCCAAATCGCGTGCCATGTCAATTCCCTTTTTCTTCTTTGTTCTGCCGATTCCCTTTTTCTTCTTTGTTCTGTTGCGCTACTAATTCCCTTTTCCTTCTTTGTTCTGTCGATTCCCTTTTTCTTCTTTGTTCTGTTGCGTTTCTCATTCCTTTTCCTGTTTTGTTTTGATACATTTAATGCCTTTTCGATTTCCTTTTTGATCTCCTTTTCAATTTCCTTTGTCTTCTTTCGCGTTCAATTTGCTACATGGATGGGTTTGGGTAAGCTTTTCGCCCACTTGCTTGTTTTACGTTCGTCTGGATTCAGCGGAAAGGTATTTGTCGGAATACTTTCCATTTTGTGACGGATGCAGGCTGAAAGGGATTTGGCAGAAGGTTTGCTTTTGTGCTTGATTTGTCTCGTTTCCAATTTGTTTTGCCCATATGTATCGGTTTTGATTTCTTTCTCCTTCATTCCGTCTCGCTCTCTCTTTTGTGGTGGTTGTTCTTTTTCGTTTTTGTATTCTCTCAAATGGCTGGTAGGTTTAATTTCTTCATTAATCTAAATCCCAATTGAATATTGATTGTTTTTCCCCTGTTTCATTCTACAGGTTCTTGCCAGATTTGTTTCATCGGTTTGTTATGACCTGATTTGTTCTTCATATTTATTTTATTTCTAATTTTTACAGTTTTATTGTGTGTTCATTACTCTCATATTTCTTCATGTTCGCCCTGTTTTTGCAGAGGAGTTTATGTCCGACCTATTTGTGCATACAAGGTGAGTTTTGCTTAACAACCATTCTCTTTTAAGGTTGCTGTTTTGATTGTTTTTATCATGTGATCAAAGCATTCTTACCATGCTTTAGAATTTGTCAACCCTGTTTTCTTAATTTTCAGACTGCAGTTAACAGTATGTTTCTTAATCATGTTTTCATTTTGTTCATAGTATTCATATTTGTGGAATATTTATTTACTTTCATACATCTTTTGCATGACTTGTTTGTGCAGTTGATTCGAATTTGTTCTTTCTGTAGCCTTTCTATTTTGTGTTGGTTGGTTTGTGTTTCTTTTTTTATTTTTTTCAGTGACAATCGAGTTGTGCTTTTGCCTCCGATGAACGGTTGTGGCAACGACGAGTCTCTTCCTTCCGGCGACAGCCGATTGTGTATGTGAGTGGATAAACTGATAATTTACTTTCTGAATTTGTTTATAAAAAATCAAGTTTTTGACCCTTGAATGTTTTATTTATTTGTCACCATTTGGGCTAAAATCAACCAAAATAGTAGGCAACTTTAAAGAATATTGCACACACTAATCAACTGAGGTTATTATTTCTTCATATTCATCAAGGGAGATATTAACTCAGGTAGTGCTAAATTCTAATGGTTTATTTGTTATCAATTTATTGTTGCTTCATGATGAGTGTTTATTATGCTTTGTTTCAGCTGAATTTACTTTGACGAATCTCTACGCAACAAGCTATGTGAAGGTATATTTTTTTTTTTTTTTTGTAGAAGTGTGAGGGTATCTTTCTTTCTGTGGTACTTATTACTGAATCAGTCATTATTCGACCCTGGATTGAAGTTTTGTAATGTATGTAGGCAATGCTGCTCTATCATATGCGGAGCTCCAACAAACAAGGCAGAACTACACAGTGGCTAAAGAGATTTATCAGCATGTTTTAGAAGGAGCCAGTGAACTTGAAAAGAGTGGCAATGTATACTTAGGAGGTGGTAACCTGAACATGGAGGGTTTAATGATGCAGGCCATGTGTGGTTTAGGACAACTTGGATCACATTTGAGGTAGGCTTAATTTTTCTTTTTATGGTTTTCCTTACCATGTGTTGCTTTTTAAACTTTTCACGTCATCATACTCTATATATCACTAATAAAAAGGCATTAGCCAAGGCAGAGTTTATCTATGGTGACTTGTTTATTCTTTTGACCTGTTACTGTTACCTTATCTCAATTTAAAAAATTCATACTGCATTATAATTGAGCCTGGTCATGGCGTATTGTTCCTAATATCTTGTGGTTTTGTATTTGTTGAAGGTGAAACACATCCCAAGGTCGGTGTTATCTTAACAGGTATGGCTCTTATGTATAGGCGTAAAGCAATTGAGGAGAAATCAAGTTCGCTTGTGGTTCAAGAGGTTAGAACTCTTTGAATGTTGACTACTTGAGTTTTTAACTAATAGAATTTGTTAATAACATGCAGCGATAGTGAAAGCCCCATTTTGTTTTATGATTTTTTTTCAAAAAAAATATCTAAGGATTACTGATTAGTAATAAGTTGTTATGGTTTGGGAACAAAGGGTCGTGTCTCTTCTCTGGGTAGCTTTGGCTCTGGGGTTACAAGGGTTTACTTCTTTCTGTAATACTTAGCATGTCTCACCTGAACTTTTTAGCATTGCCATGCTTCTTTTGATGCACCTCCTATATAGTGTTTTTCTTGCAAATCAATTAGTAATTGTACCATGAAAATCATTGACAGGGTCTCTACAATAAAGTTGCAAAAATTTTGAAGTTTCCAGCAGCTGAATCTGAAGGTAATATTGTTATGCCGCTTCGTTCCCTTTTGTCCATGTATTATCTATATTTATGAGATATGTACACAATGAATCAGGGTTATCAATTGTATTCTATAGCAGCAGTGCATTATGGCTGCTGGCCGTGGCCGCTTATAGATTTCAGATAGCAGAATGTTATTTATACTGTACTGTTGTAATTCATGGCCACAACCATGTCCATTTTTGCCGCTTTTGTGACTTTTCAACTCTAATTTTGACATTTTCGCCATTCCCTGGCATTTGGTGTCAGACAATTTGAAACTGTTCTCAACTACACATACTTCTTAGTTCCTTCGTTACTCACATCGATCATACTCCTCTTTTGAAACTTGCTTGTCTTTTTCGTTAACCCTCTATTCTTGCTCTACTACACACTCACTCATTGTTCTGTCTTTCTAGACCAGATTGTTAGTTATGAATATCTTTAATTTTGGGAAACCTTTATTCTTGAGAGCATTTATTTGCATAAAGCATAAAGCATAAACTAATCAATAGGTTTTCGTTTGGTTCTGGATCTCTCTTGTTAGTTAGGCCTATAGATCTCTCTTGTTAGTTAGACCTATAGTTTTTATGATTTCTCTGTCTCAAACTACTCGACCATTTTTGTAGCATCTCTAACTATTATGGGTCTTCTTCACACATGTCCACACCACCTAAGATGAGCTTTCCATTTTTTCTACAATGGGAGCTATCTCAACTTTTTCTCTACCATTTATTTCATTCAGGATTGAAACCTAACTTTCTTTGTGTAGGTACTGATGCTGCTGCACCATCGGTTAAGAGAAATGATATAGTGGCTCTTGCAAGCGGTATGATGAATTCTTTGATCCTTTATAATTTATGATGAATGTGTTATCGACGGGTGATAATTATGCATGTCACAATGAATATACGAATTAAATGGTGATTTCTTAAATAAGTATAACTTCTCTTTCATGAATGTGTTCATCAAATGGTAACAATTATAGCCACTACAGATCAATATATTGCTTATTGTATGTGGTATAGGAGAAATGCTTAAGTCGAAATTGCTTACTATAGGTACTTTCATTTAAATTGAAATCCTGGTGGCTTAATCAGTTCATATTTTGATGCTGCATGATGAATGGAAAATTTTAAATTCATCGCTCTGTGTATAACATTGTCCATGAAAGTGATTATATTTATGAGGCGTTCAATTTTAAGGCTCATTCTGTGCATGCTGGTAACTTAATCCTGACGAGTCCTATATATTTATATTAATTAGTTGCTCAATATTATAGGTGGATTAGCTGAAGTACTCAATGTCCAAGAAAATAGACGGAGTGAAGGAGAAAAGATGAAGAAGTTGTCCGAGTCCTTATGGAAAAACAGCAGGATGTCTCTGGATGATTTTCTAGGAAATACAGAAGCAAACATAAGTCCAGTTGTTGATGCTCGTATTTCCAGGCTTCTGTAAATTGATTCATCTTCTGCTGCTGTAGGTTTAGGTTGAACTAATGATAAATGAAAAAAATGTTATGATGACAAGACACGTAAAGTGATGATTGTGGTGAAGCATTAGATGAATTCTTTATGGTAGTAACATAACACTATCCATTGTTGGATATATTAGTACTTTAATCAATGGATTAGGTTTAGTATTGGGAACTTATTCAAACTTGAAATTTGAAACTTTCAGATGAAGTTCCTCTTGTTCTAATAATATTGATGCAAAATGACAATTAAGACACTGTGTCCAGTAAAATTGTTAAGATTCTTTTTCTTCATATTTGTCCAAAGATGTATTGGAGGGTGTTTGCTTCTTAAAATCTATTAAGTCAATTATTTTACTTTTTATCAGGAACTATCTGACTCTAATGGTATTGATAATCTAATGGACAAAAGATCCCTTGGTTATGCATATAGGAGTCGAGAAGGAGATGTCGAACGGACTCTAAAGACGTCGAAACAGGAGTAGGTGGCAAGTTTGTGGACTAAATGCTGTTTGGTTCTCAATGTAGGCATATTCAGAAATATTTTTGCCTTTTCATTGATCAAAGTTTGCTTTTTATTCGGGAATTAGAAGTCTGGACTAAACCCAATAGTGAAAAATATCACCCAATGTATAGATCTTCTCTAAACTATTTTAAAGAAAATTAGCTCTTCCCATTTTCTTTGGTAACTAGAGTGGCCTTTTTGGTTAAAGCTTCTACACAGTATATGATGGTGCATGCATCTTTTTTCCGAATATGACATTGTATACTATTGTACTGTTGCACTTTCTATATGACATCATATTTTAAGAGACCGATTAGGTTTATGTTGTGATTACAAAAGGGAAAACATTTAAAATTCAAATAACCAATATATTTGCAACGAAAATTTTACTTCTCAGATCAACTTCTTGAAAAGAAAAAAAAAAGAAATTATAGGGAAAAAAATTATCTTATATTCACAAACTTAATTTTTTTTTTTTATTTTGCTTTATACGAATAACGGGCTACATGTGTCCCATATGGGCTAGCCCGTATTTTAAACTGAATTTTATGATCGGGCTAAAAGCCATAAAAAAGAATCGGGCTAATATTTTAAGGTTCAAACTCTATATATATTCGGGTTTGGCAAGACAGACAAACAAGTTAGTCCATTTTAACAGCTCTACATCAAAAAACAAAAATTGTGTATTTTTTTAATAAGAAATTGTGTATTTTCTTTATTATAGTTGCAAAACAAATTATAGTCAATAATTATTAAAAAATATTGTGTATTTTCTTTACTACGTGTCTCTTAAATATGATTAGTCAATAAGGATGAAAATTTGACCCATCCACAGTGGGCACCCGGAAAAAATACTCGCAACGAGTAGAGTAAAACCCACATTTGGATACATGCATTGGTATGAGTAATTACCCATAAAAATGAGCGGGTATGAGTGCGGGTATGTATATCAATTTATTTTATATCCCACCACATACCCACGTACCCACATAATATATATATAGGCACAAACCTAAATAAAATGTATTTAGGCACACACACAAAAAATCAACACATTAAATGAAAAATAATATAGTCACATCAATCATATTATTTTAATTCATTTTCATTTTTTTTTGTGAGTGTCTCTAACACCATGACATTTATATTTGTGCCTATAGTAGCATTTCCCCTTTCTTGATGGGAAAAGCTAAATTTGTGAAGAATGATGAGGAATAACAAAGTCAAATATGTGGGTTGGACTTCTTAGCATTTGTGAGTTGGATTAAAAATACTCAAATAGCTACACTTACTGTTTGAAGACATTGTAGTCCATAACTTCCATGTAGTTGGTTGGGAAGTAGCGTAGTACTAGAAATTGTGAAGTTCCATCAAGAATTATGAAACAATTAGATATTATATTTTAATAATCAAAAACAATCATATGTCATTGTAGGGTAATTAGTTTAGTTTTTATTTTAACTTTTTGGGGATTTATTTTGCCTTATACGGATAACGGGCTACCCGTGTCCCCCGTGGGCTAGCCCGTATTTTAAACTGAATTTTCGGATCGGGCTAAAAGCCATAAAAAAAAATCGGACTAATATTTTAGGGTTCAAACTCTACATATTCGGGTTTGACGAGCAAGCCGAACGAGTTAGTCCATTTTAACAGCGCTACCTCAAAGAACAAAAATTGTGCCTTTTTTTAATAAGAAAATGTGTATTTTCATTATTATAGTTGCTAAACAAATTATAGATAATAATTATTAAAAAATATTGTATATTCTATTTACTTGTCTATTAAGTCTTATTAGTCAATATATTTATCATAAAATAATTGGGATCTCATGTTGAAGATTTCCTGATTTATTACACATAAATATTTTCAACAATGCATCATAGTTTTAGCCTAATTTTTTATCTCCCAAGGTTTTAATATTAGTATTATAAAAATTTGATTTTAAGTTTAATACACCCGTGCGAAGCACGGGTAAAACCCTAGTTACAATATCAAATCAAATTAATTAAACTTTAGGATCAAAAGAGTTGCATGTCAATGTCACAGAAAGGTTCTCCCTCTCTAATAGAGACTACATATAAGGTTGCATCTAAATAGTTTCAACCTGCACCAAAATAGTTTTTGCCAAAAAGGATGACAAAGCCCAAAACCCAATTCAATTTTAAAAATCTAAAATTCACAATAAATATAACTTTTAGTCAAAATCACAATAATACCTTAAATAATAACAATAAACTACAAAACTTATTAAAAATAAAATCTCCAACTTAAAGACCGACTAATTCGAGAAACACCAATCTCTCATTAACAAAGTCTAACTGAAACCAAAAATGACAATTTTAAGATTTCACCATCAAACGACTCACAAGTGTTTTTTTTGTTTTTGTTAAGTAGTTGGTGATTAAATTTTTTCACTCTTAGTCCCATAGGTGTAGCTCAAATGGTAGTTAACAGATACATTATTTGAGTGGTCAGAGTTCGAACCTCAAATTCTACATTTCTCCACATTTAAATGTGTGAGTCTAGCCACTAGGCTACTTAACCAAAAAAAATATTCACCCTTAAAATGAGTAAATGAAGTGTTTGTAGCTTGAAACTCGATTTTTTTTTTTACTTTCACCACTAGTTTAATCTGATTTGGAGGTCAGTTCTGGGCTTCTAGCATCAAGTGGTTTCAACTCCCTCCCAATCGCAGTTGCGAGGGATCGCACCATGGTCCTTTCTACCAAGTTCAACGTCAATCACCACTGAACTGAACCAACTAACGATTGGTTCGAAACTCGACTTTCGACATATATAATAAATAATGTGATATCTTTATTAACGGAATTAAACCGAGAGGATTTAATAAATTATTACAAAATTAATTAATAATGAATAATTAAGATTGCAACAATTAAGACGACTTATTATCTTCTTACAAAGTGATTTTCTTATTTATTAAGTGGGTTGAAGATAGATTGAAGAACAAGGACAAGGACTACGGAAGAAGAGGGTAACAATAACAACAAACACATTAACACAAACCATAGTATGTGTTACTTGGTCTGATTCCGAGTCTTTCGAGTCTATAAGTTCCATAATAATCGCTTCCTAAAATCCATTTTTCTGATTCTATAAACTGACTTGAGTCAACACAACCAAACACATCACAAAAATGGGTTCGGGAAGCAGAAACTACTCTGCAAATCCGAACGATTACAGGCTTCTAGAAGAAGTCGGTTACGGTGCAAGCGCAACGGTTTATCATGCAATCTACATCCCTTACAACGAAGAAGTTGCAGTGAAATCTCTCGATCTAGATCGATGCAATTCAAATTTCGATGATATACGAAAAGAAGCACAGATCATGAGCTTAATTGATCATCGTAACGTTGTTAAATCGTATTGTTCATTCGTTGTGGATCGTAAACTTTGGGTGATTATGCCTTTTATGGCTCAAGGTTCTTGTTTGCATCTAATGAAAACTGCTTATCCTGATGGATTTGAAGAAGATGCTATTGGATCGATTCTCAAAGAAACTCTTAAAGCTTTGGATTATTTACATCAACATGGTCACATTCATCGTGATGTTAAAGCTGGTAATATTTTGCTTGATTCTAATGGTGAAGTCAAACTATCTGACTTTGGTGTTTCTGCTTCTATGTTTGATACTGGTGATCGTCAGCGTTCTAGAAATACTTTTGTTGGTACTCCTTGCTGGTAATAATTCGTTATCGTTATCGTTGTTTATGCATATTATGTGTTTGTCATATTGTTTGTTTAGTTTATGAATTCGTTGATTATGCTTATTATGTGTTTTTTGAATGAAGGATGGCGCCGGAGGTGCTGCAACCTGGTACTGGTTATAATTTCAAGGCTGATATTTGGTCTTTTGGAATTACTGCACTTGAGTTGGCTCATGGTCATGCGCCGTTTTCTAAGTATCCTCCAATGAAGGTGTGTATCTATTTATCTATGTGTATCTGTTTGTATGTGTGTGAAGGGGAAAATGTGTTTTTTGTTCGATTCAGTTTTTGTCGTTATCGTGTAATTTAAAGTATAAAGAATGTTATTGGTGAAGTGAGGGAGATAGTGACTTGCTACTATAAATTGTTTGTGTTATTATGTATGTAGGTTTTACTCATGACCATACAAAATGCACCTCCTGGCCTTGATTACGATCGTGATAGAAAGTTCTCGAAGGTATGCCTTTTCTTTCTGCCTACACGTTGCATTTTTACTTACCCGAGATACTTCTTTATTACGTATATATGTATGCATGTATGTTTGTGGTTTTGTTTTGTTCGTTCATTAATTAGGGATAATAAGTTATGAGAGTGAAAAGGGGTTTGGATAACGACAAGGTTTTTTAAAACATTCCTCGAATGTAACATCGGCTGCATCGGTCATATTTGATTGTGATCATCTGAATATTGAGGATAACGATGCAATCTCTATTGCGACCACAATTTGTGTTGCATCAGTCATATTTGATTGCGATTATGTACAGTATTACAGATAATGATGCACTCTCTACTGCAATCACCATTGGGGCTGCATCGGTAATATTTGATTGTGATTATCTACAATATTCAGGATAACGATGCAATCTCTACTGCGACCGCGATTGCGGTTGTATCTGTCATATTTGATTTTGATTATCTGCAATATTAAGGATAACGTCGCAATCTCTACTGCGATCGCAATTGGGGCTGCATCTGTCTTATTTGATTGTGATTATCTACAATATTAAGGATAACATGCAACCACGACTGGGGCTGCATCTGTCATATTTGATTATGATTATCTGCAATATTAAGGACAACAATGCAATCTCTACTGTGATCATGATTGGGTCCCATCAGTAATATTTGATCGTGATTGTTATCTACAATATTAAGGATAACAATGCAATCTCTACTGCGACCGCGATTGGGGATGCATCTGTCATAATTGATTATGATTATCTGCAATATTAAGGATAACGATGCAATATCTACTGCGATCACAATTGGGGGCACATTAATCATACTTGATTGCGATTATCTGCAATATTAAGGATAAAAATGCAATCTTTACTGCGATCGCAATTGGGGCTGCATTAGTAATATTTGATTTTGATTATCTACAATATTAATAAGGATAACAATGCAATCTCTACTGTGATCCCAATTGGGCTTCATTTGTCATATTTGATTATGATTATTTGCAATATTAAGGATAACGATGCAATCTCCAGTACAATTGCAATTGGGAACACATTAATCATAATTGATTGCGATTATCGGCGATTATCGGCAATATCAAGGATAACAATGCGAGCTCTACTGCGACTGCGGTTTAAAACGTTGGATATTGTTTCTATATTGAAATTACGATGTGTTGAATTAATAATTATATTAGATTAATAGTATTAGTACTTTAATAGTATTCCTCAAAAAAAGAGGAGTACTTTAATAGTGGTAGTCTAATTAAAGTATTTCCAGTTGTGATCAGTCTTTTAAAGAAATGGTTGCTATGTGCCTGGTAAAAGATCAAACAAAGAGGCCGTCTGTGGACAAGTTACTGAAACACCCCTTCTTCAAACAAGCTAAGCCTCCAGAACTTTCTGTGAAGAAATTATTTGCTGACTTACCACCTCTTTGGACTCGTGTAAAAGCCCTGCAGGTTTGATTTATACACGCTTCAGTGCCTATTCTGTAATTTCTCTTGTTCTGTTACTTTTGCATGACTTCACCAAAATCTTGCAGCTTAAAGATGCAGCTCAACTAGCACTGAAGAGAATGCCTTCTGCAGAACAAGAAGCAATATCTCAGGTAAGCAGATGTTAAATTTTTATTTATCATAAAACGTGGTGTATTGGTTTTAGGAGTTCATGCAAGCATTTTCATGTTACAAGCTATATTTGTCACTTACTTTTCTTTCTCTTGATACTGGTTTCTTTCACTACTAGAAAACTTCATTGTGGAGCTTATTCCAGTCTGGTTGTTAGATACAGTGCATTACGTACTTGAAATGGTAGATGTTTTGATAATTTTCCTAAATTTATTGACAATTTGATCTAAAAGGAAAGAGCTGCCAATTTTTAACTTCTCTTTTTAGTTTATAAATCACAATAATAACCAAGATTGCACATTAATTTGGCCTTGTGATGAAAGTTTGCTATTTTAGTAAATGCTTTTGCAAAGACAATTTCTAGAAGCTCTGCTATAAAGAAAAAAATCTGCGGCGAACTTTATTTTCCTGCTTTCTTTCCTTGGAGAATATCCAGATTTTTTTTTCTTATCTTTAACACAAGTTTTTACCTTCTGCTTTCACGTCAAAGCCCTATACTTTTTTGGCCAAGCACCTAAATTATAATTAACGAATAAATAAAAGTACTTTTCGTACAAACAGTCTATGTGCATATATCACGGTAATTTTGAGAAGATACAAGGTGTAGTTTTTGTAAAATTATGGTTCGGCAAACCCACCGTGATACCAAACATTAATTATAGTATATAGTCTAGTCTATATAGTCTATAAACAAAGGGGAGGGATTTTAGGCTATTGGTCTCAATCCCAAAAATGTTTTTGGTTTTCAATTGAGTTAGAGAGATAACCTATCTTTTGAAAGTTTGTCATTTTAAAGCTTCAGTGACCATCTATTGAAGTGTGCATTTTTCTTGCAGAAAAGAGAAAAAAACATTGTTGCTTTTATAACCATCGAAGTCTAATCCATTTATGTATTTCCCTTTCTAGAGTGAATATAAGCGAGGAGTTAGTGCGTGGAACTTTGACGTTGATGATTTGAAAGCTCAAGCTTCATTGGTATGAACTATAGTGTTTTCAGATCATTTCTGATTATACTTGGCTGTTTTTGCTTTGTATGGTTAGAACTAATATCTGATGATCTTACTAGGTGCAGGAAAATGATGATATTGCAGAGATAAAGGAAGAAGAGGAAAACAAGTTCTTCATTTCCAGCAAGGTTGGTTGAACTGTTCTAAACTTTCTTTGTCATAAGAATAAAACACCATGCCTTTTTCCACTCGGTGGATTCCTAAGTTAGCTACTTAGGTGCCACAAGGTCTTATAACAAATCCTGTGTTGTGATTTCTTACTGTAAAATTAATCTACAAATTTTTTTGTTAATTGTAATCACAGGATACAAGTACTTCCCAGCTTAATGTGGAGAAGAGGAATTCAGATAACTCCCAACAAGATGACTTCACGTTACAAGTAGGTGACAATGACGTACCACAGAGTGATAAAGTAAATGGATCAATTGCTGAGGCAACAACATCTACTTCAGAGAAGGACGTGGGAACAAGCAAGATTAAAACTCAGCCAGTCAAATTTGGTAAAACCCAAAGCGGGCCGCTGGTGCCTGGCACAGTGCTTGGTCATTATTTACCCGAAAGAGGGCGTCTATTTGAAAGGTATGTTACATATTTCATATTATATCTTTGTTTTTTGTTCTTATATTGGGTCATATTTGGTAATTTTAGAGAGAATTTAATGAAAAGGAAAGGGATAGAATAAAGTGCAAGGGAAGGATGAAAAGTAAAGCATTGTCTTCCCCATGTTGAACGTTAATGAGGAAACAATCAATAAGGTTATGTCACGAATCTAGGTAAGAGAATGAAAAATTGGTATAAACAAAGATAAGGAACATTTTTTGGATGATTTAAAATAGATGGAAAAAAGTTCTATTTGAAGGGTTTCCTCTCCCAGCAGAGCCTTTGCATAGTTCACTCAGCGTGACCAAATCTGAATGATACTGATATCTGTACCCTTGCACCTTCCATTTATTTGTCAAACTCGTTAGCTGACTGGACTAACTGTCTCTGACTGGTTTTCCAGTCTGTTGTGTCCTAACAATGCCACACCCCCTTGAAATTCAACATTGTCCTCAAAGTTACAATTTGGAAACTGGAAATTTAGGAAACTCTGCTCAACCTTGTGTGTCCATTCTAATCTACATTGCTCCAGGAACAGTAAGAGACTACTTTATTCTATCAACCTGGGCTTGGCCCTTGCATGTCCAATATCCAAATATGACCTCACCTTAACAAGTTTCATCACTAAAACCAATTTGGACCCGGTCAACAATCAAACACTCTTTGCAGAATGTCAATTCTGTCCCTTCTCCTTCTCTAGAACCCACTTCTTTGCACCAGCATGATGGATTTGTCAGCATCGGTTGTGGACTTGTGGTGGCCGGTGGGGGCATAGCCAAACTCCTTGTAACGTGAATCTCCATAGTAGCTTTACAAACACTTTGATCTAGCAGTGCAGGTAGTAGACTGACTGGACTAAACCTAGAATTTTCTGGCCACTGAGAAGTACTTCCACCCATGCGTCACTACAGTAAACAGAATAGGCCGTTTGAGCAATTAATGTGAGAGCTCTATTTCCCATTTTCATATGAAAGCTAAGAATAGGCCCTGTATGGCGCATGCTTGTAGCCATTCAATGACAATGTGCTTTGAACTTCGTATGACTCTGTGAGTGGCAGCAGCATCATGCCGCTTAACATGAGAAGAACTGTCTGAGTTGATGAAGTCAACACCAAGTTGAGTACTTACCCCATCCAATAGATGGATGACAGACCAGCCATATGTCCAGTTTCCACTTCCTGCCTGTCTGATCAATAGTGCTGCAAGCCTTGTTTGAACTTCAAGTGCTTGGCTTAGCTCAACACTTTAAAACCCTTTAGTTTAAGAAGTGAACAAGATTGCAAAACTATATACACACACACTTGACTGGGCATTCTCCACTTTGGACTTGCAGCTGACAATGTGGAACTGGAAAATAATTAAGTTTTCAAGTTATTGTATTATTTATTTTAATGGTTAATGGTGATTATTGCAGATAATAAGTTAGAAAATACATTTAATAAACCCATAGGCAAGGTGATCAATTTTTCACTTTATTTTTTATCGAGTTCTTGTGAAGTTTAAAAGTCTACCTTTCTGGAGGATGTGTTTTCCAGAGAATCCTCTTGTTCACTTTTATCTTCATTGGGTTATTTTAAGTATACAATGTAACTAGTTTAATTTAAAGTTAAAATAAATAAAGCTAACGTTTATTGTGGGCCTCTTTCCAATTTATCAATTTATGCTTATTGGTGATTGAGGTGCTGATGTTCCAGTTTAATTTGCAATGCTTTGCTACTTTTAGGTTTGAGAATGAAAATCAGTTATCAGGTGAGAAAAGTAATCGGGATATGCGACGAGCTCCAAGCTTTAGTGGTCCATTGATGCTTCCAAATCGAGCTTCAGCAAACAGTTTGTCGGCCCCAATAAAATCCTCTGGAGGTATTTCAATTATCATTTGCATTGTAAGCTACGTTTGCAAGTTCTGGTATTTTTTGAAGCAGTCCTGTTAAGCGCTTACTTGGTTTTGATTTTTGTTCACTTGGTTTTGATGTTTGTTCCACCAACACTTGCTAGGATTCAGAGATTCCTCAGATGATAAATCTAAGGCTAATCTAGTGCAAATTAAAGGGCGGTTCTCAGTGACATCAGAAAATTTAGATCTGGTGAAGGTATTTTTTCTTTTCAATCCAATAATTGATTTGTCCCTATCAACAACTTTAACCGACTTCATTTGTTACACAGGATATTCCTGTAAGTTCTGTTTCACGCCGATCTCCACAGGCTCCACAGGTTAGTTGATGGTCTAATTGATTATTGTCAGTAATTTATGTTCTTTACCCCTGTCATCTCATTTGATATTCTCTTCCTGTTACATTACATATAGGATTCTTCACCACTGAGGAAATCTGCCAGTGTTGGTGATTGGATGTTGGATTTCAAACAACAAATGGTTTGTAACTTACCATTTGTTAGCGAGCTTTCTTATTTATACTAGTTTTTGTGAATATTTGCGTCTTTGGTGGTTAAAGAGTATCTAGGATGTTTCATTGACTATTGTATTTGTTTGATACATGATGGTTTTCTATCTTCTGTTGGATGCATTTTCTCTTCAGCCAATTGGACAATCTTCCAATGATCTTGCAAGCATGAATATTCCTACATCAGTTATTGTGCCTCACCTTCACAATCTTTTCCAACAGACATCTATTCAACAGGTGGGTGAAACTGAAGTTTAAGAAGTGACATATAAGTTGCTTGTGTGTTTCTGTTGGAAAACTGATAATGTAACTTCACCAATTTATAATCTTATTGGAGATTCTGTTTAATTCCAGGATCTTATAATGAGTCTGTTGAGTAGCTTGCAAATTACTGAGGCAAATGATGGTGAGTGAAAGATTTTTCATTATGTTGGTCATTATTTTTTCTGTATGGCAATGATTACATGACCAGTGCATTTAATATTTCAGCTCTTCAGAATGGAAAGATGCCACCAATACCTCGCAGTCCAGAGAATAATGGCACTGTAAGCAAATTTTCATTTCATTTAGTCCCATCACTTGTATGCTTAATTATTCTTAACTATTGCGTATGTCAATATTTAGCCAAGCACTTGTTAGTTCTGTTGGGTGACATAACCCACACATAGTAAAACATGGTTTTTCACGAGCTTCATTTTTCCCCCAAATGTTTTATAGGTTGATACTACAGCTTCAGAGAGAGAACTACATTTGCTGTCCAAAATTTCAGAACTTCAGTCTCGGTTAGTTATAAGCTTGTGAAATACTTTTTGAGTAACCTTTCTCTTTGACTTCAATAAAGCTCACTTGGTCCTTCTGTTTTATGTTAACAGGATGATCAGTTTGACAGATGAACTTACTTCTGAGAAGTTGAAACACATGCAGGTAAGTTACTCTACAAGTTCTTATAATTCATCATCATGCTTGATTGTTTCTTCAGCCTTTTGAAGTTCTTGCTTGCATAGTTGCATTACATATATGATCTTCAACTTGGTTACTTGGAGAATTTAGGTTAAAACCTTGAGGGCTTGTTTGGCAGATAACAGATATAATTGGATAAACTATTATTATATACAATATTATAATCCATTATTTGGTATTCCAATATGACAAGTCAATACCATCCATCACCTTATTAGCTAAAACTTTTCCCCAAGGCTTAAGGCTGAGAGTTAAAAACTAACAAATAGGACAAGGTTATATGAAAATGTAGCTTTATAATTCAGTACATCTTTATTAAATTTATATATTTTAATCTTAAATACTTTGTTAAACACTATAAAGTTAGATTTCTTATACAATTTCTATTAATTAATATAGTAAAAAATTGAACAATTTAGTTTATCCCTTTTGACAGTTGCAACAACAAGTAGCCGCTCACTACAGCCAGCAACAAAACGGGGAAAGAGAGGAAGGTGCATGAGTGCCGATAACAATGATAGTCTTTAGTGAAGTAAGTATATACACCAAGGGGAGTGCTGATAAATTATAAGGTGCACTCCATTCTCTCCCTCTGCTGAAGGGGCTTTGCTTTTTGATGGTTGATAAGAGTCATGTATCTTCTCCTGTCCAGGTTGCCTTGTTTTCAACAGGCCTTTGTAACAATCTTAAAACCCGGCAAGTGAAAATGAGCAAACTGATCTTTCAAGGTTAATCTCATTATTTATTTCATTCAAGATTCAGATGTATATAAGATTCTCTTTTGTGTCATACTGCAATCTGCTAAAGTGCAGATCAATTAGGAACTCAAGTTAGGGGGACACAACCCCAAGGGAAAAGTAACATCCCTACTTATTATGTTGTTTATATAATAATTATTCCTATATCGGATTTGAGTTTGTATAGGTTTATTGTATTTTGCCTACCGAATAATATTAGGTTTTGTACCCAATGAATCAAATCAACTTAGTTAAATGGTTTTCAACTATTCAAATCAAGTACATTTGGTTTCATATTGAATTATATTAGAATTGTTTTTACTCTTTTTTTTCTTCTTTCTTTCGTGTGTTAACTCTATGATACTTGAGGAAAGAGGTCCTAGTAATTTGAAGTTCGATCAAGAGGTAAGTACTAAGTAAAGTTAGGCAATAATTGTTTCATCTAAAAATCGAACTTGAGTTCTCTCTAACTATCCGTCTTTATGTGGAATTCTTAACCACTTGAGTTTCATCACATAGTTAGAACTGACTTTACTTTGTTAAACATTATTTTATTGAAAATTGAAAATACATTGTTTTTTAGCTTTTGTTATAAGAAATTTATTTTGCTTGAACATTGAAAGCGCAAAGTGTTTTTTAGTTTTTGTTATACAAAATTGATTTTGCTGAAAATTGCTAGTACAAAGTGCTTTTTAGTTTTTGTTATATGGAATTGATTTTGCTTTCCAATATGTTTGACTAGAAATGATGAAAAATAGTTCTCAGTATATCTTAAATGGTACATAAAAGTTTGTAAAAAGTTTTTACAAACTTAAATGGTACTAAAAACATTTGATATGCCGGAGCGCGGGTTCAGATATGCTTGCAACTTTCCACTGCTCAACATTTAGTTACATGAGTCTTACAGCTATGCTCTCAAGAATATTTTTTTTAATGAAAATAACTTGTGTATGATGAAAGAGTATTTTATTTGTTTTTCGCTTTTAACTTGGCTCTGCTAGGGTTTGGTTTTTTCCTAGTGCCGCCGCGAAGGTTGTTTGACTAGGCTGTCTTTCTCCTTCAAGAGGAGAGTTTTCTTCTAATGTGGGTAGATTTCCACCTTTACTTTGGCAATGGGTTTTCTGTTTTTAGTTCAAGAACCTTCTTGGTTGCTCTTGATTTGTGATTTCAATTTTGGTGGCTGGCAGTCCACCCACCCCTCCTCTTCCTGCATCCAGCCGACCCCCACCAAAACCCCCTCCCCTATCTCTCTATATCGGTTTGAGTATTTATTTATGTTTTCCTTGTGTTTGTTAGATGTTTTTTGGTGAGATCAATTTTTCTTTCTCTTGGTAGTTTTAGTATATCCTATTTCAACCATTCTTCTTGTTCTTATCTGAATTTTTTCTCAACTATTGATGTGTACGATTGACTCAAGCTAGGTGCCATGGGTTCACATGTTTTCATTTTTTCAGCTGGTGTTTGATGGTTTTGGAGACATCGCAACTTGTTGTGCCTGAACAATGCGACTTGGTCCTTAAGTCGGCTATCCTTTAACATCCGAGCTATGGTCGAAACTTTTAGAAACTGCTTCTCCCCCGCTTCTAACGAAGGGTTTGTTCAAAGACATATCAAGTGGAACCACGCTAACTATTTCTGTGTCATTCTTAATGTGAATGGAAGTTGTTTCGATTCTCTCGTTCGATCTGGATTTGGTCAGTATTATTAGAAACACTTTCGGCCACTACCTTGCAGGCTTCATTCAAGGTGATCCGACATTTTGCTCACTGAACTACATGCTATTTACAAGGGCCTCTTATTGGCCAAAGACATGTGTATCGATGAACTTGTTTGCTACTCTAATTCTTTACAGTGTCAACCTCATCAAAGTTCTCCATGTCAAGTATCATATTCATGTTGTATTGATCCAAAATATAAAAGAGTTACTCTCTCAAACCAATGTTTCCCTTTATCACACACTTAAAGAGGGGAATCAATGTGCGCAGATTTCTTCGTAAAACTTGGAGTCTCCTCAAATGCCGATTTCTTGCTCATGCTCCTCCTCCATAAATCGTTCGTGATGTTCTTAGAAACGACGCAATGGAAATCTTCTACCTTCGTGAATAATTTTTCTTTTCATTTCTTTTTTCTTTAGCTTCCTTACCAAAAAAAATCCAAGGCTTCGCTAGATTTCATTTACTATATAGACATGGTCCTTGACAAAGGGTGTAATTTCTAGCCACCAAATTTTCTGACAAAAAACATAATAATAAATATGTATTCCGTCATAATGATAAATATTAAAGTAAACTAGTAATGATAATCATAAAACATATTTTTTAACCCCCTCCCAATCGCAATTGCGGAAATGAAACGTATGAAATAACTATCGGTCATTATGATTCGATTTTGTTAACCATGTGATGTGCCTTCTCTGTTATTAATCTTCGCCGCACTGCACATGAATGATAAGCGCAAATATATGAAATGACAATAATAGACCATTCCCACTTCAAATCCTAAACTTTATAGTATAAACAAATATGCCAACTGGCCATGTTCAAATTATTAATCATGTACATGAACTTGTCTCCATGACCTTTTTTCCTATCTTATAATTTATGATTTCATATGTCATACCATTATCATATTGTGTTGTGTGTAAAATTTATTAATATTCCATTAAAATTAATAATAAACCATGTAAAATTTATCAACATGTATGAACAATCAGAAAATTTACAAACCAAATTATTGAACTCAAGTGATTAATATGTTTTATTAAATAACGGATTATTCGAGAGAATTAGAGTTTGATTTTCAGGTAAAATAATCTCTTGAGTCAGATTTTACTTATCTCAAGACCGAACTCCAAATTACTATTGCATCTTCCTCTAAAAAGTGGAGGCTTAACACTGAAAAAAGAAAAGTAAATTTACAACAAAATCTAGAGTTATATCAAACATTACCCTTAATGTCAACACCAATAGGATCAAAATTTTCCCTCTTTACATTATAGTACAATATAAAATAGATAGGACAAACAAGTAAATTGACATTAATATCCCTGACAATTTCATATACTACTTTTTTTCATATACTTTATTAGCATTATACTAGTATTATTATTATTTATAAATGTTCCAATCGCCAGATTCAAGCCAATAAAAAGTCCTCCTTGTTGGGTCCTAAATCTAAGAAAAACAATAGAATCCAAAATGGCCAGTCATAACAAGAACTGGTTCTTGGTTTCTCTCTTGCTCATTATATTGCTTCAAATCCAAACCAAAGTGTTCTGTTTTCAATACCAAGTTGGAGATCTAAATGCTTGGGGTATACCTACCTCAACAAATTCACAAGTCTATACCAAATGGTCCAAATTTCACAACTTCACCCTTGGAGACTCACTTTGTAAGTACATTTATAAACTCCCTCCGACTATTATTATAAATAAATATTCATTTTTCGGATTCATTGAATAACTGATATATCTGATTTTACTATTTTACAATATGTAGTGTTTCTATATCCACCAAGTCAAGATTCATTGATTCAAGTAACACAAGAATCATACAAGAGTTGCAATATTAAAGATCCAATATTGTTTATGAACAATGGTAACTCTTTGTTTAACATAACATCAAAAGGTGATTTTTATTTCACAAGTGGAGTAAATGGTCATTGCCAAAAGCATCAAAAGATTCATATATCTGTTGGAGGAATTGGAAATGTTGATGATGATGCTAATAGTCCAAGTTCATTGCCTGCAAATGGACCCTCTTATCAAAATGCATTTGGAAGCATTCCAGTAGCTCCTTCTACATCAAATTCACATCATTTAACTTCAACTTTTCATGTTCTTATTGTTGGATCTATCATATATGCAATGTTCTTTGCTTTAATGTAAAAGATGAGTCATAAATGTTTATTCTTAATTTTGTTTACTTTGGATTCTTTTTGTCAATGATTTGAATATGTAATTCTTTGTGGTTAATTTCATTTTTTTGAAAGTTACTTGTTCCTTGATTTTGGAACAAACAAGGGCCTACCTTATACTATATGGTAATGTTAAAGCAAATTAAAATGTAACAATGTGTTTTTTTTTTTCCATTTATTATTATGCAGGAATTTTGCATAAATTTGGTGCAACCTCAACCATAATTTTGTGCCCATTAGAATTGACTTTGCTGAACTGGCAGAGCTATATATCTTTTGAGTTGGAAAATAATAGTAAAGAATTTTACCGTGAATTAGTTGGTTGGGACATTATATATGCATAAATTGAGGTTTGAACTCGCAATTCTCTACTTATCGAGAGGTGAATTTTTTTATTGTTTTTTGGTTTACAATGAGCTGATGATCGAACTCATGACTAATTGACAAAAAATAAAATAAATTATTCATCTCATTTTAATACTCTTTAAGACCCTCTTTACAAAATATCAATAAAAATTAGTCTATTTGAATCATGTTATAAACTAAATAATCAATTTTTGTTGTTACATATATTTTTTATAAAAAGGACTGAGGTAGTAATATGTTTAGAAATCAAATTGATATTCTTTTCCACAAACTAAATCGTCATAGCCAACTAAGTCAAACATATTATTTTCTTTAGACGATATTTGGATTGATGAAATAGAATGAAACAGTGCAAAATAGAATAAAGCGGAATGAAGTAGAATGAAAGACAAATTTCATTAAATTGTGCAACATGTGACTTGGTATATGACCTCTTAAAAAGTTTTATGAGGGGCTCAAAAATATAAATATATGATATTAGTAAATTAGAGGGTGCAAAAACTAATTATATTACAGCAAATAGTAAGGTCCAATAATCAAGCCCAATAGAAAGATTTATATTACAAAATGATCATCCTAAGATGAGAATCTCGTGGCTATTGAGAACGAATCAAATCAGATGGTTTTATTTCTCAATCTTTTCGACCTAGGTTCTGCAAAAAAAAGTCATTAAAGATCGAGAAAAATTGGTCAATTATAAATCGGTCATTAAAGATTTATGTTTTTTATATAATTTAAGTGATGACACATGTCACCACATTATTGTTAAGATATAGAGCAAGACTAAAAACATGTTTGAGCAAATAAATAAATAAACATAGCAAATAATAAAAAATGTTAGAGCAAGCAAATAAAAACACAAGTTAGTTAAGATTTATGGGTTCTTGCTGCCATCTAAAGAAATATAATAGGAGAATTTATTGGATATTGACATGATAACACATATCATGTTATGTATTTGGTGCACACATGATAAAAAAGATGAAATTATTATTTTATCATATCTTATGTTTGGTACACACTTGATACTGACATGATAAGATAAATGTTTATTTAAATGAAAACATTATTCCTATAAAACACTTACTTTTTTTTTATAAAAAAAACAATTTTATATTTTCAATTTTTGTTTTTTGGAAACAATTTTATATTTTCAATTAGAATAAAATAAAATAAGTAATTACAAAATTATCATTTGAAATAATTGAAAAAAAAACACATAAAAAAACATAAAATAATAAGAACGTATCAATTAATATTTTTTAAAACAAGTAGATAAAGATTAGTATACAGTGAGGAACTCCGTCAAAAAAAAAAAGTATGCAGTGAAGAATCGAGCAGAAGGTATACAGAGAAATTCTTATATAGGTACAACCCCAAATAAAAATTATTTGGACACACACATAAGTGGAAAAATTTAAATGTAAAACAATTTAGTCACATCATATAACATCACTTCATCATCTTTTTAATTAATTTTTTCAAATTTTTGTATGTGTGCCTAAATTAAATTATTTAGGTTTGTGTCTAAGTAAGTATATCTCCAGGTATACATCCATATTAATACGTATTAGTAAGATATATTAATAAATTATATATACCGCAAGATATGTACAAAAAAAATAACGAATGGAAAATCATGAAAATGCATCCAGCGGGAATCGAAGTGAGGGACAATGAGATATGATTAGTATATCCTATCAAATTGCTAACCCAACTCAAATTCAGGATAAGAATTATATCTAGAGAGACAAAATATGATAAGATTCAGGATTAACTTATCATATCCTGCCGTGTCACCAAACACTGGATTGAGACATGATATGATACAGTTATTCTATCATGTCTCTTATCATGTGCACCAAACGGACCCTAAATGGAATGAGTTCTCCATTTATTTTTTTCAAATTCAAATAATTGTGGTGAATTTAAAACAACATCAATAATATTTGAGTAAACCAAATTTTAAAATTCGTCAAATACCACTTGAAATTTGGAAATAGGCAAATACCTCCCTGAAATTATAAAAAGTTCAATTAAATTACCCCTGACGTGGACTCTGACCGGTAGTGTCAGAGAGCAATTTGATTGACTTTTTATAGTTTCAGGGCAGTATTTGCCTATTTCAAAATTTTAAGGGATATTTAACGAATTTTAAAATTTCAGGGGCGTGTTTGAGAGTTTAGTCTTTAAACGAGTGAGAGATTAGAGAGGAGTGAAAAAAAAAGGAAAAAAATGAAAAACACGTTGTGGGTCACACAACCAACTTACCCAATAAGCTTAGATCCTCAAAACTAAAACTTACACAAGGAAAAAGACTCATTTTCAACACAATCATAGGACAGGTACCTATAATTCAATTTCAAGTTGCAAAAAAAAGATATTTTTTCTTCATATTGATGTATGAGTATGATTATGATATGCTTTTGGTATTGTTGTTGACAATTTTTATAGCCACGTTCCTGAAGAGTTTGAGTTGATAAAAGCTTTAATATGGAGAATTTGATTGAATCCAGATTGTACTTTTGCTTTAATTGTAGAAACCATGTTGCTCTTCATGATGATATCATTTCAAAAACATTTCAGGTGGATCATTCTTACCTTTAAACAATCTACCATGATATGATTATTGGAATTGGAATAGTTTTAGTTTACTTGTTTAGATTATTATTATTACTAGACTTATTTAACATGTAAATGTGAAATTACTCTTATAAGTTTTAAAATTCGGACTTAAACCGACTTGTAAGGTTACGGGTGCCTCCTGCCAAGGGCCGGAACATGATGTAGTGGTCTGATAGCGGGTGACTAAGTAGATTTTGGATTGACTTTGATACCGTTTGAAAATTTGGATTGAGCTTAACTCAACCATACATCTCCTACTTATAATGCGAGGGATGTCTCATGCCCAGGGCTTTGTGTGACCTGAGTAGTCCAACAATAATAAGTGGTTTAATGGATCTTGTATAGACTCTCAAACCATAAGAAAATTTGAGTAGGATGTCTCCCGCCCAGGGCAGGAGCGTGACCTGAGTGGTCCAATGGTGAGTGGCTCAATGAATCTTGAGAAGACTCCGTTTCAAAATCTAAGTTAGGTCTAACTCGATATCTCCCAGATATAATCTCAATTTCAGACCACATCTCATTTGTGGGACTCTTATGTTATATCTGTTGGATTTCAATTTGATTTATTTATAGTAACATGTTCAGACAACAAATTGGTGATTCCAAGGTTATTTATAATTTCAGGGAAGAAATGGAAGAGCTTTTCTATTTTCACATGCAATGAATGTTACAATAGGGCCAAAAGAAGACAAGGAACTGATGACAGGTCTTCATACAATTGCTGATGTCTTCTGTTGTGACTGTGATCAGGTGCTTGGTTGGAAGTATGAAAGAGCCTATGAAGAAACTGAGAAATACAAAGAAGGAAAATACATACTTGAAAAGTCTAAAATTGTTAGAGAAAATTTATAGAAGAAGCAACTACACTACAACATTATATAATTTTTATCATTGAATTTGGATTCAATTATTGATTTTGATTTTTCAATCTAAAATCAATGATAAAAATTATGTAATGATGATTTTATAATACTAGTATTTCATAGGCATGGTAATGGAATATTGGAATAAGTGGAAGTGATGTCGTGTTGGTTCTGGTTACGATGAATTTCCCAAAGATATTGAACAATGAGCTCTCATTTTAGCTCATTTGATAACCATGAATTTGCTGTCTTTGGGACCACTAGGGCCAAGAAAGAACCTTATTTATAAATGCTGGTTTCTTTTGAGGGAAACAAGGTTGATTGATGTTTAATTCCATTTGTCAATAATAATATCAATTAAGATTTGGAATTAACGGAGTTTGATGCTTAATTTTGATATTCCTCGTCAAGTTGGATTATCACTTCTGTGCAAATCAAATGCAATGAGGATAACTGTACTTTATTCACAATACTTTGAAATAAATTTTAATAAAGTTACTTCAAGTACCAACGAACGATATTTTACAGAATAAAATTTTCTCACTTTTCCACACTAAAGAATGAAATGAATGATTCGGAGGTTGATTTTCAAAGAGTTTTGCAAAACAAAGACACAATTTCCGTATGCTTTTAACATGCAGAGTGTTTCCTTTTCTAAAGAAACTTGTGTCTCTTACCCGAAAAGAAACAACAAAACGAGTAGCATTAGCATGTTGTAGAGCTGTCGAATATAAGAGAAAAATTTCAAACTATTCTCTCTTAAAACTAACGGTGCTGGTACGGCCATTTTGGCACCTCAACCACATAACAAGTAGCATTATCATTATACTACAACCAACCAAGAAAGTAGCATGATGCGGGTACACCACAGAACAATGGTATGGTAGACAAAAGCTTGCCTGTCCACTCCATCGATCAACACCCACCTCAACATCGTTCTCAATAACCAAAACCATATTATTTGGAAACAGAGTATATTATATATCATTATACTAAAATCATCTCCATGTAAAGCTATATGCTTGATTCAATGGAAAATAAGAGAAGCAAAAAACTACGGTAACCACAGTAATCTATTATATCTAACATTATAAAGTTCATCAAGTCAATTTTTTTAACAGAGAAATGAGACACCAGAGTCCCCTATCTGCAAGTTTGCCAAATTCTATCCTCATGAGCTGAGCTCCACAAACAGGCTGGCCTGAGGATGCAATCCAGCTTCCTTTAATGACTGTGTCAATTTTTCTTGTCCATAAACAACCCGAGGAAAATTAGAGACTAGGCTGTAACTCTCGGCTTCTAACAAACCCAATGAATCAACATAGTCATACAAAGATTGAATTGTCACTGTGCTGTTGAACCTCCTATCCTTGCGTACACCATTTGGAAACCGTACCAAAACCTAATAATTTTGATTGGAAATGCAAAAAACAAAACAGAGATGTCATCGAAGTTAAAACATAATAAAACAAAAACTAAGCTGAAAAAATGAGAAACTACGGGAGTAAAGTTAAAAAGTGAAGCCGTATATGAATTGAAGTTAAGACCTCACATACAAGTGAAACTAAATATATGAATTAGTGGAACAAGCCATGTTACAGAGCAAAACCACTGCATGAGAAAAATTAAATCTTGGTGAGATCTTTATATACTTTACCTGTGTAACATTAGGTCCTTTTTCAGGTTCTTCACCAAGAGACTGAGCTTTCTCTTCACGTAATTTAGCTAATGCTGCTTGTTTCTCTGCAGCTTCCTGCGCTGCTCTTTCACGTGCCTCTTCTTCTTCCTTGAGCTTTCTCTCAGCTTCAGCAGCTTCCCTTGCAAGACGTTCTTCTTCTTCTCTTCTCTGTCGTTCCCTAGCCTGGACATACACACAGCATTATTCTACTACAACAATAACAGTGCCAAGATTTTCCAAATAAATGCGGAAGAAAGGGAAGAAGTTCAGAACAGGGAAAAACACATGGAAAAGTGACCACAGAAAACTGGCGTGACAAATAACCATACACTACAAAAACATACTTGATCAGCTTCTAGTGCAGCCCTGTATGCAGCATCTTGCTCCTCCCTTAAGCGTGCATTATTACGCCTTTCTTCTGCATCAAGCCTTGCTGCAACAAGAACTGGGGAACTTTCTTCAAGCACTCTCTGAAGTACCACTAACATCTCCTCGGGGGATTTTGGACCTTCAACCTGGATTGAGTAAAATAGATTGATAAAATAATTTACAATCAGACTGCTTTATAAACTACAATACTTAATACTTTGCACATCAATTAAGTAAGACAATGACGAATATAATATCAATAAAACATGAAAATAGTACAGTCTCGAATCTCAATTGAAAAAGGTACTAATGATATTGAACCTATACACTGCTACCATGATGTCATTTGTGGCATAACCATTTGGCACCACCAATTAAAATCTTCCTCATAATCCCCAACATTTCATAACAAGTGAGAAGGAAGAAAATACTTTGAAGTGACAAAGGACCAAGCCGAGCAACTTGAAAAACACAACAATGGAGTCTTATCCTACTAGATGAGATCGACTACATGAATCAAACAGTTTACTTAAAGGAACTGAATGGCAATGACATTTTCATACATCAAGTAAATCTACACGTGGCAAGTAGAAAACACCAGGTTTTGCTATACGATAAAGGAGAAGATACTTGCTATAAGAGAATGTTTCCCATGGTGATTAATTTGATCGATGGATCTAGCCGTGGAAAGCATATTCCAGATAAAAAATGGAAATCAGGGAAATCATTCTATTCAGCGTCACTATGGAGATGGACTTCTTACCCGCCACAATATCAGAAAGTGGTTATCCCAACAAACAAAAAATAGATACTGCAAATGATGTTTCTTTGTCATCATTTGCCTGTCACTATTCATTTCTTCGACAAGAAAGCAGACAAGCAACATTAAAACTTCAAATTAACACTTATGCATTGAGCTTTACTATAAGCAGTTAACCTCATTATTTTTTCTTTTTTTAATACATAAAACCTCCCTAGTCCCTATGGACTTTTCCATCTATATTTTATAACAGAATCTGAATATAATTGTCCCACAAGTGCTGAGAGACTAAAAGGCTAAATCTATCTTTGTTTGAATTTGATCTCTCATAACTTATCAATTATAACCATATTATGTATTCACCTTGTATATCTTACAACAAATACACAACTTTTTACCAACAATCAACATACAATCTTAATGAATCACAATGACAAAGATCAACACACCCACATAGACAAACACACATATTGGGGGGTTCCCGTTACTTCAAGAGTAAGTCTTGTTAAACTTCTTCAGCGTCTGAGTTGAATTTTATTAATGCATCGGCTGAATCAAAATTTCTCTGATACTTCATAAAATTTTATTTTAACATAAAATATATTTTTTTAACTATAAGTACATATCAACTATAGATTGCATACACATGAATGTAACTTATCTAAAATTTAGTGTGCAAGATCATCATGTTAATACTATATTATTCAATATTCAGATTTGTTACATGTGTTCTACAAGAGATCACCAAGCAAAGTTAGACATCCTTATGGAGTGAATAGATTTTCACTTGTGTGTGTAGAAACCCACATGCTTGATGCAACAGGTGTATGATATGACTCGGATACAGGGATAGGAGAATGACTAAAAAACCCAAGATATGAAACAACCTAAATATATTAACACAAACTTCCAAAAAAATTATATTACATAAATGTTTAGCAATGAACTATACATGAACTTTGATCCCTATAGTACTGGATACATCTCAGTACACCAATACACTCCGATATGCAGTTGATACGTATCGGAGACATTTATTTAAATAAATAAATCACTATACGTGGTAGATTCGTCATCAACATGCCGATGACACACATCCAAAAACTCTGGCATCGAATAATGGAACTGATAGGTTGCGTTAGCAACTTCGGATTTGCAATCAGAAACAAGGGTGGTGTACAAAAATAAGAAGAAAAGAAAACGATGTATACGGGTAAAGATTAAAGTAGAAAGAATACCAATGAGGAGTAACTTGGTATTAGAACTCCCAGTAGATGAGATATGAATAGTACAGACGAACAAGAGTTAAGGTAGGTAGGATAGAATGGCAGAAAATTGAAGGTGTGCATAGGGAGTCACTGTAGAGATACAAATGGTGGACGGTGGCATGTTCAGTGAACTTCTGTGCCAAAGGAGGGCCAATCGATCGGAAAAATTCATACTTCTAAACAGAGACAAAAAACCTGGGGAATTGTGGGGATGATGGCAGATGCTACAAGAAGAGAGGACGAGAAGGCTGGAAAGGACGGAAGGTAAAATAAAACCTAAATATTCAAACTTTTAAAGGAGAAATACTTACTTTTTCAAAGGGGTGTGCATAGTAAGTACAGATCAAAGGACATGGATGACACTGCAACTTATCCAAATACTAATTATAGAATTGAGTCAATCTTTTTCGATATTTTGTTGAAAAATATTTGAATACTTTATTAGTTTATTATCATCACACGTATTGATAAGCAATATGCCAAAGACAGAAATTTATAAGAATTAAAAACATCATACTCATTTCCTCTGTTTTATCCACGACAAACATATCATGCAAAAGAAATTTCTACTCAAAACTTAGCATAATTAGGTTCACAAGTGCGAAATAATAACGCAGGCTCCATCAGACTAAAATTGTACTTTGGGGGATAAGGAGCTTTAACCTTCTTTTTTCCCCTCTCCTTTTCCTTTACAAATCCCTACCACTCCAACCAAAATTTGAGTGAACTAATTAACCCAAAACACACTTTGTACTCATTTCACAAAAAAACAATTTTAACCACTTATAATCAGAAGCATAATCTAAACATACATAGCATCCCATTAATCCATTTGCCTCAATTTATTATGAAATTGACACATGAAATTGACACATTTTATGAATTCATCACATCCTTCTATTCTATTCCTATCTTCAATCTTCCACACCCACACACTATAGTCAACTCAGAATTGCCAATTGGCATGAGTCGCTCAAATCTTATAGTGAGTTCAACTTCACATAAGAATTTTGTAATTGGATAATTCATAAGTTGTTTTTATTAATTATCTTAATCTTGAGACATGTTTTAGCACATGTGAATTCCGAAACACAATTCATCTAAACTTTTAAGTAAAGAGTAAAGGTCCATTTGGCCCAGCTTTTTTTAGAGCTTATGCAAACAGCTTATGCAATATAAATTAGGTTTTATGCTATTTTATAAGTTCACACTGGTGACAATTGTAATTTTATAAGCTATTTTATCATAAACTACCTTGACAAACTTATAATAATATATAAAAATTGCATAAGCTGTTTGCATAAGCTCTAAAAAAAGCTGGGCCAAACGAGCCTTAAATCAAACTAAATTTGTACTTGGGGATAGGTAACTTTAACCTTTTTTTCCTCCCCTTTTCCTTTACAAATCCCTACCACTTCCAATCCTTATCATCTGAACAATGCTTATCGCATCCCCGGGTGTTCTTAAATCCAACCAAAATTGAGTGAACTAGTCAACCCAAAACACAATTTGTACTCATTTCTTTACCACACCAAATACATACACACAAAAAAGCAATTCTAACCACTTAAATCAGAAGCATAATCTAAACAGAAAAACATAGCATCTCATTTATCCATTTGCCTCAATTTCCACCAATAAATCTACTAAACAAAATGAGATTCATAATCCATTAATAAAACATCAACAGAACCAAAAAAAGTTACCTGTTGAAGAAGGGCAATTCTCTGATTAGTAGCAGCCATAACAAGAGCACAAAACGGAAACCTAGAAGCTTTCAAACTATTACTCATCTTAAAACCTTCACTAGCACGAATACTACCACCCCAGCAAACAAAATTCTGATTCACAAACTCAACAAAAACATCCGAACAAAGCGTCCTTCGACAAAACAACGGCGTATCAGGATGATCAGGAGAATGCAAATAAACAAACAAAAGCTTAAACGAATTCCTTGACCTCTGAAGCGCATCCATGAAACCCTCACTCACAAAATTCGGCTTCGTAGTTGTTCCATAATCTCTCTCAAAAGCCGCAACAAATTGCATAGCTTCAGTAGTCGCCGCCGAGACAGAAACCAACGGCGAAGCAGAACCCGAAGCCGATGAAGACGAACTTCCCGAGCCTAAGCCTACAAAGCCCAAGGAATACGAAAGAACACCACCGGCAGCCCATAAGCCCAAACCAATTGCACCGGAAACTAACCCTAGACTACCGGAAATCACGGAGATAGGTAATTTGATTAGCTTCCAAGCTAATCCGGGAGGTGGTGGAGGAAGTGGCGGTTCTGATTCGGAAATTGATTGTAGATTAACATCATCATCGTGGTTGTTGTTGTTGGTGTCGGTGGTGGTTGTTGCGGCGGTTGTAGTGGTGAAAGATGAAATAGCGAGTTCGAGGTCCCAACCGTGAGCGGCGAGGATCTCAGTGCAGAGGTCGGGATCTTCTAAACCGGTGATTGCTTGGAAATAGGCAAGTTTATCGGCTACATCTGCCATTTTTGTTTGATGAAATTGAAATCTGAAGTGAAAACTGAATGAAAACCCTTAACACCGACAATAGAGAATTAAGAAGAGAGTGACGAAACAGTTTGAATGGAAATGATTATTGAAGGAATAAGCGCGTTTGTAACAATCGATTATATTCGTAATTCGATGTGTGTTTTGCTTTATCGTTCTTCTCGTCTCTTCTCGGCTTAATTGTAATTTCGGGCTTTTCTAGTGGCCCAATATCCTATTCTTAACTTTAATTAATTAAGGAAACATTCTATTACCTTCTTTATACTAATAATTAATAAACATTTTCTTAACTTTAACTTGGCTTTAATTAAGGAAACAAACTTACCGTCAAAAAAAAAAAAAAGGAAAATGTTAAATAGTGCCCCCGGGCACTGTTTAAGGAAGCAAATATAGTAATATGACATTGAACTTTATGCAGTCAACGTCTGGAAAGTCTAAAAAGTATTATTTTCAATTTAAAAATTTCCTTTTTTGATTTCCTTAACCAGTGCCCCGGGGACACCGGTTAGCATAACCCAAAAAAAAATAAGGAAACTAACTCCTCATTCTACTCACTTTATAGATATATATTAGAGTGTTCCTTCAGAATATATATATATATATATATATATATATATATATATATATATATATATATATATATATATATATATGGGTGTGGTTATGGTGCATAAGCCCAAACTTATGCACCATGCATAAACTTGCTTCCTACCCCCACCATATTTGCTTCCTACACAAAAAGTCAACCAAAAGTCAGCCCAAGCTCAAAATTAGGCAATCCATTACTCGCGCGCCCCCATATACTACCTCATTACTTGCGCGCCCCCCATTTGCTTAGCGCACCCCCAGTTTTTTTTTCCTTTTTTGCCTTAGATTTCTTGTGAGCCCCCAATTTTTTTTCCTCCCCTAGATTTCTAGCGCGTCCCTAATTTTTTCCCTCCTCCAAACTTCAAACACCCCCCCCAAATTTCTAGCGCGCCCCCCGTTTCCAATTAAATAATAACTTTTGTTTCTTTGAAGTATATATTATAAAAATCCATTTTTAATTAATTTTCGTCACACACCCCCCTCGAAACCCAAAATAATAACGAATGATTCATGTATATATAAAGCATACTTGTCAAACATACAATTTAATTTTAAGTTTTATCAATCATAATCACAATATAAATAAAATCCCATACATTAATTACATATATATATATATATATATATCAATTTTTCTTTACGATAAAAAAATGATCGAATCCAATCTCATGCATACTATCCAAACTTTTTTCAACTAAACTAACCCTAATTGCTTTATATGATTTTTTTATTTATGTAGCATGGTTTTGTAAAATGGTTATGTGATGTTTTACTTAATAACAATGGTTTCAATGTATAACATCTTGGCACTAATGCCCATATGAAACCATTTAACTAAAATAATGGTTTCAGTGTATAACGCTATGAAACCATTTAACCAGACTAATGGTTTCAGTGTATAACATCTTGAAACCAAATAACAAGACTAATGGTTTCAGTGTATAACGCTATGAAACCATTTAACTAGAATAATAGTTTCAGTGTATAACAGTATGAAACCATTTAACTAGACAAATGGTTTCAGTGTATAACATCTTGAAACCAATTAACAAGACTAATAGTTTCAGTGTATAACATCTTGACACTAATGCTCATATAAAACCATTTAACTATAATAATGGTTTCGGTCTATAATGCCATGAAACCATTTAACTAGACTAATGGTTTCAGTGTATAACGGTATGAAACCATTTTTGCTGTGGAATGGTTTCAAAGAGTTGTTCTCCAAAAACATATTTAACCCTTAATAAATATTGTGAAATAAATTAAAATTTTTAAGACGATATAAAACCGGAGAGAGTGAGGTATCCCCAACCGTTCCAAATAATTCAAAAAACCCTAAATAAAATTTTGGAAAATTTTATTAATATCTGATATTTATAAAAGCATATTTACCTCATTTAATTAACTAAAAATAGTTCCAGGTCTCAGAAAAATACCTAACCGGTCCCAAAATTTCCAGAAAATTATTTACTATTTTTCTGTAAAAACAATAAAAAAAATTGGAGTCTCCTTGGCACCGCACGCGCCCCCACGCGCCGCCAGTGAGAGTGGGCGTGGAGGCGCGTCATTGTTCATCATCTTCCTCACCCATTTTTCTGCAGAAACGGGTCGCGACGACCCGGTTCGTTGACCCGGTTCGTTCTCCCTCAATAATCAACGAAACCCGACGTTCTTTATACCGTTTTGATCGTCGTTCGATTTTATGAATGTTTCCGGTATTAGTTTTCCAAATCGGTGATCGAATCGCATATAAAATGTGGCCGAAATTGAGCAAGCTTTTTGTTTTCGTTTTTTGTGTTCTGTTACATGCTTGAATTTGTTGGTGGTTGTGATGCTCACGCTCGTGATCGTAGTGGCGATCGGAATGGTGGTCTGATTTCAGTTTGCGAGGTCACGGTGGCTCCGCCTCTTGCATAGATCGTGATCATAGTGGTGAGTGTGAGCTGAAGAAGGCTATGATTAATACACGTGTAAAGAAAATCTAATGGTTGCCAAGGCCTTATGCACTGTGCATAAAAAGACCCTTATGGATATTAACTTTTGCCTATATATATATATACACACACATTGTACTAGAGTGTGTCTTAGTGAGTATCACTTAATAAAACATTCACATTGTAGAAATCCGGATTCAAATATCAAACATTCTATTTATTTACTTAAAGATAAAATTATAGTTAATAGACGGCCTGAGAGAAAGAAAAAAAAAATTAGTAGTGTTCCCGTGAACATCACATTATATATACAAGAGTCACATTGTATATACAAATGTTAGTTTTTCTCAAGAGTCAGATGTATTTTTATTTATGAGTGCTTCTTTTCGCGCCCCCTAATTTTTTCACGTGCCTCTTTGATTGCCAAAAATGTCCACTCGCATTGTAGAGTCCGAGCATTAAAAACACAAATTATGGGAAAACACAGTTTGTGTCCTAGGGTTCGAACACAGTTTGCATTCTAAATTAGAACTTGATTGTGGTCTGAATTTTGGGTTGTAGTCACATCTAAATAGTCTTGAACGATGCCCAATTTTTAGTGGTCACCGACGAGGCTTTGTAATTGTTCGATCACCTCATGACCGAACACTATGTGAATAAACACTATGTGAAAATTGTTACAACACATAGACTTCACTCTCAACCACCTCATGACCCCAGTACACACACACTCTCCAAAGTAAATATTGTAACTACATCTCAAATACTCTAAAACAATAGCATAAGAGAAAAGAAAAACGACACAAATATAAATTTAAAGTGTTTACAAGTGCTACTGCTTGGTGTATTGAAACCATGAACTTGAGGTCTCTATATATAGCATTGAGCTCACCATTGCTTCACTTCTCTAAGCGATGTGGGACTTCTCAAATATAATTTTCTTGACTTTTTTTCCTTCATTAACAACGTGGGACTTACATTACAATTAACCCCAACACTAATCTAACAAAAACTCCGGAGTTCGAAACACCCCCTTACAGGTTCAAATTCTAGAGTTCAAAGGTTGTTGTTTTTCAAGAAAGTTTGTGTGTGGGTGTAGGAAGTGAGAAAATACGAGCTGATATGGTATAATTCTAAGATGCACAACATGTTGGCTTTTTTTGTAAGCTTCCATTGAGATAACCGCGTACCTTGCATCAATGTCAACCAATGTATGTACGCTATCATCACACACCTTGCATCCATGTCAAATGATGTCCATGTGTCACCTGAACAGCTTCAAATTGCTCTGAAACCACCGTCAGACCATTGTTAGGCTCCAACAATTTCAGTTTAGTTACATCACCTAGTAAACCTTGTATCACTAGTCCAACTAAACTAATGTCACTAACAAGTACCCACTCGAAGATCCATAACTTAACAAAAACATGAGAATCACCACTAGTAACTGATGCATAACCAATAATAGTAGAACTATCTAACAAGTATCTACCTACTATCTATGCATCAAAGTTCAAGAAAATATCTCGCATCGTGTTAAAAGAAACGCACCCATACCTTGAACCTTACAAGTTTTCCCGTCTCCAAAATGAACAACTCCACCTTCGACTAGCTCTAGGGATACAAAAGTATTTCTTCTTCAAACACATGTGATAGGAGCTTCCAAAGTCTATGACTCAACACTCCACCGATTTCCAATTTCCACCAGCACCTCCGCATCCTCATAATAAGTTGTTGTTTCAGACGTAACCTGAGTATTCTTAGCACCGCCTCTCCAGACTAATGTCGAGTATTATTATCATCGCCTCTCTAGGCTGATGTCAAGTATTGTTACCACCGCCTCTCCAGGCCGACCTTGTGTAACCCTGATTGCATCACTTGATTTTCCACAAGCTAAACATCAATTTTCTCTAACCTAAACTTCACAGCAGAACCCCCTCCTTCTGAATCAAACCAAAAGCTCTGATACCAGTTATTGCGAAATATTTTAACTACATCTCAAATACTCTAAAATAAGAGCATAGGAGAAAAGAAAAACGACACAAATATAAACTTAAAGTGTTTACAAGTGATACTGCTTGGTGTATTGAAACAACGGACTCGAGGTCTCTATATATAGCATTGAGCTCTCCCTTGCTTCACTTCTCTAAGCGATGTGGGACTTCTCAAATATAATTTTCTTGACCTTTTTTCCTTCATTAGCAATGTGCAGCAGCGGACCTAGGGGTGGGCTGAGGTGGGCCGCGGCCCACCCCCACCCCAAAAAATAATTTTTTTTTATATGTAGGGTATTAATTTAAATGTATTATTAATGATTTTAAGTCACCCGGTATATATATGTACAAATATTAATATAAATATTAATTTAGAGTATATTATTGATGATTATAAGTAATTCGGTACACATATTAGTTCAAGTATTAGTGTAAATGTTAGTTCATAATTAATTGAATTTATAATAATAGATAAAATTAGCAGTTGAACTAGCGTATATAAATATGAAATGACATAAAAAATATGTTTAATTAATATTAAATTTTTCAAGTCCCATATTTTCACATTTGTTGCAATTTTAGTCCTATCTCAATATTTTTTTATTACTTTTTTGCTGTAAAATTAGCGAATTTTAATGGGAAAAAATTGTGAATTTTGGTCTCAAATTTGATATTTCATCTTTAGATTCAATGTTGGAGACAATAAATCACCTTTATAGCCAAAAATCACAATTTTTAGAGTAAAAATATAGTTTGTTGGTACCAAAATAGTAACATGTGAAAATAGAAGAGCAAAAAATTCAATTTGAAAATAAATTGACTATTTTTCGGCCCACCCACGATATTTTTTCTAGTTCCGCCACTGGCAATGTGGGACTTACATTGCAATCAACCCCAACACTAATCTAACAAAAACTCCGGAGTTCGAAACACCCCCTTACAGGTTCAAATTCTAGAGTTCAAAGGTTGTTGATTTTCAAGAAAGTTTGTGGGTGGGTGGGTGGGTGTAGGAAGTGAGAAAATATGAGCTGATATGGTATAATTCTAAGATGCACAACATGTTTAAACCCTAGGATGCAAGCCTTAATAATTTTATAGGGCACCCATAAATAGCAGGGGGTTCCAAAAAGAAAAAGTTTTTTTCTACTAGCTATTAGTTCTACGTTTTCCAAAAGGGTACGATGTGTATGAGTCGGCGGACATTCATCTTTTAATAGCTTAATTGCAACCAATGAGTCTAACTAGTATACTTTAATCTAATAAACTTTAATCATGCGGAAACCTCTCTCCCATGATAGCTTAAGCCCATAATAAATCCCTGAAAAAATAATTCTAAAAAAAATCCAAATGTGTGTTTAACAGATCGATTTGAAAAAATTATCGGTTCGCCTGTTTAGGTCGGTTCACTGCAGTTTGATAATATGGGCGATCTAATTGTCAGACTAGACTGACCGGTCCAATTTTTAAAACACCGAATCCCCACAGTTCTGCTTCAAGCACAGACAAAAAATGCTTTCTAGCTGCGAACGCGAAAATAAAGCAACCACGTAGTATGTTGTCGCGGATGGCTGGAAATCAATTAACCGGAGGCGTGTAATCACTGAACTAAGGAATTATCCGCAAGATATTGCGCAACTCCCGCAGAATACAACCGGTTCTTCTCGGTGATAAACATACCGAGGCTATCAAGACACGAGAATATCAACAAGGTAGGTAACTCAGGCATTACAAAGAAAAATGGAAAAACTAAACAAAACTCAATTGCATCTTATGATACTTGGATACACCTTCTCATATAATATCTATATCAAAACCGTTACTTAATAATAATCATTATGATTTTACACAACAAAACTTTTTGTCTAAAACAAAACCGTAGTCCCTATTTATTAGCAATTAACTAAAGGTGTATCTCAAATAAATAGCAAAATTGATTTGGAGTTAATATATGAAAGGAAAACGTGAGAGAAATAATAGGAACAACTGGGTATCCTATGTATAGACTAATTCAAAGTTTTTTCATTTAGATAAATAAGACTAAATGAATATAACCACAAATAAAATAACAGTGTTGCTATATGTACCGAATTTCTTTTTCCGAATTACTCCCGAAAGTATGTGTGGCACTATTTCTCTTTTTATATTTACAATGTGGATGCACTGTGTATTTTGAGTGTGGGCCCCAAAACAATTGATAAAAATAGCAGTCTTGCCGCCTGAAGCAACAACATCCATGGAAGCAACAACCATTTATAGTCTTGCTGCCTGAAGCAACACCATCCATGATTGCGTCACTTGCAGCCTCTCATTCAAGTAGCTTTTTTGTAATTTACTGTTGATTTTCATAAAATCAAAATATGGATTCAACAAAACATAGGGTTAATTTTTGAAGCAAACAAGAAGGAAAACTATTGTTTTACAGAAAGCTCTTGGGTTCATTGTCAAATTAATCTTTCCATTAATCGTATTTTAGGGAATCATGACTAAAGAATGAGGAAACAATACTCCACCATAAAAAGGTTGAATCTTTAAGAGTATTTATGCAATTAAGTTGAAAATTGAAAGAATGTTGGGTTTCATAATCTTGTATATAGTGAATTTCTATTATCCCAAATTTGATTTCATAGTTTGATTCAAAAAAAGCCTTGTGCAGAATTGGAGAAGTCAATTTTGGTAGAAAAGAAAGGATTGTAACCGAGAGAGAAGGCACAGAAAGGGGTTGAAAGTTGCTGACGTAATGACCGAAATTGTTGCAACACATCATTCGGTGAATTTTCGGGAATGAAATTTTCGGGACATATAGCATTTTTCATAAAATAATTTCCTTGATAAAATATATTTTTACTTTTCTCATTTAAAAATTATTAGACACAATATAATATAAACTTTTGAAATATACCCAAAATTTCCAACAATCCCCCACATATTTCAAAAGTTTTTAAATCAAAAGGTAAACAAAAATTGTTTCGAAAATATTGCCTGAGTCACTTTTGAGTACGATGCATCAAACTGGTGTAGCAAGCTATATGAACCAGTGCTAGAATGATATACTTAACACACAATGAATTTGGTGTAGCAAGCAATATGAACCAAAGACATTTGGCGTATGTTAGCGGTATAACATCCACATCACACCCCCACAATTCTCGTGTTACGCGGTGTTGCGCATTTAGGCCGTGCGCGTGTCTGGTTTTCATGAGTGCTCTAGAGACCCGCCACGGTCTCATGCAAGCGGACCCACTTGACACTCATATAGGTGATTCCATCTAGTGTATCCTACAACCATACACCACCCACAAGGACTTATGGTAATCATTAAAAGCCTTAAGCTTACCCCTCAAATTAATTTTAATTTAGCACTTCTCATAGCCATTATCATAACACATAGGAAATGGACAAAATTTTAGTGCTAACTTAACTAACAAGTAACTTGTTTTTACCCATATGAACCTTCTTCATGGGATCTCCAATCACAAAGGTTGGGTTCCCATTACTTGTCGTTTTTCAATGGCATAGTCCATTCCTATCAATTTTCTTCTCAGGGGTTAAGTCAACGGATCCGATCAATTCACACATATTGACTAAGACGTCTCAAAGTCAATTTATCTCACAATTTTTTGAGTCTATAAAGTAAACTCGATTTTCACAATAAGTTTATACAAGTCTACTTCGATGGCTACTAAGCGACAACTTATTCATCAATAAAATAAATCTACTTATAGATTTATCTCATTGGCCTATATCCAATCATCATAAATTTATTATACAAGTCTACTTAGAATATTTTCTAAGCGACACCCCCACATTAGATAAATGTGACTTCATTTGTGGATTTATTATACAAGCTTACTTGAATAATTTTCAAGTGATAACACTCTCACAATAGAGAAATAAATCTCAAATATATATTTTTACTCAAACAAATCTCATGATACATTATTGTATTGTTCTAATACACATTGTATCTACCAATCTGTTATGGTATATCTCGTATATTTTTACTCAAGTAGCATTAGGACCATAAGGGATACTCAATATTCTAAATCCATGATAGTTAAACTTCCTAAAATTTTCTCAACATACTATATTTATGATAGAATTATAAATGTTACAGATCCTTGTAAGTTTGCGCTACAATTCATACTTGATCCTCTTATGCTTCACATCAGCTTAAATGTTTCATTTTCCTTTACATAAGTGTTAGTATCATAACATATAGTCAATAAAACTATATCACAAACAAAATGCATAGGTAAAGAAAATTTCAGTGCAACCCGAATCAAATATCGTAAACTATGCATATACCAAATGATTTTCAAATATAAGTATTCATGTTTTCACAATTTTAATCAATACTGATATGCTTATGCCGTCAAAATAAATCCAATATAAAATGGCGTTGGACTATGCATGACGATCTTCAAATTACCATGAGTCTCCTAACAACTCAAATTAAATAAACTAATTTGATTCATACCAAAACAATTATTTAGTTCATCTTGTCATGCTCAAACACAGTCTATATAATATTATTGCCCTATGAAGCATATAAATTAACTCATACACGATTAACAAATATCTCTTTATTCTACACATTTAACACAATTAGCATTATATTCTTATACAAATTTTAAATTAATCCACACAAAGATTTTCAATTCCTCATTTAATTCACATAGTACAGAAAATCAGTTAAATATATAGATATAGTCGGCAACCGAAAATATTCTAAAATACATGGATAAATTAATTCAATCACTATATCTAATCGCAAAAATATTCCGCTACGATAGAACAAATTAGCTTATCATTGTTAAATAAACTACTCATTAATGTTAATTTCTAGACAAGTTCAACACATTCACATAATCAATATAAAATTCAAAACTTTGAAGGTTAGAATATGTACCTGACCCCTTGTGAATGATTTCAAAGGGAGAAAAATGTTACACTTACATAGAAGGTCTTTCACAACATGCTCCCGTTCTTTTATTAGGCTAACCCCCACATTTTGGTGTCATAAAATAATATTAGAGAGAGTTACCTGGCTCCTAGCAAGCAAACAAAGACATACCCCCACATTAGCCGCCGATAGTATTCCCTCCCAACATTGGTTCTGAGCGCTTCATCCGAGAGACATGAGAGCGAAATCAACAAGTTCTTCAACCACGAATTGGAGTTGCCGTAGCTACAAAAGAAGTAAAACCATCTACCATGTTGTCATCTTCAGAATCATCAGCCATAATTCCTTAGATTGTTGTCGCGGATGGCTGGAAATCAATTAACCGGAGGCGTGTAATCACTGAACTAAGGAATTATCCGCAAGATATTGCGCAACTCCCCCAGAATACAACCGGTTCTTCTCGGTGATAAACATACCGAGGCTATCAAGACACGAGAATATCAACAAGGTAGGTAACTCAGGCATTACAAAGAAAAATGGAAAAACTAAACAAAACTCAATTGCATCTTATGATACTTGGATACACCTTCTCATATAATATCTATATCAAAACCGTTACTTAATAGTAATCATTATGATTTTACACAACAAAACTTTTTGTCTAAAACAAAACCGTAGTCCCTATTTATTAGCAATTAACTAAAGGTGTATCTCAAATAAATAGCAAAATTGATTTGGAGTTAATATATGAAAGGAAAACGTGAGAGAAATAATAGGAACAACTGGGTATCCTATGTATAGACTAATTCAAAGTTTTTTCATTTAGATAAATAAGACTAAATGAATATAACCACAAATAAAATAATTTCCTTGATAAAATATATTTCTAATTTTCTCATTTAAAAATTATTAGACACAATATAATATAAACTTTTGAAATATACCCAAAATTTCCAACATAGTATACCTCCACAAGCTGCATTATTTCCAAGTATCCACCTAATCCCATCAGTAGATATACCAACATTACTATTTTTATTCATGCTATAACAGCTTTCCGATATTCCCCTAGTTTTTGCCAAAGCCTAATCCTGTATTAATGGAATAATATTATTATTCATATTTATATAATATACTTTATTCGGCCTTATTTACAAGTAAAATAAATTTTTTGGCCTTAAATATAAATAAAAATTATCAAATTCAACTATATTAAATGTTATTGTTCCTAAAGTACCTCTCATTAATTGTCCACTTTTTAAAATGATTGCATATTTTCAATGCAAATTTAATGTATATTGTAAAGGATAGTTTAGTAAATACAGGACAACAACTTTCTTAATAAGTGTGAAATAGGATAATGTTGATTATAAATAAGGCCGAAAATAATTCTATTAGAATAATCTCTTCTCTCAATATATTTTGTTCCGAAAATAAATCAAAATTTATCAACATCAAAATATTCATTAAATTTTAAATATATTTTACATGATTAATAATAGACCAAGACAACATTGTACCCAAAACAAATAGACCAAGCCAATACAATAACAAAAATGGCTGAACAATAACATTTATTACATTTATTTGAATAAAGATAGAAACTCGATATAAAAAAAAAAAACACATAGACTTGACTTGACTTGACTTGAAAAAAACACAGACTTGACTTGAATAACATTTAGGGTCTTGCTAACCAGTGCCCCCGGGGCACTAGTTAAGGAACCAAAAGAAGAAATAAAATAAAAGTTGTGCATGGAAAACATCAAAATATAGACTTTTGTTGTATTGACTACACAATTTCTAAGTAAAACTTTCTAAATATGAATCTTTAACAAGTGCCCCTAAGACACTATTTAGCATTTGCCTAACATTTATTTGAATAAAGATAGAAACTCAAGATAAAAAAACACATAGACTTGAATCCAATGTAAACCCAGTTTGGTGAATCCCAGACTAAAACCTTGTCACTTACGGTAATGAAAATTCACCAAGGCCAATGCAGATAAGACAAGACTTGTTTATTCTTGCAAAGGCAAACTTGGATTCTCTTTTCTCATCTCCAGGTGCAGCTGGAAGGTTGAGATCAAAATTTAAAGGCAAGACATGCCTTTTCTTTCTAGGTTTATAAGGTTTCAAAGCCATTGGTTTTAAGGAGGTTGCGGACCTGACCGGTGCACGGTGGCACGTCATATGTCCACCAAGGGCTTGTCCAGTTGTGTATTCAGATCCACAAATGGTGCACTCATGAAGCTTGTATCTGTTGTTGTTACCATCATCATGAGCAATTTCCAATGCATTAAGCTTCTTGTGACTTGTTATATGGCCACCAAGTGCTTGGAATTTAGAGAAAACTTTGTTACATGTTGTGCATTCATACACATTGTAGTAACATGCTCTTGCTCCTGTTCCTCTAATAACCAATTTGCTTCCTTTCCCTTTGATGATATAATTGGTGTGTTCCCTTGAGCCTAAAGAGAGTTGGTGTTGTTCAAGGGATGCTTCCATGTTGATTTTGATTTGGATTAAGAGAGAGGTTGAACCTTAACCTTAAAATAGAGAAAAAGATAGAGGGGCTAGGAGGATTGTAAGATGATTGCAAAGCACGATATTCACTTTTAGCCTATGTTCGAATGTCTGTTTCCCAAGATAACACTGTGTAGTGAACACGATATTACGTCTCCAAGAGGTGGATCACGTGATGGATGGATTTAAATCGTGATTCCAGCACATTGTTAAAAAAGTTGCTCTCAAAACGATAAATATTCTAATCAAAGGCACGTCTACTATAAGATTCGAGTTTGCGTGATCTTGAAAAAACAATAAATGTTCTAATAAAAAACATGTCTATTATATTATAAGATTCGCATTTGCGTGATCTTGAAAATTTTGGTAAAGTCACACACACGCATATACATATATCCAATTTATTAATTGATATTTTTATTGAAGTGCAATATATAACAAATAAATGAAATGCTCCTTTAAAAAAAATGAAATGTAAAATATAGAAAATTTAATATGATCATTAGGTCTTGTAAATTTAATACTATAAAATACTTCCTATAAAAAAAAAATACTATAAAATATTGTGTAACATAGCTTATTGAATTTTATGGGTTTGATTAGTGTGAGGAAACAATCTCAACAAGCTGCAGTTAAGTAAAGGAAAAAGCATACATAAATAACTAAAAAGAGACTATATGAGAGTGAAGTTTAATGTGCGAACATCATGTCAAGAGTAGTAGTTCAAAAGATAACAAAAGAAAAGCCAAGAATGATTACATAACATTTTACCAATATAATGTGCTTAAAACAAAAAGAGAAGATGAGAAACATGAAGCTAATTTCTTCAAATCCCCTCACTCTCTACTTTGTGATCTAGACCTCAGTAAATGTGTGGCTGTGGCATGTTCAATTTTAGAATTTATGCCCCCTCACAATTAATTTTTTTTGTTGGTATTAACCTTCTGGTTTTCAGGAGAATGAACTCTGATAATGTAAAATTTGACTGCAGGATAAGTAAAGTCTAATAAAAATTTGTTCATACCAAAAATCAAACTCGGATTCTCCCAAAAGATTCACTCTGAGGTGAGCTCATTAACTACTTAAATTCAATGTCTTGTTCGCGATTAATCTTGTTGGTTACTAAGCTAAATTCAAGTTCTCACCAATGAACCGAATGACCAATTTTATGGCATATTTTAATGAATAAGTGATGAGTTACAACCGAATTGTTTTTGTTGGTAATATAGTTCCTAACACGTTTTGCTTGAAGAATGTCATAATAATACATGTATGTAGAGTGTAACTGTGTAAGGGAGAAATTAAGGGAAGCACCGAGCAATAGATATACACTATTGTGAAATGTGGAGTTCAAACTCCATTGATGAGCTTGAGATAGGCGCAGAAGCCAAAAACAGATAGGCGCAACACACGCACAGGCAAGGCAGAAGGAGTTAGGCGCAGAATGAGCTCAAAAGAGAAGAAAACATTTATTCACCAATCAAAATGTTACAATGAATGGTGCAAGCTACTAATACACATTGGATATATCATAACTAACTATAAGAAAGTAGTTAAGCTAACTAATCCTAACTGCAAACATAAAATCAGTTAAGCTAACTGCTTAACTTGTGAAGCAAGTAACGGCCATTGCACATCTAATTCCTTAATGTTAACAACTATCGTTAGAAAGAAATTAAGAGAAGCAATAAACCATTACTTTGTACCCTGTCATGTCGGCATGACCACACATTTTACATTTATTCCAAGGACTTCTTGTGCTAACTTCCCACTCTTTTTTCTTCTCTGAATTATAGGTTATTGTTATGCCCCAATTGTAGTAAATTAAAATCAACAAACTCACAATTTTCATGCTACATTTCCTTATTTTCATGTTTTACTTTCCTAAATTCGATTTGTATAAGCCAAAACTTAGTACCGTTGCATTTTGATTAGTTAGACCCAAAACTATTACCTATCTCTACAAAACTTGGACAACTATTACCTCACAAGTCAATTTTGTAGAGATATAAGTTAGACCCAAGACCTAATATGAGTATCAATCTGAGTATGACTTAACAACAGCCTAAATTTACGAAACAACTACAACAACTCAGAATGCAAAATATAGTCGCTCATAGAATGAATAATCTATGGGACAAAGTTAACATCACGATAAAACAAAGTTAACTTAACAACAGCCTTAATTTGCTAAACAACTACAGAAACTCATAGAATGCAAAATATAGTTACTAGTTCTAAATGGACCAGTGCATGTTCAAATGCCATAAATCAAGTTCTAAAAAACTTATGTTTCATAACATTCCAAACTGATAATTGATTTCATGAGATTTCCAAACCAATGTATGGACTTGTATGTATCCCTCTATCTATATCGAGTATCATCCTTTGAAACGAGCTAAAAAGATATCATCCCTCCTCTCACTTTTCAATCTCATTTCCATATTTAACTGAAGAGTAACTAGCATTATTGCATGATGTGGGGTCATATCCTTCTTATATAGAATTCTTAAATGATTCTTAAAAATACACACAGCAAAATGAGTTCTTAACATGAAAAACAGAAAAAATACATGATTCTGGGGACTCCAGCAAGTTTAACCATTTCATGAAGATTCATAGAAACACAAATAAGAATGGGGCAAGTTGAATAAGAAATTATTATCATTACTAGTTACTACATCAGTTCTAGAAATATATTGAAACAATCTTACACCATATCACAGATACCAATCATGGGTAAGAATAAAATGACAACAATATTATTAACAAACAAATGCAGTGCAGACATCAACATCACAAAAACGAAGCAAAAACAAATGCAGTGAAAAGGCAAGTTCAACATCACAAAAACGAGGCAAAACAAAAGCAGTGAAGGCAAGTTCAACCTCACAAAATCGCAGCAAACAAACACAGTGAAAGCTAGTTGAACCCAAAACCAAAACAGCCGGAGAAAGAGAAACCAAGCTGAAATGGAAGAAAATGATTTTCACCACTCCAGTTAATGTCGTTACTCGTTGGTTTATAAATACTTCATAATGGTACTGTTATTACGCTGTTTGTACTTCAGGAAGTCGTCGATTAGAAAATTCTTTACTGATGCTCAAACATTCAAAAAGGAAAGTATCTCAACTAAGAAAACCAAACAAAACTTACTAAAAAATCAGATAATTCTCAAGTCAAGTCATATATTATAGTACAATAATGCCCTCTTGGGTATAAATTACTCATTCATTGAACTTCAATGTGTAATTGGACTCAGACTATTGCACTTGAATTCGTTTAAGTGAATTTAACAGAAAAAATTTGTTTGACTTCAGAGTTAGATAGAACATACAAGAACTAAGGGGGGTGTATTGGATTGAGATTTTGAAAGACTATTTTAACAAAAAAAGTCTCGAAGATTTTAAAAGACTTTGTGAGATTATATTGATTTTGTGGAATTTTAACAGAATGTGAAAATCAATAACCACAAAAATAACACTCACATTCATTAAAAAATATGTTTGTGGTAGAAGTACATACATGTATATCTAACACTATAAAAGCATAATGAGACCTTCTTAACATCAAACTGAAGCCGGTTATAACTTCCAAATTTTAGAGATGAGAACATATACTTTAGTTAAGTACTCCCTCCGGTCCTAAATATAAGAAACATCAAACTTTTTAGATTCATTGAAAAATGGATGTATTTAGTCTATAATATAGACTAGATACAACTTTTTTTCAATGAACCTAAAAAGTGTTTTGCTTCTTATATTTAGGACTAGACGGAGTATCATGAAATGAACAGAGGCTAGTTTGTACAGGAAAATTGTGTTTTTTTTCATGAGCGGAGAATTGTGTATTTATTACATTGACAGATGTTTAACTTACATTCTCAAGACAAACTTTCATTTTATTGATTCCTTAACCAACACTCTTAGGGCATTTATTAGCAAAACCCAAATAGGTCAAGTAAATGAGTACTACTTTATGAAGATGAGAGGTAAAATTCAAAATGAACCATATAATAATATCTCAACTGTCAGTAGAAGGGAACAAGAGGAGAATGGTTAGCCCCCACCCCCATTGCCCATGAGACATTCTAAAGTAGCCAAAAAAAATTAGTCGTAATTATATAATAATCTTATCTTATTAAATGGATTAAAAAAAGTCTCAACAAAGATAAATTCTAAATGATACATGTCAATCATATTGAAGCAAAAAATGTTGTTATTTGAAACTTGATAATCCATGATGCTCTGTTTAAGAATTCTAACACTGAAATTGTCCAAAGGCTACAGGGAAAAAATTCTGCAGAGTCTAGCAAATGTGCACCTGAGTCATAGACTTCATGAAAATCGACCAAGATTATATGATCATTTAGACTTCTTTCCTTGCTTTTTCTTGATAACTTCATCGGTATACATTATGCCCTTGCCTTTGTAAACTTCAGGTGGCTTACAATTGCGAACAGTAGCTGCAAACTGATGCACCCTTTGCTTGTCAATTCCTGTACAACAAATTACATTGTTTTTGAAGCAGAAAACACGAACAGCAGGAGGTGCAGATAATTCCACCTCATGACTATACCCCAACTTCAGATACAATAGACGCCCTGCAGATTCAGCTCTAGCTTTGTATCCAACACCCACAATCTTGAGAAAGCGGAAAAATTTGGCCTCCATTAATTCCAAAGCAAATCAGTTTCCTAACATTGCCATGGAAGAAAAAATAATAATAAAAAACCAATATGTTTAGATAAATGAACCAAATTGGAGGCAAGAAAATACAAAAAAGCAAGTGTCTGAATCTGGACCATATCTTGTATAGAGAATGCCAAAGCCAAATCTATTATAACATAACATAAGACACATTTACTATCATTTGTGAGCCAATGCAGGCAGACACACAGGTTAAGGCTCTGTTTGGATAAACAACTTAATTTGTAGCTTATAGCACAAACACTTATTTATATCATATATAAACGCTTATTATAAGCTAGTTCCATAACAAAAGATAAAATAAAGTCTAAAGTGTTTTCGTATAAGCCATAAATTGTTTTCATAAGTTATCATGGAGAGCTTATGGAAACAAGCTTAAGGGCCCGTTTGGATTAGCTTATTTTTGAGCCTATGCAAACAGCTTATGCAATTTTTATGTATTATTATAAGTTTGTCAAGATGGTTTATGATAAAATAGCTTATAAAAATACAATTTTCACTAGTGTGAACTTGTAAAATAACATAAAACTTATGTACCAAAAAAAAAATAGCATAAAACTTAATTTATATTGCATAAACTGTTTGTATAAGCTCAAAAATAAGCTAATACAAACGGAACCTAAAAACAACTTATGAACATGTTGTATGTTGTTTTCGTAAGTTCTAAACAGTGTCACAAGTACTTATGTCAGTAGAGTAGATAAGCTCAAATAAATCAATTCAAACGGACCCCTAAGTTGGTATGCATAATATAAGAGTTAATGTAGATTACCACACAATATTTAGCATGCATATTATTCCATCATTAAATCAGATAAAAAATGAAAAGTGTGCAATTTATTCCATCATTTTTTTTTTCTTGAAGGAAAAAAAAAAACTATAAATGTAAGACCTAAAAAATGGCTATTGAAATGAAGAAAATCATGTACCAATATGATTGAACCATCATGTACTACTCAATAGTATACTAAGAAATCGGTATCTACCACAGGATTTCGGCTGCGACGCAATTCTATGGTGTGTTGCCTGGGTTTTACAGTGGCGGTCATGGTGGCCGCCTGTAAGAGAGAGGAAGGAAGAAGAGAAAAATAAAAGAGGAAAACCTGGACGACGGTTTGTGGCGGAAAACGAACCGCTCCACCCGCAATTTCCGGCGAACTGAGTTGTTTCTGATACAAGTGATGATGGAGTTGCTGAGATTTGTTCGTTGTTTTAGGAGGGTTTTCTTTCTTGAAATTTTTTTTTCTTACAATAAATGGCCAATTTTTTATTTTTTTTTATTTTTTTTTTACAAAATCAAACTTAGGCTATGGGTGTTTTTGGTAAGTCCAATAAGCTAGCTTAGCTTATTGAACTAGCTTATAAGCTTGTTTGAAAAAAATAAAAGTGTTTAGTAAAAAGCTTTTCTCACGAGCTTATAGCTTCTTTTGAGATGCTATTATGTGTGGTAAAATTAAGCGGTAAAATTAAGCTGTAAACTAGTTTATAGCTAATGAGCTAGCTGATAGCTGAAAAATTACCTTATAGCTGATAGTTAAAAAACTAGTTGATTGAAATTAAAGTGTTTGATAAAATTAACTATTTAAATGATCGATAAATATAAAAAAACATAAAAGAACATTTATTTATTTGCAAAAAGGTGCATAAAGGAACACCTTTAAAGTTGATTAACTAAAAAAAGATAGAACAAAAAGAGAGAAGGGGGACATAAACCAGAACCTTCTCAGAAGGAAGAAACCAAACTTGTTTCTATGAAATTGCTCTCTAATTTCCAAAGGCATATCATTCCACCGGATAGAACATTTATATGTAGTTGGTAGTTTTTTTTAGTGGGTAGTTTTTTATTTTATAAAAAAATAATAAAATTAAATTAAAGGTTAAAAATGGAAAAAACTATAAAAAGCTATAAGCTCAAACGCTACTTGAAGGGTGTATTTGGTACGTCTAATAAGCTAGCTTATAGCTTATTGGACTAGCTTATAAGCTTGTTTGAAAAAAATAAAAGTATTTGGTAAAAAGCTTTTCTCACGAGCTGATAGTTTTTTTAGATGTTATTTCAAGTAGCGTTTGAGCTTATAGCTTATAGCTTTTTACAGTTTTTCTATTTTTAACCTTTAATTTAATTTTATTATTTTTTATAAAATAAAAAACTACCCACGAAAACAAAAACTACCCACTACATATAAATGTCCTTTTATGTCTTTTTTATATTTATCAATCATTTAAAAAGCTAATTTTACCAAACACTTTAATTTCAATCAGCTAGTTTTTCAGCTATCAGCTAGCTTATCAGCTATAAGCTAGCTTATAGCTTAATTTTACCAAACAGAGTCGAAATAGCATCTAAAAAAAAGCTATAAGCTTGTGAGAAAAACTTTTTACCAAACACTTTTATTTTTTTCAAACAAGCTTATAAGCTAGTCCAATAAACTATAAGCTAGCTTATTGGACTTACAAACACACCCTTAGTGCATTTTATCGTAATAATAGGTTCAATACAAGATGAACAATGACTAAAAATTTGGGGGCGAGCATAAAATCGAGATGTTGAGCTAAATTATGAACAATTTGATTAGCTTGTCGCCTGTGTACTATAGTTTTCATTCAAGATTAATGTTTAGCGGTACGATTGAGCACGAATCCACGATACAACTCAAAATCGTTATAATCGGGCACGAACTCACGACCTAACTCAAAGTCGATTGGGTCTTTGGTCAACAATTGTGAAAAAACGGGCATGAATAATTGCATACGGGCGGGTGCGAGTCTCTAAAATTTTATCTCTTCGTAATTGAAATCGACCAAACAACCATTAAGATCCAATTTTATTTTATTTTTCTTCTCTCCCTCTCTCTCAGTCTTGTATACTCTTCGATTTGTTGTTTTTATTCTTTTTTTTTTTTATAATGGTTTTTATTCATCTTTGATGTAGGAAAGATATGTTATATTTTACAAACTAATAATATACCGGTGAAGGAGGTGCGAAATATAAGTTTTATTCCAAATTAATGTATTTATTATTTTCAAACATAATCCAAATTACTAATGTTAATGTTAAATTTGTTTGAATTATGAAAGTCAATATTAATTACATCTATACACAAAGCGCAATTTTGTAATAGGGCAATTTTGTAATACTAGTAGTTCGCACAAAATGCACACACTAATTACACTATCATTTTTTTGAGTCACTGAGTTATAGGTACGACAAAGTTTCCACCGTCGTTTAATGGTGACTAGTCTTCATTGGGAAATTTGTTGGGCACACAAGGTGAATTATTGTCTCCCAACCAAATTTTTCCATATGCCAGCGTCAAAGATCTAAGATCAAGCCTTTGAGGCTCTGACTATTTGCTTAAGAAACTCAAATATCTTTTCACTTAGACCAATCCATTGTTGATACATTATCAACTTTTTTAATATATATATATATAATGTTTGCTTATAAAAAAGGATGAATGGAATTATGGTCGGTCCTTCAAGAGCAAATTACTTCAATATCAACCCTAGTATCAGGGCAACCTCTTGGATATCTCGCTTCTTGGCCGCTCTTTACACTGTCCTACCGTTTGATGGTGTACTGAGAAGATATATCTGGTTGGGGCTAGAAGTGTGGAGGTGTCGGTCAGAGCTCATGTCATCTGACAATGCAGTCGTCTAACTCGACTTTCGCAGTGAGTCTCATTGCAGCTCTCGAGCCGTGTCTCAGTCCCAGTATGACTGATCATCCCAAATAACCAGCTAAGCATTATTGGCTTGGTCCTACAACCAACTAACTCTCATGTTTTCCTATCGAAAAACCAACCCTACTTAGTAATCCAAGGACAACATGACCCTTCACATACGATCTTGCCCCTTGAAATCATTTTTACCGCATGTTACACATCTATGCAACAAAAAGGAGTAAATGGAGCAAAACTGCTCCATATAGAAAGTGAAGAGTTCAGGTATCCTCCATTTTTTTAGAGTAAAAAGGAGAGTGAAGTGGGAGGGAAAAGAAGAGAAGAGAAGAGAGAAACTGTGAACTGTGTGAATTAAGTTTTCTTCTTCTTCTTCTTTCAAGATGAGTGCAATGAAGTTTTGCCGCGAATGGTTCGTTCGTTCCTCTTCATCTTCCCCTTCTTTCCTTTTTACCCTTTTTTTTCCTTCAAATTAACAGCCTTGGTTTGTTTGATTCAGTAACAACATTCTTTACCCTAAGGAAGACAAAGAACAGAAAATTCTCCTCTATGCTTGCCGCAATTGCGATCATCAGGTTCTTTATTTCTCCATTTGGGTAGCTTAGTTATAGAGGGTTTTGAAGGAAAAATGGATTATTTTGTAGAATTAGAGTGTAGCCAAACATGGGTCAAATTTGCTTTGAATATGGTGTTGAGAGGATAATTTTGTTGTAAAAAATGTGGTTGTTAGAATCTAATGAAAAGAAAGAATTGAAAGTAAAATAGCTTTCATTATTGAATGAAAAAATGAGTTCAATGTACAACTAATGATCTATATATACAAGTATAAAGCTCTATGCTAAGCTAAGCTACTCTAGCTATATACAATAACTTGTACTACAAGTTAGTTACAATCATCTTGTATTAGCTTGCAATGTGTTGATCATAATTATCACTTAACAGCCTCCCACAAGCTGATGCTTGGTATATATCAAGCAGTCCAAGCTTGGATATGAAATAATTGAACTTTGGAGTAGGTAGTGCCTTTGTTAGAAAGTCTGCAAGCTGATCCTGTGTTGAAATGGGCAGTAGCCGCATTAGCCCTTCTTGAACCTTTTCCCTCACAAGATGACAGTCTATCTCTATGTGTTTAGTCCTTTCATGAAAGACTGGATTGGAAGCTATATGCAAAGCACTTTGATTATCACAAAATATAACTGGCTGCTTAGAACTTTCAACATGTAGATCCTTCAACAAGTACAAGAGCCAAGTTAATTCACATGTTGCTGAAGATAATGCTCTATATTCTGCTTCAGAAGATGATTTGGATATGGTAGTCTGTTTCTTTGCTTTCCATGAAATCAAAGATGTGCCCAAGAAGAAACAATATCCAGTAGTGGACCTTCTTGTGTCCATACATCCTGCCCAATCTGCATCTGAATATCCAAGTAGCTGTAGATCTGCATTTCTGTGGAATAGGAGACCTCTACCAGGATTGTGTTTGAGGTACCTAATCACTCTACAGGCTGCTTTATAATGTGTCACAGTTGGATTATGCAGAAATTGACTCAGTTGCTGAGTAGCATAGGTTATATCTGGTCTAGTATTAGTGAGATATAACAGCTTACCTACAAGTCTTCTATACAAGCTTATGTCTTCAAATGGTTTACCATTGTCCTGATGAAGCTTAATAGAAGGATCCAGAGGTGTAGAAGCTGGTTTGGATCCAAGTAAGCCTGAGTCATTAAGCAAATCTAAGCAATACTTTCTCTGTGAGATGCTGATGCCTTCTTTTGAATGTGCAACTTCTAATCCAAGAAAATATTTCACAACACCTAAATCTTTGATTTTGAAGTTATGATCTAAAATGCCTTTGATTCTATTGATCTCTTGTATATCAGTACCAGCTAGTATCACATCATCAACATAAATGAGTAATGCTGTGAAATTATTCTGTTGACTGAGTGTGAAAAGGGAGTAATCAGATGTGGATTGTGTATAGCCTTCCCTGACTAACAAGGAGGTGAGCTTCTCATACCATTTCCTGCTAGCCTGTTTTAATCCATACAAACTTTTGAGAAGCTTACACACTTGATTAGGCTTGGTACATTGAACTCCATCTGGAATTTGCATATAGACATTTTCTTGCAGATCTCCATGTAAGAAGGCATTATTGACATCTAATTGATGTAGAAACCACCCTTTAATTGATGCAATAGCAAGGAGCATTCTGACTGTGGTTAGCTTGGCAACTGGTGAGAATGTGTCAAAAAAATCAAGGCCCTCCACCTGGTTATAACCTTTAGCAACTAACCTGGCCTTATATCTTTCAATAGTGCCATCAGACTTATGCTTAATCTTATAAACCCATTTACTACCAATAGGTTTAATGTTGGGTGGTAAATCCACTATCTTCCAAGTACCAGTACGAGCTAATGCCTCAAGTTCAGTATTCATAGCTTGAATCCAAGCTTCTGATTTACAAGCTTCATTATAGGTCTTAGGTTCTGTGTGTTGTGTGAGAGACATAGTGAAGACACTATATGAAGGAGACAATTGATTGAAAGAATGAAAGGAGGAGATAGGATAGAGAGTACCTGTAGATGAAGATTGTGTTGATGAACCTGTTGAATTGCATACAAAATCAGACAGATAAGAAGGTCTATGTTTCAACCTTTCTGGTCTAACATGAGGTTCAGTTGGTGAGGTGATAGGTGGAATGTCAGTTATTACAGGCTTGTTTGTAGCTAGTGTGTCAGTTTGGTTAGTATCTGTGGATGGAGAAGGTGATGGTTGTAGGGGTGAAGTAGTATCAGGTGAAAGTGAGTGAGAAGGTGGGGAATCACAGTCAATAGAGGTATGGTAATGCCAATGAAATTGGGTTTTATCTGTGATATAAGGTAGAATGTGATCAAAATGAGTGACATTTCTGGATATAAAGATTTCCTTAGACTCAAGATCATAAAGAACTGTGCCTTTGACACCATGCTTGTAGCCTAAGAAAACACATTTTCTGCCTCTTGGAGACAGTTTTGTTCTATGAATGGTTAAAGTAGATGCATATGCAAGGGAGCCAAAAACTTTTAAATCATGCAAGTTTGGTAAGTCATTATGCAGCATCTCATATGGTGATTTGTTTTGAAGGACAGGAGTAGTAATTCTATTGATAATGAAAGTAGCATGTAACACTGCATAAGACCAAAAGTGTTTTGGCAAATTTGATTGATACAAAAGGGCTCTAGCAATATTCAAAATATGCTGATGCTTCCTCTCTACTCTACCATTCTGTTGTGGAGATTCCACACAGCTTGTTTGATGCAAAATACCATTTGAAGAAAAAAAATTCATTCATTGAAAATTCTGGTCCATTATCAGACCTTATGATTTTGACTTGATGACTGTGTTGTGTTTGTATCATTTTGACCAAATTAATTACATGTTGCCTTGTTTCAGCTTTAGATTTCATTAAAGTAATCCAAGTGAACCTGCTATAATCATCTACAGCAGTAAGAAAATAAGAGTGACCATGAATAGATTTTATTGAAATTGGACCCCAAATATCAAAGTGTATTACATCATAAGCAGATTTTGCTTTATTAAAGCTACTATTATAGGGAAGTTTCTTAAACCTAGCAAAATGACAAATGTCACAGATTCCATTATGATCATCAGTTACATAAGGAAATTTATTTCTTAAGCTCACTAGTCTACTATGGGAGGGGTGTCCAAGTCTGAAATGCCAGAGAGCAGATTTAGGTATAGAGGTGTGGTTAGAACCATCAATGGAAGCCACATGAGCTACTTTATCTGTAAGATTGAGATGATACAATCCATCATGTTCATCAGCAGAACCAATCATCTTCAAACACTTCTTGTCCTGGATTTCACAATGTGTACCATAAAAGTTAACAATGTAATTTGATGAACTACACAATTTAGACACAGCAAGCAAGTTTATAGAAAAATTTGGTACACAAAGAACATCAGTGATAACAAATGTTGGAGAAAAATTGACAGTGCCTGTGTATTTTGCAATTGCAGAGTTACCATTAGGTAATTTGATACTAATAGGTTTGATTTCAATGTATGATTGAAACCAATTCAAGGAATTACATATGTGGTGACTAGCACCTGAATCAATTATCCAAGTACTAAGAACACATGCATTATGAGAGGAGAGATTAATACCTTTATGAATCACTGATGTATGATCAATGTTCATGGAAGAACCAACCTGATTGGAGCTTGCAGAAACAGAATTTGGTGCAAGATTTGAATGCTGAAGAAGTGACATTAGTTTATCATACTGTTCTTGAGAGATGGATGGAGGAGTAGCTGCATTGGAATCATGATTGCCTCCCTCAACTGCAGCACTATGAGCTGATGAAGATTTCTTCATATGTGGTGGCACACCATTCTTTTTGAAGCAATTCTCAACAACATGATTATCTTTACCACAATATGAACAAGATCGAGTGGAAGGTTTGGAACTGGAAGCAAACTTTCCATTCTTAGCAGCATTGACTAGAATCTTTGAATCATCAAGCTCAGATGAATTACCTTGGCGTTCATGCTGAATTACCAAAGAAAACACTTTGTTGATGGGAGGAAGAGGATCCATAATCAAGATCTGTGACTTGACTGTGGAAAAACGATCATTCAAGCCAGAAATGAATCTAACCGTCTGAAGCAAGGTGTGATTGCGTCTTGCAGCACGCATAGCTTCACAAGAACAACGATGGTGACAGGTACAAGTAGGAATTGGAAGATACAACTCCAATTCCTCCCAAAGAGTCTTGAGATCCGAGTAAAAATCAGTAACTGAGCGAGTTTCTTGCCTCAAAGCACAGATTTCTTGCTGCAGCTCTGAAATGCGAACTAAATCTCCTTGAGAAAAACGTTCGCGCAGATCATTCCAAATATCTCTTGCATTTTCCATGAACACCACCGATTGAGCAATGGAAGGTGAAACAGAATTCAAGATCCATGAGGAAATCAATTGATTGCAACGATGCCAAGCACGATAAGCAGGATCAAAATCATCGGCTGGCATCGCAATAGCACCGGTAACAAAATCAAATTTCATCTTCGCGCCAAGTGCGCGCTTCATTGATCGAGACCATGAGTGGTAATTGGAACCGGTGAGAAGAGGAGTGACAACAACGGAGGTAGGACCGTCGCCGGGATGAACATAGTAAGGAGAAGAGTTGTCAAGAACGGGATCCGGTGGAGGACGAACCATTGTAAACGAAGAAGATACGATAGAGAAGAGTTAGTTACGGCGGAAGCGAAACGGTTACGGTGGAGAGAGAAAACGGTTATGGAGGATCGGTAAGGCGGTTGATACCATGTTAGAATCTAATGAAAAGAAAGAATTGAAAGTAAAATAGCTTTCATTATTGAATGAAAAAATGAGTTCAATGTACAACTAATGATCTATATATACAAGTATAAAGCTCTATGCTAAGCTAAGCTACTCTAGCTATATACAATAACTTGTACTACAAGTTAGTTACAATCATCTTGTATTAGCTTGCAATGTGTTGATCATAGAGTGTAGCCAAACATGGGTCAAATTTGCTTTGAATATGGTGTTGAGAGGATAATTTTGTTGTAAAAAATGTGGTTAAGTTAGATGGTATATGCTTGTTTGATCAATTGTTTACCGGTTGTGTTGTTGTTGTTGTTGTTCAGGAGGCTGTACAAAACCAAACATTGTGTTTTTTGAGTTTCTTTTGAAATTTTGTGCATGTTTTTGTTATTGTAAACACGTTTCAGGCTTTCAGCATTATAAGCTTATTTCGGGTGGAAAAACATTTTCCCCCTTTTGGGTAGCTTAGTGATATGAAAGGAAAAAAGGATTATTTTATAGAATTAGGGTGTAGTGTAGCTAAACATGGGTGAAATTGTCTGTTATCTTTGTTTTGAAGTTGGTGTTGAGAGGGACCATTTTCTTGTTCTAATGTGATTAACATAGATGGTATATGATTGTTTGATTAGTTGTTTACTTGTTGTGTTGTTGTTTTTCAGGAGGCTGCCGATAACTTCATTGTGTACAGAAATCAAATTCACCACTCTGTTGCTGACCGCACTCGAGTGTTGCAGGATGTAGCTGCGGATCCAACTCTTCCTCGCACCAAGGCTGTTAAATGCATTCAATGCAATCATGGTGAAGCTGTGTTTTTTCAGGTAAAGTCGCCATTCTATGGCACTCAAGAGTTGCTTCTTTCTTTTCTTTTTTTTTTCATTTTGTATTTTTGGTATTCAGATGATTAAAGGGAAGAGAGGTTGTAATCTTGATTTTGTCTTTGAATTAGAGTGTTAGAGTCATAGGGATTTTGATGACAATCTTGACTATTGAGTGAGTTTATATATTTTGTGGATATAAGACTTTGTTTAGCATTAGTAGTCATTTGTCAGTTTTCGCTCCCTTAGTTTGTGAAGAAGTGAGTTGTTGAAGGAAGGCAAGAAAAAATAAATATTTGTGTTGAAGGAAAGCATTAACATGCCAAGGGATAACCAGTGAATGAAAAAATGAAATGTTTGTAACTCAATCCCTGGTTTGAGTTTTGACAATTTGATAGTGTGAAGATATTATGCTCTGTCCTGCTTAAGTTATCAAATCCTGAGACGAACTATACAGGGTTATAAAGTGTCATGACTCTGCAACAGCATATTTATATTCTTTATCTTGTTTTGGTGCAATGACATTCATTAGCTGGAGTATCGGCCGGCTACCTCAATAGCAGAATTAAGATAAATTTTGAACAATTTTTACTCTTGTTCAGCTTTGCATATCGGGAAGCTGCGGTTTCCATCATTGTAGTGTTCATAGTTCTAGACAGATTGTTGCAATGTCATTCTTCTGTCCTTCCACGGGAACCTTGTTTTAATTACACACTGATCATCTGTATATTTTTTTATATATGCAGGCAACTGCAAGAGGGGAGGAGGGAATGACGCTTTTCTTCGTTTGCTGCAATCCAAGCTGTGCACACCGTTGGAAAGACTGAGATTCTAGCCTGCTCAAATTAAGGTTTAACTGTTGGGGAAATCTAACACATTTTGTAGTACACTCTTAAATAGAAAGACTGAATTTTGTAGTTAATATGAAAACATGGCATGTGTGCTACTACCTGTTTTAACTGTAGTTGTTGATCAAATGATTGATGAACAAATCCTTTGATGGATGGAAAAATTCTACCAACTAAAATCTTCATAGTATTGTTAAATAAAATCTGCACTCATGTCAATATTCTACTTAGCAAAATCACACTCTTACTATTTTTTATAAAATGGAAATGGAGGATCTCCATTTTCTCTCTTAGGCTCTGTTTGGCAAAAATAGTTTATGGCCGATAAGCTAGCTGATAGCTTGTGGCTGATGGCTGATAGCTTCTAGCTGATAAGCTGATTGAAGTGTTTGGTAAAATTAGCGATTCAACATAAATGTAAAATGACATAAAGGACATCTTTAATTTAATAATTTTTTTTATCAAATTAATACTATTTAAGATACTTAGAATTTAATATTTTAAGTATTTTTTTTTTTTACAATATTTTAAGTTTATTAATTCAATAAATATAACTTTCAAATATTATTATTAAACTAATTTTTATATGCTTAATTTCTTTAAAAAAAAATATTTCTCTTTCGGTTGATATACTTTATGAAACAATAATAACAAAATATATTTAAAATATTGTATAATGATTAATTATAGTAGGGTACATTGTTTAAAAAAAAAAATAATATAGTAAGCTACGTACCTATGAATTGATAAAAAAAAAATTAATATGCTTTAGCCTTCATAATTGAAAATAGATAATAAGTCAACGTTATAACATACTATATACATGTGATTTTAAAAGAAGTAACGTTAAAACATGCATTTACTTATTTTATTTTAAATTCTAATGATAATAAATTATAAAGGGTAAATATGAATTTAGTTAAAATAATAAGGGTAAAAGAGGAAGAAAAAATGAAAAGCTAGAAGCTATAAGCTCAGAAGCTACTTGAAATAGCTTCCGAAAAAGAAGCTATAAGTCAGTAAAATAAGCTAAAAGCTCTTTCTGAAAAGACTGTTACCAAACGGGTCTTTTAACTTATAAGCCATAAGATAAAAGCTAAAAGCTAGTTTTTTTGACTTGTCAAACAGACTCTTAATCTCTTTTCAAGTTTTCATCACTGAGTTTTGGGAGTAATTTTTTTTTATTGGTAGACGAAATGACAAAACCATTGAAAACTTACATACACAAAGTGGAGTGACCGGGGTTTGAACTCCGGTCGCGACGTCTGACACTAGCAATTTCAACATTTCTGTCGGTTGAGCTAGGATTTGTGGACAATTTTGGGAATAATTTAAGGTATATTAGAGAGGATATTTGGACGCCATCTAATATTATATTTATATTTTCAAATGAAAGAAATTGACAAAATTAGAAACTAAGATGAATCATAATTTTAGGTGTATTAGAATAGAACTACATAACTTTTTTTTTTTTGTTAACCTCCAAATATCAATAGAAGTGGTTCTTGGTAATTTAAATTCTATTAGAAAGTGAGTTTGAGTTCTCACAAATGAGTTGTTATTAGAGAGAATATTTGACATTTTTTGTAGGCTTTATTCATTCTGTTATCTATGACACAAAAAAATTTAATTGACATTTTGCATAATAAAAAAGTTGGCTCAAAATAATCAGCTTATTTCAATTTATAATACAATATTAATGACTTTTTTTTTCAATACAAATATCTTTCACTTTACATTTTTAGTAAAAGTGAATACATCATCAGTACATAATATAGTAACTTCATTAAAAAAACTATTTTATTTTTTGTATTTATACATTTTTCTTGATTCGATTAATAAGTTCAATTAATTTGAGATGGAGGTAATAAAAAAAATCCCCACACACAACCCTACCAATTTTTTGTTTCAAAACTCCCAGTTTGTGAATAGTAAAAAGAAAGTATACACATTTTCAACAGCCCTCGCAACATAGTGACGTGAGCTCATTTGTTATAGATTAAGGGTGTATTTGGTAAAAATAAGTTATAAGTTAGTTTATAACTTATAGTTGAAAAGTTAGCTAATTGAAACTAAAATGTTTGGTAAAATTAGCTTTTAAAGTGGTTAATAAATATAAAATGACATAATTATTAGTGGGTAGTTTATTTTTTAAAGTGGGTAATTATTAAATTAAAGGGTAAAAATGGAATAAAGTGTAAAAGTCATAAACTCAAACGCTACTTGAAATAACATCTGAAAAAAAAGAAGCTATAAGCTAGTAAAAAAAGCTTGTTACCAAACACCTCTAATTTTTTGAAACAAGCTTATAAGCTCATATAATAAGCTATAAGCTAGCTTATTTGTGTTACCAAACACACCCTAAAAGAAATAATTTTTTACTTTATATTACTATTAGAACTGATTTTTATGAAAATTTATTCAAAAATAGAAGCTATTTGAAACTTATTTGTTATAAATTAAAAGAACAGTTTTGACTATCAATAATTTAAATACTCCCACTAGTCCTAATTATAAGAAAAAATTCATTTTTTAGATACATTCAAATTTTGATATATCTAGACACTAATATAAACTAAATACATTAAACTTTCAATATATCTAAAAAGTGAAAAGGGAGTATTCATTGTTACAAATTTTCATATGATAAAAAATATATAGTTGCGCGAGTATGAGACGTGATTTATGAAAAAAAAGCTTCTAGATCTAGCCTTTTTCATAGTATGCAAAAAAGCACAAACTTCCCCATTATAAAGTTGAAAGGAGAATGAATTCTCTCCATTTGAAAAATAAATTAAGGAAATAATGTTTATATATAAATCATTGGATAAAAAATACGTGTTAACATTTTAATTATAAAAAAATGAAAAAAAGTTGATCAATAGTTAAGATGTATAAATTGAGAGAAATTGAGTAAAAACATTTGAGAGAATTCTTTCTCGGCTGAAAGCATTAGCTGCCGCCAACTTTGTCAACTCAGCCACACAATTACTTACTTATACGATGATTGCGAAAACGAACATCATTCGAAGTCATACTAGTTCCAACAAAAAAAAAAACTTGCATCAAAGATTACATTCACTAGTTTTTTCCATTGTGTATTATGAGCCATAATACCAGTAACTAACCACCGAGTTATGTTACAAATTATGAATCGAGAATCATTCACCCTATATATCAAAAGCCAATCATTCTAATTTGAATTGACGAGGTATGCGAGCTGAGACTCATCTGCCTAGGTTCTCATTCTATCATTCTATTAGTGTCCATCATTTTTTGATTCAAAGAGTTGGTTTTTGGATTCTGATGGGCTGTTCACTTTTGATTCAAGATCAGAAGTTAGTATCTAGTGGCATCTCTACGTGTCATGTTACTATTTTCTCCGATTGTATAGAAGTTGAGGAGTGTCTTTCTAAGAATGAGATTAGAGCGGACCTCTATTATGTGGTATCTGTTTTGGTATTTTCATTGGTGTTCCGTTTATATACATCACATTTGTTTTGTAGCCCCTCTATTAGGAGTTTAGGTACATCTTGTACATAGGGGTGGACAACGGTTCGGGTCGGGCGGGTTCGGGCCCAAAACTACCACCCGGCCCAATCCACGGGTGATAAATCACAGTCCACACCGAACCATTTTTGGACTTCGGTTTAAACGGGTTCGGTTCAAGCGGGTCGCGGGTAAAACGAATGGGTTATTCCGGATTGAACCGGAAATTTTTCTCTTTACTAATTTACTAATTTTCACGGAATAGAAGAAAGTTTTAAGCAAAAAAATCTAGATCTAACTTATCTTGCCCGATCTTTTCTAAAAAAAACACTAGATCTAACAAATTGAGATCTTAAAAAGTAAGAAGCATGGGAACGAGAGATGTTCATTGAGAATGGAAGATGTTTATTGAGCTTGGCAACGAAATCCAAATCTAACTGTGTCTTCTTTATCTATAAATGATGATTTGACTGAAGGAGAATCTCATGAACTTAACCACAAAATTCATGAGAATGCAAAGTTAACATAAATGATTGACTGTCTAAAAAATTAGATCAAAAGATAACTTGGATTGGGAAAAGAACATAGATTTAGTGAAGAGAAACATAGAATATTAATTCATAGAGAAATAGAAAAAAAATAAAAATCAGAGAGAGAAGAACAAATGATATGCAAGTTTGGAGAATTAGAGAAAAGAAGAAATTGAAAGGGGAGAGAGAAGGTCATGATAGGTACTAGGTAATGGGGTGGTTAGTGAGTATTAATGAAAAAGAAAATAAAAAATTAATAATAATATACGGCTATGCTAGTATCACTCAATAAAAAGTCTACTTTTACTCTATTACAAAAAAAAAAGTCTACTTTTACTCTGCAGCGCATCACGTGAACCTATTAGTATTATATTGCCGACCGGTTCTGTCACCGATGAATGTAATTTAGAAAACTGAACCCGACCGATTAGAACCATTAAAAACATTTTTTTTGTTTTTTGAACCCGAGATTCATTTAAAACCGACCCGTAACCTAAAAAACCGTCCTGTTTAACTAGACTGGTTCGGTTATGCGGGTCCTCTCCACCCCTACTTGTACAGATATCTGATTTTTTACGTAGCAATCCGACCCCACTGTTGCATCTTCATCATTGCCACGAATTAGTTAGAAATTAGAAATGGATTACTTATAAAAAAAACGAAAAAGAAAATAGAAATGGGTTTAATTTGGGCGCGCAGTAGAAATATAGATGACTAGAGAAAAATAAAAAGAGTGAGCAAAGAAAAGAAAAGCAAAGAGAAATAGGAGGGTTTGTTGTTGTTATCGAGGTGGTGGAATGGATATTGAAGACGATCCTGACTATGATATCTTCAGAGACGACGAAGACGATCCTGATGCTCAAATCTCCAGAGAAAATGATTCCACCAAAGAGTATGTCGTTTACCTCGTCGATGCCTCTTCTAAAATGTTCAACACTACTTGCCCCTCATCATCACCGGTTTGTTTCTCTTCTTCTTCTTCGCTCCCCCATGCCCTAGTTACTTAGTTTGTTAGTTTTTAGTTGTATTGTTAAAAGAAAGGGGGAAATGTTAGGTAGGAAGCACGGACACACGGATACAAGACACTAACACGTTGACATCGATACTAATTTGAAAAAATTACATAATTCAATGTAATCATAATTGTCGGTGTCATGTCGGCATTAGACAGTGGCATGTGTCCGACTAATTAGAAGGACCAATTTCACCGTCCATTGCGGCTCCCCCATGCCCTACTTAGTTAGTTAGTTTGTTAATTTTTTAGTTGTATCAAAAGAAAGGGGGAAATGTTACACGGACACGGATACAAGACACTTACACTGACTCGTTGACATCGATAATAATTTGAGAAGAAATTTGAAAAAACGACATAATTCAATGTAATCATAAATGTAAGTGTCAGTGTCATGTCGGCATTGGACAGTGACATGTGTCCGACTATCCGAAGGTCCAATTCCACCGTCCACATGCGGGTCCCATTTAAAACAGAGTTTGTTTTTTTGTTCAGTATGGACTAGGCAACTGGAATTGACACACAGGGGAATCAACCCGAGACCTTGAGAGGAGCACACTCCAAGGTCTCAAGCCAACACCACAAGGCCAACCCAAGTGGCGGGCACACCTTCCCAACCGTTTAACAATATTGGCTACACGTTCGGGACAGTTAGTTAGTTTGTTAATACAATTTCTTTCATTGGTTGCAGCAGGAAGAGGGAAATAAGGAAGATGAAGCTGAATATCATTTTCAGATTGCCCTTAGTTCTATCTCTCACTCACTCAAGGCTCAGATCATTAACAAATCCTATGACCAAGTTGCCATATGTTTCTTTAACACTGTAAGTAACTTCAATTCGCTAATTTAATAAATAATAATAATAATAATAATATCAAATATCGACATCCTTCAGTTCTCTTTACCTAATTTTTTCATTTTTCTTTGCAGAGGGAAAGGAAGAACTTACAAGACCTAAATGGTGTTTATGTATTTAATGTTGCTGATAGAGACTACCTAGACAGGCCCACAGCAAGGCTTATCAAAGAGTTTGATAATCTCGAGGGTATGCTTTTTTATTGGCAAAATTACACCTGTGATCCCTTAACTTAATTTCAGATAACTTTTTAGTCCTTTATCTTTTTTTTCCATGACATTTTAATCATTTTTTTATGTTTGAAACTTTGAATATGAACTTCAAGCTTCAAATCTATGATTTTCTTTCTCTGTGTGCTCTCAATCATAAATATACGTTATGCACTCGTAAATTTGAAACTTGAAAAACCATTTACAAACATGGATGAAAGATCAAAAAGTACAAAAATGACGTGAAAAAAAGATAAAAGACTAAATTGTTATCTGAAATTAAGTTAAGGGACTATAGGAGTAATTTTGCCCTTTTTATTTTATAGATGGTTGGTTCATGTATGCATGTATGTATGTATTCTAGAGAATCTTATTATTCCGAGGCTACTTCTCATTTGTTTTTAATCTTCTCTAGAATCTTTTTCAAAAAACATTGGAAGCCAGCATGGTGTCATGCCAGGAACTCGAGAAAATCCCCTCTACAATGCTATCTGGGTGGCTCAAGCACTTCTTCGTAAAGGGTAATACTTGCACTCTAATATCTACATATAATTAAGTTATTATCTTTATCAATGAATGTTAGATAATGTGGAAACATTTATATCAGGTCAGCTAAGACGGTCGATAAACGCATACTTTTGTTCACAAATGAAGATGATCCTTTTGGGCGTGTCACAGGGGCTATAAAATCTGATATGACAAGAACCACACTGCAGAGAGCTAAAGTACCAATCTGTATATGCTTTATATTTTGAAGAATGCTACTAGTAATTCATACTAATTATCATTATTTTTTGTGTTTGTGAAGGACACACAGGATCTTGGCATCACAATTGAACTTCTTCCCTTGAGTTGCCCCAATGAAATCTTCGACATATCTAAATTCTATGCTGTAAGTACACATATTTTACATATATTCACCAATTTATTCTCTTAACTGATACTGATTAGATAAACTGTTAATCCTAATTTGTACATTGCATGTCTTTCAGGATTTGATTGGCTTGGAAGGAGATGATCTTGTTAACTTTATGGCATCAGCTGGAAACAAGTATGGCAACTTATCTACGTACCCTATCTATGTGTTTCTCCAGCTTATATCTTGTATTTTTAAAATCTTTCGGATATCAGTATGTGCTTAACTAGGCAACTAGTTGTGCTCCTGGAATCTGAAGTTTCTGGCACATAAATTGTTGTTTAGTAGGGATAGTAGCAAGCTTAAACTTGCTTTCATCGTTTAACTGTGTATGCCTTAGGATTTTAGTTAGATAACTTTGTAAATTAAGAACTATTTATGCGAGTTCAAATTGGAAAAGTTATAATTGGTAATAATTTATAATGCAGAGAGCCCGAGTCGTCGGTAAATGGTGGTTCTGGTCTATTATGAATCGAATACATCCATGTTGGATAGTTATAGTGTAGAAACTTATATTGATTAAGAATAAAGCCAATTATAACTTTTAGTTTTATGCTTTTAAGAATTCCTGAATAGAACCAAAGCAACAGCAAGATTGCCACAGTTGCTCGACACTGTTGTTTTTTTTTTTCAGCAAGTATTATAAATGATATTTTCAAGTTGTCTTTTGGGCTAGGGCTTAGGATTTAGTCATAGGGGTCTAAACCAGGTCTAGGAGTTGATATTTTAAAACAATAAATTTGCGTTTTGTTTTTTAATTTCTTTTTGTTGTAACTTTGCATTCAATTTCAGATTGGAGGATATGAAAGACCAGTTAAGAAAGCGCATGTTTACGAAACGCAGAGTCAACAAATTTAAATTCACATTAGTTGATGGGGTATCAATAGATCTTAATTCATATGCTTTAATTCGTCCCACTGTTCCTGGTAAGCATTTCTTGTTATTTTCTAGCTAATAGTGGATATTGTTTAGTGAAATTTATGTTCCATCTTTGGTGTTTTCTTTTCGTCCATTACCCTTGCAAAGTTTCTCATGACCAGTTTTTTATAGAGGAGGAAAAAAATATAGCTCGCAGTTTCAGTTTATGTTGTAATGGCAGTTTATACTTTTGATGTGTAGGTTCAATCACATGGCTTGATTCCGTTACTAATCGTCCTTTGAAGGTGATGAATGTTTTAACCTTAACTTATAAACAACCTATTTTCTATGTTACAGCATAAATTCATAATGCACCCATCAAACAAGATTAATCAAAGTCTTTTTCCACTCAGTGGTGTCAGTTTTGTGGATTAAATGATGCCATACATTTAACATTTCAATGACAAGGTTAAAATATCCATTCTATATAAACTTTAAAGGGTCCTTGTACCAATCCCATACCCATTCTATATAAATACACAAAAACATACTTTTCAAATGATTATAGGTTTTAGAATTTTGTTGGAGGATATGTATATAGCTGTAGAAAGAATATTTATGGATATTCTATGAATTTGATAGTTTTGAGAAAGCCAAACCACTACACACATATTGCTGCATCGTATTTTTCCCGTTGGTCTCTCTTTAGTCATAACTTTTTGTTGGATCATAATTCTCCTAAATTTTGCGATTATATTCTTTTTGCCGGACTTTTATGCTGAATGTTCTAATATAATGTTTAAGAAAATGATTGTTGGTCCAGAGTGTAAGAAATTTCTTTTGTGCTGATACTGGTGCATTGGTGGAAGAATCTACCACACGGTTTCATCCTTATAAAAGGTATGCATTTTGTTTTTTATTTATTTATTTATCTTATTTGAATATTTTAATTTTGATTTTTTGGACGTTTTTAATCACTGTTGTTCTATTTATAGATTGGATTTGGATAATAATAGCAACCCTACTATATAAGACAATTTAGTCATCACTGAGAATAACATTTTCTGGGATCCGGACCCTTACCATTTTGTTAAAAATATGAGAGAATGCTTTTCTAATTTATTCCTCAGCTCAAGGCTGATATTTATAATAAAAGTACAACTGGCTATCTCCTTGATTTTAGGAGAAATAAAAGGAAATAATGATATGTTTAAAATAACAAATTAGGAAACTAAATATATTCCAACACCCCCCCTCAAGTTGGTGCATAGATATCTGTCATGCCCAACTTGCCTATCAAATGCTCAAAGGTGGGTCTTGCCAAACTTTTGGTTAAGATATCTGCAGTTTGTTGACTTGAAGTTACAAAAGGTAAACATATGATTCCAGCATCTAACTTCTCTTTTATGAAATGTCGATCAATCTCAATATGCTTGGTTCTGTCATGTTGAACAGGGTTATGAGCTATGCTAATGGCAGCTTTACTGTCAGAGTACAATTTCAACGGAAGCTCAATTTTCATCTTAAGTTCTTCTAAGACTCTATGGATCCATAATCCTTCACATATACCTTGAGCCATAGCTCTAAACTCAGCTTCTGCACTACTTCTTGCTACAACTCCTTGTTTCTTGCTCCTCCATGTCACAAGATTACCCCAAACATAGGCACAATATCCAGAAGTTGATCTTCTATCAGTAATCGAACCTGCCCAATCAGCATCGGTGAAGATAGACACATTTCTTTCATTAGTCTTCCTGAAAAATAATCCTTTTCCGGGAGTTGCCTTTAAATATCTCAGTATCCTATAGACTGCCTCAAGATGTTCCTCAAAAGGAGAATGCATAAACTGGCTCACTACACTAACTGAGAACGCAATGTCTGGTCTGGTATGTGACAGATAAATCAATTTCCCAACCAATCTCTGGTATCTTCCGGTATCAACAGGAACATTACCTTTTTCCCAAAGTTTTGCATTAGGATCCATAGGGGTATCTGCCGGTCGACATCCACTCATTCCCGTTTCTTTCAATAAATCGATGATGTATTTCTGCTGGGAAACAACAATACCATCTTTTGATCGAGCAACCTCCATACCAAGAAAATATCTCATGGATCCCAAGTCCTTGATTTCAAAGTCTGCTGCTAATTTCTCTTTTACTCTTCCCATTTCAACTGTATCATTTCCGGTAAGAACAATATCATCGACATAAACAATCAGGACAGCTACTTTCCCATCTTGGGAGAACTTTGTGAACAAGGTGTGGTCAGCCTGCCCTTGAACGTACCCTTGTTTCTTCATGGACTGAGTGAATTTTTCAAACCAAGCTCTAGGAGATTGCTTTAATCCATACAAAGACCTATTTAGTTTGCATACATTTGATCCAAACCTGTCTTCAAAACCAGGAGGAATGTCCATATATACTTCTTCTTCTAAATCACCATTGAGAAAGGCATTTTTAACATCTAACTGATGTAGGGGCCAATCCAGGTTAGCTGCAACAGATAAGAGAATTCTAACAGTATTCAATTTAGCAACAGGAGCAAATGTCTCTGAGTAGTCTATACCATAGGTCTGAGTAAACCCCTTAGCTACCAATCGAGCCTTATACCTTTCAATTGACCCATCTGAATTATACTTCACAGTAAACACCCATTTGCATCCAACTGTCTTCTTCCCATCCGGTAGTGTCATAATACTCCAAGTTTTGTTCTTTTCAAGGGCTTTCATCTCCTCAAGTACAGCTTCCCTCCACTTTGGAACTTCTAGAGCAACCTGTACATTTTTTGGAATTTCTACACTAGACAATTTTGAGGTGAAAGCAGAAAATGATGAAGACAATTTTGAATATGATATGAAATTAGACAAGGGATGTTTAGTGCAAGATCTAACAGGTTTTCTAACAGCAACTGGATCATCTATATCGGGATACAAGATACGACTCTCAGAAACAGAGATAGACTTACCTTTTCGGTTTTTAGGAGGTTGATCATTCCCCGGTTCAGATTCATGACACTGTTGAGATGTGGACTCATCACTTCCTTTGTGATTCTTTCTCACAAAAACCTTTCCTTTCCAAATGTTGTTTTCTGCTTCAAACCTATTCTCTTTAGATGACTCACTACTTTGTGGCATTTCAATTAGATCATCATTATTACTTTGAAAATTATCATGATTTTCTTCATGAGAAAATGTAGGCTCAGATTCACCAAGTTCCTTACTCATAACAGGAGTAGGCTCAGATAAAGAATCATGGCCATTTTCTGTTGGTGCAAAACTGTAAGTCTTAGAACTTTCTGATTCCGGCAAAGATAAATTATTAAAAAAACTCATGTCCTCGGTTTGAAACGAGTCTTCCTTTAAATTCCCCCCCTGAAGATGAGTATCATCAAAAAAATATTTGTTTTCAAAAAATGTAACGTCCATAGTGACATACATTTTCTTGTTTTTTGGATCAAAACATTTATATCCCTTCTGGGTTGGGGAGTATCCAACAAAAACACATTTTATAGCACGTGGTTCGAGTTTTCCAACATTCTTATGTTCATGTACAAAGGCTGTGCAACCAAAAATTTTTAATGTCAACTCATTTGAAACACGAGTACTAGGAAAACATTCTTTGAAAGTATCAATTGGAGTTTGAAAATTGAGAACTTTTGAAGGCATTCTGTTAATTAAATAGGCAGCAGTCAAAACCGCTTCACCCCACAAATAATTTGGTACTTTACTTGAGAAAAGTAAAGCTCTAGCTACCTCCAATAAATGTCTATTTTTTCTTTCTGCAACTCCATTTTGTTGGGGAGTATTAGGACAAGAACTTTGATGTATAATTCCATTTTTAAGAAAAAAATCACTCAAATTAGCGTTAAAATATTCTTTGCCATTATCACTTCTAAAGACTTGAATATTAGTTTGATATTGGTTTTGCACCATTGTACAAAAATCTTTTACAGCCTGACAAACATCAGATTTCCCCTTTATCAAGTACACCCAACATACCCTTGAATGGTCATCGATAAAGGTGATAAACCATTTCTTAAGAGATAGTGTACTTGTACGGTTAGGGCCCCAAACATCACTGTGAATAATAGAAAAAGGTTTTGATGGTTTGTAAGGCTGTATTGCAAAATGGGAACGATGATGTTTCGCAAATTCACATGCTTCACATTTAAACAAAGAAATATCCTTATTACGAAATAACTTTGGAAACAAGTGTTTTAAATAGGGAAAACTAGGATGACCTAATCGTAAATGCCATAACATAATATTGTCATCATGATTATTCAAAACAGAAAAAGACTCAAAGCAGGAACTTATTGTTTCAGAAGGTAGTTGTGATGCAGATCCAATGTCAAAGTAGTAGAGTCCTCCACTCTCCTCAGCGCTGCCAATCATCTTTCCCGAGTTCAAATCCTGAAAGACACAATGAGATCGGAAAAAATTAGTTTGACAATTTATATCTTGGGCTAACTTACTAACGGACATTAGACTACAGGACAAGTTGGGAACATGAAGGACATTTTTAAGAGTTAACATTGGAGACAACACAACTGACCCTTTACCGGCAATGGCTGAAAAAGAGCCATCTGCGACTTTTATTTTTTGATTACCTGCACATGGACTATATGAAGAGAACAAAGCGGATTCACCTGTCATGTGATCAGAGGCACCGGAATCTACTATCCAAGTATGATTGGGACTGACACTAAGAAAAACAGAGTTACCTTTTGTTGCTACAGAGCAAGAGGGAGTTTGAGACTCGAGGAGTTTGAACAGTTTCTCTAGTTGTTCCGTAGTGAATGGACCCTGAGTTGAAGTAGATTGTTGTCCTTGATCAGAATTACTTGCTTGGAATGCACGACCACCTTTCTTCTTCTTCCAATTAGGAGTCCAGTTAGGAGGTTTGCCTTTGAGCTTCCAACAATCTTCACGCGTATGCCATTCGCGGTTGCAGTAATCACATCGAGGAACTTCGTCTGGTTTTTTTCCTTCGTAGGGGTTTCTAGTTGCCAAAGCTGAGCCTTCAGATTCAGAGATGCGAGGTGTCTTGCCCATCATAATTCCTTGTCGTGCCTCCTCCCTTTTTATTTCTGCAAAAGTTTCACGAAGAGTTGGCAATGGAACCTTTCCCAAAACTCGACCTCTTACCTCATCAAGGTCTTTATTCAGCCCAGCGAGAAACATGAACACACGATCATTCTCTTGCCTCTTTAGAAATAAAACACTATCTTTTGCGCATTTCCAATTGTCATCATAACAAAGATCCAACTCTTGCCACAAGGTCAACAACTCATTGTAATAAGTAGTTACATTCCGGTCACCTTGCTTAGCATGCCATAATCGTGACTTTAAACCAAAGATTTGAGAGGCGTTTTGGATATCAGAGTATGTTTCCTTAACAGCTTCCCACACATCCTTTGCTGAAGGCAAAAACATGTAAGGCCTGCCTATGCCAGGTTCCATAGTGCTTACTAACCAGGCAATAATCATGGAGTTTTCAGACTTCCATTGTTGGTGAAGTGGGTCTCCTTGTGCCGGTTCAGCGAAAGCACCCGTCAAAAAACCAAGTCTTCCTTTGCCATCCAATACCAATCGAACAGTTTGGGCCCATTGATTATAGTTATTCCCGTTCATCTTAGGAATATCGACCTTGAGGGAGGAACCATCCTTGTCTTTGAAGCCTGTGTTGAAATCTCTGTCACCATAAACAGGTTTATTCCTGTTTTCGTTGTTTCCGCCATTACCGCTACTGGTAGCGATAAAGTCTGGTATCTTTCCGAAGTCTGGTATCCCACCACCACGGCCACCACCGTCTCCGCGGCCAGCTCCGTCTACGCGGCCACCTCCTCCGTTTCCGCGGCCAGCACTTGCAGGTTGGCCATCGTTATTGACCGAGGATCCGGTATAGGCCTGGCCTAGGGAAGGCCACTTGTTGTGGTCGGCCATGAGAGGCTAAACGGGTATGGGAATGGGTCGGGTAAAAGAACGGGTCGAACAGAAATTTTTTACAGTAGCACTCTAACCCTAACCTAGGTCTCGTGATACCATGTTAAAAATATGAGAGAATGCTTTTCTAATTTATTCCTCAGCTCAAGGCTGGTATTTATAATAAAAGTACAACTGGCTATCTCCTTGATTTTAGGAGAAATAAAAGGAAATAATGATATGTTTAAAATAACAAATTAGGAAACTAAATATATTCCAACACATTTTTTACCCCTTCTGGGAGAAATATGCAATTTTGTTGTTTTAGAAATTCCAAGGCGAATTATTTAGTTGCAAACTTTAGGGTGATAGTCTTTGGGATATTGTTTTTTGGGATTCAGTGCTTCAAAAGGTCTCTGGAAAAAGAGATTCCAACCAAACAAATATCTTCCAAAAACCAGATACCAGACTATCCCCCCAGGCGTCACCTTGAAGGAGGGAGTTTCAATTCCTTACATCCTCCCCTACAGGCATCCATACTATCAGATAAATGAAATTGAGAAAATAGTGAAGGGGATGTTGCTTCCTGGAATTATTAGGCGAAATTACGAGCCGTTATAGTAAGCTTGATCATACTAGTCAACGAGAAAGATGGTGGCTGGAAGTTTTAATATCATTTTTCGTTCTTGCCTTCCCAACATGAAACTCAGTTGATTGGTCCCATCACCCATCTTTCTTGTCCAAGAACAAGATTCTTGGTTGTTGTCTCGTTCAGAAATGTTGTAATGAAAAGGTCATCTTTGGAGAAGTTGGTACCTTCAGCTTGTTCGACACACCATGCATTTCCGTTCCTTTAGCTTGACACTCTGATCGATAATAGGAGTGGTAGTCCCCACCCTTTCTTGGTTAGAAACAGAATTATGCCTATTCTGCAGCCTGTGTTTCAACATGCTCTTGAGCTCATAAGGCTTTCCATCGCAGATCGGTGTAACTTGTGATTTCATACTCAATCACCTCTTTGTTGGCAGCACCTCGGGATTCTTCCTTGATGTCGTCAGACCCTCATTTTCTTTGGCTGAATTATGCTTTTGCTGCTACTTCCCCAGGAACTTGAAGATAAACCACAAATTCTGGTTTGAATTTCATGAGCAAAGTCTTCTCAAAAGAGAAAAGCTCCACGTCCTGATCTGTTTTCCTCCAAGAAAACCATTATCGTTGAGCTTCTCCATCCAATCCTAACCAAACCCATGATAGTCATTTTACTTTGCGAATCTTTAGGGCTTTAAGGTACTGATAGTCTTGAACCAACCTCCAATAAGCATCAATGCTTCCGTCAAATCTTGGCATCAAGTTGTCTTTATCGCTGACCCCCTTTTTCTACTAATAGTTCAAGAGTCAAAGAGATCTTTATTAAATCTTGCATCAATACTCTAAAACACAGACATATATCTTATTTTCTCTATATCTTTGCATCAAAATAGAACCGATCAATGTCTTTCCAGCTGTCAAGGTCATAAGTAGTGTAATCCTTACAACACTATGGCCTTTTCACCAAAGGGTCCTGTCCTCCATGAGTCCGGATACAATAGTTTATCAAGCTCGCATACAAATTTGCGATGCAATGAATACTTTTATTAAGTTTCGGAAACTTCATCTATCCAAATTTGAGATGCAATATATTATAGATTGTTTCGCGGAAACTAAAAATTTCTGAAAACTCCATGTATCCAGTTTCAGGAAGACTTTGTTTCTTTTTTTTTTTGAATGGCAAATTGTTAGTTGTTACTAGTTAGTATATTACAATGTTATGTTAGTTTTTCTCCAGGACTTGAACCCTGGACCTCCAACTCCTTAACCCTTAGCTCAACTAGTTTAAGTGTTTAACCAGTTGAGCTACCCATCCCACCCCAGGAAGACTTTGTTTTAAAATGAGGGTGCTGGACATGCTGTAATGAGTTGCGCAGATAGGAGAAAGGAGGGTATTGTTTTGAAATAGATCGTGTGAATGTTAATTGTCCAAATATATTACAAGGGGTAATTAGGATTTGTTTTTAAAATTGAAAATCAGGCATTGATTGAATTAGATGTAACCGATAAAATAGATTCTAGGGACGAAACCGGTAGAATCAAGTCTCAAGAGTAGGGATTCCAATGATCTAGAATAGAATCCGGTACCAAAGAGAGATTATGCAAAGCATAATATTTAATGAGAGAGTTTTTTAGAGAAGAAGATAATTTGTTGAATATTGATCGATTGTCAAAATGAGGCACCATGCCTTTAAATACAACCCTCAGGGCTAAAATAGTAAAATGACATAAGATAAACTATTATTTAAAATAAACTACTTAATTCCTATAACAATACCCTCCCCTTCAAACATCCTTGTCCTCAAGGATGAAAATTTCTAAGTACCGTGCTTAGGAGGTAAAGTCTTCCATTTGAGCATAAGTAAAGGAACATGACACTGCCCCCTTTCAACCATTTTCCTGTGTAGAATAGTCACAACAAGATCAACATTAGCAGCAAACTTCTGAGATTCAAGCTTTGGAGGCGAATCCTTCAACTTGGTTAAGACTTTAGCAACATGAAAACTACCCTTATAGATCATCTTCCTGTGCAAAACAACCACTAGTACCACATGATGAAGGAACATTAGAGATCCTTTAGTTAAGGGGTAGGAAATGACATAAATAATTGTTGTTTGAAGCATCCACGCATGATGACTATAAACAACAATCCAGTTTTTTCCATAAGTCAAGCTAGAATATTTGGATGCATGACAGTAGCATATACTATGAAGAGGGAGCTTTTGCAAGTTTGACACCTGATTCATTACCTGTGAACTAAGTCTTAGGTTTAGCAATAAAGCAAGTATAAATGCAACCAATTGCTTCCATTTGCTTAACACTTTTAGAGCACAAAAACTACCATTGCAGATCATTTTCCTATGCAAAACAATCAACAACTTTGTGTGTCGAAAGACCGGCAAAAAATCCATAGTTAAATGGTGGTAAGAAACATAAAGTGGTGCTACACATAGTTTCCAAGCAAAAGAATTATAGACATGAATCATCATGCTCTTCCTATTAGCCAAATTGACTTCTTTCCACAAGCCTGCTGTAGCATAATTTTGTACTACCATATCAAAAGTAAATGCAACATCTTCAACTAAACCTTCATACTTTGAAATGGTTGCAGCCTGAACTAGTTTGATATTAGTGCTTAACGGAATCCCAGAACTATCGGGGGGGATACATATTTGAGCCTTCTAATTATCATATGCTGGCTTGTCATTCCAAATTGGCTTAAATATCACATTGGTCCCCGTATGTTCCCGCTTTTTTGGTTATATATATATATATATACACACACACACTAGCGGGCCAGACAGGCTTGTTCCGCACCTGACTGTGTCTAACTTATGTCCAAACAAAAAGAGACAAACATTATGTTATGATGAGTTTGTTAATAAAAGATTTTTGCTGCTAAAAAAAAAAGATGTGTCTTATGTTACGGTGAATTTGTTAATAAAAGATTTTTATTGCTAAAAAAAATAAGGGTATTGTTGGTATTATGAAAAGTCGACACCAAAAATATTTGTATCCTCTTTATATATAGTATAGATATATGGATTATAAATTTTCTGTTTTTTTTAAGAAAAAAATTTGTTTTTTTTTTGTTTTTTATTTTTATTTTGGTCCTTCATTAATCTAAAAATTTTGGTTTTGGTCCTTTATTTGCCACATCATAGTTGTCACATGTCAAACTGTTAGCCACGTCGGCGTTTTTTGGAAGGCAATTGACGGGAGGGACGAAAACCAACATGATTTGCACATGCAGGGACTTTTTTAAACAAAAAAAACAATACAGGGACTAAAACCAAAAAAGCGGAAACATATAGGGACCAATGTGATATTTAAGCCTTCCAAATTTGGTTCCACCTTCATGCCAACCACTTTTAATTGCCACACAATCATCACTAGATACTGTTTGACAATCTTGAATCCTAACAATGGTACAAAAATATGGATATATTCCATATGTGTTGGGGGAATCAATTGTTGCAATAATAGTTAGTCCTTGAATTATAATGCCACTACTGTAAATTGGATGGACTAACCAAGATGGTGAGTTAATCAAAATGAGAATTAACAATTGGATGTGATTAAAGGACATAAACTCAATCAAGTATGGCCTAATGAGTTTCAATTCATCCCTGTGAAGATTGTTCCACCAATAAGAGCCATGCCCATCAATTGGACCATTGTAACTAGTAATAACAGCAACTGTGAGGTTAGTTTCAAAATTGAGACTATTAAACATTTCATCATGTGCATCCCTTCATCTTCCATATGATGCTAAGACATGAAGCAGGGGCCACTCTAACTCATCTTGAGATGTAAGAATGACAACTTCATTTTGGAGGAAAATAATGAAATGGCTAGTAAGATTTAAGCTTTCAATTAGCCATTTCCCATGTGACACCACAAGTAAAGCTCCACTACCATAAGCATACTGGCTGAGATTTCCGATTGCATGTGGAAAAACTTTAGTGCTTGATGTTTTACCATCGTCAACACCACCAAAATCAGTCAAAATTGCAATGCATTTTCTGCAATTGATATCAGGGTACTCAAGCTTCTCATAACCACTAGCTACCCTGCTTTCTATATTCAATCCCATTGATCCCAAAAACACAACAAGGAATAATAAAAAGTTTGGAGCACAAAACCTGACTTCTTTTGCTTCATACCATTGAGAAATTAAGTGCTTATCCAATAACTCTCCAATGATATGTTTAATTCCACCAGCTTTAAAAACAAAATCAAATATTCTGCCACTTGCACTGTCATTAAAATATGAGTGAATATTTGCCAAAGCATATAGACAAACATCATGAAAAAGATCACTCAAGTAGCTCCAAGTGTGAACAAGTTTTAATTCATGTGTCAACTCTTGGGAATGTTGTAGAAGAATGTTAAATCCATTAGAAGAATCAACACTACTATTACTTTCACTTATAGTGGTCAGCTCTTGTAAATAACATTGTAACTGCCAGCTTGAGCGCAAGAAATCTACAAATGCCGTGTGACTATCACCTTTTGGCATTTGATCAAACACTTGGGGGGTAGGTTGCTTCTCATCCATCTCCTTCAATAAGAACTGAATACTCTTATGCTTCATATCATGGTCTAAAGTAAAAGACTTCAACACCTAACATACACAAACTTTTTGTCCATTTGTCTGCCATTTCTGATGCATTAAAGCTCCTAGGTACCTTGTTAAAGATGAGTTTAGTATTCTGGATTTGCAAATGTGTATGGTTATTTATCATAGGTATTTTTGAAATGGGTTCAGCTCTAAAACATAGTATGTTTCTCATAGCCACAGTGGGTTCTGAGGTCTCGTGGATAGCAGGAAAGTTATCTTCAAGGTGTTTGAGTGTGGGGTTAGACAAATTAACAGCTATTTGTGTAATAGGACCCAATCTAGTTGTGCAATTTTCTAGACAACGCAACCCACTTGGGGTTGGTCGAGTGGTGTTGGCTTGGGCCCTTGGAGTATGCTCCTCTCAAGGTCTCAGGTTCGATTCCCACTGGTGCCAATTTCGGTGGGCCAATTCCATACAGAGCAAAAAAAACTCTGGCTTTAAATGGGGCCCCCGCAAGTGGGCGGTGGGATTGGTCCCCTTGGATTAGTCGGTCCTAAGGCCGGATACCAAGTTTTCAAAAAAAAAAAAAAAAAAAAAAAAATTCTAGACAACGCTCAGGATAAACACTTACCTGGGAATCAATTGTAAAATTCTGGGTACAAACGGAAGACTGTTGGGAATCTTCAACAATTCCTTGAACTTCTTCATATTTCACCAGAGGCGGTTCTTCACCATCGCTCACTGAAGAGCAACCCATTCCAGGTAGATAATTGTGGGTAGAGGGTAGACAGCTTATTGCAATTTGGGGTAAATGGGTTTTGTGCAAATTTATCAACTTCGTCATCCATCTCTACCACTTTGAATCGGATCTTTTTATGCTTCAATGCATGATCAACTGTAAAAGGTTCATCACATATCAAACATAAACCCAATTCCATCTTCTCTTCCACTTCAAGAGCACTCAAAATTTTCACCAAATTATGTTTTGAGCCCATCTTATGCGCCAAATCGAAGGCTCGTGATACCAATTGTAACCGGTAAAATAGATTCTAGGGACGAAACCGGTAGAATCAAGTCTCAAGAGTAGGGATTCCAATGATCTAGAATAGAATCCGGTACCAAAGAGAGATTATGCAAAGCATAATATTTAATGAGAGTTTTTTAGAGAAGAAGATAATTTGTTGAATATTGATCGATTGTCAAAATGAGGCACCAAGCCTTTAAATACAACCCTCGGGGCTAAAATAGTAAAATGACATAAGATAAACTATTATTTAAAATAAACTACTTAATTCCTATAACATTAGATGAGTGTGGTGTATGTAAGATCAATTTGTTGAGGCTGGTTGGTTCATTAGACACTGCAATAAATATATTGATGGCATGCTTGTTGAAATATCTTAAATGTTTTTTGATATTTTGTGTCTTCTTTTGTTTGTAATTATATTTATAATATGATTGTTATATTGTTTCAGCCAGAATATTGTGTTTTCTACGAAGGAGCTATCTGAAATTAAGAGAGTTGCTACTGGACATCTAAATCTTTTAGGGTTCAAGCCACTAAGTTACTTGAGAGATTATTACAACTTGAAGCCATCAACTTTCCTTTATCCTAGCGACGAGGTCACTGTTGTTCTAGTCATTAATGAACTGTTAATTGCATCTTTATTCACCAGTAATTTTTGGTTTTAACCTCAACTTGTCTGCTTGGTGCTGAACCGATGTCTTATCCTGTACTTTTGATATTGTTTAATTTTTGTCAAACTTGAGCATCAACATCGCGATGATCTTTCATTAGCTCTCTCTCTGATGATTTCACCACCTTCTACCCCATGGAATTTTATTTAAACACATTGTTCTGACAAATTTGCTAACTGTGACTTCCTTCAAGTTAAAGTTCCATTCCATGTTATAGAAATACATATATGTATATCTGCCTTCAACTTATCAAGTGGGCGCATAGACTATCTTATTGTACTATTGAGTAGTATTCTCATCAAGTGGTCTATTGGTATTTTGAAAATGCTTTGACCAGTAATTGCACCAAATATATAGTATATCGTTCTATATTTAGTTTCACTTTCTCTTTCTTCAACGTTTTCATTCTAATGCCTCTTTTTGTTTTGCAGAGTACAGAAGGTAGCATGTGTACCTTCATCGCCCTTCATAGGTCCATGATACAGCTCAATCGGTATAGTATTCTTGATTCCTTAGAACAATTACTCTTTTTAGTTGCACTATCACATCATTTTAGTCATGTCTATGTCTAATGTAGTAGTGTTGGCAAAGTGGTTAAGTTTCCCTAACATGCAGAAAAAGGGACTTGGTGGGTTGGCAAATTTTATAAAATAGGTTGGCAAAGGCAACCCACACCATTTTATAGTAGGTTAGGTTGGGAGCTTGAAAGAGGTTGAGAGGGATGATTCCGAATATTGACCACAGCATTAATCTTTACCTAGGTTATTTAATATTCATAGGCATATTCCAGTTAGACATTTGTGATTTCTTTTACCTGTAAAATCGGTTGTTTATGTAAAGTAAAATTTGAAATTTTAGTGTTGGGTATCAAGATCAATAAATCTTGGCTATTAATGGGGTGGTTAACATAGTAGTAAAAGGGAAAGAAAGGGTGATTGTTGAAAGATGCAAGTTAGGCAGTATATACTATGCATACACACATGTATAAGTGTGACAAAGATATAATGATTAACTAGACATCTTACTAAAACCTCTAACATGCAAGTTAGTACTGTAGTCTTGTGATTTGTATTTTGTGCATTGCTGATGTCAAATGACTTGCTAAATTGTGTGTTAATAATTCTTATTACTAATCAAAGTAATATCCTTGTGTTCCTTTTAGTTTTGCAGTTGCATTTAGTGGTAGTTCATCTCGACCTCAAATGGTTGCCCTTATTGCGCAGGTATAATATGTTGAACGTTACAATTATTTTGCATTTACATCCTTGAGTTCAAGAGCTTGCATGTGGTGTTTTTGTTTGTATAGAATCCTTGAATATCATAACTGCCTTGCATTTTCTTGTATACTTCTCATTTCCTGCCACAGGTCTATTTGCTTATACTCAAATTTTCTTCTGCACATTTCACACTACGTCCCGTCGTAGCAGCATCACCACTTGTCAGCTTGTTGTAATTAATTAATTATAGCTTTAAGTCTATCAAGTCAAACTGAAAATTTGAAGCTATATTGCTTCTTAGCTAAATCTGTGTTTGTTGCATATTTGTAGCTCACATGTCTTTGATTGTAGGATGAAGTTATCCAATCTGGTGTTCAGATTGAGCCGCCTGGAATGCACATGATTTATCTTCCATATTCTGATGACATCAGACTTATTGAAGAGGTAGAGAACTGCAATAGTTGAAATTGTCTTTAAACGTCAATTGTCAAACTAGAGGAAACTAAAAATGAAGTTATTAATAAGGCATGAAATATTTCTGCAGCGTTATTCTGATACTAGTGGGGCAGTGACTAAAGCAAGTGATGATCAGATAAAAAAGGCAGCTGATTTAATTAAGCGCGTGGACTTGAAGGATTTTTCTGTTTTCCAGTTCAGCAACCCTGGTAAGCTTCTTCCTCTTCCTCAGCCACTCTCCTTACTTAATCATATTGTGTTTATACTTCTAGTAAGCTCCACTTTAATTAATCCTTTATTAGCCTTAATTGTTGAAATACTATAATTTGATTTATATAGTCAATTACCCACACATCCACTGCATTATGTCATCATCATAGAAACCTCCTTAAATTCCTGCACTTATCTGTTGACTTGAAACCTCTTCAAGATATTGGATTAAGCATGTAATGGATTTCTTTTGAGAGTACCAATTAGAAGGAGACATGGCTTGAAAATATGTTTATAAGTGGGAGACATCACTCACCTTACTGTCAAACTCAAAGAAGTTTAGGTATGAAACTGTGTTCTCCCCTGGGAGAATTCTCATACATAAATACAATTTAATGACAAGCTGTTTGGCTGATTCTCAGCCCAACAAATCTGCAACCACCAAATTAGATTATGCAATTTTTTATCCTAAATAAGAGCAATTACAATTATCCTAATTGATAAAATAACAGTTACAAATGTGATTTTTATATTGGGCCTAACTCATCCTTACAAAACCGGCTTATAAGGTGAGGGGTGTCACTATTTACACTATAGTCAAGCCTTATCTTTAATCAATGTGGGACTTGGTTTTCCCAATACACCCCCTCACGCCCAGCACTATTGGGCTTGGTGCGTGAATATAAATGGTGGGTGGCCCGAAACGATAGGCTCTGATACCATGTTAGATTTTTATATTGGGTTTAACTCATCCTTACAAAACCGGCTTATAAGGTGAGGGGTGTCACTCTTTATAAACTATAGTCAGACCTTATCTTTAATTAATGTGGGACTTAGAAGAAATTAAATGTTACTTATATCTATGTTCATTGTTGAATTACTGAAATAAAAGGTTTTTTTTTTTTTTTTTAAAACTGGGTGAGGCTGAATACATGAATTAAATTAAACCAATGTACTATGCTAACAACCAAACTTTTGGAATTGAGGTATTTTTCTATGAATAAGTTTTCTTAGGTTTTCCTCTAGCTCAGTTTATCAGACTATCCTCAATATGATCAACTTTTTTTTTACTTGGGTCTAATGTTATTAATGGTGAGAAGGGAGGTTAAGTAAAATTAGTATTGAGTATGATGAGCCATTTAGAATTTTGACGGCTGGCTAAGCTTGTATTGGGTTTTATGGGTCTTATAGGGAGAAATAGTCTGTATTAGAGCACACTATTGTATTTGATCAAAAAAAGAGCACCTGTTATTATTGTGTTTTTTTCTTTCTGATTTGTTGTTTGCTGATTAATGTTCAAATGTAACAGCTTCTTGGAGTTTCTGTATTTCTTTGATAGTTTCCTTTGTTTCTAGAAGATTGTATTTTAGATGCAGTCAGTTAAGTAACATATTCTTATCATAATAAAATTCTGAATCATTCTCATGTCTCAAACATGCTGAGGTTCTCCCTAAGTTTTTTACTATTTTCCCCCGCTTTCGCTCATTTTCTCATCTTTGAATTGCAATAGGCTGGGCTATGCCTTTTTTTTTTCTTCTGGTTCAGCGCCACTATTTGTTACATTGCATAGCGTTTTGATCGGCTGCTGGTACCAACATCGCATGAGTTGTACAGTCCATCTCTACTTCCTTTTTGCTTTTACTATCTTTTCCATCGTCAATATAGATTCTGTAATTGCCATCACACCTACTACATTTTGGGCCTCAAGAATTTGTTTTGGGTTCATTTGAGTTGCAGCTTAATATACAATTAATTACAACGTTACAAGTATCTCCATAAAAACTACAAAGCCTGTAGCTCTTTGCAGAAATTCATGAGCCGGTTTACCTTCTTGAAGAATCACTTTTACACCTTTAAAACAATTAATTTATTTCATCAATAATACTTAGACAAAGAGGAAATGAGTACCCCAATCTCATCTAAATTTCAATCCACACTTTGTATGGTCATGATTAGCTAGTATGCTTCATATTTGTAGATGTTACAATTTTCCAAGTTTTTATTCTCATTTAACAAAATGAGCTTTTCAGCCTTGCAGAGACACTATGAAGTATTGCAGGCATTAGCCCTGGAAGAAGATGAGATTCCAGAAATCAAAGATGAAACATTACCTGATGAGGAAGGCATGGCTAGGTAAGCACAAGGTTCTCATGATGTAATGAATATTTTATGAGGAATGTTATAGCAACACATACTTCCTAAGATACTTTCTCCTATTGGTTGAAATTCAATTAGGTCCATTTGTTGGCTGTAGTGTTCTTTTTTTTATTTATTTTTTATTTCCTGTTTGGCCCTTCCTCTCTTCACTGGAAAAGATAAAAGATTTGTTCAAAAGACTCAGTATGAAATGATAATCTTCCTTATATGTCACCTTCAGACCACGAGTGGTAAGGGCATTAGAAGAATTCAAGACCTCTGTATACGGAGAAAATTATGACGAGGAAAGTGAGCATGGCACTGGAAAGCCAACTGAAGCCTCCAAGAAAAGAAAAGCGCATACTGAGTATGCTATGAAAGAGTGTGAGAACTATGATTGGGGTGAACTCGCTGATACCGGAAAGGTAAACCTTGAAATTTATTTTGTTTTGCAGTTGAAGGTAAAATTGTTGATACTGAATCATTTCATCTTGTTTTGCAGTTGAAGGATTTGACTGTGGTGGAGTTGAAATATTATCTCTCAGGACACAATCTTCCTGTTTCTGGGAAGAAGGAAGCTTTAGTTAGTCGAATTTTAACTCATATGGGAAAATGATTAAGGGGACAATGTTTTGATCGCTGGTTTGGTAACCTCGATAAGTAGAACGCCCAAGACTAACAAGTACTTACAAGAATTATGTAAATTATCATTTTCGTGCCTTCGTTGTTCTTGACCTTATTTTGGATTATGTACTGAATTGTACTTATACTAGATTAATCAACAAACATCAGCATGGCTGATGTTTTACTATGAGATGTTACTTAATATAATTTCTTATTATGAATGCTAAACCACATTATCTGTGTTCAATTAAGGAAGCAATGCAAAAGAAATGTGTTGATAAACTAAAAAAGAGACTTGGATTACAAGAAATCTTGCAAGAATCTTACAAGAACATAAACAACATTTGCTTTATTAAAAATCTTACAAGAAAAGTTGAATAAATCTGCCATGCATAAAACTTTGGTCAAAGAAAAAAGAGTGCAGATCAAACAAAAGTTCAAACCCTTAAAAAAATAAAACATCAACATAAACGATAGTCTAAAAACTCTAAACTATTTTGGCTGTTTCGGTTAAATAAATCTGAAACACGAGAAGAAACATACTCTCATCGAACAAAGTCATGGACCAAAGACTATACACACAAATAGATGTATTGCTTATTGTTGCCTCTTATTCAAACCATTTGGAGTGTTTTGATTATTGCTTCCTCAACATTCTGTTGTTCTGGGGAGATCCTGTTATCTGTTGAATGTTGTTTGAATTTGTTACACTTTGACATTGCTGGTTTAAATTTAGCTAAATTTGATAGTTCTTCAACACCTTTCACAATGTCTTCCACACGAGCTACAATTTCAGTAAGCAAAGAAACTATTGTGACCACTTGAATTATTTCAATTATTGGGATTTCAATTTTTGCATTATTATTGTGTGAGTTTGGATAAGATTTTAATAAATTTTGGAGTTCTTGTACAACATTGTTCATCTCTATGACCAAAGTATCAAGTTTATTTGACTTTGTCATACTATTGATTGTAATGGCTAGCTCTCTTAAGACACTTGAAGAGTTGGCCCCTACTTTTATTGATGTTATGCTTATAATTTTCTTCATTTCATCTGAGACCTGTGTAAAAAATAAAATAAAATAAATTAATTGTACCTAAGGATTATTGTCTTACTATATGTACGTAGTAACTAATTAATTTAACCATCCAAATTTATTCTTTATTATATAACCTCTAATTTTAAATATAAGAAAATTTTTTACTCAAAAAAATATAAGAAAATATAAATTAAACCAATAAAATCTTTCTTATGTTTAGGACTAATGTAGCATTAAAGGGTTGTTTAATTACTTTGTCAAAACAATTTTTGTTTTCATATGTGTTCATTTTAATAATTTATTAATAAGAAGATGCGAAACTCATAAAATGAGCAATTGTGGTGGAAAGAAGAAGTGATACTTTGGTCATTTTCATTGTTTAAAATAATAATAAAATTAATATTTAGACATTTAATGCACACAATTATTTACTAGAAGAGTCTAATGTCTATCTATTTGTTAACAAATAAAATTCACACTAATTTTAAAAATAAAAATAAAAATATTTTCACAAAGTAAACTGAGACCTAACTAATTCATATATTACCTTGTTTTTTAAATTTATGCATCCAACAAGAGCATCAATACATGAAGCACAACCACGCATTGTGGCTCCAATTTTAAGATATTGCTTCCATGGGTGACCAAAGTTGAATCGTCCATGGGGTGGCTCCCATCTAGCTAAATTAACCTGAAATTAATTATCGATATTATTTTAGTCACACTAATTACGATCTCTAGTTAACTCGAGTGGATTAGTCTCCGCAGTTACGCGCGGAGGATACCTTTGGTTTACCAAAAAAAAATAATTACGATATCTAGTTCTCTATCATACTATCCAAATCTCTCATTAGTTATTATTAAACCAAATCTAATGACTTTCATTTTGCTTACTTTTAACCACAAGCATATGCATAAATTTTTCCGTGATTATTTTTTTTCTTTTATTGATTATTTTACTCATTTGAATGATCACTTATTTATATGGATCATGTTAACGTGTGCCATAAGAGCCCATACTAACATTTTTCAATTTATATTTAGTATACTCCCTCCGTCCCAAAATATAAGCAAAAATTGGTCAATGAAAGTTGATGTATTTGGTTTAAAATTTAGTCCAGATACATTCACTTTTGTTGACCTCTTTTTGCTTATATTTTGGGACGGAGTAGTATATGATAATCAGAATCTCTTGAAAGGTAATAATTTATACCATTGAATCTTCTGTTGCTTTGGAGTTTAGCACACATTTATAACCCATTAATTTTTTGTTAGACTTTTCACTTGATATTTGGTCTTCAAAATATTGAGCCAGACAATCTGAAACACGCACACACAATAATTATATAACTTTTAGTTTAAAAAAATGTGTGTATTAATCTATTTTAAAGAAAATCTTTAATCTTTAAACTGACCTTGCAAAGAATTAGCGAGTTTGTCGAGGTTTCCGATAACTAAAACATAGAGTTCTAGACCAGCCCAAACAGGACTAATAATCATACTAATGATCATGCACAAGAAAGTGCCTATTAAAACAGTGATAATCCTTTGCCAAGCCAGATGAAACAATTCATCAATTCGATAACCGGATATTGAAACCAAGCTAAAAGTTAGGATAAATATCATAACACCATAATCAAAACGAGCCTTTATAGTTGGGACGAATCTTGAGAATGTTGCTGCCGAAGCTGAAAACAAAGATCAAATAATATAATCAATGATCAATTACCAATTATAACACCATAGTGTATAGTATGTACATGTTAATGAGTACGTGTGCATGTTGTGCACTACATAATAATAATAATAATAATAATAATAATAATATTTATTGTTTATAAATATTATACCTAATAGAAAAAGAAAGACTCCAACAATTATTGGTTCAAATTTCTCTCCAGCTTTACTAGCAACCCATTGTACACCAAAGGCTAGAAGTCCAGCGAGGGTAGTGCCACATATTCTGTTTATACTTTTATATATAGTAGAGCCTGCAATATGAATATTAATTAACTATATAAAAAAAAATTCACTAATTCAAAACTATAATTAGAGAAAATAAAATTCATCTTTAATTTTGATATCTATATATATGACACTTAATAATAAAACTACAATATAGTGTTAGAATTACGTACCCGCAGTGTACTCAAAGACTACAACTACGGTCATGACAGCCCACATAGCATTATTTTTTCCAACTCCTTCATACAAAGGATTCAAATAGTAAAAAAGTGAAACAATTGTAAGTGCTATCCCTACTTTCAAACAATGAATGAATTTTCTTGGGTCATTAACACCAATCTCCCAAGCTTTCTTAAGAAACTTGCAAAATTTGAAACAAACACTTGCTACAAATGTCCACATATTGTAATTAACTCCAACTCTTTTCAATGGATTATTCTACCTTGATTCTCCAATCAAGCTCTTTTGCCAACTCCATTTTCATTAGCCATGTTATTATTATATAATATTAGTACACACTACTACAAAAAAAGGGTTTTAATAGCACTTATTTAATAGCACTTTTTTAGAAGTGCTATTAAAAAAGTAAAAACGGAGCCTTATAATAGCGGTTTTAATAAAAACGCTATTAAATAATGGCAAGCACCACCCAATCAAATACTCTATATAACTATCGTGAATATTTTCCTAGAGGAGTATCATTTCTATTTATATAGAAAGAAAGAGGAGACATATAGTTTGGTTGGAAACAATTTGCCAACTTGGTGTGTATGTAATTTGACAAACAAGAATATATTTTGAGATGTGGTAAATGTATCGCAATTGGTGGAACACAAAATTTATTTCTTGAATTTGGTTTAATGACAGGGTGAATCCTAAATGGCAATAAGTATTTTTTTGATTAGTGGTGTGATATAACAATCAAGTTGGCTTATTTACCGATCATTAATTGGTTCAGTGGTGAATGACGCTGAACTTGGTAAAGAGGATCGCGATTCAATCCCCCACAATTGCGATCGGGAGTGACTGGAACTACTTGATGCCAGAACTGACACACGAACCAGATTAAACTGGTGATGAAAACAAAAAAAAATCAAGTTGGCTTATCTTGTCAAAATAAAAAAAAAGTGGCAAGTGTTACTAAATCGCAACTTGTAATAAAGTGATAAGTAAAAATGTAAGATCTCTCCATGTGGGCTGTTATTAATTTTTTTTATTAGTCTTTTTTTTTTCAATTAAAATAAAAGATATTCATTCATTTAAATTGGGAGAGTACATTAAATTCAATTACAAATTTAATACCGCTAAAAATGAAAAAGATGAATCTGCGAACAAACTCACATCATCTAAGTTAATAGCATAAAATGATATTATCATGCCTACTTAGTCATTCTGTGAATCAATAGTTGACCGAAGTTGATCTGCCAATTCAATCAAACGAACATCGCAACAAGACAAGAAAGCAACCACCGCACCAAGACGGGACGGCGAAATCACAAAAAAAAATAAAATAAAAGAAAATCATAATCTATGTGAACTACTTATTTATATTAAAGCAAATCAAGAAGATGCACAGAGGTGATTTCAGGTCGAAAAAAGACCCAAAATCAACCCCTTCAGTAAAAGAAGATGAAGAAACTTGAGATGAAAGAAGAACTTATCTCTCTAAAAATTAGGGTCAGCTATACAGTCTTCATTTATACAAGATGAATAATTTTTTTTTAATTAGTCTTGATTGTTATAAATTTAATTTGATGACGGCGTCTAATATGAACTTGATTTAAAAATATATCTTACTATTTTAAATATATTTTAATTAAATATTAGACATGTTTTTTAATTTTTATTAACTTAAATAGGTTTATATCCTTTAAATCATTTTTTAGAAGTTTATATCAGACATACACACCTAATTTTATTCGTGCAACAAAGTTTTTTGTTATCTATTCGCGCAACAAAGTTGATAATTAGGAACAAAAAGTAATTAATGTTAAATAATATATATATATATATATATATATATATATATATATATATATATATATATATATATATATATATATATATATATATATATATGAGGAGTCATCCGTTGATTCCAGGTAAGTCTCCATTGACATACTCCGCTTAATAACTCGATATCGACATTATATTTATTCAATCCAACCGTTGAATTCAAAGATCTTATTGAGTAGATCAACTCCACAAATTTTTGTAAAAATTCAAAAAATATAGTTATGTATTCAGACTATTGAAATTCAACGATTTTTTTAAAAATTTGTCGTACGTTCAATTGAAGCTATCAGAAAAAGTATCAAATGGTTTTGAATTTTTACAAAAATTTGTGCAATTGATCTAGTCAATGAGATCTTTGAATTCAACGGTTGGATTGAAGAAATATAATGCCACGGATCCCTCCTATATATATATATATAAGATAACCCAAAATAAATGACAACAACGGTAATAAAATGGCAACTGGGATCTTGACCACAAAAAAAAAATGGCAAGTAACTACTGGGACTCAAATTGTAACACGGTTCTTGAATTTTTCTTATAACTCGATCACTTGTTTGTTATTGACTCAAATTCCCTTTTAGCGGTAAAAATATCTAATTCTTTAGGTGATTAGTTATTAGGGAAAGTATTTGGAAAATCGATTTGTTCCATAATTATATTTCAATATTTCGAAAGTAAATATGTTCATGTGGTCAATCATCTAAGTTCCAATAGTTTTAAAGTCAATATGTTCATATGGTCAATCATCTCAGAGTCAAATTATTACTATTTCATACTAATGGAGCCATTAATTTTTTTTTCTTCATACTAATGGTGAAATAATTCCAAATTCAATTCAATAATGACCGGTTCCTTTTTTTGACAATAATAATGACCGATTCCTGAAAAGCGTAACAAAGATACTCCCTTCGTCCCAAATTATAAGGGAAAATAAAAAAATCATAACTTATTAAGAAAAAGTAAAACATGATAATTTGAAATATGTTTTTGTGGGTTTTTCTTGGAATAAGTTGTATAGGAAGATGTAAAACCAATTTTTATTGGTTGTTGTTTATTGAGAAAAGGGGAGAGAGAGAAAATTAAATGCAATTTGCATTTAATTTTATGAGAATAAGGGAAAAACATTCTTGAAAATGATTTTTTCTCTTATAATTTGGGACAAAAAAAATGGACTTTTTTCCCTTATAATTTGGGACGGAAGGAGTATTATTTTTTTAAATGAACGTATACATTATTGGTTACTAGAGTAATTCTTAGTTGGGCACAACCCAAACAAAAATTCATTTAGGTACACACTTATACAAAAGAAAAAGTAAATGTTAAATAAATTAGTCACATCATTTAAAATTAATTAATCATTTTACAATTTATTTTTTTAAAATTATGTGTGTGTGCCCAACACCTTTTATTTGGTGTTGGGCCTAAGGAAGTGTTCCTCTAGTTACTATGTTGTTAAGAACATTATTATATATATACGAACTCAAGTTTAAATTCGGATACTTCACATTATTTTAAAAATTTAAGGCTTTAATACAGTTTTGATCCCCCTATTTTGAAAAACCTGAACTTTTGATCCCCCTATTTTAAAACTCAGCACTTTTGATCCCCCTATTTTAGTTTTTTGTTAGTTTTAGTCCCCCACCTCAATTTGGTCAAACTTTTGCTAATGTGTCATGTTCACTGATGACGTGGCATTGTACATGTGGACAACTTGCTATGATGATGTCAGAAAAATTGGTGACACACAATATTTGACCTATAGAGATGCATGTTTTGCAATGGGATTCCATAAAGATGATCGTGTTTACATCACTGCAATCAAAGAAGCAAAAGATTGGGGCTCGGGACACTATCTAAGGAAATTGTTTGTCCACATGTACAATGCCACGTCATTAGTGAGCATGACACATTAGCAAAAGTTTGACCAAATTGAGGTGGGGGACTAAAACTAACAAAAAACTAAAATAGGGGGATCAAAAGTGCTGAGTTTTAAAATAGGGGATCAAAAGTTCAGGTTTTTCAAAATAGGGGGATCAAAACTGCATTAAAGCCAAAATTTAATTACTAAATTGTTTGACAAAAATATTGATGCTGAATTAAGTTATCCCATTCTATGGAAACAATTTTATATAGAATAAATTGTAGGTTTTAAAAGTGAAAATTTGTTGACATAAAACACGGGGAATGTCCCATATGGATGCTGAATTAAAGGAATTTCAAGTTATCCCAATCTATGGAAACAATTTTATATAAAAGAAATTGTAGGTTTTAAAAGTGAAAATTTATTGACACAAAACACGGAGAGTGTCCCATATGGATGCTGAAGGGAAGAAATTTCAAGTTATCCCAATCTATCCCAATCTATGGAAACAATTTTGTATAAAAGAAATTGTAGGTTTTAAAAGTGAAAATATATTGACACGAAACACGGGGAGTATCCCATATGGATGCTGAAGGGAAGAAATTTCAAGTTATCCCAATCTATGGAAACAATTTTGTATAGAAGAAATTGTAGGTTTTAAAAGTAAAAGTTTATTGACACAAAACACGGGGAGTGTCCCATATGGATGTTGAAGAAATGAATTTCAAGTTATCTCAATCTATGGAAACAATTTTGTATAGAATAAATTGTAGGTTTTTAAAGTGAAAGTTTATTGGCACAAAACACGGAGAGTGTCTCATATGGATGCTGAAGAGAATGAATTTCAAGTTATCTCAATCTATGGAAACAATTTTGTATAGAAAAAATTGTAGGTTTTAAAAGTGACAGTTTATTGACACAAAACACGGGGAGTGTCCCATATGGATGCTGAAGGGAAGAAATTTCAAGTTATCTCAATCTATGGAAACAACTTTGTATAGAAGAAATTGTAGGGTTTAAAAATGGAAGTTGTTTGTTTGTTGATTTATGTTCGAAGTATAACAATTATATTATTATGTCTTTTTTTATAAAAAAACACCAATTGTCTAAGTGATGTATTTAATCGTCATCGCCCGTGCGTCTCACGGGTTCCTAACTAGTATATATACGAACTCAAGTTTAAATTCGGATACTTCACATTATTTTAAAAATTTAATTACTAAATTGTTTGACAAAAATATTGAACGAGAATTTTTTTAAGACAAATTATTTAATCCTACCTAGTCTTAAAAACTTAAGCTTTGTTCCAGTGATTTTCTTTTTTATGTTTTGAAATTTTTAAAAATCAAAATCAGTTTATGCTTTGAGAAATTTTAAAATTTTCAAAAGTCAAAATCAGTTTCAGTTTTGAGTTATGAAATTTTTAAAAATCAAAATCAGTTTCAAACATAAAATAGAGTGGTTGTTGGTGGTGGTGGTCAAAATGGTGTTTGGCAATGGTCGAAGTGGTAGTTGGCGGTGAATAGAGTGGTGGTCATATTGGAGATCTTATGTGAGTAGAGTGGTGACTGGTTGTGGTTGGTAGTGGTCAGTGGTGATGGTGTCATAGTGGCGGTTAGTAGTGATTGGAGTGGTGATCTGAATATATTGAGGTTGAGTTGTGGTCGGCAACCATTGATGCGTGGACTTGAATGAAATTTCTCCACTGAGATTGATGACTAAGAATTTTATTGCAGGACAAATGATCCTAAAAGTTGCTTCAAACAAAGTGGCCAATTATAAGAAATCGTGTTATGATAATCAACATGCTTTTATACAATTTGCATGTTTGATACTTTTGGTTTTCTAACACCAGATATATCGTTGATCTTTTGAAAAGAGTTTAAAACATCATGCATAACAATATTGTCTCTCCTAGGTCATTGAATGTTTTTTAGGAGGATTAATTTTGTCATCCAAAAAGAATTAGCAGCACAGCTTATTACCAATTGACTTTCGTTCATGTATAATTATTTTGGATATATATAACTCATTTACATTTTGGAAAATAAATAATGTATAAACCTTTAGTGTTTTTTTAGAGTTTTAGTGGAAAACTGTTTTGAAATATAATAAAGAACCAACTCAACTCTATTTTACCCGTATTAGTTTTAGTTTTAAAGTTTACTTTCAAAATCAAAAACCAAAAAATTACAACCACCATAAATCGGCCATTTGCTAGTCGTATATGAGAAAATAAGCAACATAGGTAGGAAGTTTTCTTCATTTGTTATCATTATTTATCGTGCTACATATTTCATGGGAATTAATTCACTCAGTGGCGACTCCAGGAATAATATTAAGTCTGTGCACAATTTTAACCGCAAATACACGAATGTTTATTGGTTTAAGGTTTTTTGATCGGTGTTCAACCGGATCAGACCGTTTTTAACTAATAATATATATCCTGTGTCAAAAAAACTAATAATATATATATTATTTATATATTTGATTCATAAATAACTACATAGTAAAAGTCATAAACTCCCCACAATAATAATACATTTTTTACCATATCTATGTAAAATTGGAAACAAAGTTGATTTTTTTTAGTATTTTTAATAATTTATATAAACAAATAAAGAAAATAAAATAAAAAAACAAAAACAAAAGGGAAAGAAAATAAATCACGGAGCTGGGAGTTTTTTTTTTTTTTTTTTTTTTTTTTTTTTAAAAAAAACTAGGAGTTTTTTTTTAGTTTACAATAAGCTGAGAATCGAACTCAGGACCTTTGAACACAAGTCCCCAATGTAAAAAACGCATCAATATATATATATATATATATATATATATATATATATATATTAAAACTGCCTTAAAAAACTACTGTTCATTATCTTCAACCTTTGAACTAAAATAAAAAAACGTATTTTTCATTCTTGCATCAAATTGGATAAGTAAATATACCATTTTGCTCAGAATTTCATGAGGATTATGAATATACACTTAACTTTTATTAACTCTTACTCAAACATTCAAATTTTCAGATTAAAGTAAGAACCCAAAAAAAAAAATTGGGAGCCCGGGCACGTGCACAGGCTCGTTGGGCGGCATAATCACCCCTGAATCCACTCATGTGTATTTTACACATGAGAGAGTAGAGTGTGATGTATCATTATTAAAATTTCCTTCATCTACATTTCTTAAATTTTTCTCTTATAATGAAGGCGAAATTAGGTTTATAAATTATCTCATTTATAAAGTGTTCAATTAATCTTCAATTTTTTAAATAATATTAGACATAACATACCTCACATTTGACACAATAAAGAAACCTAAAATACTTGTTTTTTTTTCTTCGTTAATTACCATATTATCAAGCAAGCCCATTTGCTTATTTGCTTTTGTTATTGTACAAAAATTTATTCACTATTTTGTACAACATTTATTAAAAATCCGTAAAGAAATATAACATCGCTCTTAAAAAAAATACCACAGTAATATAAAACTACAATATTAAGGATTCAATTTTTAAACTATTTATTTACAATTTTGTCCATTTTATAATATTATTTAAATCTTTAATTTTATAAAGCTAGTTAATACACATTTCAATAAAAACAATATCTCATCACTACAATATAAATTGATCTTACCTGATTAGAGTCACTATAAGAAATCTCCAAATTGTTGACCAAATTTACTAACAGCCAAAAGCCCTAAAAAATCCCTTGTTTTCTTGTAGTGAGTCGACGTAATTGGTGGCATTCTTCTTCGGTAAAGGGGGGCTGTATCCACAAAAACTCCGACCCTCGAATACGTAATTGCGTGAAGTGAAGATTTTAGAGAGTAAGTAAAGTACCTGAGCCTTCTGCTTGAGAAGGTATATATAGTCTCCAGTGTCAAACCAAAACTATTAATGTGAGGATGACTACAACGTCCTCACCATTATTACATTTTTTTGTTATCATGTTATAAGTATGAATTTTTACCTATATGCATGGACAATCATAAGATTAAACATATCTCCATATGGGACACCGACACATATAACCAGTGGAGGAACCAGAAAAAATATTGTGAGTGGACCGAAAAATAGTCAATTTATTTTCAAATTGAAATTTTTTTTCCTAAATTTTTATATGTTACAATTTTGGTACCAACAATCTATATTTTTACTCTAAAAATTGTGATTTTTGGCCATAAAGATGATTTATTGTCTCCAACATTGAATCGAAAGAAAACCCACTTGGGTTGGTGCATTGGTATTGACTTGGGACCTGAGAGTGTGCTCCTCTTGAGGTTTGAGGTTCGATTCTCTCTGGCGCCAATTTGGGTGGGCTGATTTAGATTCTTCAAAAAAAAAACATTGAATCGAAAGATAAAATATCAAATTTGAGACCAAAATTCACATTTTTTGGCATTAAAATTCGCTATTTTTACATCAAGAAAGAAGAAAAAAACATTGAGATAGGACTAAAATTGTAACAAATATAAAAATATGAGACTTAAAAAATTAAATATTAATTAAACATATCTCACAAGTTCCCCGACAATTCACTATTCTTTAAACAAACATTTAATTATGTGAAGACAAATAATATTTGAATTTCAATATTTTGATGGTCAATCATATCAATTTGCACTTTGCAGTTATTAATACTCATTTCTCAACGTTGAAGCAATCTCAAATTCAAAAGATACAGTCGTCATCGTTTGTTGATGAAATAAGTACCACTCCTTTTGTTTCGTATTATTCTCTGCCGTGTTCCTTATTTCATTCTCATCAATCCTCTTCGTTCTTTTTTCACTGCTCCTTAAAAGCCACGAAGGAAACCTAAGAAAGAGACATAGATTAGAGGTTTCCTATTGTTCCGTTTAGGGGCCATGCCTGTTAGATAATAATATTATTAGGGCTTTAAGTATTGGGCTTTATATGTTAGTAGTTTAGTAGTCCATTAGGAATTATTTTGTAATCCTTATTTTGTTAAGTAATGCTATTATAATATTATTGAAACCCTAGCCGTCACTTTGTGTTTCTCTCTGAACTTTAACATGGTATCTAGAGCAAGGTTCGATCCACCTTGAACAATCTGTCGTTTCCGCTGTCGAGTTTCCAACAAAAATTGGAAATATATTTGTTGTCGAAAATCTGATGAGAATGAATTTGTTTGAGTTCCTGTAGCTGCGATTTTGGTCTCTCTTGGTGTGATTTTTCCATTGAGGCAAATATTTGCTTGTGTTATGAGATGAGTGTCTTGTGTCTTTGGATTCTTTGTGGCCATGAAGTGCTTGTTTCTTGGGGGCTGTACGTTGTGCGTGTTTATGTTGGACTAGTAGCTTTTTCTTGGCATTGTTTACTGATGATGCAAATTCTTTGCAACAACAACTCGGTTAGTTATGATTCTTTGAACCGTGAAATTTGTTTGTTTTCGCTTGGTTTTCTTTGGTGGAATCCTATTCGATTTTATTCTGTTTTGGTTTGATTAGTTTCGTTCTGTCTGATTGATCCTCTCTTAATTTAGTTTTGTTGGTCTGTTTGGTTTGATTTGGTTTAATGTGGTTTGTTTTGTTTCAGTTGGTCGGTTCTGTTTCATTTGGTTATGTTTAGTTTAGTTTCTTGCGGTTTATTTTGTTTTGTTATGGCTAGTTCTATCTGGTTCTGTCTGGTGAGTTAAGGTAATACTCACAATATGTCTGGTGAGCGAAAGCTCGCAATCTGTCTGTCTGGTGAGCGAAAGCTCGCAATCTGAAATTTGAATCCGGTGAGGGAATACTCACATTGAATCCGGTGAGGGAATACTCACAATTCGAAGTCTGAAATCTGAAGAAGTTGAATTTGAAGCTATTAGTTAATTTAGTTTATTTTCGGGTTGATTTGTAACAAGCTCAAAGCTTAGTACGCTTTAGCTTGAGGGGTAGTATTAGAAATAAAATATTTAGTTAGAGTAGTTTGATTTTCGTTTTTTGTTTGACAAACTCTCGATGATTATCTGATAATGCATTGTGAGTTTGAGGGGAAGTGTTAGATAATAATATTATTAGGGCTTTAAGTATTGGGCTTTATATGTTAGTAGTTTAGTAGTCCATTAGGAATTATTATAAATTATTTTGTAATCCTTATTTTGTTAAGTAATGCTATTATAATATTATTGAAACCCTAGCCGTCACTTTGTGTTTCTCTCTGAACCAACGCCCACGTCTCTTCCTTTTTCTTTTTGTTTTCAATGAGCTTTTCAGCCGGGCACTACGGCTAAGCATCGGTCGGATTCGGATTGAAAAAAAAAAAAACAAACTGTAACATGTTAATTTGGACCAATTTTGTCCGTTTACAATACAATAGAAATTACAAGATTGAAAGATTACACCAAATGTGTAGATATAACAAATTGCAACACAAGTACTACAAGATAAACTATGTAGTATAAAAGAACTCTCAAAAAAATATATTAGCAAGTGTGAAAATAATGAGAATAATGAGTTTATTTTTAATAGTATTTTGATGCAACATTTCGTTCTATTTGAGCTGCCACAAACACCCATTTATATAGAAGAATACGAGTGATGTTATCTCTTCAAATGGCAGCAATCATACGTAATTAATTGCATGATCAATCTGAGTTAAAAGAAAACGTGATACCATGCTGATTAATGATCAAATATACTTTGCTAAAATTGATTTTCATTTTGCAAAGGCATGGTCAACGTATTTTTCATGATTTTTTTTTATGCACGGTAATATATTTTTATGCAAAAAACATTTAAATAAAAAATATTGTGAGTGTGTGATATATTTTCAAGAGAGCTATTTTTACTACTCACATAAGAATCCTAAAAATAGATGGATTACAATCCAATAATTCTATGATCCAAGTCTTGAAAGCTTGATCTACTTTTCTGCTTTTTGCATCCTTGTCATTCTTAGACTTCTTTTGTCAATCATCAAAACAAAAAATATTCCTGTCAAGGCATATATTCACAATAAATTTTTAGAGACCCGCACCCGACTGTATGCAATAAAATAGTGATTTTTTAAGTTTAGTTCTTACTTAATTTTTATTAAATTTTTAGTCCCTAGAAAATTATCATGCACTCAATTTTTATTAAGTTTTCAGTCCTTCCTTAATTTTTATTAATTTTTTAGTTCCTAGAATTATTTTATTAAGACAACTTGAATTTTTGAATGATTTCTACGCAAACATGTTTAAAATATCATAAAAAGTTCCTCGAGAAAAAACAACATCGAAATTTGATTTTTAGGTCATTATTTTCGTTACTTTTATTTTGAATTTTTGCTGCTTAAAAAATTCATATTTAATTCATATTATGCTAAAAAAATTTAAATTTTAGTAAATAAATGAAAAACATTTATAGGGACTAAAATTCTATAAGAAATATTTACACATTTTACGTGTGTCATTCAATATAGGATTAAATATGTTTTTTGACAGGGTTTAAAAAAATCACTATATTATTAGTCCCCCTCGTTTTTGTTATTTTTAACATTGGTCTCCATTGTGAAATTTGGTTGACCGGAGAGATGGAAAATGCCACATAGATGCCACAACACATACTCATTTAATGTTTACTATTTGCACATCCATGTAACACCCAAACCTATTATTTAATAAAATACTACCATGATAAATCTTTTTCAAAATACGCGACGGAAAATCAAAGTTTGTTATTATAAAAGTCATTGTTCGAGCATTGCATTCTTCAACCAAAATAATACTAATGTAGTTAATTTGTAAAAATGTTTGTTTATACAAAATAATCATCTTTATCGAAAGATACAGTTTTACAAATAAATACAAGAATGTCATAAAGACTCTATAGTATACCCTAAGTACACACTTTTCCCGTGTCACAATCAGAGCGGAGCTTCACCGACGACTCGACATCGATAACCACAAAACCTGTGAATCTGGACCCCCAACTACTGTCCAGCACATAACACATAAAAGAGAGTTAGACAACATACTCAAAATATACAAGTGTAAGTAAATTATACTTAAACACTTCATCAACATTCATGCATATTCATATATCATGCATATACTTCATTAATCTCATTTAATTATAAACTACAAGAAGTTATAATCAAATATCAAACATAATCCTCAAGAACTTGAAGCCAATTACATTTATAATCATCGGACAATCAACACCTACAACAAGTCTAACACACATAGACAATTATCACAAATTCCAAACATATGTGTCACATATCAAATATCAAATAATGTACACATATCCTAATGCAATCTAATGCCACAATCTTCATGCTATGTCCCCTAGACATATCTAATGCATGTGGTACAATCGTCTTTATTAGAGTATCTCACCTCTAATATTCGTCTTTATCGGATAAATATAATCCGATATCCGTCTTTATTGGAATATCCAATATACATCAACAATTCATGAATGCATGTATGTAATTCATGAATTCGCACTCACACAATTAGCATTTTGCTCGTCATTTATAATGTGGAACACTATCCGACATTTCGTCTTTATTAAGATAACACTATACCTTAATATACGTCTTTATCGAATAACATAATTCGATATACTTCTTTATTAGAATAACATGATTCTAATATTCTTCTTTATTAAGTTAATTAACACCTTAATATACTTCTTTCATAATCATCATACCACGTCAACAATAATTGCATAAGAACACAATTAAATCATACCATCAACATATATCGTTTATTACATACAATGTATTCACTTGCATTTTAACACAATACCAAAAATATAAGCTAATTGTATTAATCATGCATTATCTCACAAAACAAACTCCGGAATCGGAATCTACGCAAAAAACTGGGTAAAATAGGTTCCGGGTGAAAAGTTGTCAAAAAGTCAACCATGAGGTCAACCGTTGACTTTCCAGTCTGTTAGCTGAGCGAAGGCCTGACGAGCCGTAGCGAACCACACCAGTGGAACTCATGCTCGTGGCGAGTTGTGGCGAGCCGTAGCGAAGGCCTCCTGTCAGGAATGCTCAAACCTTGCGTTTTTCACCCAAATTCACCCAAAAATCCCATTTTTCATGTTATAAACCCCAAATGACTTTGTATTCAAGTGTAACAAACATGTGTAAACACAAAAGGACGGTTCATTTCACCGATCTACCATTTTTACTACGAAAAAGTAAAGATTTACCACATTTACTCAAAACACTCAAGAACACAATGTTCTTGAGTTTAATCCTCTATAAATCCTGTTTTTATCCATTAGATTCGTTCATACATCATGATAAGAGCATGTTAAACATGTTATGAATCTTAGATTCGATTTTCATCAAGAAAAACTCATCTACACTAAAACGAAAATGGGGTGGAGAAAGTTCGGGTAAGGAGAAATCGACATTCTCCCCTTTCTCGTATCACCCACGAATATGAAATCTACTTTCTTACCTTAATCCGACGAAAGCTCAACGATTGTTCCTCGAATCTCTCCTCCAAGCTCTTGCCCTAACTCCTTGCTCCCCCTTCTCTCTTCATTTCTCTTCAAAGTCACAAAATGTGACATTTTCTCTCTCTAAGGGCCATAAATAGCGCCCCCTCTCATGAGACAAGGCCCATTGGGCCTCAAGCCCAATAGCTTGGCCCAACTCGCGTTAACTCTCACTAACTCGCACGTTAACTAAAACTCTCGATAAATAACTTAAAGTTACCATCTTACTTAAAAGTTACGTCACCAAATAAATAAACACTTACTTAGTGAATAATAAATTTGGGTCGTTACAATCCACATCATTAAATGAATCTGCGTGGCATTTAAGTGACACTTTTCGTCTATCCAGTCAACCAAAATTTCACAATAGAGACCAATGTTGAAACGGCAAAAACATGGGGACCAAAAATATAATAGAAAAAAATGTAGAAACTATTTTTAGAAGTCTACCAAAATGTAAAGACTAAAAATATATTTAACCCTTCAATATATTGTTACGATAAGACTTACTGCCACCTATGTATTTTATAATTTTTTAATCGCAAAATTACTTAGAAAATTAAGATTATGTCTATTAAATTTAGTTATTAAATTTAAATTATTTTTTGAACAATATTTGTTTTACTAGTAACAATTAGACCATAAATGTTTTAGGCCCTGTGCGAGTTCAGCTTCGCCTTGAGTTCTTGTTATTGAAAGTCCGACAAATGGATTCAAAATGGAGAGGGGGTGGAGACAAGATGATTCCTTATCTCTCTCTCTCTTTTTTTTTTTTCCTTCCTGTAGTTGTTGAAAGTTTTACATTCTATGTTGAAAGTTTCGGTAAATACAATACTAGTAAAACTAAGACATATAAAAAAAGATGCAAACTGTTAATTTTGATATATCTTGATAACATATCAAATTATTTTGAATTTGTCTGAAATTTTACATAAATGATCTATATGATATAAACTTTCAATACATCGATGAATTTTATAAAACTTATATCGGTTAAAATGTTATTGAGAAGTGTAACATTTGATGTCAAACTAGTTGGTGTCATTTGATCCTGACCCCAACTGAATTAGCACGTCGTTGTTCAGTGCGGTCCCTTGAACTCCTCAACATCAAGTTTTACAACACATTTTCAATGTATCATCTTAAATTGATTTCCAAATTAAAACAAAAATAGTAATGCAATATTGATGATTTTTGGAGGTAATTATGTTTACACATAGACAAACACAACTGGTTTGTAATTGGTACTTCCATTTTTCTTCTTGTATATATAACATAACCGATCTCTTATACATGTAACATCATGCAATATGTCATAGATCAAAGATTATATACACAAATATATGTATTGCTTATTTATTTATTTATTTTTCCTCATTATTCAAACCATTTGAAGTGTTTTGATAATAACTTCCTCATCATTCTGTTGTTCTGGAGAGATCTTGCTATCCATTGAATGTTGTTTGGATTTGTCACACTTAGTCTTTGGTTCTTTGAATTTAGCTAAATTTGATAATTCTTCAACTTCTTTCACAATGTCTTCCACACGTGTTACAATTTCACTAAGCAAAGAAACTATTGTGCCCACTTGAATAATTTCCATAATTGGGATTTCAATTTTTGCTTCACCAAGGGATGCTTCTTTTGGATTATTTTGTGTGTTTGGATAAGATTTTAATAAATTTTGAAGCTCTTGTGCAGCATTATTCATCTCCATGACTAGAAGATCAAGTTTATTTGATTTTCTCATATTCTTTATTGTAATTGCCAACTCTTTTAAGACATTTGTAGAGTTGATTCCCACTTTCATTGAGGTTATGCTCATAATCTTCTTGATGTCATTTGAGGTCTACAAAAATAATTTAATGTATCTTAGAAAAAAATTATTACCCTATATTTGTACCCAAAAAATTAATTAATTATTTTGGGAGAAAAATAATAATTATATAGATATAATATAACCAATTAATTGAGGAATCAATATATACAGTACCTTGTTTTCTGAATTTATGCATCCAAAAAGAGCATCAATGCAAAAAGCACATCTACGCATTGTGGCACCAATTTTTAGATATTGCTTCCATGGGTGACAAAAATTGAAGCGTCCATGGGTAGGTTCCCATCTAGCTAAATTAGCCTGAAATTATTTAACAAAATATTATTAAATTGATTATATTTGCATGATTATTAAGCTTGATTTCAACCACGAGCATATGTATATTTTTTTTTTGACACTCTCTATATTTTTATCATTAACTTTATGATGATTAGAAGATATCGTTAGGCTGAACACTTTTACTCAAATTCGAATATGAAATCTTACAAATTTTAAAAATATCGGAAACGAATGTATACCTGTGATTCTTCGGTTGCTTTGGAGTTTAACACACACTTATAACCCATGAGATTTTTGTTAGAGTCCTCACTAGATGTTTGGGCTTCAAAGTATTGAGCCACACAACCTGAAACACATAGATGTACCAAATGATTAATATTATGTACATTTATTTACAATGTGTTCTCTATATGCAAGTAAATATTTTGATGAGTTCTTTAATTATGATGAATTTTGATTACTTTTAAATATTTTGTATATGCATTCATTTTAAGAAAAATCTTTTCTTTTAAAAACAAACCTTCTAAAGAATCAGCGAGCTTGTCGAGATTTCCGGTTACTAAAACATAAAGTTCTTGACCAGCCCAAACAGGACGAATAGTTGTGCTAACAATTATACACAATGAAGTTCCAATTATAATAGTGGAGATTCTTTGGTTTGCCAAAGTAAACAATTCATCGATCCGATAACCAGATACTGAAACCAAGCTGAAAGTTAAAATAAATATCAGAGCACCATAATCAAAACGAGCCTTTATAGTTGGAATGAATCTTGAGAATGTCACCGCAGAAGCTGAAAACAAAGATCAAATAATAAAATTAGTGATGGTCAATATTTACGGATCGGTAGTGTATATATACATCGGAAATGATTATACATATTATTTTTTAAAAAATATTTAATTTGTTTATATTGACTATGTAATATTGTTTTACACATGCATTTTATCACATTTTTAAAATAAAATGTTTGGTATCCAAAAAAAAAAAAATGTTTATGACACAATTAACAAATTAAAAGAAGTAACATCTTAGTCGATTTAATTAGATACATACAATGAGAGCATAAAAATTAATCTCTATAAATAATATACCTAGCAGAAAGAGTGAGGCTCCAACAATTACAGGCTCCCATTCTGCTCCTGCTCTACTGGCAACCCATTGTACACCTAAGGCTAGAAGTCCAGCAAGAGTAGTTCCACATATTCTGTTTATACTTTTATATATTGTAGCACCTGCAATTTGATAATATATAAAAATATCATAAAGTTTCAATATTTCAGTTGTTCATTTTTTTTTAACAATTAAAAAAAAAAATTATACTATGTAACAATAAAAAATTAGAGACTGAAAAAAATAAAATTCATCTCTAATTTTAACGTCTGCAACACTTAGTAATAAAATCGTAGACGAAAATTTGTTCTAAATTTTCTTTGAGTAATTCAATTTTTTCTAGTTAAAAATGTGAGCACTACTACATACCGGCGGTGTACTCAAAAACTACGATCACGGTCATGACAGCCCACATAGCATTTTTTCCGACTCCATCATATAAAGGCTTCAAGTAGTAGAAAAGTGAGACAACTGCAAGTGCTAACCCTACTTTCACACAGTGGATAAATTTTCTTGGATCATTAACACCTATATCCCAAGCTTTCTTCACAAATTTGCATAACTTGAAATAAAAACTTGTTATAAATGTCCACATGCTACAAGAAATTCCAGCTCTTTTCCATGGACCATCTTCTACCTTAATTCTCCATTCAACTCCCTTATCATTAGTCATCTTTAATTGTGTTTGTTTGTGTAAATTCCAGCAAATCAATGTTGTACTCTAAAATGTTGCTGGAATTATATTAATGGCAAACAAACACTCCAATCCAATAATCTATGATTGACTTGTAGATTTAACTAAACAAGAGAGTATCATTTGTATTTATATAGAAAGAAAGTGAATGTGTCTCATGTCTCAACATGAGGATATTAAATATTACATTAGGACAAAACGTTATATTTTAATTTTTAGTTTATTGGAGATAATAGAATGTGCTAACTTTTGTAGATTAAGCTGATGTAAGAGCACAACTACACTTAAGTGCTATCTTTTTTAGTAGGTTCAAATTGTTGGACATATATGGTTCTTGTATATATATACATACACTAATACTATACTACTAATATATATAATATACCCTCGTGTGAAATATAAGTAACACAAAAATATAATTCATTGATTAGTAGGTCATCTCGATTATGTTTGTGATGCATTAATAGTAAAAATGTTTTTATCCAATTCATTATTCGTGAGTAGACTATAGGCCAATATTTGTTTTTGTTTTATAAAAATAAAAACTTGTATGAAAAAGTAAATATTTTTTATAAGCTATAAGTAGGGGTGGAAATAGACCAACCAATCAGGGTCCTACGACCTAACCTAGGTTTTACGATTGATTGATTGTGGTTTTTATAAGGCTTTTTTTTTGTTGAACTTGGCTATTTTTTTGCTGCATTGCGAGTGGACTATCTGATAGAGTATGCAAAGGATATTTTAGTGAACTCGAATTTACATATATTTTTTAACACTCTGTCATCTCTTCATTAAACCATTAAAAAAACATTGAGTTCACAAAAAGATTTTTATTCTTCGACAATATAAAATCGAGAAAATGAGGTAATTTGAATGATTTAGCAAGTTGGGCGTTGTCTTTGTCTTTATTTAGTTAATCACATTAGTAACAACGGTGGTCTTTATGTATGGATAGATGCGGCTGGTATAGGGGAACTCATCATTTCTACTGTATATTCCTGCATCTGACCTGATGTTTCTCCTAAGCTCCTCCAAACTCTCCAACATACGAAACCAATGTCAAACAAGCTGGCGAACACAATCACTAGCTAAGATTTTTTAGAGCCAATGATGAGTCATCAAAATCCAAGACCTGGCAATAAGAGATCACAGATGAAGACCACATTAGTTTTTCCTTCGCCACCGTCAACTTGCAGGGGATAATGTTGAATGGTGAAGGAAGTAGTTGAGGAGAGTGAGAGGATTTTGGTTGGAAAATTGTTGTTTTCGGATTTAAAAATAGTTAAAAAATAATTTTTAGCCACCGAAGAGATTACTGGGTTGAGTCGCGGACTAGGTCGCTCTCTTTAAGACGTTTCGTGGCACTGCCCAAAATTGTGCAAGCAGACTATCAACCACGCCGTCCTCAGGATAAAACAAACCAGTTACAACTGTATACCGATATGCTACTGCACTGTAGAAATCGGTCAAAGAATACAACATCTTGAATGGTGCTACAATACCACTCGAATTGATGTTACGACATCAATCTATAATTTATCGGTGATTCAGTGGTACTACAATACCACTCAGATTGATGCTACAACCTCAATCTATGAATCAACGGTACTACGATACCACATGTGGTACTACAATACCACATGTATTGATGATACTACAATATCAATCAATATAATGACACTGAGGTCACTCCAATATGGTACTAAGACCAATCTTCAATCCAAGGGATAATGATGCTAAGACCATTATTTATTTAAAGGAACTAGTGATACTTTTATCACTCTTAAACCAAATTAACAGTAATAAGGTTTCTCTTTTATTCAAAGCTTCAACTTATAAAATATTCTAATATACACAAGTAATTTTGTTAGAATTGAAAGTCTAACAAGACAATAGAACAAGTTTAATATAGACATATCAAACTTAAAATCTACAAAGAAAGTCCATTATATTCAAAACATAATTCATAGTCAAATAACTCTCAAAATCATATTTAGTTATGAACCTTTATCAAAAACACCATAACATGCAGTGGCGGGACTAGAAAATATATTGTAGGTGGGCCGGAAAAAGGTCAGTCTATTTTCAAATTGAATTTTTTAGTCTCTTTATTTTCATGTTACAATTTTGGTACTAACAATCTATATTTTTACTCTAAAAATTGTGATTTTTGGTCATAAAGGTGATTTATTGTCTCCAACATTGAATCTAAAGATGAAATATCAAATTTGAGACCAAAATTCACATTTTTTTGGCATTAAAATTCACTATTTTTACTGCAAAAAAGAAAAATAAAACATTGAGATATGACTAAAATTGCAACAAATGTGAAAATATGGGACTTAAAAAATTAAATATTAATTAAACATAATTTTTTTATATGTCATTTCATATTTATATATGCTAGTTCAATTGCTAATTTTATCTAATACAATAAATTAATTCAATTAATTATGAACTAATATTTAGACTAATACTTGAACTAATATATGTATCGAGTTATTTATAATTATCAATAATAAACCCTAAATTAATATTTACATTAACATTTGTACAAATATGTATACTGTGTGACTTAAAATCATTAATAATACATTTAAATTAATACTCTACCTATAAAAAAATTATTTTTTTGGATGGAGTGGACGTGCCCCACCTCAGCCCACCTCTAGGTCCGCTGCTGATAACATGAATATGACTAATATAACCTATATTCTTCATTCATTAATTAGTGACAGTGCACATATATATTAACCGTAAAAGCAGTTACAATCAAATTGACGAAGAAAACCATCAATTGATAAAATAAAAAATTAACAAGTGATCTTATATCAATTAGCAACAAGTTAGAAGATTATTGGCATCACGAAATTTGTCAAGTAAACACCATTGCATGTAACAAGTGAATTCCCATTAAGCTAAGTGTTAAATATTAAATTGAAAAACAAGAAGAATATTTATATATATAGATGCAGTCAAACTTACTGCCACAGATGCAAAGTGGTTTGTTGTTCTCGCAATAGCCTTCAAAACCTTCTTGTAAGGAGTTTGAAATATGATGATCATGAGATGCTTTGAATTCACACTATGTGATTGTTTGGCTGCCTAAAAAGTGTTGTATTCTCATTTTACGTTGATTAACTAGAATTTATTGTCCCATAAACTTAAAATGGTTACATAGTAACTTAACAGTTACATAGTGATGAAAAATAAATTACAATGAATCAAATAAATAAATGTGAGACTTTATTTATTTATTTCCTCAAATTACACTTATGCTACAACATAAGAACTTCTAAGATAAATAAATGTGTATATGTTATGCACTTATACGTAGGAAGTTTCCATATCGTAACGATAACTTCTATAGAAGAACTTCTAAGATACACAGAGTGAATTCTCCTCACTTAAATTTTCTTCACACGCAAATGGTGATAAGAAGTCCCGCATCAGTTGCGAGATAACCTGAATATGTGTTTATAATGTAGAGACAATCATCATCTTACAAGTCAGTTTTGTAGGGTTGAGTTAGACCCAACTCTCAATTCTCTGATGGTATCATATAGACTCCTTCACGATCTGTTGGACCGCCTTCTATCAAGAATATGAGCTGGCTATTCACCATTTATATCCGTGCCCCAAGCCCAATAGTGCTAGACGTGAGGGGGTATTTAAGAAGTCTCACATCAGTTGCTTATGAATTTCTAACCAGGGGTAAATTAGATTTTTGTTTAGTACACGACCTAAAACAAGATTTAGTATTCTTTGATTAAAAAACCAAGATTTAGTATGATAATATAATTGCAACATAATTATATAAACAAAATGTGATATAGGAGCATGCATGGTGGGGAGTTGGATGGAGCACCATGTCTAGCATTGCTTTGCCTGTTGTACCGCACACACAGTCTTCACCTGATTCTTAGTGGTCAGATATTCTCCTCTGATGTATGTATACTATACAAGGATTAAATATATAGGATCCAAAAGAAATCGCAGACATTAAGGGAATGAATTAGGTCATGAATAGGACCACTTTTATTTAAAAAAGCTTTCAAAATTTTGACAACAACCACAAATGAGAGTAGTGGAATTTAATATAAGGACTTAATATTGGTCTCTTTTGATAACATATAGAAAAGAGCCCTTATCTTGCGCACTATTCTTCAAAAGTTAGTAGAAAGTTGCTTTTGTTCATATGTCCTAACTTAATTAGTCCCTAATTAACATATAAAATTGCTTGTTGCAACAATTTACTTTGCCAAACCATTTGTACAAATCATGCGTCCGGAACCGGTACGTGTGGATGACTCATGTCATTTTATTTTTTTTTATAAAATTAAATAAAAAAGGAATTTGTACAAAAATAAATAAATAATTGAGCTGCAGCTATCAAGAACCGTGTGTTTGTGGAAATTGGATTAAATAAGTGTTCATGCATTCATGTATTCACGAATATTGATAGTCGTCCAATTTTGATAAGATATTTTAAAAAAGATAATTTTAATTCATATTTTATAAAATTGAGCTTATATTTTCACCATCTAATCTTAATCAAACGACTACGAAAAATTGATTGCATGAATGCATGAATATGGTGAATGTAGGCGAACTCATCTGTGTTTGTGTCATTGTGTGAGCATTACTACGCCTATGTTTTAACCGAGAGAATTCATTCTCATTAGTCATTTAGTTGCTTGTTAATTTGGACCTACTAGAGACTAAAAAGTAAAATAAAAAATTGGACCTACTAGAATCACTTTTGGTTAGCCAAACTTGATTTTACCACAAATTCTACATAGTCTATCTTTAGTGTTATTGTGGGTATATTAGAATCATAATCATGATAATCCACCATAATTTTTAAAAAATTATATGTTATATTATATAATTTCTTCAAAATTATGGTGGATCTGTGATTCTGATATGATACCAAATATACACAGAATCTTTTGCCCAACACAAATTGCTTCCCGCTGCAATTTTTTGGTTGTGATTTTTTTAGTTATCATAAAATTGATACAAGTTTCCGCCGTCGTTAGTGGTGATTAATTTTCGTCGGAGAATTTGGAGGTGCACAAGATGAATTCTCTCATTTCAACCGAATTTTCTTCATACGCATGAGTCAGAAATCAAACCTCTAATTATTGATCTAAATTGAGTTGTGTGCGAAGCTTTGAAGTTGTGACTCGAAAGCAGATTTTTGCAGAATTTTTGGGGACATACCTTCACTAAAACGGTAATTAATCTCTATTTGTAACTCCGAATTTAGTGGGGTTTGATTCTGTGGAAAGATAACTCGATTACGGTCATTTCGATATCCGTTTGGTGAATTATTCATCCAAATTGAGTTGTGTGCGAAGATTTGAAGTTGTGACTCGAAAGCAGAATATTAGGGGGGGCAAAATCCAAAAAATTATAAAACAGGGGGGTAAAAGTCCGCGTTTTTAAACAGGAGGGTAAAATTCCGATTTAATCAAAATAGGGGGGACAAAACTGCATTTAAGCCTAAAAATAATCTATTATAGTTTAAGTTCCCAAGTCAATTGAAGAGGAATAACATGATAATTAACCCACTGAATTAGGTCATGAATAGGACATATTATTTTACAAAAGCTTTAAACATTTGGAGATAAGTAAAGGATCAGAATTTAAAATATAGAGATTTTGTGTAGTCACTTACTTGTCACCTGTAGAGCATAGCTAGGGAATTTTCTAAAAGGAGCCCAAATGGAATTAAAGCCAAGTAAAAGATCTTTTAATTTTATATGTAAAAAAATTGACAAATTTTAGTGGGAGAGAAAAGGGAGGACCAATGTTAAATTAAAGGTTGACAGCTTTTAACTTGGCCACGCCCCTGCTTATTGTAGAGCACTTATTTAGCTACTTCTTCACAACTTTATTGAAAAGACAAAGCAACTATCATAAGTGCTTTTTGTTAAAAACTCATCTTACAATGTAAGGAAGATCGTACTTATGAACCAATTTAAATTTTTAAGATGATATTAGTCTTTTTTTTTTAATATCTATTCTGCCAGTTGCTATTAGCGATAGGGATGGCTATCAGTCACTCACCATTTATCTTCATACGCTAAACCTAATAGTGTTGAGTGTGAGGGTATGTGTAGTCTTCCATTAAATGAGAGATAATATGAATATATATTTATAAGCGTCGACAATCCAAACCTTAAAAGAGTTAGGTACAATTGAAAATATTCTAAAACTTTTCACTTCTTTCTTTGGTCACCATTTTCTTCCACTCCCAACTTTGCTCTCAACAAAGTTTATTCTGTTTAATTAAAATTATATATATAGCATTAGCTGTAATAAATAACAATTTAGAGATCGATATATTATATGAAATTAGAACACACTTACTTGATAATCATAATCACAAACTTATATTCTTTTGATATGCTTGATTAGTGGGAGTTTGAATTTTATATTAACTCCTTTTATCAATTTGAAATTATTTGAAATATAAAAATATTTGAGCTCCAACTCTAGAGTCCATGATGGGTGGTACTAGGGTTGTTATCTTATAAATAGATAGGCTAGGTCCCCTTTGCCGTCACGTTGTCAAGCTAGTAATAAGCTGAACGCTCATTTGTTGTCTTCCCCATCAAAGACCTCAAAGACTGGAGCATGTGATTAGGCAGAGGAAGATCTTGTCTAGTATATCGATGTTTAAAATTTTGATGGAAGCATAACAATTATATGTGGAGAAATTCATACTTGAATTAAAACCAGAATGCATTAGTATTATCATAAGAGGTCAATATAATAGTGCAATCACCTTTGGGCAGAATGCACAAACTAAGATTAATATCTCAGTAAAACCTCATGAGTCAAGTATCTCAAGGACAAGATGTAGCTCAAAATCAAGAAGCTATCACAACGAGGCCAATATAATAGTACAATCACCTTTGGGCAGAATGTACAAACTAAGGTCAAATCCTCAGTCAAAACCTCAGATGAGTTAATCAATGAGTATACATTGAACTTTGAGATTTGTCACCTTTAGGCAGGCAAATTCCTCCGATCAATACATCCTCCAATAACTTCATCTAAAATTATTATTATTTTTTTTTTAATCGTAACATATAATAATCACCTTTGGGCAGAAAATTACATGTTATAATTAAAACCATTCCTCAAACTGCAAAGAAAATCTCATCAATCAATATAAGCGGTCCCACTTTGGTGGTAACGGCCTATACCAACACACGAAATTTCTTGCATAGGAATCAATAATTAAAAGTTTTCACATATAACTATATGTCTTTAGTTGGGGAGAGAGATCATTACTGTTAAACAGTCAACTCATAAAAGATCATTACTGTGAAACAATCAACTCAATATAATAATATATGCAAATTTACGCAGCGGAAAAATAAGAGACTTCAATTTTAAATCAATTGAGGATATAAAGCAAATAGTCCCGAACTTTTATAAATAACATAGGACTCTCAATATAAGTCTCTATAAACATTTATAAATAGTTGACATGTACCACCCATCATGGACTCTAGAGTTGGGCCTACACTTTGTTTCTACACAAATCAGAATTAGTGTTCAAGCCCATTATTACTGATCACAATTATCGGGCTTAAGCATCATCAAATGGATCACAACAACATCAACCCGTTTTTATTAAAACCAAAACCCACAATTGATTGCAGCCCACAAAATATTAGAAAATATTCTAACATTCTCCCACTTGGGCAAAATCAATTGTGTATATTTAATTTGAAGAAAACATTTTGAAAACGACTCTCGGGTTGACAACATATTTTAACGTGGCCACATTGATCCCAAGATGCAACATCTAATTAAGACTCCGTCCAACAAAAGTTAAATGATATCGAATCATAGCGGTAATTATATCATTATCGATACAACACCTTCCATAGTTACAAATACCACCAAACTCCGTCGACTAGTCATTTGTGTAGAGTGTAGCGAGAAAATGATATGTTTGTGATCTCAACCATACTATCATTTTCTTCGTCAGTCCTCAATTTCTCTCAAATGCCTTAAAGCTAGAGAAATTCTATGGTCCATAAGATACCACAAGTCCAAGCTCCAAAACAATGTTGACTACCGCGATATAATGATCTAATCAACATCGAGCTCCAATATTTTAGACATAATTTCTCTCAAATGCCTCAAAGCCAGAGAAATTACATGGTTCTTAAGATACCATAATGCCTCAGCTCCAAAATAGTGTTGATCACCGGCTAAGTGATCCCGACAACACTGAGCTTATTTATTTATGTTTTCAGATAATGTCTCAGCTCCAAAATAGTGTTGATCACCGGCATAGTGATCCCAACAACACTGAGCTATAATATTTATTTATATAATGCCCCAGCTCCAAAATAGTGTTGAAATATTTAAATAAATATTCAACTATTTTCTCTATCACACAATGGACATGTCAAACAATGTCACACAAATTTATATTTTTTCAGGATAAAACTCTCAAAATATTAAACTTGAAATACTCACACTCAATAGAGTAAAATTTAAAAAATTGGAGTATATAACATGAAATCAATTAATTATTATATAGAGAGTTTCTTAATTTAGAATATTCTGGAAAAACAACAAAACTTTAGTATATAATTGCACATTTATTATTTCAAAAGGAGTAGACGATATTGAAAACAAATTTCTCCTTATATGCAATTGTATAATAAGTCACAACATGAAAAATAATTGCACAACTAACCTTCAAGAGTGTGACTTACATCCTTGCAAATAGAGTCGATGAGCATTGATGACTTTACGATAAGATCTTTGACAATATCATCTCAAACAGCTCACAAATCAACAGTAAACCATTATATCATAATAAAAAAACTCTAATAATAAATCAATGCAAAGATAATTCAATTTTCAATTGCCTTTAATAATTGCTCAAAAGACCAACTTATTTTTACACAAAGCTACAATATATATGTGGTGTCCATGGCATAGTTAATCTGTCCCAAATTTGATTCCACCAGAACCGGCTACATCGAATAAGATTTATGGTATTGTGTATAACAACTGTATAGAAATACTGAAGCAATATATGTAGACATATAAGTAAACTGCACAATACAAAGGAAAATTACCTCATAAAAATATAAGAGCCGAAAAACAAAAAAAACCAAACACGGTAATTCATGTAAAATTGTGGTAGGTAGGGTCATTAAAAGTTTCAATGCCACCAGATTGATAAAACGTGATTGATTGAGAAAAACAAAATATAGCCGAATAAAATTTTCTCATTGATCAAACATGGCTATGAATCTATGATTCATTATATAGTAGCATAACATGAAACAAAAAGGCAAATTCGAAATTAGGGTTTATAATATAATAGAAGCTCTGATACCACATGTAATAAATAACAATTTAGAGATCGATATATTATATGAAATTAGAACACACTTACTTGATAATCATAATCACAAACCATCGTTACCGGAAGCGCACCAATATCGAAAACATCGATATACTAGACAAGGTCTTCCTCTGCCTAATCACATGCTCCAGTCTTTGAGGTCTTTGATGGGGAAGACAACAAATGAGTGTTGAGCTTATTGCTAGCTTGACAACGTGACGGCAAAGGGGACCTAGCCTATCTATTTATAAGATAACAACCCTAGTACCACCCATCATGGACTCTAGAGTTGGGCCTACACTTTGTTTCTACACAAATCAGAATTAGTGTTCAAGCCCATTATTACTGATCACAATTATCGGGCTTAAGCATCATCAAATGGATCACAACAACATCAATCCGTTTTTATTAAAACCAAAACCCACAATTGATTGCAGCCCACAAAATATTAGAAAATATTCTAACGTACATTAGCAACAATACAATGATGCAACATGATTTTAGTTCAGTGTTTTATTTGCGCAATGAATGTGTCACAATTTGTTAGGATTCGTCATCATTGAATATTCTCTATTAATAAAATATTTGAATACTACCATATCACTAATGATACAATCTAATTATACCACCAATGTTGCAGACGTGGTATTGTTGTTAAGACTTAAAAGTTCAATATTATGAAATAATATCTAAAAATGAGTTTATAAGTAGAGTCGATCATCATTTTACAAGCAAATTTTATAAAGATTGATTTACATTTTGTTTGAATTAACTTATTTTTAAACTTATGCAAATCTGTTGAGTCACTGGATATCAGATCACCTTTATCGGACCACTCAAAAGTCTCATATTAGATGAGATAAAGTCTAAAAAATGATTTTATAAGTGATATCAGTTCTTCTCACCTTACAAATTCTAATAATTGTAAATCAACCTAACTATAACCTAATAATAATTGTTACTATAATTGGAAATGAATTTGGGTGCATGCTGATGAAATTAATTATATTAGCCACTTCAGAATTGAGATAACAAACCAACTAATTTATTTGTCATATCCTTATGGACACAAGAATCTAACAATAAATTCTTGAATATGTAAAAGCTTCTTCAAACATAGCTAATCTATGTGTGGATATGCTCACTGTTTATCACTTAAGTTATTTGCTTAGTGTGTACTAATCTATGTACAAACAGATTATGTTTCCAGAATCTGCAGAAATGTGATGCTAATTCTCTTCTTTTCCATATATTATATTTCCAAAACATTATGTGCTTAATGTAGTTCCGAAATTACTTCAGTGCATCTTAATCGCCACGGTTAAGCAATGTTGGAAGGAATAATATTGCCATGCTTATTAGAAGAATCAATTCCGGCAGTGTTCGGTTGTTGTAGAAGATTGATAAGTGACCAAAACACATCTATCCTTGTAACATGTCTATTTGTCTGTTACACGATATATCAGACGTAAAAGTTAGTTATACTAGTTAGTTACGTATAATATAATATGTAAGCCAACATTCGATTTAGTTACCTCAACTATAAAACGCGCCCATAGCTTATTCTTCCTTAAATCCATCTTTGCTTTCAAAATATTCAGCCCAAAACCTCGAATTATGTCGACTATTTCAAGGAAGAAACCTTGATCCTCACAAAGCATCTGCAACAGAACAATGCCAATTCAATTCGCATAACATAGATTGTCGAATAATCAAACCACATGCGTTCTTTCTCGTAATCTTACCTCTATAAGCATTTGGCCAGGTGGATTCATGTCTTCAACTATAATCGGACAAACCATTGTTTGGTTTGCTACTTCAAATGCCCATGTAGCACCATGGTTTTTGTCTTTTGGAATCACTTCATTTTCTTGGTCAATAAGCTAAACATACGAAAAAAAGAAGCCGAAAATCATTTCTTCTGATGACTAATGAAGATTATGCATGCTTAATTAATATAATGTTCAAAATTAGTTTGATTAGTTAGTTACCTTAGGCTCATTAGGCTCTTGTAGTATGTCTGCATATTTAATGATGCCGCGTAAGAAAAGCATGTATCTGATCGTTCGGTCTAACAAAGAATCAATGCTACACTGTAATATCAAAGAAAATATTTGTCAGCATGTTATATAAAAAAGAAATTTAGCATTGATTAGGGGATTTTTTTTTATGAGATTGGAAATTTAGCATCGCATGCATGCATGTAGACGTTTACCTTTCCGCCATGAGGGATGATTCCTCTCAACTCTTTAATACAGTCTTGGATCTGTTGCCGATCTTTTGGTCGCGGTCGAGTACTTTCCCCCGGCTTAGCCTTCTTCTTTGTGGGTTTCGTAGGCTCTTCTGATCTTCTAGGGTGTACCGGAACAGCACTCTCGATATTGATGCTATTTCGATCATTAACCAACACCCCTACTTGTAATTTCGGGAATGTATCTTTCATCGTTAAAACACTATTGGACTTGTCCAATTCCGAACCCGAATGAATCAAGTTTGCTCTAGTTTCAGCTCCGGCAAGGTTTCCGAAATGTGATGAAGTTATATTCATAGGTGAAAATTCCACCATATGCTTCTTATTTGATGATGATAACTCATTCTCAAAACTAGAACTATTAAAAGGATTGATGTAATTTGTTTCATCTCTCAAAAGCTCTTCAATTCCTAATTCTGAGAATAGCCTCTTCCGAGTATTATCGGTCGGTGTACTAGTATTCCACTCTGATATGCATTCAGAAAAGCCGGTATTATCAGTAGCCGCACTCACCAGTGGTGTAAGTAAATTCACCCACCATTCACTACCTTGATCACATCCTAAATTAAATTCCATGTTATCCAAGAAATCATTCTCGGAACTATGTATTACTACCGATGTTTCTTTCTCGGGTAGGCCTAGATCAGAACAAGTAGGAATAAATTTTATCCTTTCAGAAACGTTATTATTCAATTGAATCATTGTTCTGCAGCTACTGGTAGCTTTCTGTGAAGGAGCAAAGCATTGACAAAGATCATCCATAGAACTGAACTTCAAAATTTCTGCTGACATATCGATCGGCTCTAAGCTACTAGAGATTCCATTGAGTGTACTAGAACTTGCTGGTAAATCAACTTCTGTCACAACATTATCCATTGAATTTTGCAATGAGGTCAACGATGAATCATGAACTATGCTGCTAGCAAATGAAGTGCACACTTCCTGTGCTATTGTTTCGGATGCAAATAGTTGCTCCAATGAATCGAAACAAAGATTTTCATCGAAAAGGGGGGTATTTTGGGAAATCAAGTTGTCCATAGAAGAGTTAGGCTCCAAAAAAGCTTTTATGGTACATTTCAATTGGTCACTAAGTGACGAGGAATCGAATTCTGGTGAAGTTATCCTTTCTTCACAAGAAGGAAAAACTTCTCTCAGATCGTTACGGTTTTCATCGTGCAAATATTTGAGATTCCAATCACATGAATTTTCTGAGGAAATTGAAGCTAACAATCCATCGAGATCATCATTTGTAAAATCCAATGGAAAAACGTCATTTTCTGAGTCGCCTATCATGCCGATATCGTCTATCTCCTTGAGTAAACTTCGTGTTTGATCCAAAAAGTCATTTGTCTCCAAAATCTGCAGAAGTGAAAGTATTATGATCCATTAGTACAATATTACAATATAGAAAAATATGATATTTTGATGTAAAAATAAGTGAAATAGCAAAAGTATAAGCTGATATATCATGTGTGAACATCAAAATAATTCAAGAATCAAGTCATAAATCAAATGACAAAAAAAAAGTAGCTGGCTATACAAAGTTGACAAAAAAAAAACTGGTCGGTTTTGATTAAGTTTCGGTCGTGGTGTTTCATTAGATTGAATTGAGATTTATGTCCAAAACAGATACACATACTAAGGTTTCACATCGATTAGGTTTAATTTTGAATCGAATCTAGATATGACTCGCTTTTATGGTAAGATACTGATAACCATGCTTTCAAGCTCTTCAAGAATGAAAGCATGGTTATCGGTATCTTACCAAAAATTTGCATGATGTTCATATAATTTAGCGATACTAACCGTATTTCTGGATCCAAACTGTACCACTCCGCACGCTTTGACAGGTATAACCACAATTGTCTACAAATCAGAATCAGAAATTTTCATCAATATAAAAGCTTTAAACAAGAAAGATTATCAAATAATTATACTTAATATGGTATCAAGACACTTATTATGTTATTATTACAATTGATTTGGTGACTTTAAACAAAATAATTACATTTCAGCAAAGTTATGAAATACATTTTCCTTGTTGATGAATTTTAGTACCTTTATTATACCAGAGGAGAATTGTTGATACAATCCAGAATCAACCTTCAGAAGAAGAAATCCTCAAGTAATTTAGTAAAACAAAAGCAAGAAAAGTTGAAATCTGAAATTATAACAGTTGAAATTGAAAACTATATACCTCACAACTAACTGAATGCAACCAATTGTGCTTTTTTGTGAAAGCAGCTTCACCAACAATTCTAGAAGAAAAACATCAAAACTGCATTAGCCCTTTTGTTTATTCTTCATTAATAATTAAGTTTTTTCAGGTGTGAAAGATGCATTTGGTAAAAATCTAACTTAATTTATCTAATAGATTTTGGTGGAAATTAGAGATTTTAGAAACATGAAAAACTAAACAATAAATCAGTGACCAACATTACATTGGTCGTAGTGGAAACTAAACTCAGAGTCTCAAACCCCTTAAGCGATGTATGTTTCAGACTAATGGTGATTAGTCAGGTTCACCGGTGGAAATTAGTCATTGACAAATCCGGTATATATTTCTCACCAATAGTTATAAAAATTATAAAATAAATAAATAAATAAATCAGTGTGAAGCATACATACCCTTCACCCAAAAAATGCACTTGTGGAATCATGTTTTGAATCCCTTCTCCTAATTGTTCTTCATAGTATGCTTCTTCCACATTCAACAACCTATAGGAATAACAATTTCATACATGCAAGTAAATAACTAAGTTGAGAAATACTCCTCCGTAAAAGCGAATTTTGCTTATATTCTGTCACGGAGGGAGTATCAAACAATAGTGAAATGTAAAAGATGGAAACAAGAAGCTTACATAGGAGGATTCTTCTCAAGAAAACGCCAAAAAATGGCATAAGACCAACCATCACCATAAGCACAAAGAGTCTTAAGCTTATTCCTTAAACTAAAAGGCACTGTCATTGCCATTTCCATTTGCAACTAACTAAAGGGTTATTTATTTATGTATCTATAAAGATGATGATCACAAAATTGGTGAAATGTGAAGTGTCAAAAAAGAACACAACACAAAATGGCTATGAAAGGAATAAAAGGAGAAAGAGAAACACTGAATAAAAATGTTGTCAGATTTGTCTTGTCTTGTTTTCACTTCCAATCAAATCTAAATGGTGTAAATTATTAGTACATTGAATTATTTAATAATACTAGTATTAATAATAGTACTGTATGTAGGTCTTTGTATAGGGACAAAGAAACCAAAGTTCACTACAAACAGTACTATTTCATTCCCTAGCTTCCAATTTCCAACACAATTACAGAATCAACTTCCCTACCATTGGGTCCCACTCAAATCACTTTTGCTCTTTATTATGTCATCTGCTTATAATTGTTCATAATTTCAAAATATTCTCATTCATTGCTAACATCAACAAAAAAAGATTTGTTTTTCTTTTTCAAATACTACTACTAGAATATCAATATTAATCGGAGTATTTCCTCCGATCACAAATATAAGCAAAAAATGTATTTTTTAGATTTATTGAATAATAAATACTCCTTTCGATCCTATATATAAGAGAAAGTTGACTTTTTAGATTCATTAAGAATCTAATGTATTTAGACAATATTATAGATCAAATACATTAAATTCTTAATGAATCTAAAAAGTGAATTTTCTCTTAAATATAGGACCGGAGGGAGTATATACGATCTGTATTATAGTCCAAATTCATTTGTTGTTCAATGAATTTTTTTTAAAAAAAAAAACATTTTTGCTTATATTTGTGGCCGGAGGAAGTATATTATTATATAACAAAAGCAACGGTATTTGCAAAGGTAAGAGCATTTTTGTTTTTACCAAATTTTATTTATTAATTTATTAAATTTCAACATTATGTCTTGTTTGGAAAAAAAACGGATATATAGTTAATAAGCTAACTCACACTAACTTCGTTCCTAGATATACGACTCCGTTGATTAAATTCGTAGTGATAAATACCACGTGGAAGGTAATCGGAAGGGGATATGGAAATCGCACGCTCCACATAAAGCATGTCATCTTCTTTGGCGATTGTGTAGGGGATGCCTTCCAACGAGGTGTAGATTATTAGAACGTAACGTCGATTGTGAAATTCATTACCCTTTGTGTGAATAGGAGGTAGAAGATAATGTACACACTTTTTTCACCTGCGCTTCTGCTCGGTCTAGCTAGCAAACAGCCGGGTTGTCATCTGTCATGGTCTCCGCAGCGTGTCAGCAAGGTAGCGCGACCGATAGAGTATTTGCTATGTGTCGGAATGAGGATTATGAAACTATAGGTAGAGTGGCTACGCTTTTTTGAAGTATATGGCACAACTGGAATGATAATGTTAGTCGTTAGAACTCCAAGTCAAGTTGGATGAACTGCTTTTGATCATTGGGGTGAGTGGATTGTTGTGCAAACTTTGAAGTTAAGTTTATTAGGAGACAAGTGAATTTGGTTGCTTATACGCTAACTAGGGCGGCCAATTCTTGGACTAGTTTTCATAGATTTGAAATTGTTTCTTCATATATTGAACTTTTAGTGATTAATGAAATGCATTAAGTTTGTTTCGTTCAAAAAAAATTATGGGAGCTAAAAAAGTTGATAGTAGCTAGCTAGTAGTAAATTTATTGACAGTAAATATTTTTACAAGTTTATCGTTTAAAATAAAGAATCTCTTTATGTTTTATCATGTAAGACTAGAAAAAAGTTAAAATAATAAATGAGGTTGAAAATTGAAACAAAGTCTTATAAAAAAGGACAAGATATTTTTAAAGAGGGTCTTATATTTAGAGATAAATGTAGTAGCGAATAATGTAGTTGATTGAATTTGTAGTTTTTGGTAAAATTAGCGGGTTAATTAACTTATAAATATGAAATGACTTAAAAAATATATTTGATTAATATTTAATTATTGTTAAGTAAGAGGATATGACCGACTAATCCAAGAGGATCAATCCCACCGCCCATTTGTGGGAGCCATTTAATTGCCCATATATTACTATAAACGAAAGTGAACAAAAAGACAACAAAAGATTCACAGTAACTATCTTGGAATCAGATTCTCGTTAATGACAATTTGAGTGATTTCAAGGATCATTTTTATTTAGAAACTGCTAGGTGTTACACTGAAGCACAATAGATTTATGCTGATTACTTTGATCATGAGGAGGGTCTGAGTTGGGTGAAAGTAAAAGCAAAATTTGCAAAACATGTAAGTCATCTTCAAATTTTAATATATACAAAATATATTGTGAAATTAGCTTATATAGTTTTTTTGTTATGTAGAGATTGAGATCTTTGAAGAAAATGGAGAAAACAGAGGCTGAGCGCAGACAAACTGGTAGAGAGGGGAACAATTCGCTTTTCATTATTTCAGTACCAAGTATGAAAAAGATTATGTTGTTGAATGGGTTAACTCAGAGTATGAGTCCAAATGGGTTTACTCCCTTCGGCCTCTTTTGTAAGTCAAAATTTCATTTTGCACATTTACTAAGGAGTAGCTTTTTTGTCTTAATTTCATGTGATGTTTCTATTGAAATTCCTAAAATGATCTTATAATTTGTATTGGAACTCTACAATTATGTTAAAAAAAGTAGAACAATTAATGAAGGTAATTTTGGAAGATAACATTAATAAAGTTGATTTTGACAACTTTTGCTTATATTTAAGGTCAAATTTTTTTGTTGATTTTTGCTTATAAATGAGGCCGAATGGAGTATTACCGAGTATAAGACTCTTTTTAAATTTCTATATGCATTTATTATTCTTTTTCCAACTACATCCTTCATTAATACCACAAATTTGCATTGGAATATGAAAAATCAATATTGAAAACACTCTCCGTGATATTTTATAAGCAAATTTCATTTTTTTTATATTCATTGCATAATTAATGTATCTGAACTATAATATGCAATCAACATAAAAAAGGTTAAATTTGCTTATAAAATGTCACATGAGTACATTTAATAAATTAAGGATATAATTTAGTAATAGTAACATACAATTCAAACAAATATATTACTACAATATTTTTTTTTTAGGTTTATTGCATAATTAATGTATCTGAAATATAATATGCGATCAACATAAAAAAGGTTAAATTTACTTATAAAATGTCACATGAGTACATTTAATAAATTAAGGATATAATTTAGTAATAGTAACATACAATTCAAACAAATACTCCCTCCGGTCCTTTTTATAAGAAACACTTTGGAATTTTTATTTGGTCTTTTTTATAAGAAACACTTTGACACAATTCCATTTGTACCCTTATTAAATACAATCAAATAATTCATTCTAATGCTAGTGCATTAATTAGAGAGACCTATTTCTCATGCTAGTCAAAAGTTAGTTTTGGAATATAACATAAAATGTTAGAATCATTAATGAGAAAATTTATCTTCCTTGGTCTGTGTGATTTTGTCAAAGTGTTTCTTATAATAAGGACCGGAGGGAGTATATTACTACAATAATTTTTTTTAATACTCGTGTTTTTTAGTAGAGATTACGATGAGTAATTTTTTTTAGTAAATCAATGTATCTCTACACGCATATACAATGATTAAGTTTTTGAAATAATTGATATTTATTTCAGGGATTGATCTCTCCCAACATTTTTTTCTTTCATATTTACCGAATTTTGAACTAAATAATTAAGAGACTCGTTTATTTTATTTTTTTCACCAAAACAATTTAACTATAAGAAACTGGGGAGAGAAAAAATAAAAAAGTATTATTAAATGTAGAAAAATTGTGTTCATCACTTTTTTTATTATTATTATTAACATGAAGAAAAATTGTGGTCATCATTTTTTTTTTAATTTATCAAGTAGTTTATTGACTAGAAAGTCCATATTAAAGATGAATAAGTGGAGTGTTCGGGTTTCGAACTCAGCTCCTTCACATAGTATAATGTTCATACCAACTGAGTTCATGGGAATTGATCATATTTTTTTTTTATTATCAACCAAATACGCATGTATGGTAAAATTGAAAGATTAGATAAGAAAAAATATTTACCTATTTATTGTGCTCGTGATTATATCATAACTCTTCATATTCATAAAATATATGGGATTAATTTTAATTTATGGCTGTTGTGTATGAACATCTTGTCTTCATACATAATCCCATTCTAATCCAAAGACATGCATTATTTCTTTTGAAAAAAAAATTCAAAAGTAATCCCCTCAAGGTAACAAAAATCCATTTAAGGGGTTGACTTTGCTCATTCGTGCGTTCTCAACAATGTCTTTTATTTGTTATGCACATGTACGAAAATAAGAAAGAAGATATAAAGAAAAAGAAGAAAATAAAAAAGAATAGATAAAAACAAGTAAGATAAAACAAAAAATAATTTATTTTTGATAAAATAGTACTAAAATAATATAACTACAAAATTTTATGTGATTATTTAAATATAGTAAGATATTTGAGAATGTGAGTCTATATATAATTCAATTGAAAACAAAATAGGGGAAGAGTCTCTGCTAGGGTTTTGTCTAGGATTTTCTTTTCAATTCCTTTGAAAAAAACTCCTCTAATGTTTTGTTCTATAGAGTTTTTTATGCGTCTTTTTGAGTTTTGTTCTAGAGCTTTTTATGTGGTTGATCTAGATGCTTTGAGAAGAACAATTCAATGAATTGTTCATGTTTGTTGCTGCTGAGAAACCAGTATTGGTTCATCTTCATGTGATATTTAATTATCATACCAAGCGGATGTTGTTGGTGCTAATCCTATCGCATCATATATTACTATAAATTCACATATTACCATCACAATTGATTTGCAATTAGCCAAGGAAGGGATTGTGTGTTCGCCGGTCGATGGTGGATATCAGTATCGTCTCAATATCCGTAACAATTTTTGTGATTGATTTCGTACCGTTTGACTCGAAAGAGATTATTGTTTGCTAATGTCCGTAGCAGGAAGTTGATGGTACATGGACAAAAATCCCACAAAGTCTTAAATAAATAATAAATAAATAAAATAAAACCAGCTGCGCTAAATTCTACTAGTAATTAAATTAAGGAGAGTGGAGAACAGTTTGACATGAAAAGCTGCACACAGCTGATTTCAACGGCCTAATGATTTTCAATCAATGACTACCAGCTAATGAACAAAAAGTAACATAATAGGACTTCTAAAATGACTTTTCCCTGCGATAATTTATCATTGATACAAAAGTTGGGTTTATGTGTATAAAAATAGGACAAATTTTACTATAATTATTAATGAATTTATAAATTTTATTATTAATTCAAATAAGATGTTGTGCGACATATTCATTTAATGATGAGATTTATTAATCTAATGATAAAAATAAGTTTATGCAAGATGAAAGATCTGTCTCACTCGTGTATGTTAGACAAAAACATAAAAAAAATAAAAATTGTTACTTCATGCCCTTAAAGACCGGTGAGTATAAATATGTTTACATTTTTTGAATTCTTATTTTTTTCTATTTATTTTAGATTGAAATATCATCAGCTCATTCTAAATTTTTATTAAAAAAAAAAAAAACTTAGTTACCTTCAACTTGGTTATTAGCTTATTTTTTTAAAATGATGAACATTAATATGATACTTGAGGTAAAAAAATCAAACACAAAATCATCTTCGTTACTCTTCAAGTTGAAATTATAACACCCCTAAGTTCGTCAGTACATCTATTGCCTTCACACCAAGGGTGAATAACCTTAGTATTTTAATCCCGATGAAGAAGCTCTTGAATATTCGAACCAAGAAAAGCGTTCCATCAGTTGTAGATCAATCTTATTTCTCTTCTCTATCTATAGCAACAAAAAGAAGAACAACAATTTCTCTTCACATTCAAACTCAAACCCCTATATAAAACATACAGCTATAAATTGAAGGAACTATGTAAATAAGATTGACCCTTTTAAAAAATAAAAAATAAAAAGATTGACCCTTTTTTTAATTAATTAATTGATTGCATGTAAAATTCAAATGCAGCTTAGCCATATAATCTTTAGCTTTTACTGTACTCTCTTTTTCGGTAATGTTTTGCCCTCAAAGTACAAAGCCAATTGATCCTTTTTTGACATAAGACAGAAACTATAATGAGTTATAATCATGTTATGTTTTCTTTTTACGTACCAAGTTAGGTGGCACATGTGATTGTGTCCTTCTTTTGTTAAAAGGTTAAATATATGTGTCAAAAAAAAAAAAGGTTAAGTGTAGAAATCTTATGATAGAAAATGATATATTGAATTATTGTTTTTAATGCATGTTTTTTTAAATTTTTTTAATTCCTTAAAAATGTGTCACTTGCTAGCATGATTATTAAGTAAAAAAATTTAGATAAGATGTTTCCGGTAAGCTTAATTTAGATAAAATGAGTTCAAATTTCATTCCCAAAAGTTAGTTTAAAGGGAGAGTATTGTCCAAACATATTAATGCATTCAACAGTTTAGGAATCTGAGCAATGTCAGATTTCAAACAACTTCAACATTCATCCTCACGTCCATTGTGTGTCTGTGTCCGATTCCAACATTGCAATCTTTAACATACCATGTTAAATAGATTCGGATCTCATCCCCAAAAGTTAGTTTAAAGGATGAACGTGTTCAAACACATTAATACACTCAGCAATCCCATAACTTGAATAATGTGAGACTCCAAACAACTAACAGTAAGCACATCGTATTATATATATACAAGGTTAGAGTTCGAATCTCAAATACTCTACTTATTCATCATAAAGCTGAAATTTTAATCACTAAACTGCTTAAAAAAACTGTATAGACTCTAAATTTATTCATTGGAGAAGGAATTTCTTTTATCTTTTAGACTTCTTTTTAAGTACTCCGTAGTTTTTACCCAACAAAGTTTTGGTCCTTTTGGATTAGAACATTATTATAAAGAGAAAATAAATAAAAAAAATTGAGTAGAGTGGCAGAAAGAAAAGTGAAGGGAATCTCACACTTTTACTGAGGTAGGAGCCAAAGGTAATAGTTACAGTTACAGGTCCGGCGCTTGACGACATAAAACATAGAGTGACTTATGCATCATAATGTTGTCTATCAAAGTGAGACACAAATGCTCACCACCACTTTCCCCATGCTAGCTGCACCACACCTTCAAACTTGTCTATTACTAGTATGTTTTTACCCAAAGAAATACCTATAATTTTGTGTCATTATTTATAGTAAAGAAATTCATTTTATTTCATACCAACACTAATCGTCCGTTTGGTTGAGTGGAAAGAAAAAGAAAAAAAAAAATTACGAAAATCGATGAATAAACTTAGACTAAAGTTAGTTCAAGTTTATTAATTGATATCCATAATTTTTTTCACTCAACCAAATGGACCCTAACAAAATTCGTATTATAGTGGTAAGTCTAGTCCAAAAATATTTTATACGAGTAATCCACAAAAATAGGCTAGTAGTACTAAACTTAATTTTTGGTTTCTTAAAAGTTCCTCTTTAGTTTATTAAAGATATTTCATTTTGTCACATTGATCCCCTTTGTTAATATTTTGCAGAAAATGTTAAGTTTGATTTCATATTAAACTAGATAAGAGACCAATATGAAACCTATTAAATAATAACACAAGTGACAATGTGATAAATAGAGATATCTTTAAGGGATCAAATAGGAACATTTAATCATTAAAGGACCAATGTGAAACAAAAAAATTATTTAAGGGACCAAAATACTAATTAATCCTTAGTATTATAGTACAGCGGTAAAGAGAGCAAGTCATACCATAGATAAAAGGGGGGGGTGTGTGAACACTTTATAAGTTAAATGTGTGGTGTTCAACTCACTTGTGTAGTTGCTCTGAGCCCAATGTGGATGAGTCATGATTGCCTCCTCGTGACTCAACAATGGTATCGGAGACAATGGTTGAATCAGCTCCTTGTATCGAAAGTCTTTCTGACCAATGTATTCAGGCGGTGTGTCCCATCGATGGATTCCCAATGGCGGTGTAATTAAATGGATTAAATTGCTTCCATTTGACGGTGTAAATGGGGAGAATGTTGTGGTAAGTGTGAGGTGAGTTAAGTCTCACATTGCTTAGAAAAATGGAGGTTAAATAATTTATAAGTGTTATGACTCATAAACTCAAAGCCTTAATGTTTGGTCTGAGCCCAAATGTTGGGGCAAGTGTGAGGTAAGTTAATTCTCACATTATTTCAGGGTTGTCTCTGACTATTTTTAGGCCCTGTGAAAATATTAAAATGGACCTTAATAATTAAGAAAACCATGGCAATAGAAAGAATTATCCTCGATTTAATTCGGTGTAAAAAAAAAATCCTCGATTTAATTAAATTCAAAATAACATAAAAAATAAAATCAAAATCATTGTCATAAGGTATAAAAAAAATTTATAAACAAAGTCAATCTCTATGACATCTCTCTATTTGAGAAAACTATAGTATACAAATTAACTATAAAGCGTCACAATCCTTCATTTTGAGGCTCAGTGTCCCTCATTTTGTATCTTTCATTTACTAATACTACTATTCTATATTTTTTTTAGGCCCTATGCCATGGATGACCCATCCGGCACATGCATAGGAGATGTCTCTGCATTGTAAATTTTTTTTGAGGTTAAACACTTATAAGTAAGAGAACTCATAATATATACATTAGTTGTTCAATGAATATGAAAAGTTAACTTTTACTTTTATATTTAAAGAGAGAGGGTATATTAAACCCCAAAAAAAATTGACCTACGGAGTACATATATACGGGTCTGTTTGGCAAGCCAAAAAAGCTAGCTTTTAGCTTTTGTCTTATACCTTATAAGCTAAAAGACCTGTTTGGTAACAATCTTTTCAGAAAGAGCTTTTAGCTTATTTTACTGACTTATAACTTCTTTTTCAGAAACTATTTCAAAAGCTTCTGAGCTTATAGCTTCTATCTTTTGATTTTTTTCTTCCTCTTTTACCCTTATTATTTTAACTAAAATCCATATTTACTCTTTATAATTTATTATCATTAGAATTTAAAATAAAATAAGTAAATGCATATTTTAACGTTGCTTCTTTTAAAATCACATGTATATAGTATATTTTAACGTTGCCTTATTATCTATTTTCAAATATGAACGTTAAAGCATATTTTTTTTTATCAATTCATAGGTACGTACCTTACTATAATTTTTTTTTGAAACAACGTACCTTACTATAATTAACCATTATACTATATTGTGAATATATTTTGTTGTTATATTTTTGTTGTTATTTTTTCATAAAGTATATCAACCGAAAGGAAAATAATTTTTTTTTAAAAAAAATTCAGCATATAAAAATTAGTTTAATAATAATATTTGAACGATATATTTATTGAATTAATAAACTTAAAATATTGTGAAAAAAAACTTAAAATATTAAATTCTAAGTATTTTAAATAGTATTAATTTGATAAAAAAAATTATTGAATTAAAGATGTCCTTTTATGTTATTTTACATTTATCAGTCAGTTGAACCGCTAATTTTACCAAACACTTCAATCAGCTTATCAGCTAGAAGCTATCAGTCATCAGCCATCAACATAAGTTATCAGCTAACTTATCAGTCATAATTTTTTTTTTTTTTTTCCAAACAGAGCCATAATTGCTGGGCAAGTAAATCAAATAAAAGGCAGTCAAAACGCAATAACGTCGGTAATCATAGATTCTTCTCCAATGTGTCTCCAAACATACTAGTATTACTACTATAAATTGATTATGATTTTTGTTATGATTATGCCTGTATTTCGTCAATTAGTTGAGGACTCACATTTTTACAAAGTCAACTCAATAACTCTTTATTATTTGGCAAGTCACCTTTTCTTGGTGAAATTCATTGCATTCAAGATAAGGAAATGGAGTGGATATGTACTCTTCCTAAATTAGAGTTTTGGGGAAAAAAAAGTCTCAGAAAATGTTAACAATGTCGGGCACATATTAATGAATTAAGAGTGGGAATTTTATTTTATAAAGTGTGTATTCAAATTCTCTCTAAAAAGTGTAATATTTACTTTTAAAATTTAAATTTGTTATTTTTAATATCTTAACATATGTGTTCTTAATACACATATTAACATGACCTTTTATTTTGTTATAATAATTTATTATAATTTATTTTAGTTGAGTTGGTAAAGTGGAACCCTATATATCCTTTGGCTTTAGTTTAACACTTTAGTCTTGGGAAATTTTAAATTTAGATTTTGTTTTCCTTAAAATTCTATGTAATTTTCTATTCAAATGCAACATAGTAGAAATCGAGTTAAACCTATAAACCTGTTGGACCGGCCCCAGGGACGGATCCAGAAAGTTATAAGACGGGGGGCTGAATGTTTTTAGTAATAAATTATTGTATTTAAACAAAGGGTCATGCTAACCGGTGCCCCCGGGGCACTGGTTAAGGAAACCAAAAAAGGAAATTTTAAAATTGAAAATAGCACATTTTAAACTTTCGAGGCGTTGACTGCACAAACTTCAATATGATATTACTATATTTGGTTCCTTAAACAAATGACAAATTGTAACATTAAACCGTTACTCAAAACTACATTTAAGTAAGAACATTTTTTTTCTTCTAAAATGACACTTAAAAAGTAATAGATAAAGTATAAATTATAATGATAAGAGTTTAAACCCCATTTTTTGACCAATTGTTTTTTTTTACGTCTTTTTAGACGGATTTTTTTTTCTTTGTTCGTTTCTGATGAAATTTCGGCGGAGAGGTATTTTAAAATATCTCATTTATTTGGTTTCATTTTATTTTCTTTTTATTATTATTTTTGTTATTTCTTTATTTTTCATTTATTTTCGTTTTTTATTATTATTACTGTTATATATATTATTATTTTAATTTTTTATTTATGTATTTTTTTCAAATTTCTTCCATTCACTTTCAAACTAATTTCTACATTGCATAAACCCTAAAAAAATGACATTTTTACCCTTAATCATGTATTTTTTCATTTTTTACATTTTTATTTATTTTTGGTAATTCATTTAATTTGTTTTAATTCATTTTCATCACACACAAAAATCCCAAAAAATTCCTAACATTTTTCTTCTCATTTGAGGCCTAGAAATATCCTTTTAATTACAGCCCATTTCACCACACCATGTGATTATTTTTATTTTTTATTTTTTATTTTTTTGAACCAAAATCACAAAATATCTCATAAAACAAAAACTCTAAACTACCCTTTTCTTGCTCTCCAATTCCATCCAATCTAAACCTAATTTGTCATTATAAATAACACCCTTCATTGATGAGAGAGAGAGGACGAATTCAGATGAAAAAATCACCAAACAACAACACATTTCTCTCATTTTTTCACCCTTTTCTTTGATTTTTCAAAAATCCATTCAAACCACCTTCAAACTTGAATTTCTTCAATCCACTAGCTTCTAAAAACTTCCAATAGCACAAAACAATCATAAAACACAAGCTCTAACCCATAATTTACGTGAACCAAAAGCTCAAAATCATCCAAAAAAGATTGAAACGGTTCTGGAGTTCTAGGCCACTATTTCACGTGATTTTTGTCGCTCTATGCTCCTGGAGACGTTCTAAAGCTTTCCCACAGACCCAATCAACCCAGTTCGCATTATTTTTCGTACCCAAAATTTTCATCTCAAACTTTATCTCATCATATTTCAAATTTCGGGCACTTTTGGAAGAAAATAAGGGTAGATTCGTGATCTACGAAGAATTCCGAGCAATTTGATATATTTGGGTTGCAATTTTCAGTCACTATTTGAATCGCCGGAAAAGGACCACCGCGCCGGAATCGGCCTGCTCGCCGGAGAAGAAGGTGTTTCCGGTTCTGTTTTTTTTTATTTTCTTTTGTTTCCTGTTTATATTTAAGCCATCTGATTGATCAAACGGACCAGATCTGTCCTGATTTTTTTAAATATTATCCATCTGATCAATCAGATGACCCAGATATAAGATTGTTACTGTGCACCCTATTTAGCTACTGCATTGGATTATTTTTGTTTGACTATGAATTTTGTTTGACTTCGCTGATGGGCCTTGGGTTTGGACTAGGCTGACTGTTATTTGCACCCCGTTTCTAATACGTTGTAATATTTGCACCCCCTGCTGCAACTTAATTTTAATTTGTTTTTAGCTTATTTTAAGAGTAGCTTTTCATTTCAATGACTTTTCTAAGTCATTTTGAACAAAATTAAGCTACTAAGATTTTAATTAGATTTAATTTAATTTTTATTCAATTGATTATATTATGTAATTAATGGCTCTTTAATTTTATTTTTGTTCAAAGCTTATGAAATAAGTGCTTTTGGCATAAGTTATTCTTTTAGCCTTTTAAAGCATGATATTGAAGCTTAACTAACTCACTAACATATTAACTAATTTAACATTTTTTTGTGCTCATTATTATTAATTTATTACTCACATATTACACTATTTAATTAATTGTTCTTTTCTAATTTTGTTTTGTTATTCACAAGCTTATGAGATAAGTGCTTTTGGCATAAGTTATTCTTTTAGCCTTTTAAAGCAGGATGTTGAGGCTTGACTAATTCACTAACCTATTAATCCTTTTAACTTATATTCATTATCATGTCATTTTTTTTTTTACTTATGTCTATTTTAATTATAAATTCCTTGATGCTTTAATATTCATTAATTTCATGCAAATCATTTCATCTCATCATGTTCATCCTTTGACATACTTGATTCCATGCACTATTCTTACACTTAAATTTCATTTCTATTTTTACCAATGTTGTATTGTGTGCTATTTCCTAATTTTGGGTTGTATTGTGTGTTTATGGTTTTCTTAATTATGTTATTCATTTATTTTTGTTTTTGGACTTAGAATGTAATTAGGATTTAAATGTAATTATAAATGAGAATTTGCATTGCATTCTTGCATTCATATCATGTTTACTTCATTGCAAGGTTAGAATGTAATTAGGTTTTATAATGTAATTGCATTGCATGCATATTTATTTCGCTTTATATATATTATGGTTAGTTTAGGAGATGGATCCTCATTTTGATCCAACGTCATTATGAGGTCCATCGCGCGTAATTAGATCGTCGCGTTAAAACCAATCAATCGCGTTTTTTTTTTAAATTTGAGGTCAAAACCTCTTTTTGATGCGCAAAACTTTTTTCACTCTTCTTCAAAATTGAGGTCAAAACCTCTTCAAAAAATGAAAAAAAACATTTTTCTTTCAACCTTTTAAACATCAACCTTTCAAAAAACCACAAAAAAAAAACATTTGCTTTTTTCAAAACTTTTTCCAAAACACCAAAAAATCTTTTTGTCATCAAACATTTTCAATACAAAAGCACTTGGATTTCAAACCAAAGTTGCATTTTTCAAACTCAATCAATCAAATTTCTTTTTTTCTTAAACTCTTGGATTTTAAACCAAGTAGTTTCATCACACTCTTTTCCTAAAAAAAACCTTGGACTTCAAACCAAGAGACTTTTTATCATTCAAACATTTTCAACACAAAAGCACTTGGATTTCAAACCAAAGTTGCATTTTCAAACTCAATCAATCAGACTTCTTTTTTTTCTTAAACTCTTGGATTTTAAACCAAGTAGTTTCATCACACTCTTTTCCTAAAAAAACCTTGGACTTCAAACCAAGAGACTTTTATCATTCAAATCATTTTCACAATAAACCTTGGTTTTCAACCAAGCGCATCCGTCATTTTTTTCTCAATCAAATTTCAACCAATGTTAAGCATTTAGACTTTCTTTCACCAAATAAAAATCAACCAACCTCACATTTTATGCCACTTCTACTTTTTTTTTTTAAACCTTTTTTTTTTCAAAACCATGAAAAACAAACCAACAAACAAATCGACTTTTACCCCGAACTACGGTGGTTTGATCCCTCGGGTACGTAGGCATGAGACTTGTCTCTCCAATCAAATAAAATCAACAAAAACATTTTCCCCCTTTTTTTTCTTTCTTTAAGCATTTTTCATTATCACTTTAATTCTTATACGTTTTTTTCAAAAGCAATTAAAATAAAGCGCGTAGATAGAATAAAAACAAGAGGTTCCTATAGAGTACTATAGATACTTAGGGTGCTAATACCTTCCCTTCGTATAACTAACCCCCGAACCTTGTTCTCTAAAATAAATAGGGTTTTTTTCGAACTTTTTCCCTTTCCCTCGGATAAAATTAAAGATCGGTGGTGGAATATCAAATTGCGATTCGAAGTTAATTAATAACTCGATATCCAAAAATCACCGCGACAGAAATGGCGACTTCACTGGGGACAACCAAGCGGGTTGAACCTAACTTGTTTTAAATTACTATTTTCGCGCTTTTATTCTTTTGATTGTAAATATTTGTATATATATACTTGGGTTTGCTCTGAGTGGTGAGATAAGTCCTAACCCGGGCTTGAGCGACACAATAAGATAGGACGGGGTGAAATCATAGTGACATGTCCAGAGTAGTCTGGATTATGAATCACATGTGATATGATCCCACTTGGTGGAGGCCTCATGACGGTAGTACTCGTTGTCATGAAAAGTCATGATGATGGTATTATTTTCAATGTGAGTGTCCGGAGAAGCCGAGAACCTTTAGAATCACCTTTAACCCATCTTGGCCTTTTCTAGGACGTAGTGCGGTGGCTAAATCAAGAGTAGTCTTGAGATTAGTCGTCACGCGAAACTACACTCAAACGAGATTATCCCGTGGATGTTATCGGAACGAGAGTAGTCCCGTAACCCGGTAATGTCCATAAGACGGTCAATGACTTTGGGAACTTTGTAGAACCCGTGATGCAGGTACAAGTAAACCCTAGTACTTACCATATGGGAGGGCTTTTACCCTTAAACTCCATCATTATGTTTCCCAACCTTCCATTTGTGCATTGAATCATTGTAACATAATCATGCATCCATGCATTCATTTCATCATAAGAAAATCTTTTTTCGAAGGACCTAAGAGAGTTATTTTGTAAACATTACAGATTATGGACCTAAAGAAAAGGAACACTAAGAAGTATAGTTTCAAGGAACCAGACCTTTCCCGACTAAGAGAGCTAGGAGCTCTAGTTCCATTCCCCGAAGATTTCCAAAAGCGATATGGGAAACTTTTGAGCATCCTCAATACAAATGTTGAAGAGGGAATTCTTAACACACTCATCCAGTTCTATGATCCAATTTACCACTGCTTTACTTTTGTCGATTATCAGTTGGTTCCTACCCTAGAGGAGTATTCTTATTGGGTTGGTTTGCCGATCTCCGAAAGGATACCTTATACCGGTTTAGAAGAATCTCCTGCACCTTCAGTTATTGCAAATGCTCTTCACTTGAAGACTTCAGACGTAGTCTCCAATCGCACTAAAAAGGGAGGATTTCAAGGATTGACCTCTAATTTTTTATTCGGGAAGGCATTTTTGTTTGCCAAAAACGGAGATGTGGCCGCTTTCGAAGCTATCTTTGCTCTACTCATCTATGGGTTAGTATTGTTCCCCAATATTGACAGTTTTGTGGATAATAGTACCATCCAAATCTTCTTGGGAGGGAATCCCGTTCCGACCCTACTTGCGGATGCTTACCATTCTATTCATCATAGGACCCACAAGGGGGAAGGACTTATTCTTTGTTGTGCACCATTACTATATAGGTGGTTTATTTCACACCTACCTCGGACTAGACACTTCAAGGAGAATCCAGAAAAGCTCCGTTGGGCCCAAAGGATTATGCCTCTTACTTCATCCGATATAGTTTGGTACGATGCGGCTTATGATGTCGGAATGATTATTGATGGTTGTGGGGAGTTCTCCAATGTGCCTCTTCTTGGCACACGGGGAGGAATCAGTTACAACCCTACTTTTGCTAGACGACAGTTCGGATACCCCATGAAGGGTAGGCCTAAAAGCATTTTATTAACCGGCATATTCTATCTCAATGAAGAAGGAAGTCAACACATGAGAGAAAGTTTCGCCCGGGCTTGGCGTAATGTTCATAGAAAAGGGAGGGATCAGTTAGGAAAGAAGCTTGGAATTGTCTCCGAGGATTACACTAAATGGGTAATAAGTAGGGCTATAGAGCGCGGGATGCCTTATAGTTTCGAGAAGTCATCTTCTGTTGACGCATTCAAGACTATAGATGCGTCAACAGAAGATGACTTCTCGAAACTATAAGGCATCCCGCGCTCTATAGCCCTACTTATTACCCATTTAGTGTAATCTTCGGAGACAATTCCAAGCTTCTTTCCTAACTGATCCCTCCCTTTTCTATGAACATTACGCCAAGCCCGGGCGAAACTTTCTCTCATGTGTTGACTTCCTTCTTCATTGAGATAGAATATGCCGGTTAATAAAATGCTTTTAGGCCTATCCTTCATGGGGTATCCGAACTGTCGTCTAGCAAGAGTAGGGTTGTAACTGATTCCTCCCCGTGTGCCAAGAAGAGGCACATTGGAGAACTCCCCACAACCATCAATAATCATTCCGACATCATAAGCCGCATCGTACCAAACTATATCGGATGAAGTAAGAGGCATAATCCTTTGGGCCCAACGGAGCTTTTCTGGATTCTCCTTGAAGTGTCTAGTCCGAGGTAGGTGTGAAATAAACCACCTATATAGTAATGGTGCACAACAAAGAATAAGTCCTTCCCCCTTGTGGGTCCTATGATGAATAGAATGGTAAGCATCCGCAAGTAGGGTCGGAACGGAATTCCCTCCCAAGAAGATTTGGATGGTACTATTATCCACAAAACTGTCAATATTGGGGAACAATACTAACCCATAGATGAGTAGAGCAAAGATAGCTTCGAAAGCGGCCACATCTCCGTTTTTGGCAAACAAAAATGCCTTCCCGAATAAAAAATTAGAGGTCAATCCTTGAAATCCTCCCTTTTTAGTGTGATTGGAGACTATGTCTGAAGTCTTCAAGTGAAGAGCATTTGCAATAACTGAAGGTGCAGGAGATTCTTCTAAACCGGTATAAGGTATCCTTTCGGAGATCGGCAAACCAACCCAATAAGAATACTCCTCTAGGGTAGGAACCAACTGATAATCGACAAAAGTAAAGCAGTGGTAAATTGGATCATAGAACTGGATGAGTGTGTTAAGAATTCCCTCTTCAACATTTGTATTGAGGATGCTCAAAAGTTTCCCATATCGCTTTTGGAAATCTTCGGGGAATGGAACTAGAGCTCCTAGCTCTCTTAGTCGGGAAAGGTCTGGTTCCTTGAAACTATACTTCTTAGTGTTCCTTTTCTTTAGGTCCATAATCTGTAATGTTTACAAAATAACTCTCTTAGGTCCTTCGAAAAAAGATTTTCTTATGATGAAATGAATGCATGGATGCATGATTATGTTACAATGATTCAATGCACAAATGGAAGGTTGGGATACATAATGATGGAGTTTAAGGGTAAAAGCCCTCCCATATGGTAAGTACTAGGGTTTACTTATACCTGCATCACGGGTTCTACAAAGTTCCCAAAGTCATTGACCGTCTTATGGACATTACCGGGTTACGGGACTACTCTCGTTCCGATAACATCCACGGGATAATCTCGTTTGAGTGTAGTTTCGCGTGACGACTAATCTCAAGACTACTCTTGATTTAGCCACCGCACTACGTCCTAGAAAAGGCCAAGATGGGTTAAAGGTGATTCTAAAGGTTCTCGGCTTCTCCGGACACTCACATTGAAAATAATACCATCATCATGACTTTTCATGACAACGAGTACTACCGTCATGAGGCCTCCACCAAGTGGGATCATATCACATGTGCTTCATAATCCAGACTACTCTGGACATGTCACTATGATTTCACCCCGTCCTATCTTATTGTGTCGCTCAAGCCCGGGTTATGACTTATCTCACCACTCAGAGCAAACCCAAGTATATATATACAAATATTTACAATCAAAAGAATAAAAGCGCGAAAATAGTACTTTAAAACAAGTTAGGTTCAACCCGCTTGGTTGTCCCCAGTGAAGTCGCCATTTCTGTTGCGGTGATTTTTGGATATCGAGTTATTAATTAACTTCGAATCGCAATTTGATATTCCACCACCGATCTTTAATTTTATCCGAGGGAAAGGGAAAAAGTTCGAAAAAAACCCTATTTATTTTAGAGAACAAGGTTCGGGGGTTAGTTATACGAAGGGAAGGTATTAGCACCCTAAGTATCTATAGTACTCTATAGGAACCTCTTGTTTTTATTCTATCTACGCGCTTTATTTTAATTGCTTTTGAAAAAAAACGTATAAGAATCAAAGTGATAATGAAAAATACTTAAAGAGAGAAAAAAAGGGGGAAAATGTTTTTGTTGATTTTATTTGATTGGAGAGACAAGTCTCATGCCTACGTACCCGAGGGATCAAACCACCGTAGTTCGGGGTAAAAAGTCGATTTGTTTGTTGGTTTGCTTTTATTTGGTGAAAGAAAGTCTAAATGCTTAACATTGGTTGAAATTTGATTGAGAAAAAAATGACGGATGCGCTTGGTTGAAAACCAAGGTTTATTGTGAAAATGATTTGAATGATAAAAGTCTCTTGGTTTGTAGTCCAAGGTTTTTTTAGGAAAAGAGTGTGATGAAACTACTTGGTTTAAAATCCAAGAGTTTAAGAAAAAAAAGAAGTTTGATTGATTGAGTTTGAAAATACAACTTTGGTTTGAAATCCAAGTGCTTTTGTGTTGAAAATGTTTGAATGATAAAAAGTCTCTTGGTTTGAAGTCCAAGGTTTTTTTAGGAAAAGAGTGTGATGAAACTACTTGGTTTAAAATCCAAGAGTTTAAGAAAAAAAGAAATTTGATTGATTGAGTTTGAAAAATGCAACTTTGGTTTGAAATCCAAGTGCTTTTGTATTGAAAATGTTTGATGACAAAAAGATTTTTTGGTGTTTTGGAAAAAGTTTTGAAAAAAACAAATGTTTTTTTTTGTGGTTTTTTGAAAGGTTGATGTTTGAAAGGTTGAAAGAAAAATGTTTTTTTTCATATTTTGAAGAGGTTTTGACCTCAATTTTGAAGAAGAGTGAAAAAAGTTTTGCGCATCAAAAAGAGGTTTTGACCTCAAATTTTAAAAAAAACGTGATTGATTGATTTTAACGCGACGATCTAATTACGCGCGATGGACCTCATAATGACGTTGGATCAAAATGAGGATCCATCTCCTAAACTAACCATAATATATATAAAGCGAAATAAATATGCATGCAATGCAATTACATTATAAAACCTAATTACATTCTAACCTTGCAATGAAGTAAACATGATATGAATGCAAGAATGCAATGCAAATTCTCATTTATAATTACATTTAAATCCTAATTACATTCTAAGTCCAAAAACAAAAATAAATGAATAACATAATTAAGAAAACCATAAACACACAATACAACCCAAAATTAGGAAATAGCACACAATACAACATTGGTAAAAATAGAAATGAAATTTAAGTGTAAGAATAGTGCATGGAATCAAGTATGTCAAAGGATGAACATGATGAGATGAAATGATTTGCATGAAATTAATGAATATTAAAGCATCAAGGAATTTATAATTAAAATAGACATAAGTAAAAAAAAAAATGACATGATAATGAATATAAGTTAAAAGGATTAATAGGTTAGTGAATTAGTCAAGCCTCAACATCCTGCTTTAAAAGGCTAAAAGAATAACTTATGCCAAAAGCACTTATCTCATAAGCTTGTGAATAACAAAACAAAATTAGAAAAGAACAATTAATTAAATAGTGTAATATGTGAGTAATAAATTAATAATAATGAGCACAAAAAAATGTTAAATTAGTTAATATGTTAGTGAGTTAGTTAAGCTTCAATATCATGCTTTAAAAGGCTAAAAGAATAACTTATGCCAAAAGCACTTATTTCATAAGCTTTGAACAAAAATAAAATTAAAGAGCCATTAATTACATAATATAATCAATTGAATAAAAATTAAATTAAATCTAATTAAAATCTTAGTAGCTTAATTTTGTTCAAAATGACTTAGAAAAGTCATTGAAATGAAAAGCTACTCTTAAAATAAGCTAAAAACAAATTAAAATTAAGTTGCAGCAGGGGGTGCAAATATTACAACGTATTAGAAACGGGGTGCAAATAACAGTCAGCCTAGTCCAAACCCAAGGCCCATCAGCGAAGTCAAACAAAATTCATAGTCAAACAAAAATAATCCAATGCAGTAGCTAAATAGGGTGCACAGTAACAATCTTATATCTGGGTCATCTGATTGATCAGATGGATAATATTTAAAAAAATCAGGACAGATCTGGTCCGTTTGATCAATCAGATGGCTTAAATTTAAACAGGAAACAAAAGAAAATAAAAAAAACAGAACCGGAAACACCTTCTTCTCCGGCGAGCAGGCCGATTCCGGCGCGGTGGTCCTTTTCCGGCGATTCAAATAGTGACTGAAAATTGCAACCCAAATATACCAAATTGCTCGGAATTCTTCGTAGATCACGAATCTACCCTTATTTTCTTCCAAAAGTGCCCGAAATTTGAAATATGATGAGATAAAGTTTGAGATGAAAATTTTGGGTACGAAAAATAATGCGAACTGGGTTGATTGGGTCTGTGGGAAAGCTTTAGAACGTCTCCAGGAGCATAGAGCGACAAAAATCACGTGAAATAGTGGCCTAGAACTCCAGAACCGTTTCAATCTTTTTTGGATGATTTTGAGCTTTTGGTTCACGTAAATTATGGGTTAGAGCTTGTGTTTTATGATTGTTTTGTGCTATTGGAAGTTGTTAGAAGCTAGTGGATTGAAGAAATTCAAGTTTGAAGGTGGTTTGAATGGATTTTTGAAAAATCAAAGAAAAGGGTGAAAAAATGAGAGAAATGTGTTGTTGTTTGGTGATTTTTTCATCTGAATTCGTCCTCTCTCTCATCAATGAAGGGTGTTATTTATAATGACAAATTAGGTTTAGATTGGATGGAATTGGAGAGCAAGAAAAGGGTAGTTTAGAGTTTTTGTTTTATGAGATATTTTGTGATTTTGGTTCAAAAAAAAAAATAAAAAATAAAAATAAAAATAATCACATGGTGTGGTGAAATGGGCTGTAATTAAAAGGATATTTCTAGGCCTCAAATGAGAAGAAAAATGTTAGGAATTCTTTGGGATTTTTGTGTGTGATGAAAATGAATTAAAACAAATTAAATGAATTACCAAAAATAAATAAAAATGTAAAAAATGAAAAAATACATGATTAAGGGTAAAAATGTCATTTTTTAGGGTTTATGCAATGTAGAAATTAGTTTGAAAGTGAAAGGAAGAAATTTAAAAAAAATACATAAATAAAAAATTAAAATAATAATATATATAACAGTAATAATAATAAAAAACGAAAATAAATGAAAAATAAAGAAATAACAAAAATAATAATAAAAAGAAAATAAAATGAAACCAAATAAATGAGATATTTTAAAATACCTCTCCGCCGAAATTTCATCAGAAACGAACAAAGAAAAAAAAATCCGTCTAAAAAGACGTAAAAAAAAAACAATTGGTCAAAAAATGGGGTATGACAATAAAGTATAAATTATAATGATAAGAGTTTAAAATAGGTAATCTCCTCATCCACCGTAATATTTGAGCTACATACACAAAATACACTAATTATAAACATAAATTATTAATTTAAAATAATACACATGCACATTGTGATCCCATTAAATGACTTTTACAAGTCCATATATCATATATAATTATGGATATATAAGAGGACTTATGAGAGGAGGGAGAGGTTGGAACCACCCCTTGCCCCCCTAATATCCGTCCCTGACCGGCCCTAATGGTCAGCCATTTAGTATGTGTTTGGTTTTGCGGTGGACAAAATTGATTTTGACAGAATTGAGTTTGACATAATTGATTTTAATAGAATTGAGTTTGATAGAATTGATTTATGTTTGGATATATTCATACAAAAGTGAGTTGAACAAAGAATTTGAGTATAAAAATCAATTCTAGAATGAGAAGCTACAATTTCTAGCTTCAAGTAGAATCCATTCTGGAGGCAGAATCAATTCTACTTTTGAGGAACCAAACAAGTCAGAATCCATTCTACATGTCCAGAATCAATTCTGGCTACTCCAGAATTGAAACCAAAGATACACTTAAATATATTCTGCAAATACAAGCTCAAGAGATACAAAACTTGGATAAACCAAATCTATTGCTATGTAAATGAAAATCATCCCAAATATAAATTGAGGCAAAGAGTTCCACCAAAAAATCTTTGATCCACAATTTATATTAATGATGTTAGATTAATGATGCAGCTGGACCATAAGACATGCAATTCCTCCATCTATTTAGAATCGCCTCCAAAGAACAACGAAAGAATTGGAAAAAGCAAGGATTGTGGTCATAGAGTAACTCTCAATTCAAAGGTTATATAGCAACCTTTTTCTTTGCCCAATTCAATTGCTATTACAATGGCCAAATTTGAAGCAAGCAAAGGAGAGTTGATTAGACCTAATAAGTTGCAAGCAAAACGAGCAATAAATTAAGCCACTAAGTTACTTCAGGGACGGAACTAGGTATAGGGACAAGGCTGCCGCCACCCCCACAACAATGAAAACCACCTATCATGGTATATACCAATATAATTCGTCCCTATGAAGAATATATAATTCGCCCCTATAGGCACCGCTTATACTATTAAAATTCTTGACATAAAAGATATAATATACTAATGCACAATTGGATATTTGTATTATTTTTCTTTTTACTAGCGGGCCAGGCAGGCGCGTTGCCTGTGTCTAACTTATGTACCCAAAAAAAAAAGATACGCCTTATGTTATGGTGAGTTTGTTAATAAAAGATTTTTGTTGCTACTAAAAAAAAAGCAAGAGTAATGTTGGTATTATGAAAATTCTACCCCAAAACTCATGTATTCTTTTTATATATATTATAGTATAGAATAGATATAGATGAAAAAACCATAAAAAATAAAAGAGAGGAAGTTAAGGGCAATTATGGAATAATTAAAAAACCATAAAGGAAGTTAAGGGCAAAATGGACAAAAAAAAATCCAGCCCAAACTCCCTTATCCCCTTTATATATTGTTATAGATTACAAGGATATTTGTATTGTTATTGGTAAAAACTTGTCAGGAAAGATCTCTTCCTATAATAATATATGGTGTAAATAAAAAAGACAAGACTTGTATTATGTAATAGTACAATTAAATCAAATGAGATTTGGGTTTAGCTTCGTGTTTACACTGATTTTTGGTAAACAACCGCTAGTTTAAATTAATTACTTGAGAGATCAACTAGTAAATTTCGGGACAATTGTTCGTGCGTTATATTAAAAGAGGTTTGAATGTTTTCATTGAATACATCATTAATTTGCAATAACAATGTGTTTAAAGCAAAAAGACTTTCAGTTAAGTAATTTATAAAATAAGGTTTATGAAACACAAGTGTAAAACATAAATTATATGAAAGTAAAGAGAAAGTTCACTCGAATGAGGAAACCATTTAAATGCATAAATGTAAATACTTTGAAAGTAAAGATTTAGAAAAGGTAAAATTGCATTTGAAATGTAAATGTTACAAAAGAATTAAAAATGGTTCACTGATTCATACATCTTTCTCGAGTAACTCTTTTCTCGCTGTAGCATGGATACTTTGAGTGTTTGAGAATTTGTGTAAGTGAATTGTGACCCCTATTTCGACTTACAAACTCCTATTTATAGAAAAACTAAATAACTACTATTTAACGTTAAACTAATAGTCTTCTGCCACGTGTCCTTCTTCATTTGAAATGAAACAAAGTCTTGAAACGCTGCAACTGTCGAAATCGAATCACATCTGAAGGATGGAAAATACTCTAAGTCCACAATTATAAGTACTTCGATTCTTTAACTGCAATCGAATCAGCCATTTACTCGAAAGGCAGAATTTCTTCATATCCTGTAGATTTACATTGGACAATGAAAAGAATACTTTCCATTAGAACTCTCTTGTTCTTAAAGACATTACCCTTACCTTCATTAAATGAGATGATAAGAGAGATAATCTCTCTTGTTCTTGAAGACATTTAAAGCCTGACATTATTTAAAGTCATTTAACAAGCTTTTCAATGAATCAATGTCCTTGGAACTAGAGATGAAAGCATATTTTAGCTCGAGCTAAAATATGGGATAACACTTCGCTGGTAGGGACATATTGCACTATATGTGTATGAGTTTGAGTTTGAACATGAGACACTCCACTTATTCATTTTTAAGGTGGATTGTCTAGTTACTAGGCTACTTGACAAAAAAAATCAAATAAGATATAAGCTAGCTTATAGCTTATAAGCTAAAAGATTGATGAGCATGTCAATGTCATTTATATATTTAATATATGAGCATTTTTTTTATGGTATATATGACCTTTTTTTTATTAAAATAATATTTTGTTAATTTTGTGTTTTATTCTCGCCACCCTGAACAATTTTTTCTGGTTCCGTCCCTGACTAAGTTTGATCTAATGATTCGAAATTTGAGTAGTACTATACTAGAAATCCTTAGTTCGATCCTCAATTCCGTTTTAACACAAAAAAAAAAAAAAAAAACTCCCTATAATTTACACAGTGAAGATGCTTATTAGGCCCATAATGGTAAGTGCAAACCGGTTTGTTTTTTTACAACAACAAAAAACGCTTACGACACAGGACACACTGCCAATAAAAGTCTTCAAATTGTCGCATTGTTGAATTTGGCAGGCTCACACAAAAGGCACAAGAAGTTTTCTAGGACATTTCGGTTCGCAGATACCGAACAAGCTGACGTTCGTTTTTTGTGTACCGAAAACGCTAATGTTCGGTTTGCAATTACCGAAATGGTCTAATATTTGGCTTCGGTGAATACGAACCGAAGTTTTTTGGCAAAAATGTTTGAAATCGCAAGGGGCAAAATTGGATTTTTGGGGGGTAGAAAAGAAATGAGGGGGGTCGGGAGAGAAAACATCAAGGCACAAATGCTGTCTGTGTCTCTGTGACATAGCTAGCCCAATGACACAACATGCTATTTCACACAAAAATTGAGAAGATATATATTTATTTTGGATTAACTAAAGAAGAAGAAATAACAATTTTACGAAATTAATTTTATCAAGAGTTAAATATGTTTTTGGTCCCTATAAAGTGGAGATTTTCTAAGCTTAGTCCTTACTTTATTTTTATTACTCCCTTCATGACGTTTTAGAAAAAAAACAAGAAATTAAGAAAATGTATTTTTGCACCTTATTTTCCTATTACACCCTTATTTTTAATTCACTAATAAAAAAGATACAATAAAAAGATTAAAAAAAATTATACAAAGAAGCTTAGTAAAAAAAAAATACAATTAAAAGATTTAAAATAAAAAGATTTAAAATAAGAAGGAGGGTATAATAGACAAAATATAATCTTAAATTATCAAAACGACAAGTAATTTGAAAAAAATAAAATTTTCTAAAACGTCAAGTAATTTTAAGCGGAGGTAGTATATTTTTAGTCCATACACTTTTTTCTTGCACATAATTTTAGTCCCAACTAAAACTAAATTTTTTTAATTATCATTAAACTCATAATTTTTGAATGATTTTTTGTAGACATATTAAAAATATCATATAAAATTTATTTACAAAAATTTTATTTTTTTAACATGAGATGAATTAAATATAATTTTTTTAAATAGCAAAATTTTAAGATAAAATAAAACTAACGAAAATGATAACCAAGAAATCAAATTTTGAGCTCGTTTTTTGTGGAGGAACTTTTTATAATCTTCTAATGATATATACAAAAAAATAATTCAAAAATACACATTGAATAGGGACTAAAACTAGGTGCATGATAATTTTTTAGGGATTAAAAATATAATAAAAATAAAGTAAGGATTAAACTTAGAAGGTCGCCACTTTATAGGAACTAAAAATATATTTTACTCTTTGTTAAAAAATTTATTATTACAAATAAAAATTGCAATAATATAATACAATTGCAAATGGCTTCGCCCTTTGCTTCCAAATTTGATGTTGGAGTTGTTTGTTTCGCATCAAATTTTGATGTTGGAGCTGATGCTGGTCCTCTATCAAAACTTAATGTTGGGCCTACTGGTTCTCCAACATGATCACTTGTTGACTTGAAGAAGAAGAAGAAGAAGAAGAAGAAGAAGAAGAAGAAGAAGAAGAAGAAGAAGAAGAAGAAGAAGAAGAAGAAGAAGAAGAAGAAGAAGAAGAAGAAGAAGAAGAAGAAGAAGAAGAAGAGTGTTGTGGAATAAGGATGGTGGAAGATGGCGTGGTGGTGTGAAAGATGGAGGTTGAGTTTCGGCAGAAGCTGATAGTGGTGGTGTACAGGAGGGCGTAGTGGAGCGATCACATAGGACACAATTTTTAAGAGCACCTTTTTTTTACTTTGTGTGCGTGTGTATGTGCGTGCACTAACGTGTGCGTGCATGCATGCACACATGTGTCTTCAAATAAATAAATTATACAATTAATATAACTAAATTATTTATAAAACCTCTTGTGCTAGAAAGCATTTTACATCACGTCATATTATTATGTTTTTATTATTCTTTGAACTGTTTACAAAAGATCTAAACCTCTTATGCTAGAAAACATTTGACATCACATCATATTATTATGTTTTTATTAATAATTGTATAGTATTTTAATAAGTTTTTAGGAGTAATTACATGGTAAAAACAAATATTTTAGCAAGGAAAAGATATCACATAGAATTCGAAGACAAAACACAAAATAGTTAAAATCTCAATAACACAAAAAAGCACCGAAACCAAAGTGCACGGTGACACAATTTTTAGCTGCCATATGAAAGTTGTAATTTATAATATGTTAGAAATCAATATTACCATTTTTTTGGGTAAGATAATAACTATATTTATTTTATGAATCAAAAGTAAAATAATATTTTAATAGTGAGTTCCGTAGAGATAAAGCAACTACCCAAATAAAAAATATAAGAGAAAACATATTTCAAATAACAATAAAATTTTAATTGCAAATAAATTAATTTTGACATTTTTTTTTTGAAATAGAACTATTATGAATTTCCAAATGTTTGTTTATAATAAATACATTTTTAAAATGTTAGTTGAAAGTTTCCGGTAACACAAGCCAAAACAAATGTCATGCCAGGAAGAGTATTGCTCAAGGCAGACGCAAGGGTTGCCGTGGAGTACTTCATCCCTAAGAAGTACAAATCTTGGTCCATAATAGGCATGCTCATTAACAAATTAAATATTAAAGTTAGTAAAAATGTGTTGCAATAATTAATAAGACAAAATGTGTTTAATTAATAAACAATATGTAATAATAAACTAAACTTACCCTAGTACATTGAGTGTCAATATCTTCTTGAATCCTGAAAGTGTCATTTCTGACCAACGGTCCCTGTTAAATAGAAAATAATAATAATAATAATAATAATAATAATAATTAGACTTCAAAAAAATTCACACTAAATAAAGATATTTGTTAATACTAATAATTAGTTTTTAGAGACTTGTTGTTATAGTTCTCAAGACAATTTAGTTTCTTAAGGTTTGCAAAAATAAATTAAAGAGTGAAAGAGAAAATTATATTAAACCTTATTTTTCACAATAAACGGGAAATGGTGCTATGACAAAAAATACAGTTATATTGTGATATGACACAAAGACATAATTGCTCATGTTGTTGTTCATGGCAAGCTTTGTTAAAAAGTTTATTATTGCAAATAAAAATTGCAATAATATGACAATTTTTTTTCCAAATGGCTTCGTCGTTTGCTTCCAATTTTGATGTTGGAGTTGCTGCCGGTCATTAATCAAAACTTGATGTTGGGCCTATTGGTTTTCCAACATGATGACTTAGAAGGAGATGATTGTTGTGGAATAAAGGTGGTGGAAGATGATGTGGCTGTGTGAAAGATGGAGGTTGAGTTTGGGTATAAATTGATGGTTGTCTGTACAGGAGGGTTCCAGAAGGTGTGTTCGAGAGCAGCGATCACATATGACATGAAAATTTTAGGAGCACCCTTTTTTTTTTACTCAGTGCATGTATGTGTGTGATTATGTGTGTACTCACGTGTGCGTGCATGCGTGGGTACTTGTGTGATAAAATAAATAAATTATGTAATTATTATTGTTAAATTTTAAAATAGACTTAGACTCTTATAATCTTGATAGTGAAATTTATTTGGAGAATTAAAAGTTTTTAGAGAGATTCTAATAGTTGAATCTATTTGGCATGGATTTTTCGAATTTGATATAATCTTTACCCTTTCTTTCATATTATATATTTATAATTATATCACTTATTAAAAATGGGACACCAAAATTATAACTTACATAGGGCACCCAAAATCTCAGGAACGACCCTAGTGTAAGAGATAGAGGTGATGTGGAAGACGTAGCAAATTATGTTTGCGGTTTAGAGGAATGTGTTTGGGATGTTTGTGATGGAGATGAATGTGTTTCTTGTGTTTAGTGTGGAGAGGTGGTTGTGGTGATGGATGTGGTGGTGGTTGAGGAGGTGACGAGGAGTGTGTTTGTTGTGGAGGGGAGGCAACATAGTTGAAATGTTGATTCTTTTTAGATGCCTAGATGCTCTTAACTTGTCAAGTGGGACCAATTCAGGGTATTATTATTCTTAGGAGTATTTAACACACATGCCAAGGGGAATGTTTATGGACCCTCCTCCTGAGTGAGTAAGGAAAAAAGAAAATAATGTACTATGTCATGTGTCATATATCATCTTCTCCTGAGGTGGGACGTAAAATGTGTACTCTTAATAGTTGGTTCGATCTTCTTTATGTAGTCAATGTTAGCATGAAATAGTACACCGTAGCTAGATGAGGTGGTGAAATTGTTGAAGGAAGATCAACAAATGGTGGATATTGATAAATCTTATGAAAATAATCAAATACTAATAAGTAAAGGCGGACAAAAAAGAATTATGCATGGCAATCAATATGAGTTTAACAAATCTACTTCAAAACTCACAATCACGTTTTTGTTTATTTTGCTTCTTGTGTAAAAATGATGTTTGCTGGTCCCTACAGCGTTTTTTTAGTTTCAACCCTTATAACTATTTCGATGGAAAAAAATGTGGCATCTGGATTCCCCGTTGTTTGGAATCACATAGTTTTCACGTTGTTTTGCATTTCAGCCATCCATCATCAGATCGGACGGATCAGAAGAATTCATTTACAAAATTATTCAAAACGATCTCAGCCACACAATTATGAACAGACAGTCCCTAGCTGTTACAGCGTCCTGCTAGCAGGAAATCCATTTCCAAAAATGTGAAGTGATTGACAAAAATGAAAGTTCTTGAAATAGAAGTTAGATAAGTGTAAATTCGCTAATCGAAAATTTGCTCGCTTATCCCATTTCTTAACATCTTAATTATTTTTCAACTTTGGTCTCCAAAATAATTTGTTGGCTTTTCTCTTTGAAACCTCACTATTTGAACTGTTTGATCATAAATTGACCATTAAAATTGTTTTATTATGTAAAATCGTCATTATAATTTAAACCGTTCAACCATAAATAAACGGTTGAAATTTTTTACAAGAAAAAACTGCATCAAATTTCTACGACAGACAATCTGGATCATACTATATTGTTCAAAATAATACTAGTATTTGTTTGTGGAAGCCAGTAGGTGGGGGAGTAGTGTTGATCGAGGCCGGGACTTTTGATTATTTTCTTTAACCCTTTAGTTCACAGGAAAAGTAAACCTTATTACCCTCGTAATCTAAAGTTCGGCCGCGAGGTAAATAAAACCTGGTTAAAAAATTGTTCCACCCAAAAATTAAATCTAATTTCTCTCAAAATCCATAGTTTGATGCACATTAATGTTGTAATACAAAAGTAAGTATGTTTTTATCGTCTCCACAGGGACTGATGCGATACCGATGCCGTTCAACAATTAATATAATTTCAAGGATTTCAAAGATGGTTAATTACGAAAGTTGCGAATACATAAAAGTAGTAAAGATGATTAATTTGACAGAGAGATTAAATTGCTGGGATTAGATTTCAATCACTCATTCATACATATTCCCCTAATCATTTACACAGGTTCTAGTCATCTATCAATATTATCACGTATCGCTCGTCGAACGTTTTCGTGTCCAGATAACGCCGAGATATCTATTGCATCTATTAACCTCCGATGTCTCGGATCGTCAATCAATACAATAGCATTAAGATTCGATACTCTAAGTGAATATAAAACCTAAATTTATGTCTAGAATTTAGAGTTCAATAGATATTATCCTAGTTCTTAGATTCAAAAGGCATATGTCTATAACAATTCAAATCAAAGATTAAAACAATGAAAACAAAGATAACATCAATATTGAGAGACAACTAAAACCATATATAAAACCATATCAATAGAAACACATACTAATAGAGTAATTTACACCTAATCCCAACAAAAGTGTCTTTAACTACTCATTACCATGATAGTTTTACACAAATAAGAAGAAAAGAGATGAAATAACAACACCGGTTGATTTCTCAAACAGTTGGTGTGCATCCACCGCAGTTTCCTCCGTCGTTCCGAACTTCACTCCCTGCGTTACGCGTTAAGCTCTCCTCCCCTGTTTCTTCTAATGTTGGGCGTGTTGTGAGAGTGTAAGAATGGTCACTGATTGCTTTTATAGGCTTTTTTTAATATATCACTTAAGTATGCAATTCCTTTAGTATTAAGAAAGCAAAACGGTGGTGTCTGCAACAGGGCCGGCCATTGGGCCAAGCTGCCAATGCTAGGGCTTTAGGCCCCATATATATTTTTTATTTTAACAAGGCCTCAAAAAAAAAAAAGCCTCCAAAATAGGAGTAATAAGTTGCACGCGTGTGAAAAGGAAGGAGAGAAACCTAACGCACGCGTGACTTCCATCGTTTCAAATTTTGGCCGCTTTTCTTGGCTCTAGAAACTCTTCTTCTTCCACAATTACTCACTAACGTCTCTATTGCATCAATTTCTCCAAAAAAATCTCATATCATTTAATTTTCCCATCAAACTTTCACTTTAAAAGAAGGAGATGTCTTCCAACTTTCACCAAGGTTCTTCAACTCTCTTCCAACAATTCTGCAAATTTATACGAACTCAGTTCTTAAAGGCTTTTCAATTTCTGCAATTCTGCAATTCTAGTTCTGTTGTGATACTTCAATTCTGCAATTCTAATTCTGTTGTGATACTTCAAGGCTTCAATTCTGCAATTCTAGTTCTGGTGTGATACTTCAAGGCTTCAATTCTGCAATTCTGGTTCTGCACTTCTTCAATTTCTGCAAATTTATTGTTGTTTCTGTGTTTTCTGTGATTCTGTCGGCAACAAAAATTTCTACAAACAGGTTCCTTCTTTCTTTTAATCTCTTTTATTTTCTTTAATATATTTGTTTAGTCTATTGTAGTTGTAGTTGTAGGTAAACAAGTTATTTGCTTTAGCCTGTTTGTTTAATCTTTGATTGAGTTGTTAATTGTTTACTTATTTTAAAATCTATAAATGTCAACTCGAAAATATGAATCGGGCTATTCAAAACTCCTAAAAAAGAGAAAAGTTGAAGCTTTGATTGAATCAAAAAGGGGGCTTTATTAAAATTTGTTAAAAAAAGTAAAAATGAAAATATCGGTGATTGTTCGGTGACTGGACAAGTTAATAGTGTAAACCAAGCTGAAAATAATGTTAACGATTCCTGTAACTGTTGCTTCAGCAGAAAGAAGTTTTTCAAAATTAAAATTAATAAAATCTTATCTAAGATCAACAATGTCTCAACAAAGATTAAATGGATTGGCGTTATTATCCATTGAAAAAGAAATGTTAACTCAAATTGATTATAATAGTTTAATAAATGATTTTGCATCTCAAAAAGCTCGAAAAATAAAATTTAAATAAATATTATAATAATATTTTTTTATTAATATATAAAAGGCCTCAATTTGAAATTTGCTTTAGGCCTCGTATAGTGTTGGGCCGGCCCTGGTCTGCAACTTAACTCTCTGCTCCTCTTTTCCAATTGGACCGCATTGTTTCCTTTTTCTTTTTAAGCCTACTTGTAATTGTATCCTTGCACTTCTTTTTTTGATCTATTAACACATAAATAAACATTAATCATAATATAATAATATGTATCTTATATAATTAATATATAATAGCTAAAACCTACAAAAGTAAGGGAAAATAGGTGAAAATAGTTAAAATACTAATTTGCTAGTAAATACTAATATTTACAAATAGTTGAGGGTTTTACATCAAACGACTTATAAAATAAGTCAATAAGTGCTTAAAATGTATAGGTAAAATCACTGAAATTTAGCACTTATCAATTAACCATTTGAGCTTAATTACTTGATTTGCAGCTTTTGATAATTTAATTAATCTAACTATACTTGTTTGTTTGTTTAATGCAATGTCACGTGAAGATATCAGAAGTATCACCTGGGTGGTATTATTCTTCTCTCTAGATTAGATATCAGAGTGAATAGTAACTATCTTCATGTCTCAAGGTGATACTTGCTTTAATGAAGGCAGAGATGTATCTTTCATAATCTGACACACCAAAACCTGAATGAATGAATGTCTTTAAACAGGACAGCACGCAAAGAAAGAAAATGGCAGAGAAAGTAAAACAAATTAAACCATCCCATTCATTCAGACATTCATATTCACGGATCAAGATTTACTGCAGTTGTAAATCACAAAGTTACACGCTGTTTTAGATCTCATCCGTCCATTTCAGATCGGTCGGTTCATATTGAATCTATACAAAATCAGTCCAAATCAATCTGAACCATTCAGATTAGATCGGACGGTTTTTATTTAACACAGCGTGAAACTGTGTGAAAAGTTTACTGCAGGAAATTCTGTTCTCATATTCACACCTAAATCATTCAATCTCATATTCGTTCCATTACATGATGACAATGACATACCAATTCATAAACTCCATTAAGTTATTGGTCCGTTTGATTTGTTAAAAATTAATGACATACTATATTTTGTCATGTGTTGTATTGTTCTATCTTGTACTGTATTATATTAAACCACCACATTCATTCAGACATTCATATTCACACCTAAATCATTCGGGCTTGAAGATCAAGACATTAAGTTCAAATAGTTAATGAACTCCTCTTAAAATGAATTGTCCGAGAGAATCCGAATTCGATTTTTTATGGGACCAATTCTTGACCATATATTACTTACCTCGTGAACAAATTCTGGATTACTTCAACCCCTCTTTCCCGGGAACTAGAGACTTAAAAAACCTTGGTGAGACCCACTAATTAGTGTGACACACTTTTAAAAGATTCCACTAAGGTGAGACATACACTAGCTATAAATTGAGAGTATTTACCCGACAACCAATGTGAACAAGTTATATAAGTAGATTTGCACATGGTACACATAACAAACTTTTACTTTATATGCATGCGACTTGTTTTCATTGGTTGTTGGATAAATACCCCCAAATTATCAAGAGATAAATAAAAAAAATCTTTCACTAATATCTCTCTCTTAAATGGACAATAAATAGAAAACAGTAAAAGGAGGTGATATTTTAAAAGTAAATCACACCATTTCGTCCTAAATAGTGGTACATTTACTCTCTTAAAATTTGTAAATAGACAAAAATTCCTTATTTTGAATGACATTGCATGGTTTGGTTTTCTTATAATCGTCAAGATTAGTTTAATAAGTAAGCGATACTTCTTTCGATCACTGTTATAAACAAATCGACTCTTCAAAATTATTAAATATTAACTAATATATTTAGTTTATAATATAAACCGATACAATGCAAGGATTAGAGATATTGTAAACTTATGAATTATCCATTTATAAATCAACTATTTTGTCAATTGAATTAATTTTTGTTGGCAAGATCACCTTGCTTTCTCCCTTGATATTTAGATACTCTTCGTCTTATAAAAAAAATTAATTTTTGTTGGCAAGATCACCTTGCTTCCATGATAAATAGGAAACACGTGAAATATAAACAAGTAGCTATACTTAATTTGTTAACCCTAAAAATATTAGGGGTTAGTTAGAACTTGATCACCTTTTTTTTAACAAAGTGTAATGTGAATCATGTTTCCAAGCACTGAAAAAGTTGAGTAGACATCAAAAAATGAAGATAAAAAAACTAATTAAGAACAAGTTGAACTAATTAGATCAAAATAATTTGAGTAGACATCAATATTTATATATAAAAAGAAAAAGTTGAGCTAATTAAGAACAAAAAACTAAAAGCAGAAAAATATGAAACTCATCTCTAATTTCATTACTTCTAGAAATACTAAAAATGAAGATCCATTCCAATTTTTTCCGGCTCTAATTTCTGTCGATAATTAAACTTTTACATAAATCAAGTGAGAAGTAAAATTACGACCATGATCCTCCTCCTCCTCCTCCTCCGCCTCCTCCTCCCAACATTCCGGTCCAAATCCCAGTTGAATAACCTTGTTGATCCTCCTTAATATTATTCTCATCCAAACCCAATGTTAGGTTATCATTAGTACTAGAAACTTGTTTTAAATCCTCAAAAGGAAACAAAACTTTTCCTTCACTTATCTCTTGAACACCACTTGCAAATCCACTTTCTCCATTAATTCCATCTAAACAAAAACTCATTGGCACTTGCTTAAAATCTTGCATAGAAAATCCACCTTGAAGTTGAACAGGCATAAAAGGATGTTGTAAACCCCTTGAAGTAAATCCACCTATCCCAGTGAGAAGCTCCATTGCTGAAAACTGATTAGAAGTTGAAGTGTTGTTATTATTTTGTTGAACCAATTCACTAGATCTTAGTGTTATTGAAGGAAAAGACAAATTTAGATCTTGTCCTTGATCTTCATGATGAATCTTATTTTGTGGTGTAAGTGTAACATCAACAAATTCATGAGCATGTTGGTTTTTTGTTGAAATTGAAGAATTAGAAAAAGATGAAGATCTTTTGTTTTTTCTTGAACCACCACCAACAGGAATGTTTCTAATGGATCCACCTTGAGTCCAATATCTTCTACATGTTTTGCAGAAATATCTTGGTTGTGTTAAGCTATAATTGTTGTAGTAACAAAATTTTGTGTTTATTGAATTACATCTTGGACAGTTTATAGGTTGTTCTTTTTGTGGCTTTGGCTTTTTCTCCAACACATGATGATTTGTTGTTACTATTGGTTTCACCATAATCTCCTTCAATATATGCAAAATAATTAAATATAAATATATCATGAGTAAATAAATAAAGATAATTAATTAAAATAGTTTGTAAATATGTGTCTTTAATTAGGATCAAACAATTTTTTTAAGGGACGAATCGAAACGATAAAGGGCTAAATTTCAGTGGATCGTGAGAGCAAATTAATATATACTATCATAAGTGAAATTATGCATTTCTTTCTCTCTTTTTTGCGAAGAAAAATAAAAAGAAAGAGACACTAAGTATAAAAAGATTAAATTGAAACTTGTTGAAGGTGTTTATAGAAAAAGCAAAAAAAAAGTAAGAAAGGTAAAGACACGTTAAAGAAAATTTATGTGCAAAATCTCTTGTCTTTCATGTATAAAGAAAGTGCATGGATTAATTAATTACCTGAGGCCACTGAGTTGTATACATGGATCGAAGAAGAAGAAGAAGAAGATGAAAGGAGTGAGTTGAGACTTGAGAGAGAGAGAGAGAGAGAGAGAGAGAGAGAGAGAATGAACCTTTTGTATTTTTTAGTTGAAAGGTGAGTTGGAGAAAATAGAAAAAGGGAATGAATGTTTTTGAGAGGATTGTGATGTGAGTGGTGAGGTATTACTATGTGAACGGTTGGATTGCTTTACTTTTTCCAACTTTATCAAATTTTTTACTTAACACAGAAGCCAGCATGTGGTAGCTTTATTAATTTTTATTAATGCTTCATCTTTCTCACCGATAAACACATAAATATGTTTCATTTATGAATATCAAAGAACTTCAAAATTGAATATAAAAAATATTTCAAAACTGTATGTTTAATTACTACGATAAACTGTATGTTTATTTAATTGGAGCAAATCCGGGTCAAAAAAAGAGTCGTGCTTTTGTAAAAAAATGTCGTGCTTGTCATGGATGAAACTGAAAACAAATTGGACGGGTATTGGTAGTGATTAAGTGAATGTTCTTTCTATGGGCCAAAAGTGAGTATGGAAGTTGCAAAACAACACAATCAAGCATTCACATGCGTAAGTTCATGAGTCATGAATCACATGGCACAGGGCAAGTCTATTATGACACGGGGAGGAGAAACTGTCCATGGTGTGGTGTGTGATCAGAATGGATCCTCTCAATTTTGTTTTTCTTAATTTTTCTCAATTTTCACATTTCAACTATCAATCACATTTTCTCAATTTCTTTTAAATTAAAATATTACTTTATATTTATTATCCAATAGTCTATTATTTCACATTATTTCCTCAATTGTTTTTTTGTACTTGAGAAAATCCTTTCTCATGTGTCATGACATATAAAGATATCCTTAGGATGTTTGGGACATCATATTTTTACGGGAATCAATTTTGTTTTTTACTATATGACATATGCATATATAATAATTAAAAAAATAATTAATATATTTTTACAAAAAAAAAATGTTTTATACCAGAAAAAAAAATCTTTTTCTCTGTTTCTCACTCTCTTATGAAAAATGACATAAACAATCTTCAAAAGAAAAAAAGAAAAAGGAGAGAGAATCTCTTAATGGAACGGAAGAGTATTTTCCACTCCACTATGTCCCCGTAACATCCATACTCAAAAAAATTAAATAAAACCAAACAATAACAAAAAAGTATAGACAACTTAAAAAAAAAAGCAAATAAATATTATTGAAAAAAATGAAAAACATCATGTGCTTGACGGTGAATCTGATGTATATTTTCCATATTGAATGGGGATGAGTTAGCAGACAACTATTTTTTAGGAGATTTATCAGAATCAAAGAATCGTGGTATATTTTAATTTTATGGAAAACCATGCTCTGAAAAAATCTTAATGCTATAAAAAAGCAGAGCATATTTTTCGTTTGAGAATAGAAACAAGAGTCAAAATAGATTGATATATAGGCAAAGTCTATGGTGCACAAGTCTCTCAAGTTGTGCACCATGCACAAGTAACCGAAAATACTATAACGAATATGAATTTTATAAAATTCACCGTTGGATTGAAAGTTTATATCGTATAGATCATCTATAAATTTTTTGAAAAAAATTAAAAATCATTTGATATGTTATTGAGATGATACATCAAAATTAACGGTTTATGGATTTTTATTGAATACCGTTAATCTTGATGAGTCTCAATAACATATCAAATGATTTTCAAAAAAATTTAAAAAATTTATGGATGATCTAAACGATATAAATTTTTTATCCAACAGTGGATTTTGTAAAATTTGTATTCGTTATAGTGATATGGCTAACTTGTGCACCATGCACCACATAATTTGGTTGTGCATGTTAGACAAAGCCTGATATATATATATATATATATATATATATATATATATATACTCGAAAAATAATAGAGTTTATAATTATTTTATATTTACAGAGTTCCTATATAGTGCGTTTGATCTGCTAAAAATAGGGGACTGGACTGGACAACTTTTGTTGTACCCTGTTTGATTTGAAACTGATTATGAGACTGGACAAATTAGGTAGCAAGGGACCGGACAAAAACAAGATTTTTTGTCCCTCACTAAACCACATGACAACTTTTTGTCAACAGTACAACTATAAAAAATATGAAAATATCCATTTTATTTTCGAATATAAAAATATTATCGCCATATATCTCTTCGGTACAGTTTTGTCCTGTCCTGTATTATCTTGTTCTGTCCTGCGCTGTTCTGTCCAGTTCTTTTTGTTTTACGAATCAAACGCACAGGGATAAAGAGGAGAGAAAGAATGTAGAACGGGAAGTGAATAAATAGTCTTCATTTCGCTCTGGCCTGTAACATCCTTAAACATATATAATGCAAAAACTATCTCAATTTCATCGTAGAATTTCAAACCAAAATTGTCAACAAAAAAAAATTAAAATAAATACATAAATAATATTAAAAAAAATTAATCTCGTACATGGCACAGACTAACATATAGCATAAAACACATGTTTATTATAATTTGTTCTACAAAATTATCATGTAACATAAGATGTTTTGAGGTTAGTGAGATCACTTTTCTAGCTACTATTGATGAAATGATGTAGTTGACAATTACAAGGGGTTATTTCTTCATTGTCAATTATATCGGGAGCATTCTCTATCCAAATAATATTTGATTATGCGGCTAGAGGGGTATTTTTCTGCATCGGAAATTTCTGCATCGATTGGTTGAAAATATCCAACCAATCGGTCTTAAATTCAATGACAATGAAGCAACAATCTATTGCCAAAAGCACCGCATTCAACATCAATTTGGCCTTTGCCGTCAACGGATCCAAAAATGCCTTACAACTCCAAGTTGTTGTAGGAAAAATCTCGTCGTTGGAATCCTGCACCACTGCACCCGTTAAATAGTTTTTCTTTTTTTAATATTTTTTTGAGTGTGTGGCAAATATATCTTTTTATGTATTTTTTTTCTTTTCCTAGAGGTGCCAACCTAATTAAATATCTAAGTTTCTCTTTGATGTTCACACTATTAGATTTTGCCAAAAAATAAATCAAATTTACAACCAAAATTATGGTTAATTCAACTAAATGATTCAACCAAAATTTTCAACATGAATTGAATTAACCATTAATTCAACTCAATCATCATATTTTCACATGATTAATCAAGTGTCATAAGTGTATTTTCATAAAACAATTTTTAAACACTAATTAAAATTGAACAATTAAAATTAGAGGGATGCCTAATTTTTTTATAAAAGTACAGTATATGTCAATAGTCAAATGGGTAACAATTTTTTGTAATTGTGCATTTTCAAAAATGTCTTTATTTTTATGTACATGTGCAAAACGAAGAATGAAAGGAAAATAAAAATAATATAGATTAAATCAAGTGAGAGACGAAACAAAATAAGTAATAGATCTTTTATAAAATAATATAACCTTACAAAATTTTATTAGATACATAGTTTTATTTTCATTAATATAGATACATAAGTGTAATAACAGTTTTATTAAGAAAACACATTAATAGGGGTTAAAATTTAGAATCACTTTGTATTTCAATCATATATAATTTTTATTCTCATATGACAAACATGTATCATATTCATATTTAATACATGAAAAATGAGAGAGATATGTATTCTTTACAATATATATTGGTGGGTATCGTGTATATAGTTTTTTTTTTTCTATTCTGGTAAGTGTATATAGTTGTTAGTGTGCTTTGTGATTGAAATGCACGACTTTAGTCATATTTAATTCATGAAAATGAAACAAAACCAATTGTGTGATTTTTTTTGGTACCATAATATTGGTACAAAGTTTTCGCTGTTAGCGATGACTAATCTCCGTCAGGAACCTGTGGGGCATACAAGATGGGTTCTCCTCTCCCAACCGAATTTTCTCCATGAGTCGGGAATTGGACTTATTACCACATGCTTAAGGGGAGCAAGACCCTTACAACTTGGACCAAGTCATTGTTGGTCAATTGTGTGTGATTTATCTAATATTCAAAAATAATTTTTATTTTAAAATTAATTATATATTATTTATTTTAAATATTTTTTTCTTCCATTAATATTTGTAACACAAATTTTTAAATTAAATGTAAAACTCTCAGTTTCAGATGAAATTCAAAGTTAAATTAGAGTATATCTGTAATTTAAAAACTATTGAATATGTTTTTCTTATTACAAAAGACTCTTTTCCTTGAGAATTGGAGGCATTAATTTTTTATTCCAAATATTTGATAATTCTTGTTCAAGTTATGCCAATATCACAAATAAAATCATTCGGTGTTAAAATAAAAATCACAAATGAAATCATTCTAATGATATAACTATGAAAGACACCATTATTTTAGTTAGCACAACAAATTTATGGCCGACTCTGGCAGTGATAAGACAAAAGCCAAGGATAATCAATAAACCTCTTAATAAGATCGATATTAAGTGCACAAGGGTGAGTTGTATTGTAGGGACACTTGCTTAATCAATTTTCATGCCGACTAATCAATCATCTTCGCATTCGACATGCCGATAACCATGACACCAAGTCTTCTAAAAATTGTGGAAGATAGCTTGCAGCTGTGCGTTCATATTGGTAGTAAAATCACAACTGCCTGAAAAACCCAATAACCAATTGCAATTAGTGTCGCAAATTAAACCTTTATATCCAAAGCGTTCTAGATTACCAAGAGAACTACCGTCAACATTTAATTTAATCGATGCACATAATGAGAGGTTTCCTAGCAACCAAATGTGGTTCTTTGTGATTGTGAACCGAACCGAAGCTCCTAATAGTTGCGTCGTGATGCATATTAATAAGATTCAAAACTTTCCAATTTCCAGGATGAGTCAGAAAAGAGCTCTTCATTATGAGCTTTCTAGATGAACCAACAACAATAGATCAAAAAGAGTTGCCGATTTTTCTCAAAAACAAAGTAAGTAATCCAATGATAACAACTAGATACTATAAATATTTGAGAACTAGAGAAATGTAGCATATTTCAAATTCTATTGGCTTTCAAACAGTCCCTCATAGTGCGCAAAATTTTCTCTTCAGCTGCCTCACATCTCGGACAAACACATCATTAGAGGTGTTGGATTTCTCTTTTCGATTTCAATTTTACAAATCTAATTATCAATTTCTCTTTTCAATGACGTTTGTTTTTACATAGACATTATTAGACGATATTTGGACTCGAGAAATTTTTTCTAAGACAAATTTAAATCATATCATTAATTAAATAAAAATAAACATAAACTTGATTAATTTTAATAACATGGTTGTGACGGTTCTAGGTTGGGATGGTGGTGGCTGCGTCAGAATTGAGAAGGGGGTGGTGTGGCGGCGGCTGCGACGGTTTTGAGTTGAAGGTTTTGCGAGGGTGTGATAGTGAGGTGTTGACATGGAGGTGTTGGATTTGGCGCCAGCGGTGTGAGGTTGATGTGTGTGACTGGTTTTCCTCGATACGAGATTCTCTTTTCGTTACAAATCAGTTGAGATTCGCAGGATTCGTTTTTGAGTCTCTTATGGTTTCCAAGTCTGCTGAGATTCGCAGGTTTCTTTGCATCTGGTCGACCTTTTCCGTATCGATGTTGACTGTTTGGTGCGGACTATGATTTGGGATTTAGCTGCCTAGGTTTTCATTTTACTTTTGCCCCATTATTTTTGGCTCGCGAAGCTGCTTTTTGTATTCTGATGGGCCGATCATTTTTGCTTTGACGTTGGGAGTTACAGTCTTATGGCATCTTTTTGGGTCGGATGTGATGATCATCTTTGGTGGTCTGGCGACTGTGGTGTATGTACTAGGTGATGTATGTTTTTAGCTTTTTCATTGATCTTCTGTTTATATACGGCGCCTTTGTTTTGTAGTTCCGTTTTTCTCGGCCTTTGTTCATATTCTGCAGAGACCGGTTATTATTAATAATATTTTTCCGTTCAAAAAAAACATGGTGTTCAGTTTAAGAAATAATGATTACACTCGGAATACAAAAAAAATAAAAAATAATGATTACACTCGTAAAAATATGAACAATCATATTCATTTGTTGTCTAATAAATTTGACCTCAAAATTTAAATGAGAAAATAAACTAAAAATAATACACGGCTAAGTCCAGGAATAAATGAAATCATCTAAACATTGTGCGACACTGTGACATATTCAAACCGAAGTAACGTTGATAATCAATTAATTAACAATAACTAAACTTAGCAGATAATTAGTGTGATTAGTATTAATCCTATTTATAAAAGGCAATTGCAAAATTTTGACATATTTTTTAAAAGGCAATTGCAAAATTTTGAAATGCAGTTTGGCAGAAGCAGCCAATGAACACTCCTATTTTTGGAGAGTAGGATAGTGGAATCCAACAATGTGTAATCCATAATTAGTCTTTAGCCTATTCAACTATACATGTCACGTCATGTAAAAATTGGTAGTATTGATGCTCACATCACATATAGTTCCATTTGACGGGGGTTGAGAAAAAGCAATATTTGAAGAAGAAAATTAAGCTTGAGTCGAAAATAACACAAAACGATATTTGTGAAAGCTAATGGCAATATGGATTAAATTTGTAACTTGCTTCTCAGCGAGTGTCATCCATGCCCGGTCGTACTCATTAAAGGAGCAATATTTTAACCAACATTGATCACAAATATCTCACACTATTATTATCAATTAATAGAATATTATTTGTAATCATTGCAATATCATTTGTTATTATTATATAATTATTTGTAATCACTTAGTTGTCAAACTAAGCACATGTAAATTGGCAATTACCTGTATATATACATATTGAGATAAATGGAAAAGATATAGCCTTACAACATCTTTATGGTATCAGCTTACCTATCCTAGCCTAATAAGCTTTTCACGATCCAAAAGAAAAAAAAAATGGCCGACCAAACTTCTCTCACCTCTTCCTCACAAACAGATCTTATTGAATTCAATACCAACACTCAACTACCCATCAAACTCAATTCCAAAAACTACCCTGCTTGGTATAAGCAAATTCACTCTCTCCTTGTTGCACGAGATGTAATAGGCTTTATTACTGGTGATACACCATGTCCTTCTGTTACCATCAAAACTAATGGCAAAGAAGTCTCTAACCCTGCATACAAACTATGGATTCGCCAAGATAAACTCTTATACATAGCTTTTCTTGGCTCGTGTGATACTGAAGCTCGCTCAATCATGGCTTCAGCAGATACATCTCGTGAAGCCTTCCTTGCTCTTGAAAGAGCTTTTAGCAACCGATCTCGTGCACGGATCATGTCTCTCAAGGAACGTCTCAGTTCCATCAACAAAGGAAACTCCTCTGTTTCGGCCTACCTTCAATCAATCAAATCCATTGCCGATGAGTTATCCCTCATCGGACATCCTTTAGATGATCTCGATCTGGTTATATACGCCCTTAATGGCTTGGGACCTACCTTCCGTGAATTCACAGTGTCTATACGCACTCGTGACTCTCCCATCCTTTTTCATGAACTGTATGACAAGTTGATTGACTTTGAGATGTTTTTCAGTGTGAAGAACGCACAAGTTCAGCACTACCAGTCACGGCCAACCATGTTCATCGTCGTAATGGACAATACCCCGCTCGTGGTCGCTCACATGCACAAAATACTCACTCGGGTAACCATACAAAGACAGATGTAGTGTGTCAGTACTGTGGCATACCAGGTCACATAGCCCGCAATTGTCGCAAAATTCGTGGTTATCCCAAGAAACAACGCAATCCATCTGCCCATGTTGCTCAAATTGCGAGCCCATCTTACGCCGCACCACCTTCGTGGCTCTTTGACTCTGGTGCATCACACCATGTCACCAATGACTTGCAGAACCTTTCCATAAGTGGAGAGTACAATGGCAGTGACCACCTTCAAGTTGCAAATGGTAATTCACTACCTATAACACATGTTGGTTCTACATCTATCTCAACTACAACATCTCCTCTACATCTCTCTAATGTTTTATTTGTTCCCAATATTACTCAAAATTTAATTTCTGTTTCTCAATTATGTCAAACTAATAAAGTGTCTATTGAATTTTTTCCTTGGCATTTTGAGGTAAAGGACTTGCGCACGGGGGATATACTTCTTCGCAGGTTGAATGAAGATAATGTG